>NC_136067.1:719029683-720248016 GCF_964261635.1 Lissotriton helveticus | reverse complement strand
CAAGCTGAATTGGCTGGTGAAGGGTGATGCCCTGAAACCAGTCCAATGATGCTTGTTTCTGGTTCAGGGAGGACCTGGCTTGGCAGTTCAGGCTGGACTGTTCCCACAAGGAAAAGGGTCAAGACTGATTTGCATATGGCTGGTTCCAAACTGGGGCGGTGAGCCCAATCATTATGGATTGGATTAAACCCAGATCGTTGTGACTGGGGGTGAATGTTTGCATTGTTCAGCATTCCATCCATCAATTGTTTCTTTTACAAAGAAATTGTCAGCAAGGAGGAAATGTTTGCATTTTAAAATATCTTATAGGGTTAAGCCACCCGCTGCAGAGATCTTTGTGTGCCCAGTAAATCTCAGGGAATATTAATAATGGTAAAATAACTCTGGAGGTTAACCCATTTGTTAGAGAGATCTGTGTCTTGTCAAGCCCCAGTTGTCAATCAATGTAGCATAGAGGATTAATGTGTTCTTATTTTATTTAGCTGGGTATAAGTGGGCTAATACGTTTTACATGCAGATACTTTTCTTACTTGCAGTTCATAAATTGTAAGCCTTATAATATAGCACAGTAAGCTATGAGGAACAAGTGGCTCCTACACCTTGCAACTCTTGCTGTTTTATGTAACACATACTGTACATTGATTTACACACATACATTTATTGTCAATGTATAATGTTTACCTATGGTGTAAAACACTCTGACACCCTGCATTGGGCTGAGTAGCGCTATAAAAGAAATTAAACGAAATAATGGTATTTAAATTGTTATTTGTGTAAATACGGGTACATACCAACACATCTGACATTCTTGCAGGGTATGCATTTGTCTTATATACAGAATTTGAACAAGGTCAAAAGCATTCCTCTCTTGAGTACCTGTGAAGGCAAAGCTGTGTGCTTTTGTTTCCTTCTTTGCATCCAGGTGTGAGGCTCCAGATAGCTTCTAGCTATGATACTCAAACAAATGGAGGCATGGTGGCCCTTAACTTTGAACTACAAAGGGGAATATCTGGGTCATAAAAAACAACAAACAGGTGTGTCCTGAAACAGAGTTCTAGGCAAACTAAGAGACTAATAGCTAACCATAGAGAATAGCCAGAGGCTGAGAACTTCTCATCAGACCACCCAAGTGGCGGAGTGTCATCACATGAGATTAAATTGTGGATCCAGACAACACCCAGACCATCATGTGACGGTATAGTTGTGGATATCAATAGTTATCTCCAGCCAGAGGTTATCTCAGTTGGTTGCTGATAAGGTGCAGTGCGTAAAGTGAGTGAAATTTAAAATTGATTGTCAGAGCAAAAAATGTGTTTAATGGGTATTGTTCTGATATCAAACGTAAAAACTACGCCTGGTAGTCTGACAATATGACTACCCAGTGGCGCTGTGCAAAACGGTCGGCATGTTTCAGCCAGGAGGAAGTATTATCCGGCTCAAGATGTAATGCTACTGCACAAAAAGATTTTTAAACAACATGTGAGTGTGAGTGTGAAAAAGTTCAAATCATCCTACCAGGACCTTGGAGCCCCAATGTGCCCTGGGGTGTTTGGATAATGTGATCCTTACCTAAAACATAAAAAAAACACATACAAAAAATAAAAATTATACATGTATAGATCTCTAAATTAGCCACCAAAACGTTGTACAGGACACACATAGAGAACCATTATCTCCATTTTACCCCATAGAGAAAGAATAGACTGCGGGTTTTGATACTAACCCATTGTATTACATATGGGAAAGACAACTCTATTGAGGCATGTTTAATACTCACCCAGCTTTGTGTGGGTGGTCGACCTCACCTCACCCGGCATCCGCTCGGGACAACTGAGGCACCGCTCTGTTGTGCAAAGTTGAAAATAAAGATTGACGCAATGAGAAAACCATTGTGCCTACTTCTATTCACAACATACTGGTTCGCACAATCTGACTAAAACCAAGTTGTTTAAAAAAGGAGAGACCTCCTGCTAACCAGGCCAAGTGCTGAAAAAGGATGAGAGCTGGCTCTGAACAATAAGTATTCTGTTCAACTCCTAATTTATAGTTATTGAAAGTCTTTTTAAAGAGGCTCAGAGTAGTCCATACTACAAATAACCAGCCAGGAAAGACCAACAGAAGAAAGAGAGAGGAAGGAAGATTAAAAAGACCCTCAATCTCTAGGACCTACCTCTCCGTCGGTACCCCTCTCTAGCATCCGAGAGGAAGTGAAGGTAATGGCTCCGGAAAATCGCGGGCTATTTATACTCATTTTAATTGGATAATTGGTTTTTAACTTTTTCAAAATCGCTAGTGAATAAGGCTTGATTGATCGTATTGTGCATGTGCAGTAAATGATACTGATTATCAGAGGATGCGCAGTAGGTATTAGTGACAATGTGCCTCTTAGTTGATCGTATTGCGCATGTACAGTAAATGATACTGATTATCAGAGGATGCGCAATAGGTATAGGTGACAATGTGCCTCTTAGTAGGCATGCGCCGACCCGCACTCTACTCTTCACCTGCATGCGTGACAGTGACTCGCTTCTAGAGCATGCGCAAAGTGATGCAGTGCACGCACAGCGGCGACACATCAAAAACGCGTGAGCAGAGCGGCGTGTCCGCATCGGAGAACCAAGAGCCTGCCCCGATGCTAATGTCTAGACACATACATACGCATGCCCGCGACCCTGACATCGCCATGCATGCTTCCCAAAGACCGGTCTTACAAGATAATTGTTTAATAGCATAGCCCAAACACATGGCCTATTATATTTGCACATATGCCAATTAAGATCGCAATTTTACCAATAAAACTCAAGGTTTACATAGTTAAAAGGCCCTGTTATACGAAGATCCAGGCCCTGGAAGGCCCTCGGAGAAGGGGGGGCACTTAAAAGGGGAAACTCCGCCTCCTAATTATTTCACTTGCTTAAACTCATGATGTCAATTGTGGTTTGCTTAAACTCGCTAATAATCATGATATCAAGGGCCAGATGTAGGTAGGATTGATTTACCAATTCTTAATTACCGAATTTTACCGAATCGGTAATTAAGAATCGGTAAATCTGAGGGGTGGGTATGTAGGTATTCCAGATGTGCTGGAATTATTGAATCAGAGAAAAATCAGTATTTACCGATTCGGTAAATACCGATCGGTAATGCCCATTCATTCCTAAGGGCTTTGAAGCCCATAGGAATGAATGGGCATTACCGATTCGGTATTTACCGAATCGGTAAATACCGATTTTCACAAGTGTGCAGGGGGTGTCACTTTGACACCCTCTGGCCCCCCAAAACAGGCTCGGGTGCCATGTGGCAGGCATACATGCCTCAAGGGCGGTCTGCCTGTCATATGGCAGAGGTGTGCATGCACACATGTGCATGCACACCGGAATCGGTATTTTACCATGAAATTGGATTTGATGGTAAAATACCGATTCGGTAAGGCTTGTGGGACTCAGAAGTCTCCCAACTACATCTCAAATTTACCGATTCGGTAACAAATACCGATTCGGTATTTTACAGAATAGGTAAATTTACCGATCGGTAAATTTACCGATTCTGTGAAAATAAGCCCCTACATACCAATTCTTCAATACCGGTCGGTAAAGGCCGAAAATACCGATTTTCGGCCGTTACCGACCGACCTATATCTGGCCCCAAGTGTGGTTTCAAAACCCTATTCAGGCCCCTAGGGGTGACAGCACTGGTCTAGATTGGCAAAATATGTACAGACCACTGTGCCAACCCCAAGTGTATTACTGTGAGTTGTTCTCAGTATAAAGCGCCTTTGTATAAACAGGGAATAGTGGCATTATAGCGATGACCATGGAATATCGTCATTCAGTCCCTGTATGTCACTTTTCACCCTGAAAATCCATTTTTGCTCTTTGATGAAGAGAAATCTAAACACATCGCTGATGTGCGATGGGATAAATGGATGCTCCAGTACCACCCATTTAAGTTCTTCTGCTTTGTGTTTTAGAGCCAAAAAATGTGTGGTCAACTGGGTGGATTGTTTCTGACAACGAATTGTGCTTTTGTGTTAACTTACTCTGAGTTTCACTTTGCGGGTAGTGTGACCCACATAGCGTAGTGAACAAGGACAAGTGATCATATAAATGACTCGCTCAGTATTGCAGTTGGTGTGCCTTTTCAACAGCCATGGCTTGTCTGTACCTATGTCCACACTGTTGGTTTTGTATGTCTGTGGACAGACACTACAGGAGCCGCAGGGGAAATGGCCCTGTACTGGTGGTAAGTCCCACAGAGTACTTCTGGTTACTGGTGGCGTTGTCCTGGGTCTCGTGTGTACTAGGCTGTCCCTGATACTTGGTGCCCTCTTGAATGAAAAAAGGGGAGATGGAATGGAAGTTTGTGCGACATTCAGGATCCCCCAATGTCTCCGCACTATCTTTTGAATTTGGTTAGAGAGCACACTGAATGTGCTCACAAAGGTCAACTTGTCCAAAGGTGCTTTGTCAGGATTCTGCTCCAACAGTGCCTCCCGGTTGTTATTAGAGGCACGTTTCCAGGCTTTCTTCACCAAATGTCTAGGATATTGGCGTTTTTTCAATTGGGTTGCCTAGTACCTTAGCGTGTTTATCAAACATCGGTTTAGATGAACAGTTTCTCCGGATACGGAGAAATTGGCCCACTGGGAGGTTGTTTCGTAAAGATCGTGGGTGATGACTATTGTAGACGAGTAGGGAATTCCTTGACATGGGTTTCTTGTACAACTCACATTCGAGTTTCCCATCTCTAGGGTAGATGAGAATGTCAAGAAATGGAAGATGTTCTCTACTGCTTTCCACGGTGAACTTGAGAAACTGATTTTGTTCATTGAGCCACCTGTGGAACAGCTCAACCTCGGATGGAGTACCCCGCCAAACCACTAGAATATCATCTATGTATCGTTTCCATAGCAACACCTTTTCAAAAAAAGGGTTGCCATGGTTGAGTACACAGTTCTGTTCAAAAAGATGAACATAGAGGTTGGCGAGGGTGGGGGCAAAAATACTCCCCATAGATGTTCCTGAGGTCTGTAAATATATCTGGTCCTCAAATTTGAAGAAATTTTGCATCATGGCCAGTCTGGCACATTCCATGATAAAACTCACGGGAGTGATGCTATTCAATTCCCTACCGGCTAAGAGTTGTCTCACAGCCTCAAGGGTCTCCTCCTGCAGAATGCAAGTATAGAGGGACTGACTCTATATCAAAACTCACCAAAAGGTCAGTTGAGGCATCAAACTCTATTTCAGGCAATAGTCTCAGGACGTCTGCCGTGTCTTTCAAGAATGTAGGCATTTCTTTCACTAACGGGCGCAGGAAAAAATCCACAAAGGTGGATAACGGTTCAAGTAATGAGCCTATGCCTGAGATGATAGGGCGTCCGGGAGGTGGCCTCGTTATTTTATGTATCTTTGGTAGGCAATAGAATCCCGGCATCACCGGGTTAGTTGTTACTAGAAATTTTGCCTCCGCCAAAGTGATCCAACCTTCTGCTAGACCCTCATCAACCATCGTCTTGATTTCCGTCAGTAGGAGGTCTGTAGGGTCACTGGCAAGAGGCTGATAAGCATCCCTATTGCTCAACTGCCTCAGGCACTCCTCACGATAGCTGGATGTGTCAAGGATAACTGTAGCTCCACCCTTGTCCGCTGGTTTGATGGTAATTGATTGATCTTTAGAAAGTGTAACTAGGGCATTCTTCTCTTGATGCAAGAATTTAGATAAAAGAAAGCCCCCTCCCAGCCTGCACTGTTGTTGCTTGGAACTAAAGCAGACAATGTGCAAGCACTGCTTAAATTGTCCTGCTACACCGAGCCAAATTCACCATATTTTAGTGGGGCCTAACATCTTGGCAAGGTGGACAGTGCCCACCCTACGAAAATAGTGAGTGGACGCAGTCTACCCACGTGTACCCCTGACTTGTGCCCTGGGATACCTGTTGGAAATTTAAGGATCCTGAAGCAAAAAATAAATTCAATGCCCACCTAGGAGAATATGTGGTGGATAACACAGACATACATGAGAGGTAAATTAATTAAAGAAGTGGTACTCCACTGCAACCAAAAGGAGACTGTTGGCAATCATTAGAGCATTAAATCTAAAGAATTGTAGAAAATCACCAATCGCTTGTACCTCAAGAGGTGGAGTAAATAGAAATGGGTCATTTCAGGTTTGTAGAAGACCCTAATGGAGGAACTCCATTCACACCATCTCTGTAAACATCTAGGTGATATATGGCAAAAAAGATGTGAAAAGAATATTCAGGTGAAGTCCGAATAGACCTGCTTGAAAATCATGGCCACAGTTTGTAGGAAGGGAAATTAGAATTCAGCTTCTTTAAATGGCTACATGATTATTACTGGGCCTCTCAAAAGTTACATATGGCCAAATTTATTGATACTTCAGATTGTTGGATACATGGAGACTACGCCAGATGTAGGGAAATGGCTCTTTTTTATTACCCCCCATGTTTTGGACTGATTCTTTTCGTTTCTCGACTCTGGGAGTACCCTGGGACCTGCTAACCTGACCTTAATCCTATTATTCTATTCCTTTATAAAGTGTATGTTAAATTAGCTACCCCAAATGGTATAAGTTAACCCCTTATAGGTCCCTAGAATATGGTACCAAGGTGCCCAGGGTCTGTAAGTTAAACAGGAAAATGGCTCCTAGTCTGACACTGCAGCCTGGAAGAGTAGCTTTAAACTGCTAATTCAACTTTACCATTTAAACCAATGGAAAAGCCCACACTTCCCTTAACAGTGGATGCAAGTTTCCCACAAGCAAGGCCTGTCAAGCCCTAAGGCAGGGAGCGCATATTATGAAGTATAGTATACATTTTTCTATGCCCTAGCAGCAAAATCCCTAAATTGCAATTTTTAATGTGGAGAGCTCGGTGGTCACATTCGCTAGTGCGGAGTTACACATTGACCCTTCCGCTCTGCTAAATTCTGAATGGGACAGCCAAAATGGGTCCTTCAAGGTATCAAATTAATTGTGGCATTTACACAACGTGATGTCCAAATCTAATTTAATGTAACAACTAAGCAAAAACAACTGTTAGAAAGTTGTCACCCTGTTGCCCAGATTTCAACTTTTTTTGGGCGAGGGTAATATCCACTATGGACCCTACCAACCTCATGGCTTTGCATTTCACACCAGAAGTGAGCTTCTTGCGCAACACTATTTAATTGCAGGGCATAACACAACAAATGAAGAGATTGACTGACACAGCTTTGGCGGTTTCCAAAATATGTATCCAATAGTACTGGAAAAAGAGTATCCCTCCAACCCATGATGACTCGTTACATGATGTAGCACTTGTGGCATCTCATGAACAGATTATCTACTGCCTCTTTGATCAAACTCACCTCTTTGAATCTATCTGGAATCATTTTGTCAGAGGCTGTACTTCAAGGTGAGGAAAGCCCCACAAATTGCTTGAGTTACTGACCCAATGGATTGACTAGTTCCTAATAGCTTTCAGACTCTAGATTATACATGTAATGCAAATGGCACCTCCACTCTTTTTCCTAATTTCTTCCTGACTATGCAAATCAAGGCATTTTAGAAACTACTAGTTCTGAATATGTCCTTTACAAGAAACCCATAGTGTTTTCCACCTCTATTTTCTCCTGTTCACATGATTTTTATTTGTTCTATACTTGGATGCTGTACTAATTTGCATAGTATATTTCAGGTTACAAGTTGTCAAAGTTGCGTTATTTGGACTTCGGTACTTTGTTTAATAAGCTGTGTTGTTCTGTACTTCAAAATCAAATATCTGTAGGTAGTTTGTTTGCTTGCTGTAGGGGCATATCACCCTCCTTTTTTTTCTTTTATTGGAATACAGAGTAAAGAAATATTGGCAAAAAAACAAGGTGCCATCCTTACTATGATAATTTAAGAGCTAGACACCACAGCTCAGGAGGCGGTGCCAGTGTGCTGTGTGCTTTCTCAACCGAGAAGTAGATTGATAAACCCTTAGGCTTCAGTATATTCAGCAGGCAATCTTCCAGGATGAGCTCCACCAATGGGCACTCTATTCATTCTCGGAAGTGCAAAAATCATAGGCTATTTTGCCTTGATCTGCCCTCCTCCTCTTTGGTCCTGTCTTCCAATGCTCTCATCTCCTGCTCTTTAATCACCATCATACGCCGTTCACTAATGATAGTGCGGATTAAGCCCAAATTCTGTCATTTATGGTTTGTCACAGTGGGGAACGTCCTTTACAACGGAACTTTTACAGCGAAGTACTGTTACGACGCAGGTTTAACAACGAAAGTCATTACAACGACTTTCGCTGGAGGGCGCACTAGGATAGGTAATAGTTTAATTTACTATCCAACACCTTCCCTACTATCCACGGGGACTGGAGTTGGAATAGTATATTAAACTATTCACTATCCAGCGCCCCCCAACGCAAGTCGTTCTAACGACTTGCGTTGTAAAACATGCGTCGTAACTGTACGTGTTGTAAAAGCACGTGTTGTACCGTCATACTTGTGGAGAAGTGTGGCTCAATGGTTAGAGCAGGCAGACCTTGATGCAGAGCTCTGGCCAGGGACCAGGGTTCGATTCCTGCCTCGGCGGGTCTCCGGCTCATTAATTCCCCTGACTGGATATTCTCGCCTCAGTGCCTGTTCTGATCATGGGTCCCACGCTGCAACTCTGGGCAATAGCTTGCTTAGTCTCCACAACGGCCCCAAAAGCGCTGGGATGCCTGGCTGCACCTGGGGGGTGCCCAGGAGTGGACATTTCCCAGGAAAGCCAGGAAGGGTTCCTAAGCGGTATACGGACAGCGCCGGGACACCTCCGGTGGAGGTAGCTGTGCGCTTTACAAATTCCGACATTTACATTTACATCCGTCACGGTTAAGCCCTGTTTTCCCTGCTAAATTTTTCTTCCTCTTCTTCTAAGTGATGTACCTTGGAGAGTTGAATTAGGAGTCAAGGAGCAAGTTAGACATCTCGAACTTCATTTCATTTACCGGTTAAGGTCAGTCAATGATGAAAGTTGTAGTGTTGTTTCAAAGCTTTATTCCTCATTAACAGATTAGTAGAGTTATTTGTCTTTATGTTTGGTCTTTATTTAGTTAGTCTGTCAATTGAATAAGTTTACAGAAACCTCTTCAAAAAGAAATGGTTAGAAAAAAACATCCATATAAATTTTAATAGGCTTGTTCCATAAAGGAAATAAGTTCCCTATTCTATAGAAGCAAGATCAGAGCTTTAGATTTTAAGAACCCATGAACAATTCTAATTCAAGAAAAAGAGTGAAATCTAAGGAGCGTGAAGCTTCAGAGTCAAGTTAGAGTTGCAGAACTTCCCATAAAGAGTTCATAAGTCTCAATAAATCCAAATAGGTCAGCATACAGTTGCAGTAGAAACTGCCTATTCAAAACAGCAAAATAATGCAGAGAGGAAAACAGTAGCAGCAGTAGACACAACTGTCAAAGGTCTGAGTCTAGTGTAATCCCCAAAAGAAAAAGTGTATATCTACCTAGGAACACACACTAACATAAAAGTCAAAAAAGCACATCAAAAACTTTGTAGCAGACCTCTTCCTCCATGAACCAATCAGGGATCAGAGTTCTTCGGTAAACAGGTTCAGCTCTTCCATTCCCACGGAATACATGCAGATTAAACTTTTTATCATATGGTTAGGTACAGACAGTCTTGCGCAATTAGATTCTGGAAAAATCAGCCATAGTTTACAAAGGTTTTAAATGCAGATTGCCCTTCCACGTCCACGTATAAAAAAAAATCACTGCAAGAACAATGAACTACTAATTAAAAGGCAAAATCACTGTTAGGTAATGCATTCTGCTACACTATGAATTAATCATTATTGTTTAAATGCACAAATTATTCTATTCAAGCTTTGTCTGTAACATAAGAAAGTAGGAAGTTCATGACATTCAAGAATAAAAATGTTGCTTATTAAAATAATACATTTTGATAAACCGAAAGATTCTGCAGTTATGACAACATCTCTAAGTATGTCATTTTAGGGTCAAGTTTCTAAATCATGTTGTGTACATTTCAGCAATATCGAGTTCTCTTCTAGCTAAGAAAAAACTTGTTTCATGGCCTTACTATGGCTCACATAAGTAACAATGATTGCCTATTGCTAGTGAGCACATTTCAAATGCATGTCAGTTTAACGGTACGTTTTTACCTTTATGGCACATTTATCTGATTATGTTAATTAATTTGTTGTCCTAATTAGTTGACTCTATTATTACCATCCATCTGGAGGATTTGAACACTGTCTTCTGGTGCTGTTGTTCTTTCAAATAACTTTCTGAGGAGCACCCTTAGCAGTATTATTTCCGCAGCCATACCGTCAATATTGGTTACCTATAATTGGCATGAATCAGTTATTGTATGCTGCAGGTATGCCATAGATGGCTCAGACATACCCTAAGGCCCACTGCCAGCCTCTGAGGTTGTGTTGCCTGCTCGCCGGTTGTTATGGTGTAATGTACTATTTTGTTTATGTGCTTTTCTAAGCTTTTTCCTTTACCACACTAGAGCATCAGGGCGGTGGGGGGAGGGACAGTATTCAGTAATTGCACTCAGTCAGCCAGCACCCTCATGTACACATATGTAATTAATGAAGCAAAGGTAACGATCTTCTATCCTTGCTACCCCAGCATTGCAGGGCAATCTCTACCCTATTGGGGGCCCTCAAAAGTGACATACACACCTATCTCTCAGCATTCATTCAAAGGAGCCAGAGTAAAAATCCCCCCCCCCCCCACCCTGCAGTGCAGGTACTGTTAGGCAGCTGGGTGATCAATGTGCGCGCTCAGCAACAGCACCAGGAGCTGAGCTCCAGCAAGGCCAATCTTGATACATGAAGTTCTGCATCGGGTCTGTCTCATTCTGGAGCCTGCCTCTTCAATCCTCTGTGACAATGCCATCAGGGGCTCCCGCCTCAGTCAACTACCTCTGCCAGCCGGTCCCTGCACCTCCAGGACTGCGCTGCCATTTTAAATGTTGACGTGTGATACACCTGTCACATGGCAGCCACTATATGTGATCTATGGCTAAGGTCAAACCTCGGGAGGGACCCCATCACGCATGACACCTCCAAGTTACTTGCATTCACTGTCTTCTGACCAGCCTCAAATGTTCATCAGTTGATCAGTTGGTGAGGGAGAGATCTGGGGGCGCTGGAGACCACTGAATTCTGAATCGGAGACGGTGTTTGTGAGAAGTTGGCCTGGTATATGATGCTCACTAGTTCTAGTGATCACCTTGTACCATGCCAAGCAACCCTTACGATGATTGGTTGTAAGTCAACCTTATAGACCAGCTATCCTAGTAGCGTGGACAAAGCAGTCTTAGGCTAAACTCTGTAAAGGCATGTGAAGCAAGCTGTTTTACCATACACAATCCCCTTGAATACCAAATGAAAGGACACCACACAGATATATATTGAAAATATATATATATTTATTTACTACAAATATCCCCTATACTCTTTATGAGCACAGAAGCAAAAACACACAGTTTAAATATACAAAAGTTGCACAATATGGATGAGCCCTAGGGGTCACTTAAACCATATACTAAAATAGTGGTATAAGAACCACCAATTGGAAAGGGAATAGGCCTAGGGCCTGGGGAATCGCTGGAGCTGTTCAGGACTAACTGTGAAGAAGTCGGGAAAGGCCCGCGGGACTCGGGTGCAGTGCTTACAGTGCACACATGCACCAATGCAATGTCAATGGTGCGTAAAAGTTATAAAGTTACTGTTTTAGGAACCTTCCGACTGACCTAGAAGGACAAAACTTTAGATCTAGGCACTAGAGGTTTGTACCAGTGTAGGAACACCGGTGTTGCTGAGTTACCTCACCCACAGGAAGCGGGTGCACAGGTGCCAAGTAGTGTCGGGTTTCGTCACGCAGGTCGATGGTGCCTGGAGATGAAGATGCTGCAGGCGGGTCATCGAGGAGAGTTCCGGTGGATCCAAGGATGGATCAATCAATCAATCAATCAAGGCATTTATAGAGCGCACTACTCACCCAGAGGGCCTCAAGGCGCTTGGGGGGGGTGGGGTGACGCTACTGCTCGAACAGCCAGGTCTTGAGCTTCTTCCTGAAGGAGAGGTGATCTTGGGTCAGGCGGTGGTCGGTAGGGAGGGTGTTCCAGGTCTTGGCGGCCAGGTAGGAGAAGGACCTTCCTCCTGTTGTCGCTCTTCGGATGCGGGGGACGGCGGCGAGGGCGTGGTTGGTCGATCGGAGGTGGCGTTTGGGAGCGTAGAAGTTGAGGCGGTTGTTGAGGTAGCTCGGGCCTTGGTCGTGTAGGGCTTTGTGTGCGTGGGTGAGGAGACGGAAGGTGATTCTCTTGTTGACGGGGAGCCAGTGCAGGTCTCTCAGGTGTCCGGAGGTGTGGCTGCGACGGGGGATGTCGAGGATGAGTCTGGCTGAGGCGTTCTGGATCCGCTGGAGTCTCTTCTGGAGCTTGGCGGTGGTTCCGGCGTAGAGGGCGTTGCCGTAGTCTAGTCGGCTGGTGACGAGGGCCTGGGTGACCGTCTTCCTGGTCTCGGTGGGGATCCACCGGAAGATCTTTCGTAGCATGCGCAGGATGTTGAAACAGGACGCGGAGACGGCGTTGACTTGTCTGGTCATGGAGAGGGAGGAGTCCAGGATGAAGCCCAGGTTGCGTGCGTGGTCTGTCGGTTTGGGTGCGGTGCCCAGGGCAGGGGCCACCAGGAGTCGTCCCAGGCGGCGGGTGAGGATCCCAGGATGAGGACTTCCGTCTTGTCTGAGTTCAGTTTCAGGCGGCTGGTCGTCATCCACTCGGCTACGTCTTTCATCCCTTCGTGGAGGTTGGTTCTGGCGGCGGCGGGGTCGTTGGTCAGGGAGAGGATCAGCTGGGTGTCGTCGGCGTAGGAGATGATGTTGAGGTTGTGCTGGCGTGCGATGGCCGCCAGGGGGCTCATGTAGACGTTGAAGAGGGTGGGGCTGAGCGAGGAGCCCTGAGGAACGCCGCAGATGACTTCCGTGGCTGCCGATCTGAACGGTGGTAGGCGGACTCTCTGTGTCCTTCCAGCGAGGAAGGAGATGATCCACTCCAGTGCCTTCTCCTGGATTCCGATGTTGCTGAGGCGCTGCACTAGGGTGCGGTGGCAAACAGTGTCGAACGCCGCGGAGAGGTCTAGGAGGATGAGGGCCGCTGTTTCACCGTTGTCCAGCAGGGCTCGGATGTCATCGGTGGCAGCGATGAGGGCGGTCTCGGTGCTGTGGTTGACTCGGAAGCCAGACTGTGAGGGGTCGAGGAATCCATTCGTCTCGAGGAAGGCGGCCAGCTGCTTGTTGACGGTCTTCTCGATGACTTTGGCTGGGAACGGGAGGAGCGAGATGGGGCGGTAATTCTTGAGTTCGGTGGGGTTCGCTGTTGGTTTCTTTAGTAGAGCGCTGAGTTCGGCGTGCTTCCAGCTCTCGGGGAAGGTGGCTGTGTCGAAGGAGGTGTTGATGATGTCCCGCAGGTGGGGTGCGATGACAGCGTCGGCCTTGTTGAAGACGTGGTGGGGGCAGGGGTCGGTCGGAGATCCGGAGTGGATAGAGTTCATCGTGCAAATGGTGTCTTCTGTGTTGATCTGGGTCCAGGCGCTGAGGGTGGTGGTGGGGGGCGTTGGTGCGGTCGTGGGGAGCGTTGTTTGTGGGCTGAAGCTGTTGTGTATGTCAGCGATCTTGCTGTGGAAGTAGGAGGCGAGGGAGTTGCAGAGGTCTTGCGAAGGGGTGATGTCGTTGTTTCCGGCGTTGGGGTTGGAGAGCTCTTTCACGATGGTGAAGAGCTCCTTGCAGTTGTGTGCGTTGTTGTCCAGTCGGTCCTTGAATGCTGTTTTCTTGGTGGCGTGGATCAGTTGATGGTGCTTCCGGGTGGCGAGCTTGAGGGTGGTCATGTTGTCCGGTGTTGGCTCCCTTCTCCAGGCTTTCTCGAGGGCTCGGCAGTTCTTCTTGGAGCTCTTGAGTTCGTCGGTGAACCATGGGGCCTTCTTGCTGCTGGGTCTGCTAGGCGGGGTCCTCAGTGGGGCGAGGTCGTCTGCGCAGTTGCTGATCCACTTCGTGAGGTTGTCGGCGGCCTGGCTGGGGTTCGCTGAGCTGGCGGGAGGGTGCTGGCTCAGGGAAGCGGTGAGCTGGTCTGCCGTGATCTTGTTCCAGTTTCTTCGAGCAACCTGTTGCTGGTGGTGGTGGATCGTGGTCCTTCTGAAGCTGAAGTGGACGCAGCTGTGGTCCGTCCAGTGGAGTCCGGTGGCGTGGCTGAAGACGATGTCCTTGCTGGATGAGAAGACAGCGTCGAGTGTGTGTCCGGCGAGGTGGGTGGGGGTGGTCACCAGCTGCTTGAGTCCCAGGTTGGCGAGGTTGTCCAGCAGGGTGGTGGTGTTGCGGTCGTTGTTGTTCTCCAGGTGGAAGTTGATGTCCCCCAGGAGGATGTAGTCAGCGGAGGGGAGGGCATGCGGGCAGATGAAGTCGGCGATGTCTTCGCTGAATTGTGTGCGTGGTCCCGGGGGTCGGTAGATGAGGGTGCCTCTGAGGATGGTTTTTGGGTCCGTGTGGATCTGGAAGTGCAGGTGTTCGGCGGTTTTCAGGGTGTCTTCGGTGTTGGTCGTGATGCGGATGGTGTCCCTGTAGATGATGGCGATGCCTCCTCCAGTCTGGTTGCCGCGGTCTCTTCGGGTGATCTTGTAGCCCTCTGGGATGGCGATGGCGATGTCGGGCGCTGAGGAGTCGTTCATCCAGGTTTCCGTGAGGAAGGCGACGTCAGGAGCCGTGGTGTCGAGGAGGTTCCAGAGTTCGATTGTGTGTCTGTGGACGGAGCGGGTGTTGAGTAGGATGCACTTGAGGTGGTTGCTGCTGGTGTTCGGCTTGGCGGGTGCTGGAGCGGGGCAGGTCCGGTTGCAGGAGAATGTGCAGGCGTGACAGCTGAAGGGTCCGTGGGTTCGTCTCGGGGTGGCTCGATAGCATCCGGGGATTCGGCCGGTGTTGAGTGCGTTGAGGGTGGCGGCGTCGTACATCCGGCGGGTGGGCTGGGGTCTGCGGGAGCCAAGGGGTCCTGGCCCTGGGCGCGGTCCAGGTGCGGACGGGTGCAGACGGGCTTACCTTTGGCGCTCCTTCGGCGCACAATCGGCGCGCCCGCTGCGCGAGCGCACGGCCGCCATATATGGCGAAGTGCGGGGAGGAGGAGCAGCTGGGAGGCGGGAGCGGGGAGGGAACAGAAGAAAAAGAGGCGTGGCTTCACTCCCGGCGGCGGGAGGAGGGGACCGGAGCTGGTGGGCGCGTGGGCGGCGAGGCACAGGGCAAAAACAGAGCAGTGGAGAAAAACAGTGGAAAAAACAAACAGTGCAGACAGTAACAATAAGCTAAACAACACTTGGGCTACTAACTAGCAGAGGGCAAGAGGCAGCGAGGCAGCGACGAGCGGCGGGGGGCGTGGCCAGCCAAGGGCTTGGTCACTCCTGTGAAGCGGCAGGCGGGGAGAGCACTCGGCGGCTGGTGGCCGTGTGGTGCAGGGAGCGTCCTCACGAGGAACACGCTCACCTGTGTCGCACGGCCGCCATATATGGCCAAGTGCGGGGAGGAGGAGCAGCTGGGAGGCGGGAGCGGGGAGGGAACAGAAGAAAAAGGGGCGTGGCTTCACTCCCGGCAGTGGGAGGAGGGGACCGGAGCTGGTGGGCGCGTGGGCGGCGAGGCACAGGGGCACAGGGCAAAAACAGAGCAGTGGAGAAAAACAGTGGAAAAAACAAACAGTGCAGACAGTAACAATAAGCTAAACAACACTTGGGCTACTAACTAGCAGAGGGCAAGAGGCAGCGAGGCAGCGACGAGCGGCGGGGGGCGTGGCCAGCCAAGGGCTTGGTCACTCCTGTGAAGCGGCAGGCGGGGAGAGCACTCGGCGGCTGGTGGCCGTGTGGTGCAGGGAGCGTCCGAAGATGTGAAGATGTGAAGACCTGAAAGCAGAGGGGATAATGTTTAAAGTCACTAGCCAGTGACTACCGTGGAACCAGGATAGAACCAGGCGATGTCGGGTGCAAACAGGCGATGAGGTGCAGCTTGTCTCCGCAGCCACGTAGACACGAAGAGGACAAGGACATCCAGGAGTCGATCACGAGCTGTCCCACAAAGGCTCTAGCTGATGGCGGTGTCGGCAACTTGATTGGAGCAAACAGGCCTTGGCTAATGCAAGCCACGCAGGAAGTGAAGAAAGCTTATTTCTCGAACCAGCAAGGTCAGAGGGGCTGCTCCTTTTTACAGGAGCGAGGGCCAGTCTGGAGCAACCAGACCAGCAGTATAGATCGTAGATTTCATCGCCAAGATGGCCACTAGCCACGTGGCAAGTGACCGGGATGACGCGTCGAGTGGCAAAGTCCAAAAGGGCCCCACGCAGATCGTGGAGATGCTGGGGGGCTGATCTTTGGTGCAGATGCTGCTCGGTGGTGGGGCTTCTCAAACCCCAAAGCACAGCATCGAGGGAGCCTCGGGTGCTGCTCAGTCAGCTTCTCGGGGGTCTTTCAAGATGCCTCCACGGGTCTCTTCTTTTCAGGGACTGTGGATCGGGCTGTGAGATGTCTAGGAATCCAGGTCTTGTCGGGCTCTGGGCTCGGGCTCCGGCGGGAGGCGGCGGCAAAGCAGACGTCGAGTTGCTGGTTGGTGCCTGTATTCACAGGGTGGTCACTCCTTGGCCACAAGGGAGATTCTCATCAGTCTTCTGTGCAGCAGAATGTCGAAGTCCAGTTTTCTTCTTAGTTTCAAGTCGAGTTCAGGATGATCTGAAGTCTTGGGACACGGCTCCTACTCTTATTCCAAATCTAGGGGCCGGATTACCTGCTAGGTCCCTCCTCTGGGTGGGACCAGGAAGGGGGGTGGCTACACCCCCTTTCCTTTGTCCATCTCCGCGCCAAGACTGTGGCTGTGAAGCCCCAGCACCGGTTTGGACTGGCTTATGCACAGGGACACCTTGTGTGCCCCGGGCATGTCTCATTCTATTCAGCCCTGTCCTACCCAATACACAAAATCCTGTCTGGGGTGGTGCTAGCACCTCCCAAGGCAGGAAACCCTTTGTCCAAGCCTCCCTCGCTGGAAGGACTCCCAGCAGCAGGAGGTCAGACTTGTGTCTGTGGTGGCAGCATCCATTTTGTGATGCTGAGGCTCATGTTTAACTTTAACTGGGGTTCAGGTTATGTACATGTCGTGACCCTTTAGCTGAACACTGAGACGCCGTGGGAGTCTATCTGTTACCTTGTCCCCTTTGCCTTCAGCTGCTCGCCGCTCCCGCTTCGCGGGAGCCGCTTCGTGGGAGGACCCACCAACGCTGTTTGCTCCTGCCTGGTTGCCGTGAGTGCCGAGAGTGCGGAACACCTGTGGAGGCTGCAAGGGTAGCGCGGCAGGGACTCACTATCCCAGGAGTCCCTGCTTGACCACGTAACATCCGGTCAGCGCCCCCCTGCGTGCCCCGCCCATCACCGCCCATCCTATAACATCAGGAGAGAGCCCGCCTTGCGGGACGCAAGCGGGACGCCGGGCGAAGCCCGGGCAAAGGGCGGGCCGTCTGTGGCCGTCCGGGGCCAGCAGGGGCCGGGACGTGCCACCCCTCTAACAATCCAGGTAAAACAGTGACTTGCTGTTGTGGGTCATACAACATTGATTATCTCGTATTACATTTTATATGTCTACATACTCCCCAATGTCTACTCGTTCAGGCAGAAGCTCTAGACGAGGGGGGAACTCTACGATAGGCACCATGGATAATGTTATAACCCTTGCAGTTTCTGTTGTGGAAAAAGAAATCATTTTAGCAGAACGCAGATTATCACGTGAATATCTGGAACATAAACGTTCTTCGTTGGGAACATTGGCACAGGCTAAATCCCCAAAGAACATTATCCCAGTAGAACCCTTAATTTCTGTAACTTCTAGTCACTTGCAACCTTGTGTTGTCGATTTAAGGCAAGATAATGGCCCTTTTGATATCGTCTCTGATCATGCATCTACAAACAGAATTTTGGGTAATACTGACACAAGAAATTGCTCTGACAATACAGTAGTTGACCTACCGGCTCTGCCTGCAACATTGGTACATGAAATACCTGCAGAGCAAGTTTTAACATCTCCCCTGCATAAAGCAAGTCGAGTTGCAGTAAAGAGGAAGAGACTGGTCACTCCGCGAAAAGCCTACAGATTAAAAACCCTCAAGAGAATACGCAGGAACTATATGAACGGGGGTGTGTATTGTAAATCTTTAGAGCCAGAAACGATGAATATTGGGTTAGAAGTAAGTGAACAACAACGCCTAACGTCGGATAACGAATTAGCAAATTGCCCAAAAGATCCACCAGTAGCGAATTCTCTACTTGACCAGATACAATTGCTCATGACAACTTTGCTGTTACCAGTAACTGAAAGATTGAAAGGGCTATCGGAACGTCTGGATAAATTCGAGCAAACTTCACTGGATAATTTCTTTGCCCTAAAAACCTTGGTAAAATTACATTCCAAGATTGGAGCAGATACTACAAGGGTGGAATCTAGTCCTATAGTTTCAAATTCAACGCAACAAATTGGACCACCTAGGAGAGATAAAGTGTCAGATCAGAATAGAACTAACACTGTATTGAGGGGATGTCAAATAGAGATTCCCAAATCACAGCCAAACAATGGAGGAATTCAACTGGTTGCTCCCCCAAAACCTGCGCCACGCAAAGTAAAACAGGTGACTAGTACTACTATTTCCAAAGTCCCTGCACCGTCAAAGCCTGCTGATGTGATAGAAACTACAACTTGCACTATCAATGGTGGTTTGGACAATAACGCTCAAGTAACTGACCATAACAGAGCGAGACCAGTGCCGAAAAAGATCCCAAACGCACACCTTCCACCGGGGTGTCAACCATACGTGACAGTGCTTACTGGTGGCCCTCCCTTGAAAACCAACAAAAGGGAGTCCTATGATGAATTGAAAAATAAGACCCTATATTGGTTGAGAGAAAATAGACCCTTACCATACTCTGTTAATTGCCAGGTCATCCAAGTCCGAAGAGTCAGTTGGTTGGGCACTAGACCAAAAGACATAGCAGGGGATTGTATTTTGGTCAACTTTAAAGACCCCTCTGTCGCACACCTTGTGTATGGCCAAAATCAACGGAGAGGCCATCTGGGAATTGGTACTTGTGACCTTAGCTATTTTTATCCTATGCAGCGGTCACAAGACATTAGAGATTCATCCCGGCCAGGCTTGATGAATAACAGATATTCGTTTTTTGATCCTCAGACTCCTGTTGATAGAATGTATCCAGAAAATATGGATTTGGACAAAAACTGGTCATGGTGGGGTAATTGACAAACAGGAACAGGAAAGTGTGGATTCTATGGAACTCTTTCCCCCATGTTTAGTAATCATTTAGAGAATCAATGTGTAAAATTAAGCCTAAATTCCTGTGTAATGCCCCCTGTATCTGATAAACCCAAAACTATACGGGTTGGATCTTTGTCTATTAGCCCTCTCGAAGACCACCAAGGGAGGGATATAGCGAATGTTTGTATTGCACAAGACCAAAATAGGTCACCAACGGTACATATTGAGCGGCAAGATTTGGTATCTAATAGCAAGTTTTCTGACGTCCCTAATGAGAGGGAAATTCCAAGTATATTGGGTACACGTAGTGCATGCCCTAGTAACTCAGTACAGTACAACCTAAAAGGTGATTTAAAAATCTTGTCATGGAATATAGCAGGGTTGTCAAGAAACCTGTGTGATAGAAACTGGAGTTCTTTCATGGAAGAGCATGACATCATGCTCCTTCAAGAAACATGGGCAATTAATATGGTGCACAGACTCGGATACAAAGTATTTCATTGCGGGGCTATTGCATCTGTAAGAGGTAGACCTTCAGGGGGCTTGTTAATTTGGATAAAAATATGTTTGAATGTTGATGTATCACCTCTGAACATTGTTTCCAAAGACTTGCTTGGGGTAAAGATTACCACGAAGGATATGGGGGATATTTACTTGATAAATATCTATAATAGACCTAATCCCCAAAAAAAGGAGTCAATGGTTGTGGAACAACTAAGTTCGCATTTGAGTAAGTTAGAGCCAAACTCCAAAATAATTATAGGTGGGGATTTCAACTGTCAATTCGAGCCTGTGTTGGGGCTCGAAAATCTACTAGAAAATGAAGATAGAGCCCTTGATATATCCTCCCTAGATAGCGTAAAATCAGTAAAAAGCTCAGTGGCAGTTATGCAGATTTATGAATTGACGGTATCTTATGATCTAAGGGCATGTAATGGTAGATTAGATCCAGATAAGCCAGCAAATTATACATATAGCAAGGGGGCATCCAAATCATTGATTGATTTTGTATTGATCACTACTAATTTGTGGCATCTGTTGTTGGCCTTCACTATCATGAATAGACCAGAAAGTGACCACTTCCCTCTACAATTAGGGATACTTCCCCAACCGTTCTTAAAATCTGATGGTGGAATGGAATCAAACATGGAGGTGGGAGAGGTTGAGGTCTCCAACAACAGGAGAGCTATAAAATGGACACATATCCTAGCAAAACAAGATATACTTGTGGGCATTTATGATACCTTCTCAGATATTATCCCTCTATATGATCATTTGACCTTGGGATCCCATGAAGTCCTGAAAATGCATTATCATCTTGTAGAGTCACTAATTCCCCTCCTGAGCAAAACTTTTAGTAATAGCAAATGCAATACAAGAAGGCAATTGGAATTGGAGACACCGTGGTACAACAAACAGTGTCGTCTAGCCAAAGGTAATCTAATCAATGCCGTAAAATCTAAAGATCAGATGAGGGTAAGAGAGTGTAGAAATGAATATAAAAATCTCCTCTCTAGGGCAAAAAAAGAATGGGATGATTTGATCTGGGAAGATCTTTTAAATGCCGCCAGGAAGCATGACCAATGCACTTTTTGGAGCCTGATAACAAAAAACAATAAATCGGGTAGCTCCAACAGAGATTTTTACCTTGATGAAAAAATCTGGTATGATCATTTTCTAAAATTATATGATCTGACAGGGGTGTCCCCAGATGAAAACCACATTGGATCTGTTCCTCCATGCATTAATTTAGTAAAATTTAGTATTGAAGAGACACTGTGTGCAATAAAGGCAGTCAAGGCCGGTAAGGCGCCAGGCCCGGACAAATTACCTGTGGATTTGTTTACTCATAACATTGAAGTATGGTGCCCCTATATAAATTTTTTATGTAATTCTATTCTGTTAGGAACTCCGATTCCCGAATCATGGAAGGGGGCGGAAATAGTTACCATCTATAAAAAAGGGGATCGTTATAACCCAGGTAATTACAGACCGATAAGTTTAATTGACATTTTACAAAAAAATTTTGCCAGACATATTTTAACTCGACTTTTAGATTGGGTAGAGGAATCTAAAATCCTCTCAAAATACCAAGCAGGATTTAGAATTAGGACAAGCACTGTGGATCAGGTACATAGGTTTATGTGTATTTGTTGGAAATACGTCCAAATAAAGAAGTGTAGCTTATATGTAGCATTTATGGACCTACGCTCAGCGTTTGACCTTGTCCCTCGTTCCTTTTTATGGGATACTCTAAGGAATATGGGTGTCCCGGAAGAACTGCTGTCTAACCTCATAAAGCTTCATACTGATAATTTTGCAAAAGTAAGATGGGGGAGAAATGGTGAACTTACTCAAGCCATACCAGTTAAGAGGGGGGTACGACAAGGCTGCGTGCTGGCCCCGACCCTTTTTTCCTTATTTGTAAATGATATCCCCCCCTATCTGGCACAATGCAATCACGATTCCCCGAAATTATGTAATGAGGCAATTACAGCGCTGCTATTTGCAGATGATACCATTTTAATTTCACAAACACCCAAAGGCCTACAAAATTTAATAAATCAATTTAATAGTTACTGCGAAATAAAGGGGTTAGAAATTAACTCATCTAAAACTAAGTATATGGCCATTAATCCCCCGAAAACTTTTAAGAAAAATCTGGCCCTAAACAACACTAAACTAGAGTACGTGGAATTTTTCGATTACCTGGGTATCAGGTTTGACAGTAAACTGTCTTGGTCAAAACAACTAGAAAAAAGTAGGTTGACACTTAAGCACAACTCTCTCCCTATTTTAAAAATTCATGGAGGGAGCACTTCAAAAGCCATAACTCCGGCGATTGAAGTGTTTAGAGCTAAAGCACAAACTGCTGCTCTATATGGCGCCGAGATTTGGGGGCCTTATTCAAACAGAACATTTGATACTGATGAGAATACGTTCTGTAGGCGCCTATTGAGATTACCAGCAAGAACACCCTTAATCCCCGTTTTTCTAGATATTAACCTAAAACGTACAGACCACTTGTGCTGGTTGAGGCCATTGCTCTATTGGGTAAGATTATGGTCCACCCCGGAACTTGCAGACTATAGAGCTGGATTAATGGAAATTATGGAATTGGACACTTTTAACTCGATCAAGTGGCTGAGACACATATCCATATGGCTTACAAAAATAGGTCTATCACACTTCTGGAAAAACCCAACCAACTTGCAAACCAACTGTAAAGATCAGGTAAAAACTGCTTATTGGTATTATATGAATAACAATGTATATGAACGTGCCACTGGTTCATTAACACTCAAATTTTTGCAATTTAAGGACATCCCTATATTTGAACAATTCATGGACGAAGTTGAACCACCTTTGGCTAAAACCATATTTCTTCAATACAGATATGGGGTTTTACAAATAAATGCAAATACTTGCCGGTGGGGAAACTCCAATTCCGATGGGAAAGACCCATATTGCAAATTGTGTGAATTGAAACAAAATGAAGACGAGGCACACATTCTATTCTTTTGCCCATTATATAAATCACAACGTATGAAATGGATTAAACCTCTGTGTAAAAATTTGGGCATATGTTCATACAAAGAGGCTGAAAGATTACTTAGATCTTCGACTGTTCGGTTGATAACCTTTGGAGTCAGTCGGTACCTCCTTAGTGTCTGCTTGATTAGGAAAAAATATGGACTAAAAACATAGATTATAGCACTTTTAATCACTGGCATTTTAATTATTTAAATGATGTAAATAGTTGTTTTTATTATTAGGTCTTGTAAATTAAATATAAACTGGAAGAAACCCTGTTTATCATGGATGGTGAAAAAAGTAATGTATCCCCACGCAAACTGTAAATAACATGTGATTTTGTCCGGGGAATTGACACATGTACATACTGAATCTTTTAAAGATGATACTTGTTTTAAAAAAATTATGTTTATAAATGTATTTTTTATGTGTTGGCTTTATGGCAAAAATGTCGAATAAAAGCTTTACAACAACAACAACATGTCGTGTCCCTCTACAAGGGTGGAATGCTAACCCCGTCGCCAGAACTGGCGAGGGGGTAGTATTCCAATTCGTATGACACCTTACTCGACATGTTTTGATAAAGCCAAACCAAAGATAGCATTTAACCGCGAGGTTCATAATGCACTTAAGAGTATATGGTATGGCAGTATCATGGAACAGCTACAGGAAGTGGTTCCGAAAGCTGCAGACAGGCTCAGCTCATGCTAGAGCACCATCTCACATATTTCCAAGCACTCTGCCTCCAGGATTGATGAGGCCTTCCATAGGAGTGGCTGATAGGAACATATGTGTCCATTTTAGGTTAGATATAGACATACTATACCTGAGTAAGGGGTGATTACACCGACTTACCCCAGCTGAGTGATCAGCCAGTTGTGTCAAATATGGAGGCCAGGCCAGGGGTGGCACAATATGTGCTACAGCCCCTGGTAGGCCTCGGATGCACCTATGCCCTGGGTACCTTGGGTACACTGTTACAGGGGCCAATAAGGTGAACCAGTTCCAATTCGTAATGCACCTTGTGTGCATTGGCATTAATTTAAAGAGAGAACAGCAGGCTGTGGGTCTGATTAGCAGGCCCACAGCCACATTAAGTCATAAACCAGTGAAGCAAAAAGCAAACATTTGGGGTGACCATAGGATAGCAGACCCTACTCTCCTACAGTGTTAAACCTCAATTTCAAAAGGTTGTGTGCCTCTGTGTTAAGGCACCCCCCAACACATCAAAAATATCCGGAATACAGTCAAAGAGCCCAGTCGATAACTGAGTTTAGATCAGTGGAATGAGTACAGGGTTTTATTGCAAAGAAATTAAAAGGCGATACAGAACAATTACCATGAAGGCTCTCAGCAAATACAGCTATACAAATAGGTGCAAAATCAGAAATATTAAAGTCCCAAATGGCCAGCAAATTCAAGAGAGAGACAGACAGCATACCAAGCTACATTGAAGTCTTCTACTGGCTCACCTCCGAAATGAAGGGTTTTTCTCCACTATTTTCACATATGAAATCACTAAAACTACAGATTCATCTTGGTATGATCAAATGTGTAAATAAACAAACAGAATCCACTCCTCGGGTATGGGGCATATCCTCCACAGTTGGGGAACACCTTCCTTGTTTTTGGGTCCCCTCACACACCAACAGGCCCCTTGATGTCATGCTTCATCATCGGGGTCATCGTACCCCTCTACGGGGTACGGCGTGCTGCGACCTACGGATACACGGGAGCACTTGATAGACTATGTGTGGTGTGGATGGGGGATTTTTATGTGAGTGTGTGGTGGGGTTTAAATCTAGGTGAAGGTTAAAAAGGACCTGGCTCGTGGGGTGACTAAAAAATATTTAATAAGCCCCCGGGCTGGTGCTATTAAAATTTAAGTGTTGGAGGTTATTACGCAGACAATGTGCATTACCTCCTCTCGGTGTGCGTCGACATGTTTCGGTGTAAAGACACCTTCTTCAGGACGGGGTACACAAATCCCCACCTTACTCACGTTTCTCTAACTCGTATCAGAATCTCCAATAAAAAGTGAGAACTACAGTGCAGGTAAAACAATGTACCTAACAAAAACGTCGCTTTTTGGTCAACCTGTCAAGGAAAAAAAGACAAAACTTTTTTCTGGTAGTCTACTTCTCAACAGCCATAGGTAAAGTGACCAGTGGTTACAAGTGACAAACTCGTGGTCAAGATTATTACAATAGGTGTCAATTTGGGCCTATAGTGGGATAAAAACACCAGGACAAACTAGACTCACTGACATAAAAACATAAAACACACACTTATATTGTAGATATGGTGTTTAGCATAGTTTCAGAGCATAACACCGCTTGTGGTAAAATTGTTTGAGCAAAATGTTTTGTGCCCCTGTAAAGAAAAAGAAACACTTCATGCCTTTAAGTACTATTAACATACTGTTTTGATGTGGTTGAAAAGCTTCATGAGCCAAATGTCCGGGTCTGGTATGCTATTTAGCACCTGTTTGGAGAAAATGGATGTTCAAATCCCCATTCTACTTACATTAGCGTCGTGGAGACAGTAGCTGCTCTTTGCCCCAAAATCACGATTTCAGCGAGGAAATTCCTCCCGATCGACCGCTCCGTGGCTCCGGTGATTATACCAAATGGAGTCGAAAGTACGGGTTTTTATATCCTTACCCGAGTTAGAGTTAATTGTTTGATTGGTTAATTAGTGTTTCCTTTATGTTCATATAAGGGTTTATGTCTGTTCTGCTCGTGACTCGCTTTGTTAGCGTACCCGGTTCGCGCATGCGCACGTGTATTTCCATGATCTAGTTGGATACGCGCATGCGTTTACTGCTGATACGTTCATTTTTCGCTTGCCGCTTGGAAGGGTAGTGTTCCGAATGTGCGCATACGTTTATAAACGTCCCGTTTAGGCATGCTGCAGTGGTGTGTATGCATTCGATAGAGGCAAGGTTGAGCATAACCGATGTTTGTGAGCTCCGCCGTTAGTTGGGCCTCTGATCAGTTGACTCCTCATGGTGAACACAGTTGCTCCCAAAGGGCAATGGTTGTGCTAACTATTACCACATCTCTAATGAAACATGCGGCAAATTTCAGTGGTATTGTGGGATCAGAGACTAGTAAGCTCATGCTAATACAACTGCGTGCCTTCAGCTGGTATCGTCTGATATACAGAGCTACTCCCCGTGAGAACTATAGGGGATCTCGAGAGATGCTGCCTATGTTAACTGTCCCCAGGGAATATTGTCATTCAAGCCAATGGTGTTAGTCCCCAGTCTAAAAACCCATCTTTGCTCCTTCTCAAAGAGTCCTTGTTCCGACGGTAGCTGTTCCACTACTGTCCATCTGATGTCATTGATACAATGTTCACTTTCCAAGAAGTGGGTGGCCATTTTCGTTTTTATCTTCTTGCACCGTATGTTGCTCTTGTGCTCACCGATTTGCACTTTCACTGGTCTCGTGGTCATACCAATGTATTCCAATTTACAAGGGCAGGTAATCAGGTAAATAACATTTTTGCTATTGCAATTAGTTAGTTTTCGTTGCTCCCACTTGGTTGCCTTGGCAAAGACCAAATGTTTACTTTTCTGTGTGAGATGGCAGTTCGCACAGTTTCTACATGGGTAGTGGCCTCCCAGACCATGTTGCGTGAGCTGTATTTGTTGTTGTAGTTTTGGGCGTGTATGAACCAGCATGTCCTTGAGGTTTTTGCCTCGTTTGTGGGCTATTAGTGGTTTTTCAATGTTCAGAGTACCACTCGTTAGGATTCGCCAATGTTTGTTCAGTAGTTTGGACACTTCATTAGTTTGGGAGCTGTAAGTAGTCACGCAGATTGGTCTGGTGGTTACCTGATCTGTTTGGATTTTGTTTTCTAACAATGCTTCCCGGTAGTTGTTTCTCGCCCTTTTCATGGCATTGTTAATGATTCTGTCAGGATACTGTCTTTTCTGTAGTTTGTTTTTTAAGTCTTGTGCTTGTGCCTTATAATCTTGAATCTGGGTACAGTTGCGTCTTAACCGCAGGAATTGTCCGTACGGTAGATTGGTTCGTAAATGCCGTGGGTGGAAGCTGTCATAACGGAGGAGACAGTTCCTTGCTGTTGGTTTGAAGTGGGTAGTGGTTTGAAGTTTGCCATCCTTGGGAAAGATGTTCAGATCGAGGAATACCAGTGTCTCACTTGAAACTGTATGAGTGAATTTCAGGAAACGGTTCTGTAGGTTCAGCCATTCCATGAACTCTGATACCGATTCGTGGTTACCCTGCCATATCACAAGCACATCGTCGATGTACCTCCTCCAGGTGTTGATGTGCTGTCTGTATGGGTTGCTGGTGTGTAGGATTTTAGTGCTTTCTAAATGGTGCACGTACAGTCCCGCCAGGCTCGGCGTGACTGTACTGCCCATGCTGGTGCCGTGGCGCTGGAGGTAGAGGGTCCCCTCGAACCCAAAAAAGTGTTTAGTAAATGCCAAAGTGATGCATTCCATTACAATGCCTCGTGGGGTCTGGTACTTCCAGTTGGCACTATACAGAACTTCCTCAATAATAGATATGGTTTCATCATGAGGGAGGCTAGTGTACAGGCTTTCCACGTCTAGACTTAGCAATAGTTGGCTGTCTGAATCGAAATTGAGGTCTTGTAAAAGTTGCAGAACAGATTTGGTGTCCTTGAGATAGGTATCTGTCCCTTGTACTAAACGGCATAAGAAAGCATCCGAGAATTTTGATAGGGGCTCTAGGATGGAGCCTATCCCTGAGACAATCGGTCTTCCGGGCGGATTTTCCAGATCCTTATGAATTTTGGGGATGCAATAGAAATAGGGTGTCTTTGGTGTTTTTTGGATTAAAAATTCGGCCTCCTTCTTTGATAGCCAATTGTGTGCCAAGGCTTCTTCTACCATACATCCAATAGTGATCCTGATTGATTCTGTTGGATCTTGGGGTAGGATAGTATAATTCCGTTGGTCCGACAATAACCTAAGGCACTCTTTTTTGTAGGCTGCTGTCGTCTGTATTACTATCGCTCCCCCTTTGTCAGCGGACTTGATGGTCATGTCATGGTTGTTGGCCAGCTCACGAATGGCTTCATGTTTGCGGCGGCTAGTGTTATGGAAGACCTGGCGATTTTCTCTGTCCACTTCTTTTAGTTCAGTCATGACAGCATTTTCATAAGCTAGAACCTCAATGGGTAGGGTATTGTCTGGTGGGACAAAAGTTGATTTGGGTCTTAAGCCTGTGTCGGTTTCCGTGGGTTTCTCCTTCCCCTCGAAAAAGACCTGTAACTTGATTTTGCGGATGAACTCTTGTATTTCCGTGTGTAATTTAAATAGGTCCAGTTTGTTAGTGGGGACGAAACCCAGTCCTTTGTTCAGGACTTCTTTTTGAATGTCAGTTAGTTCCCATGGGGTGATGTTTATCACTAGGTCCCCCTCCGGCTAGTGGATGGGTTGTCTGGTAGGGCCCCAGTCATGCTCCTTGTGTTCATCCGTGGGTCCGTTTGGATCGGGTCCTGCCACAGCACTGTGTTTCCTTTTCTGTTTCGCCCGCGGCGCCGTCCCGGGCGTGAGGCTAAAAAAGGCTGGTTCTGATAAAACCCAGTATCGAACTCATTCCCCCATTGTTGGTACAAATGGCCTGGTGGTGGCGGGCCATAGTTATATGGTGGGAAAGGGGCTGGTCCCCCGTATTGGGAGTAAAAAGGTTGTGGTTGATAACCCCTCCATCCTCTTTGTCTTGGATGTTGTTGGCCTCTTTGTCTCTGTGTGCCGTTGTACCTAGAGTTGCTGCTTGTACTTGACCCTGACGATCCAGTATCGGAACCGTCGCTGTCATTGTCGCTGTTAATGTTACGTGAGACGTAGTCATCCTTCATGTATGGGTACGCAGTCTCTGGGGTAAAGCGATCTTTGTCTTTCCCTAGTTTTTTTAATTTACTTTGTTTGAGTGTGGCCTTGAAATCCGACATCTGTTGGTTTAACTCATCCTATCTTTTTTTTCAGTTCAGCTGGTTTTATGTATGTTTTTAGTTGTACCTCAATTTTTTGTATTTCGATTTTCAACTCCTGTGTGATTCGTTTGGCTGTTTTTATGATTAGTACTAACCAGTCCCGTGTACAGTGCCACGAGATTAATGACCATTCCTTTTTGAAAACCTTGTCCGATTGGAAAATGAAAGGTTCATACTTGACCAATAACCCTTGTGGCGCAATCTTATTTCGCAGATATTCAGTGATAAGGAGGCCATGAAGAGCTGCTTTGATCTGTGTCTTTCTAAGATTCATCAGCTCATCCCAGTCGGCCACGCTCGGTCCCGGATAGGTGCTGCTCAGGCCTTCAAAAGGGTTGACTGCCGCCAGAATTTCCTCAATTTCCTCCTCTGCAAACGTGAGTCCATGTTCAGACTCCATTGTGCTGTTAGTGTGTGTCCAAGACTTATGTGTGTGTTTTAATGTGGTGAGTCAGTGATACTAGTGGGAATAGGGGAACTCCTGCAGCTGTGCGCTGCCTAAATACTATCAATAACAAAAGGGGGGAGAGAGAGAAATTACATCGAAATGGATTCGTTCTCCCTAAACATATGTAAATAAACAAACAGAATCCACTCCTCGGGTATGGGGCGTATCCTCCACCTTACTCACGTTTCTCTAACTCGTATCAGAATCTCCAATAAAAAGTGAGAACTACAGTGCAGGTAAAACAATGTACCTAACAAAAACGTCGCTTTTTGGTCAACCTGTCAAGGAAAAGAAGACAAAAAATGTGTTCTGGTAGTCTACTTCTCAACAGCCATAGGTAAAGTGACCAGTGGTTACAGGTGACAAACTCGCGGTCAAGATTATTACTATAGGTGTCAGTTTGTGCCTATAGTGGGATAAAAACACCAGGACAAACTAGACTCACTGACATAAAAACATAAAACACACACTTATATTGTAGATATGGTGTTTAGCGTAGTTTCAGAGCATAAATTCGTGCTAAAGTGGTAAAATTGTTTGAGCAAAATGTTTTGTGCCCCTGTAAAGAAAAAGAGACACTTCATGCCTTTAAGTACTATTAACATTACTAGTGTTAGTTACTAACATTACAGGGCCAATCAGGCCCTGATTGGTTCAAGATTGGACTATGCTAACATCTTATATCTTGGCCTGCCCGAATACCTCTTGCAACGGAATAACAGATATTCGTTTTTTGATCCTCAGACTCCTGTTGATAGAATGTATCCAGAAAATATGGATTTGGACAAAAACTGGTCATGGTGGGGTAATTGACAAACAGGAACAGGAAAGTGTGGATTCTATGGAACTCTTTCCCCCATGTTTAGTAATCATTTAGAGAATCAATGTGTAAAATTAAGCCTAAATTCCTGTGTAATGCCCCCTGTATCTGATAAACCCAAAACTATACGGGTTGGATCTTTGTCTATTAGCCCTCTCGAAGACCACCAAGGGAGGGATATAGCGAATGTTTGTATTGCACAAGACCAAAATAGGTCACCAACGGTACATATTGAGCGGCAAGATTTGGTATCTAATAGCAAGTTTTCTGACGTCCCTAATGAGAGGGAAATTCCAAGTATATTGGGTACACGTAGTGCATGCCCTAGTAACTCAGTACAGTACAACCTAAAAGGTGATTTAAAAATCTTGTCATGGAATATAGCAGGGTTGTCAAGAAACCTGTGTGATAGAAACTGGAGTTCTTTCATGGAAGAGCATGACATCATGCTCCTTCAAGAAACATGGGCAATTAATATGGTGCACAGACTCGGATACAAAGTATTTCATTGCGGGGCTATTGCATCTGTAAGAGGTAGACCTTCAGGGGGCTTGTTAATTTGGATAAAAATATGTTTGAATGTTGATGTATCACCTCTGAACATTGTTTCCAAAGACTTGCTTGGGGTAAAGATTACCACGAAGGATATGGGGGATATTTACTTGATAAATATCTATAATAGACCTAATCCCCAAAAAAAGGAGTCAATGGTTGTGGAACAACTAAGTTCGCATTTGAGTAAGTTAGAGCCAAACTCCAAAATAATTATAGGTGGGGATTTCAACTGTCAATTCGAGCCTGTGTTGGGGCTCGAAAATCTACTAGAAAATGAAGATAGAGCCCTTGATATATCCTCCCTAGATAGCGTAAAATCAGTAAAAAGCTCAGTGGCAGTTATGCAGATTTATGAATTGACGGTATCTTATGATCTAAGGGCATGTAATGGTAGATTAGATCCAGATAAGCCAGCAAATTATACATATAGCAAGGGGGCATCCAAATCATTGATTGATTTTGTATTGATCACTACTAATTTGTGGCATCTGTTGTTGGCCTTCACTATCATGAATAGACCAGAAAGTGACCACTTCCCTCTACAATTAGGGATACTTCCCCAACCGTTCTTAAAATCTGATGGTGGAATGGAATCAAACATGGAGGTGGGAGAGGTTGAGGTCTCCAACAACAGGAGAGCTATAAAATGGACACATATCCTAGCAAAACAAGATATACTTGTGGGCATTTATGATACCTTCTCAGATATTATCCCTCTATATGATCATTTGACCTTGGGATCCCATGAAGTCCTGAAAATGCATTATCATCTTGTAGAGTCACTAATTCCCCTCCTGAGCAAAACTTTTAGTAATAGCAAATGCAATACAAGAAGGCAATTGGAATTGGAGACACCGTGGTACAACAAACAGTGTCGTCTAGCCAAAGGTAATCTAATCAATGCCGTAAAATCTAAAGATCAGATGAGGGTAAGAGAGTGTAGAAATGAATATAAAAATCTCCTCTCTAGGGCAAAAAAAGAATGGGATGATTTGATCTGGGAAGATCTTTTAAATGCCGCCAGGAAGCATGACCAATGCACTTTTTGGAGCCTGATAACAAAAAACAATAAATCGGGTAGCTCCAACAGAGATTTTTACCTTGATGAAAAAATCTGGTATGATCATTTTCTAAAATTATATGATCTGACAGGGGTGTCCCCAGATGAAAACCACATTGGATCTGTTCCTCCATGCATTAATTTAGTAAAATTTAGTATTGAAGAGACACTGTGTGCAATAAAGGCAGTCAAGGCCGGTAAGGCGCCAGGCCCGGACAAATTACCTGTGGATTTGTTTACTCATAACATTGAAGTATGGTGCCCCTATATAAATTTTTTATGTAATTCTATTCTGTTAGGAACTCCGATTCCCGAATCATGGAAGGGGGCGGAAATAGTTACCATCTATAAAAAAGGGGATCGTTATAACCCAGGTAATTACAGACCGATAAGTTTAATTGACATTTTACAAAAAAATTTTGCCAGACATATTTTAACTCGACTTTTAGATTGGGTAGAGGAATCTAAAATCCTCTCAAAATACCAAGCAGGATTTAGAATTAGGACAAGCACTGTGGATCAGGTACATAGGTTTATGTGTATTTGTTGGAAATACGTCCAAATAAAGAAGTGTAGCTTATATGTAGCATTTATGGACCTACGCTCAGCGTTTGACCTTGTCCCTCGTTCCTTTTTATGGGATACTCTAAGGAATATGGGTGTCCCGGAAGAACTGCTGTCTAACCTCATAAAGCTTCATACTGATAATTTTGCAAAAGTAAGATGGGGGAGAAATGGTGAACTTACTCAAGCCATACCAGTTAAGAGGGGGGTACGACAAGGCTGCGTGCTGGCCCCGACCCTTTTTTCCTTATTTGTAAATGATATCCCCCCCTATCTGGCACAATGCAATCACGATTCCCCGAAATTATGTAATGAGGCAATTACAGCGCTGCTATTTGCAGATGATACCATTTTAATTTCACAAACACCCAAAGGCCTACAAAATTTAATAAATCAATTTAATAGTTACTGCGAAATAAAGGGGTTAGAAATTAACTCATCTAAAACTAAGTATATGGCCATTAATCCCCCGAAAACTTTTAAGAAAAATCTGGCCCTAAACAACACTAAACTAGAGTACGTGGAATTTTTCGATTACCTGGGTATCAGGTTTGACAGTAAACTGTCTTGGTCAAAACAACTAGAAAAAAGTAGGTTGACACTTAAGCACAACTCTCTCCCTATTTTAAAAATTCATGGAGGGAGCACTTCAAAAGCCATAACTCCGGCGATTGAAGTGTTTAGAGCTAAAGCACAAACTGCTGCTCTATATGGCGCCGAGATTTGGGGGCCTTATTCAAACAGAACATTTGATACTGATGAGAATACGTTCTGTAGGCGCCTATTGAGATTACCAGCAAGAACACCCTTAATCCCCGTTTTTCTAGATATTAACCTAAAACGTACAGACCACTTGTGCTGGTTGAGGCCATTGCTCTATTGGGTAAGATTATGGTCCACCCCGGAACTTGCAGACTATAGAGCTGGATTAATGGAAATTATGGAATTGGACACTTTTAACTCGATCAAGTGGCTGAGACACATATCCATATGGCTTACAAAAATAGGTCTATCACACTTCTGGAAAAACCCAACCAACTTGCAAACCAACTGTAAAGATCAGGTAAAAACTGCTTATTGGTATTATATGAATAACAATGTATATGAACGTGCCACTGGTTCATTAACACTCAAATTTTTGCAATTTAAGGACATCCCTATATTTGAACAATTCATGGACGAAGTTGAACCACCTTTGGCTAAAACCATATTTCTTCAATACAGATATGGGGTTTTACAAATAAATGCAAATACTTGCCGGTGGGGAAACTCCAATTCCGATGGGAAAGACCCATATTGCAAATTGTGTGAATTGAAACAAAATGAAGACGAGGCACACATTCTATTCTTTTGCCCATTATATAAATCACAACGTATGAAATGGATTAAACCTCTGTGTAAAAATTTGGGCATATGTTCATACAAAGAGGCTGAAAGATTACTTAGATCTTCGACTGTTCGGTTGATAACCTTTGGAGTCAGTCGGTACCTCCTTAGTGTCTGCTTGATTAGGAAAAAATATGGACTAAAAACATAGATTATAGCACTTTTAATCACTGGCATTTTAATTATTTAAATGATGTAAATAGTTGTTTTTATTATTAGGTCTTGTAAATTAAATATAAACTGGAAGAAACCCTGTTTATCATGGATGGTGAAAAAAGTAATGTATCCCCACGCAAACTGTAAATAACATGTGATTTTGTCCGGGGAATTGACACATGTACATACTGAATCTTTTAAAGATGATACTTGTTTTAAAAAAATTATGTTTATAAATGTATTTTTTATGTGTTGGCTTTATGGCAAAAATGTCGAATAAAAGCTTTACAACAACAACAACATGTCGTGTCCCTCTACAAGGGTGGAATGCTAACCCCGTCGCCAGAACTGGCGAGGGGGTAGTATTCCAATTCGTATGACACCTTACTCGACATGTTTTGATAAAGCCAAACCAAAGATAGCATTTAACCGCGAGGTTCATAATGCACTTAAGAGTATATGGTATGGCAGTATCATGGAACAGCTACAGGAAGTGGTTCCGAAAGCTGCAGACAGGCTCAGCTCATGCTAGAGCACCATCTCACATATTTCCAAGCACTCTGCCTCCAGGATTGATGAGGCCTTCCATAGGAGTGGCTGATAGGAACATATGTGTCCATTTTAGGTTAGATATAGACATACTATACCTGAGTAAGGGGTGATTACACCGACTTACCCCAGCTGAGTGATCAGCCAGTTGTGTCAAATATGGAGGCCAGGCCAGGGGTGGCACAATATGTGCTACAGCCCCTGGTAGGCCTCGGATGCACCTATGCCCTGGGTACCTTGGGTACACTGTTACAGGGGCCAATAAGGTGAACCAGTTCCAATTCGTAATGCACCTTGTGTGCATTGGCATTAATTTAAAGAGAGAACAGCAGGCTGTGGGTCTGATTAGCAGGCCCACAGCCACATTAAGTCATAAACCAGTGAAGCAAAAAGCAAACATTTGGGGTGACCATAGGATAGCAGACCCTACTCTCCTACAGTGTTAAACCTCAATTTCAAAAGGTTGTGTGCCTCTGTGTTAAGGCACCCCCCAACACATCAAAAATATCCGGAATACAGTCAAAGAGCCCAGTCGATAACTGAGTTTAGATCAGTGGAATGAGTACAGGGTTTTATTGCAAAGAAATTAAAAGGCGATACAGAACAATTACCATGAAGGCTCTCAGCAAATACAGCTATACAAATAGGTGCAAAATCAGAAATATTAAAGTCCCAAATGGCCAGCAAATTCAAGAGAGAGACAGACAGCATACCAAGCTACATTGAAGTCTTCTACTGGCTCACCTCCGAAATGAAGGGTTTTTCTCCACTATTTTCACATATGAAATCACTAAAACTACAGATTCATCTTGGTATGATCAAATGTGTAAATAAACAAACAGAATCCACTCCTCGGGTATGGGGCATATCCTCCACAGTTGGGGAACACCTTCCTTGTTTTTGGGTCCCCTCACACACCAACAGGCCCCTTGATGTCATGCTTCATCATCGGGGTCATCGTACCCCTCTACGGGGTACGGCGTGCTGCGACCTACGGATACACGGGAGCACTTGATAGACTATGTGTGGTGTGGATGGGGGATTTTTATGTGAGTGTGTGGTGGGGTTTAAATCTAGGTGAAGGTTAAAAAGGACCTGGCTCGTGGGGTGACTAAAAAATATTTAATAAGCCCCCGGGCTGGTGCTATTAAAATTTAAGTGTTGGAGGTTATTACGCAGACAATGTGCATTACCTCCTCTCGGTGTGCGTCGACATGTTTCGGTGTAAAGACACCTTCTTCAGGACGGGGTACACAAATCCCCACCTTACTCACGTTTCTCTAACTCGTATCAGAATCTCCAATAAAAAGTGAGAACTACAGTGCAGGTAAAACAATGTACCTAACAAAAACGTCGCTTTTTGGTCAACCTGTCAAGGAAAAAAAGACAAAACTTTTTTCTGGTAGTCTACTTCTCAACAGCCATAGGTAAAGTGACCAGTGGTTACAAGTGACAAACTCGTGGTCAAGATTATTACAATAGGTGTCAATTTGTGCCTATAGTGGGATAAAAACACCAGGACAAACTAGACTCACTGACATAAAAACATAAAACACACACTTATATTGTAGATATGGTGTTTAGCATAGTTTCAGAGCATAACACCGCTTGTGGTAAAATTGTTTGAGCAAAATGTTTTGTGCCCCTGTAAAGAAAAAGAAACACTTCATGCCTTTAAGTACTATTAACATACTGTTTTGATGTGGTTGAAAAGCTTCATGAGCCAAATGTCCGGGTCTGGTATGCTATTTAGCACCTGTTTGGAGAAAATGGATGTTCAAATCCCCATTCTACTTACATTAGCGTCGTGGAGACAGTAGCTGCTCTTTGCCCCAAAATCACGATTTCAGCGAGGAAATTCCTCCCGATCGACCGCTCCGTGGCTCCGGTGATTATACCAAATGGAGTCGAAAGTACGGGTTTTTATATCCTTACCCGAGTTAGAGTTAATTGTTTGATTGGTTAATTAGTGTTTCCTTTATGTTCATATAAGGGTTTATGTCTGTTCTGCTCGTGACTCGCTTTGTTAGCGTACCCGGTTCGCGCATGCGCACGTGTATTTCCATGATCTAGTTGGATACGCGCATGCGTTTACTGCTGATACGTTCATTTTTCGCTTGCCGCTTGGAAGGGTAGTGTTCCGAATGTGCGCATACGTTTATAAACGTCCCGTTTAGGCATGCTGCAGTGGTGTGTATGCATTCGATAGAGGCAAGGTTGAGCATAACCGATGTTTGTGAGCTCCGCCGTTAGTTGGGCCTCTGATCAGTTGACTCCTCATGGTGAACACAGTTGCTCCCAAAGGGCAATGGTTGTGCTAACTATTACCACATCTCTAATGAAACATGCGGCAAATTTCAGTGGTATTGTGGGATCAGAGACTAGTAAGCTCATGCTAATACAACTGCGTGCCTTCAGCTGGTATCGTCTGATATACAGAGCTACTCCCCGTGAGAACTATAGGGGATCTCGAGAGATGCTGCCTATGTTAACTGTCCCCAGGGAATATTGTCATTCAAGCCAATGGTGTTAGTCCCCAGTCTAAAAACCCATCTTTGCTCCTTCTCAAAGAGTCCTTGTTCCGACGGTAGCTGTTCCACTACTGTCCATCTGATGTCATTGATACAATGTTCACTTTCCAAGAAGTGGGTGGCCATTTTCGTTTTTATCTTCTTGCACCGTATGTTGCTCTTGTGCTCACCGATTTGCACTTTCACTGGTCTCGTGGTCATACCAATGTATTCCAATTTACAAGGGCAGGTAATCAGGTAAATAACATTTTTGCTATTGCAATTAGTTAGTTTTCGTTGCTCCCACTTGGTTGCCTTGGCAAAGACCAAATGTTTACTTTTCTGTGTGAGATGGCAGTTCGCACAGTTTCTACATGGGTAGTGGCCTCCCAGACCATGTTGCGTGAGCTGTATTTGTTGTTGTAGTTTTGGGCGTGTATGAACCAGCATGTCCTTGAGGTTTTTGCCTCGTTTGTGGGCTATTAGTGGTTTTTCAATGTTCAGAGTACCACTCGTTAGGATTCGCCAATGTTTGTTCAGTAGTTTGGACACTTCATTAGTTTGGGAGCTGTAAGTAGTCACGCAGATTGGTCTGGTGGTTACCTGATCTGTTTGGATTTTGTTTTCTAACAATGCTTCCCGGTAGTTGTTTCTCGCCCTTTTCATGGCATTGTTAATGATTCTGTCAGGATACTGTCTTTTCTGTAGTTTGTTTTTTAAGTCTTGTGCTTGTGCCTTATAATCTTGAATCTGGGTACAGTTGCGTCTTAACCGCAGGAATTGTCCGTACGGTAGATTGGTTCGTAAATGCCGTGGGTGGAAGCTGTCATAACGGAGGAGACAGTTCCTTGCTGTTGGTTTGAAGTGGGTAGTGGTTTGAAGTTTGCCATCCTTGGGAAAGATGTTCAGATCGAGGAATACCAGTGTCTCACTTGAAACTGTATGAGTGAATTTCAGGAAACGGTTCTGTAGGTTCAGCCATTCCATGAACTCTGATACCGATTCGTGGTTACCCTGCCATATCACAAGCACATCGTCGATGTACCTCCTCCAGGTGTTGATGTGCTGTCTGTATGGGTTGCTGGTGTGTAGGATTTTAGTGCTTTCTAAATGGTGCACGTACAGTCCCGCCAGGCTCGGCGTGACTGTACTGCCCATGCTGGTGCCGTGGCGCTGGAGGTAGAGGGTCCCCTCGAACCCAAAAAAGTGTTTAGTAAATGCCAAAGTGATGCATTCCATTACAATGCCTCGTGGGGTCTGGTACTTCCAGTTGGCACTATACAGAACTTCCTCAATAATAGATATGGTTTCATCATGAGGGAGGCTAGTGTACAGGCTTTCCACGTCTAGACTTAGCAATAGTTGGCTGTCTGAATCGAAATTGAGGTCTTGTAAAAGTTGCAGAACAGATTTGGTGTCCTTGAGATAGGTATCTGTCCCTTGTACTAAACGGCATAAGAAAGCATCCGAGAATTTTGATAGGGGCTCTAGGATGGAGCCTATCCCTGAGACAATCGGTCTTCCGGGCGGATTTTCCAGATCCTTATGAATTTTGGGGATGCAATAGAAATAGGGTGTCTTTGGTGTTTTTTGGATTAAAAATTCGGCCTCCTTCTTTGATAGCCAATTGTGTGCCAAGGCTTCTTCTACCATACATCCAATAGTGATCCTGATTGATTCTGTTGGATCTTGGGGTAGGATAGTATAATTCCGTTGGTCCGACAATAACCTAAGGCACTCTTTTTTGTAGGCTGCTGTCGTCTGTATTACTATCGCTCCCCCTTTGTCAGCGGACTTGATGGTCATGTCATGGTTGTTGGCCAGCTCACGAATGGCTTCATGTTTGCGGCGGCTAGTGTTATGGAAGACCTGGCGATTTTCTCTGTCCACTTCTTTTAGTTCAGTCATGACAGCATTTTCATAAGCTAGAACCTCAATGGGTAGGGTATTGTCTGGTGGGACAAAAGTTGATTTGGGTCTTAAGCCTGTGTCGGTTTCCGTGGGTTTCTCCTTCCCCTCGAAAAAGACCTGTAACTTGATTTTGCGGATGAACTCTTGTATTTCCGTGTGTAATTTAAATAGGTCCAGTTTGTTAGTGGGGACGAAACCCAGTCCTTTGTTCAGGACTTCTTTTTGAATGTCAGTTAGTTCCCATGGGGTGATGTTTATCACTAGGTCCCCCTCCGGCTAGTGGATGGGTTGTCTGGTAGGGCCCCAGTCATGCTCCTTGTGTTCATCCGTGGGTCCGTTTGGATCGGGTCCTGCCACAGCACTGTGTTTCCTTTTCTGTTTCGCCCGCGGCGCCGTCCCGGGCGTGAGGCTAAAAAAGGCTGGTTCTGATAAAACCCAGTATCGAACTCATTCCCCCATTGTTGGTACAAATGGCCTGGTGGTGGCGGGCCATAGTTATATGGTGGGAAAGGGGCTGGTCCCCCGTATTGGGAGTAAAAAGGTTGTGGTTGATAACCCCTCCATCCTCTTTGTCTTGGATGTTGTTGGCCTCTTTGTCTCTGTGTGCCGTTGTACCTAGAGTTGCTGCTTGTACTTGACCCTGACGATCCAGTATCGGAACCGTCGCTGTCATTGTCGCTGTTAATGTTACGTGAGACGTAGTCATCCTTCATGTATGGGTACGCAGTCTCTGGGGTAAAGCGATCTTTGTCTTTCCCTAGTTTTTTTAATTTACTTTGTTTGAGTGTGGCCTTGAAATCCGACATCTGTTGGTTTAACTCATCCTATCTTTTTTTTCAGTTCAGCTGGTTTTATGTATGTTTTTAGTTGTACCTCAATTTTTTGTATTTCGATTTTCAACTCCTGTGTGATTCGTTTGGCTGTTTTTATGATTAGTACTAACCAGTCCCGTGTACAGTGCCACGAGATTAATGACCATTCCTTTTTGAAAACCTTGTCCGATTGGAAAATGAAAGGTTCATACTTGACCAATAACCCTTGTGGCGCAATCTTATTTCGCAGATATTCAGTGATAAGGAGGCCATGAAGAGCTGCTTTGATCTGTGTCTTTCTAAGATTCATCAGCTCATCCCAGTCGGCCACGCTCGGTCCCGGATAGGTGCTGCTCAGGCCTTCAAAAGGGTTGACTGCCGCCAGAATTTCCTCAATTTCCTCCTCTGCAAACGTGAGTCCATGTTCAGACTCCATTGTGCTGTTAGTGTGTGTCCAAGACTTATGTGTGTGTTTTAATGTGGTGAGTCAGTGATACTAGTGGGAATAGGGGAACTCCTGCAGCTGTGCGCTGCCTAAATACTATCAATAACAAAAGGGGGGAGAGAGAGAAATTACATCGAAATGGATTCGTTCTCCCTAAACATATGTAAATAAACAAACAGAATCCACTCCTCGGGTATGGGGCGTATCCTCCACCTTACTCACGTTTCTCTAACTCGTATCAGAATCTCCAATAAAAAGTGAGAACTACAGTGCAGGTAAAACAATGTACCTAACAAAAACGTCGCTTTTTGGTCAACCTGTCAAGGAAAAGAAGACAAAAAATGTGTTCTGGTAGTCTACTTCTCAACAGCCATAGGTAAAGTGACCAGTGGTTACAGGTGACAAACTCGCGGTCAAGATTATTACTATAGGTGTCAGTTTGTGCCTATAGTGGGATAAAAACACCAGGACAAACTAGACTCACTGACATAAAAACATAAAACACACACTTATATTGTAGATATGGTGTTTAGCGTAGTTTCAGAGCATAAATTCGTGCTAAAGTGGTAAAATTGTTTGAGCAAAATGTTTTGTGCCCCTGTAAAGAAAAAGAGACACTTCATGCCTTTAAGTACTATTAACATTACTAGTGTTAGTTACTAACATTACAGGGCCAATCAGGCCCTGATTGGTTCAAGATTGGACTATGCTAACATCTTATATCTTGGCCTGCCCGAATACCTCTTGCAACGGATGCAGGTGGTCCAGAATGCGGCGGCCCGCGCCATCTTTGGTCTGCATAGGCGAGCTCATGTTCTGGCCTATTACAGTCGCTTCACTGGCTGCCTATCCGACAGCGGATAGCCTTCAAAACCTTGACCCTCGCGCATAAGGCCTTCTATTCCACCGGGGCTAAATACCTGCAGAGGAGGTTTAAGCAATACTGTCCTTCACGATCCCTGAGATCAGAAGCGAAGCTTCTGGCCATTGTTCCCCGTGTGAGGAGAGCCCGATTGGGAGGCCGCTCGTTTATGTTCCGGGCCCCCCAGCTCTGGAACTCTTTACCCCTTGCGTTACGCAGCAATTCCAACTTGCTATCTTTTAGGAAGGGCCTAAAAACCTGGCTGTTTGCCTCTTAGATTTTATTTTACTCTTCTCCCCTTTTTCTGTGTTGTGTTTGCTTTCCAGGATGTTAATAAAGCCCCGGGACACTCTTTTGAGTAGCCGTGCGCTATAAAAGCCACAAAATAACATAACATAACATAACAGAATGGGGATTTGAACATCCATTTTCTCCAAACAGGTGCTAAATAGCATAGCAGGCCCGGACGTTTGGCTCATGAGCTTTTCAACCACATCAAAACAGTATGTTAATAGTACTTAGAGGCATGAAGTGTCTCTTTTTCTTTACTGGGGCACAAAACATTTTGCTCAAACAATTTTACCACAAGTGGTGTTATGCTCTGAAACTACGCTAAACACAATATCTACAATATAAGTGCGTGTTTTATGTTTTTATGTCAGTGGGTCTAGTTTGTCCTGGTGTTTTTATCCCACTATAGGCACAAATTGACACCTATAGTAATAATCTTGACCGCGAGTTTGTCACCTGTAACCACTGGTCACTTTACCTATGGCTGTTGAGAAGTAGACTACCAGAAAAAAAATGTTGTCTTCTTTTCCTTGACAGGTTGACCAAAAAGCAACGTTTTTGTTAGGTACATTGTTTTACCTGCACTGTAGTTCTCACTTTTTATTGGAGATTCTGATACGAGTTAGAGAAACGTGAGTAAGGTGGGGATTTGTGTACCCCGTCCTGAAGAAGGTGTCTTTACACCGAAACATGTCGACGCACACCGGGAGGAGGTAATGCACATTGTCAGCGTAATAACCTCCCACACTTAAATTTTAATAGCACCAGCCCGGGGGCCTATTAAATATTTGTTAGTCACCCCACGAGCCAGGTCCCTTTTAACCTTCACCTAGATTTAAACCCCACCACACACTCACATAAAAATCCCCCATCCACACCACACATAGTCTATCAAGTGCTCCCGCGTATCCGTAGGTCGCAGCACGCCGTACCCCGTAGAGGGGTACGATGACCCCGATGATGAAGCATGACACCAAGGGGACTGTTGGTGTGTGAGGGGACCCAAAAACAAGAAAGGTGTTCCCCAACTGTGGAGGATACGCCCCATACCCGAGGAGTGGATTCTGTTTGTTTATTTACATATGTTTAGGGAGAACAAATCCATTTCGATTTAATTTCTCTCTCTCCCCCCTTTTGTTATTGATATGATCAAATGTGTTACATTCTCAGCAAATCAGAGCACAGTTTTATTAAGCACCATATTGCCTTAGCACCTAAGTATTACCCCATTGTATGAATTGATTCTGCCCATGATATCTTAATCCCATCTGGAGATGTTGGAACAAACTAAATGCATGAACAGCAAGCTATTATGAATGAATAGGGTACAGTGAGCTGGAAGAAGGGCCTTGAAGTAAAGATAGTTTTGTCACTGGGTAGAGGAAGATTAATCCAGAACAGCACAAATGCTGACAATGGAAATAAGCAAACCTGATTCTGCTTAACAGTATGCTGCATAAATCACATACAGTAAAATATGCAGACTTAAAACAGGGGAGTCATCAATTTTGAAAAACATAGCTGCTAGTCACAATTTAAGGCCTAGTTAACAAGGGTTGGGAAAACATACTTCTATCCATGATAGGAAATGTGTTTTTGGGCTCTTACTATATCAATATGTATATGTCTAATCAAGTATAAAACTACATTCCGCATGTTGTCAATAATAAAACGGGAATGTACAAAAATCCTCAACAAATCCAAATCATCCTCATGCATAAATGTCAGCCCTACCCCAGGATTCGGGCAGAATTCTATTTTGGGCTGGACGGAGATGACTCAGATTGCACCTGTTCAGCCATCTTGTCAGCCATACCCTCTCTAACCAACAGAAATAAATAAAAAGTAGTAATTGAGATACATTTACAAAAAGATATACTGATAAGGTTAGTATTGAGTTGGAGTCAGGGGTAAGCTGAAAGTTAGGCTTATGGCTAGGGTGAAAAGCTACTTTCAGGGTAAGAGCGAGGGATAGCATTAGATTAGGGATCAGTGTTGGGGAAGACGAAACTGGAAGCTGTTAAATGCTAATGGATTTTATGATAAAAATACAAAGTTGCATGGTGCTTCAGAAGCTGAGAAAGTCCTACTGAAAAATAACCCTCTTCAGATTCACAGATACGGTAGCATGCACTCAATACAAAACACATACACCTCCACATTCTCAGTAGGAAGGAACACTGTGGAAAAACTAAAAAGCAACTATTGATTAAACTTACACTATACAACATATCTTCCCCTATTGGAAAAAACACAATCTCTAATGAAACAATGTCAAAGTTATACAAATTATACAGGCTGATTTAGACTATGCCGGAGAGGATACAGTGTCACAAAAGCATCAAACGTTTCCTACATTGACAGAAACCACCATGATGACAGTCCCTGCCAATAAATAACGATATCTGTAGGTCCAGAAGACATTTCTAAATTTGGCAGGTGTACTAAAGGCCGTGTGGCAGACGTAAAGGCATCTCCCACCCTTCTGCCTTAACTCTATCCACCAAATCCAAAATCATTCCAACAGTCTTTGAACTTTACAGAAGTTCTAGTTGGTCCCTTGCCGTACAACTCAGCAGAACACCACTTGTGTATTCCACAGGTATCATCAATGACCTCGCACTCAGAAAGAGTAGTTGGTATTTTTCCATTAGACTTAGTAGGACACCCACTTTGCATGCGGCAAAGGTCTTTAATGGCCTCATACTCAGAAACTGTATAATCAACACCATAATCATAATTACATTTTTCCCATGCAAAACATCACCAATTTGGCATCCTTCTTCTTCTTCTTCCCACACACTTTCAACAACTACTGCACTTGTATTCTTAAATTCTCCTAGCATCAAACCAAATTGTGGCTTCTTACTCAAAGACTGCATCACCTTCACCCGCTCCTCAAGCAGGATGAAGAAGCTTCTTTTATTGCACCATCCTCTAGCTTTCAAGAACACAGAATCTCTAGTTACTTTAGCCACCTGAACAGTACCAGTGAACCTAGGCTTTCCTTTACAACTGATATAAAGTCTCCTTGTTATGTTCACTGGTATTTCAATGCTGATTATGATATTGTTTAACATTCCCTTATTTTATCGCAATATCAACTATGATTTTATGTAACATCTCTGCTGTTATAAATCTATTGTTATATATGAATGGGGTAACCGGAAAACGCCACTGGACCCGGGTGAATTTATGGTACATAAAAGTAATGTCACAGTGGCAACCGTTACATATTATGCACAAAACAAGAGAAACAGTAATTCCTTCGATTAAAATTAGACACCACCATTCAAGTCGTTCACCGTTAATGGTTGCGATTGTATTTCATCACAATATGGGCTACTATCCAGATTATACACAACAAAACATTTCCGATTTCAACATTTCAAGCAATGGTGCAAAAGGAGGGGTAGTGAGTGTGGTGAAGGTTAAGTGCAAAAAGGAAGGTAGTGTGTCTATATACATCAAACCACAATATTTACAGCCTATTAAGCCAGATGTCTGGCATATCCAGAAATGATAAATCATAACACATTGTATCAGATGCAGATAATGAGTCTCTGTCATCAGTGTTTGAACAAAAGAAAAACAGTGTCAATGTTTCGACCCCTAAGCATAACAGCAGATTTTTCGCCTTGTGAGTCTTCATAAGGACTGGGGTGATGGAGGGTAAAAAAGCACCTAAAGAGAGGGAGGCGGATTAATAGTGGTGGGGTTATACCATGAGGGCAACAAGTGTATCAGAGTAATTGTGGTGAATTACCAGGAACTTCAGCGAGAAAAGTTCGGGCTGGGATAGTTGACGGCTGTGCCTTGTTGGCTCCTAAGAGAGTGGGTGTAGACAGAGACAATGACACTAGGACAGGTGTTCAAACTAGTGACATAGAGAGGAGTGGACAGTATGGAGCACAAGGCTCAAAACAACTTACTCAGGTAGTTAAGGTATTCTTCAAAGGAAAAGCATAGAGGTTGAAAAGTAACCTCCAGCTGTGAATAAAAGGAAGGGGTTATGTTACATCTGGTGATTGCTAGTAAACTCAGAATTAATGCAAAATCATAAGCCAGGCAAAGGTGCTAAACCTAAAGAGTTGTTTGAAAGTGCTGGCACTAGTGTCAGAGGTACTAATTTAATCTCAGACTGGTCGCAGTCATAAAAGCACAGGGAATGTATAAAAGAGCATGCCGCCCCAGGAAAACGCGGTCAAAATAGGTGAAAAGCAGAAAAACTTTTCTCGCTGAAGGTCCCTGAAAATTCACCACAATTACTTTGATAGACTTGTTGCCCTCATGGTATAACGCCACCACTATTAATCCGACTCCCTCTCTTTAGGTACGTTTTTACCCTCCATCACCCCAGTCCTGATGAAGACCCCACTCACAAGGTGAAAAATCTGCTGTTTTGTTTAGGGGTCGAAAGTCGACACTGTTTTTCTTTTGTTCAAACACTGATGGCAGAGACTCATTATCTGCATCTGATACAACATGTTATGATTGATCATTTCTGTATATGCCAGACATCTGGATGAATAGGCTGTAAATATTGTGGTTTGATGTATATAGACACACTACCTTCTTTTTTGCACTTAACCTTCACCACACTCACTACCCCTCCTTTTGCACCATTGCTTGAAATGTTCAAATCTGAAATGTTTTGTTGTATAAATCTGGATAGTAGCCCATATTGTGATGAAATAAAATCACAATCATTAACGGTGAACAACTTGAATGATGGTGTCTGTTAGAAAGGCGACCCCGGGGGAGGCAGAAGATATCTGACTGACCACCCCTAGGTCCACCTCTCCGTCAAGAAGTCGCCGAACGTTACTGAGAGGCCTCCTGAGTGAGGGCCCTCTCCTAGGATCGCACAGCAGAGTAACCACACACTACAAATGGACACCACACCAGAGGTCGAGTTCGTAAGCTTTATCAGGAAATAAAGGCCGCTGGTTCCCAGCGATATGTACAAGTAGACCGAGGGGTCTGTAAAGTCTCGTAAAAGGGGGGTCAGGGAAGCGGGACAGTCTCGGTTGGGGTGTATGAAGGGATACCCTGCGCACAGCTCTCAATCCTCGAGCAGGGGGTTCCGAGAGGTTGAGCCGCGGCAGCGCCAGCCGGCTCTCAAGATGGTTCGGCAAAGGGGGGCCGTGGCAGCGCCAGCAGGCTCTCAAGATGATTTGGCAAAGGTGGGCCGCGGCAGCGCCAGCAGGCTCTCAGGATGGTTCGGCAAAGGTGGGCCGCGGCAGCGCCAGCAGGCCCTCAGGATGGTTCGGCAAAGGTGGGCTGCGGCAGCGCCAGCAGGCTCTCAAGATGGTTCGGCAAAGGTGGGCCGTGGCAGCGCCAGCAGGCTCTCAAGATGGTTCGGCACAGGTGGGCCGCGGCAGCGCCAGCAGGCTCTCAAGATGGTTTGGCAAAGGTGGGCCGCGGCACCACCAGCAGGCTCTCAGGTTCTCTTCAGGTTACAGGAAATGAGTTCTTCTGGGGTCGGCCGTGACAGCGTCAGCAGGGCTTCCAGTCCAGGATACAACTGCCGTCCTACTCCGGGGCTGGCCCAGATATAGGACTGGAGTCCTTTGATGTCCGGACCCTCGCGCCAGGGGGTCAGAGGGGCCGGGAAGATGGTGTCCAGACACCCAGCAGGGGGGTGGGGCCAGCACCCAGGGATGCCGGGGGCGATCGATACCAGGCGTCCGGGGACGGTTGGAGGGCCATCGAAACTCCCCTCCTCCGGGATCTGTCGAGTGGCCACTCGACCACCTGGGTAGATCTTGGCTCCTCGATGTCTGGGCTTCGCTGGGCCTGGGCCGGGGCCAGAGCCACGTGGTCGTGACGTGGTGGGCCCAAGATGGAGTCGGGCGCGGCCTCGTGCTTAGGTCGTGAGGGGCCCACGATGGGGCCAGGTCGGTAGGGGGGGGTCCGGGATGGTGACCGGACCCGCAATGTTGGGGCGTGCAGTGTCGGGCAAAAGGGCTGCCCGATGCTGGGTGGAGGGCCGATGTCGTCCTGGGCCCGCCATGCGGGAGGGGTAGGACCACGCCATGAGGCCGGGTCCAACACGCGTCCCCCCCAGCTGAAGGCAGGGGAGAGTCACCCATCTTCTTGGGGATTCTCCTCGCCGAGGCGGAAGAATCTGGAGAGGCCGTCAGCATTGGCGTGGTCGTTGCCGGGGCGATGCTCCACAGTGAAGTCCATCCCTTGCAGGGAGATGGACCATCGCAACAGTTTCGGGTTTTCTCCCCGCATCTGCATCAACCACCGCAGGGGCCGGTGGTCGGTCTGGACCCGGAAGTGGGTGCCGAAGAGGTAGGGCCGGAGCTTCTTTAGGGCCCATACGACGGCGAAGGCTTCCCTCTCGATGGTGCTCCAGCGCTGTTCTCTGGCTAGCAGCCGCCGGCTGATGAAGGCAACGGGAAGGTCAATTCCCTCAGAGTTCACTTGTGAGAGGACCGCCCCAATGCCGTGCTCCGAGGCGTCGGTTTGGACCACAAACTCTCGGCTGTAGTCGGGGACCTGGATCACAGGGGCGGTGCACATGGCAGTCTTTAGAGTCTCGAAGGCTGCTTGGCACTCTGGGGTCCAGCACACCTTCTGGGGTAGCTTCTTGGAGGTCAGTTCTGTGAGGGGCCCCACAATGCTTCTATAGTCTTTGATGAAGCGCCGATAGTATCCTGTGAGCCCCAGGAAGGCTCGGACGGCTGTTTGGGTGATTGGGGGCTCCCAGGCCCGGATGGCGTCAATCTTTGGCTGGAGGGGAGCCACCAGGCCGCTCCCCACCTGGTGTCCCAGATACGTCACGGACCCTTGGCCGATCTGGCACTTGCTGGCCTTTATTGTCAGTCCGGCCCGTCGGAGGGCCGACAGGACCTCCCGGAGGTGGGTCAGGTGTGCATCCCAGCGGAGGCTGTACACCGCAATGTCGTCTAGGTAGGCGGCGCTGAACTCCTCTAGCCCGGCCAGCACTCTATTCACGAGTCACTGGAAGGTGGCCGGGGAGTTTTTCATGCCGAAGGGCATCACCTTGAAATGGTAGTGGCCATCAGGGGTCGAGAAGGCTGATCGCTCTTGCGCTCCAGGGGTGAGGCCGATCTGCCAATACCCGGCCGTGAGATCGAAGGTGCTGAGATACTTCGCAGCCCCCAGGCGATCGATCAGTTCATCCGCCCGGGGGATGGGATGGGCGTCGGTCCTGGTGACGGCATTCAGCCCCCGGTAGTCAACACAGAACCGGAGCTCCGGGGGCGTGCCGGGGGCGGCGGCTTTAGGGACCAGGACAACTGGGCTGGCCCACGGACTGTCGGAGGGTTCGACTACCCCCAGCGCTAGCATCTTGGCCACCTCGGACTGGATGCAGGCCCGCACTCGGTCGGGCACTCGGAAAGCTCGGTGTCTTACAGGCGGGCTGTCTCCGGTGTCTACATCGTGGACACACCACCGGGTGACTCCAGGGGTGAGGGAAAACAGATCTGCAAACTGCCCCAGCAGTCATGGAGCTGCTCCGGGGTCAGGGTGGAGGAGAGCATGACCCCTTCGATGGAGCCGTCCTTCTCAGTGGTGCTCATGAGATCTGGCAACGGTTCGGAGTCGTCTTCAGCTCCGTCATCGGTCGCTAACAGCAGACTTAGTTCGGTGCGGGCAAAGTGCGGCTTGAGCCGGTTAGCGTGTAGAACCCGGAGGGGGTTCCTGGGGGACTCCATGTTATAGGTGACGGGGATCTTGCGCTCCACCACTTTGAAGGGCCCCGTCCACTTGTCCTGGAGGGCACAAGGTTCAACCAGGGACATGACCCAGACTTGCAGGCCCGGTTCGAATTCGATGGACGAGGCGTTCTGGTCATACCAGCGTTTCATCTCCTCCTGACTGGCTTCAAGGTTGGCTTCGGCAAGTTCCCGGAACTTCCGAGTCTGGTTGCGGAGGGTCAGGAGGTACTGGTAGACATCTGGTGGAGCACCTCGGACAGCCGTCTCCCAGCCTTCTTTGACCAGGCTGAGGGGGCCTCGGACCGGGTGCCCATACAATAGTTCGAAGGGGCTGAACCCCAGGGACTTCTGGGGTACTTTGCGATATGCAAACAGGAGGCAAGGCAGCAGAACATCCCATTTGCGTCGTAGTGGCTCCTCGAGGCCCTTGATCATTCCCTTCAGTGTTCGGTTAAACCGCTCCACAAGTCCATTCCCTTGGGGGTGATACAGGGTGGTGAACTTATATGTGACCCCGCACTGTTGCCACAGGGATCGCATATACTTGGAAATAAAGTTTGTGCCCCGATCACTCACGACTTCTCGGGGGAAGCCGACTCTGGAGAAGATCCCCATTAGGGCTTGGCCTACTACTGGGGCCGTGATGGTTCGGAGGGGGATGGCTTCCGGATAGCGGGTGGCATGGTCCACCAGCACGAGGATGAAGCGGTGCCCTTGAGAGGTGCGGGGGTCCAGGGGCCCCACGATGTCCATCCCCACTCGCTCGAAGGGGGTGGTGATGATGGAGCGAGATAGAAAACAAAATTTTGTTTAAACTCGTGAAGTCACATTTCCATAACATGAATAATAATATTAATGATTTGTGATATGTCGTGCTAATACAACTTAGATTAAACTTTACACATGGGGGGACTAACATGTGTGCTCATAAATGTGCATAATTGTTGCATCTTTTTGTTCGTGCAAAATAATAAAATAATTTATTGTTTTCGTTTTTGTCATTACTAACTGCTGCAAACATAAAAGAAGCATGTGCTTGTTTTGCTTTTCCTTGTCTGTGTAATGTCATTTCTACTATTCTAGGTGCATATAAGTCTCATGGATTAACGAAGACTGGTAGATATAAACGCTGCTTTATTTGTTTGCATCGGCTAGGTAACATTTGATTAATCGGGTGGGTTAATTAATTAGTAAATCTTGGGGTGGATACAGAATCTACATTATTTCTTACATTAATACTTTTCTTGTGTTTGTTTTATACTAGAAAGCATAAGTTGCCTGCTTTTGGGCCTAGTCTGCTCGAGCTACAAAAAGCTGAATTTTACTTCTGCAAAAGTCATGAGACGCCCATTCCGAAATAAAATGTTCGTCAAAAGCTGCGTTCACAAAGCAAAAGCTGACGTGCTATCATCATTCTGTCGGACATGGCCAAGGTCGAAAAAGAACATTTTGTCAGCCCTTAACTTGGCATCCGCGGAAGTCAATTGGAAGCAATGAGACATTTGTAGCAAACCTAGGAAGCTCCTGGTTGCATACAGAAAAGACAATGGTCCTTAAGAAAAGTGACCTAATGGAACTTTTGAAATGTGGGTGACATGTCACTTGTCACTCTCAGCCAATGGGACGTCGAAGATTTCTGAAAACTTTCCTTTGCGTAGTTTAGTTAGCGTAGAAAGGTATAAAAAGTCATGCCCCTAGGGATGGGCTGGCTGCTGCTTTCTGACTTTCCGATGAGGGTGAAGTGCTGTCGGACATTGCGTGGAGCACGTAAGAATCCTCAAAGAACTTTACTTTAATTTCTATCTATTTAGCTTAGTTAGGGACTTAGGTTTTAGAAATGCTAAACTTTAAATATTCACTTTAAAATTGATTCACTTGCTTAAATTGTATTTTTCTCACGTTTCTTTACAATCATACTTGCTTCAATGTTAATAAAATTCATTTATAAAACTATCAACTTATATACCATAATTTAGTAAATAAAATCTTACTTTTGACAAAGAAGCTGGTCTTGATTATTCAGAAGTGTAGGTTACTATTAGCTAGATCACGTCGCCAATGGTGGTCGTTTAAATGGTTAAGTTTTATTCTAATGACAATATTCTTTCCACAGATGTATAAAATTGTATATAGTTTGTAGATAATGTGTATATAGATTTAATCTGACCACCTGATTCAGTAGGCCCAAAATATGTCAGGTTTATAAATGGGTCCATAATTTAGTATAGAATTTTGTTTATAGGTTATGAAGTTGGGTAGCGTTGTTTATGATATATTTTCTATAGGCCGCTGGATCAATTCTCTGGTAGCAGAGGATGGTTGCTAAGAGTAACCAAGGTAATATGTTGGTTGCTAAGGGTTACTAAAGCGTTATGGTATGGAAATAGGATCGATGTTTTAACACATGTTAAGTTAGTTTTCGTGCTATCTGTAAGCTATACCGGTATAGATTGTGTGGCGAGAAATTAGTCACGCAAGCCATCTGTTCTGTTTGTAGTGATATCGCCGAGTATCACAAGAGGTATCGCCGTGTACCATAGTGTTGTCGCCGAGCAGCACAGTTTTAGGGCTAGGTATGAATCTTGTATAGTGAGGGTTTTCTAAGAAATTAAAGCAGCATGAGAATAGGGACAAAGCGCCTTCCATAAAACTCACTGTGATAAGAGTATTAGTTATATCCGAGCTTGAGTGAAGGGTAAATTAGCGTCGGTGCATGATTATCTATAAACAGGTTAGAGTCCTGTACGGGTACATGTTTCATATCTATAAACAGGGGAGAGCCCTGTACGGATAACGTCGTTATTTTGCTAACGGCGCATGATCTCTATAAACAGGTGAAAGTCCTGTACGGATTTCATGTGTGTTTGAAATTAGGGAATTTTCAGTGTGAAAGTGCGAGTTTGATTTGTATTTTATGTTCAAGTGGAACTCTTAGAACTGTCACTTCGCGGTGCGTTCAGAGCAAAGCGAGTTCATAATTATACGTGTTAGAAGGGTGGGGTAAGGGTTACTCTACTGACAATTGGATATTATCCTTAGTGTGAATAGCGCCGTCTATTCCGAAGTGTGGATACTTGAATGTATGTAAACTATCCTAAATAGTGAAACGAACAGATGTTGTCCTTATAGTCATTGTTAAGAATTAATTTACACTGAAAAGTGTTCTTAAAATGGCGCTGTGAAAAGATTTTGTGAAGGAGGGGTAAGCGCCAGGAGTGAGAAACGAGAAACCGCAGCTGCTGTGTACGTCACAGAACCGCGCTGGGATTGGGTGACCTACGTCACAAGCTATATTCTGATTGGCTCTTGAGTCTCTGACGACCTGTGAGCTGATTGGTCCTTCAGAAAAACTCCAATTTTATTGGTTGAGCAGAAAAGTGACGTAGCTCAACTGTCATTGGGTTGTTGGTGTGTTTCGCGCACGGATTGGTTGTTTTGCGGAACATCCCGGAAATATTTTACGAACGATTTTGTGAATTAGATTTAACTTTTAAAAATGAGTTATCATTTTAAACATGTTGAGAAAAAGCCAACATTATTTCAGAAGTTTAAGAATTTATTTTCACCTGATAAGAAAATCGAAACGCGAGGTGGTAAACTACTTCATAAGTATAAAACACCTGCAGCGTACATGGAAGGTGAATATGGATATCATACTGTCTTATGGTTCGATAGTTGGAAACGCTATACTAAGAACGACGGTGTTTTAACTTGGCCTGATGATGGTTCATTTAATGTAAAAGTCTTGAGAAATTTACGAGAGAAAATGAATGCTCTTGTTCCGAAACCGAGACCAACTCAATTTGAAGCTTTAGTTGAGTGGGAAGACGAGATGTATCAATTACAAAGAGAAGCTAGTGGAATTAAAAGACCTTCTAAAAATCCACCTTGGAAAAGAGAAACTCATGAAGATAGATTGCGAATGTGGAGACAGGGAAACATGAGTGAAGGATTGTATTTAATTCAGGAAATGGTAATGGGTACTCCTACAGGGAAATCTATGGAAAGTGAATCTGAGGATGCAGTTATGGAAGAAATATATACAACTGCTAGAAAGAATCAGCCTTTGAGACCTCCTAGATCATGGTCTACTCCGGTGGTTTCTACTGAAACTTCACCGAGTGCACCTCCAATTAATGAAGCTCCTAAACTTTATCCAAATAATTGTGAAATCATTGAAACTCCTAGAAGACCAGAATTTGATAATGCTCGAAATGAAGGTAGACATTTTACAATGGCTCCAAGAGCAAGAGAAGCTCCAAAAGATTATACAAGAGAGACAAGAAATGTTGAAGATGTTGATTATAATGAATATTTAAGATCTAAAGAAGAATTAATAAAAAGAATGACAAAAGGCATGGAAGCTGTGACAGTTCCAGTAACGATTGGTCCTGTTCAGCCTGTATTTGACCAAAAGGAAACAAACAAAACAGGATTAACTATTCCTTTGAATGCAGAAATTCAAAAGGCTGCTGAAAAATTTTATTCAGACTTATCTGAAATAAACTCTTCTAAATCGAGAATGCCTGATTTAACCTTTAATGAGGATTTATCTCCAAAAACACCAATGGGTGCTATATCAGATATAGGGAGTCCTGAAGTCAGGGTAACCACACCAAAACTTGATGTGGCCAAATTAAAAGCGAATATCGAAGAATTAATAATTGGAACAATCGGTCCAGATAGTTTAAATTACTATCGAGATGATGAACTACTGTTCATTTGCAAAAGCATACACAATGGAAAACAAAAAATAAATATGATCAACTAGAGGATCTAGCAGCAGAACTTGAAATTGATGTGAGCAAACAAAAGAATTTTGCGAAACATTACAGATTAGACTTTTCAGAAAGTGACATTGAGAGTTTGAACTCAATGGGAAGAATAGTGCATATAAAAGATTTGATTGTCTATATCAAAAAGCTAGGAGAACTGAATAAATGGAGAGTAAAATGGACGAAAAAGAAGGAAGATGAAAGATTGGAAAAATTGTCAAAACAATTTCCAATGAGAGAAATTGCAGGTGGAGGTTATGTTCATGTCCCTTGGTCGAGACAGGACATTCTGTTATTTACAAATGACTTTCCGAAATTGAGGGAAAAACCAGTTGAGTGGTACAGGCAAGTCGATAGATTTATCAAAGTGTCAAAAGTTCTGTGGATTGATTTAGATGGATTTTTTGATATTGTCGTTCCATCAGATCTTTGGACAGAATGTAAGATATCGATTAGTTGGCCAAAAACAGAACCTGAGCGAATCAAAGAAACAGGTGCTCCAAATCCACTTGTAATGGATTTTTATGAAAAAGTGATTGTTTGGATGAAAAACAAAATTCCACCCAAAGAAGTCGATTGGGTTAAAATAGAAAGGACAGAACAGGAAACAAAAGAATCAGTTCATTCTTTTTATGAAAGACTACTGTTAATTTTTAAACAATACAGTGGTTATGAAAAACTAGACGAAAAAGACATGAGCCATTTTGTCTATAGATTTGTTTATGGACTAAAACCTGAAATTGGAGAAATGATCAGAAATAGCATTGTCGGATGGCAATCATTATCTGTAGATGATATTCTAAGAAAAGCTAAATATTGCAGCGATGAAATAGAAGTAAAACAGAAGAAGCTCAAGGAGAAAGCCATGTGGGCTCAAGTAAAAGTGGCTGAGCAACAGATTGCCAGCATGGGTAATAAGAACACTAATTTTGTTCAAACTGGAAATACAAACCAGATACAAGGAAAGTTTAAAAGTAATAATTTCCCAAAGAAATTTAGCCCAAAGATTGAGGAGTTGAAACAAAGATTACCTTGTTTTAATTGTGGCGAAATTGGACATTGGAGAGACGAGTGTCCTCATCCTCCTAAAAACTTAAAGAATCCCTTATTGAATCCACAGATGCAGAATGGTGTTGACCTGCAGCGACAGCTACAGATGCAACAGGGGTTAAACGAATTAAATATTCAGCGACAGTTACAGCAACAGCAACAGCAACAGGTGAATAATCGTCAAGACCAATTGCCACAACCACCTTTTCCGAATTGTGGGGGAGTCCAAAAATATAATCCAAACGTGGGATTTCAGGGAAGTGAACAGGTAATAAAACCACAAAAACAGCAAAAGCAGCAAAGAGTTCAAATGCAAAATGCTTCACAACAGTTTTTATTAACAGAAAGTCAAGACAGCGATTCTGATGATTATTGCTGACGGTGCCCGAGAGAGGAGGAAGAGTGTGTTGTTGGAGCCACTCTTGAGGTCGACCAGTCTGGTCCTTTTGTAAACGGGAAAGTTAATGATGTAGACATCACTTTTCTAGTGGACACTGGTGCTACCCGTTCTACTGTTAGATCAGTGGAAATTGAAAACCTACCTCTCTCTGGGGATACCATCCAAGTTGTCGGAGTAAGTAATCAGCAAATTAAAACTGACTTAACTGATCCAGTACCAGTTGAAATTGGAAATTACAGAGACAAACACAGATTTGTGGTTTGTAATAGTAGTCCAGTGAATCTATTGGGCAGAGACATCCTATGTAAAATGAATTGTAGAATATATTGTTCTCCTGATGGAGTTGAGTTACAAACAATGGAGGAAGATGGTTTATACAGAATGACAATGATGATGATGGAAGCAGAAGAAACAAAATTGTTTCCTGCATTTGAAGAAAAGGATTTACCTGAAGAACTCAAGGAAACAGTGAAATCTGAAATATGGGATTTTACTGGAAATGAGATGGGTCTGATGAAAAACGTAGATCCAGTAAAGATTACATTAAAACAGGGAATAGAATTTCCAAACATTCCACAATATAAAATGAAAACAGAAACAATTGAAGGTATTACACCTATAATTGAAAAATTAATCAAGCAAGGTGTATTAAAAGAAATGGAGAGTAGTCCTTGTAATTCACCAATTATGGGAGTTAAAAAGTCTAACGGAACATTTAGAATCGTACAAGATTTGAGAAAGGTTAATCAAATTGTCGTTCCATGTTGTCCTGTGGTTCCAAATCCAGCAGTAATTCTATTCCAGATTCCACATGATGCTGAATGGTATACAGTCATTGATCTTTGCAATGCATTCTTTACTGTTCCCTTACATCCAGACAGTTATGAAATCTTTGCTTTCAGATTCCAAGGTAAGACCCTCGGATGGTCAAGAATCCCTCAGGGCTATACAGAAAGTCCTTCAATTTCTAATGAATTGTTAAAAAGATCATTAGAAGACCTAGACTTACCTGGTAGGTCTACGCTAGTGCAGTATATTGATGATTTGTTAATAGCTGCAAAGACAAGAGAAAATTGTGTGACAGACACAATAATTCTGTTAAATCGTCTTGCAGAAGAAGGACATAAAGTGTCCCCAGCAAAACTACAGTTTTGCAAACAAGAAGTAAAATATCTTGGTCACAGAATTGCAAAGGGAAAAAGACAAGTAACAATAGAGAGAATAAAAATGATTCAAGCAATGTTACCACCTAGAACACAAAGACAGGTCAGAATGTTCTTGGGAATGGTTGGTTACTCAATGGATAAGTGGATTTTCAGTAATTGCAAAACCACTACAAAGACTGACAAAGTCAGATATAAAAGATCCAATTATTCTCAATGATGATGAAATGGATTCTTTTGAGAACCTGAAAAAGAGCTTATGCCAAGCTCCTGCTTTAGGTATGCCAAATTATGAGAAAGATTTCGAACTGTATTGTAGTGAGAGAGAAGGATGTGCATTATCTGTGTTAATTCAGAGACACGGAAATTTAAAGAAACCTATTGCATACTTCTCTGCAGTTCTTGATCCAATTGCAAAAGCATTACCAGGTTGCTTGAAAGCAGTTGCAGCTACAAGTATCAGCCTCGAACAAAGTGAGGGGATCATTATGGGATTTCCTGTGAAAGTTTTTGTGCCTCATTCAGTAGAAATATTACTGACAAGAGGTAAGACTCAACATTTAACAAGTAGCAGATTGACAAAGTATGAGAAAATCATACTAGGAGCAGATAATGTTTCGATTTCAAGATGTTTAAATCTGAATCCTTCTACATTACTGCCTGATTCTGAAATTGTTGATGACATTGAAACAGAGCATGAATGTTTAGATGTCATGGAATTCTGCACTAAACCAAGAAAAGACATCAAAGACAGACCTTTGTCTGAATCGGATTTTGTCTACTTTGTAGATGGCTCATGCTTAAGATCCGAAGGAGGTGTCTTAAAAGCTTCATATTCAGTTTGTACAGTCGCAGATGTTGAAGAAGTATCATGTCTTGAAGGAGTTCGTTCAGCACAAGTGGCTGAATTAATTGCTTTAATTCGTGCATGTGAAATATCAAAGGATATAAGAGTTACCATCATTACTGATAGTCAGTATGGGTACGGAGTTGTGCATGATTATGGACAACTCTGGTCACAGAGAGGATACATGACATCAGCAGGATCACCAATCAAAAATGCAGTTTTCATTAGGAGATTAATTGAAGCAATACAATTGCCAAAAGAAATCGCCATTGTTAAGTGTGCAGCACACACTAGAGGAATTGATTATATTTCCAAGGGAAATGCCTTCGCAGATGAAACAGCTAAATACTGCGCAAGGAAAAATTATTCTTACAATCGGGAGAGGAGTAAAGAAACTGATTCAAATTCATTAATGCTAACAACAGTTGTAGAAACATGGCATGAGATTAGAGATTTACAAAATGAAGCAGAAGATGAAGAAAAAGACTTGTGGTTAAGATCAGATTGTAGACCACGTGAAGAAGATGGAGTGTGGGTTTACAAAGATGGCAGAGTAGTCTTACCAAATTGCTTGATTGCTGACATGGCCAGATTATATCATGGTCCAGCACATCTGGGAAGAGATTCTATGGTTAGACTTTTCAGAGAAACATGGTTCAATACTAAGTTTAGAACTATTGCAGAATCTTTTTGTCAAAGGTGTTTGTCATGCCAACAAATGAATCCAAACAGAAAATCAGTGGTGGGGACAGGAATAATTGGTCGAGAGGGTGGTCCCTTTACCAGGTTACAAATGGATTTCATTGAAATGCCCTTACACAATTGTTTGAAATATGTGCTTGTAATTGTTTGCTTATTTTCAAGATGGGTAGAGGCTTTCCCTACACGACATTGTGATTCAATTACAGTAGCAAAACTAATGCTCAGAGAAATCATCCCAAGGTACGGTTTTCCAGTCACTATTGAGAGTGATGGAGGAAGCCATTTTGATAACAAACTGATGAAGTTAATTTGCGAAGCTTTGAGCATTGAGCAGAAAATACACTGCGCATACAGACCAGAAGCATCAGGAGTAGTTGAACAAATTAATGGAACAATTAAAAACAGAATTGGAAAAATGTGTCTTGAAACAGGTGTAAAGTGGACTGATGCTCTTCCACTTGTTTTGATGTCATTAAGAAGTACACCAGATAAAAAGACAGGTTTGAGTCCTCATGAAATTTTAATGGGAAGAGTTATGAGGCAAGCTTTTGTACCTGTAGGTAAACTGTTGAGCATAAATGACAGTGCTATTTTGGATTACTGTAAAAGGTTATCTGATATGGTAACTTCTGTGTCTAATCAGGTGGGAACAGAAGCACAATCAGATGAAAAGGTTTTGACACATGATCTGAGACCTGGCGATTGGGTCAGAACGAAAGTACATCGGAGAAGGAATTGTCTAGCTCCTAGATGGCAGAAACCTAGGCAGATAATTTTGATCACTACTAATGCTGTAAAGTGCAGAGGATTGAAACGCTGGATTCATCCTAGTCATACTATTCCAGTACCAACTCCTGAGAGTTCTGATGTTGAAAGTGATACCACAGATGATTCTGATTCTGAAGCAGAAGGCGAAACAGAAGGTGAATTAATTCCAGATTCTGAAGATCGACAAGAAAGTCGACATCTGGAAACTGTGACAGTGAATGGAAATTTAACAAGAAAAGACTTAGAAATCATTGAAATAGATTCTGAAGGTGAAGAGAATCTGTTAAAAGGAAAGATAACTGAGGATTCGGTTGTCTCTATTGAAGACAAAGAAGCAGAACAAAAAGAAGTTTCAGACCAGGAGAGTATCGAAAGGCAGAGAACAAACTCTGAAGTAAGGAACAGAAATCCGAAATCTGGGAAGTTGGGGGTAATTGAGGAAGAGGAGGAAGACGAATTACCGAGTACCAGTGATGGAAGACAAAGTGAAGTTCCTGAAGGAGTGAAATTGCCGAATAGAGAAGTTCCTGAGTCAATTGAAATTTCAGACTACGAAACTGAAGAAAGTGACGTGGATGGTGAAAGTGAAAACAGAAAGAAAAGGACTTGGAAGTCAGAATCAAATAATTCTGAACCAAAGAAGAAGTACGTGAGAAAAGCAGACTACTGGCCTGGTGGAAGATTGAGAGTCAGATTGATCAAGAAACCAAAAGAACAAGTTGAAGAAATCAGTAGTCAAAAGAGTCCTGGAAAAGAAGTTGGAGTTGGAAGAAAAATTGAAGTGATATCGAGAAAAGGGAAGAGAATAATAAGACCAAACCAAAAATACAAGTCTCCTGAGTGGACTTACTTAGTAATTCCACCTGTTATTGACATATATGATAGTAGTGAAGAAGAAAACGAAATCCAAGAAATTAGTGACAATGATTGAAGTACAGATATATTAAATTGGCAAAAGGCTGAAAAAAATTTGTTAGTTGACACAAGGTCGAAGAAAAACTGTTTAGTTGAAGAAAACTTATGTATGACATAAGGTCGAAGAAATCTTGTTTAGGGTTTAAAAAAAAAAAAAATAATAATAATAATTTAAAAGGGGGGTGTAAATATAAATTTAAAATTTTAAAATTTATTTTATTTTTATTTTTAGGCTAAATTTAACCAAAAATGCCTTATGTTAAGGAGAGCACTTCAAAGTGTTCTGTTTTTAAAAGATGCTGTAAGATGACTCTGGTGTGTCTGCTCATTTTAATTCTGCTCTGGTTGGTTTTAGCTGTGATTATCCCTTTGGAGATGAATAGAGAATTACACAAAGTTAACATAACAAGCAAAGCTCTGGTTAGCCAAACTAAACATAGTGCGTCTGCAAAAGTTATTGATCATCAGCCTAACATTCATCAAGATAAATCAATTGGTGATTTTTCAAGTAATACATTCACAAAGCTATTGAGTGAATATGTTAAGGTAATGGATGCAAAAGACTGCTACGTCTGCGTTAAGTTACCTGCTTCTGTTTCTGAGGGAGTAACATATAATATGCTTCCTCTCACTTATGCTGTAACATGTAGTGTGTTAACTAGTTTATTTTATCAAACTGGACGTTTAGAATATTACTATTCAAATTATGATGACATTTTTGCAAATATTAAGATTGAAAATGCTTTAAATAAGCATAAGAAAGCAAAGCAAATGAGAGAATTTTTCCTTGTTACTAACGAACTTACTTATGAGTATGCTTATAAAAATAATCTAACTTGCAAATTAAGTGCTGAAGGAAAGAAATTTTTGAATATGGTTGAGGAGAGAAGAGCAATTTATAAGAGGAATGAATTAGTCAAGCAGACTAAATCAAGTTTCTGGCAGAAAGAGGATGAGAAATTAAATGGCAAAATGCTTGAAAATATTGCAATTCACATAGACAAACCAGTTAGTGGAAAGCTTTGCATTAGAAGAGATAATACACTTTTTGATAATTACTTTGTAGGTGCAAGTAACTGTGAAGATACTTATCAGATTTTGGGAGGTTGGGGATTCAAAGGTGGAAAGGATCCAATCTTTCCTGGGATTTATTTTGTTTGTGGTGACAAAGCCTACTACAACCTTCCAGACCACTGGTATGGAACTTGTTATGTGGGAATTGTTTTTCCTAAAGTGTTTCATGTTGACAGAGATTCAGAAGGATTGTTTAAAATTCATAATTATGTAAATAGAGTTAAAAGAGAAACTTTTACTGAAGTTCTGGGAGATATTTTTCAAGCAGTAATACCTTTTGTTGGTATAACCTTAAATGCAGGGAGAATTAGAAAATTATCCACTATAGTTGATAGATTATCAACTGACACAGCTGATGGGTTTCAATTAGTAAATGTTGAAGTTATTGCAATTAGATCCATGGTAATTCAAGATCGCCTTGCTTTAGACATACTCCTAGCAAAAGAGGGAGGAGTCTGTGGCATTTTACATGTACAACATTGTTGTACATATATACCTGACGAAAGTAAGAATATTGAAATGTATATTAAGAATATTACACAAATGCATTCAGAGATAATTCCTTTAGAAGAAGATGATTTTACAGGGAAACTTTCAAAAAGGTTTCAAGCAATTAAAAACTGGTTTCATGATATCAGAAGTTCAATTCTTGGCAAGATTTTGGCACCTTTGATTATAATAATTTTCATTTTTATTTTGACCAAAATAGGTTGTTTGTTACATAAAAGAAAGAAACAGTTGAAAGAAAAGAAAAGAATCTATAAACTTAGAAAAGAAGAAGAAAGGGAGATCGAATTACAGGAGTTACATAAAGAGCGTTATGCTAATTCCAAAGATTATGCAGAAACAGACTTTTAGGTTTACTGATACAAATGAATTTGAATCGATTTCTTAGAAATTTAAATTACCAAATTTTTGAGTGCTGGTGTGGTGATTTGTTAATCACCAGATGAGGGAGTTGATGGAGCGAGATAGAAAACAAAATTTTGTTTAAACTCGTGAAGTCACATTTCCATAACATGAATAATAATATTAATGATTTGTGATATGTCGTGCTAATACAACTTAGATTAAACTTTACACATGGGGGGACTAACATGTGTGCTCATAAATGTGCATAATTGTTGCATCTTTTTGTTCGTGCAAAATAATAAAATAATTTATTGTTTTCGTTTTTGTCATTACTAACTGCTGCAAACATAAAAGAAGCATGTGCTTGTTTTGCTTTTCCTTGTCTGTGTAATGTCATTTCTACTATTCTAGGTGCATATAAGTCTCATGGATTAACGAAGACTGGTAGATATAAACGCTGCTTTATTTGTTTGCATCGGCTAGGTAACATTTGATTAATCGGGTGGGTTAATTAATTAGTAAATCTTGGGGTGGATACAGAATCTACATTATTTCTTACATTAATACTTTTCTTGTGTTTGTTTTATACTAGAAAGCATAAGTTGCCTGCTTTTGGGCCTAGTCTGCTCGAGCTACAAAAAGCTGAATTTTACTTCTGCAAAAGTCATGAGACGCCCATTCCGAAATAAAATGTTCGTCAAAAGCTGCGTTCACAAAGCAAAAGCTGACGTGCTATCATCATTCTGTCGGACATGGCCAAGGTCGAAAAAGAACATTTTGTCAGCCCTTAACTTGGCATCCGCGGAAGTCAATTGGAAGCAATGAGACATTTGTAGCAAACCTAGGAAGCTCCTGGTTGCATACAGAAAAGACAATGGTCCTTAAGAAAAGTGACCTAATGGAACTTTTGAAATGTGGGTGACATGTCACTTGTCACTCTCAGCCAATGGGACGTCGAAGATTTCTGAAAACTTTCCTTTGCGTAGTTTAGTTAGCGTAGAAAGGTATAAAAAGTCATGCCCCTAGGGATGGGCTGGCTGCTGCTTTCTGACTTTCCGATGAGGGTGAAGTGCTGTCGGACATTGCGTGGAGCACGTAAGAATCCTCAAAGAACTTTACTTTAATTTCTATCTATTTAGCTTAGTTAGGGACTTAGGTTTTAGAAATGCTAAACTTTAAATATTCACTTTAAAATTGATTCACTTGCTTAAATTGTATTTTTCTCACGTTTCTTTACAATCATACTTGCTTCAATGTTAATAAAATTCATTTATAAAACTATCAACTTATATACCATAATTTAGTAAATAAAATCTTACTTTTGACAAACAAGCTGGTCTTGATTATTCAGAAGTGTAGGTTACTATTAGCTAGATCACGTCGCCAATGGTGGTCGTTTAAATGGTTAAGTTTTATTCTAATGACAATATTCTTTCCACAGATGTATAAAATTGTATATAGTTTGTAGATAATGTGTATATAGATTTAATCTGACCACCTGATTCAGTAGGCCCAAAATATGTCAGGTTTATAAATGGGTCCATAATTTAGTATAGAATTTTGTTTATAGGTTATGAAGTTGGGTAGCGTTGTTTATGATATATTTTCTATAGGCCGCTGGATCAGTGACCACGGGAAACGGCTGGAGCGGGGCTTTGACTTTCCCCCCGCTTTTCCCGCTGGCTTGACAGGTCGGGCTGGATCTGCAGTGATTGTGCACATCGTTGCGCATCTTCGGCCAGTAGAAATGAGTCACCAGGCGGCTGTAAGTTTTGTCCTGCCCCAGGTGCCCGGCGAGGGGCACATCATGTGCTAAGTTCAAGAGGAAGTCTCTAAATCGGAGGGGAACGACCAGCACCCGGCTGGCCCCTAGTTCGGCAATCTTCTGTTCACTGTAGAGAAGGTCGTTATCTCAATAGACCCAGTGGGACCCCGCAGGGTCTCCAGCGGCTTGAGTGGCGGCTTGCCGTCGAATTCCCTCGAGGGAGGGACAGGTGCTCTGTTCTTGTCGGAATTGTTCGCGGGTGGGGCCACCTTCTTGGCGCCACTGAGCTAATTCGGGCAGGTGGCCGAGCTCGGTGATTTCCTCATGGCTGGGCACCTGGGGGCCGGGTTCAGGGTCGGTGTCCTCGGGGACGGCGGGCGGTGGAGGTGCGGGCCACTCCGGCTCCTCGATCGGGGCTTCCTCCGTTGGGGGGGAGGCCCGGGCGGACATGGAGCGGGTGGTCGCACAAACCCACTCGGGAAGGCCTAGCATCCCCAGATGCTCTCTCCGCTCTACGCCGGCCCAGAGGGAACTTTCCAGGTCGTTCCCGAGGAGGCAGTCCACGGGGGCATTGTCTCGGACAGTCACTTTCAGCATGCCCGACACCCCTCCCCACTCGAAGGGGAGGCGGGCCATCTGGCACAAACTTTCAGAGTTGTCCGCCGACCGCACTGGGCACAAGACGTTGGGAAGAATTTGTTCGGGTGTCACCAAGTGGCAGCGGACCGCCGTCACGCTGGCTCCAGTATCCCGGAGGGCTTCGGCCCGGCGTCCATTGATGGTGACCCATTGGCGGTATTTCTGGGTGTTACCTGGGATCGGGTCTCGGGGGATCATGGCTCGATCACCCAGGCATGCTAAGATCATGGCTGCGGGCTCCCACTCGGTCTGCTCGGTGTCGTCGCCCTCTTCTTCGCCTCCCTCTGCACTCAGGGCGGCGGCCGCGATCTGGCGGCTCGGGGGACCGGTGGTGCCGGGTCGCTGGTTCATCGGGCAGAGAGGGTCGTTCGCATAATGCCCTGTCGCTGGCATCTGTGGCACGTAACATTCGGGCGGGGCCCGGGCCTTGCTGGGGGGCCTCCCCTCCAACCCAGGGATGGCGACGGGGAGGTAGGGGATGACCCCGTGGGGGTGTCTCGGCCCCTGCTCTGGCCTCCACCGCCGCCTCGGGGTCGGTGGTTCCCCGGGGATCCGCGGCCGTAGTCTCCCATCGGACTCCGGGGAACTCGGTTGCTCACCCATCTATCCGCCTCGACAGCGAGTTTTCGTGGCTCTGTCAATTTGCTGTCGAGGAGGTGCTGCCGGAGTTCGACGAAGCAATTATTGGAAAGATGCTCCCATAGGATGAGGTCGACCAACTGCTGGTAGGTGGTGACCTGGCAGCCTCTGATCCACCCTTCGAAGGCTCTGCTGTAAAAGTTCACGTACTCCACCCAAGTGGTACCGGGGATTTTTTTACAGTCTGAAAATCGCTGCCGGTACATTTCGGGGGTGAGTCCGTAGCGAGTGAGGAGGGCGGTCTTCATGTGTTCGTACGAGGTCATCTCGGCATCGGGGAGCTCTAGCAGGGCGTCTCTCCCCTCGTTGATGAACTTTCCCCATAAGCCGGCGCCCCAGTCTTTGAGGGGTACTTGATGGGCGGTCATGGCGACCTCGTAGGCTTTGAACCACTGTTGGATGTCGTCGTTCTTATAGTATTCTTTGACGACCTCCTTGGGTATGTGCACCTTCGTGTCCACCGGCGGGGGTGAGGTCTTACCCCCGGCGGTGCCGGTTTCTGTTGTCTTGGCCTTGATTTCCAGTTCTTTGAGGCCGCGCTCATGCTCCAGCATGAGTTTCTTTTCTTCGAGGTCTCGTTGTCTTCGCCTTTCCTCTAGGTCTCCTTCTAGCCGTAGTTGCTCGAGGGCTAATTTACTTTCTGCCAGCTGTATCTCTCCTTCTTGTCGGAGTCGGGCGAGCTCCAACTCGTGGAGCCGGTTCCTCTCTTGTTCTCGGGCGTCTCCGTGGGGGAGGCCCGTGTCCAGGTTTGCGGGTCTTTCCCCCGCTGGGTTCGCGTCGGTCTCTGGTGCCCGTTCGGGCCCAGGTTATCTTCATTCTGGGGCGGCGCGTTATCGGCGTCCGCCCAGGCTTGCAGGGCTGATTTAAAGTCCTCTTTGGTGTTGAGGCCCGTGGTAGCGATGCCTAGGTCCTTGCAGAATTGTTTTAATTCCTTGTGGCTGTAATCTTCCATCTTTTCTTTCTGGAATTCCGCCGTCGGTCTGAGTAGTCATGGTCGCGGTGTGTTTTTCTCGGTAGTGAGCGAATTACTCTCTGTACGATCTGCGTCGGCTCGGATCCCGTCGCCTGCCACTAATGTTAGAAAGGCGACCCCGGGGGAGGCAGAAGATATCTGACTGACCACCCCTAGGTCCACCTCTCCGTCAAGAAGTCGCCGAACGTTACTGAGAGACCTCCTGAGTGAGGGCCCTCTCCTAGGATCGCACAGCAGAGTAACCACACACTACAAATGGACACCACACCAGAGGTCGAGTTCGTAAGCTTTATCAGGAAATAAAGGCCGCTGGTTCCCAGCGATATGTACAAGTAGACCGAGGGGTCTGTAAAGTCTCGTAAAAGGGGGGTCAGGGAAGCGGGACAGTCTCGGTTGGGGTGTATGAAGGGATACCCTGCGCACAGCTCTCAATCCTCGAGCCGGGGGTTCCGAGAGGTTGAGCCGCGGCAGCGCCAGCCGGCTCTCAAGATGGTTCGGCAAAGGGGGGCCGCGGCAGCGGCAGCAGGCTCTCAAGATGATTCGGCAAAGGTGGGCCGCGGCAGCGCCAGCAGGCTCTCAGGATGGTTCGGCAAAGGTGGGCCGCGGCAGCGCCAGCAGGCCCTCAGGATGGTTCGGCAAAGGTGGGCCGCGGCAGCGCCAGCAGGCCCTCAAGATGGTTCGGCAAAGGTGGGCCGCGGCAGCGCCAGCAGGCTCTCAAGATGGTTCGGCAAAGCTGGGCCGCGGCAGCGCCAGCAGGCTCTCAAGATGGTTTGGCACAGGTGTGCCGCGGCACCGCCAGCAGGCTCTCAAGATGGTTCGGCAAAGGTGGGCCGCGGCACCACCAGCAGGCTCTCAGGTTCTCTTCAGGTTACAGGAAATGAGTTCTTCTGGGGTCGGCCGTGACAGCGTCAGCAGGGCTTCCAGTCCAGGATACAACTGCCGTCCTACTCCGGGGCTGGCCCAGATATAGGACTGGAGTCCTTTGATGTCCGGACCCTCGCACCTGGGGGTCAGAGGGGCCGGGAAGATGGTGTCCAGACACCCAGCAGGGGGGTGGGGCCAGCACCCAGGGATGCCGGGGGCGATCGATACCAGGCGTCCGGGACGGTTGGAGGGCCATCGAAACTCCCCTCCTCCGGGATCTGTCGAGTGGCCACTCGACCACCTGGGTAGATCTTGGCTCCTCGATGTCTGGGCTTCGCTGGGCCGGGGCCGGAGCCACGTGGTCGTGACGTGGGAGGGGTAGGACCACGCCATGAGGCCGGGTCCAACAGTGTCTAATTTTGATCGAAGCAATTACTGTTTCTCTTGTTTTGTGCATAATATGTAATGTTCGCCACTGTGACATTACTTTTGTGTGTTATAAATCTATTGTCAGTAAAGTCACAGGCAATTGGGATCCAGCCTGCTTCTAACCCCACTACCCCTGAGCAACAAAAAAGGAGACATTCCAGCAGTAGAATGTGGTGTGTTTACACAACTCCACACTTTTTCTTTTAAATTAGGAACTACATTTGAACCAGAAGCTAGAGCCGTTTGATTCCCCTCCTTGAAAAACGGGCTTGCAAGTTCAACAAGGCCATATGAAGAGTGGCTATAGAATGCCACACTGAGATGCTTACCTCAATAAAATGTCAATAAATTAACTATTTTGTCAGATACAAAGTGAATCTGCCACAATAGCTTTAGGTGCACCCTTGTGCACAAATAGACAATTCAAAAAATTGACCACTACCTCTGTTGTAGTGGAACTCACAAAAACATAGTAAATTCATTTGGTAAAATAATCAGCTAACACAATTAAAAATCTCATCTGTTAAAGAGATACATTGTGTGGCGCTGCAAAGTCCATCACCAATTTTTCTAAAGGACCATCTTGCAAAAGTATATGATGGAGAGGTTTCTGTGTAGTTTTGCAATGCTTATCAAATAGTAAGCATTGCTGACACTTGCCAACATAAACTTCCACCTGTGAATGCATATTTGGCCTCCAATTATATTTTATAAGCAGCTTTTGTGTGGCTGAGATATCTGAATGCCCACTTTCAGCAATACCCTGCTTCTACCCTGCTCTGGTGATATGTGTGAAATTGTATCTCAAATTCAAGTCCCTGTCAATCAATCAATCATCCGCCACTTGAGCAAAACCATCAAGAACAGCGTTAAAAATTATTGCCAGTTTAGCGGCAGAAAACTGCTGCTAAAGCGGCGATAATGGGTTTGATAATATGCCCTTAACAATTCCAATAGAAGTTCATGTTCTGGTGTGAACATGAGCATCTATTGGAATTCTCCAGGGCATATTATCAAGCCCATTATCGCCGCTTTAGCTGCAGTTTTCTGCCGCTAAACCGGTGATAATTTTAACGTTGTTCCTGATAATATGCCCCTAAGGAAGCACTAGTTGCTATTTGTTTAACAGTGCTCATTACAAGCAAATAAGGTCTACTTAAATGGATTGCCCTTCCTTGGTTCCTATCTCTGGTTGACCTTTATTTACAGACTCCAGGCTCTAATGTAGGAACAGCTTTTCCTCCCTTGAAATTTTGATTTTTGGTATTTGAATTTTATACCGAGACTCCATCCCACAAATACTTCTTTTTCTTGCAGGTTTTGATTGAATCCAGTGGACGAATGCGCAATTCACCTCCTTTACTCTCACAATTCTCCCTGAGAATGTTCTCAGACAGGTGAGATTGACAATATATATCTCACTTTTGATCCTTTTGTAGTTTTCTTCTCCCACTCACTGACTTTTTTTTTAAACAAACTTTTTTTAAAACAAACTCTTTTTTACTACACAGGCCATTTACGCTCTTGGGTTACAGTCTTGATGAAGACCCCATAGTGATATTGTCTACTTACACTCATATATTCATATATAGAGGGTCGAAACCTCGAAATGTCAACTTTAATCATACAAGTGTTCTCTGCCCAAAGAGACAAAGTTGCATAAGAAATGAAAATCACATATCTATTTATTGCTTTCTAAAAATTTTGGACACTGGAACAAGTTTTTGTTTACCTGTAATTTATGTGTAACATTGTGTTTTCTTTTTGTCTCAGCCGCACTGTTATGTCACACATTTTTTGGTATCTTTATTGTTATGCATTGTACAATGTGCATCAGTCCTGTCTTATATTAGTATTGACATGTCTTTAATCACATACGATATAATGATTTATTAATATATTGGACACAATCTTTTCCAATTGAATTGAGTCTTTCTCATTTTTAATTGGTATTTATATCTGGGGTCACTGTTGTGTGTATTATTGATTGATGGTCCTACATTTGAGAGAGCGAAGTTATTTCCTTGAAGAAATTTCTTTCCCCATGGCAGAACCACTGTCAACATATTGTTACTTTTACAAAGTGGGCATTTTCTTGCTTAACCATTCTAAGCCTGCCTGTGTAATTCGCGTCTGTGTTGCCTGAAAGCTGGGTTTTCCTGCATGCACTCTAGAGAGTCACACAAAGAGAGCTAAGGTGTGCCGTGCATATCCTGATGGCTCATAACCCGGTTGATGGGCATTCCTGAGCTAGAGTGGTGGGAGGTGTTGTCACTGATACCTGAATAGGGATGTGCCTGTCCTCACACAATGATGTCTCCACCCCTTGTAGTGTGTCTGGGGCAGAGTAGGGAAGGGCAGTGTTTTGTATACAACAAAGTATTTTCTTTCAGGTTTGCTGACTTCAACATCAAAAATTGGTATAAGTATTAGGGCTCTGACCCCACAACTTTAAAATACTCTGGACTAAGGACTCTGCCAAGAAGAAGAGCTAGAACCACTGTAAGGAGAGACTACCACTTTGATGCATGTTTTCCCATGTTGGCCTGCTGTGCGCTGCTGCTGTCTTAAGCAGTGAAACTTTCTCCAAGGGCTTATAGTAGGGCTTGCCTCTTATTGGAAGTCTCATGCACATCAAAGATTCAACTGCAGCCACTTAACAGCACTGAAAACTGTGTGTCCATGCTGCTACAGAAAAAAAGTAACACCAACATCGTCACTGGCACTGCTGCCGGCACCATAACCTTCACCGTATGAAGCATCACCCCGCTTCACAATGCAACCCTGGTCTCAGCAACACCGGATGCCAACATCGAGCTGCTGCTTGCACCATAACCTGTGGGCACCGCACATTGCATTGCCTTGCTTCACAAAGCAGCCCTGGTATCACCGACGATGACACTCCATGCTGACCTCAAGGTCACTGCCTGCACCTTGGCCTGTGAACACCACTCATGAGGTACATGAAGCATCAGCCCATCCCACACCGCAGCCCTGGTTCACCGACGTCAGTGCAATCGACTACAGCATCATCAACCAACGCCGCTGCTTGCACTGTTTGGCACCACACAACGCATCGTCCCACTTTGCAACACAACCTTAGGTCCACCAACGACAGCGCTTCAGCAACACCACCATGCAGCTGGCCTGTGAACACCACAATGTCGCATCGCCGAACTTGAAAACACTCTAATATTTGTGCTGTACACCGTGCCTACCACCTTTGGTATTTCTTACGCATCGCCCCACTTCACATCACAGCCCTGGTCTCACTGACTACGCCGGATGCCATCATAGAGTTGCTGCCTGCATTGTGACCTGTGGACTCCACATTTCCCATCTCCCACTTCGCATCGAGTCCCGGACTCGCCGACACCAGTGCTCCTGACTTCAACCTCAATGAGTTTGATCTGCAACAAGTGTGACTTTAAGGGCAGAATTACTTCTGCACCAACCTCTGGAGCTGATGCCTGCTGACACTGCATCTTTGGATCCCATCACAAGGTCCACGACACCCTGCATTTCCAAGGTACTGTTTGCGGGTCTTCCCGACACCGTAGCTGGCACACAACTTTGTTGTTGGACTGAACTGTTGGACTTGTTGTTCACGATGCCACAATAACCCCGGACGGAGATATCGACGTTGAGAAACTGTTTTAAAACGTATTCTTACAAAATTCATAGTTTATGTATGTTGTGTTGTTATCATTTTGGTCTTGTTTTATACAGATGAATATCGGCTATTTTTTCTAATAGTGGTGCAGTGTCAGTTTGTAGTGTTTTCACTGTGTAACTGTATGTTATGTGCAAATGCTTTACACATTGCCTCTAAGATAAGCATGACTGCTCATGCCAAGCTACCAAGGTGGTGAGCAAGGATTACTTAAGGTGTGCAACTCCCTTATCCTGGCTAAAAGGACAGGGCCCAAGCCACTGCCAACTAAAGACCCCCCATTTCTAACAGTTCTGAACAGGTTTGGCTCCTTTCTTCATAAGCAAACTCACAGGTTCTACTATTAATTCATACCCACATACAAACCTAGAATAGAACTCACTGGGCCATATTTACGAATAACTGACACCACGCTGCGCAGCAAGTCACCTTGCTGCACCGCTGGGACAGAGCAGGAATATACCATATTTAAGCCAATATGGCACATTCTTGTGCTTTACCTTGCACAGGCTCCCTTTTGGCAGCTTAGCGCCAATGCAGGCGCCCTTGCATCTATGTGGCATGCAGGGGCAAGGGGCACCTTCCTGCACAAAACAATCCTGAGAGACATTTTCCTCTTTGTATGTGTGCTGCAAAATACAGGAGAAATGGAGATATATTTCCATGTTACATCTCCCCTGGGAAGGTGTAAGATTTTGGTGCATCCCCAGGTTTACACGTTCTTGGGGATGCATCAAAATAAATGGGAATTGCATGGGGACACTTCTTAGTGAAGAGTTATGCACTGCAGCGATTTGTGATGCATTGCAATACTCCAAATTTATGAAGCCACTCAGAGCAATGCAAATTAGCTTTGCACGGGGATGTATGACGTTTCAAAGCATGCTTTTACAACGCATGCCATTACAACGCAGGTTTTACAACGCAAGTCGTTACAATGACTTGCGTTGGGGGGCGCTGGATGTGAATAGTTTAATTTACTATTCCAACTCCAGTCCCCGTGGATAGTAGGGAAGGTGTTGGATAGTAATTAAACTATTCCCTATCCTAGAGCGCCCCCAGCACAATGCGTTGTAATAACTTGCATTGTTAAGCCGGGCCCGGAAAGTTCTCCCCCCAACCCCAAGCCCCGCGGATGGCATGACTGATGAGGCATGAAAATCGAACTTGAAGGTATGCTCATGGAACATCAACGGGCTAGGGGGCAAAACAAACGATGCAGAACTACTAGCATTTCTACAACTTGCATTGTAAAAGTTGCGTCGTAATGGTAGTGCGTTGTAAAAGTTGCGTTGTAAAGGATGTTCCCCTTGCACGGCTTCATAAATCAGACTTAGAGGTTTATGTCATGCATGTACCACTTTGCATAGTGCAAACGTGATGCAGGCCTCACATAAATATGCCTCACTGAGTCCTAAAAAGGACTTCAATGTGTCGTTATCCTTTGCCAGATTAACTTTTCCGATTGCATCTAGCAGATCTATTTTAGGATTGGTCCCTTTAGAAGTGATCACATATCCTAAATATTACCTGTCCTGGTCATAAACTGACATTTACCCTTCCTAATGGTCATCTCCTTTTCTTTCAGAATTCCCAGGGCAAGTTTTAACCTTAAATGATGGTCAGCATGCACCAGTATGTTACCTTCAAATGCCTGAACCCCATTCTCACTCCCAAACAGAATGCCCATGAGTCTTTGGAAGACATGCACCAAAAATACTTCTATGCTCCAAACGGTGTGACAATTGTTGTATGATCTTGTGACTCTTGTGTATAACTATTTGCAGCTTTCTTAGCGCTGTATCGGAACTGTTATTTCTTTTGTATTGAGCACATCGTCATGTGTAAGGATCATAGCAAAGGAGAGAGCAGACGGTCTGCGCAGCAGTGATCTCGGTTACATTGTACTAATTTACCTCCCGCCTTTTTTGCGATGCTTGGACATAAATCACTTTATTCCAGCCGAGCAATGGACAACTGGCCAACCAATGCAGAAACATGTGAGTCCCTTTTCACACCCATCCATAAGGAACACAACCCACCTAGACAGTGAACTTGAAGGTATGCTCATGGAACATCAACGGGCTAGGGGGCAAAACAAACGACGCAGAACTACTAGCATTTCTACGACTTGCATTGTAAAAGTTGCGTCGTAATGGTAGTGCGTTGTAAAAGTTGCGTTGTAAAGGATGTTCCCCTTGCACGGCTTCATAAATCAGACTTAGAGGTTTATGTCATGCATGTACCACTTTGCATAGTGCAAACGTGATGCAGGCCTCACGTAAATATGCCTCACTGAGTCCTAAAAAGGACTTCAATGTGTCGTTATCCTTTGCCAGATTAACTTTTCCGATTGCATCTAGCAGATCTATTTTAGGATTGGTCCCTTTAGAAGTGATCACATATCCTAAATATTTACCTGTCCTGGTCATAAACTGACATTTACCCTTCCTAATGGTCATCTCCTTTTCTTTCAGAATTCCCAGGGCAAGTTTTAACCTTAAATGATGGTCAGCATGCACCAGTATGTTACCTTCAAATGCCTGAACCCCATTCTCACTCCCAAACAGAATGCCCATGAGTCTTTGGAAGACATGCTCCAAAAATACTTCTATGCTCCAAACGGTGTGACAATTGTTGTATGATCTTGTGACTCTTGTGTATAACTATTTGCAGCTGTCTTAGCGCTGTATCGTAACTGTTATTTCTTTTGTATTGAGCACATCGTCATGTGTAAGGATCATAGCAAAGGAGAGAGCAGACGGTCTGCGCAGCAGTGATCTCGGTTACATTGTACTAATTTCCCTCCCCCTTTTTTGCGATGCTTGGACAGAAATCACTTTATTCCAGCCGAGCAATGGACAACTGGCCAACCAATGCAGAAACATGTGAGTCCCTTTTCACACCCATCCATAACGAACACAACCCACCTAGACAGTGAACAACACAAACCACTTCTAAAGTAAACATTGAAAACGTTCTAAACTCATTTCTCACAATCAAACACCAACAAATATAAGATATAGTCAACTGATGACCTTATTAGTCCCCAAAAGAGAGCACTCAGTCTGAGATTGTGCTATCATGTTGGTTACTGCTATACAAATGCGAACAGCATCACATAGCATAACATAACATGTGAGATCAGAGGATGAGGGTTTGATGCACACACAAGAATTCAGGCAGAATTCTTAAGGGCCGGTTTACAAAATGTCATGCAGCAAGACAACTTTCCACGATGTGTTGCGACTCAGGGAGAGAGCAGGAATGTGCCATATCTGCAAAGATATGACACACAGTAGCGGCTCCTGGTGGGAGTGCTGATGGAGCAAGGATTCGCACGTTACGCGACTTGCTTGTACTCATGAACCTCGAATAACTATAATAAAATAACTCAACATGTTTGTCTTACTAATTTCCCCGTTATTCTGACATTTTGGGTGTCCCAGAGACGCTTGGTTATGTGTGTATTAACCTTAACAACGCTTGTCATTAAAAATGGCCACTGCTTGGCGGGGTTTTCTTCTGCGCATGCGTTAGTCACACTCACGTGACGCGACGTACTCGCAGTTCTGGTGAGAATATTTTGCACTTGCGCACTAGCATTAAGATGGCCACTTTGTGTTTTCACATGCCGAAGCTTGCGCTGCTGCTTTTGCGCTACTGTTTCGTGTGCCTCTAACACTAATGCTATAGTTATTATAAAGTAAGGGGGATAGAGTAGCTATTCATGGTATACAGTGTATTCATTTTTTCTTGTATTTCTAATTTGTTCTCGCTTACTTTTTCATGTATCGTAATTCTTGGGCCTGGGAGGGAAGCAAACCCCATCTTAGAAGTCCCTACTGCGCATGTCACCCTGGCAGAGGGAAGAAAACCTTGTAACAGTGGAACTCAGCCAGCTGGCAGACACAGCAAAGATGCTCCTGAGAAAGTGACCTGCAACCCAGCAGAACAAAGCTGAACTGTACTGCAAAAGCTACATTTGTATATATTCCATTGTATTCTGTAGAACATCTCATGGGAACCCCAAATTCAATAGGCGGTCCCAGAATATGTAAATGAAGACTTGTAAAGGTGAAATGTGGTTGGTGTGTTAACCTGGCCTACTTGTGGACCAATCGAAATTTCGAATTCTTCCACTTGCAACATTTGGGGGGTGGTACACTGACCCGAAAACAGTATAACTAGCCTAGGTTTAGCTAGAGAAATTGTCCGACTTGTCCGAATAGCTGACCTGTCACTGACCCATCGCACTCAATAGGTGACTTGCTACAGAGGGCTGCGGAGCACTCTGTCCGAAATTTCCATAGACTCAGGGGTTTGTAAAGAAGCCCTAAGTGCTGGCGAAGCACTTTGCTGGGGAATTCGATAACCCAATCGGGGTTCTGACTGATAGCTGCAGAGAGGGTGGAGCGCAGGCGTTGCTTCCAAACTGCGGGTGCTGTTCGTGCCTTGGTGGTCCTGTCCTGATCCTAATCTGGGTTTCCTGTCCTGTCCTGGGGTGTCCCTTCCGTACTTGCTGTCCTACTGGCGACTGTCCTTCCTTGGGGTTCCTCCCGTCCTTAACTGACCCGTGGCCAGGGTTAGTCTTCACACCACTCTAGGTAAATATAGTGCTGAAAAATGTACTCTGCACCTTCTATATTTCCTTTCTTTTGCTTTAATAAAGAAAATTCTCTTGCATATTTGATTTTCCATGCTTTCCGCATTGCCAATTGAAAGATCATACCTTATGATTGTAATTCTAGCATGCTCCCTATTTCTACCCGTCCTTTAGTCATTTCATATTAAGTTCAAAATCTGTAACTACTGTTTAGCATGTTCCCTGTTCTTACCTTCCTTTAGACTCATAAATGGTTGGGTTCATTTATTTCCTTTATGGATATGTGCTCTTTATTATTCTGGTTATCGACTGTCTGATTGTTGTAAACCTTATGCTTTCAGAGCTTGATGAATTTTAGATAAAGGTTTTCGAAACTTTTTGAGTTTGTGGTTATTATAAAAGTACAACATTGAACATATGAAGTATAGGTTTTTGGTGTCTGCCTTTTTCTTCACAGCTAGCTCCCTGATCCATTGTGATCATTAGGTACCCGTAACAGTGGAGTGGTAAGTCGGGTACACTGGAAATGAAATAGGAAGGAAACTGGGATACTGGTAGTTAGAGCAAAAGGTCACCTGATTAATATCTGTGTGGTAAATTGAATTTTATGGGGCCGATACGCATATGGTAAAATAATTTGGTCGGGTGACCTGCGCGCTCTATCAGTATTTTTCTGGTAAGCAGAGGATGGTTAGGGACTAGTTAAAGAAAATGGTTAGGGACTAGGTAAAGAAAATGGTTTGGGACTAGTTAAAGATAGGTAGGTAGGTTATTTGCTGCTAAATTGTGAAAATGTTTGCTGCTATACAAATTTGCAAATGTTTTATTGCTTTGAAAATTATGAAATGTTTTAAATTGTTTTTCTTGCTGCTATATTGATAAATGTACTAATATTACTCGTTAGTGAATGTTATATGTTTGTCTGGAATCCCCGGGGAATTGAATAGCGAGTGGTGAGGAGAATCCACTTCGCTTTGAGGTCACTGGCTAGAGGAAAATTGGTGCAGGTTAGGTAGAACTGGAAGCACTAATTAGGGTTTTCTGAATGTATGATTGAATAAATGGTAGCAAAGAGTTCGCTGGCAAAACTTCTATTTGTGATATAACCTAGTAAGGGTCACACGGAAGGAGTAGCAGGTTCGTCTAAGCTTGATTGATAGCAAAAGAGTTCACTAGTGAAACTTTAGACTTAGTATATATCCCGGAAAGAAGTGGATGAGTCAAAGAAGCAGCAGGTTCTCTGATGCTTGAGTGAAGGGTAGGCAGAAGGGATCTACTCGTAGTATTTGAAAAGTAAATGGAAGTAGTTTACTTGCAGTGAAATAATCTTTCCTTTCTAGACACTTGAGTACAGTGGCGAATGTTTCTACCTTGTAAATTAAATAACGCACTTGCACTATAAGAAAGAAATAAAGTTTCCGTTACCTTGTGAAGGAGGGAGTCAGTTGCGGAGCTGCTCTGACGTCACTCTGTGCCGCGCTGGGATTGTTAGAGACAGCGGGTGTGTAGCGGAGCTAGTATTGTAAAGGAGGGGTGAGCGCCGAAGCGTGGGAACTTGTCTCCCGAAAAGGCCGCGCACCCATTGGTCAGAAAATTTGCAACCGCCGTGTTGATTGGCTGTTAAAAAAAATAAAGGACGCATTTGGATTGGAAGTGATTTTGTAAACAGAATCGCTTGCGGAAAAGTATATGTGGCATTCGTATACTCCAGAAACTAGACCAGATCCAAGGTATATTGGGTTTGGAAAAGATAAGTGGAAAGGTCGTAAAAGCGTCATGTACGGAGAAAAAAGGAAAATGACTTTAAAGAGCAAAGTGAAAAATTATTTCAAAAGAGACAAGCCTATCAAAACTAGAGAAGGAGTTGTCATCCCGCCACCTAATACCCCCGCATCTTTCATGATGTTTGATAAAGGGTACCACTCTTGTGTATGGTTGGAAAATTGGGTGGAGTATACAAAGAATGACGGGATTTTAGCGTTTCCGTTACATGGTACATTTAATGGCAGAATTCTATTCAATCTGAGAACCCGAATGAATGATTTGCATCCCAGACCCAGACTGACACAGTACGAAGCTTTAGAGGAATGGGGGATAGAGGCTTTTGAGAGAGACAAGCCCCGAATGGATAAAGGGTTAACCAAATGGTATCCTAAAGTGAAACCCGAGAGAAAAGAATGAAACAGTGGAGGCAGAATATGATAGTAGAAGGACTGTACCCTATGATGGCACTAGAGGAACCTGTGGGAGGGAAAAAGACAGAAAAAACCAAGCATTGGGTGTCCAGTGGGGATTCAGATGACGATTTGTTGGATGACTTGTTCATGAAAAATCCACCTCCTTATAATGAAGGACCCCGATCCTCTAGTGTAGGGGATGCTAACCTGAGACCTCCTTACCAAGAGGGGTCTAGACCTGTAAATGTAAGAGACGGCTGTCAAGTACCTCCTTATCAGGAGATGCCGAGACCTTTAAGCACAGGAAATCCATTCATGAAACCTAATTATGGTGAGGGACCAAGTACGACGCATCCAACTGCCCCAACCCTGACTCCGCAAATAGTACCTGAAGTAAGCCTGGAAAGAATACTGCAGGAGAGAGAGCGAGAGGCATTAATTAAACAGAGAACAGAATTAATTCAGAAAATCTCCCAATTAAATACAAGTCCTGAAGCCCTGACCATCCCATTAACTATTGGACCAGTGGTTCCTTTGTATGGGGATAAGCAGGGGTGTCCAAAGACTCCAATTATTACCCCAGCTGTAGTACAGCCGAGAAAAGAGCCCCTAATTGTAGATGATCAGGAAAGTGAATGTGAGTCTGTGATTTCCTTAATGGACTTACCGATAAGGGAACCAGAAAGGGGTTCAAGAAAGAAGAATACTCCTTTCAGTACAGGAGAAGTGCAGGTTGAGTCAGCTTCTGGTACTAGAAGTGCCACTGTAGTGACTCCTGAAGAGATCGAGAGATGGAGTAGAGAATTAGAGAAACAAACTCCTCAATCGAAACCACTAGATATTTACAAATTAAGAATAGAATTAGAAGAACTGATGACTGGAGATGTGGGGTTGGACAGATTAAATACCTTTTCTGAAGAAGAACTGCTGTTTATCTGTAAGGATTCATAAAGGGGGTGGTGATGGACAGAGTATCTGAATTAAGCAGAACACTCCTACCCAGTCAAAAGATCAGGGCTTGATCCATCACCGTTTTTTAGCTCACTGCACCATCCCAGCTCAGAACCTGGCTACATGCAAATTAGTCTGACCCTGGCCCAGTGCATCATGGGAACAGGGCAGACCAAACTACCAAGCCAATTCTTTACTGGAAAGGAAACAAGCTTCCGGGGACCGGTTTCTGGCATTACAGCCGTCTTCGGCCCGGCTTGCTTGAATCCTGATGGTGCAGTGAGCAAGGGACTCACATCTGAGCATACCCTTCCACACTTGTGGTGGCCAAAACGATTCATAAAGGGGGTGGTGATGGACAGAGTATCTGAATTAAGCAGAACACTCCTACCCAGTCAAAAGATCAGGGCTTGATCCATCACCGTTTTTTAGCTCACTGCACCATCCCAGCTCAGAACCTGGCTACATGCAAATTAGTCTGACCCTGGCCCAGTGCATCATGGGAACAGGGCAGACCAAACTACCAAGCCAATTCTTTACTGGAAAGGAAACAAGCTTCCGGGGACCGGTTTCTGGCATTACAGCCGTCTTCGGCCCGGCTTGCTTGAATCCTGATGGTGCAGTGAGCAAGGGACTCACATCTGAGCATACCCTTCCACACTTGTGGTGGCCAAAACGATTCATAAAGGGGGTGGTGATGGACAGAGTATCTGAATTAAGCAGAACACTCCTACCCAGTCAAAAGATCAGGGCTTGATCCATCACCGTTTTTTAGCTCACTGCACCATCCCAGCTCAGAACCTGGCTACATGCAAATTAGTCTGACCCTGGCCCAGTGCATCATGGGAACAGGGCAGACCAAACTACCAAGCCAATTCTTTACTGGAAAGGAAACAAGCTTCCGGGGACCGGTTTCTGGCATTACAGCCGTCTTCGGCCCGGCTTGCTTGAATCCTGATGGTGCAGTGAGCAAGGGACTCACATCTGAGCATACCCTTCCACACTTGTGGTGGCCAAAACGATTCATAAAGGGGGTGGTGATGGACAGAGTATCTGAATTAAGCAGAACACTCCTACCCAGTCAAAAGATCAGGGCTTGATCCATCACCGTTTTTTAGCTCACTGCACCATCCCAGCTCAGAACCTGGCTACATGCAAATTAGTCTGACCCTGGCCCAGTGCATCATGGGAACAGGGCAGACCAAACTACCAAGCCAATTCTTTACTGGAAAGGAAACAAGCTTCCGGGGACCGGTTTCTGGCATTACAGCCGTCTTCGGCCCGGCTTGCTTGAATCCTGATGGTGCAGTGAGCAAGGGACTCACATCTGAGCATACCCTTCCACACTTGTGGTGGCCAAAACGATTCATAAAGGGGGTGGTGATGGACAGAGTATCTGAATTAAGCAGAACACTCCTACCCAGTCAAAAGATCAGGGCTTGATCCATCACCGTTTTTTAGCTCACTGCACCATCCCAGCTCAGAACCTGGCTACATGCAAATTAGTCTGACCCTGGCCCAGTGCATCATGGGAACAGGGCAGACCAAACTACCAAGCCAATTCTTTACTGGAAAGGAAACAAGCTTCCGGGGACCGGTTTCTGGCATTACAGCCGTCTTCGGCCCGGCTTGCTTGAATCCTGATGGTGCAGTGAGCAAGGGACTCACATCTGAGCATACCCTTCCACACTTGTGGTGGCCAAAACGATTCATAAAGGGGGTGGTGATGGACAGAGTATCTGAATTAAGCATTATCTGTAAGAGCATTACCCGTAATACCCGAGTGTTCCATGAGAAATTAGTGGACACCGGGGCAAGTATGGGAATAGATATTGGGAAATCTAAATCATTGCAAAAACCCTACAGAGCAGAATTTTCAGACAAAGATCTGGAAAATATGAATGTGTCAGGGAAAAAGGTATAGATCAAAGAATTAGTGAATCTGTTGCAAAAATGGGGAGAATTAGAAAAATGGAAAGCCAGGTGGGCAAAGAAGAAGGAGGAAATTAGGTCAAAACAGATGGCTTCCGAGTTCGTCTTACAAGAAGCAGATAAGGCAGAAAAATTATATCCTATGCTAGAAGTGCCAGGTGGAAAATATGTGCATGTTCCATGGTCCCGACAGGATATTGTGCCTTTTACCAATGATTTCCCAAAACCGCGAGAGAAACCAGTGGATTGGTACAGGCAGGTAGAAAGGTTTGTGAAGGTACAAAAGTGCCTGTGGAAAGATCTGGATGGGTTTTTCGATATCGTAGTTCCCGTAGATTTGTGGACAGAATGTAAAATTGCCATTGGTTGGCCTGGTGAGGAATTCCCGAGGGATCCTATTACAGGAGCTCCTTCTGACGAGGTAATGAAAAAATAACAGCAAGTAATGTTACATCTGAAAGGGAAAGTGCCTGCAAAAGAAACTGATTGGACCCGAATAGATAGAACTACCCAGGATAGGGATGAAACTGTGCATTCCTATTATGAACGACTGTTACAGGTGTTCAAAACATACAGCGGCATAGATAACATTGAGATGAAGGACATGACCCATTTCATTTACAGGTTTGTAAATTATTATTATTATTATTATTTATTTTTATAAAGCGCATAGTCACCCGGAGGTATCCCAGCGCTAAAGGAACCCTAATTCAGCAGAACTGAGTTTAAACCAGAAATGAAGGTCTTAAACCAGAAATGGTTTAAGACCTGAAATATGTCAGTGGATCAAAGACAATAAAATCTGCTGGCAGTCTAAGAAAATAGATGAGGTTTTAAGGTACGCCAAGTACTGTGAGGATGAAATGGCTGACAAACGAAAGGCCTTAAAGGAAAAGGTCATGTGGGCACAAGTAAAATTAGCTGAACAACAAGAAAAGCAGTTAGGTAAAATGAATAGTACTACCCAAAACCAAGGAACTGGGGGTGGGGGAAAGCCCAAGGTAAAAATGAGCCGAGAGGAAGCCAAAAAGAAGTTCCCCTGTCACGGGTGCGGACAGATAGGGCACTGGAGAGACGAGTGTCCGTAAGCACAAAATAGTAACCCACAAACTAATGATTTAAATCCACAGACGCAGAATGAGAAACCAAGAAAGACCCAGCAACAGGTAAAACCGAATCAGTTGCCCCGAGCACCTAGACTGAATTTTAAGGGTAAAGCACAGCAGGGTGAAGACATAGAAATTTGGGGAGGAAAGGAGGATAGAAATGCAGCAACTTCACAATTTTTGTTGAATGACACCTTCCTCTGTGATGAACCTTACTGACGGTGCCTGAGGGGGGAGGACAAAGAGTGCGTGCTTGGCGCCTCTTTGCCGGTAGACCAGTCAGGGCCATACATTGAAGGAAAGGTTGAAGGCAATGATGTCACCTTTCTGTTGGACACTGTTCTACTGTAAGAAGAGCAGACGTTCCAAACCTACCCCTCTCGGGAGAAGCGATCCAAGTAGTGGGTGTATCTAATCAATTGATTAGTATCCCAGTCACCGAGCCCATGGAGATTACAATAGGGAATTTCAAAGAAATGCACAGATTTGTTGTCTGTGATTCCAGTCCTGTAAACCTACTGGGACGTGATTTGTTGTGTAAAATGAACTGCACCATCTTTTGCACACCAAAGGGCGTCGAGATTCAAACCCCAGACGAAGATGGAATATACAAATTAATGCTAATAAGACCTGACTCAGAAATTAAAAGACTGACGATACAAGGCTTACCTGAAGAACTCCAACAGACAGTGAAGCCAGAAGTATGGGATTTTACTGGAAAAGATGTAGGAGTAATGGCAAATGTTGACCCAATAAAATAGCCATAAAGGAAGATGCAGTTTATCCAAATACTAAACCATATAAAATGAGTGCAGAAGTGTAAGCAGGAGTTGCAATTGAAATAGAAAGATTGCTAGACGCAAACATCATACAAGAAGTGTTGAGTAGTCCTTGTAATTCCCCGATAATTGGCATTAAGAAACCTAGTGGTAAGTACAGAGTAGTGCAGGACCTGCGAAAAGTAAACAAAATTGTGGTTCCTTGCTGTCCTATTGTTCCGAACCCAGCAGTGATTTTATATCAGATTCCATGGGATGCTGAGTGGTTCACTGTTATTGACCTATGTCATGCATTTTTTTCGATCCCATTGCACCCAGACAGCAAATTTCTTTTCTCATTTGAATTCGGCAGTCACGTGTTCGTTTGGAATCGCGTCCCTCAGGGGTATACAGAAAGCCCCTCAATCTTTAATCAGATTCTGAAAAAGTGCCTTGAATCCTTAGTCTTACCGGGAAAATCAGTTTTAGTGCAATATATAGACGACCTTTTGGTGGCCTCTAAAAGTCAGAAAGACTGTGTTGTTGACACCATTGCCTTACTGAACCACTTAGGTGAAGGAGGACATAAAGTATCACCTGACAAACTACAGTTCTGTACCTCTTCAGTAAAATATCTGGGGCACCAGATAAAGAAGGGTATCAGGAGAGTTACTTCAGAAAGAATTATGATAATTCGAAATATGCAGTTACCAAACACCCAGAAAGAGATCAGAATGTTCCTTGGAGTTGTAGGATACTGCAGACAATGGATTGTGGGATTTGCAGTCCTAGCCAAGCCATTAATAAAAATGACAAGAAAGGGAGAGAAAGACCCAGTAGAATGGGATGAAGAAAGCATGACAGCATTCACTAAATTACGAGAATGTCTATGTACGGCCCCCGCCTTAGGAATGCCTGACTATTCAAAGGAATTTGCACTATTCTGTGATACAAGAGACAATTGTGCACTGTCAGTCCTAACTCAAGAGCATGGCTTGACTAGACGTCCAGTAGCATATTTTTCTGCTACTTTGGATCCAGTGGCTGCTGGATTACCTGGATGTCTGAAAGCAGTAGCTGGAACTTGCACAAGTCTTGAACAGAGTGAATCCATCATTATGGGACATCCTGTAACTGTGTATGTTCCACATGCAGTTGTAATCCTACTAACCTGAACTAAAACCCAGTATCTCACACCTAGTCGGCTGACTAAATATGAGAGGATTCTTGTGGGTGCAGCAAATGTAACCATTACGCGGTGTAATATATTGAATCCAGCAACCCTATTACCGAGTCACTAATTGCAGAAGCAAAGGGAGAGGTCGAGCATGATTGCATTGACCTGACAGAGTTTAGTACCAAACCACGCCCAGATATCAAGGAAATGCCCCTACCGGTAGAAGATTACGAACTGTTTGTGGATGGCTAATGTTTGAGACTCGAGAATGGAGGCTTAAGTGCTGCCTATGCTGTAGTCACAGTGTCACGTGCTGTGGAAGCATCCTATCTATTTGGAGTAAAGTCTGCACAAGTAGCCGAATTGATTGCATTGGCAAGAGCCTGTAAAGTTGGGAAAAATAAAAGAGTAACCATATACACTGACAGTCAGTATGGTTATGGGGTTGTGCATGACTTTGGCCAATTGTGGCTGCAAAGAGAGTTCCTGACTTCTTCAGGTACTCCTATCAGAAATGGAAAAGTGGTACAGGAATTACTGGAAGCAATCCAGTTACCAAAAGAATTGGCAGTGGTCAAATGTGCTGCTCACAAATCTGGCGAGGACAATGTGACAGTAGGTAATAATTATGCTGACCAACTAGCCCAACATTGTGCAAGACATCAAATGTCAGTCAATATCAAATTGGGAGGGAGCGGAAACAGCTGCCAACTTATGGTGTTTGAAAGTGTACATACATGGGAGGAACTGAGAGATTTGCAGGATGCAGCAGCACCCAAGGAAAGGAGAAGATGGAGAAAGTTTGGGTGTCAGCAGAGGAGTGAGGATGGTGTCATTGTATGCCCTGATGGTATGCCTGTATTGCCTGACAGCTTGCTTACTCCTATGGCCCGGCTAATACATGGAGCTACACACATTGGTAGGGATGCCATGGTTCGTGTCTTTCAACAGACATGGTTCAATTCGAAGTTCAGGAAGGTAGCAGAAAGACTCTGCCAGAGGTGCTTAACATGTCAGCAGTACAATGCCGGGAAGAGAACAATAGTTGCCCTGGGAAAAATTGGAAAGGCAGAAGGCCCTTTTATAAGATTACAAATTGATTTAATTCAGTTACCCCCTTGTAGAGGAATGAGGTACGTCCTTGTCATTGTTTGCCTGTTTTCCAAATGGGTAGAGGCTTACCCAGCCAAGAAAAATGATGCCATCACTATAGCCAAATTGTTACTAAGAGAACTGATACCTAGGTACGGGGTTCCAGTCACCATTGAATCAGACAGAGGTGTGCATTTTCAGAATGAAATAATCGATCAAATCTGTGAAGCATTTAAAATTACTCAAAAACTGCACTGTGCATATCGTCCAGAGGCTTCTGAAGTGGTGGAACAACTGAATGGCACTATCAAGTCGAGACTAGGAAAGATGTGTGAATCTACTGGCATGAACTGGATAGACGCTTTACCTCTTGTACTGATGGGAATCAGAAGTATTCCAGACCGGAACACAGGCCTGAGTCCCCATGAAATCCTGATGGAAAGAGTAATGAGACAAGCATGGGTACCAGGACACAAACTGATAAGCATTTCTGATGATTTGGTACTAGAGTACTGCAAGCAACTGGGTGACCAAGTGCGTTCTATCTCTCGCCAGATTGGGGAAGACGCCGTCGCCAGGCCAGCAACTCCAGTCCATAATCTGAATCCAGGTGACTGGGTGGTACTTAAGAAGCACACTCGATCGAGTTGCCTAGCACCGAAGTGGGGAAAGCCAAGACAGGTGATTCTGGTTACCACGACAGCGGTGAAGTGTGCAGGAGTACCAAAGTGGATCCATGCCAGTCATACGAAGAAGGTAACCGAAGACGAAAAAACTGACGCGGAAGGTTGTCCAGCTGAGGGGTCTCCAGAGGTTGGTCCTGAAGTAGCTGATGATGAACAACCGAGCACCAGTCAAGATGAATGGATCCCAGTAATCGACCTGACCGTTGATCCAATAAGAACCAGGAGCCAGACATACGCAGATAGAGAGTGGGATAGTGAGGAGGAGACAGGAATAGAAGGAGATAATCAGATTATCGAAATCCATGTCAAATCTGATGAAGAGGAAGATCAGGTAGGGACAGAACAGGTTATCAACACACCTCCAAGAACTCCTGAGATTGAAAAGGGACAGATAGAGATTAGGGCGAAAGTTCAAGCGGAAGAAAATCAAGGGTTCGAAGTGCTTGAACAGGATCAGATAGAAATAGACGAATGTGTTCAGGATACAGGAAAAGAAACATCAAAAAGTCAAATTCAGTATACACCTGAACAAGGCCAGCTTAGCAACCAGGCAGAAGATACTGACATAAGGCCTGGGACTAGTCAGATAGAAAGAGAAGAGGAGACAGAAGCAGAAGTGCCACAACTGAACGAAAATAAAAGAGCATTAGACGAAAGCCCAACAACAGTGCCAGTTAAAAGACTCAAGAAGAAAAATAAAGAACCAAGGTACATCAAAAGACTGAGACTGAGACTGAAAACAGTAGAAGAGAAGCTTGAGCAAAGGAAACAAGCTTCCAGTAAAACAGAGCCACCTGGAGAAAGCACTAAGAGAAGAAGTGCCCGAATAAAAAGACAGAACGAAAAGTACCAGGATCCTGAATGGACGTACCTAGTGTTGGAGGAATTTGAGGATCTTGATATAAGTGACGAAAGTAACGAAGAACTGACTGCTGACCAGTCTACCGAAGAAGAAGAACCAACCTGAAATTGCCCTGTGTAAGCAACCTGTGTAAAGTTACAAAGAGGGGTTGGAAAGCTTCTTTTGAGCAAAAATGTCTGATTCAAGTGTGAATGGAAGACCTAGACGTAATTGTTGTAAAACATGCTGCAAGAACAGGACTCATTTAAACGTATTCGCAAATCTTTTAGTACATTATGTAGAAGCAATGGAAATAGAAGACTGTTATGTTTGCATGAAGCTACCTACTTCTGTAGCTGAGGGAGTGACATACCATCACTTGCCATTAACATATGGAATTTCTTGTAGCATTTTAGCTAGCTTATTCTATAAAAGAGGACCATTACAGTACTATTACTCTAACTCAGATGTGATATTTTCTGAACTCCCTATATGTGGAAATCTGAACCCTGTACATACAAAAAGTGATGTCACACGTTATATGGGAGAATATTTTCTGACTATAGGTACCATAGATTTAGGTGAAGCACATAGAGATAACTTGACCTGTTCATTACATGAACAAGAGAAAATGTTTCTAAACATGGCAGAGAAAAGAAGGGAAAGTTTCCAAAGAAAGGCGAACGATAAAAGACAGAGAATTCCTAAATGGGCTGAAAACATGGGAAGCACCTCAAATGGTTGGGCTAATCCTGCTTTGTTGCTGGATTTCGAAAGAAAAGGGAAACTTTGTCTTCACCGCGAAAAGACTAGTTATTATAATAACATTTTCATTGGTTCCAGTCAATGTGAACACAATTAAAAGGTAATTGGAGGTTGGGGTTTCAAAAATGGGTCAGAACCTGTGTTTCCCGGAATTTATTATATATGTGGAAACAAGGCTTATTTCAAATTGCCGGATCACTGGTATGGAAGCTGCTATTTTGGAATTGTCTTCCCGAAAATATACCATGTGAATTAAATTGCTGGAAGCAGTGAAAGCACTAACGTTTTAGTACGTAGTAGAAGAGAATGTATAGGGGAAATAATAGGTAGTATATTTAGTGCATTGATACCTTCAGTGGGAGTGGTTCTGAATACACACAGAATTTGCAAATTGTCTACAGTAGTGGATCGGTTATCTACTGACACTGCAAGCGGATTTCTGATGATCAATACCGAAATGGTTGCGATCAGGTCTATGGTTTTACAGAACCGACTTGCCCTTGACACCTTATTAGCAAAAGAGGGCGGAGTCTGTAGAATGTTGAAGACGCAACATTGTTGCACTTACATACCTGACAAAAGTGTTGAACTCAAAGGGTATGTGAGGAACATTACGAATTTGGAAAAGGAACTCAAACCACTGGAGGTTGATAGTGCCTGGAAGAGACTTACTGATGGTCTCTCCGCTGTAGGTCATTGGTTTTCCAATTTAGGTAAAGGATTGTTGTTTAAGGTACTGATGCCAATTGCTGGAATAGGTTTTGTCATATTCCTCATATTTGTCTGTTGCAAATGGCGAAACACCAAAAGAAATATATTGTGAACAGGAGAGGCATGAAACGGTGTGTGGATGAACTTGAATTAGAGGAACTGAATAATCAAATTTATAAAAGGGTGAAAAATTCTCCCCCTAACAAAGAGACCAAAGAGAAATTGAATCGAATGTTGCAAGAGATTGAATTGGGAAAAATATAAGTTGGCATCTGGTTCTATTGTTTTGTGATGATAGTAAATATCATCAAAGAGGGGATTGATGGAGCAAGGATTCGCACGTTACGCGAGTTGCTTGTACTCATGAACCTCGAATAACTATAATAAAATAACTCAACATGTTTGTCTTACTAATTTCCCCGTTATTCTGACATTTTGGGTGTCCCAGAGATGCTTGCTTATGTGTGTATTAACCTTAACAACGCTTGTCATTAAAAATGGCCGCTGCTTGGCGGGGTTTTCTTCTGCGCATGCGTTAGTCACACTCACGTGACGTGACGTACTCGCAGTTCTGGTGAGAATATTTTGCATTTGCGCACTAGCATTAAGATGGCCACTTTGTGTTTTCACATGCCGAAGCTTGCGCTGCTGCTTTTGCGCTACTGTTTTGTGTGCCTCTAACACTAATGCTATAGTTATTATAAAGTAAGGGGTATAGAGTAGCTATTCTTGGTATACAGTGTATTTATTTTTTCTTGTATTTCTAATTTGTTCTCGCTTACTTTTTCATGTATCGTAATTCTTGGGCCTGGGAGGGAAGCAAACCCCATCTTAGAAGTCCCTACTGCGCATGTCACCCTGGCAGAGGGAAGAAAACCTTGTAACAGTGGAACTCAGCCAGCTGGCAGACACAGCAAAGATGCTCCTGAGAAAGTGACCTGCAACCCAGCAGAACGAAGCTGAACTGTACTGCAAAAGCTACATTTGTATATATTCCATTGCATTCTGTAGAACATCTCATGGGAACCCCAAATTCAATAGGCGGTCCCAGAATATGTAAATGAAGACTTGTAAAGGTGAAATGTGGTTGGTGTGTTAACCTGGCCTACTTGTGGACCAATCGAAATTTCGAATTCTTACACTTGCAACATTTGGGGGGTGGTACACTGACCCGAAAACAGTATAACTAGCCTAGGTTTAGCTAGAGAAATTGTCCGACTTGTCCGAATAGCTGACCTGTCACTGACCCATCGCACTCAATAGGTGACTTGCTACAGAGGGCTGCGGAGCACTCTGTCCGAAATTTCCATAGACTCAGGGGTTTGTAAAGAAACCCTAAGTGCTGGCGAAGCACTTTGCTGGGGAATTCGATAACCCAATCGGGGTTCTGACTGATAGCTGCAGAGAGGGTGGAGCGCAGGCGTTGCTTCCGAACTGCGGGTGCTGGTCGTGCCTTGGTGGTCCTGTCCTGATCCTAATCTGGGTTTCCTGTCCTGTCCTGGGGTGTCCCTTCCGTACTTGCTGTCCTACTGGCGACTGTCCTTCCTTGGGGTTCCTCCCGTCCTTAATTGACCCGTGGCCAGGGTTAGTCTTCACACCACTCTAGGCAAATATAGTGCTGAAAAATCTACTCTGCACCTTCTATATTTCCTTTCTTTTGCTTTAATAAAGTCATTCTCTTGCATATTTGATTTTCCATGCTTTCCGCATTGCCAATTGAAAGATCATACCTTATGATTGTAATTCTAGTATGCTCCCTATTTCTACCCGTCCTTCAGTCGTTTCATATTAAGTTCAAAATCTGTAACTACTGTTTAGCATGTTCCCTGTTCTTACCTTCCTTTAGACTCATAAATGGTTGGGTTCATTTATTTCCTTTATGGATATGTGCTCTTTATTATTCTGGTTATCGACTGTCTGCTTGTTGTAAACCCTATGCTTTCAGAGCTTGATGAATTTTAGATAAAGGTTTTCGAAACTTCTTGAGTTTGTGGTTATTATAAAAGTACAACATTGAACATATGAAGTATAGGTTTTTGGTGTCTGCCTTTTTCTTCACAGCTAGCTCCCTGATCCATTGTGGTCATTGGGTACCCGTAACAGTGGAGTGGTAAGTCGGGTACACTGGAAATGAAATAGGAAGGAAACTGGGATACTGGTAGTTAGAGCGTAAGGTCACCTGATTAATATCTGTGTGGTAAATTGAATTTTATGGGGCCGATACGCATATGGTAAAATAATTTGGTCGGGTGACCTGCGCGCTCTATCAGTGCTGCCAGGTGGTGATGTGGGGCGGTGGAGGGGCATGGCGGGGGGTAGTAAACACCGGAATATGGATGAATGCAGGTAAGTAGACAATTAAATCAATAAAACAAATGTTGTTGCGTGCCCTGCATCGCCAAATTCGATGCACCGCGCGCAACTAAATTTGTTTTATTGATTTATTTGTCCATTTACCTGATTAATCCGTATTCCAGTGTTTACTAACCCCCACCCTGCCCCTCCCCGCCCCACGTCACCTCCCGGCAGCACTCCTACTAGGAGCTGCTACTGATGACGCATTTCTGCACTCTCCCTACGATGGTGCACTGGGTGCTGCCCAGCGCCAACGCAGGCGCAAGGGTGCCTGAGTTCGAGGCAGGATTATTTTTGTGCAGGAAGCATTTTTCTGTTTCTACGTGTGCTGCAGAAATAAAGATATTTGTCCTTGCTACGCCTCACTTGGGAAGGCATATCATTGTGACGCATTGACAGATTTACAAAGACTTGTAAACCTGGGAATGCGCCAAAATCCATGGGTGGATGCATAAGAACACCCATGGAACGCCTTCCGAGTGCCGAGTAACAGAAGGCAGCGATTTGTGCTAACTTGCGTTACTCTGGATTTACTAAGCCACGCAAAGTGGCTTTGCGTGGCACAAGAAATCCCACTAAAGGGCTTGCATTGCCTGGTGTCGCTATATCCGTGGGCGGGGGGTCACCCTTAGTACTTGGAGTAACCGGCTAGTGATACCTCGATGTAATGAAGTGTATCCGTAAGTATTTCTGGCATTTGTTCTTGCTTCACTCTGTCAAAGAATGCAATTGTTGTAGACGTTTACGAACTAATCAATAGTGTCTTTTCACAAGGACGTTTTGCTGTAATTTTACTTTATGAACTGCAGTAGCCAGAGGGCATCAACAATGTATCTTCTGCCCGCTGTTAGCCTGATCTATTTCATCAACTCTTATTGGTAAAGAGCGGATGTAACACATTTGGCCTTCTAGGATTTTCTTCACTCCCAATTTTGGCCCTTAAATAGGTGTAACCCAACCTGCGCTATTTGACAGTATCTTTCTTTTAAAATATGCATTTTCATCTATTAGCAAATCTGTAGTTCACGTGGTAAAAACAACATTGCGACGATGTCGAAAAGAAACAGTAGTACATAGAGAATCGATAAGAAAAGACAATTAAAAAACATACTGTAATCGAGCAGGTGTCTGTTGGTACCAACACCTTCCCCTACTGGTCCAATCCTCTGCACACTAAATGAAATTATCTGCTGCCATCTTCTGTTTATATTGGGTATAGCTTTAATTACTGGTAGTGACATACATCTAAAAAGCAAATTAAGACATATAACATTGACTTGTGCACATTATAATGGCAATCTGCAACATTTCACTTGTATCGTTGGCTTTGCTATGAAAATGTCCAGGCAAGTTAATATTTTGACGCAGTCTTTAACACACCATCCAAGTAAAAAACAATAATGTGTTCGAAAACATGACCCAATTATTATTCTCTGAAATTGTAAATAAGGATAAGGTACACATATGAGTTCGCGTAATTTTGGGATAACGAAATATGTATTATTATTTTTTTTACCGTAAATATGTGTATCGTGTGCCGTGTTTCAAGTCCTTTCTCAGCTACATGTTCTCTTCGCGTGATACTCCTAATTTCGGGTACCCCAAGCCCTATACTGATCCATATGCATCACCTCCTTTTTTAGATACGCTGCTATAAAAACTGTTCTCTTCGAAGAGCGAACTCCTTTGCTCCTTTGAGACAGATTTCTGCTGATTTAAATAGTGCACCACAAAAATCCGCACATACACCTTGCATCTCGGACTAGCATGTTTTTAATCTGCGTCCGTCACACAAATGAATATTTTATAAAGCCTTCAAGAATATTAATCCAGATTCTAAAGTGTATGTGAGGTGGGAGTGAGGGCCGCACTAACAGAACAAAGGCCAACTAGTTATGAAAAAAATCTGACCCTAACACGTCGCGCTCATGTTCATACCAAAAGTCTGCCTATTCCAACATTATAATTAAATTAATATTTGCACGGGCTCCACAGTGTTGTTTCTTAAAGAGACCAGTTCTAGTGCTTACCAAGAGCAGAAGTGTCACAGCAGAATTAATGCAGCTTCAGTAGTAGTATGTCAGTCTTGTTTAGTTTTAATCCGCGTTATTGCGGCATTGGGGTATTTTGCAAACAGTAATTGCATGTCCCGTGGTTAATTGTTTCCTCGTGTGTTTACCTGCGGGAGAGCTGTCTGTGAGTGGTGTAGAAGGTACTGGAATCAGTCGGTGCTGAGGCGCCAGTGACGTCTTCGATAGAATGTTGGCCCAGGAGAGAAGGGAATGTGACGCAGTTAGCTGTAAGAGGTTGGAGTGACAGGAGTCAGAAGTAGAAGCTCAGAAGGGGTGGAGGCCAGGCACTACAGATAACCATAATAGCAGCCTTAGTACTGATAGCCTCTCAGGTAGAGTGCCTTTTAGAGGGGAGAAGTGTAGTAAATCTGTCCTTTCTGCATGGTCACTGCCAATTGTTCGGCTTTTCCTGGAGCCTATATTATTGCTGGTTTTTAGACACTGCACACTGGGCCACTGCTCTCTAGTGTTTCTTGATTGATGAATGTAACTTTTATATAAGGATATAGTATCTTGTGCAAAAAGCTCCTATGCCATAAAATGGTAAAAGTCACCTGTGGACTGCAGCGCTTATTGTGTCTTCCACCAGTGTGACAAAGGAAACCTAGCTTTGCCACCTGATCGCTGCAGTGAAAAACCTCCAGTGTTACCTGTTAAAATAACCCTAATTAGCAGGTAACAACCGTCCTTTAAAATATTAGTAAGTAACCCCTATGTGATCTGTATCCCACAATGTAGGGGGGAGGGCACATAAAAGTGGGACCTATAGAGAATTAATATTACCATGTCGCTACAGTGGCAAGGCTCCAAAATCTATTTTTGCTGTGGCAGGCCTAGCTTTGCTATGTAGAATCCTGAGTACCAATTAAAATACAAATTCTGTATCCCAGGAATTGAGCAAGCAGGAAAAATAGTTAAAGCAGTATTTTTTTATTGTTATTAAAAATCCAATTCAATGATTACATCATATTTTAATACATATTGTAGAAAAATAACTTTAAGAAAGTTACCCTTTATTGGGCGTCGCAATTGGGGGCTATAAATCATGGTACCTACGGGTCTGATACAGATCCCGGTTATATCATGGACAGATGGTTGCTTCCTAGTGGTAGTTATAGCAGAGCGCTGTATACCAAATCAGTAGAGAAAAATCTGACGGGACCGACCAGGGTGGCGGTACGTATATGGCATGATGTTACTAGTTCGCTTGAATGGAAGGACCGCTTGACTTTGGCTACCCCTCTCCTCGGATCTGATAGGTTTGGCAAGCTATGGAATACAAAGGGCTTTGACAAATGGGACCTGATAGGGATTACCGCTGTAGGTGATCTCTGGGCGAAGGGGAAGATTAAGTCATTTGCTGAATTACAAACTGAATACGAGCTGAGTCGGAAGGAGTATTTTCGTTATGCGCAGGTTAGTCATGCATTGAGATCGGTCTTCCCCGAGGGGGAGGAGATACGGAAGGTATCCCCCTTGGAGGACCGCATACTAGATGGACATCTGCCCGAAAGCACCATCTCTCTTATTTATAAAAGACTGATAAATCACAGAGTGGATCTCCTGGTGGATTTGAGGGATAAGTGGACCCGAGATGGTCTCGAAATTGATGATGATGCCATTGCAATCTGCAATCTCCTCTCCAAGGAGGTTGCGATTCCAGCAACGCTGAGACTCGTCTAGCTGAAAGTACTCCACAGAGTTTATGTCATGGGTCCACGTCTGATTAGAATGGGTTTAACGGAGGAGGGTCTGTGTAAGCGGGGATGTGGTCAATAGGGACATTTCTCCATATCATATGGGAATGTCGGTATATGGTAAACTACTGGGGCTTTGTCCATGATGTTATGGGGGCCTACGGACCTAACCACTGCACAGACCCAATGGGTCACATTGGGGGCCATGATTGCTAAGCGAAATATAGCACAGCAGTGGGGCTCTGAAAGGCCGCCAACGATAGAGGGGTGTAAGGAAAGTATGGATTGGTGTATGTTCCGTGAAAAAACTGTTTACCTGACAAGAGGTCGTCCTCGGAAGTGGAACAATGTCTGGATCCCTTGGAATAATTATAGAGGGAATATTTGTGTGCCACCTGCAAATGTAGTCTTTGATGTCCCACTTTCCCCATGACCCGTATATGTGAATATTTATGATATCGAGGTTTCGTTCCCCCCTAGCCAATATTTATTGTATTGTGTCTTGATACTGTGAATGACCCTCTTCTGTACTATGCACCGATGTGTTTATTGATGCCTTGTTTTAATAAAAAGAAATATATAAAAAAAAGAAAGTTACCCTTTACCTGCCCGACCTGTCAGACGGCTAATTAGCTTAATCTTCTGCTAGCTCTCATCATGTATGCAGGCTTGAATAGGTGTGAATTAGCACAAATCTCTGCGTTGTGTTTCTCTGCCCTGGGTAGGTGCTCCAAGGGTGTGGCTTGGGTGTTCCCACACAACTCCAATGGTTTTTGATGCATTCCCAGATATACAAGACCTTGTAAACCTGGAAATGCGCCAAAAAGATACATCTCCCCAGGTGAGGCGTAACAAGGAGAAATGTCTCTATTCCTCCTCTTTTTTCCTTTTTGTATGTGTGCTGCATTCTTGCAACAAACAGAAAAGGAGGAAAAGGCCTCACAGGATTATTGTTGTGTAGGAAGGTGCCCTTTTTCATGTCTATTTTTTCTCAATATAAAATGCTGTTGCCTATATCACACTTTTAAAAACTATGGCGCAGATTTACAAAGATTTTGAGCTAGGTTTGCACCCCAAAACTGATGCAAACTAGCACAAAATGTTTGCTTTTAAATTTATTTTCCAGCGCAAGGCTTTTTTTGACCTGAAAAGTTGCCTCCAAGTAACGTAAACTAGCGATTTGTGCTGCTTTGCATTACTCTGCATCCAGCGGTGGAACATGGGTGTTTCCATGCAACGACCCATGATTTTTGACACAAAACACTATTCACTCAAAATAGAAGTCAGGGTTTTGCACCAAAAAATGCTTTGAAACAGGCGTTAAAAGGAGAAGTTCTTTTATTTTCCTAACCTTTCCGACTATGCATGTGTGCTGCACTGTACAGCACACATTGAAAGTGGAAAAAGTTTTCAAGTTTGTTTAGGTATAGTATTTAGGGTACCCTTCCAGTATAAAACCTATGCTAGGCTGATGTAGACACCCTTGCACTATGGTGCATGGTGTGTGCGAGGCACTTGGCATCATAATTGTACACCAGTGCTAGGGAGAGAGGAGGATAGTGTCATACTTCTGTATAAGTGGCTCTTTCCTGCGCTCTCCCTGTCACACAATGTAGCAACTTTGGCTGCCACGCTGCATTCCAAGACATGTTTCTAATTCTGGGCCGTTAGGTATTTTTTAGAGTTTGGCATCTGGGATACTCCTTCAAAATGTGACGCATATCCCATCCGCTATATTACAAGTGCTAAAGTTTATAAAGCAATGTAATATGGCGGATGGGATTTCTGTCATGTTTTGGATGGCCTATCCTGTCCTCCAAACTCTAAATAAGGCCCTAAATTGTCTAACATGGGAAAATGAGGTCCTTAATTTTAACAGTTTTTCAATTGCCTATTTGTTCTTTTCAGCTCATAAAGTTAAAGGTTGTACGGAATATCTGGAGGTGGTTTTCATTAACTTTAATCAGACTACTTAAAAGTTCCAAAGCCACCTCTATAAACATTTGACTCAAAATGTTAACACTATTTCCTTTCAATAGCTTTTTGTAGCCCTACAGCAACTCAGTCTTTTAATCTAACAGTTTCACAAAGATTTGGGATATGCAGCAATTATTTTTTTAGTACATATTTTGCATTTTTCACTCTTATATCTAGATTATTTGGAAGTGGTTTATGTTCTTCGGCAACACTAAGGGGGAGATTTACAAACATTTTGCGCTGGGTTAGCGTCACAAAAGTGAGGGAGGTAGGATTCATGTATAAATTTGATGCCTCTACATTTCACAAAAAAGTTCGGCTGAAGATACTGTTTGCAGCAGCCAAACTATGGTTGGATTGTCGGGCCTGTTTGGGATTGTCCTATTATAGTGAATGGGCTCAAGTTTGGGACTCCCCAGGGACACCAGAGTGCTTTTTGGATGTTCTTGCTCAACCTCTAAAGGCCGTAGGTGTTACTTATTGGAAGGATGTTGTGGCCGGCAATAAATGTCTACCCTGGGACTTCTGGTGGATTCTTACCTATGGAGCCCTCTCCAGATATAAGTTCTACCAAATTTCATCCTGGTGTAAGAGCCAACACTGGCCACTATTAGAGGAAGATGAGCAATAAGATCTGGATCCAAAAAAGAAGGAAGTAGCACGCTGGTATAATCACCTATTGGCTGCAGCAGATAGGAAGCTGGTACATCCACATCTGGTCTGGGAGAAGAGCTTGCCGAGTGAGGAGCTGAAAAATCTTTGGCAAGTATCTGTAGACACACTTTATTTTGTGGCTCTCGTAAGAACATTAGCTGAGCTTGGAACCCCCAAGTAATAAGCAGCAGGGGTGGATCAGGTCGAGAGGTTGCTATAGCTATGGAGGTCACAAGAGGATAAAAAAAAAAAAGTGACCCTAACCAACACAAAATGTTTTTTTGTTATTTACTTTCCAGTGCAAAACTTGATTTGCGCTGGAAAGCACCCCAAGTAGCGCAAACCACTTCTTTGCATTACGTAGCACCAAGGGGGCATTACATGGGTGGAACATGGGCATTCCTGAGCAACCATCCATGCCTTTTGATGCAAAACCATATTTACAAAGATTTTTAGACATGGTTTGCTCCAAAAGGTTATTCCCCTTCGAAGGAGGCGCTAACAGGAGAAATGCTTTTATTTCTCTGTGCTTTTCCGACTTTTCATGTGTGCTGCACTGTGCAGCATGCATACAAAGTGGGAAAAGCTTTCCATCATGTTTAGGCATGGAATTTTGTACAAGAAGGGCGCACTCCCTGTACAAAACCTATGCTAGACTCATGCACACACCCTAGCGCTATGGCGCTAAGGTTTGTGCATGGCTCACGGCCGCTGAAATCAGCGCAAGGGAAAGGGGAGGAGAGAGCCATATCCCTGAAGACATGGCGCTCTCCTGCTCCCTCCTTGACAAGCAACGCAGTGCAGCCTCATGGGGGCTGCGCTGCATTGCATGTCTTTTTTGTGAATCTCCCCCTAAGTTTCACTTTTAATAAGGAAGATGGAGGGTGATAGTCACTCTCTGTATGAGGTACAAGTTTTGAACTCCTTTTAAAATTTAAACATCAGCACATCCACAAATAGGTAATCTACCACAATACTGTGGCTGTGTAAAAAGTATGTGAAACATGCCGGTTGGTCCGTCTGAAATCTTCCATTTAATGATTTTAACCCTTTGTGGTTTAGGGCATTGAAGATTTCTCGATCAAATATTTGCATTTTTCACTTTGATTTATCTGTTGAAGTACACCAAGCCTTGTATCTCTTTCAATCACTGTCATATGAATTATCTTTAAAATGATTTACAGTAAAGTCTCCTGCTGAAATTTTATTTTCAGTGAGACGTGTGTCTAGTATTCACTGACTTTCCAATATAGTTACTTTGGTCCTGGCCTCTGAATTAACTAGTTTAGGTGCTAAATAAAAATTTATTACAAACAATCTCAGTGATTGCTTTAATGCCATAAACATATAGCTACTACCAAAAACTGCTGTATTTTTTTACTCCAGTGTTCAATATTAGAGATGATAAGAATCATGATTTTATTGCAAGTCACTGAAGCTCTTATTATGCTTTCTTGACCTGCTTTATTTAAATAGCAGCAGTCAAGACTATGGAAAAAAACTACTGGTCCCATGACACTTAGGAACAACAACCATGGAGCACATAACTGTAGTCCGATAGAATAAATAATTAGGACTCAGAACCCACTATAAAACCTATCTTGACTGCGAAAAGTACTCTTTTCTTGCCGCTCTTTGTCAAGATCATTATATATCTCTCTCTCCTCACTATCAAATACTTTGTGGTATTTTAATTTGCATGGTTTAGTACTATAGTGATTGTATTTTTTTCAAGGCTCTTCACTATTTCAAGGTTTGGTGATCTTTGCCCTGCGCAAGGGCATTCGAGGAACTTACCTGTGACCGGCAGTTGGTTTGGACCAACAGTTTCTGCTGTGGCACACTTTTCTTTGTGGTTCCTCTGGCTCCTATTTCTATTGTGGTGCCTATTTCTCACTCTCCACGGTCACATTTATCTCTGCTTCATTCACCTCTCTGCTCAGCCTCCCAGGCCCCGGAGCCTTCGGCGACGCCCCAGGGCTCGTACTCAGCCAGTCCTCATTCCATATCTCTTCTAGCAGAAGCCCCACCCTACGGAGAGGGTTTTTTGCTCCTATCTATTCATTAACCCTTTCCTCACAGTGATTCCTGGTTCAGGAATATATTTACTAGCAACATTCATCAGCGCTTTGGTTTACAGTGGAACTAGGTGTTTCTTCGACATTTTATGTACAGTATTACGGAGAAGGAGCTGTATTTCACCAAAATTTAGATGACTTTATCCAGTCATTGGTACAACACGCAGTTGAATCTTCTCTGCCTAAAATAACAACAATATTGAGAACACAGTAATCAGTAATATGTCCAAAAATGGGTTGCCAAGTCTGTGGGGGAAAACAGAAAATGCAAATTAATGTCAGTTAAAATATCTAATGCGGCCAAAGATGCTTCTTCTAAGGGCCAGGAAGGAAAGGCCTTGCAGTAAAACTTAAAGCACTTTATAGGTCGGTTAGATTTACTCACAAGAGGTAGACGACGACTTTACTCCAAGTCCTCCTTCTGAGGAGGAGACACATAATCCCAAAGACTTTAACACCAACACCAAAATTGTGATTTTAGATATTCAGGATACAGAGGACGATTCCTATTATCCTGATACTGATGACGATAATTATAGTTGTGATAATTCTGAGTTTTGTCTGGGTCCCATGCAAAAGAAAAGGAAGGTGTTATCTCCTAAAGCTGACCCTTTTAAATTTCAGCCTGTGTTGAATTCTGATGGTCTGCCCATGTTTGTCCCTAAATTAATTCACCAACCTAACTCCGCCGAATGGTTCCCCTCAGAGAATGCGGGAGACTATATTTCTAGTTGATTATGTTTAAACTTGGATCAACAAACTAGAGACAAACTCAAATCTAAATGTCCCAGGCCCTCTTTACTATTTAACATTATCTCAACACCTACTATAGATCCAAATATATTAATCTTTTCCAAAATTTGGGAAGCACCCCAAGAAGGTCGTGGATAAGACCTTGGTCACCATGCCAAGACAACCTGTTGGACATGGTCGGTCCTTTCTCCCATATCTTTTATCTGGCAGAAACAGCCAGAGTAGACAATACTTCAATTGATGCTGCAGAGTTATCCATGTGGATTCAAAGAGCCTGTTGCCTATTGGGAATGCTTATTCGGCCATTACACATGAAAGAAGTGAAGGTCTCTTTTTGAAACTGGACCCAAAATTAACCAATCTGGCAACTTTAGACCCAGGAGTCAAAGCTGACGGTCTACTTTTTGGTGATTCATCCATCGAAGAGTTGAGCAAATATGGTCCTACGTTTGCTTCATTGGACAAAGCTCAACAGTCCCTAAAGAAAGTTTTTGCACAGCATCTTTTTGTCAGGGCCCACAGAGGCAGAAGCCGATTAGTTGGCCACAGTTACAGAAAGCAAAACTTATGAGGATTCATTAACTACAGTAACCAAGAATTCAGACCCCAAGTCTATCGCCAAAGGAAAAGGGGATTCTGAAACAGAGGTCAAGGCAGCACCCAAGGAACAACCATACAGGTAGGTCTTCTTTCTACTCCTCTTTCAGTTGGGGGTCATCTAACGTTCTTCCTACACAATTGGCTGACGATCACAGCAGATCCCTGGGTGTAAATGCTGTTTTAGGTTATTGCGTAGAACTCTATTCCAGGCCTTATAAGACCCTAACTCCAAACACTTTAGAATTTTCACAAGACATGGCTTCACTAGTGACGGAAGAGATTCTATCTCTTTTGGAAACAAACCAATTCAAGAAACTTACCTTCACCCCAAGGCATTTCTAAGTTGCCTTTTTGTGATCCAAAAGAAAAACAAAAAAAATGATACTGGCGATAAACCTTAGGGAGTTCAATCAATTTGTAGTCTTCCGTCCATTTCAAGTTGGACGCATATTTAATTATTCCAAATGATCCCTCATCCAGAAAGTATCTGCAGTTCCAATGGCAAGGGAAAAGTACCAATTGTCTTCTCTCACTTTCGGTCTTTCTTCAACACCTTGGTGCTTTAAAAAGATCATGAAACCCATTGTAGCTGGTGCGTGGGAACATATGTAAATCCCTTTTCAGCAGATGGTATATATATAGTGAACATTTTGGCATCTCTAGCTAGTAGGGGCAAGACTTACCGTATGGTCAATGTCTACAGATCTGCAACCTCCGCAAACCATCCTCAGATCAATGGAAAACCAGTGGGGGAACATCCTTTGGTTTGTCGTCTGTTAAAGGGAGTAAGATTTTGTAATCATCCTCTTCCAAAATACAGTCAATTATGGGATGCTAATTTGGTGTTACAAATGTTCTCTCTTAAAATGTTATCAGCTAAGGTAATAATGTTATTATGTCTCATTTCTATCAAACGTCTTTCTGAAGTCAAAGCATTGGTCATTTCTTCTCGCCATTTTACTCCTTCTGGTGTTGTTTTTAAAATAAGAAAACGTACAAAAACAAATGTAACTTCTGAGTTTTACCCTTTCTTTCCTGATCATCCTCTACTGTGTGTGAGTAACTGTTTAAAAATGTATGAACAGCAAACTAACCATCTCAGAACATTCTCCAGCACTTAACTCCTCATTTCCTTCAAAAAACCTCAAAAAATAGTCTCTTACCCTACCTTTGCCCAGTCGATTAGGTGGGATATGTTCTTAGCTGTGATTGATACTTCCATTTTTTTAACTCATTCCTCCAGGGGGGCCATTGCATTCAAAGTCTTTTGGATAGGTTCCCATTTAGGGGACATTCTGAGATCAGCTGATTGGTTAAATAACACATTCCACACTTTTCATTGCAAACCTGTACATACTGCTTCTTCGCTATCGATAAATATGCTTTAAGCAAGCATAACAAGTGCCTCCATGACATGTCATAAAAAATCAAGATTTTCTTAGTTTCACAAAGGAAAGTCTTAATTTTATTAAAGACATGGAGATGAGTTCCACCTCCACATATATATTAACAATTTTTTTTCCGCCTTGCAGTAACCGTTTCTACGACAAGTACATTTGCACAAGTTTCCATCTGCACCTTCCGACCTCAATGATCCGGCCTGCTCATTCCCAGGGCATCTATCCTGCCATGGACATACCTCTTTGGAGATCTTTGCTCCAGGCAGGGGCAGATCCTTCACTAGGGTGGAGGAGCGTTGCCCACTGCTTTCTCACAGTGGCAGGAGAACAGGAGCAGACCGAGCAGTTCAGACGCGGGACGCGGGCCTGCAGAAAGGTACGTTTTAATTATTTTAATTTTTATTAATGAACTCCCGCGCGACCCACCCTACCCCTCGCAAACCTTCACCTGCCCCCCCCACCCCACGCTGCCGCCCCACCCGTGAGCCATGCTGGTCGCGACACGCTCCAGGCTTTAGATGGCTGGACTTTACTCAAGGCATGTTTACACTTGTTTTGGCTGGTTTTTGTGTTGTTCTAATTTCACCTTTGATCCATACTTCTACATGACTTTTAGCTTATGAAAAGAGGACTGCAGTCAAGATAGGCATTATAGGGGGTCGTGAGCCCTGATTGGTTATCCAATTGGACTACAGTTGCTGTTCCCAATCCTCATGGGACTAGTAGTTTTTTTCCATAGTCTTGACTGTTGCTATTTAAATAAAGCAAGTTAAGAAAGCATAATACTCGCCTCCGTATCTTTAATAAAATGAAGACTTTCCTTCATGAAACCGGGAAAATCTACATTTTACCTCTAGGATGTCCCTTTATTGTTAAGTTTGCCCCATTTCTATTATGTGGCAACATTTCACATGCCAACTGATTCTCTGCACCATGCCTCTTTTAAACATTTGCGTTATGGGCTAATGTTGTCAATAACATGTCAGTGCATTGTTGCTTTAAAGCTATGCTTGAAAGTTCTGTTTCCGTGATGGCATCTTTCTGCGGATATTCCAAACAAGAATCCATTGGATTGGATTTGGGAGCAGTTGCTGAAGGGCTGTCATCTACTGTTTATCCATGATATTACAATTAAATCTCGAATTACACATACCATCTATTGTTTCTATTGAACCTCCAATACAAAAAATGTTGGCAACAATCTAGGAACGGGAGCTTATATGGAGTACATTTTTATTAATGAACCCCCGCGCGACCCACCCTACCCCTCGCAAACCTTCGCCTGCCCCCCCCACCCCACGCTGCCGCCCCACCCGTGAGCCATGCTGGTCGCGACACGCTCCAGGCTTTAGATGGCTGGACTTTACTCAAGGCATGTTTACTCTTATTTTGGCTAGTTTTCGTGTTGTTCTAATTTCACCTTTGATCCATACTTTTACATGACTTTTAGCTTATGAAAAGAGGACTGCTTGCAGTCAAGATAGGTATTATAGGGGGTCGTGAGCCCTGATTGGTTATCCAATTGGACCATCTACCATCTATTGTTTCTATTGAACCTCCAATACAATAAATTTTGGCGACAATCTAGGAACGGGAGCTTATATGAGTAAATGGCACTGCTATAATTGACTGCCAGTTGATTGTACTGTGGTCGCTCTCTGTTTCACCTAACTGGCCCAGTCAGGTGGGAAATAATGTAAGTTGATTTGGCAGTAGTCAAGCACTACCTCACTCTGTCTAATGTAAGCTATTGTGAGCTTGCCCAGAATTACGGCAGCATAAAGTCTTTAGCACAGCTTGAGCGAGGTGAAGTATGTTCTAAGATGACAAATCAGACACAGTCCTCTGCGCCTGTGCAGACATACCCTTCCATGCTATTGGTGGACATGATGTTACAGCAGACTGCAATACATTTCAAGTAAATACTAAGATTTTAGTAAGCTATGATTATACTATACAGCGTGCCAATTTACAAACATGATTTTTGCCAAACCATGGATGGCAAGGATAGCATGGATCCAATGCCACAGATCATTTCACAGCTATTTAATAGCTATAGATGGCACACAAGATGATCCAATCAGGAAAAAACTCAGGGTCGTATGTACAAGTGAAGTGGCGGAGGGAGGCGTTAGCCTTCCTGGCTTAACACCTCACTCGGCCACTCCAGAAACGCAGGGCTGCACCATATTTACAAGAACTTTTCAGCCTGGCACCAACCCAGGCAGCCTTGCACCATAGTGCAAGGGTGTCTGCGTGCAGGGGAAGATTGCTTATGTTCAGGAAGGTCCACCCTTCCTGCACATGAACAATCTTTAAATGCCGCTTTGTAACTTCTCTGTGTGCTGCTTAAGGCATCACACCCATAAGTTGCAACACTGCATTTAAAAAAAATTATTGTTTATGTGCCGGAAGGGGGACATTCCTGTACACAAACAATCAATGGCCTTTTGTTGTTTTCATGTGCTGCACAACGCAGCACACATGAAAACATCAAAAATGAGGAGAAATAAAGCATTTCTCCTCGTTGTGCCTGGGTAAGACCAGGTTTTTCCTGGTCTTATTTCTGATGGTGCCTTGTATTTTTTCCTCCCTTGTAATTAGGAGGCAGCGTAAGAATCAATGAGTGTTGCGGTGAAACGCCCACTGCAAAACCCATTGCCCTCCCCTTTTACGCTAAGTGTAGCCTGATAGAGGGACTTATTTACAAGGCAGCGTTAAGTCATGTTAAGTGGCTTAACGCTGCCTTGTAAATAAGGTGAGGCCCTTATCGCCTGGCGATAGGGGCTTGTACATATGCCCCTCAATGATACACAATTGTTTAAGTACAAAGGGGAAATACATTTTTGGTCATCTTCCCGAAATGACTCCAACTTCTCCATTCTTGTGAGATGGATTTACAGAGGCAGTCAAGAGACTAGAAAACCATTTCAAAGATGATCCTGTTATAATTTTTGAGAGACACAGGTTTTTAAAAGACAAAGAACTATAACATGAGTCCATCTATAGTTTTGTAGCAGAAGTGAAGATTTTGGCATCTACATGTGAATTTCATGGGCCTCTTGACAAGTATTTAAGAGATCAGTCTTTGGTCATTTGTTTTGATAATAACACACAAGAGAGACTATTGTGTTGCAGAAACCCAACAGTTGAAAAAGCCCAAATAGATTGCCAGAGGTACAGAGAGGTTGGTAATGTCCTCAAAAGAATTAGCAAACTTTAAGCACAATAGAGAAATAGAAAATGTAGGTGCAATTGTTTTCAACTCCATGAACACAATAAATCTTTCTGATGATACCAAAAAATCTTAGAAAACTGGAGTCAATAATACTGGACCATGTAATTGATGTGGATCATGTTGCCATGTGACAAGTTCAAATTTTTGTCTGGCTAAAGGAAAGACATGCATAAAATGTAAAATATCGTGCATTCTGCCTTAGTGTGTTGACATGTACAAAAAGTGGTTTTGGTCAATGAACAGCAGACACAACATCTGGACAACCAGAATTTGACAAATAGAAGAGGGAGCGGAGTAGATTTATTGATTGAGGTTGTATAGCCACAGAATGCAAACATGAAAAAGAAGAAGTGGATTTGGGTGTCACCTGGGGTTTGGAGCCAGGATCACCAGTTCCTATTGTGACAGACAAGCTATATATGGAGAATTGAGGACACATGGTATTATTGCCACCAGATATTCTCATGGGTGGGTTTTGGTGGGTCTGAATTAAAATGTTGGTGTATTTTCATATAACGGTGACATACAAAGATAGAGAATGTTTTACTAAAGTTTATGTAATCAAGAAGATGTTGTAATTAAAGAAGTCCTAGAGCCAGGTATTAAACAAGCTGAATTTAATTAAGCTTAGTTTCAAGTTCAGTTTCAAGTAAATAAGTTAAGATGACAAAAACCCCACCAGGAGCAGCCTCCCTGCCACTCAGCCTGCCTGCCATCAACTGCCACTCCACACAAGCCAGGTACCCAGGATTCTATTATGCCATCAGGCATTCCAAGAGCCACACCAGCTGAGTAGCAGGGAGGTCACCATTACAACAGAAGCATCATGATATTTTAGGATGGCACTATTAGGGTGCATTTGGTATGGTTTTAGGGCCAGGCACTGAACCCCCATTTCCTTGCTTGATGTCTGTTTCCTTCATTTTAACTCAATAGAGAAACTATTGGATATCCATGCACAGTGTTTAAATCAATGAGGTAAATTCAGATGTTGCAGTGATGTTATCAGTGGTGTCATACATCATGTGATGAGTGATATGTGGCGCAATTAGCAGTGCATGGCAAGGATGTGAGCTGTAGTTACTTTAGCCTTCTTGAGATAACTATAAATGGTGAATTTCAGTTCTTTTGTTTGTTTAAAATGGCACGTGTTACCTGACATTTTCACCTAACTGTAACGTTCCTTTTACCTATGTTTTTTCAGTGAATATCTAAGGTTTATTTTATGTAAAATAGGATATAATTGCAATTCCTAACTATAATATCACTTTAATCTTTGTTTTCTTCAGTACATTTAAAAGTGACGTTCTGGCGGTGCGGGGTCCTTCTAAATGAGGCCCTCAGTATCCAAGTTCTCCCGTGTTACTATCCCTCAGAAGGTGCATGTTGAGGACAGTCTTGTTCAGCTGGGTGAGGTAAGTTGAAGTGTAAGAAACTCTCAAGAAAAGAGCAAGCTGCAATATGAAAGGCTTAATAACAAGAAACACATGGAAATGTTCGAAATGTGGTTAAGATGAGGATGTCAATAGGAGTGAAGAAAGCCTCCTCTAAATATTACACTAACACAACAGTGGAACAGGCTTCTAAACATTCTGTAATGGTTGCCAAAGGTAGGTTGTGGAGCAAGAGAAGTGTGGCAAAAGTCCAAGGTGCATGTTCAGAGGAGAAAAATAATATACTCCCTGGCACATAGGATGATAGTGGTCTTGGGTGTTGTGTGGATAATGTTTTAGGGGAGTCCCCTCAGTTTGATTGTGGTGCGATGTATGCTCATTCAGTGAGTGTTTCTGTTTCAGCTAAAAATGTTGTAGTTGTTGAAATGATGACTCCAACCCCGAACCAATACAGTTGTCCAATGACAGTGGAGTGAAGAGAATGGTCAGAAATCGAAAGTACTTACAAGACTTCACAGTATATTTGTTAGAACTGTCAGCCTGGGGATGGTCTTCCCCCAAACAATTTGCATTTCTCCTCCATTTTTGCTGATTTTAGGATTGTTAATCTGAGTTATAGTGCATGTGCTCACTCCTTAAAACATGGTAACACTGGCTAATCCCCAATTGGCATATTTCATTTACTTATATGTTCATGGTACAGTGGTACTATGTGTACCAAGAGCCTGTAAATTAAACACCACTAATGGGCCTCCAGCACTGATTGCGCCACCCACTTAAGTAGCCCTTTAAAAAATGCCTCAGGTCTGTATATGCAGTTTTAAACTGCCATTTTGACCTGAAAAAATAAACCTTTTGCCAGGCCCAAACCTTCCTTTTTAATACAGATAAGTCACCCTAGGGTAGGTCCTAAACAGCCCGCAGGGCAGGGTGCATTGTATTTAAAAAGTAGGACATAAGAGTTTTACATGTCCTAATAGAGAAAAACTCTTAAATTAATGTTTCACTCTTGCAAGAACTGGCTCTCCCATAGGATAACATTGGACTTACCTTGTTACATTTAATAAGTTGTAAATTCCAAATGCAAACAGGTAAGCATTTCATGTTTGGTGTCTTTGAAATTGCAACGAAAAGTCCTCTTTTATGGTGACAACAGATTTTGGAATATAATTTGGGAAAAGCCACTTTTAGAAAATGGCATTTTCTTGTCTAAGCCATTTACTGCCTGCAGCCTGTCTCTAGGTGTAACTGTCTTGACTGGGTGTAATTGGCAGCTGGTCTTTGTGCATTCCTCCAACACAGTCACACACAATAGAGAGCTTAGGTGTGCCTTGATGGGCCACCACGGGCAGGATGGGAGGGAGAGCCCTGCTTACACCTGAATATGCTGTGGCCTGCCTTCAAACAAATTATTGCATATCACCTGTTGTTAGTCCAGAGCCAGAAAAGGGAAGGTAGGGAACATGTGCTCTTCAAAGGGAAACCTCTAGAAGCTTTCCACACTTCAAAGGAGATACCGTATATAAATATTTAAGCTCAGACATCAACTATTCAGTACACTTCTGTACCTGTGGAAGACTCAGCCAGGAAGAAGGACTGCTGTGTTATTCTGCTGGAGTGTTGCCTGCTATGCTGACCTACTGCCTGCTACCCTCTTTCCTGGGTGAAAAGGACTGGAAAGGTAAACAGAACCCAGGACCACCAGAGTGACACCAAGTGCTAGTCTCTTGTAACCAACACTGCAACTGTGAGTCCTGCCTTGCCAAGTGGTGCCATCCCCGCCTTGGTACCTTGTAAGTGGGCCTGAAGGTACTCTGCCACCACCATATGTGGATCCAGCAGAATCGAGGCATCACCTCTATTGCTCGACGCAAGCCAAACAGAGCCGATATATCGCCTCTGCTGCAACAGTTTTTCTAGCTCAAGGACTCCACATTGACCTCGCAGCTGCATTGGAGCCGCTGCTGTGTGACGCATCCCAGAAGAAGACCATTGCATCGCAAACCTCTTGTCAACAGCAGCCTCAACCCCGGCACAGGACTTCGCAGCGCAAGCCTCGCATTCTTTTCGGAACCAGTCGATGTGCGATGCATCCTCGACACCGGACTTCGACTTGAGGCAGGACTTCACCTCATAAGCTTCCCTCATCAACAGCCTCCTCTGTGACAAAGCAGTACCTCACATTGTAGCCTTGCAGCTCCCTGGAAACGATTCCTTGCCTCGGCTGTTCGAGGCATCCTCCACATAGGTCCTCGCAATGCTCCGCAACCATGATTTAAGGTACTCTTGTTCAGCAGACGAAACTGGGTCCCTGGAGTTGGCCCACACTCCATCGCTGTCAGCCTAAAGTTGTGAATTTGTCCTGGTCCGACGCGACCAGATATCCACAGTTGGAGCTTTTTGCTTTTTGGCACTATTTTCACTTACACCTTCAAAATTACATATCTCCACTTCTACTGATGGATTTTTGTTGTATTTGGTCTAGTTGTATTTAGAATAATTTACTCTATTTATCTAATCTGGTGTGGGATCATTTCTGTGGTGTGTTTTGACTGTGTTACTGTTTGAAGTATTGCACAAAAACGTCTGACATAAGCCTAACTAAACTTACACCTTCCCTGTGGAAGCACACATAGAAAATACCTCCCAGGATTGGTTTTGTGCAGGAAGGTGGCATGCGTGCAGGACAGGGGCCCCTGCTTTGGTGCTAGGCTTCCAAAAGAGCACCAGCACAAGGGAAAGGACACAAATGTTCCCTATTGCCTTACACATGGTGCATTACTGCCCTTTCCCTGTCATGCAGCACAGCAAGGTGACTTGCTGCGCTGCACTGCAAGACGTCCTCATAAATGAGGCCCTCAGTGTCAGAAGGAGACAAGAAGGTCTGCATATCTAAAGATATGGTGCCCTAATATGTGGTGCGAGATGACATAGATAAGTTTTGTTCCGCTTATGAGGTGACCCTGAGGGTGCACAAGATTCCAGAGGAGCACAGGGGGGGTTGATGTTGCTTATAGAAACATTTGCCTCCATTGCAGAGGGATACCCTACTCACACTAGGAGAAGAGGACCAAACCCGGTATGCCCCCATGAAAGCCCTACTTATCACTACATTTGGGTTGACCTCTGAAACGTACTGCCAAAGGGTCAGAGACAGCTACAAGCTTCCAAATTAGTCTTGGTGGATTTTCTTTTACTACTCCAGTAAGGCACTGAATGGCTGTGTGAAGGACAGCAAGGTTAATAATTACCATGGGCTGTGCAACTTGATTCTCAGGGAGGACATGCTTAATATTTGCTTTACAGAGCTGCACAAGCAAACTAATGGACTGCAATATGAGTGATGCCAAGTGGACCTCTTGGGGGGGAGGGGGGGGGGAGGGGTCCCCACCTGAATAAAAAGGGGGGGGGGAACGTATAATTCAGAAGTTCTCAAAAGGCCCTCAAAATAATTTCTAGGGAACAGCAGTAACCAATCACAAGCTAAGCCAAAGAAGAAAGGGTCCTTTAATAAACACACTGCAAGGTGTATCCCTGGAGTGCTACAAGTATTGGCACTCCAAGGGAGACACCGGGGGCATATTTACTAGAAAGTGGCAAAGTGTGTCTTTAAGCCAAGAAGGCTAACGACACGCTTCGTCACTTTAGAAACAGAGGGCTGCACCATATTTACAAAATATGTTGCGTTTCCCCCTGTGCTGGCACTAAATTAAGCTGCCTAGCGCCAACGCAGGCACCCTTGCACCATAGTGCAAGGGTGCCTGTGTTGAGGGGAAGATTGTTTATGTGCAGGAAAGTCACCCTTCCTGCACATAAACAATCTTTAAATGCTGTTGTGTTAATTATATGTGTGATGCTTAATGCAGCATACATAAAAGTGCAAAACTGCATTTTTTTAAATGATTGTTAATGTGCAGGAAGGGACAATTTCCTGCACATAATCATTGGTGTTTTGCTGTTTCTATGTGTCCTGCCCTAGGCAACACACAGAGAAACAGCAAAAACTAGGAGAAATGAAGCATTTCTCCTCGTTTCGCCTGATTAATACCAGGTTTTCCCTTGTCTTTATTTTAGCGCTGCCTTCTATTTACACTGCTCTTGTAAATAGGGGGCAGCATCAAAATCAATGGGTGTTGCGGTGGAACACCCACCACAATACCCATTGCACGCCCCTTTCACGCTAAGTGTAGCATGAAAGGGGGCCTTATTTACAAGGCAGCGTTAAGTTATGTTAAGAGGCTTAACGCTGCCTTGTTAATAAGGCAAAGCTCCTATCGCCATCACAACGTCACTAAAAGAGATGTTGCGGTGGTGATAGAGGCTTGTAAATATACCCCAAATTTTTCCAAAAGAGAACAGCTCCTCAATGGTGGGCAGACAACTGGGTTGGCGAGTGTAATGCTTGGGGAGGAGGAGGTTCCAGTTAGCTTTAAGGGGCAGACAGAGGTTAGCCTAGTGTATCTAGGGGATAGGAAGATGGTGCCAAAAGCCCATATGCCTAGAAATACTTCTAAATATAGGCAGTCCACCATCAGTGGGCAACAGGTGGAGACTCTGAGAGACACAGGAGCCAGCATGACTGCTGTGAGGTGTCCTCAGAGCAGTTCCTCCCTAACACATTCCACCAATTCATAGTCAGACACAACTGTGAGTGTCACCTACCAGTGGATCTGGTTCCCTTCGAGTGAGGTGGGGGTCTCAGGTTCTCTAAAAGTAGCTGTGAGCCCTGCATTGCCTGTAGATTGTCTGTTGGGCTATGACCTAAAGCACACTATCTAGAAAGAGGTAGAGCTCAGGTCACACTTGTAGATGCTGGGATTGCTTGCCTGAATGGGTCTGTGTGACCACACGGTCCATGGCTGCCCGGGAAGGGAGTCAAGGAAGCCTCAAGCTTGGAAAAATGGCTCAGGCAGCTGCCAAGAAGAGTAAGGGCAAAGGGCGCCAGAAACAGTCCCTGAAGTTCCTGCAGTCCAGGTTGAAGGGGCACCTGAGGAGGATGCTCCTGAGCCTACAGTGGAGGACGCTGCCACCCTGGGTGACCAACCTGAGATTGCTGAATGGCGAGTTGAGGGTGGGCCCACCATGGAGGAATTCTGCAAAGCACAGAAAGAGTGGGCCACTCTAGAGGGCTTGAGGTAGCAAGCTAAAGCTCAGGCAGCAGGTGATACCTCGGAAGATCACCTTATCTATTGGGAGAATTACCTCCTTTATAGTAAGCCTGCGGTTCCTGGACATGGAGCAGCGTATGTTCTGGTGGTCCCTCAGTGTTAGCACAATATATCCCTGGCAGGATATCTGGGGCAAGAAAAGACCTTTGTTAGACTTGCCAACTACTTCTAGTGGCCCCAGATAAAGACAGCCTCAGGTGCATTCTGTAGGTCCTGACCCACCAGCCAGTGGAAAGTCAGGGGAAAAACTGAAAGCTCCCCTTACCCCATTGTCTGTCATTGGCACTCCCTTTGACGGGGTCGGCATTGACATTGTTGATCCCTTAGACTCCCAAGACAGCTTTAGGCAACAGGTTCATCCTGGCCTCGGTGAATCATGGCACCCGCCACCCAGAGACCATCCCTCTGAGTTCAGTGACTGCACCTGCAGGGTCCAGGGCCCTGGTGGGGATTTTTACACTTGTGGGGTTCCCCAAAGAGATAGTGTCTGACAGAGAAGTTAACTTCATGTCAACATGAAGGAAGTCCATGTGGGATGAGTGTGGACTAACTTACAAGTTCTCCTTGCTCTATCAACCTCAAACCAATGGGCTTGTGGAGAATGATTCAACAAGACCTTTAAAAGCATGGTAATGGGCCTGCCTGAGCACATGAGATGTAAGTGAGATCTCCTCCTGCCATGGCTTCCATTTTCCCACAGGGCAGTACCACAGGAGGAGGTGGGATTAGTCCCTTCGAACTCCTCCATGGCCACCCTCCTAGGGAACCTCTCAGTCCCATGAGAGATGGGTGGGAGCAAGCTCCCAGGAAACTGCCTCATGATGTGGTCAGCTACATGCTGGAACTCCACAACCAGAGGTATCACTTCTGGAAAAAGGTGAAAGACAATCTTAAGGCCAGTCAAGAAGTCGTGAAACACTGGTACGACCAGAAGGCCACTCTGTTAGAGTTTCAACCTGGCCAAAAGGTGTGGGTTATGTGGCCTGTGGAGCCCAGAGCTCTCCAGGGCTGCTGGACAGGCCCATACTAGATGAAGGAATGGGAGGGGGAGTGCACCTACATGATGGATCCCAAGACTCCAAGAAACCCCTTAAGAGTGGTCCTCATAAACCAATTAAAACCCCACTTTGAGACATCGGCAGCCAACATGCTCCTGGTAACAGATGAAGGGGTGGGAGAGGCAAGTGGACCTCTCCCTGACCTCCTGGAGTATGATATTAGCAGAGTGACTGTGGCCAGTTATTGGGGCAGTTTTCCTCTTCAATATCCCTCCCCCCTGGGCTCACACTGTCGGATAAGGTGAGGGCCAGTATCAAGGAGGGGGTCTCCTAGATGCTGGTGAGTCCTCCAACAGCCTCCTGTTGCAGGGGCCCAAGGTTGACCCACCAGGCACCACTCAAGAACTCGGGTTCTGTGTGAACTACTGAGGACTCAATTCCATTACTAGGACTGACACACACACATCCCCTGAGCTAATGAGCTCATAAAGAGGTTGGATGCTGCCGGGTTTCTCAGTATTTTTGATTTTACATCAGGGTACTGGCAGATTGCTCTTACTAAGGAGGCAAAAGAGACGTCTGCATTATCGACCCACCAGGGCCACTTCCAGTTTAGGGTGATGCCCTTTGACTTAAAGAATGCCCATGCCAGCTTTCAGAGGTTGGTCAAAAGGGTCCCAGCTGGGAAGGAGGCATTCTGTGCCACCTATCTAGAGGATATAGCAGTCATCAGCTCCAGCTGGGAAAAACACCTGTACCACCTCCAGTAGGTGCTTCAGGCCCTGCAGCAGACGGGTCTGACTATCAAGGCCAGTAAGTGCCAGACAGGGGAGGGTTCAGTGGTGTATCTGGGCCACATGGTAGGTGGTAGCTCAAGATTTAAATGATCCTAGCCTAACAACCCCCTAAAACACAGACTGAGGTGAGGGCCTTCCAGGGCTTCCCAGAATAATATATTAGGCTTGTTAAGGGATATGGCACCATTGTTGCCCCTTAACAGAACTGACTTCTAAGAATAAGCCCAGAAAGGTGGTCTGGACAGAGGCCTGATGAAAGCCTTTGACACCCTCAAGGACACCACGAGTACAGCACCTGTACTCAAAGCTAATGTCTTTCCTAAAGAGTTTATTGTACAGACAATCATTTTGGAGCATGGTATAGGGGCTGTCTTAGTACAGTTAAATGAGGAGGGCCTAGACCAACCAGTGGCCTTCATGAGCAGGAGGTTAATTCCCTAGAAATAAAGCAGGAGCGCAATTGAAATGGAGGCCTTTCCTGTGGTCTGGGCCCTGAAGAAGCTGAGACCTTACATGTTTGGGATTCACTTCCAAGTTCATACAGACCACAGGTCTCTCAGATGGCTCATGTAATAAGGGGTGAAAATGCCAAACTGTTTAGATGGGCTGTTGCCCTACAGGGAATGGACTTTACGGTGGACCACTGTCCTGGATCAGACCACACCAATGCTGATGGTCTATCTAGGCTCTTCCACCTTAGTGATGAGAACTCCCGAGAGATTGAGCAGTTCGCCCCACTTTTATCTGGGAGGAACACGTGTTAGGCCTGTCAGCCTTAGGGTGATCGTTAGACCTGGCATCCTTTGTGTGGTTTACCCTGACTTTTTTGCCTCTACCTCCTGTATTTTTTACTGTGTGCTGGATTTCGTTTTTGCTGGTTTAGGTACTCTGGGCACTTTGCCACTGCTGATCAGTGCCAATGTGCAAGTGCTCCCTATGTCCATTGTAATTCTGTTTGGTTATCCATGATTAGCGTTGTTTATTTACTGGTAAGTCCCTAGTAAAGGGCACTGTGTCAGCCTAAGGCATGTAAGTCAAATGCTACTGGTGGGATTGCAGCACTGATTGTGCCATCCACACCAGTAGCCTTTCAAATGTGTCTCAGACCTGCCACTGCAGTGTCTGCATGTGCAGTTTTAAATTGCCATGTCGACCTGACAAGTGCACCCACTAGCCAGACCCTGAACTTCCCTTTTCTTACATGTAAGTCACCCCTAAGGTAGGCCCAAGGTACCCTCATGGGCAGGGTGTATTGTATGTTAAAAGTAGAACACGTATTAGTGTGTTTTACATGTCATGATAGTGAAAAACTGTGTATTTTGTTTTTCACTATTGCAAGGACTAGGTCTTTCATAGACTATCATTGGAGCTGTCTTGTAATATTTTACAAGTGTAACTTTCAATTGGCAACAGCTAGAGAGTTGGAGTTTAGGCTCTCTGATCTCAGAATTTAATAACACACCTTTTAATAAAGGTGCTTTTTAAATTGTGAATTTGGAAAAGCCACTTTTAGAAAGTTGGCATTTTCTCGTTTAACTATTCTGAGTGACTCTGCCTGCTTGTGGAATCACCGTCTGGTTCTGTCCTGTCAGAGGCTGTTTGGGCATTCACTCCAGACACTCACACAAAGGAAGCTGAGGTGTGCCCTGCATATGCTGATGGGCCAAAACCCCAAAACTTGAATTACTCCTGGAATCAAGAGGAATTGAGAAGAGCTAAGAGGAGGAAACTGCCCCTTTGATGTGTGTTGTTTTGGTAAGTTGGCCTGCAGTTGCTGCTTCTGCCAAAGAGGGGACAAAGACTGGACCTTGCTATGAAACCTGCTCGAGAAGAGTCTCCAAGGGCTTGTGTGTGCTTGCCTCCTGCTGGGGGTTTTGACCTGCCTTTGGGTGCCTGTTCCAGTTCTGGGCCTCTGGAGGTTGTTCCTGCTACAGAAGCTGTGAAGAACTGAAAAATACTACAAAATTGACGCTTTGCTCTTCTTGAGGCTGAATTTTTCAACTCGTGGTAGGTAATAATGGGGTAAACCCTTACCTCATCGACCTGGGTCAGTACAATGTTATAAGAAAAGGGGTGGTCGATTACAAAACAGTTAAACATATCATTACTTAAACATAAAGGTACATCCACCAAGTAAATGTGATTTAAATTGCATTTAATCCAACTATTCGCAGTGGTTTTCTGCAGTTACGCATATACTATATTTCATATTCATACAATACATGGTTAATTACATTATAATTCTTCAAACAGTGCTCGGTGATTGTCAGATAAGAAAAGGGATTTTAAAGGAGGGTAGGGTGTGTTTGGAAAAGAATGAGGGACAAAGAAAAGGAATTGTGGGGCATATTACCAACAACTAGCGATAATTTTTGTCTCTAACTTGTTTAGAGACAAAAATTATCGCCGCACATCGGCGATTTTTATCGCAGATAAACCTTGCTACTAGCAAGGTTTATCGCAAATGCGATAAAAAACGGCCGCAATGCATGAATATCGCTGAAAAGTCAGCGATATTCATGCATTATCGAGCAAATGCTCTTAGCCATGTTATCCACCTCCCATTGGATAACATGGTGAAGAACTGCTCAGGGCAGGTGTTAGCTTTTGGAGATATTCACGCTTAGCGCGAATATCTCCAAAAGTTGGTAATAGGAGATAGCGATGTTAGCGACTGTTTTCAGTCGCTAACATCTTGGCACGCCCACTTTGCATGTCATTAGTGATAAATATCACTGACATGCAAAGCGGGGCCCAAGATGGTCGCTATCTCCTATTAGCTGTCACTAACTGGTGTTAGCGACAGCTTGGTAATAGGGAGATCATTTTATCTCCGCTTTCTTGGCTTTTAAAGCCAAAAAAGCGGAGATAAACCCCTTGATAATATACCCCCAGGTCCTATAAACAATTCTGTCTTAATTCAACAGAACATTTCCAGTCATATTACAGATCACAGTTGTTCCCAAGAGGTACACTATACACAGGAGTTGAGTTTATCAAGTTTTCGGCAGGGCGTGTATGTGTTGGTGGTGATGTCGACGTTTCGACCCCCAAGTTAAGGGCGGGTGAGTCCTCAGTTTGGGGTCTTCCTCAGGACAATTAAAAACAGTGACATTGAGCACCTAGGGAAACAGAAATGTGTATCACTAGATGGAATCCATTAAAATCTAAAAAACAGGGCAAAAGTCAAGGGGTACCTACATGCGCAGGCGATCGAGTAGTATCCCGTCTGAGTTGGGACTCGCGCCTGTGGAGTTATTCTCTGGAGGAAATAGATTGCGGTTAGGAAGGATACAGAGGGCAGGTCAGGGTAAGTTAGACCAAGCAAGTAAAACACGACTTACTAGGTACGTCAGTTCTTTGAAGAGCAAACGTCGTGGATGACGATACTAGGAACGGTCTATCCGTGGGTGAGGCAAGCGTCCTACATCCAGCGGGCGGTAGAGTACAGCGTGTAGATAAGTTACACAATCTGGAAGGACATAGAGATACTGTAATGCTTCGCATGTCAACTCATCGTGGTAGACAAAATTCTATAGGGGTGTAATGGAGGTTCTCAGTCCGTCCATCGTAAGGGTGGACCAGAGCTACTACCGGTCGACCAAAGGACCAAAGCAAAATATGGGGGACCCGGAACTGGCCGCTACCCCGTGTGATTAGTAACCAAACAGTTCGGAATGGAAAACAGTCATCCATAATTAATGGTAAATAGGCCAGCCACAATACTGGTTGGTCTCCGACTCAGGAGGACAGATGGGGCGCCCAAACTCTAAAAGGCGTGTGGTCCCATGCTAGTTGAAAGAAAAGACGATTTAAAAGGTAAAGGCTACATTTACTACATGACTAGAAGAGTCGCGCTGCCTGGGTTAGCCAGGGTCGTGAGCACTTCTCCTCGGTATCTGGTAGGACGGGCCGCTACCCCGTGTAATTTGTAACCAAACAAATCGGAATGGCAAACAATCATCCATAATTAATGGTAAGTAGGCCAGCAACAATACTGGTTGACCTCCGACTCCGGGGGACAAACGGGGAAACCCAATCTCTAAAAGGCGTGTTATCCCAGGTTGGTTGAAAGAAAAGACGATTTAGAAGGTTAAGGCAACATTTACTACATAACTATACGAGTCGCGCTGCCTGGGTTAGCCAGGGTCGTGAGCGCTTCTCCTCGGTATCTGTTAAAACTGCCCTAGTATTTTCGCAGAACAACGCGGAGCGAGCATACCTGCATGACTGCTGCCGACTCTTTCACAGTGACAGCTCGCAGGCGCCCGTCAACCCGTACATGTAACAGGCGTAACTAAGGAGCGTCTCTAGGGGGCGTGTCCCGGCACCTCGCGGTGCTGCCGCTGGCTGCTGCGCGGCTGGAGGGCTGCGTGGGGCGCATGCGCTGGGCTTGAAACACTGACCCCCATCAGGACGCGGGAGGACTATCTGAGTTAATATACTGTACCAAAGGCCAAAACAGTAGCGAGCGTTAGGACTCTGCTCTATTCACATCGGTGTCACGGACATCCAAAAAGGGAATGTTGACACATAGCTCCTCTGGTGAGAAACACAGTAAAGGTTATGGATGGAATCACTCTTGTCACATCTGTGTGTATACACACGGAGCCACGGGCATTGGCTAAATGTAGTTAAGGGGCCGGTGGTGGAAATTGTTCTATTGGTAACCTCATATGCAACGGGGCTCAATGTGCATGGGTACTCCGGAGCAAGATAGCATTTGTACATGTATTTCGGGACCCCTGTTGATATTATACCCGTATTCGTGTTAGTGCACATGTATATGTCAATCCTCAACAAGGGAGAAGATCATTTGAAGATATAACACGTTATTCTCTCAGTGTGGATCGCTCATCGCATTATCGTCAACATATTGATACAAATATACAGTTCAACACAGAGTCCCTATCCTGGATATTACACACATTATGTTTTACCATCTTACTGGTCGGGTACAAGTCCAGCTAATTGCGAGTAGGTGGCATCAAGTTCATTCAGGCCATTGTCAACAGTGTCCAAAGTGTACATCCATTTGCACTCCCTAACATTTAGTAGTGAATTCAAATTCCCACCCCTGGGTCCCACCGTGATTTTTTCAATCACCAGCCATTTGAAGGATTCAGGGGTGTGTGATTTCAACATGAAGTGTTCAACCAAAGGGGAGCCCGGTGTTTGGCACCTAATCCTGCTGCAATGTTGTAAAATCCGCTTTTTGACATGTTGTTTAGTTTGTCCGATGTATACCAGATCACAAGGACATATGATGGCGTAGATAACGTCACTTGTGTTGCAGTTAGTCATTGTTTTCAAGGTGACTGTGTTGTTTCGATAGTTCCAAACCTTGGTTTCCATTGCTTGTGGGCACGCTTTGCACTTCGTACATTTGAAATGTCCGACAACTTGGGGAAGGTTCCATATGCTTTGCAGAGTGGGGGGTGTCGGGGTTCCTAGGTATGAAGAGACCACTTTGTCCCTGATGTTTTTAGCTTTCTTGAACGCATGCATCGGCAGTTGTTCATGGTTGATCACATCCGATACCATAGTCCAGTGTTTGTTTACCGTCTTCTTAATCAAGTTACTCTTCGTGCAGAAAGTGGTAACGCAGATAATCCTTTCGGGATCCACGGGACGTTCTCTGGGCTTCAACAGGTCCTCCCTCGGGCTGTACCAAGCTCTCTTTCTTGCTCTTGTAACCAGTCGTCTTGGGTAACCTCTTTCCATTAGTCTCCTGATCAGGAGATCAGATTCTCGGAAGTAGTCTTCTTTGAGTGAACAGTTCCTCCTTATCCGGAGAAACTGACCAAACGGTAGATTGTCCCGTAGGCTTCTTGTATGGTGACTTGTGTATCGTAGGAGGCTGTTCCGTTCGGTGGGTTTTCGAAAGAGGGTGGTGTGGAGGTGACCACTCTGGACCTTGATGCTGATGTCTAAGAAGTCCACGGAGGTCTTACTCATACTCATGGTGAACTGAATGTCCTTAGACTGGTTATTCAGCCATGTGAAGAATCCGTTGAGTTCCACTTCACTTCCAGTCCATAGCATCAGCACATCATCAATATACCTGCGCCACATCCAAATGTTGGTCTCATATGGATTAGTCACAGTCAGGATATGGTCCCGTTCGAATTCCGCCATATACAGTATAGCTAGGTCGGGAGCAAAGGCTGCCCCCATCGCTACTCCCTTGCTCTGGAAGAAGAATTCATCCTGAAAGATGAAGAAATTCTTCTTCATCGCCACCTCCAGGAGTTGAATAATGAAATCAGTTGGTACCTGGGTTGGTTGGGTTCTTCTGTCCAATGCCTTTCTCATGGTTTCCAGAGCCGGGTCCTGGGGAATGCTCGTATATAATGAGACTATGTCTAGTGTCACCATTATTTGTTTATCCTGATCAAAGGCAATTTCATCTACTTGGTTAATGATCTGCATGGTGTCTCTGACATAGGTAGGGGTCCCAGTTGCTAGGGGTTTCAAAAAAGTATCTATGTATTTACATAGTGGTTCCAAAAGGGAACCACAACCCGATACAATAGGGCGTCCTGGTGGTTTAGTCATATCCTTGTGTATCTTAGGTAGCGTGTAGATCGTAGGTGTTCTTGGTTGTGCGACGTTCAAGTACTCATATTCTTTCTGGCTCAGGAAGCCCTCATCACGGCCTTTACCTGTGATCTCTTGGATCAATCTCCTAATCTCCCTTGTAGGGTCAGCGTTGGTTGCGGTATAGCTCACACCATCCCGAAGTTGTGTATAGATCTCATCTTTGTAGTTCTGGACATCTTGGAGGACTATCGCCCCTCCCTTGTCCGCAGGTTTGATCACCAGTAGTTTGTTCTTACTTAAATTATCCAAGGCTTGTCTTTCACTTTGTGTGATGTTGTGTTTAACATAGGTACGTGTGGTACAGATGTCCATCACCTCTCGCATCACCATGTTCTCATACGCAAGGATCCGATGTGGTGTCTGGTGAGTTCTGGGAGTGAAGGTTGAGGGAGGTCGTAGTCCGGTTGCTGAGTTTGTAGTGGGAAAGGGAGAGTGCAGGAAGAAGTGCTTCAACCTGATTTTCCGAAAGAAACGGGTCAGTTCCGATCTTATGTTGAAGTGGTTCGGGTAGGATGTAGGTACAAAAGATAGTCCTTTATTCAGCACGCTAGATTCCTCCGGAGTGAGAATGTGTTGAGAGAGATTGACAATTGGGCTTGATTGACTTACCACCTGTAAGTCTTGCGTCTCGTGCTGATCTCTCCGTGGGGTTCTGGTTGGAAGCGGACTTGTTTCTGTTGGTTCTCTGGACGCTGGGTAGTACCCCCTCTGGCTCGGGTTGGCCAGGATTGGCCTCTGCCTCTGTTCTGATAATTTCCTCGTCCCCGGGGTGGTCGCCATTGATTCCCCCCTAAAAAAGGGTGCCAGTCTGGTTGTGGTTGATACCATTGATCCTGATAACCGTCGTAGGCTGAGGGGCCGGAGGCTCCTGAGTCACTGCCTGAGCTGTAGGACGAGTCTGAGAAATTGGTGAACTTCCGTCTACCCCTGTAGCCACCTCTGCCCCTGTTGGTGAATCTGCCTTGGGTGTCTTGATTATAATAATCTTCTGCTAGATAAGGGTAGGTCTTCTTCTTATCGTAGTTAGAGATGTCTTTGCTTAGTTTATCCAACTTCTTGGATTGGGTTTCGATGTCAAATGTGTCCAGAGTTTTCTCCAGTTTCTCTAGAGTGTCTCTCGCGTTAGCAAACGCACTATGACTCTTGATCTCGGCCTTGAGCGTGTCAATTTCCTTCATGAGAATTTCAACCTGTGTCTTGGCTGTCTCAATGCCCAGCACCATCCAGTGGCGCGAGCATGTGTTAGCAACGAAGCTAAATCCCTCCTTGAACTTGGGATCGTCCACAAATATTGCCGGTTCGTTTTTCACCTGGAGTCCAGTGGGTATAATATTAGCTTGTAGATATTGAGTCAGTGCAAATCCGTGCAGTCTGGTGCGGACCAATTTCTTCTCAAGTCTTTCTAGTTTGACAATCTTCTCATTGAGTGATTGGTCTAGCAGTGTGGTCTTGTTTGATAGAAATGCCTGCCCCGTCTCTCCTTCCAGAAGGTTTTGAATATACTCTTCAGTATACGTTAGGGTTTCACGGTCACTCATGATATACCCTAATTGATTAATTTACAGATTAGAACCCTCGCAGATGGATATCTGCTCTAAAGAGTGGTAGGTAATAATGGGGTAAACCCTTACCTCATCGACCTGGGTCAGTACAATGTTATAAGAAAAGGGGTGGTCGATTACAAAACAGTTAAACATATCATTACTTAAACATAAAGGTACATCCACCAAGTAAATGTGATTTAAATTGCATTTAATCCAACTATTCGCAGTGGTTTTCTGCAGTTACGCATATACTATATTTCATATTCATACAATACATGGTTAATTACATGCGACTCGTATAGTTATGTAGTAAATGTTGCCTTAACCTTCTAAATCGTCTTTTCTTTCAACCAACCTGGGATAACACGCCTTTTAGAGATTGGGTTTCCCCGTTTGTCCCCCGGAGTCGGAGGTCAACCAGTATTGTTGCTGGCCTACTTACCATTAATTATGGATGATTGTTTGCCATTCCGATTTGTTTGGTTACAAATTACACGGGGTAGCGGCCCGTCCTACCAGATACCGAGGAGAAGCGCTCACGACCCTGGCTAACCCAGGCAGCGCGACTCTTCTAGTCATGTAGTAAATGTAGCCTTTACCTTTTAAATCGTCTTTTCTTTCAACTAGCATGGGACCACACGCCTTTTAGAGTTTGGGCGCCCCATCTGTCCTCCTGAGTCGGAGACCAACCAGTATTGTGGCTGGCCTATTTACCATTAATTATGGATGACTGTTTTCCATTCCGAACTGTTTGGTTACTAATCACACGGGGTAGCGGCCAGTTCCGGGTCCCCCATATTTTGCTTTGGTCCTTTGGTCGACCGGTAGTAGCTCTGGTCCACCCTTACGATGGACGGACTGAGAACCTCCATTACACCCCTATAGAATTTTGTCTACCACGATGAGTTGACATGCGAAGCATTACAGTATCTCTATGTCCTTCCAGATTGTGTAACTTATCTACACGCTGTACTCTACCGCCCGCTGGATGTAGGACGCTTGCCTCACCCACGGATAGACCGTTCCTAGTATCGTCATCCACGACGTTTGCTCTTCAAAGAACTGACGTACCTAGTAAGTCGTGTTTTACTTGCTTGGTCTAACTTACCCTGACCTGCCCTCTGTATCCTTCCTAACCGCAATCTATTTCCTCCAGAGAATAACTCCACAGGCGCGAGTCCCAACTCAGACGGGATACTACTCGATCGCCTGCGCATGTAGGTACCCCTTGACTTTTGCCCTGTTTTTTAGATTTTAATGGATTCCATCTAGTGATACACATTTCTGTTTCCCTAGGTGCTCAATGTCACTGTTTTTAATTGTCCTGAGGAAGACCCCAAACTGAGGACTCACCCGCCCTTAACTTGGGGGTCGAAACGTCGACATCACCACCAACACATACACGCCCTGCCGAAAACTTGATAAACTCAACTCCTGTGTATAGTGTACCTCTTGGGAACAACTGTGATCTGTAATATGACTGGAAATGTTCTGTTGAATTAAGACAGAATTGTTTATAGGACACAATTCCTTTTCTTTGTCCCTCATTCTTTTCCAAACACACCCTACCCTCCTTTAAAATCCCTTTTCTTATCTGACAATCACCGAGCACTGTTTGAAGAATTATAATGTAATTAACCATGTATTGTATGAATATGAAATATAGTATATGCGTAACTGCAGAAAACCACTGCGAATAGTTGGATTAAATGCAATTTAAATCACATTTACTTGGTGGATGTACCTTTATGTTTAAGTAATGATATGTTTAACTGTTTTGTAATCGACCACCCCTTTTCTTATAGAATTTTTCAACTCAGCACTGCAGTGTGGAAGAAATTCCTGATGCACAGCCCCATGCAACCGAAGAAATCGACGCAGCGCAGCCCGTGGCCCAAGAAACCACTGCACACCAACTCCAATGGAGGTTTCGCTGTGCAGTTAAAAGAATCGACGCTCCACCAGTCAGCGGCTATGGAAATCCATTCAGTACCCATAGCCCCTGAATTTTCTCACGCATCACACCTATGCTGAAGGTTTTTCTGGCACCGCATCCACAGATCAGAATTGACTGGGAAATTGACGCATCACTTCCCCCTGCAGTCCGAATTCAGCTAATCACTTATCCTGTGTGCAGCAGAACTGTCACATTGCCTCCCCAAGGACTCAGGAACTGACGCATCACTGTGTTTTTTTATGATTCCCTACTCTGTGGAGGTTTTGCCTTGTTGATTTTGATGCATTTGAGGTAGTTTGTGTAAAAATCATGCATCCATAGTTTTCTCTAGACAGAATTGCTTGAACCCTTTTAAAAGTCATATTGTGAGTTGTGTATGTTGGAGTTTTGTCATTTTGGTCGTGTTTGATTTAGATAAAGACACTTTAGTTTTCTAAATGGGTGTGGTGTCCATTTATAGTGTTTTCAGTGTGTTAGTGTGAGTGTTATGTACAAATATTTTACACATTGCCTCTGAGATAAGCTTGATCGCTCAGCATGATTGTTTTTGGGAAAAATAGTAAATACTGTGATCTGTGCACTTTGCACGTCAGTTTTACTGAGCATACCGCTATATGTATCAAGCTATTTAGCATTCGCAAAGACCGAAATTCTGCGAATTTCGGCCTTTGCGAATGCTAATTAGACAAATGGAATGTATCAAACTAGTTTGATGCAAAATAAGGAATAGCAAAATTTGCTAATCCTTATTTTGCGATTGCACTTAAGGAATTGCAAATTTTGCGATTCCTTAAATGCAATGTATCAAACAAATAAAATGCAAAAAATGCCATTAAGGAGTAGCAAATTACCACCAACTTCTAGTTGGTGGTAATTTGCGATTTCTTATCAAAAATCTTTTTTGATAAAAACCAAAGGTGCCATATGACGCCCATACATGCCCTTAGGGCATGTATGTGCGCCATATGCCCCCAAATGTCTTTTTCAGGGGTGCAGCAGGGTGTTCTTGAGACACCCCTGCACCCTTGGAAACATCCCTAATTTGCGATCAGCAAAGTGCTAATTGCAAATTGCACTTTCATTCCTATGGGCCTCCTGGCCCATGGAAATGAAGGGGTAATTTGCGATTGACAATTTGCTAATCTCAAATTAAGGAATGCTAAGGAATCGCTATTGGAAAGCGATTTTGTACATACATACCGTTTTGCATTTCCTAAATAGCGATTCCTTAAAATTCGCTATTTAGGAAATGCAAAATGGTTTGTTGATACATATAGCGGATAGTTTGCTAATTATTACTTGCAAGGCAACTATGAAGAAAGCATTACTCTACGATAAAAATCCGGATACAGGAGGGAAAAATTCAGAGTAAACCCTCTGCTCTGTCACTGGGGCAAAAAAAAAGAATGCCAGGCAAGTCACTTCACTGTGCCTTCCTTTCCAATGTTCTGAAATATGAAATTTGGAAGCACCTACAAGTGATTCAGTTCAGAGCACTTTATACAAATTATGAACTCATTTTCGGGTGATAAACTGCAATGATATCACCGATATAAAGATCATATTTACCATTTATGGACTGTTGGTTAAGCTATTGCAACACTGTCAGGGCAAGGAATGCCTTAAATCTTTCTGAATCTAGAAGTTATCAATTCACACACACACACACACACACACACACACACGCACCCACACATGCACACACACACACACACACACACAGACACACACACAGACACACACACACACGCACACATAGATTTTATATTTTTTTCAAACAATGGCCCTAAATATTATTTCAGTAATAGAATGCACTAAATGTAAAAGACATGTGACATGGGGGCTTATTTACAAGCCCTTTGCACCGCCGGTAGGTCACTTTTTCCCATATTAAAAGTGACGCACCGGCGGCGCAAGGGGCTTGTACATAAATCCCATGTTATTTTAGAATCTCATATCACGCAGATTAAGTATCATCTACCGCATCATTTTTAAGACAATTATTTAAATAACACTGCTTGTGCTTTAATGGTTAGGGATAAATCAGAGCTGTGAATATGTTGGCTTGCCCACCTTTTTTTAAGGTCTTGCTTGACATTGCATGAACTTGAGTTACATTTTGCCACAACTGAACAATGAACTGCTGCGGGCGCAAAAGGATCTTTTCAGCAATGGTTTTCATTAGGGGAATATCACCTCGACATCCCTGGCTTACTTTCAGTGGCCAGGCTGCTGATAAGATTCTGGGTTCCTGGCATCTCTCCAGCTCTTGCAATGACCAGTAGTGGAAATACAAACTGAGCACACAGCTTTAACAAAGTCAATAGCTATGACTTATAACTAAAAATACAAGTTAGACATATTTGCTTTGCCATTATTTGATCTCTTTTATTATGGTCTCTGTGGAGCTGCGGTTGGTAATTTTTACTTCGAAGTCTCTACTTTTCGTTCAGTAAGTAGACTAACTTGGTAATATGAAGTAAATGAAAAAATAATCTTTTTACAAAAGTAAAGAATATATACTATTATTATGAAATATGATTTTCTAGTAGGTGTGCTTTTGTTTTTTGTAAAGTAGCATTAATAACAATGACCACTAGGTGACACCATTCGATAAGAAATAAAATCCGTATGCTTCTATCTTGTTTTTAAAACTAGAGCAGCATGGAAGTCAAAGCAGTCATAGGACACTCCTGATACCCTGTAGCAATATGTCACTAGTAGGTGTGAGTTGTCACATCTCGGCAGCGCTGTGAGCCATGAAACCGAAATGCAAAGTGTTTGCAAAGGCATGCAGTTTGAGAACAAATACCGAAGTCAGGGAGCGGTATTTTTATATGTATTGGTTATAATGTGCACATCATTACATACAGTATTCGACCAAATATGCATATTGCCACATGTTCACACATTGACCATCATATTGCACAATTAAAGTTTGTGGTACAATCAAGTGTACAAGTTTAGATATGGCTTCATAAGCTAGAAGTTACAACGGTGCTGAAATACGTAATGCTGCTTCGCTTCAGCCCTTCGATAACAGGGGCCATCGGTGTCAATTTGAACGTTCTGCGACATATCCAGCTGACTGCTCTTCAGTGCAACAAAAAAATTGTAGAAACACATAACAAGACAAACAGTTGTATCAAATGACCTGCTTTACTCGTGTACAAACTAAGAGAGGAGTCCCCAGAGATCCCTGAATGAGGGGCGCCTACAAACTAGACTTACAGGGTGCAAAACAAAAAGGTGGGGTGCCTGGGGCTGGAGCTCTAGGAAGCCTAGTCACCCGGCACTAGACTGCAACAGTCTCCGACTCTGCGCGGGGCGAATAGCCTTCACTATTGGCTAACAATGCATACATCCCATTGAAGGGGCCGGATAGGCCTTTTATTCCACCGGGCATTTCCCTGGTAGGCTGGACTTCTTGGAGGCTGCTTTTGAATGCCCAGAGCCGCTCTGTGTGCCTCTGCCCCTTGCCCCAGCTCCCTGAGATTGATTGCAGCAGGCACAGGGAGGCTTCAAGAGAAAGAAAGAGAAGGAGGGAGGATGAAGATAGGGAGAAAGTTATCAGAGAGAAGAACAGCGTGGCACGCGCAGTTAAGAGCGGTGGGGCCAGGTTGGGGGGGGAGAGTCGACAGACGACCACGAGGGAAATTTAATAAATGATTGATTTTTCTTTGTCGTCATCTATCAAAACCTCCTCCCCCAACCCGGCCCAACCGCTCTTACCTACACGTGCCGCGGTTAGAGAAGAGAGAGGAAGGGGAGATAGAGAATGAATGGATGGAAAGAGAGGGGCTGTGCGTGGAGATGAAAGGAGTGGGCTGGTTTGAGCATTTTTGCCAGGACTGCTTTTTGTTCCCCGGTCCAGCCCTGCCTATTGGCTGTGTAATTAAAACAAAGAGCATGTACCACCTACTGTCATATTTTGATCCAAAGATGTTCATGGAATCCATCTATGCACAGAATGTCATGCGTATCCAAATGTCAGCTGTGGCATGATATCCGTCAGCACTATGGGGCAGATGTACTAATATTTAATGCAACAGAACCCAACAAGGTGATAAGAAAAAGGGGGAATTCAATGTTGCTCCTATTTTTCTAAGGGGGAACAGCGTTTACAACACAACTTTTAAACACAGTACTTTTACCACGCAACCTTTTACAACGCAAGTCGTTACAACGACTTGCGCTGGGGGGCGCTCTAGGATAGGGAATAGATCATTTACTATCCAAAACCTTCCCTACTATCCACGGGGACTGGAATTGGAATAGTAAATTAAACTATTCACTATCCAGCACCCCCCAACGCAAGTCGTTGTAACGACTTGCATTGTGAAAGTTGTGTAGTAAAGGCATGCGTTGTAAAAGCATGCGTGGTAATGACATACATCCTTTCTAAGTGGATGATCACTTTAAGTGCGAAATAAACAAGGCAAGCCACTCCTCACTGTGGGGGGCGGATTGATCTCTGGATGCTGTCCCTCCTACAGGGGTTTAAACTTTGTCGAGTTCGAAAATTGAAATTCCCATCAAAACTAATGAGACACAGTGACTGTGGTACCATTTGTGAGTGTAAATGCACGTTCCTTCAAGCAGCTACGTATTAACCATACAAAATAATGACAGGACTACTTACTCAAATTTCTGAAATTCCCTGAGTAATCCATATAAACAAAATGTGCAACACATCAGGTCTGCAACTTCATCATCGAATAAAATGTTGGGTACACTGAACAGAAGTGCGATTTTATTCTGAAAAGCGCTGCACCATTCACCAGTGTTGTATCTCACATTTTCATATCTCAGCCATTATTTCTTCCATGTACGACTCATTCAGTTTGACTCAATAAAGTGTGCAAAACTGGCATTAATTTCCTACTGATTAACACAAGTAATTTTGTGGAGAACTTTTCCAGTGTTAAAAAAAACAATGTAAAATTTTAATGGCGGAATGTCTCTTCTCCTGTTTTATCTTTAATGCATTTACTCTGTCTCTCTCGCGCTCTATACATATATATGTGTATGTATAAGTGTGCATACATATATACACACACACACACACACACATATATATTTATATTTCCACACATATGTATCATTTCACTTGAAATAGTCACTAGTTGTGGTGGGTATGATTCACAGAAATGTGGCCTCTTCAAGAAGTGCACTTCATCACTGACTATGGTCGTGACCATTTAGGAAACAAGTGAAATAGCCTTTGGCAGTCCAAGATACTACAAATCGCAATTCTTTGATAAAGGAAATGTGAAGTTTAAGTGTTAGGGTGTATCTGTGAGTGTCTTGCCTGACTTGAGAATGTCATCAATTTCTGAGTGTTTCAACATGCCTTATTTATCTCACATCCACTGAACCACATCATTAGCCAACTCCGGTGGCTCAGTGGACTAATGCGCCAACTGCAGGGCTAATGCGTCAACTGCAGGGGCTAGCGTTTGACTTCCTGGCCACAGATTCAAATCCTGGGGGTCCACTTAGCCTTTCATCCATCTGAGGTTGATAAAATGATACCATTGAGTTGGGTAACAATAAGTATCTGTCTTTCAGCACCAAGATGCCTATGTGCGCTTTACAAATACCTGCTATGTTATTTATTTGCATCATTAATGTCTTCAAGGAAATGTAAAGATGGGTGTATCATAAGGTTTGTGAGGTGTACACAGTAAAATCAATACAATTTTCAAATCTCAAAGAGCCAGATGCACAGTAACATGGCTTTAATTTTGTGATGGGAAAAATTCTCCCTGCAGATGCATGCCACATTTCTTGCGACTCCAGGGCATACTTCAAAATCATGACATTTGGCCTTGATGTGGTCACTGATCAGTCACAAGTGCAGATTTCAGTTTCAGGTTGGTCTACTTTGCACATTAGGACAGTAAACTTGCATCTGATGCTCTAATATAATTGACTACCCTTAGAAACACACTGTTCGCGTGGTGGATGTCTGCTGATTTGAGGGTGCTCCAGCACATGAATCATGTTACCTGTTGTACAGATTGACAGGCTGGGGCCTGAAAAGTGGCACAGTAAGTTAATGCACTAAATTAGAATTCTAACCCTAATTTATGGGTAATAATAGTGGTGTAGTTAGACCATTTGCTGCCAGCGGCAGACCCTATGTTTTGCCACCCTGTGTCGCCGTAGGTAAGAGCAGGGGTGTGCTGAAGATCTCTGCGTTTGCAGCCCCGCAACGGCCACAGGTAAGTGCACGGAGACTGACCACCGCCCACAAAACTCGTACTGCCTGGGGCGGACCGCCCCCTCCCCCTGAAATCCCCCCCCCCCAACCTTGGGGGAAGAGGTGCGGCGCCGCGGCTAGGGTGACTGACTCTGTAATCTGGGGATCACGGTTCGATCCCCGACACCGGCGGCAGATTAGCCCAGCACCATGTGACTCTGGGCAATAGCTTGCTTAATCTTCCCGACGGCCCCCAGCGCCTAGAGACCCTTACGGGTGATTGTGCGCTTCACAAATGTGGATTATTATTATAACCTTGCTACGCCACTGGGTAATAATGGAATTCTGAATTCCAGTGGAATAGAAGTCTACATTATTCACAGAGAACATTCCTGTCTCCAGTGTTTACTGTGCCTATCCTCGGGGTAGCCTTGCAATAGCGTAAGACTTCCTTAAGGGAATGGCTTTTGTGCCAGGTGCAGATCTGACTTCAGCCCTCTATGAGTGATGCTCTAAGATTTGCACTAGCCTCACTTCGAGTATTTTCCCGAGCACAGATTTTAATGCTGGGTGCACCTGCCTGACTGCATATTGCATGCACCGCCTGTGGTGCCTTTTGAGAATGCAAACATTTTTGGGTATACACAAACTGTGCTTTTTTCCAGATCTGTGTTAGTACAGATAAGAAAAAGTATTTTGTAGATGACACCCAGAATATTCTGAAAGTTAATGAATACGTTTAAAATGTATGGATGATGATTTTTCAAATTGCGAGAAATGATTGAGATGTATCCTTCTTATCAAGATACGTCAGATAGCAGATGATTGAGAACCGCCCATCTCACCAAGACACACCAAAAGATAAGTGATCGGACGTCGTCTTTTTTTACCAAGAGACAACATAAGTTAAGGGATTGAGAACTTTTTTTCTGACAAGGGAATGCCAAAACATTAAAGCGATTAAGAACTTTCCTTCTTACAACGAAACACCAAAACAATAGAGCGATTGAGAACTTTCCTTCGGACCAAGAAATACCAATAGATCAGTGAATAAGAACTCACCTTAACAAGAAACATCAAAAGATAAGTGATTGACAACTGTCCTTTTTCCCAAGAAATATCAGTAATTCAGTGAATGAGAACTTCCCTTCTTACCAAGAAACATTAAAATAAAAATGGAGAACTGTCTCTCTTACCAAGAAATACCAAAAGGTAAGTGACATATGCAATGTTCTGTATTTCACTTAGTCTATATTTTAACTTCATTTGCTCTACCCTTGAAAAAACTGCATATGTTTTAAACTTGAATTAGTTCAGGTCCTAATTTAATAGCAAAAATTGCAAAATATTAATTTGACACATATTGAAGTAAACTTGGAGCTTTTTAGCAGTTATATTTCCTATTAATAGGATTTTTCAAGTGTAAAGCAAATGTTCTTATCTAGCATTCCCATACAATTGAGGCCTGTGATACTTAGGCGGAGGTGCGGCGCCTGTGAAACAATAGAAATCTTGAAGGATGTGAAGGGTGATAGTACTGTCCAACTTGAGGAGAGTCTTTTAGAGGAGGAGATGAAGGGTCAGAAGTGAAAAGGGATGAAATCAACTAAATAGCAAAGCTCGAAGCCTGTATTTTGTAAAACTAAATGTGTAAAGTCAAATAATTAATTTACTGGCTGTATTGCGTAAACAAATATGTGTGAGCAGTATTTGAATTTACCGTAAAATTGACAGTGGTATTTAAGTATGTTGGGCAAAATATTATTTGGTGAAAAACCACCTGCAGCAAATCAAAATACATTGTGTGGTGCAATCTGGTACTAACTTGAAGTACTGCACAATCTACTGCTGGCAAACTCAAAACACTCTAACAGCTTATGTTATGTTATGTTAATATTTGGTAGAGCGCGACAGCTGCCCCAGCAAAGAGGCGTCCCGGCGCTAAGAAGACCAACGTCAGCTCCAAGGAGGAAGAGGGGAAGAGCTAGGGGATCTAGGTAGAGGGGAACAAATGGGTTTTGACGGCTTTACGGAAAGCAGTCACATTTTCCAATGAGCGAATGTGCAGAGGAAGGGTGTTCCATAGTTTGGCTCCTAACACCCTGAAGGAGCGTCCACCAGTGCGGGCAAGCTTTGTGCGGGGTATAATCAGTAGGTGTTGACCTAGTGAGCGAAGGTTGCGTTGAGGCACATATGGTGTTAGGAGTGGGCAGAGTAGTTCTGGGCGTCCAGTTTTAAGTATTTTAAAAGTCATGATAAGTGCTTTGAACTGGATGCGCGATTTGATGGGTAGTCAGTGCAATTTTCGAATAGTAGCTCTGGGGGAGACCAACCAAGGCTCTTGCCGCGATGTTCTGCACGCGTTGCAATCGTGCTATCTCCGCTTTATTGGCGCCCAGTAGTAGAACATTGGCATAGTCCAGGCGGGAGAGAATTGTGGCTTGTACAATCAGCTGACGACCCTTGGAGTCGAAGAATCCGAGTATAGGATTGAGGCTCCTCAGCAGGCCCACACAGGTAGCTGCCACTTTTTTTGTGTGGGTCTGGAAGCTAAGTGCGGAGTCCATCCTGACGCCAAGGTTTTTAACCAGGGATTTAGGAGGTGGGATGGTGCCCAGCGATGAGGGCCACCAGTGCTCGTTCCAATAGCTGGTGTTCTTACTGAGGAACAGCACCTCCGTCTTTCCTGCATTAAGTTGCAGGCAGTTGTCCGTCATCCACTGGGCTACGGCAGCCAGACCATCTCTAAATCTTGAGGCCGTGGTGGAAGGGCCTTCGGTGAGAGTGATGGCCACCTGCGTGTCATCTGCGTATGACACCAGCGTGAGATCCCATTCTTTAGCCACTGCGGCGAGTGGCTGCACATATAGGTTAAAAAGGGATGGACTAAGTGCAGAGCCCTGAGGAACACCCTGTCCGATGGGGTAGGGCTGGGAAAGAAATGGGGGGGCCGACACCCGGAAAGATCTGTCTCTCAAGAAGGAGCGGAACCATTCCAGGGCAGGACCTGAGATTCCTACATTGGCCAGACGATTTAGTAGTATGTTATGGGAGACCGTGCCAAAGGCTGCACTGAGGTCTAACAGAATCAGCGCAGCACTTTGACCGGCGTCAAGTATCGTCCGTAGATGTTCGGACGTGGCTGAGAGGGCAGACTCGGTGCTGTGGCCTGGCCTGAAACCGTTTTGGGATTGGTCTAAGATGTTATTATGATCCATGTGCTGGGATAGGGTGATGTTTACGTGGGCCTCTGCAAGTTTAGATAGCCATGGGAGCAGTGAGATAGGTCTAAAGTTCTCCTACTTGGAGGGGTCCAGGGTCGGCTTCTTAATGATGGGAGAGACCCATGCTTGTTTCCAAGCGCTCGGGACATTGGCCGAAGAGAAGGAGAGATTCAATATTAATGCCAAGGAAGGCAAGAAAAATTCTAGGGATTCGATAAATTGGGCCGGCCTCATCGGGTCTGCAGGGGATCCAGTTTTTACTTTCTTACATAGCTTCGTAAGATCCTCATGTGAGATTATAACATTGGTAAATTCAAACACCACAACCACAATTTTGTACACGTGATATAACTCATTGTGTGTCGAGTGAGGTACAGGAGAATCTGAAAAAAAGGTTTTGTGTAAATATCTCATTATTATGTTAAAAGATTCTGAGGGTTTTAGTAGTCCATGATGTTTCCACTAAAATCCAACAATTGGATTCAGAACTATTCATGCTGCAAATTATCATATAATATTCCACTATAGTCATACATTACTTACCACCCATATTTTTCCACCAGAACACGCAAATAGTATATATTCTAGTGCACAAAGCAATACATCACTTCACATACAAATGGTAATTCCTTCCCATTACACAGCACAGCATATATGCAAGTGGTACATGTACAAAGAAGTGATGCAGCACAGCGGAGCCCTTTAAAAAATGCTATGCCGCGTTGAGTCAAAAGGCGAGAGCAGAACAGAGCACTATCTTCTATGATACAGTACAGTGATTCTCTCTCTTCCTGCACTGGCATACTTTTGGCTGCCTTGCTCTACATATACACCCTTGAACCACAGTGCAAGGGTATGTGTGTGATGTCTACCATATGTGTTAATCCTCCAGTTCAAAATACTATGCTTAGACACAGGTTAACTTTTCTAAGTTTGTATGTGTGCTTCACAGTACAGCACATATGGAAAGTTGGAAAAACGTTGGAGAAAAAGTAACTTTTCGCCAATGTTACACCTGCCCGTAGGAGGCATAATTAGTTTACACAAATACCTGTCTACCAATGTTCATAGATAAGAAAATGCACAAAAACCCATGGGGGTTGCTTGGGAATGATCATGTCTTACCGATGGAACACCATAGCGCTATCCTTGAGACACTTCTATTAATTTTATACCCAAATAAAATCTGATAATAATCATACTTTAGTGCTAGATTTTTCACTCATACTTTTTTTGTGTATGTAAACATAAATGATGGTTTTAAGGACGTACATGGCAGTCGATAAGACGAGACTTCACAAGGATTACATGGTATTTATTAAGAGTAAGTCGTAGTTTGTTGAATTCTTTTGTCATGTGCTTATATTGATACATGTAGATCACTTGTATTCATGTCTTCCGTTAAATATCCCTTTCAAAATATGTTAATTAATTTCACAATTGCTAACTGAAAGACATTGTACCAGATTCACAAACATTTTTTCCCAAGAGTATGTCAGGTTTACTTCTGGAAATTTAGCTTAAAGCCACATCCACGCCAGGAGCAAGACACAACTACCCTCAGAAAATCTTTGGACATCTATGAAGGGAAATAGTTAATGTTCTCTGTTTATAAAAAAAGGGACTCTCCTGAAATAAAGCTCACTTTACAGTCCACCACTAGTTGAACATGTGATATGCATGAGCTTATCATGGCGAAGCATGAGAAGAAAAGTGGTCGGAGCAACAGGTTACCAATGAGCAATGCATTTCTGCCATGCCTTGTTCCCTCCTTTCTGATATTTTGAGCCATATATGGCTGAATGTTGGGTGCTCGCACTCTCAGCCTGCTTTTACAGCTAAAGAACGCAGCCTAAAACTGATTCTCTCATATGGTTCATTTGTAAAACAATAAGTGATGGCTCTCGTCAGGAGGCAGCTTGCACCAGCCTATTTCTCCTGTTAGTGCCGCCTAAAACTAAAACAGAACCAATTGCTAACTATGAAAGTGGGGAGAAGATGTGGCCTAATGGCCAGAGCTGCTAACTTCAGCGCTGGGGGGCAAGGTTTGAGTCTGGGTTCAGCTCAACATCCTGGGCAAATCACTGTGCTGGGCTCAACATCCTGGGCAAATCACTTAATCTTCCTGTGTCTACCATAAATGAATGTATCCTTAACCAGTGCTCATGAAAAGTGCCAGTGTTAATAATTAAGTGCTGGTGCTGAGCACAGGAAACCACTGGCTCAAATTAAGCACTGGATTTTCAACTGGTCGTAATATGAAACAAACTCTCTGGTGGAGGCAGTGCCTGAATCCTCTGTTTGGCCACACTGTCTCTCTAACTTCATGAAGATGTAACAAAATGGCAGTAGACTTTTTACAGTCTTTTCCAAGCTTTTCAAAAGACTGCGGCTGTGATTTCATATTCAGTTTAAAACGCAGATCTATGGAAAAAAATGTACATACTGTTCCCAAAAGTTGCCATTGAAATTACACCTCTGTTGTCAGCACGGGATTCAGTCATCGCACTACTGTAAATGTCCCACCGGAAATTTCCTCACCAGCATAACACTGCAGGTGCATACACCACAACCAAGAATTCCAGAAATGGAAAAAGGGACACTTAGTTAAGCAAAGACAAGATGGAACACCACCGGCAAAACAAAACAAAAAAAACAAAAAAGAAGACGTAGAGAATGGCACACAAACCTCAAGTAGGGGGAAAGGAAGCAGTCAGTATCAAGGTGAGGGTGTGCAGTTACAATCCTGTTGTCATTTCCAGGTTGCGGCTCGGTTCAATGCTGCACAGGTGACCTAAACTGCTCTTGACAGTCTGACACTCTTTCATTTCCACTAGGGGAGGTTCCTAAAAGGGCAGCGTAACAAAAAATTAATATACAGAGTGGTAAGGTGATGGTAGAGGTGGAATACAACACTACAGGATGGTCACTGGTGTAGTGTGTGCCATGGTGGTCTTCTCGTTGCGTACTTTATCTTTTCAGTATGAACTGTGTATCTGGTTGAAAACACAATTCAATAGATTTATATTTTTTTCTCTTAAATTTACAAGAAATGGTCAAGGAATCTGTACCAAATGTAAATGAACCGTAAATGTAAGGGCACACCAGAAACTAGGTGCAAAATCCACCTGGGTTAACGTTTCAATAAGATTGCAGACAACCGTATTTCCACCAGCCTTTCTCTAACAGGTCAACTCTTAGCGCACACACATGTAGCGAGCTTTAGCATGCATCCTCTCACGGTACCACATACACATAAATATGTACAGTAACTATGAGTCATGGAGCCATGTGGAGTTTTCAGCTACACTACAGGCTTTTCTTCGGTATCATATAGACACAGCTCACACTTGGCAGTGTGAGGACAGTTGGAGTATCCCCAATGCTCCTCAGTGCTAAAGATGACCCTGTAGAAAGAACTTAAGGCATGCTATCCATCAAATCATATCGGATCAGTCAAGATTTCTTGTAGCGTCATCTGAAGAGTGACAACTCGAAAGGAACTACTACAGACCAGCAGTAACACAAGTTGTATCTGGGTTTCTTTTCCATAGCTTCATACGCCAAGACAGGAATCTGATATAGTCTAGGATAGCCTGTGCACAAACTGTGTTGGTCAGGCGAACATTATGTCCCTACAAGGTTCGCGACTCTAGTGGACTGAGTAAGGCTCCACCGTCTACCCGCAGGTTGCAGTTCTAGAATGGAAAAAGACCTGCTGCCCATCACTTGCACTGCTCATGGTCTGTGAACTCCTCCATCTCCACGTCGGAATCGAAGAGCGAATGTCCTGTGAAATCCGTGTCGGGTGTCTGGGAAAAGCTGTTCTCAGCCCCTTCATCCTCAAAGGTGCCTGTTCGTGAGTAAAAACTAAACTCCTTCATTGGGGTGTGAGCCTTGCTGTCATCGCTGCTGTCCGACTCGTACGTGCTGTTATCATTGTCCAGGTGCCACTCTGGCCAAAATTTCCGCCGTATCCTTTCACAGTACATTGCCAGATTGATCAGCTCTCCTGCAACAAAGCAGAATTGGAACATTAAGAAACAAGAATTACAACAGAAAAACATTATAACGGGTCGATTCCAATAATTGCTTAAGCTTACTTAACACTTATATGAATGTTACATTTAAGAGGTTACATTGAACTCTAAATACTTCATTAATGACTGTCAGGAATGATAACTTCTGCTCCTGCACATTATCATGGTATTTAGTGCTAGGTTGTAAATGAGCATACAGTGGGTAATAAATGTACCTTTTTAGGCTGTAAACTACATACTAATTGAGATAGGTGTAAATTCTAAAAATCTAAAATGAGTATAATAAACACCCAAATTCTCTGCTTCTTTATGTAGAAGATTAATATTTGGAGGATGATACGCATAGGAAAGTTAAACACAGAATTAACAGCCTATGATTCAATTACAGGCAAAGGAAGAATGTGTTGTATGTTTCCTTTAGGGCCCACTTAGTTTGCTTGTATTTTAGTTTGCCGGCACATTTAGGCTGTTGTGCCTTGCAAATGTTACGGTTGACACGTCAACTTTTGTACCACAACATTATTTTAGAAAAGCACTGCATTTGTTTTGGTATTGTATCAGACTGTCTGAACATCTTGAGCAAGGTCAAACAACACTGTGCACTGTCTTTGGTGATCGGTTAGCAAACATAGCTTGGCACTTAGACACAACATACATTCACATCTGCTGTTTTCAAGAAGACACCACGTAACATATACACAAGGACTGGCCATTTTGAAAACAGAGAGAAGACATTCTAGCAAAGCAAAGGTCCTGATGAGAGAGAGATCCACTGCGTGAGATGTAGAACAACTACCTACACATAGCAGGTATGGGATTCGCCACTAAACCCAGAGATCTATAATATAACAGTGTTTCCATGGTGGGGGTGACCTGAGGCATATACATAATTCACCATTAAAGGACTTCTCGTTGATTATAGTTTCTTGTAATGCTCCTCACGCTGTTGGGATGTATATATTTTCTAGTTGCAGCGCAGATGTTTTATAATAGAGCACAATAAGTTTCAATAAATATTGCAAATTGTTCTAGTGTCTTTTCTGTTTATTATGGACAGGCATGAGGGAGAAAACGAAAAAGCGACAATCTGGTTCCACGGTTCCCTGAGGGGACTAGAATGTCCAGACATGCAGGCAGGCTGTCAAATTGTGTTTTAACCCCGCTAACACAAAATTAAATTGTCGAGTCGTAAAGTTTTTTGAATTAGTTGAAAAAAGACAAAAGAGTTCTTGAAGGTTGTTAAACATTTATGGGCAACTAGGACACTGATATTAACCAAATTTGTAATACTGGGGAACCGCGTACAATGAACTTTTAACAATTTTTATCCATGCTTTTATTGTTTTGTAAAGATTTTAATTAATCATGTACAAATAAAACTACTTACTTACTTACTGAGGGGACTAGAGTGTTGTGTTCTGGTATGCTAACTTACCTGTCCCTCTAGGAAGGTTAGGAGGGCAGGTAAAGCACTATAAGCTAGTCTGGATTGGGGCTCATAGGTACTGATGTGGTATGGTGACTCAGTCCCTAAATACTGACATTCTGTGGTCCCAGGCATAGTTCTGTTTCTAAGCAGAATCTCTGCAACACATGTAGCAAGAGCTGTAGAAATTTTGTAGCCCTCGCAAACTCTATGATTCGCTAAAACACAGAGGTTTTTGTGCAGAAATTCGCTTTGTGCAATGTGCAAATTCCATTTTGCCGGAGGAAATGCCGCAAAGAGGAAGCGTTTCCTCAGAGACAGCTTTCCTCTTGGGAATCATGTCAGGTGGCTTCTACAGAAGCAGACCTTGATCCCTGAATGCTTCTCCCAATGGCCTTTCTTCTAAGTGAATATTTTTTATGTAAGTACCATGCCCATTTAAAGTAATGTGCAGCTTAAAAAAAATGGAATGAAAAAAGCTGGGATGGAGGTCTGCTATCACTTGCATGTCTACATGTATGCATTATCAGGCATTTTCAGGTGGTCAGAGGATTTACAACCCCCTGTGAATGTATAATTGCAATGCAGTTGATTAGTACCTCAGACATATCCCAAAATGCAGGGAAGATGCTAAACCAGTCTCTGTGCAATTTACACATTCTGGTTTGCAAACTGCTCTTTGTATCTCTGGCCCTTAAAATCTATAACTGTGTGAGTGCAGTACTGCATTGCTGTTTTCCAATGAAAGAGAAGGATTTTGAATTACGTAAGTGCTATCTTTACGCTCGATCTTTCTATACATGAGCCCTTGTATGATGTTAGGGACATCCTTTCTGGTGGTGCTGTAAATGCTGTAACAACGGCAAAGTACACAGAGCATGATATACAGGGGCGGCTTCTCCACTAGAACAGAGGAGCATCGCCCCACAGCTTTCTTGCAGTGCGAGAAGCAGAAACATAAAATGATAATAACTTCCAGTTATTGCCATTTTATGTTTGGTTGCGGGCAGGAGGGTGGGCGGGGCTGCACTGCAAACAGGGCATGAGAGGAATGGTGGGCCAACTCCTGGGTGCACAAAGACTGTTTGGTCGGCCCTCTGGGGCCGCCCAAACCAGTCATGCACACTCTGCCCTTCTCAATGCACGCTGCAATGCAGCCTGCACGGAGAAAATGGCCTCCGCAAAAGCTGCTGGCTGGGCTGTTTGCAGCATTGTGATTGGCCATGGGGAGGGAGCCTGGCTGCCTGCCTCCTGTTCCTGCCGGAGGCAGAAAAGCAGGATAGCAGAAGCAGTGAAGACACTGGGCTCGGCTGACGGAAAGGTACGTTTATTTATTTATTTTAATTAAACGCCCCCGTGTGTCCTCCCGCGCGACCCCCTTTCTCTACACGACCTCCCCCCCCACTCCACAAGCGAGCCATGCCGGCCGTAACTGATGACACACAAAGGTAAACTAAACTTAAACTTTTGTGTAGGTTCACAATTCTTTTTGTATTCACAAACTGCAACTTTAGCTTTACTAATAGTAATTTTACGCCGAGACTCTGCACAAACACATAAAAAGATTGGACAGGTCTATTTTTTTTATGTGCAAAGTCTCAGCAGTCGTAAAAGTACTATTAGTAAAACTAAACTCTCCTTTTGTGAATACCAAAACAAATACTCAACTTACCTAAAAGTGTAAGTTTACCTGCGTGAATCAGGCCCACTGTGTATCTATGGCCATATACATTATCCCACATGAGAACTCAATCATTGTGCGGTCATATTCAGTCCTACGCACACTGAGCACGTCTGTGAATTTACAGTTACTCGCTTTACGTCCACCTGACTCCATAGGTGTTACCCATTATTTAATCACCATTAACATGAAAATGCTTTTCAATCGAGCATGATGTCACTAATAACTCCAGAGGTGTCAGGAATGCATTGAACCAGATGCTCTGTTTGTTCCAAGTTATCTCCTTCTTGTACTAAGAAAACAAGATCACAAATCTAGATATGCATGTTACAGTTTTTAACACTGGCTAAGACTTTTGTCTACGGGTATGGAGAGGATTGAAACATATCTATGGCCTCTTGTACTTAGGGCCATGTCTCCCAATGACTGAAATTCTAGCAGGTAATTTCCGCCTTCCTCTTCTCTAGCGGTAGAGGTGATTTGACTCCCACATTGTTTGTGTTTGGTTTTACAGTGTTGCCTCTAGACTTGCTATGCAGAGATGTTGGTTGGAGAGTGAATGAGGAAGCAAACGTGTCATGTTTCTCCTATTCAAAAACAAAGACAACATTAATTTTATTCAGATAATAAGAATAAGATAAATGTTGTTTTTGTGAAGCACACTGGCTCCCCTAAACCAATCACTATGCTACTGTCACCCTGACAGCAGCTTAGTGATTGGTCTGAGCACCGTGGTTCGGCGCACAGACAGGCAGTGGAAGCCTGTGCATGTTCTCCACCCAGGCTGTTCATTATAGCCCAGTGGAGAACATGCTATAAATATTTCCTCCTTCCCTGCTGGCTGTGACAACAGCCAAGCCCCGCCCCAAAACCTGCTCCAGGGCGGAAAAATAAAACGATAAGAACATTGTGTCGTTATCATTTTATTTTTCCTTCTTTGCACTGCTGAAAAGCGCTAAATCAGTCTGTGCGCCTAGCGTGTAGCAACCGTCGGCCTCTTTGTCAGCGTGGCAAGATTTACAATCCATGTGAGACACGCCCAGACGTACAGGGCAGCCTTTCAATTGAAGCAGTGTTGATTCCAACGATGATTTGATGATTAAATAACCTCAATACATCTATGAAGTCTGCTCCTGGTTGCTCACCGCACTGAGCGTTTTGATACACCCCCCGATCCCCATCCTGATGAAGACCCGTAGCAGAGGAGCTTACTAACCTTTTTTGCACCAGGGTCGAAACATCGATGAACCCCCCCTCAGATAGGCCTGCACCCCACCGTGATCCCCCATACTGTACTCACAGACATGGCTACACTGTGACAACAAACAAGTATTATTGCTGTAAAAATGTACTGAATTTAATATACAGAGGTAGGCCTGATTCTCAAAAAGGGAGACAGTTTTGTGTGAAACATATTGCCGGGTCCCTTCAACACGCATTTGTTTGAACTTTTTCCCCCTGTGAAATACATTCCTTTCCTTCTTTTCCCTTCCCTAGAGCACAACTTTTTGCACACGTTTTCTTCTCTCCTGATGACAACTGTATAACATGCACTTGAACCCTTTTTATTTAAAAGATTTGTGTGCTTTGCAATTCTACTATGACTAAAATAAATGTAATATAATTTGTTATTCTAAGTTGCCCATAGCCTTGCTTCTTTTTATGTGTGCCTTCTTTGAATGTCGTATATACGCATTTACCCATACAAAGTGATATATTTAAATGAATTTGGTCTAGGACCACTGTTTTCTTTACTGTCCCATCTCCGTCAGCCTTCGTAGTCAATGTATACGGGGGCCAATATGTACAAGTGAAGCAACAACACAGCATCCAAATTCAGATGTGTGCCGATGACCGGTAGGGTAACCTGTGCGGGGGGTGTGGACATCAGAGCATCTGAACCACATCTGTGCATAATAAAGTCGAGATTCCATTGGCTGATTGGAACCAATATATAGGGTTTCCGAATGAAAAAAATATATACCCCAACGCGTTTTATTCTGCAGCGGCAAGTTACTACATCAAGAACCAGAATGCTGGGTTAATATTCCTACAAACTGCAAATAAATGCTGCAGTGAATGAAAGTGCTCTTCCACTCAGGCAGTTATGGAAAATACTTCTACAAACCAACCACAGAGTAAAGCTAACAATGCCTTTTATAAAGATTTAACTAAACCTTGCTGACGAAAAAGATCGACTAAAGCTGCAATGAGTACAAACCAACAAGTACAAACCTAAAGCAGGTCCTTAAACTTAGCGAACAAGTTATTGACAAACAAAAATCCCTGCACTGGAAATCAGTTCCAATGGCTTTTAAGTTGCTGTTTTTCTCCACTGTGTGCAAAGCATTCTTGGCTATTGTCCTGGACAGCAGCAAATCGTGGCCCGACACATCTTTACCAGAAATCTGACGTTCACGTAAAATAGACCAAGCAAAACGTAAAATCAGTAAACATGAAAACAAATGTCACTGAGCGCAGGGAGTAGATTTTTGGAATGTCTTACACCCTACTATATCAACTAATGATCAGAAAGCAACTTAAGCCACCTCACTGCTAATAGGCATTTCACCTGTAAGTAAGACACCGGGTACTAAATTGACTAAAGGAAAAGATAGAGTATTTGAATCCACAGTGTCAGCGATGCACATGATACTAGCAATGCAGTAAGTATAACTAACTACCTTCGACTATAATTTTGATCGATACTCATACTCGTTATTGAGCAAGTTTCTAAGTGACATGTTTAGGAGTTACTGTAAAGGAAGGCAACCAAAAGTCTCCACTGAAGCGTACTGCCTTAAACGCAAGATAATATTGTCAGAGAACAGTAGTTTTTCCTTTATTCCACAAGGTGGCCGTATTGCTGAAGCTATGTATTCAAAACGAAAATTAAGATGTAAAAAAAAGGGTTGCAGTCTCTCCACTATCCACAGGGTGACAGTATTGCCATGCACATGCCTTCCGAATTTTTTAATTAAAACTGAGTATTGCGACGCAATAACTTTTAAGAGTATCTTAATCCAAACTCAATTATTGATTAGGCATCAATTCACAAAATATATATTATTTTGGAAGGCCTACTCCAAGACACCATATATTTTGAAGACAAAGTATAAATCCCTTCTAATGCGGGCTGAGAGAGGAAAACACTGCAATGCAGTAATGAGCACTGCAAGTTCTAATCAACATAAATAGAAACAAAAAGGAAGGGAAAGACCCGTAGGCAACCCCAAGGTTAATGAGTGCATATGAAGAAAGACGTGCGAACTCTCATGGGCTTAATAAATATGGGATGTACGAGAGCCAGGCGCAGATCTGCTTCTTTTAATCTTTATTCAGAAGCCACCTTTCATTGTTATATGAATTCAGGCAATACAACGAAGTAGGGGCCAGATGTACGGCCCTAAATTGTATGCGCAAACGGGTTTGCGAACGGTTTGCACATGCAAACATTCACAGGGCGATGTACAATTCCAAAATAGCGAGTCGTAATTTATTTGCGACTCGCTATTTAGGAATAGCGAGTCGCTATTAGGAAGGGGTGTTGCCTTCCTAATAGCGACCCCAAAGCCATGTATGAATGTTTTGTGACTGCAATTGCGGTCACAAAACACTCGCAAATTACCACCCTCTTCAAGAGGGTAGTAATGAACTCGCAAAAGGCCCTTTGAAAATGCAGGGGCCAATATTTTTTAGAGGCAGGCAGTGATCCCAGGGTCCACTGCCTGCCCTTAAAAAATGAAATGAAAACATTTCATTAATTATTATTTTTTTAAATACATCCCGTTTTCCGGAAAACGGGCTGCATTTAACAAAAGAAACCTGCTTTATTGCAAAGCAGTCCCAGACATGGTGGTTATATGAGCCCAGCAGGCCACCATCCCTGAGAGCACCAGCCATTCCCAATGGGGTCGCACTGCCTGCCCTTAAAAAATTAAAATGAAAACATTTCATAATTTTTTTTTTTTTTTTTAAATACATCCTGTTTTCCGGAAAACGGGCTGCATTTAACAAAAAAAACCTGCTTTTTTGAAAAACAGTCCCAGACATGGTGGTTATATGAGCCCAGCAGGCCACCATCCCTGAGAGCACCAGCCATTCCCAATGGGGTCGCAAATGGCAAGTGGCTCATTAATATTTAAGAGCCTCGCATTTTATGACCCCATTGGGAATGGCTAACAGTGTCTTGGACACTGTTGTACATTGTGATATGCAACTCACAAATTGCGACTCGCAATTTGTCTAAATTTGTGAGTCACAAATCACAATGGTCGTACATTTGGCCCTAGGTCTTTCTAGATTTACCAACAAGTCTCAAGTGATAGCATTTTGTCATATGCCCCCTCAATTCTGTAACAAGATCTGAGAAATCGCCAGTGAAGGCCCAATGAACCCCAGTGTAGTGCTACTTTGTATTGCTTTAGCCAACCATCCAACAAAAATAATGATTTGTGTTGCCAACTAAATGACACCACAACACTTTTTGTTGGGGTGGCATTATAAACCCTCTCAAGAGACCAGATTTACAAACAATTAACTCTGGGTTTGCATCACAAAGGTGAAGGTTTTTTTAGATTTACCTTCCAGTGAAAACTTGTTATGTGCTGGAAACTTGACTCAAATTAAATCAAAGCAGTGCATTACTCTGACTCAAGGACCAGTCCGTGAGTGATACATAGGCATTACCATGCGACTACATATTTTTTTTAATGCAAAAACGTATCTAATAATAATTGTAGATTTTGTACCCCCGCCCCAAAAAAAATGCTACTTTGAAGCAGGTGTTAAAAAGTTGAAGTACTTTTATTTCGCCTATCTTTTCCCACTTTGAATGTGTGCTGCACTGTACAGCACACATCCGAAGTGGGAAAAGCTTCAAAGTTAGTCTAATCATAGTATTTTGTACTGAAAAGGTACCCATCCAGTAGGGGCGGCTCCTCAGTTATAGTGGAGGGGTGTCTCGCCACAGAAATGCACCGGAGACGAAAAATAAAATAGTAATGAAGTTAATTAGTTTCCATTTTATTTCCCTCCACACTGTCCAGAACGGAGTGTCTGGATTGGGTGGGCCTGCTGAATTACAGCAGAGAGGGGGGTGGGCTGCCTTTTCACTTGCTTAAAGTGCACATGCGCACTATAAACCTCTAAACCTAGCTGTCGTAAGACAGCTGGGTTGAGAGTAAGTGCAGGCCCCGAATGTGCTGTGGGTAGTCAGAGGCAGGCTGCTCCCTCCAATCAGGACGCTGCTCTCATGCTGGTTAATAGCATGTGAGTAGCGCAGGATTGACTTGGGAACCTTCCTCGAGGAGAAAAGACAATTGAGGACTTTGCGCTCCTTGCAGGAAGGTAAGTGTGTTTTATTTAATTTAAAGTTTTTTTTTTTGCGCCACCCACCTCACCAACCTCGGGACATGCCAGCCGCCACTGCCTTCCAGTACAAAACCTATGCTAGACATGACGCAAACACGTTTGTATTGTGGTGTGTGGCGCTAGCAGCCTAATTGTGCACCATATCTAGGGAGAAAGCAGGATAGTGCTACGTCTTAGAAGACATGGGGCCAGATGTACATAGCTTTTTTAAAGTTGCAAACGGCCTGATTCACAGAATCGGGCAGTTTGTGACCCATGAAAAGCATTTTTTTAGGTACAAAGCCCTATTTTGCAATTCGGTAACCTATTACTTAATCACAAAATGGGTTTGCAATTCAGTATTAGGAAGTTAAAGGCGTCCCTTCCTAATAGCGACTCGCAGTGGTATCTTTGAATGTTTTGCGACCAAAATGTGTTCGCAAAACATTTGCAATTTACCCTTCCTTCAAGTAGGTGATAATCCATTTGCAAAAGGGAATGGGTCAAGGGACCCCTTTGTGAATGCGTTTTTTAAGAGCAGGCAGTGGTCCCACGTACCACTGCCTATTCTTAAAAAATTCAAAGAAAACGTTTAATTTTTCTTTTAGAAACGCATCCCGGTTTCCTTTAAGGAAAACGGGCTGCATTAAAAAAAAACATGTTTTTATTTAAAGGCAATCCCAGACATGGTGGTCTGCTGAACCCAACAGGTCACCATCCCTGTGATTTTAGCGATTGACAATGGGTCTCAAACCGAGACCTACCTCATGAATATTAATGAGATAGGTCTGTTTGCGACCAACTGGGAATCCCTAAATGTGTGAAACACACATTTGTACATAGCTGTTTGCGATGACCAAATAGCGAATCACAAAAATAGGCTATTGGGTAATCGCAAACCCAAAGCTATGTACATCTGGCCCATGGTGCTTTCCTACTCTCCCCCATCTCATGCAGTGCAGCACAGCCCAGCATCTTGGTTGCTGAGGTGCGTTGTATGAGACCGTTGAAATTCTCAAACAAAGGGTTTGTAAATCTGGGCCTTAGTTGTGAAGGGCTGTAATGTGCCACCTGGGACTAATGCAACACGTGAAATGCGTCCCAACATCCTAATGCAGGGCCTAGCCTCAGGTAATTAATAAGGCAGGATGCTTGTGCTCTATCCTGTTACTACAATGGATGTATGGCCTCCATAATGTGCATCAGTCCACCCCACCCCTCCACAATACGCTGGACATAATACTAGTCTTGAGCTAGGCTAGAGTATATGTACAAAACATAGCCGTGGGGGCATAAAAAGCTCCTCTTTCTTGTCTTACATGTTTTAATCTCTTTTTATCTCTACTAAGCTATTTTCGCTTACATGTTTTAATCTCTTTTTATCTGTACTAAGCTATTTGCGAAAAGTTATAAAAGTAGAGACCCTGTGATCTCCTAAACAGAAGGAATATATTTCTGCCTTGCTAGCCCATCCATTTTTGCCCAAATTAAAGATGCACTGATTTCTTTTCAGATTTCCTCACTTCTCGCAAGCAAACAGTATAAAATAAATGTATATATTATTTTTTATTTACCCTTGTTAAAATTAAATATACAGTATGGACTGAATAGATGCATTTTTAAAATGCGATTAATGCACCTCACCACCAAGACCTGGAACACCCTGCCCCTCCACCTCAGGCAATCCCCCTCACTGATCCAAACCAGGAAGGATCTCAAGACCTGGCTCTTCGACTGAACCGAGCTGGGGGATGATTTCGTTGATGGTGACCTGCGCGTGCTTAAAACCATTTGTTTTGCTTTGTTTATTTAGAAGCACACTCAGGTCCCCATCAATGAAATCAGCCCCCACCACAGTGAAATCAGCCCTCAGCTTTGCAGCACACCAAAACGCCCGGCCCTGGCCCAGACGGGCCTCACTTTAGACAGACAGCTTCACATACCCGAGCGGATAACATGCTAGCAATGATCGAGAGCAATTATCCTTTTAAGAGTTTGTTGAATGGACGCAACGGTGATCACCAGCGCATTGACACTACATCTGGCAATAAATTAAGCTTCTGGATGATCATCAATATGATAATCTCAATATGAATCAAAGGCATTAATTCCTTCAAAGTCTTTATCTAACAGACGCTATTACTGTTATAATAGAGAAACGTCTTGGTGATCTTCAAAAAGACAATTGCAACCCTGATGAAGTCCATGTTGGACGAAAAGCATTGGCTGGGCAGATGCATTTGACTACAAATAGAGAATAATTGAAAATAAGAAATCTCAAGACTCCTTGCACTCCATTTTTGCATGTATTTTGTGGATCCCATAAAATTTTGTATCATTTGGGAAAGAACGATGTTTAATTACATGCTTTTGCATAATTAATGAAGGTATTACATTCAAGTGTATGCTCCTTTTCAGAGCCTAATGATCTAAAAGCACACCTCAATTTCTTTCCCCCCTAATTAAGGATTGAAGTAAATATATCTTGATTAGGTTTCTGCCTTCCAAATCAGTTTTACCCAGATTAGTTCTTTTATGTGTTTTACTTACTTCTCTTTCCCCTTTTTGCTTCCATCTTTACTGCATAATATTTGACCCTGTAGTCACAAACAACTTAAATATATTTTCTTTTCCATATACTTCATTTTTCCAATGTGGAAAACTAGTATTTCTATCAGTTAGCATTTTTCTATCCTACATGCATATAAACTTGATCTTTGTTTTACTTTGTGCTATTTCACTGAGTGCTGGAGCTCAATAGTGACAGTTAGCTAATAAACGGAAATAGCATGCACTATTTTAGCTCAGAGGTGACATAGATGCAAATGTGTGATAGAATATGAGGCGGTTTCTAGTCATTGGTTAATTTCACTTCCTTGCACAGCAACTCAAAACATTGCACTTATCCAGCAGAGAGTTTGCCAATCTCGCATAGATCATTCATTGTAATGGAGTCCTAGGTCTCAAGCATATCTTTTATCCTCTGAAAATCAATACAGACTGACTTGCCCGAAGCACTTAAAAGGTTCATTTTTGCCAGTTTTCTCTAAAAGTGCAGATCACTTTGTACTGCATTTAATGTGTACTGCAGCAGGCAATAAACATCCCCTGTGTTTATTTGTCCAGCACCCACCCACCTTCAGCCCTTATAAAAATGTTTGCACCACTAATTAATGTACAAGAAGTAGGGACCAGTTGTGTATCCAGATATTTTGTTTGTTAAGAGTCTACAGAGTGAAAACACATGCATTTGTTGACTTTTAGTCTTATTCAGCATATCTAAAAACTAAATAGAGAAATATATATTAACTAGCAGCCCGTCCCGACCTTGTCCGGGTGCAACAGGCTTCCCCGACCCCCGCCCGCCCCGACATTGTGCAGCAGCCCGGGCCCCCGCCCGGCCCGTCCCCCGCCTGCCCCGACCCCCACCTGCCCCGACCCCCGCCTGCCCCGACCCCCGCCTGCCTTGACCCCCCCCTGCCCCGACATGGGTCCCCTTACCTGAGCCGCCGCTCTTCCCGCCTGTCCGCTGCTCGCACTACCGCTGGCCTGTCTGGTGCTCCTCACGTCACCGCTCCTCCCCCACGCCATGTCCGCCGCTCCCTTATCTCAGCCGCTGCTCCTCCAGCCTGTCCGCTGCTCGCACCGCCGCTCCCTTACCTCAGCCGCCGCTCCTCCAGCCTGTCCGCTGCTCGCACCGCCGCTGGCCTGTCCGCTGCTCCTCACGTCACCGCTCCTCCCCCGCGCCATGTCCGCCACTCCTCGTCGCGCTCTTGGACGCCGCTCCTCCCCGCGCTGCTGACGTGAGCACGCACGTCGCGGCCCACGCTACTTCGGAGGGACTACTTTTTTTTTACTGTAATTTTTTAAATCACGTTTTTAAAAAAATGTATATAGTCTATAACCATCTACACACCCTGATGATTCCAACGGATCACTGAAATAATATCGACTACCAAAATATCGACTACCCAAAATATCGAGGAAAAAATATCTACAACCAAAATATCGAGTTTGTATGTACAAACAGGTAAGTACAAAAATATCGAGTACAAAATATCGTTTACAAAAATATAGTTGTAAAAAATATCGACTTTAATAAAAACAATGTTTAATTACATTAATATAAAAAATTAATTACTAAAATATAATTAACAATACTTAAATTAACTTTTAATAATTAAATAATTAATGAAAGTAAAAAAATAATATTTTTTAATCATATTTCTTAAAACATATATATATATAGTAACAAAATTTAATTAAATAATAGCCAATATTATTAACGTACAAATACAAAAGAGTAAAAATTACTATTCCCACTGCAAAGAGTGCAACAGTGGATATATGACGTTACAACGCAACTTTTACAACGCACTACCATTACAACGTAAGTATTGGTAAGTATATAATAATTTTTTTTAATTTAAATTATTTAAAAATATTTAAATATAATTTAATTTAATTTCATTTCATTAAATTAAAATAATGTAAATTTAATTTTACTTTATTTTTACACTGTACCCCTGTACCCCTGTACCCCAAAACTGACCCTGAACCCTAAAAAAAACCTTTACCCAAAAACCCAAAACTGACCCTGAACCCTAAAAATACCCCTTTACCCAAAAACTAAAAACTAACCCTGAACCCTAAAAATACCCCTTTACCCAAAAATTAAAAACTGACCCTGAACCCTAAAAATACCCCTTTACCCAAAAACCCAAAACTGACCCTGAACCCTAAAAATACCCCTTTACCCAAAAACTAAAAACTGACCCTGAACCCTAAAAATACCCCTTTACCCAAAAACTAAAAACTGACCCTGAACCCTAAAAATACCCCTTTACCCAAAAACTAAAAACTGACCCTGAACCCTAAAAATACCCCTTTAATTTAACATAATTAGCAATGAATCAATTAAATTAAAATAATTACCAATTACATTTTAATTAATTAACAAATAATTTTTAATTACCAATTAATTAAATATTACTACCAATTAATACATTTACATATTTAATAAATAATAATTCAATTACTTCCCACCCTATTCCCCTATAAACCCACAACCCGCTACAGGAAATACATTATTTTAATTTACATAATTAGCAATTAATAAATTAAATTAAATTAATTACCAATTAAATTTTAAATAATTTACATATATTATTTAATTACCAATTAACATATATTATTTAATTACCAATACCATATATTATTTAATTACCAATTAATTAATTTATTATTTAATTACCAATTAATTAATTATTACTACCAATTAATAAATTTACATATTTAATTAATTATAATTAAATTACTTCCCACCCTATTCCCCTATAAACCCACAACCCGCTACAGAATAAAATTACACAATAATTTAAAAAAAATCATTAATTAAAAATAATTATAACATAAAATGACACTTTTCACACATATTATAACATAAAGACACTATAAATAATTACATATTATATAAAAAACGATATTTTTTACTTTCGATATTATTTACAGTCGATATTACTTCACTTACCTTAAAAACGATATTTTGGCTGTCGATATTCTGACCTGTCGATATTTTCTCCAAACGATATTTAAAACTCGATATTCTGTCCAAACGATATTTTGGAGTCGATATTATGTCTGTGTACCGATTCCAACAGTGTATCGGGTGTGTGGATTGGCGCTGTGGTTCCCGAGTTTACCTGCCTCAAAGGCTGAAAGTTCTTCCTTTATTATAGTAGTATAGATTGTGTCGACGTATCACAGCAACAACCAAAATGTGGTTTACCAATTAGAAAATTGCCCTGTTACAGAACTTGTGATGCTTTGGCATAATCTGAATGTGGAGGTATCTGCAGAAAGTTTATTGTATTTGCATTCTGTACCACTTGCAAAACCCAGTGATCTTAAACGGAGTCTACCCAAATGTCAGCAAATTGATCGATACTCACTCCAACTTTCTCCAACTTTACTACAACCCACCTCCTTCAATGGGAAGAAATGTGACTACTAGCCAGGGCTTCAGAAGCCGTTAAGAAGAAGATAACAGGGGTCTCAGTGGCTAAAAAGCCTCCTTGACCACAATGTCCCTCTCTAGGTGCTGGTCTAGCTCTGTGAACCATGTCTGGACCCGCAAACTAATTGTGAGGCATAGCCCACAAGAGCACTGGAGATTTTAGATGGAGGATTTGGTGGAAAGCATCAGCCACATTCTTGACCTCTGCTAATTGCATGGCCAGCTTCTCCAACTTGTTGGCAACCAGCTTTTGCTCTTAAAAAAGGGAGATTTACAGACGAAGCCTTTTGGTAGAATCGATGTAAACTGAACCAAGCAAATGTTAACAATTTGCACCTTCTGTGGAAGGTGGTATTAGGGTTGAGAATAACATGGTGTCTTAAACATTGCCTTATAAGAATTGGAAGTACATTCGTCAGAGTCACCATAGTGTTCATCATCAAGATAAAAAGTAGTCCTTTGCTTCCGAAACTCTAGGAAGGTTGCATTGTAGAAACTTAATAAAGAATACATACGTTATCTAACACCCTCCATAAAAGAGAACCTGACCAAAAATTATCTATGTACAAAGAGCCTTCATCTTTTGTAATCTGAAGTGAAGTGCAAAAGTGGGATTGATTATGGTTTCAATTACCCGGGAAATGAGCCTGAATGCCATTGTTCATCTTCTACTGGATGTACTACCCACTGATTTTGTATTTTCACCAGTCTCAAGAGAGGATTTTGGTGAGAGCCATACTACCCAATGTTTCACTGCTAATGGTTATGACTGCTTGATGTCAGTTGGATAACAACACTTATTTTTCCACCCGGTATTTCAGGACTTCCACAGGCACTTGTTGCCTTGACAGATGAGAATACAGGAGGCGGGAGAGACCACTCCTTGAACCAACAGTGTCTAGAATATTTGCTCATGTGTTCCATAATGAGGTGCTGTCGTACCAGAATAGTAGTCAGAATATCGTCTGACATAAATATCTAGCCCAAAATTTCATTTACATAAATGAAACAATGTGACGTTGTTTCATTAACGCACATTCTTGGGTCGAAACGTCGACGCATCTTCACAATCCATACCCTACGTTCTCCACCTCTAAAAAAGAAAAGGACCCAGAGGAGTGCTGTGGATATTTGTTTATAAAGGGACAGATGTCGATTGATTCATACATTTTATACATAGTTTTTAAACAATCGCACTGTGTATATAGCATTCACTTAACCACCTTGTCACTTTAAGATCACTTATTCACTTACAAGTCACTCTTTCGTCTTTTCAATTATGAACTTTTTCTGTGACAGCCTTGCATATACAAAAAAAAGTAGGATATAAGAACATTTTGATTAATTTATTTATATGTGTTTCTCTCTGTATTTCTACATATTAATGATATAAACACTAAAAGGGGGAGGAGGGCCTAAGGGGATGTTTAGAGACCTCTCACCGCTACACCGCTGTAGCGGTGAGAGGTCTCTAAACATCCCCTTAGGCCCTCCTCCCCCTTTTAGTGTTTATGTTCTTGTGCAGCTCACGCTGCGGGCCTTAATTTTTGAAAAAGTATTTAACCCCCGGTGTGACATATAGTATTGAAGGGTTTCTGTGACTATATTGGATCCATCTGTAGAAGTAGTTTTCAGTTTAGTGTGGTTTTGCATCATGGCTACCAATCTAGGGCTGGCCTTTGATGAAGCCGAAATCCAATCTATTTTATCTGAAAACCCAAGCATTTTAGATCTCATGCCCACTCTCCAGGTCAGTGGTGATGAGGGCTGGGTTAAGATCTTGACAATGAAAAAGACTCATGCCCCGATTTGTGTGCATGGGATATCAATGGCCGAATATTTGCGTGGCAATTGTGCCCCTGGTGGCTTGATTGTTACGAATGCACCACGTCTTTTCTTAGATGATAAGGATTTCTTGCGCAACTGGTCCTTAGTCGCCTGGAAATGTACGCGAGATTGGCTCGTGCTAATAATAAAGACGGCAAAAAAAGCAGCAGACAAGATTTTGATAGAGATTCAGATTCTTGAGGGTCAAATAAAAACAACAATTTCCAGCAAAGCTTTCACTAAGAATCAGGATGAAGGCAACAAGACTAGCAAAGAATTCAAAGATTCAATCCTCTTTGCTAAGTTAGAGAAGTTCAAGAAGGACCTTGCCAAATTTACGTTTGAGAAAACGTATCCATACACGAGTGATACATATGTACCCACACCTTATAACAACAATGGTCGGAGGGGTGGCTCTACGTATGGTACCTCGAGCTCGGAGGACAAATCTAGTGACTCTGATTAGTCAAATCCTGGCAGCAGTCAGAGTAGCTACCGGGGCGAGGTAATAGGAGGAATCGAAGGGGACTCAATCAAAACTTTAGCCAAATGCCATTTCCAACTTGGTGGCAACCTAATCCGTGGGGTGCCGTGGCGCCATCTTTTCCGCCTCCCATGGGACCATATGGTCCCCAACAATTCTACCCTGATTATAACCAACAATCTTTTTTAGGGTTTGGTCATGGGAGGGTGAGGGGCAGGAGACGGGCCCAACAACAGGGGCACGTCAAATGGAATATGCCGCCCAGGACAATGGATCTGAGGAATGGGAAGAAGATCCCCCTGGAACAACCAGGGACGTCAGTGACACCGGCCTTGTAATCAATCTAAGCTCCCATGTACTGACTGACCTGGAAGAACAGGTCCTAAATAGAGGGCTTGGTTTTGTGGCCACAAACAAAGGGAACCCATTTCTCACGCAAATAGAGATGGGGAAATTCTTCAGAAAGGTCCGGTTACACTTTCTTTTCTCTAAGAATAATGGAGACACCCTGGATCAGTCTGAAGAGGTGAATACAGGCCTAAAAAGACCATCAACGTTCAATCCTGCTACTGTGGGGCTTCCTGCTAAGGTTACAGCTTTTGAGGAGGCAGTGGACCATGACTTAAAGGTCCTGTTCCAACAGCACCAAAAACCCTTCGTAAATTTTTCTCGAAAAGAACAAGAGGCTCTCAAAGGTCTGACAGACAATGAGACATTAACAATTAAACCAGCGGACAAAGGTGGTGCCATAGTCCTGATGGACTCTGGCACCTACCGGGATGAATGCCTTCGGCAACTGAATGATGTGAAATCATATCGCAGACTGAGTGAAGACCCTACTGAGAGACTCTCTATAGTGATCACCACTGTTGTGGAAGAGGCCTTGTCGGAAGGATGGCTGACAGGAAAGGAGGCACAATATCTGTGTGCAGTGAATCTGGTGGTTCCATATTTTTACGTACTACCGAAAGTACAAAAAGCACAACGGCCCCCACCAGGCCGTCCGATAATATCGGGAATAGGTTCTTTATTAGAGCCACTGTCTTCATTGTGGATTTCTTTTTGAAACCCATTGTAAGAGAAATGCCTACTTTTTTGAAGGACACTAAGGACGTCCTCAGGATTTTACCAGAGATTGAGTTTGACAAGGATTTGGATCTACTCGTCTCGTTTGACGTAGAATCCCTCTATACCTCTATACCTCTATACCGTAGACAGAGACTTTGGAGGTGGTAGAGAGGCTGTTAACCACAAGGGAGCTCAATTCCATCACACCAGCCAATCTTATCATGACATCGGCAACAATAGCAATGACTGGAAAAAAATTTCAGTTTGAAGACACTTTTTATCTGCAGGTTAGCGGGACTAGTATGGGCAGCGTTTTTGCCCCTAGTCTCGCTAACCTGTATGTACATCAGTTTGAACAAGAACATGTCCTCAGTGAAGCGAATCCATACCGCAGTAACCTGCGGGTGTGGAGACGTTATATAGACGATGTTCTGGTGGTGTGGCGAGGCTCAGTGAATGACCTTGAGAGTTTTCATCTCTGGCTAAATAATAGGAACCGTTTCTTACGCTTCACGGTGGAAAGCAGTAAGCAGCAGCTAGCTTTTTTAGATCTACTCATTTCACTCACCGACTCTGGACTTCAATCAGAACTGTATCGTAAGCCAATGGCTAGAAACTCCCTGTTGAGCTATCAATGTTGCCATCCTAAAGCCCTACGGGATAATTTACCATTTGGGCAATTTTTAAGGATACAACGCAACTGCTCAACTAAACCAACATTTGAGAAACATGCCAAGAGTTTAGAGGCAAATCTGGTTGCTAAGAACTGTCCCAAAAATCTGATTCGCAGATGAAAAAAGAGAGCCTCTAATAACAATCGTGAGAGCCTGTTGGAAATATGTCCTCCCAAAGAAAAACAGGATCGGATGACTTGTGTCAGTACCTTTTCTACACAATCCAATAAAATTCAGCAAATTGTGAAAAAGCATTGGGCAATTCTCAATACAGTAAACGACAGATTACCTCCACCTTTGTTTGCCTGGAAAAGGGGTCAGAACCTGAAGGACCAATTGGTCCATACAAGACCAAAAATGACCATGCCACGACCGGTGAGGACGTTATGGGACATGCCAGAAGTTAGGGGTCACCATCCTTGTGGGAATTGTGCTGCCTGTCCCCAAACTTCAAAGACAACGAGCATTGATATAGGCACTGACAGACCGTGGTTACAGCGACGTTTTACGAACTGTAACAGTGCCAATCTGGTGTACCTCATTGCATGTCCCTGCAATATGAGGTACGTGGGGATAACCACTAGAAAAATAAAGGTTCGAATCTCGGAGCATAAGAGTTCAATCAGATGCCAGCGACAAGCAACCAAGATGACTAACCATTTTCTAGCAATAGGTCATGGCCCTACTCATCTTAAATGGACTGTAATTGAGCAGCCAATGATTCCAACTCATGTATCAGATGTGAAGAAATCCCTGTTCAGGCTTGAGCAGAAGTGGGTGTTCAAATTAAATTCTGATAAGGCTGGTTTAAATGAGGACATTCCGTGGATGTCGCTCTAAGAGATGTGTCTTATAACACCTAGACACCTACCTTTCGGTTCTGAATTATGCCTCTGGATTATGATAACACACGAAGTTTATGAAAAATGATGTATAGTCATGAGTTCTGATGGGTCCAAGTATAGTGTATAGATACTATAATACGATTGTGACGTTTGGTCATAGAAATGGACATTGCATTTGTTCAGTTGAGTGCAAACCCATCAGGACGGTGATGTATTATTCACGCTTCCTTATCCCTATCCGGAATACATGGGACTCTCCACTACATCGGGCTCATTAAAACCGAAAATGTAGCCGCCCGAGTTATACAATACGGGGCACAAAAAGGTTCAGTTGTCTCAGGGGCAAGTAGATAAATGCTGCACTTGTTAAATGTATTGGTCATAGGTAGGCATTGTTTGCTTTTTGATGAGCTATGATAGATACGTCCGTTCGTACAATTCCATACTGTATCGTTTGTTCTACCAAGGGTAGTTACTGCAATCGAGTTCGTATACATAGTAAAGCATTTTCCGTGAAGTAGTATGCCACGGACTATTAATCTACGAATTGACAAGTCAATGCTGTAATGTTTATTTGCACCGAGGGAAGTTATTGAAGTTGAGTTAATATGCATTTAATATCAGTTTACGTGAATGAGTATCTTACGGACTACATTTCCCATGAACTGTGGAGAGGGCGCACTGCGATGACGCGTTTTACGCGACTGACCACAACGGAAAGAGAGTTTTTAGATCCCAATTCTGTTCCGGTCGGCACCTCCCCAGACAGCCCAGAAGGACGTCTGGAGTACCGACCGGAAGGTAAGCCATCGCGCTCTAGGATGTGTCCGTCTCAAAGCTATGGCGCATATTTGAAACAAACTGATTTGGTCTCGGTTGCACGTTGTCCCGTCTGCACACTGGCAATATTAATTCTGCACACAGTGTCGGCGGGTGAAGTAAGTCCCAGAAAGTTATCGGACTGTGGTTACTTGGAAGTCTGATTAAGCGAAGCGAGTGTTTTAACAGCTGTCGAATACCCGCATACCGGCGAAAGAAAACGTATAATTAATGTATGAAGAGAGACCGCACTAATAAATATTAGCGCTCTGTGAAAAGGTAAACGCCATCACATTTGTAATCAGCTGTGCACAGAGTTGAAACCACCATACTTGTTTGCTGTATTTTGGATGGTGTTATGAAGTTAGTATTTTCTGACATGTCAGAGTAACCCGTCTTTTTCAATATTTTTCTTCATGCTCATCAGTGCGGAGCTCCATTTACCTGAGCTGTGGCCAGGTGGGTTGGAGTGTTTCTCTCCTCCAAATTTGGTAAGTGAGAGTAGCCATTTTACGAATATGAAAGTGTGGGTGTCATTTTTAAGACACAAGATTGGATTTTACAAACTAATCACCTATGCACGTTACGAATGAATAGTGTAACCAAATTGACTTTGTGCTTTTCTGGTTGTTTGTCTCTTTGTATGTTTCTGGATGGGTGCCACCCCTCTCTTTTGACCATTTGGATATCACGGAAGCGAGGAGAATGAAGAACTACTAAATACCCAGGTGATAGCTTTTCCTTTTTTTTCACCTTTTTATTGAGCAGTCGCAATTATGGTCCTGAAGAAAGCAGCAGGATACCTTTAAGGCTCCAAATTTAGTCTTCAGAAACATGTTGACCGTATATAGGGATTAGTGGTTATATGGTGAAGTCACTATTATCGCACGCATTTTATTAATTTGGGAGTATCAAGGTGTTTAATAAAGTTGTTTATCCTTTCTACTACCCAATTTTATCTGATCATATCACAGTTCACTTTTTTCACTTTTCACATGCACTGCTCTACAGTTGCCTATTCATACCCTGATACATGGTTCCCACTGTCCAGTTCTTGCTTCCTACAGTGGTAAAAACTTACCTTCCCGGTGTGAAGGAACCCAAATGATGAACAGGGCGCATAGGATCGACAACTGATGGGTATTTTTCCACACAGGAAAGATATTTACCCGTAGTTAGAGTTCTCTGCACATAGTTGAGTGCTAGTCCACTATTCACTGTTAGGTGCCTTTATTCCAGATACATACTTGAGATAATTAGTCACTGACCCACTGCTACTATTTGTTGGTGTACATATTAATGATGGAATGCTAAGAGATGTTCCACCCGACAGAACCATTTGTAGTACAGTGTTCGTGTTGTGTACATGTTTGTCAGCCATGTTTAGTAATTCCAAAGGGTGTACTCTACACGGTGCATGCATAAGTTAAGTGCATGACATATGAGTCCAGCTTCTGTGACGGGCAGGCATGAACGTACACAAATTAATGTTTAGCAACAAAGATTCCTAGCCACGAGCTCACAACATCTGGGAGAGTTACAGTAAAAGAGTGTGTACATTTTATGGACAGAAAATATAAATAATTTAATAATGACTAGGCGTTGAAACTCTTTTGGGTTGGGGCCAGGCGTTAGACTGGGAGGAACATTCTGTTCAGCGGGAATATTCATTACGTTTACCACCCTAAATCACCTACCACATCCGGGAAGAACTATGACTGTATCACTTAATCATTCATTATCAAAGCTCCTCTGCATGCACTTTGGGATTTAATTCAAAGGTTTTCAAGAAATGATCTAAGAAGGATGTCCCTTTATGTAAAAGAATGAGTCAAAAGTTCATTTGGGAAATACTGAAATTTTGCAGGAACAAGATTTGTTGCAGCTCAGGCATACAGGCACAGGTAAACATCAAGAAGTGCCCCCATTTTAATACCAAACAAAAATCACTGACAATGCGTTGAAAGAAAATAGATTTGATAAACCGTTGGTCACACTTAAAGATGCTTGACTTTCATAGTTGCACTATGCTTGACAGGGCCCTGCCTGTAAGCACAAAGAAGTAAGCCATGGTGTCTGCATACCCAAAAACAATGTTAATGGTGAATATTGACCACTATTTAATATCACAGTCTTTTGGCGATCCTTGTTTCGGGTGTGGCCTATGCCACATAGAGAAGGGGGGAGAGTAGAAAGAGATATGCTGGCGAAGGAGTTAGCTGTCACACTCAGAAAAGCAAGGACATGGAATGGTTTCATCCAGTCAGTGGCGCAATGGAGGAGGAGTGTCGCACCAATGCTCAGAGCCAGCAGCTGAAAAATAAAACAATATTTTATTTTAAATTTTTGACTTCACCTTCTGGCTGAGCCAGCGTGTTTAGACAGGGGCGGGGCCAGGCCGGGCTGGGCCATGGGATCGAGGAGCAGAGAGTACTTATAAGTGAGCATCTCTGTTTGGCCGACCGTCTTAGCCCGGCCAAACAGACATGCGCAGTTAGGTTTCTCCAACCCAGCTGTATTGTACAGCCGGATTGGAGAAACAGCACAGACTCTGCGTGCCTGAGTAAGCGTTAAACCAGCCCGCTCAGGCCGGGAGTCTCTGATGCTGTCCCAGTGTCTGCTGGTATCAAGAAGAAGAGGAACACTGCGGAGCAAGCCGGCCGGCAGCTTCGGGTAAGTCTTTTTTTCTAATTATTAAAACCTTCCCCTCCACGCCCCCTGCACGACCTCCACACACCGCAGCACTTCTTGTTTGTGCAGGCAGTCACTACTCCCAGACATGCCTGAGTCAATTGTTTGTTGCACAGTGCTGATAGCACTGATAATGCGTCGAAGTCTTCCTGCCCAATTCCTGCCCAAAAGACAAAAGACAACATAAAACGTATTATTGTAAGACTGGAAGCCCTTAACCTTTTTAAGGAAGTGTGTGCATACCTTTATAAATATTTTTCCACACAGTCTCAAAAATAAATAATTGTGAACGAGGATGCGAGGAAAAATACTGACTGCAAAAAGCTTCGATTTCAATGATTAGATTGAATGGTCTATAGGACCAGATTTTTCTGACCACTTAGTGTAACTTATAAATATCATTTTACGTGTTTATTGATAGAGAATTATCAACAAACAACTTTTTAGGTACCAGTGAAGCACACAAGAAATGAAATCCAGAAACATAAGATTTAAAACACTGGTTACGTAAATGCTTAGCACAAAGATAATTAAGAAAGGCAGTATGATTAAGTGGGTTTGGAGTGCAATTCTAAGAGAGGCAAGAGTTGGGCTGCAGCAGACAGTATTCTAGAAGTGCAAGAGAAAGAGCGGCAGCCTGATGAGAGAAAGAAGGGAAAGTAACAGCCAATATAATTTGAGATGTAGAATAGAAAAGCAGAGCCGGCTTATGCACTGGTGGAGCCCTGTGCGACAATGTTTGTTGACGCCCCCCAATGACCACCTCTGCCACGGATAACCTCACTGCCATTACTTTAACAGTACACTTGTCTCCATAACCACTCTTTCTCAGATTAATTTAGTTTTATAGCGCCACTCATACCAGTGTAAGGTGTCTGAGCACTTTACATCACACACATATTTCGCAGAGACAATCAGACATGTGTAAATCAGTGTAAAGGAAATGTTAAATAAGACTGAGGACTGAAAGGTGTGAGAGTCACATGTCATCCAAACTGGTAGGTTGTGTAGTTTGAGTCGTTGGTCTGGAAAAGTACAATTTCAGAATTTAAAATGTAACACCATTCTAAGGTACTCCCTTTAATAATAAGAATGGATTTCTATCCAAATGAACTCTTTTTGCAAGATTAGGACAAACAACATACAGCTTTAATCTATACCTTGCAGTTTGCATGCAGCTCTTTGATGACAATTAATGGTTCACTTGTCTTGTTAGAAGCCGGAGTTCCCACGTGCACCGTTGTGGTCAAGTGCGCGACCCGGACCCTCCCCGCTCCCATGTTAGGCCAAGAAAGGACACCATCCGAGACAGCCCTGCTCACCCCCTTAGTAGCTTGACACGAGCAGCCAGGCTTATCTCCAAAGCACGAGTGTTCAGTATGTGCAACCACCCCCAGAGCAATCCCAATGATGTCACCACAAATGGACTCCACACGAGTTTGTATAAAACGAGTATACTCTATATAAAAAGATATAGGAAATGACCACACGATACAACTCCCACATATATACACTGGGTAATATTGTTTCCGGTGGGTTGGGCGGTTCTAATCCCCAACCACTGCTTCTAACCAACAGTTACGTTGACTTTTAACCGTTCTCAACAGGTTGGGTACGTTGTATCACTAGATTCACACACGTTGCAAAATAGAGGAAGCCAGCTCACCTGGGGTCCTTGGGGTACAGGACACAGCACACAGCAAAGTCCTGCTCAGGAAGAAGGGGGGCACAACCCACTGCAGCGCCCCTTCAGTCTCTCCTCGGTCAAGAGCTACAAACTGCCCACAAGCCCCAGATCACAAAGCAAGGGTCAAGTGTCTCCCGCAGCCTATTCAGCAACTCTTCTTGAGGCAGAGGTTTTCTTCCTGATCGCGGACAGGTTAAATCCACCAGAGGCTTGACCAGTCCACGGTGTCTTCAAAGCGCTCCCAGCACTTCTCTGAACAATACTGAGACTTTTCTCGACGACATCATAAATATAACCAAAATCTTGGGGTTTTAGTTCTTCCAGTTATACCCCTTATTGTCTTTGAAGTTTCCTTGTGCTAAGGGGTCCCCGACCCCTCCCTAAATCAGTCTTGCGTATCTCCCCCCAGTGTCACCATCCTCTCTTTGATACTGGGGGCCTCTTCACCTCGCAAAGCCTCTCCTTCTCCCCGCTCCAGGTGCAGGGCAGCCTGGCGCCATCCCCACCCCTCCCCTGGGGCACGACCTCTCTCAGCCTTTCTCATCTCTCCCAGATCCAGGCAGGCAACTCACATTCTGCTGAGACATAGAAAAAGGTCTAAAGCACAAACACAGCCATTTTCTCAAATAGCGGTTTCTGGACACACAGCGACAAAACCATCTGCCCAAAAAGATGCGTTATGACGCTGCGAGCTCAGACATACCAAACTTCACTGATCCATTTCCAATTCTTGGGAAACTAGGCTAACAATACTACACCCAACCTCCCACATTCTGTCCTATGGGCAGGATGGCCTTTCACCAGGGAAAATGAAATGGAGTATTTTCCACTGTCAGGGCCTAGCACCCACACTGGCACAGGTTCTGCCTTTTACCTATACTGCACCCTGCCTAGGAGTTAACCAGGATGTCCTACAGGGGTGCCCCATGTGTATGTAAAAGGGAAAGTAAGTCCTGACAAGTGGTAGCACTTGTCAGGACAACATGCTAATTTAGCATAATGTGCGCAGGCCCTACACTGAAGACCTGTGTTCCCTCTCTCAGCATTTCTTTAGTACTAGCTCTGGCACACACAGTGCACATCACTTAGGGATCTAGCTAGTAAGGCAAACATACCAATCAGAGACAACCAAACACCACTACAATGTATACAGGGAACATCTGTGCTTGCACACTGATTAGCAGTGGCACGTACCTACAGCATCTAACTCCCTAACCGGGAGTTAGGCAACTGACCTTTATTTTTAATTGCTTATTTTGCACAAATACCTGTTTTTAAAAATTGTTGTTGTGGTGTTTAATTGCACTGTTGTACTTACTTTGCCTGGGACAGTTGGGGCGCTCAATTGTACCCGCGTCAGGCATACCGAGGGCCGACTCAGGGCCACACTCGGACTCAGATAGGCTTCCCGGAGGGCGACGATTTTGGCCGCCATCTTTGGGGAAAAGCACGGTTAGCGCTCTAGCGGTCGGGCGAATTACGGCCCGGGCGCTTTAAAAGCAATTGACAGAGCGAGGAGCATCGCTATACCTTACCCAGTAATAACAGAGCACTCCTGAGGCGGAAAGCCGGGAGTTAGGCAACTGACCTTTATTTTTAATTGCTTACTTTGCACAAATACCTGTTTTTAAAAATTGTTGTTGTGGTGTTTAATTGCACTGTTGTATTTACTTTGCCTGGGACAGTTGGGGCGCTCAATTGTACCCGCGTCAGGCATACCGAGGGCCGACTCAGGGCCACACTTGGACTCAGATAGGCTTCCCGGAGGGCGACGATTTTGGCCGCCATCTTTGGGGAAAAGCACGGTTAGCGCTCTAGCGGTCGGGCGAATTACGGCCCGGGCGCTTTAAAAGCAATTGACAGAGCGAGGAGCATCGCTATACCTTACCCAGTAATAACAGAGCACTCCTGAGGCGGAAAGCCGGGAGTTAGGCAACTGACCTTTATTTTTAATTGCTTATTTTGCACAAATACCTGTTTTTAAAAATTGTTGTTGTGGTGTTTAATTGCACTGCTGTACTTACTTTGCCTGGGACAGTTGGGGCGCTCAATTGTACCCGCGTCAGGCATACCGAGGGCCGACTCAGGGCCACACTCGGACTCAGATAGGCTTCCCGGAGGGCGACGATTTTGGCCGCCATCTTTGGGGAAAAGCACGGTTAGCGCTCTAGCGCTCGGGCGAATTACGGCCCGGGCGCTTTAAAAGCAATTGACAGAGCGAGGAGCATCGCTATACCTTACCCAGTAATAACAGAGCACTCCTGAGGCGGAAAGCCGGGAGTTAGGCAACTGACCTTTATTTTTAATTGCTGATTTTGCACAAATACCTGTTTTTAAAAATTGTTGTTGTGGTGTTTAATTGCACTGTTGTACTTACTTTGCCTGGGACTGTTGGGGCGCTCAATTGTACCCGTGTCAGGCATACCGAGGGCCGACTCAGGGCCACACTCGGACTCAGATAGGCTTCCCGGAGGGCGACGATTTTGGCCGCCATCTTTGGGGAAAAGCACGGTTAGCGCTCTAGCGGTCGGGCGAATTACGGCCCGGGCGCTTTAAAATGAAGTCTAATTTCCGTCCGCGCAGCGGGGGGGGCGCAGCGGGCGTGGCAATGGTGCGCTAGACCGGGCCTAGGGCCTGCCACTATGCCCGTGGCTCCTCCGGGACCCATGAGACTCTCGAGGGAGGAACTCTTGGCGCTACGACATCATGGGGACCTGGGGTGCCATCAGCGGGACTGGACTAACCCCCCATTCTGTCGTTGCCAAGTCTGTCCTGACCCCATCCCGGGGGAGACAAACGGCAAGAAGGCTGGTCGAGTATTGAAGATGGCGTTACTCAACTGCAGATCTCTGCCAAAGCATGCGGTAGAGATTAATCTGCTGATTGAAGAATGTAACCTCGACTTGCTCTTCCTTACGGAGACATGGCTATCTTCTAACACAGATTTTGACATTATCTCTGCACTTCCATGCGGCTTTAACATCCAGCATCAGAATAGAGACAAAGGGAAGGGCGGGGGTCTCGCTATAATTTACAAAGATTCCCTGACCTGTAGACTTGAGGAAGGCGGAATTTTAGACTCAGAAAGTGCATGTTTTAGTATCCAGCTTACACCTACTTATTCCCTCTCAGGATTCCTCATCTATCGCCCGCCGGGAAGTCTAAAACATTTCTCAGATTCCCTACTAGAAGCTACCTTAGCAGAAGCAGCCCGGGCCTCCAACTTTCTGGTTCTTGGAGACCTGAACCTGCATTTTGACGATCTCAATGATAAACTAGCTGCCGATCTAATTTCAAACCTCAAAACCTTTGAACTTGATCTTGTAAACAAGGAAGCTACCCATAACAAAGGCCACTTGTTGGACCCTATCTTTTCAAACAACTCCCAGCTTGTAGTCAAACCCCCTCTGCCCCTACCATGGTCGGACCATTTTGTAGTGCCTTTCTCTTGGGAAATCCATCCCGAAAAGATCAGGGCCTCTCGTCCCCGTATACTTCAAAGAGCCTGGCCGAGGCTATCGTTGGAAAGCCTGAAAATTGCCCTTGAACAATCGATTCCCTCTGCAGAATCCGATGTCCTGCAAGCAGATATAAACTTCCACAATTGGCTTACTAATTCCCTGGACACGGTTCTGCCCCTTAAATTGATAACAAAAAAGAGCAGTACTTTTAAATCCCCCTGGTTCACGACCGAATTAAGAGATCTCAGAAAAGCTTGTAAAAAATCGGAGCGTATGTGGAGGAAAGACTGGGCACTCAATAGCAAAACCTCCTACCAGGCTGCCCTGAGACTCTATAAAGCCGCACGGCAGAAATCCAAGGCAGACTTCTTTGAGGAGAAAATTAGACAGTCAGCTAACTCCTCCAGGGAAACGTTCAAAATCGTCAATCAGCTTCTCAAAATCCCAGCCCCACCAACCGCACATAATGACCCCGAACTAAGATGCGACCAGCTAGCAGAGTTCTTTGACGGAAAGATACAGAAAATCCTCGATAGCCTCCCTCAATCGCCTGCTACACTATCTACTGAAGCCCCTCTCCCCGTTTCTACTAGCCCCCAACTCGAGGCGTTCAGCTGTATTACCATGGAAGACTTTTGCAACACACTATCTAATATAAAAAGTGGCTCTCCTTCTGACCCAGCCCCGATGCATATCCTTAAACAAATTATGAGCACCATTGCCCCTATGGCCACAGAGTTGTTAAACACCTCATTCACCACGGGCACAGTTCCCCCGAGCTGGAAACAGGCCAAAATGAAAACGCTTCTAAAGAAACCGGGACTAGACACCTCCGATTTGGCCAATTTTTGCCCAATCTCCTTGCTACCGGGACTGGGCAAAGTGGCCGAAAAGGTGGTGAATAGGCAGCTCTCAGAGTTCTTGGAGACCAATGGCCTATTGAGCGATTCCCAAACGGGTTTTCGCCCAGGTCAGGGCACTGACACCGCCCTCATAGCGGTGACGGAAGAGGCAAGATGCATCTTAGATTCAGGGGGATCAGCGGCCCTGACCCTCCTGGATCTAAGCGCTGCATTCGACACCGTTGACCACGTAACCTTGGTCCAACGTCTTGCCAAATTAGGCATCACAGGGTCAGCCCTCAGATGGCTGGAATCTTTCCTGGACAAACGATCCTTTAGGATATGGGAAAATGGATCTATGTCCAAATCCACTCCCCTTCAGTGTGGGGTTCCTCAGGGCTCCTCCCTGAGTCCCACATTGTTTAATGTTTATATGGCCCCGTTAGAGGAGGTAGTAGCCCCCTTCGGGATCAAATCCATCAGCTACGCAGACGACACACAACTTGTCGTCTCGCTGTCGCAACAAGGGGGAGGCCCAGATGACCTCCCGAGATGCCTAACTGCAATTTCCTCCTGGATGACCGACTCAAAGCTCAAACTGAATGGAGCTAAGACTGAGATCATGGTCCTGGGTCACCAATTTACATCCCTGCCCTCTGAGCTTTGGCCTCCTTGCATGGGTGAATTACCCCCACCCAAGGAGAAAATTAAAAGCCTCGGGGTTTGGTTTGAACCCCAATTAACATTCAAGACCCATGCGCAGAAAGTTGCAGGAGGTTGTTTTGGCTTGCTGCGGGCAGTTCGGAAAGTTCTACCCCTCTTGCCTTTTCAATCGAGAAAGCTACTAATCCAGGGCCTAATTTTGTCCAGACTGGATATGGCAACGCTCTCCTCCTGGCTGCGCCTCAGGCTTCTATTAACACCCTGCAGCGAGTACAGAACGCTGCAGCCAGGTTGCTTATGGGGGCGCCTAGACGGGCTTCAGCCAAACCATTGTGAAAAGCCCTTCACTGGCTCCCAATTCAGGAGCGAATTACCTTTAAGTCACTCTGCATCGCTCATAAAACACTGCAGGGTAAAGGCCCACCGGCCTTGAGAGGGTTGATTCGCCCCTACAAATCGACTTGGGCCCTTCGGTCCGACGGAGAAAATCTGGCCATCACACCAAGAGTGAGGAAAGCCCGCACCGGTGGCCGCCGGTTCTCGTTGAATGCGGCAAAAAAGTGGAACGCACTTCCCAGGGATCTCCGGATGGAATCCTCCTACTTGAAATTTAGAAAAGCACTTAAAACCTTTCTCTTCCCTAATACTTCTTAAAACCTTTCCCTTCTTGAGTTTTCTGTTATTAGTCTACCAGCGCTGGGACGCCTCAGGGCAGCCATGCGCTTTATAAACCCAATTTCATTTCATTTCATTTCATTTCAACTCTGCAGCTCTCTGTCAGGAAAACATTCGAGGGGAAAAGCAAAAAGTTTAAGTGAACTTTAGCCAACAAGGCCAAGTCCAACAGGTCTATATTAGGATTTTAACTTATAAACTGCAAGAAATAAAAGTATCTCTCTGACAAAAGCAGTAACCCACAGACCTATTTAGATTATATGCACTGTGTGATCTGCATAGTACACGTTCTTTGCCGTAGGCATATTAACCCTCTGCACTACCTTACGTTGAGTCAACACTTCCACTAGACAAAACTCCAGTCTCTCACCAGGAAGAACATTAATCACTGGAGTTATCTTGACATTCTTATTGATGCCTGAAAATTGCTGGAGGCATGGAATGTGGCAGCAGGTGCTATTAAAACGATAATATACTTGCAAACATGTCACCCCCACTCCACTTCAGTGCCCGGTGCAGTGGCACCAGTCATTCCACCTTAGAGCCAGCCATCTAGAAAAGGTCAGCAGACGGGTATATTGAGTTCAAGGCCATAAGTGCATTTAAAAAGAAACGGGTGGATCCCAAGAATTGTAGCTCATATAGGCCGATATCGCTCCTGAACACAGATACCAAGCTCTTTACCAAGGTTTTCTGGCCAAAATTGGCTAGAAATTCTAATGCCAAACTGGGTAGATTCAGATCAGAGGGGCGTCATAAACAGTAGATGAGGTAATGACAATATATGAAGAATAGCACCAAAGATCCTCTTTATGAGTAGCCTTGTGTTCGGTGCGAGTTCACACCTGATAAAAACTCACACCACACCAATATCTGCAAGTCCTAGTACTTGCCAGTGTTATATGGCAGTTAGGGTCATTATCAACATTGCTAAGTTATCATGAGCTTTGCGGCCATGATGCTGCTTTTGCCCACGTTACTACATGACTTCATTTTGCAAGACTTTGTGCCTATCACATGAGAACTGTCTGCTTTCTGCGTTCTCTGCTTATTCCTGGAGTTTAGTCTGAACGTGATGTGCAAGGTCGATAAACATGCCCCTTGTTATTCTGTTGTGGTCAGTCCCTAGCACCTAGACAAAACATGCTAAACACAGCTGCGCTGCTGGAAAATACATGCTTTGATATTACGGGGGCACATGTTGTTAACACACACTTGGAGAGAGACGTCCCTTGGAGAAGAGCTATGCTGTTCCTATAATGTGAACCTTCCATCTAGGCTCTAAGGTATGGGGTCTGCTGACAAAGCCCAGAGATCTACCTTTATATAATAAACCTCAACTTATCAAGGGGAGGGTGGTTAGGCCTTACAGTCCTTTTCCCACTGTCCGTATATGATGACATCCCCCTTTATATTCTATGGTATTGTAACAATGCTAATTGTTTTAGGTGGATATATGACGTTACAACGCGGACTTTTACCACGCAGACCATTACCACGCATTTTTTACAACGCAGGACCCTTTACCACGCATACCATTACAACGCTGGTATTTACAACGCAGGTACTATTACAACGCATACCATTACAACGTAAGTATAGGTAAGTAAATAATATGGTAAAATAATTATTAATAATATTTTTTTAATTAATAAATTATTATTTTAATATTTAATATTTTAATTATTTATGTTAATATTTAATTATTAATTTTTAAATATATATGTTAAAAATACCCCTGTACCCCAAAACCCAAACCCAGCCCTAAAACCTAAAAATACCCCTGAACCCCAAAACCCAAACCCAGCCCTGAACCCTAAAAATACCCCTGTACCCCAAAAACTGAAAACTGACCCTGAACCCTAAAAATACCCCTGCACCCCAAAAACTGAAAACTGACCCTGAACCCTAAAAATACCCCTGCACCCCAAAAACTGAAAACTGACCCTGAACCCTAAAAATACCCCTGTACCCCAAAAACTGAAAACTGACCCTGAACCCTAAAAATACCCCTGTACCCCAAAAACTGAAAACTGACCCTGAACCCTAAAAATACCCCTTTACCCAAAAACTGAAAACTGACCCTGAACCCTAAAAATACCCCTTTACCCAAAAACTGAAAACTGACCCTGAACCCTAAAAATACCCCTTTACCCAAAAACTGAAAACTGACCCTGAACCCTAAAAATACCCCTGTACCCAAAAACTGAAAACTGACCCTGAACCCTAAAAATACCCCTTTACCCAAAAACTGAAAACTGACCCTGAACCCTAAAAATACCCCTTTACCCAAAAACTGAAAACTGACCCTGAACCCTAAAAATACCCCTTTAGCCAAAAACTGAAAACTGACCCTGAACCCTAAAAATACCCATTTACCCAAAACCCAAACCTAAAATATTTTAAATAAAATTATATACTTACCAATACTTACGTTGTAATGGTATGCGTTGTAAAAGTACCTGCGTTGTAAATACCAGCGTTGTAATGGTATGCGTGGTAAAGGGTCCTGCGTTGTAAAAGTTGCGTGGTAATGGTAGGTCGTGGTAAAAGTTGCGTTGTAAAGGTTGTATACCGTTTTAGGTTTATGCATGTTGCTGATGGTAGTGGCTCGTATACTGCACTATAGAGCACGATAGTTAAAATAAACATTTTAAACTGTACAGTGACTCTGACAATCCTTATTGTGGACAAGTACGAGTGAGTGAGAGAAAGGGTATGTCTTGCTACCGTGATTACTGAGAGAGTTGGGAGTGTTGTGTTCGGGGTTGTCTAATCATTTTTAGCTTCGTGAATATGTAGGAGAACGTAGGAGACACTACAGCTAGCCGGTTTTGGGATTTTGGGTACTAAGGTGGTAGGAAGGTACAACACCTATACACTGAGGTCCTGTTTTCCTGCACATAGTTCTGTGTATGTGCAGAATCCCCGCAAAATCAGGCATTTTCCCTCTTTAAATTCCATAAGGGTTGAACTGCTGAAATATAACAAGGGATGTGACCTTTATCACACCCATTAATTACTAGCTGCAACAAACTCAGAATTTTTATATTTGCGGTAACAGAAGTAACCACACATATTGTAATTTAGCAGGCCAATGAAAGCATAAGTACAAAAAGTCAATAAGAAAACAATCCTGTCTGTACTTCTTAGCCTCGACCCCACTGATTAGGCATTTGGGCGGGTAAGCTGAAGCTCACTTCAATGTGTTCTACATGTGGTAAGCCTGGGTTAAAAAATAATTTTATTTGGGTGCCTAACACACATAAAACCCACATGCCTCCATGCATTTTATCTCGTATAACTATCGGCAGGTTGGAAAATCCAAGTACAAGGGAGGGACTAAATACTGGAATAAAGAACTGTTGATACGAACTCCATGTCTAAACTTTTTGTGTGCTCGTAAAACATTAAATATCGTCAGGTTTGACGTGCCGAAATTTATCCAGAGATGTGGTATTTACCAGGTGCGATAAAATTCAACAAACTTATAATTCCTATATGTGTTATAACATGAGTAGCCGGGTCGACGCTCCACTCCCTGATGCACTGCTTGAAAGGATATCAAATCCACAGTTAGTCCGGGAGTGGAGCATCGACCCGGCGCTCCCCACTTTCATGTTTTATGTAAAGTGCGCAAGGGGCAAAGCACTACCCTGTATCGCACGCACATTCAAAAGGAGGCTCATTAGTTTGTATTAATTTGAGACAGATAAGGTGTGCAGACCACCTCATTCATGATATAACATGAGTAGCCACACATAAAAGGCCATTCTTAATAAGGGCCACATTGTTTCTTCGTATAGATTGGTTTCTCAGCAAAATGGGGCCCGACATGGGCTTAATGCAGCATTTCATGAGCTAACTGGTATAACACGTACAGAGATAAAATATTTCACAGTACTAAAAAGAATGTGTCCATTCAAAGATCCGATCGCTGTTGAAGGCTTACCATCAGATGGCCTCAGTCACAACACATCATCATCCTTTGATCGTTCACATGTCCAAGTGTTCTTAATGCAAGTTAGTAAAGTGTAACCATCTTTCTAGAGACTAACCTTTTATAAGCATCTCAGGTCTGGTTCCCGGTAATGTCCACATGGCCTGTGCCAGATGTCCAAACACAGTGGCGTCCAGGGTGGAAAACTTTGGTCCCATAATGTATTTTTTATCACCTGCAAGTAGACCAACACAAGGACAAATAATCAAACCACATGAATTTTGCAATGTTTCTCTTGTTGTCACATTTGTTGTTTGGAGCTATGTGAAAACACGGGTGAGGCGATTACAGAAGTGAATGGGAAATAGAAACCCCGAAGAGGCAAGTGAAAGAAGTGAACGATAAAGGAAAACCAAGGATGAGGTAAATACAAAAAGTGGGAAAAAAAGTAAGATTCATCAAATCTGGAAAGCCACTCATAAACTAATGTACAAATATTTTTTTCCAGGTATTCCTGTATGATTAAAAGTGTTGCATGAAAGTCAACTGCTATGATTTCCAAACATGATGTCTGGGCAGTGAATAAACACAAAACTTTGTACAGAAATTAGACGACTTTAGTATTCATAAGCTACTTCAAGCAGCTCATGGGTTATATATAGAAGGTTAAAGAAATAAGACTTCTGTTCAGCATGCTCAGCTGTCTACACAGAATGACTGAATCTCCGCTCGCTTTGCTCTAATTTTCCCTTTTCCTTATTGTAGATTTCAAATAGTGTGATTGTTCTTTTTTAATTGCACTAGTTGCAGAAGGTTAATATTTATCTTAGTACTAAAGTGTTTTGTTTGTCTAATATATTTTCTTAGAAATATCTATGGCTTCGCTCACGTTCCTGATATCAAAGTACAGGCTCTCAGGAGATTGTCTTTTTTTTTTTAAATAAATAAAAAAATCTATTGAAATACATAACATTCATGAAAGCGAAGTTAAAATGGGGATCAAAGGCTGTAAGCATGAGTGGATATCCATATATATATATATCGAGTGAACAAGCGGCGTCCGCGCTGCAAAACGCGTCTCTGACTCTTGGGTGAATAAAATTTGAAGCACGAATTTTGGGTCCGTGTCCTGTTTGCTGGCGATGCGTGAGTGAAGACGTGGCTGCCGTACTGACAGGATTTCATAATATATATATATATTATATATATATATATACTTGAGGATGAAGGATCACAAGAAAACAACAGCCAGCCAGGGCAAAAATCTGGATCCCAAAGGATACAATGAGTCAAAAAGAAATAAAATATCCAAGAAAGAAGTGACTCAAACAAATAGATTCACCAAAGAACCAAAATATATTTCCACTACAACGTTTCAGCTTCCGCCTTCCTCAGGTAGTTTCAAGATGGTAAGCTCACTGGCTGCACAGATGACACAGCTGAATTTTCAAAAAGCATCATGAGTGAAGATTCCATTTGGAATGTGGAATCAATGCAGTCCTGAGAGTTCTTGAGATATGCAGTGATCAGGTTGTATTGTCAGTAATGTTCAGTCCATCTGGATGCAATGATTTTAAACAGTACATCCAGAAGTAAAGGGAAAAAAAACACTCAAAGAAAGAAAGATAGTGCAAATAGATATCTGCAGATAGTGTTTATCATTGAATGTAAAATTGTTGGATTTCAGCCGTCTTCAGCCCGGCTTGCTTGAATCCAGTGGCAAAGTGAGCAAGGGACTCACGTCTGAGCATACCCTGCCAACTTGTGGCAAACAAAGTGGTACAAAAGGGGGTACTGCCAAGCCATACCTTCCCTGGACGGGAAACAAGCTTCCGAGGATCGGTTTCTGGCATTTCAGCCGTCTTCAGCCCGGCTTGCTTGAATCCAGTGGCAAAGTGAGCAAGGGACTCACCGGTCCTCGGAAGCTTGTTTCTGGACTGATTTGCATATGGCCATGTCTGAACTGGGGTGGCAGATGGGGCTAAAGAATGGTGATGGATTAAACCCAGATCTGTTGACTGGGTGTGAGTGTTTGATTGGTTCAGAGGCTCCGTCCATCACCACCCCCTTTTGTACCACTTTGTTCGCCATAAGTTGGCAGGGTATGCTCAGACGTGAGTCCCTTGCTCACTTTGCCACTGGATTCAAGCAAGCCGGGCTGTAGACGGCTGAAATGCCAGAAACCGGTCCTCGGAAGCTTGTTTCCGGTCCAGGGAAGGCATGGCTTGGCAGTTCGGCTGGACTGTTCCCATGAGGCACAGGGTCAGACTGATTTGCATATGGCCATGTCTGAACTGGGGTGGCAGAGTGAGCTAAAGAACGGTGATGGATTAAACCCAGATGTGTTGACTGGATGTGAGTGTTTGATTGTTTCAGATGCTCCGTCCATCACCACCTCCTTTTGTACCACGTCAATATTGTGAGGGGCATAGTGCAATTCCATGATGTTGTACTGTAGTGATCCCTAAGACTAGTCTTCATGCAGTCCTGGTAGCCTCTCCAAAAATGAACATAACAGTAAGACCATATGTGGCTATTCATACTGTGATGCTTGAAAGGGTGCTATGGTAAGACATATAGACTCTTGAGAGTATAAAACTCACAAGAGGAAACATCTTTAATAATTTCACTCAATGATTGGCCAGGAGGATTTAAACATACAAACTTCATAATGCTTGCAATGAGAAATCAGCCATTTAACCTCATACTAGACTTGGGGTACTTCTGATTTGATTAGAGTTTCAAAAACCTACCTCACGCTACATCCAATTTGGGCATTTGATCAAGCAATTTGCATTTGTTTTTCTCAAGATAAGTCACACTGCACCTCTTTAGGTCACATTTCAAAATGAGGCAGGGCACAGATTTAGTGCTTGCAGTCTAGCCAGGGACTAGAGCCATTGATACAGCATTGTGAAATATCCAAGGTTATGTTGCACTTCCCAGTGCTCCTGATCATGCATTTTGAAGGATGTCACTCTAGTCTTCATCGGAAAGCTATAGCAACAATTGATGTTCCCACCAGGACTTAAGGACAAGGGTGGTAAGTCAAAAGAACACACGGTTAATGAGGATACCATAAACCCAGAAACAGTGGCTTGAAATGTTCCCCAAGACTCTACAGCTTGGCTCATGCCAGACTGTTCCAGATCTGCAGAAGTTGGACGTAGAAATGTCATACACAATGGGACAGTTGTTGATGTTTTTAATGGGAGTATAGAGAAACAGACAGGGTAGTGTAGGGCCCTGAGAACTGTACTACACTGTCCTTTATTGTTGGTAACGTGACCCGTATACAAATTTTAGCCCCACCTAAACGAGGTGCTCCTGGAGCACAGAAGTACAAGCTAAATGGCTCCAGCCGCACTGTGAAATTTCATGACTGGTAATGTCTATTGATTAAGCTGTCATATAAGATATGCTCATTAATGGTTTTTATGATGGTTTTACATTTTTTTATTGATTTTATTGCTTTAAAGTTTTTGTATGTGAACTGTATATAAGTGAACTTTTATGGCAGGACTTGACGAATAAAGAATATGATGATGATGAATAAGGTAATCTAAATTTAAAGGACAATTCTTCAAATAACTTGAACGTTCCAATAGGCATTAACATTTTTATTTGTCAAGATACCCTTTTATATCTATTGTTTCCAACATATCACTCTCATCAAAGAGAATAGTTGAGTCCTCCTCAATGAGCACCTTCATATATGCTACTTTTAACACAAAATCTTTAATGAGCCCCATCCCAAGCATATTTATGGGAATGCAAGATGGAATTGGTGTCTACAGTTTCCCGAAAACAAATTGAATCCCTGATATATGATTGTGTGTGATGGCAACACTTCATGCGTATGCTGGCTGCACACCTGACATGTCATGCATGTGACGAAAACACCCCAGTATAAAATAGCTATATAACTGACATGCCATACCTGTGTCACTAAGAAAATCATGGTGTGTGATAGCTGCACTAATATATACAAAATTATCCTGTCTAACTAGTGGTATGTGGCACATTCATAAATAAGCCCAGCATCACAAATGGAAGTGGTGAAACACTTGTCATTAACAAAAGGACTACATGAAATTCACAGTTTGCAATATATGTGCTGCAATGTGTGTGGTCTCAAATATGTAGGCAACACTACCAGTCAGCTAAAAAAACGAATTATAGAACACATTCGAGTCATAAACAACAATGACTTCACATATGCCAGGGCTAGGCACTTCCACACAAAAACACAATGATGATCGGAAAAACTTAAAATTCTATGAGAGCGGTGGAGGCAAAATACACCAACTGATTGGAATCCATAAATATTATCAGATTGAGAACGAAAGGTCTAAATTCTGACGAAGAGTTACATGTACATATCTATAAATCATGGAAACATCTGCATTTTGAAAACCACGTGGAGCAGTACAGCTCTACACTTAGGAGTAGAAGAAGTAAAGAGCAGATAAGAATCCAGAAAGTGTTTATTTGGAACAACAATTCATTAGCGTCTATTATAAGATTAAGAATAACACCCCTGTACATGAAACCATTGGTTTAATCTCATTTTAAATATGCATTGGCAATGAGCATGAATGAAAGTACATTCTGGCTCATGAATGAAAGTGCTTTTTGTGTCACTTATGGGTTAAGGCACTTAGGGGCATATTATCAAGGGACATAACGCCGCTCTTTTGGCACATAGCGCCAACAAAGCGGCTATTTATTTATCGCACAATCATCAAGGTGGCGCTAACATGCATTAGCCCATGTTAGCTGCCGTTTCCGTGATGCTTTGCATCTTAGCGATATACATCGCTAATTAGATGCAAAGTAGGCTTTCCTGCCATGAAACAACATGAAAGATGTCGCTAACATGACATCGCAGTATTTACAGGGCAACCCTGGAACTTCTTTACGATTTAAAAGTCCACGCAAACCGCGGTTATCGCCGGATATTTACGCCTGCTGGAAAGTTGACTTAGCAATGTTTTCTATGGGTTGTGGATTGTCTGGTTACGTCCACACTCCCCTATCAGTCTTTTCATTAGCCTGTGAAATCATCGCTGGATTTCACACGCTAATGAGGATTATCACTGTCTATCGCTGGTTTGTACATCACCTGATGGCAGAGCGTTGTTAATACGCCGCTAACACGGCGATGTAAACCTGCGATACGCGGCGATAATCTAATTCGCGCTAAGCGCAACTTGTGATATTTACTGCTACCCGTTGATGATATGCCCCTTAATAAGTCTTTGTAACTGCACTCTGCCTCTCATCTTTGAACTCATGCACACAGTCACACACCCACTAACTCATTCTAGCATTCACCATCTGTCACAACCCCATTGAAACACACACTCTCAACAACATATTCAAGATAGAAGAAAACATGTAGAAAACATGGAAACAAGCTGCCATCTAAACAAAGCAGGTATATGCTTGCAATAACAAAACTAAATATAGTAGCAGGTGTCCGTCTCGCAAAGCTATTGTACGTGGTGTATCTTTGTTTTAACGTTCCATAATGGCGTGATGGTCGCCTGGTTTAGTGGATGTGACCACGTGGGATGCGGTGCACTGCAGATGAATTGAGCAGCAGGCAAGCAACCCATTAGCACTGCCTAGAGAGCTCTAGTATACTTTTAATGACAAAATAAAAAGAGGAGAAGCTAAGAAATGTAAGGGGGAACTATGGAAGGAGAAATTTGAAAACTAAAGGATTGACCAACCAGCCCTGACACTGAAGCACATTTGTTTTAAGGTACACGTGCACATGTGATCAGAAACTGCCATCATTCAGATAGCTAATGACTGAAGCGGATTGAACTATTACCCCATGCAGCTAAGGCTGACTACGGCTATTAATGCCTGTAGCAACACGGGAGCGGTCACTCTAAGAAAGGTGCCGCAGCCCTGCTTGAACAGTTTACTGGCGCTTTTTTAAAATTATTTTATTCTGTGATATTCACTAAAACTAAAATGATGCACTGTTTTTAAAAACTGAATTGGGAAATTCACCACGCTGTAATTTGCTGCAATATCGGCTCGACCCACTTCCTGGTGGAAACGCCTACCCAGAGCGCCAATCAGAGAGGAGGGGGAGGAGCTAAGGCTGACTACAGCTATTAATGCCGGTAGCAGCGTGGGAGCGGTCACTCTAAGAAAGGTGCAGCGGCCCTGCTTGAACTGTTTACTGTCGCTTTTTTAAAATGATTTGATTCTGTGATATTCATTAAAACTAAAATGATGAACTGTTTTTAAAAACTGAATTGGGAAACTCACTGCACTGTAGTTTGCCGCGATACCGGCTCGACCCGCTTCCTGGTGGAAACGCCTACCCAGAGCGCCAATCAGAGAGGAGGGGAAGGAGCTAAGGCTTACTACGGCTATTCATGCTGGTAGCGGCGCGGGAGCGCAACAGACGCGCCCAGCAGGCGCGCCACAGGCAAACCCATCTGTGCCTGTGCGCGGCCGACCGGGGCAAGGTGGCAAGTCTCTATGCCCAAATCATAACTTACTCTGCTACCGACCTAAAAATGCTACACTCAAAAGAGCTAGCAGTTAACCCTCTCACGCATGCTAGCATGGCCAGGAACGGGATAATGGAAAGAAGATCCTTTTTTCCTGAAATCTGATACCCTACCCATCCTGTAAGAGGCACCGATCTCCAGAATAGAAACAAAGAAAAGACTCTATCAGTTATCTATCTGAACAACCGTTCTATGGTTAAACACCGGCTGGATATACATTACCTATTGGAGACTGAGAAACCAGATATTCTACTATTAATAGAAACCTGGCTATCACAGGATTCCTCCCCTGACATTTAGCAGCCCTACCTAGTGACTTCTATATCCTCCAAGCCAACCACACTCAGGGGAAAATGGGGGGGGGGGGGTAGCAGCTATAATACACCAGGATTTTAAATTCACAGCACTAACTTCACTCGACTTACCACTAGTAGACAACCTAGTGATCAAACTAGAATCTGATTCTACACCTTTGGTATGCGTTCTACTCTATAAACCACCCCAGAGCATGCCACAGTTCCTACAGTCCTTGAGTGAACAGATGTCACATTTAATAACAAATCATGCAAAAATACTGCTGATCGGTGATTTCAATAACTGGACCAATGAATCATCAGGTGGCCCTCACTCAGCTGAATTAACAGACTTACTCACTGGGCTTAATCTCAGTCAACATATCACCACTGCTACACACATTAAAGGGCACATACTAGACTAGATATGGTCAGCCAATCTGGTTATTACCAATCCAGCGGTCACTCCCTGTATAAGGTCCGATCATCATCTCATCAAATTCACTATTGATAATCTCACCAGGCACAAAACATCCCTAACTGATATTGGATAGGTCAGGAGCTGGAACACTATTGACAAAAGTAAATTTTTAGAGACAATGACTAACTCCATGCCCATCACCCAATCCTCCATCAATCAGAGTGAGAAACACCTATCGGATTGGCTTCTGACAGCTAGCAATAAACATGCCCCCCTTAGGCGAGTACATCGAGCACGTCGCCATGAGGCCCAGAGGTGGTTTTCCCCTGATTTGAAGAAATTAAAACTAGCTCTGCGTAAAGCTGAAAGGAGATGGAGAAGTAAATTCCTTGACTGATGACAAAAACATTTATTTAGCAGCACTCAGAAATTTAAAAAAAAACTATCCAGGCTACTAAAGCTGAATACTTCTCATAAAAAATTATCACCTCTTCAAATCGATCAAAAGAAATCTTCTCGATAGTTAATGAACTATCTAACCCCGACAGAGTGACCCAAAAATCCACACTTTCACAAACACTATGTATTCATTAAACAACTTCTTCATCAATAAAATCAAAGCTAATAAAGCAAGTATCCCCATGCTCGAGCCCTGCCTGTCCATCAATACCCAAGAATTCTTACATTTTGGAACAGATTCCATTAATAAGTCAAGAAATATTCTCTGACCTGTTGACAAAAATAAAATCTGGCTCTCCTAGGGATTGTTGCCCCCCTTGGATCCTAAGGGAAGCCCTTACTGTTTGCCCGAGTCCAGCTATGTCCCTTTTAAATGAGTCACTGTCCCAGGGCTATGTACCTGACACCTTTAAGGAGGTTTCTGTCATCCCCCTCCTAAAGAAGCCAGGAGCGGACCCTAAAATCCTAACCAACTACCTCCCTATATCATTGCTACCTTACCTGGCCAAACTACTCGAAGCCCATGTGGCCAAAAGTCTATCTGCCTTTTTGAAGTAGTCCGATTATCTAGACGCACACCAAGCAGGGTTATGCCCAGCTCACTCCACAGAATCAGTTATACTGACAGTATTGGACACCCTTTAGGATAAGGCTGACAGGGGCGCTTCGCAAGCCTGCTGGACCTTTCCGCAGCATTTGACATGGTCGACCACAATATCCTGGTTGATCGTGTCAAGTATGCAGGAATTCAAGGCTCAGCCCTCAAATGGATTAGCTCCTTTTTAACAAACCGATTTCAGGGGGTCCGCCTAGGCCAATTTACGACCCCCAAGATAAGAACTACATGCGGCGTTCCTCAGGGAACCTCACTTTCCCCTCATCCGTTCAATTTATACCTTGTCCCTCTGGTCCACGCCCTGAAAGAAAGGAAAGTTTACCCCTTTAACTATGCGGACGACTTCCAACTAGTGTTCTCATTCAGTAACTCTCCTACATCCATCCAAGAATTCCAGACTAGGATGCTGTTCATCCGTGACTGGATGAACAGCAACCATCTGAAAAAAAGTCAGATAAGACGAAAGTGATTCTCACAGGAGGCTCCTTAAACCCCTGGAGTTCCAGGTTCTGGACTAAAGAGGTGGGACAGCCCCCTATTCCTTCCACATCTGCCAAAACTCTGGGAGTCATATAAATAATGATCTCACAATGAAAACTCAAATAGGATCCGTAATTTCAACATGCTTTTTCCAACTAAGGAAAATAAATATAATTAGCAGGTTCCTAACACAGGAAGCAAAAATACAGGCAGTACTTGCTATGGTGATATCCCATATAGATTACGCCAATTCCCTATACTTCGGCATTCCTGCTTATCTCACCCACTGTCTTCAACTAGTACAGAACCAGGCAGCCAGACTGATTATTCTGAGAAACAGGCATCAACATGTCACTCCTCTACTAAGGAAGCTACACTGGCCCCCCATAACCCAGAGATGAATGTATGTCATTACATTGCATACTAATAACACAGGTGCCATTATAACACAGGTATTACTACGCGATGTCAATGACAACGACATGCCATTACATCGCAAACTTTTACCACGACTATGCCCTTACCACGCATGCCATTACAACGCAAAGGCTTGCGTAGTAAAGCTATACTCGTGGTTAAACTTTGCAAGGTAAGTGACTACCCTACCCCTACACAACCCTCCCCCGACCTCCAGTCTTCACCCTACAATAACACTACACTATCCTGCACGACCCCTCCGACACTACCCTAAATGCACTATACTACACAAACACTACAACACCACCCTAAACCCTAAAACACTACTACACTACCCTAATCCCTAATGCACTACCCTACACAAACACTACAACACCACCCTAAACCCTAAAACACTACACAAACACTACCCTAAACCCAAAAACACTACACAAACACTACAACACTACCCTAAACCCTAAAACACTACACTACACAAACACTACAACACTACCCTAAAACACTACTCAAACACTACAACACTACCCTAAACCCTAAAACACTACACTAAACAAACACTACAACACAACCCTAAACCCTAAAACACTACTCTACACAAACACTACCCTAATCCCTAAAGCACTACACAAACACTACAACACTACCCTAACCCTTAATGCACTACACTACTCAAACACTACAACACTACCCTAAACCCTAAAACACTACACTACACAAAAACTAAAACACAACCCTAAACCCTAAAACACTGCAAACACTACAACACTACCCTAAACCCTAAAACACTATACTACACAAACACTACAACGCTACCCTGAACCCTAAAACAACACACTACAAAAGACTACAACACTACCCTAAACCCTAAAGCACTACACAAACACAACCCTAAACCATAAAACACTACCCTACACAAACACTGCAACACTACCCTAAACCCTAAAACACTACACTACACAAACATTACAACACTACCCTAACCCCTAGTGCACTACACTACTCAAAACTACAACACTACCCTAAACCCTAAAACACTACACTACACAAACACTACAACACTACCCTAAACCCTAAAACACTACAAACACTACAACACTACCCTAAAACACTACACTACACAAACACTACAACACTATCCTGAACCCTAAAACACTACACTACAAAAACACTACAACACTACCCTAAACCTTAATGCACTACACAAACACTACCCTAAACCATAAAACACTACACTACACAAACACTACAACTCCACCCTAAAAAACTACACTACACAAACACTACAACACTACACTAAACCCTAAAACACTGACACTACCCTAAAACACTACACTACACACCCTAAAATTGCCCTAAAATGTAAAACACAACCCCACACAACACAAACATTACAATACTACTTTGACACTACCCTAAACCCTACAAAAGTAACCCCCACCCCAAGCGCAATCCCTCTTACCTCTCTTTCCTCATGGTTCATCTCCAGTGTCGGCGTCTCTGCTCCCGGTTCCTGCTTCCAGCGTCGTCTGAGGGGCGGTGCACGTCGTTGTGAGGAAACAGCCTCAGTTTCCTCACAATGACATGGATAGCCATTACATTGCATGCGTTATAAAAGCGCATGAGATGTAATGGTTTGCATAGTAAACGCTACGCGTTGTTACATCGCTTGTGATGTAATTGCTAGGCGTGGTAAAATCTGTGTAGTAATGGCTGTTTCCCCCCAGAGATGTGCCTTCAAGGTGGGATGTAATATCTTTAAGTCCCTGAATGGCAGACACCCCAAATTCATCAACAGCCTGATTGAAAGATATGTTCTGACCCGCAACCTGCGATCTGCCCATATGCATCTTCTGACTATACCTCCCTTTAAACTGAAACGTTTTGGTGGAACAAGGTTCGCCATAATACGCCCCAGATACTGGAACTCCCTGCCTCTAGAAATTAGATCCTGCACAGATCTCATGAGTTTTCGTAGGCTCCTAAAAACTTGGCTATTTAGACAGGCATACGAGTAACATATCAGACCAGCACCTCTAGAGTAGCGCCATGAAACCAATCTCGTGTACGTGCGCTCTATAAATAAAGTATACCATAACATAACATGCAGTAAACTGTCAAAGATGGAAGCAGACTGCAAATGACACTCAGACAGACCTATTGTAGAAGAAGGCTGACCTAAAGGACCTTTATGTATCGATATGAATACATTTATTTGGATATATGCATTATTTATTGATTTTTTTATTAAACAATTCTGGCAGAGAGCTACGTTTGTCAGTCCTTCCTAAGAGATCATATCAAACAATGATTACAGTGAAAATCTTCAACTGCTAGAATTTGTCAGAAGGGGCAACTAACAGCAGAATCCTTCTCCTAAAAGGTAATCTGTGCATTTCTTGCATCAAAATACCTATCAATAGGCTTTATTACAAGATAACAACATTCCAATCTTAAGTGTCTACTCACTTCAACTTATGCTTTGCACAATAAATATGTGAAGCCTATTGATTCTATTGTAGATTTTCATTATAAACTATAAGTCCTATTATAAATAATTATCTTCATCATTGGCTTGTCACTATAGCCAACTGAGACCTACTGTGTTAGCCATAAGCTTTCCCACAAGGCATCCACCAAGGTACGCCATAGCAAAATTACCAAACAGTTGCCAAGACAATATGACAGCCCTACTAATACGGGCAATTAAGTACTATCGTACTGCAAATCTTCTATGCCTATGGTCTACTCAGGTGAGTCACCAAAACCCTTGCTTACTATGATAATCTGTGAGATTCCGCGTAACGAAATACTAGGACCAGGCAAAATCTGTAATATCAGGCCTATTGGCTTTATCATACCTTTTTATTATAAACAGATTGCTCCTAAGGAACCTAAAATAACTTTCCTAGTGAACCAATAAGGCATATAGCCTTTACCATCGGCGTGATACTATAACCAACACACGCCTAATGAGGTTTGCATTATTGGGCAACCAACACAAACTCTGTTATAAATATGCACATTTGCACAGAATTACAATTGGCAAACCAATATACAACCACTCTCAATTGGTCCCCAAGAATCATCACAGTGAAAATCTTCCAAGGGTTTGTCAGAGTGACGGGCCAACACCACAACACTTGCCTACTATGGTGATATGTGAGATAGTGTGTAACCAAATACCTGTCTACAGCCTTTAACATGTGATTACAATCCACCTTTTGAGGCTTATTGGCTTTGACAAAACTGCTTACAATAAATAAGGCAGGCCTATAGCCTTTGTCATAACTTTTCATAATAAACAACCTATGGCATCTGGCAAAACTTTTCCCTGAACACTCATCAGGCCTATAGATGTTATCACTGGCTTGTCTTCATAAACGAATCAGGACTACCGTACTTAGTGTAAGCATTCCCACAAGGCATCCATCAGCGTACAATTATTAATGTAAACAAAATTACAATCTGCAAAACAAAATGTATTCCATCCTTAGAGATAAGAGGGCTTTGCAAAGATTCTCACAGTGCAAATCTCCTACACCTGCGGTTGGTCAGAAGGGGCAACCAATACAAAAACATTTTCTACTAGGGTGATCTGTGAGATTCCATTTAACAAAATACCTATAAATTGGCTTTAATACAGAGTGCTAAGAAGCCACCCTTAATTGGCTATTGATTTTAACATATGCTTTTCACACTAAATGCATCAGGCCTACTGTCTTTTTAATACCATTTCATAATAAACAGATCAGGCCTATAGCCAGAATCATTGTTTTGTCAATATAACCAATTCAGTTCTTCTGTACTGAGGATAAACTTTGCCAGAATCTAAAAAGTGCAATTCAAGCAATAGTTTTAGTGGAAACACACAACTTTCACCCAATCAAATCCTGTACCCAGTGAACACATGAGTGGAGCCTAAGCCCCTTTCACAAAAGTAGTCTGAAAGCTTTGTGTTTTTTTAAATCACATAACATCTGGTGACTGCTGCGCTGTCAAGGAAGATCTAAAAATGCATGTGGATTCGGTGGCGGCGGTCATTAACTAAAAGTGGTGAGGCGAGCAAATGCGTTAAAAAAGGTGCTGTGTCAACTAGGGGCAAATGAATCATTAGGCATTGAATACACAGTAACTAAATTCCCGACATAAATAACATTAACCTTTTAAAGTTAAAATATTTACGTTTCAAACTTTAATGTAATACATGTCAGCGCTTTAGTTTAAATTAATTGAAGTAAAATTAAACATTCACTTACCTTGTCTCACGTCCTCCGGTCCTGGTGGTCTTCTCGTCGTCCAGCGCGGACCCCAGCCAACTCCCCTAACCAGTCCTCATGCTGCTTTCATGCTGTTAAGCGCTCCCAAAGTCACTGGAGGCCTATACTTGCTCTCCATCCAGCAGTCTAAGACAGCTCAGGTTGGAGAGGTTTGAAGTAAACATGTCAGGCTGGTCATCGAAGACTGCTGGCCCAAATGGCATGTGCCCTTTAAACTTGTGCACCACTCCACCTCCCCTGCTGACAGTCAGTAGCAATGGCCCACCCTCACAACCAGCTCAGGCTGGCACTGGTAAAATAAAATGGTAGTATCTTTATATTGCCATTTTATTTTTCCCTTTTTCAGCACCCTCAGCAGGGGGAGCAATGATTCTTCGCCCAACAGAAGAAGCCCCTGCTGTGTGGATTTCTGCAGCCCTGTGCATCTCAAACACACAGCCGCACTTTGAAGTCTAAAATTAATGATGGAAAGAGAAGATGATCTGCACTGCTGCTAGAGAAAAACAAACACTGTACATTATCTACTTATCCCTCTACCCTACCACCATATGCTTTATTTGCATTTGTTTTTAGCACACAGGGACTGAATTTTGCTAATAGCAGTGGCGGCTGGTGGAATTTGAAACTGGTGAGGCGTATGCAGATTGAATGAAAGTATGTGAGCGAGCCTGATGGCAATAAGGGGGGCTTGGGGGAATTTTTTTGTAAATTGGCATCTGTTTGGTGAGATTGTCAGCACTATTTCTGTGATAAATGGACTAAAAATTCAGTATTTCTAGGCATTCATAAATGAAAACTTACACATTATTTCAGAGAATTTCTGGGTTGCCAAGTCACACACACCGACAGGCCCTGCACATTTGTTAACTTGCAGAGGCGTTGAGACAGACGCACTGACACACGCACCAGTGTCAGACCACTAACACATGCAGGCTTGTGTAAGGAGAATTACACAAATCAACATTCAGACACACAGGTTCAGAAGATACAGAAAAATTGTGCAAGTACAGTACAGAAGAGGAAAATAAAACATAAGAAACACCAACCTGAAGGAATTACAGTCTTGCAAACATTATACCACTGGGATATCCTAGCGCGTAGCGACAACTGTGTGTTTGACCTGCAGAGCTCCTTTAAAACACATTTGCGTCAAGCACATGCAGAAGCTAAACAAGTACTGGCGTCTGGCAAAGCCAATATGCCTGGCATGCATTTTGAGCCTCAAATAAAACATAAAACCCTGCTGCAGTGTAAAATCAAACAAAACGATCTGTATGCAGTGTATCTAGGAGATAAAACATAATTAGTAACGATTCAGACTAGTTTTTGAGAAAATCTTGCAATTGAAAGCGATAACATCTTCCTGAAACACATACAAGCACTAGTGAGACGCTGTTTTGCCCCGCGACTCACCAGCCTCTTGGGAGACCAGCTGAGCTGGGGTGCTCGCAATTCAGCTAAAGAAAATGGGGAACCCACTCACTACGAGAAGTTCGAGCCAGGGACTTGGCCACAGGGGTCATTGAGCCCAGGTTCAAGAAGGAGGAGAGGCCGAAAAGCTGCAGGTGCGAAGGTAGCCCGAGGGTCAAATGGGGTCTGGGGGTCTGGGGATACACCGGTGTGCAGGTCAGTAAGACAATACAAGGGGGGGCCAATAGGCCCCCACGCAAGCATGGCGGGGCCCGGCCCCTCACACACCCCGTCCCTTTCGGGGCCGCTTGCCCCGCGCCCTCGCCCCGGAAGTACTGGTGTGCTTCCGGGGCGAGGGGGCGGGGTCGCGGCGGCGAAAGGGTTAAAAGCCTGGGGAGCGCGGGAAGCGGCCTCTTTGTGCCCGCGCTCCCAGGCTCGCTCCTCGCCCCACCGTGGGGCCGTGTAATTTTCTCTATTTTCTTTTTCCTCTGCAGGTGTCGCGAGTCACGGCGGTGCTATAAGCAAAGAAGCCGGCGCGAGCAAGCATCTCGGCGAAATGAGGAGGCGCAGAGTGAGCCGGGCGGGGACGAGCATCTCGGCGAAATGAAGAGATGCAGAGAGGACCGTGGGCCAATAATGGCCCGTAATTTGCTTTCCCTCTTTGTCTTTCTGCAGGTTGGCGCTCTCACCTACGGGAAATCGGCGGTCTGGAGCGTGATCCGAAAACGGAGGGGGAGCACAGCTTGAAGCCCAACGACATAGAGGGACAACGTGGGGCCAATTTTCGTTGGGGCAGTTCCCGGTGGCACACCGTTGTTTGCTGGAGGCGGACTTCCGGTTGCAGATGGCAAGAGCGACTACGTAAGTTCCCCGGCCGTGTGTTGCGCAATTATCTTGCTGGGCCTGTTCTTGTATGATAAAAGGTTACAAAAGGCAATGAACGTTACAGTGATGAAAATAAGCGCCTATTTGAGAGCATTGTCCGAAAAGCTTTATTGGTAGTTGATGAATTGTAAGTTATGTTAACCGGTCCATTATAAATATGGAATTGCAAAGACGCGTAATCTGAACTTGCAGGTTCAACTTTAGACGCGGCTGTGGATTACTTTCCAGGGCTCTCTTAGTGTAGTGGTTATCACGTTTGCCTAACACGCGAAAAGTCCCCGGTTCGAGACCGGGCGGAAACACTTTTAAAGCAAAGATTCAGTGCAGGAGCAGCGTGTGTTGTGTGTTTTGGTCGAAAGCATTGCAAAGTGAAATGAGCTATTTTTCTGTAAATAGAAATAAAAGCAAGCGATTTGGGGGGTATGGATTGACATCATAGTGCGCACGCTATTTAAATATACAGGCACTATAAATCTGCTAAATTGTTTTTTGGTGAAGCATTTCTATGGAGAGATGAAAGGGAAATACTTTTAATTTACACAAACATGACACTTTCCAAGGTAGAAGAGCGAAACATGTCTTTGTTTGCTCAATACGTAACATTTGCAATAGCAAGTGAGGTATTTCGAGATGAGCTGCAGGAGCCCATTGGTCTTCCGTATTTGTGATTCTCGATATTTTGCAGCGCGTATAGAAGGATGAGCATTATTTGCATTTCCGTTGTTGTACAGTGATGCTCATGGCAAAAAACATGAGAGGTATTACCTAGAATTCCAGGGGAATGGAAAAAACATGAGTTATTTAGACCCGGGCGCACAGCCAGCCTGTCGGACACGCCGCTAGAGGCCATGGCCTCTGCTCCCTAACTTTTCTTTTGCCTTTTAAAATGCCCAGCATTTTGAGATATCGACAAAGACTTTCACTAACTCGGTGGACCAGCTCTACAGAGCACTTTTAGCCGTTTTCACAACGGGATTGAAGGCAGTCCGTACTCGTGTACTGTGCCTGTCTTTCACCCGATGACTCGCTGCGACCCTGGGCACCCCGCTTGCATTGGCGCTCAAACCTTATGTTTTTCTGAGGCGGCGCTACATTCACTTAACCTTCTTTTAATACAAGCGGGTTAACGGGAGTGTTCCTTTCTTTCACATGCCTCCAAAACAATTTACGAGATTACCGGCCACAGCCAGTGCTGGTTAAAAGCACAACCGGCAATTGGTCTCTCCAGACAAACCTCACCAGCTTTTGACTTTCCTTGGTGCTCTTTAGCCCAGATCCTCGTTCAGGGAGTCGGAAATATTAATGGAGGCAGCACTGCTTGTGGCAAGATGCTTAGGGTGACAACTAGCTAAACCAATGGAGGGGGGGCCTTGGGGTAATAATCAAGCACAATTGGCCAGCCTATGGGGTCTGCCACACAACGTCATCTGTTGCCACGCTCAATGTAAGTTCCCAAATAGAATAGCCATGTTGTAGGCCCTGCTCGAATAGTCGCACCGAGTGTCAGGTATCGACCATTAAAGAAGATTGGCAGAAGGGGCTTGTGTAGCACGAACATTAAACCAGTGCTGACCCATTAAAAGCGTGGTAGTGCAGGAGACAGACCATGGGCCCAGGGCTGAGACTATTTAGATCTTCTTTGCATTCATCTGTGTGTATGTATATGTTTATGCATATGTAGGTGTGCATTTGTAAAATTAGTATGGCAGGGGAATTTCTCGCTGTTGCGATTTCATTGCACTCGGTAAAACAGTTGGCTGCTCCGTGGTCTGGTGCCAAACGGCAATATGTTGACTAAATGGAGCTCACTCGTAACCTCCGGCATCTAGCATCAAGGACCAAGTTAAGGGAGCGTGGTGTCAATACCTGGTTTAAATACTGAATTATAGTGCGGAGTATCCGTCGTAATGATTATAAATTCCGTATAACACATTAAGGGAGGACTAGTTTACGGTACATCCCACAGTGTGCTTGGCGCAAGTGCTGTTTAACACTCACGCCCTTGCATCCCTAGTATGAGGGCGGGATGAATGCTTAGTCCCTACAGTGCATGATTCCTATTAGGTGAATACTCCTTAGAGTGTAAGGTGGGAGTAGAAATGTAACGGGCCCCCTACAATGCATGGTTTACCAGGCATGGTACTGCTTGAGGCGTAGTACTGTTTTGCTCCAGTTTGGTGGTGAAGGGTTGCGCGATGGTTAGAGTGGCAGACCCTGATGCAGAGGTCTAGCCCGGGACCAGGGGTCAATCCCCCGTCTTGGGGGTTTTGGGCTCAAGTTACCAGTAATCGCCAGCCTCTGATGTTCACGAATTTTCATTTAAGTACAATAGTGGGGTAGGATAGGTACTATCCCAGATCCTATCACACCTGTTTACAAGCAAGTTGGTCCAGGGAATTGTTGACCGGGGGACCACCTGCTACTGGGGATTGCAATAAGGCAGTGGGAATTTTAAGTAGAATTGTGTGGGTAGGTTGAGTACTATCCCACATCCTATCACACCGGTTTACAAACGAGGGGGTTCAGGACATAGTTGGCCAGGGTGACCACCGGCTACTGGTGATAGCAATATGGCAATGGGCCATGTTAGCTCACAAGTTATTCAAAAGGATGGGTCAGGGCCATAATAAATTGCCGGCTGAAATGGGAAGAATTTTATCTTTTTTCCTTAAATTAGGAATGTCCAATGTAGGCACAGGAGGGCTGCACCCATGACGGATTTGCAGGAAAACCAACACGCTATAAAAATTGTTATATTTAGAGGCACTGTATCTAAATGCATTTAATATGTTAATTCGAATCTCAGGGATGCCGCCCATTGTACACCTACAGTGGGGCAAGAACACGTCAAACGATCATTTGTCAGAATGGTTGAGTGCAAGGAGCATGAAAAGCTGCCCACATGGGTTTAAATACTGTGACATTACGATAACAGTTGTTGTGCCCTCGCTGTTCCTTTATGACTCAGCGACAAGACGGTCGTGGTAGCTACTTATGTGGTAGTTAGACAATGTGACCATGATGGCTGGGCGGGCACTGCAATCTGATCCCTGCTTGACACCGTCCTTGCACTGACCCCGCAACCCCATAATAATTTTTCTGGGTGCGGGAATTTTTGGGTGTTTCCACTTCACCTGGGTATCTGCCCGCTACTTACAACGGTAACATGGCAGAGTGGTCTACGTAATCGACAATACTAGTTCGGGGTGACCGGGGGGCTTGCTGATTCAAGTTACACTGGCGTACGTGCTTGCCTAGGCCTATATGCACTTGCATGTCAACTTAACAGCATTTGGCACTTAATTCTTCCCCACCTGTTTTTTGCCTAAGTAAGTCAGCCATACCAAAGGTCAGCCAGGAAATTGCCATTCCATAGTAGGCCTGTTAGTTTCAGGTACTTTCCCCAGAGGACATAGAGCACGCAAAAACTCACGATGGTAGTGTGGATCTAAAGAGGAAGGTCGTGATCATGCCGAAATCCCATCTCTGATACTGCTGGTGCTCTTATATGGGCAGGAGGGTCAGACAGATTTGCAGATGAACAGGGCTGAACTGGGGGAGGCTGAATGGGTTGATGAACGGTAACACATAAAACCCTGATCTGTTGAAACTAATGTTGCATCATGATTTTACAATAGGTGGCGGTATAATATGAACTGATTGGACAATCAAGTGTGGCAGCGGGAGGGCCACCTGTTACTGGCAACTTGTTAAGGAAATGATGCTCAGTCTGGGATCATGAGAATAATATATATAGGTTATGGTTGCCCCTTAGTTATATTACGCGTTACCACTGTCAGCCACGGTCGAAGCCAACAGTCAGGCGCGAGGGGTTCGATACTTAGATTACGTATATTTCATCAAGTTGTGATTGGGTGGGTGTTAATACAAACTGACTGTTCCTTTTAAACTGATATCCTAATCATCCTTAAGGAGTCATGAGGGCGTTATGGGGTGCACTGGGGACTCCATCCTTTGTGTCACTGCACTACACACTGGGTAGTATTCGTCATTGAAGGCCATTTTACAGGGCACTCTTCGTAACACTAGTACAGTCAGGCTACAGGGGACACAAACTGAGGCGATGCGCAACACTTAGTCGGAAGTGTTTAGGAGTATGCATCTGTCGCCAATTGTATCTCAAACGTAGCAAGGGATGGCAATGTAAGACTAGCACGTATACAGCAGTTATCGCCAGAAACACTAATGGTTTGTGTTTATCTTTTCCATTTATGTATGGCCGGGTCCATGGTGGATATCTGGAGTGCTCCGCATCACAACAGCTGCTACAGGTGGACAGCCCAAGGGATGCTGACGTCAGGTACAGGATGGCAAACAACAACGCAAGTGTGATGGGCGAGCGATCAAAAGACGCAAGAGGTGCCAACACAGAGTTGATTGTTTCGGTGTGTAAGCCCGTATATTGGGCTGGCGGCAGTAATGTAGCAGGATGTGGTTTCACAAAAAATGGCAGTATTTGCCGTAACAGGAAAATGTATACCTACAGTAACGGCGCCTGTGCACGCTGGGCCACCAGTGTCAGCATGATATGCATAGATCACCAAATGGTAAGTGACAACGGTAGAGATGGGACAGTACACAAGGGTGTACATTCCTAGCTTCGGCAACCCCAGGAATGATAGGCCTATTCAACGCCTCATTTCCCCGGTTCAGGAAGTGGGGTAAAAGTAGTACCATACACTTAAACACTTCCAGAGCGTAGTGGCTGGGTGTGGATGGTTAGCAGACTGTACAGTAGGCCAGTGGGAAGAGTAGAATGGGAGTACCAGGATACCCCCGCTCACAGCATCTGCAGGGACCCTCGAGAGGCGTGCCCCCACACCCTCGTTCATTTTAGGACATGGGGTAACGATGATGGACCCAGATTGCACCATGGGGGGGCTGCGTTTTCCCCCGGCTGCACGTAAAAGGGGGGGGGGGAATTAGGCGAGTGTACGGAGTCACTCGGTGAAGAATCACTCGATAAAGAGGATCTACATTTGGTTGGAGAAACTATTTCCTACACTTTAATGACAGAATATCCCACAAGGGGTCATGTCAGGACCCAGTAGACTAACAGTCGGCTGATAATGAGGAGTTGACGTTTATTAGAGGCTCTACTCACAGGGTGGGGGGTCCAGTGGACAGAGTCAGGGATGCCATAGGGGTAGGGAACAAAATAGCAGGGGGAGAGGGTTTTGGATTAGGAAGATATGACCTTTCAGTGTAGGCGGTTGGGGGGGGGCCAGATAGTCGGTTAACTACCTGGCCTGTGGCGGTAAGGTCATTAATCGGTGAGCAGCATTTTAAGGTCCTTACGGGGGGGCGGACCCATTCACGAAAGGGGCCGCCCGCGGGAGGGGCCATTGGTCTCTCTCAGAACTTCAGGGGCAGGATATGATATCCCGTTTTAAAGGGTGCGGGGGAGGGAGTCTACGCTTTCCTCAGGCTGGTAGCCACCCCTCACAACACTATGACGTCACTAAGGTGCGCGAGTGTCTGGGCCCTCCTGTTATGGTTAAATGGAGTTCAGGGAGCGCACGTGGGTGTAACGTGCCCTGGGTTGCGCATGCGCATCTCCAACGTGGGAGCGCAGCTGTAAAAGGATCTGACACCGGTTGGCGACCTTGCCGTAGGACTTTATTAAAAATATTAGAATGCAGTTTAATTTTCAGGATGATTAGATTACGTTAGGAAACACGCTGTACTAGCTATTTGTTAAGGTTAGCCCATCATACCATGTCGGAACGGATGTCAATCTAATCGTCTGAAAAGTGTGCATTTTAATAATTGTCAGAAATGTTTATTTAATAAAAATTTTTGATTTGTTTTTATATTTTAATAAATACGGCCAGGGGGGGGCCCCGTACCCCCCCTTGACTTCCAAAGACCCCCATGTGTTGACTGGTTGAATTGGGTAATTCAGTCGGTGTTCAAGGGGGGAGGTGGCCGGCAGTCCAAGACCATGCTGCTCAGGCATGACGCCCCAGTTTTCCAAGGAAGCCACTCGCTGCGTCAGAGCAGAAACATGTTAAATATTCATCTGATGTACACACTGGAAGAGATGGAGCTGGCCAACTCTTAAAGCAGCACCGCAGCCTGTAATTCACAACCAAGGGGTTCTGCACTTTTCACAGTCACAAATCTGTTTCAAAATGCTTAGCAATTGCGCACATTTCCTCCTGAAATACTTGGCATGTACCATGTTGTGTTTCTCCAAAATCCCCCGGCCTCTCCCCCCAAAAAAAATATTTTGTTGCACTCTGTACAACGTAGTTCAATGCGTTTTCTGAGCTATATCCTGAAAATAAATCTGAAATCCTTTAGAAATTTAGCGCTGAAACAGCAAACTTTAGACGTAGTACAATAATTCTTTCGAGTGTCGAACACATGCTCATACACAACTAACTCCAAAAAAGTCACTCTGGCCACAACATAGGCTTTTCTTTTTAAACTTAGCAGAGAGGCCAAACATTGAATGGGTACGAATTCGGACCTCTACTCTCACCATTAGGGCCAGTTAGTTACACTTTGCAAGAATGTCAGAGATACTTAAGAGTGCATAACGTCCGCACCCTCAGCACTCGATTCAGCATTTTGCATGCAAACCAAAATTCACGCACTACATTGTACCTAGTACGTAAAGCAAATGCAATCTGTAGAGAGCACCGTGTAGGAAACCCACGCCCTTCCTTGCAGTGGTGCAGCCGTTCACTCCATGCCAGCTATGGAATGGGCTCTGAAACCAAACGATACTCATCCCTACGCCTTAATACTCGTGACCCTGTGAAGAAGCAAGGATATCGCTGGGTCTCTCGCCCATAGAGCAGGGGGTTGGGGTGATTTTAGTACAACCTCCACTGCCTGGCTGAAACAGGAGCGCTGCAAAGCTGAGCTCCTGAGCCATCCCATTTTCCAGGCTATCGACTGCATGCACAGTGCAATCAAGAATTCTAGGAAATGCAGAGTAATAAATCTTGAGGGGCCCGTGGAGCACACATGCAGCTGAAAAACCGGGCTCACATTCTACAAAATCACCGACATCGCGCAATTTTCACATGCCAGGAAATGAGCACTATCCAAGTACGTTCGTCTTTGCAAGTTGTTTTCGGAAAGCCTTATATAAGCACCACTACAAATATAGAGCAATTAGAAGACACACCAGGAAAGCAGTGCACGCCGCTTTCTACCACATTGTTAATTTACCCCGACGTCAGCCTCGTTGTACAGTGTCACAGAAGAGTCCTTTATTGTTTGTTTTAAGGAGTTACTAGCAAAAGCCACCCGAACTATGAGTGCAGCATTACTTTAATGTGTTACACGAATACCATCCTTCCCGTCCCGCGACTTCCTGTCCACTGATTTCCACACCATGTCAGCCACCCCAGAATTCATTGGGGGACAAGGGCTTGAGGAACCCATAGTTCTCACACACTGCGCTTCAAGGATTACATTAAAAAAACACAGCCCGCTCTCCTGCAGCGACAACCAGGACACCAGCCCCTCCCCCCGCAGGGCCCTGACCACGCCTTCGGCCTGCACCTCTTCAGTGCACAGCCCAAATCTACGATTTTCCCTCTAACTTTGCACTATGCTATCATCCCATATTTTCTTTTAAATTAATGTTCTTGTAGTCACTATGATGTGTTGCAGCGTCTACTCTCAAATGACGTTTTCTTCGACAGATTTCATTATTGTAGGTTGTCACTTGCTATATGTGTCACCAAATGGAAATTGCTTCTCCAGTGTTTTTATATCACTTTTAAGAACGCGGTTATGGTCCCCAGACTACTTAACCGGTGGGGTGTGGTCCGTTCACCTTGAGGAGGTCTGCCGGAGACACCCGGTGTGTAAAATCTCCGTTTAGCAGTACAGGAACCAATAAGCGCTTCCTCGGGATCAGGATTGGGAAGGATTTAAGCTCTTTACTTTGAATAAAGCTGCACTGTCACTTTCGTTTTCTCCGACTCGCCCCCCTTGATCCTCGGGAGCGGGTAAACAACGGGGCCCTCGAGGGCCACACTTGGCTGGCGGAACGGGCACAGTCAGTAAAAAACTTACGTGGTCTGGACCGTCCGTAGCAGTCATTGGGCACTGACTGGCACACAACACAACTGGTCAGCAGGCAGGAGCACACAACGACGACGGACGAACTGGTCCCTCACGCGCTGACTCTACGCACGGCACCTTCCTACTGTAGCAGCCAATCCTGGCGCAGCATTAACAGCAACACTGCGCCAGGATTGGCTACGAGCAGGATCCTATTCTGCCCATTTAGAGACCGGGGCCCCGGGTCCCTGCATGACAGTGCCTGTGCTATAGAGGGGGGGAGGGAAGGTCTACCACTGTGCGCATGCGCGGGCAAGTCTAAATTGTGTGTACTCCTTGATTCCACATGCGTACTAGTACTAGTCTCACTCTGTCCGACACTGCTCTGCCTGTCACTCTGCCGCAGCCCCGCCCCCACCCACCACGGCCCACTTCCATATACGATGCCCGATTCTGTCAGGCTAGTCCCGGCCGGTAGCGCACAGTGCGCTCAGATATTTAATCAGACAGATGCCTTTTATAAAACCCTTAAATGCATGTATTGGCAGACAGTGCGGTCGTCCATGGCTAGTGGGGCAACGCCCCAACGCCCCCAATGGACGCACCGCCACTGGCTAATAGCGTTGGTTCTGTTTGATGAATCTTCCCAAAACTGTCCAAAACAAAAGGTTAAGCCAACTCAGCTTCTTACTGTAATATTTGGGTGCGATCTGTCAAGAGGGGACCTAGAAAAAAGGGATAGTCCCAAAACACCATTTCTACAGGCAATTTTCAAAGCGCCAAGATGGCTGAACAGTATTACACCAAATTTGGTGCACAGCTAAGCTTTGATCGAGAAAACATGCTTTTTGTGATTTGGTGTAAATCTTTTTGAGAAATTAAGGATCAACATTTATAGCTATCTTACATTGTGGCACTACCACTGTAGAACCGAAAGAGAACCGCGAGCTGAAAACTAATGTTCTGATTGTCTAGTAGCACTATGAAGAGGAATGTCGCAGCTGCTATTTTTGGACTGGGAGACTCAGTCCCCATGTCATAGAACACAAAGAAAATAAGGATTAAGGTGGTAGGGTGCAGTACATAGCTTGGCCTCCCACACAGAAGTTTGCGGGAGTAATGCAAAATTACAGTGAGAATACTATGGAATCAAACAGAAAGTTATAGTTAATTCAATTAACTTTAAATTGTGGATTTAAGTGGTTTTATATATAAACATATATATGACTTTCACCTAATAAACCACAGCTAAAGTGCAGTTAACTATAACTAGTGAATTCAGAGGATTTTAGATTTTAAATGCTATGTTTTAACTGATATTTTCACTTAACTACAGCCTCACTTTTTTCAGTGTTATAAACATGTGTGTGTGTTATTGTTGCAGGGATTCTGTTTGCAAACAGAACTGTCCCTTAGGAGACCAGTATGTCAGAATGTAGGGACTGAATCTCACTACCACCTCAGAAACTGTAGGCCCACATCCAACCAGCTCACAGTGCTTCAGCAGCACACATAACCTTCCAGAGTAACAGGTGATTACGGCAAACCCAGAACATGAATTCTAGTCCCCAAGAGAACCGTGGAAACAGATCATCACCTTTTGTCCTCACTTATGCATGTCCATAGTAAACAGAAGAAAAACACAAAGAAAGTTTACAATATATTTATATATTTATTGAAACTATTGTAGTCTAGATTGAAGCAGGTTTGGTGTGATTAGTAAACGCAGGTTTGGTGGGATTAGTAAACAAATACAACGAAGAAAAGTAATTAACATTACCAACAGACTCTAAACTATGAACAGTATGACCATGGCAACTAATATATCAGTCTTAGCCTACCCTCACTATGTGAGCACAGGGATATATTAGTGATCTCTGGGAGTAGCGCCGAACCCCATAACTGGTGTATACAGTTAGGTGGTCCTCATCGTAGGTGTAAACTCAGTTTATGCATGACTGCTGCCTCTGTTCCAAGACCTATCCCTCGGCTAAAATTCCATCCTCTAACCTCCAAGTGTTTGAGACACAGTTCATATTCTAGAAACTGTTGTGTTAGAAAACCTGCAGCTGTGCTATCGTCTTATGTCTAGAAAGGGGAACAACCATTACAACGTGGGTTTTACCAAGCGTTGCTTTTACATCGCATGCATTACAACGCATGCGATGTTACAACGCGTGGTAAAACCACGCATACCACTACATCGCATGTGCTTTTACAACGCATGCGATGTAATGTGTAATGGTGGCGGCGGCAGCTATCCACGTCGTTGTGAGGAAACTTAGGCTGTTTCCTCACAACGACGTGAAGCAAGCAGGAAGGAGGAAGCAGGGATCCGACGGTGACGCTGGAGAGGAGAGAGGTAAGGGGGTTTGTGCATGGGGTTGAGGTTACTTTCGTAGGGTTTAGGGTAGTTTAAATGTAGTGTTTTTTAAAAAATGTTTTAGTGTGTGTTGTAGTGTTGTCGTGTTTGTTTAGTGTAGTGTATTAGGGATGGTAGTGTAATGTTTATGTAGTGTAGTGATTTAGGTTTTAGGGTAGTGTAGTGCTGTAGTGTTTGTTTATTGTAGTGTATTAGGGTAGTGTAGGGGTGGGAGTAGTGTGGGTAGCGTAGTAGTGTTTTAGGGTTTAGGGTAGTGTAGGGGTGGGAGTAGTGTGGGTAGCGTAGTAGTGTTGTAGGGTTTAGGGTAGTGTAAGGGTGGGAGTAGTATGGGTAGCGTAGTAGTGTTTTAGGGTTTTGGGTAGTGTAGGGGTGGGAGTAGTGTGGGTAGCGTAGTAGTGTTTTAGGGATTTTGGGTTGGGGTAGTGTAGGGGTCGGAATAGTGTGGGTAGCGTAGTAGTGTTTTAGGGCTTAGGGTAGTGTAGGGGTGTGAGTAGTGTGGGTAGCGTGGTAGTGTTTTAGGGTTTAGTGTAGTGTAGGGGGTGGGAGTAGTGTGGGTAGTGTAGTAGTGTGGTAGTGTTCTTGGGTTGCGGTAGTGTAGGGGTGGGAGAAGTGTGGGTAGCGTAGTAGTGTTTTAGGGTTTAGGGTAGTGTAGGGGTGGGAGTAGTGTGGGTAGTGTAGTGTGGTAGTGTTTTTGGGTTAGGGGTAGTGTAGGCATGGGGTGGGGGTTACTTTCGTAGGGTTTAGGGTAGTTTAAATGTAGTGTTTTTTAAAAAATGTTTTAGTGTGTGTTGTGGTGTTGTCGTGTTTGTTTAGTGTAGTGTATTAGGGATGGTAGTGTAATGTTTATGTAGTGTAGTGATTTAGGTTTTAGGGTAGTGTAGTGTTGTAGTGTTTGTTTATTGTAGTGTATTAGGGTAGTGTAGGGGTGGGAGTAGTGTGGGTAGCGTAGTAGTGTTTTAGGGTTTAGGGTAGTGTAGGGGTGGGAGTAATGTGGGTAGCGTAGTAGTGTTGTAGGGTTTAGGGTAGTGTAAGGGTGGGAGTAGTATGGGTAGCGTAGTAGTGTTTTAGGGTTTTGGGTAGTGTAAGGGTGGGAGTAGTGTGGGTAGCGTAGTAGTGTTTTAGGGATTTTGGGTTGGGGTAGTGTAGGGGTCGGAATAGTGTGGGTAGCGTAGTAGTGTTTTAGGGCTTAGGGTAGTGTAGGGGTGGGAGTAGTGTGGGTAGCGTGGTAGTGTTTTAGGGTTTAGGGTAGTGTAGGGGGTGGGAGTAGTGTGGGTAGTGTAGTAGTGTGGTAGTGTTCTTGGGTTGCGGTAGTGTAGGGGTGGGAGAAGTGTGGGTAGCGTAGTAGTGTTTTAGGGTTTAGGGTAGTGTAGGGGTGGGAGTAGTGTGGGTAGTGTAGTGTGGTAGTGTTTTTGGGTTAGGGGTAGTGTAGGCATGGGGTGGGGGTTACTTTCGTAGGGTTTAGGGTAGTTTAAATGTAGTGTTTTTAAAAAAATGTTTTAGTGTGTGTTGTGATGTTGTCGTGTTTGTTTAGTGTAGTGTATTAGGGAGGGTAGTGTAATGTTTATGTAGTGTAGTGATTTAGGTTTTAGGGTAGTGTAGTGTTGTAGTGTTTGTTTATTGTAGTGTATTAGGGTAGTGTAGGGGTGGAAGTAGTGTGGGTAGTGTAGTAGTGTTTTAGGGTTTAGGTTAGTGTAGGGGTGGGAGTAGTGTGGGTAGCGTAGTAGTGTTGTAGGGTTTAGGGTAGTGTAGGGGTGGGAGTAGTATGGGTAGCGTAGTAGTGTTTTAGGGTTTTGGGTAGTGTAGGGGTGGGAGTAGTGTGGGTAGCGTAGTAGAGTTTTAGGGTTTTTGGGTTGCGGTAGTGTAGGGGTCAGAATAGTGTGGGTAGCGTATTAGTGTTTTAGGGCTTAGGGTAGTGTAGTGGTGGGAGTAGTGTGGGTAGCATAGTAGTGTTTTAGGGTTTAGGGTAGTGTAGGGGTGGGAGTAGTGTGGGTAGTGCAGTGTGGTAGTGTTTTTGGGTTAGGGGTAGTGTAGGGGTGGGAGTAGTGTGTTGTGTAGGTGTAGGGGTAGGGTTGTCACTTATCTTGCATACTTTTACCACGACTATAGCTTTACCACGCATGCCTTTGCGTTGTAATGGCAGCGTGGTAAAGGCATACTCGTTGTAAAAGTATGCGATGTAATGGAATGCGATGTCATTGACATTGCGTAGTAATACCCGCGTTGTAATGGTATGCGTGGTATTAGTATGCGATGTAATGACATACATCCGTCTAGAAACATTAGGAGATGTTACTTACAGCACACAAGACCAACAGTACATTATGTTGTTCGACCTTACACGAAATGTTCAGACTAAATCCCAGGAAAAGTCGCTGAATAACACATATTATGCATACCATGCTAAAATAATAACATGTCACCAAAATAAATATATTACGTGTGTCTACGCAAAGCGAAAGCAGCCTAAAGGTGCTAATACGTGTAACCAAGGGAGAACCAAAGAAAGCCCAGAAGGGGAAATACTACAGCGTGTGTGTCACACATTATGGCCAATGGAGCATATATAGATAGATTGATAGGCAGGCAGGCAGACGGGCAGATAACACAGTTAAAGTGCAGTTATGCTAATGAAAAAAAAATTAAAATTCATTCAGATTCTGAAGTTATGGCTGTGGAGCACATTCCATAACTCGCGGAACAGCTATGCAAACCATAACACGCATGCCAAATATATTGCTGAGGATCGCACCCTTAATGAAACATATACAAATGTTGAACATCATCTTATAGATAAGATTACATATCACTATGAATGCAGTATCAATAATTGGTTTGACTATGTGTTGTTTAATTATATTTCACTTTTAGGTGTTGTTATTTATTGGTTTAAATGATGTGACGTCATACAAGGTTTGCATTTAATGAAGATCTCAGCTGGTTCTAGGGAAAGATATTGACATTTCTGAAGTCAAACCTCTTAGAAGGGGCAGTGCTGGGTTACTGGGCCAGGTATTTCAATTAAGACATGTATCCAATTAAGAAATGTATCTAACTGGATGACTACACGCACCAAAGAGGGAAAATCACCCAAGAATGTTACAAAAAGGAAACTTAATTTTAAAAACCATCTTGTAAATTAGGAAACAAAAAAAAGTGATTATTAAGACTCCCTGTGGGTAATCCGTATTATTGGCAGCCTAAATACACATGCTCAAGGATGAGGTTATTTATAGCTTCACTTAGAATATGCAGACAGAACAGCAGACTACAAGAATTGAGAGAAGGATAAATAGCCTCCTAAAAAAGAGACCAACGAGGTGCTTTTCAGTAAGCAAAGCATGACACAAATGGCAACAAATATTCATGACCTCTCAGAATAAGACTTTGATGTCTGTATATACTCTAACTGCCCTAATTAAAAGGAGCAAGCTAGACAGAAGGTATAAACAAACCCTGGTGCAACAAAGACGTCACTGCGCAATCTCGAAAATGCTTACACCTCTTCATGAAGGTGATTTTATGTTGATTCTTTATGAACAATTTTAAGGTATTTCATAAATGCAATGAGAATGGACTCTCGGAGTGTCAAATCAGGTTCAGTGATGTTAGCTGACTCAGTATGATTTGAGGAAATCTGCGGTAGCTGCCAATTGCAGAGCGAAGAAAGTGTGTTTTTCTTGGGCGACTTTTACTTGCCTGTTTTGGAAACATGGTGGACGGTGATGGTGCCCTACCTTAACGCCTTGAGTGCTGCTGTCGGCCGTTGGCCGACGGGAGCTCTACCTCGCTAGTGCTGCCGTCGGCCAATGGCCGACGTGGCCCCGCCCATTTTGCAGAAGTGCTGCACTGCCGCGAAATCGGGGTGCGGCAAAGGGGTTAAAAGGAACCTTTGCTGAAAATGCCTTTGCCGGGTATTGAAGCCAGTGATGGCTGGCATGGATCACAGGTGGGAAGGAAAGGGGGGAGGAAGGGGCCATGGGAGAAGCGGGTGTGAATAAAGAAAAAGAAACACAAGAACTTACATTCTCACCGCTTCTTCGCCGCGTCTCTCCTCGTAGTCTCTCACTCTGGTCGGAACAGGAAGCACACTCAGGCTCCCAGTCAGCCAATCAAAACGCTGTAAAGCAGCATTGAGATGGGTCTGAGCGCCGTGGTTCGGCGCTCAGACGATGACTAGGAGCCTTGGCATGATCTCCACGCCCGAAACGGCCGGCTAAACATTCATGTGCACCTACAGTGTGCTCACCATTCCCCCTGCTCCTGTCAGGAGAGCAGCCCCACATCGCAAAGCTGCCAGACATTAGGACAAAATAAAATTATAATAACGCTTGTTATTATCATTTTATTTTTCCTTAACTTCACTGCTAAAAGGCAGTGGGGCGACACACCTCGGCCTTAGCGGAGGAGCCGCCACTGATTGAAACCCTCAACTCATCAGCTGTACCCCTGTCCAGCTGACAGTATGAGGAGCAGTGGCATAATAAAACCCGAGGGGCCCCATGTGCAAGGTAGGCTTAAAGGGCCCCCCACACTCACATCAGTTTGAGCTGAAGGAGCCCACTCCATGATGGGGACCTCTGTTATGCCCCTGATGAGTAGGGTAGGGGACAGGAGTCTTCGAGTGGTGGCATCCATCCATCCTGTTCCTTGTATACACGTCATTCAGTTTCCGTGGTGCATCTGCAACTGTGGACACCAGAGAACCCTGCGGTATTTGCAATAGTTGTTGACATCCTTAAGCATCAAATAGCCCACAACCCAAGCTGCAAAATCAAAACAAACCCATCTTCTTTTTATATATTTCAACTAGTTCAGTCGATGGTGATAGAGTATTTATGAATCGCTGTCAAAACATTTTGAAATGCCCAGGATGGTCCACTTAAGCATTGTTAAAAAGATCAAATGTGGATTGAAGAAATACGTTTTTTTGCTGAGCAAAGTGAAATACGGTGTTTTGACTTATGTGTCTAGCATTTTGCCATTTATCTTTCAATATTAATCTAATGGGTTCTATACTCTGTATAGAAAAGTGTTGATTTTCAGCATTATACCTACATTGAATTTTAACTAAGGCTACTTCTAGGATACCTCCAATTAGATCAAAACATTTGATTTCCAAATTGTTAAAATAAGGTACAGTAGGTTAGCGAAACATAATTACTGTAATTAAAGTTTGGTGCACTTATGAGACAGCCCCACTAACTGCATGCATTGTTTGTGCATAATTTTCCTTTTCTGTTTTATAGCACTTCTATGTTACCCTGTGTGGTAATTCAATAATGTAGCGTCAAATCTATTGTTGCCAAAATAATGTAGTAATGAGGTCCACGCAGGTAGGATGTAGTTTAAGTAGATTTATTGAAGTAAGTTACATGTAGATAGGATCTTGCGAAGCAGTCTCAGCAGGAGCAGCCTGCCTCCTGCTCAGCCCATTCTCAACTGTCCACTTCACCTCACAAGCACCCAACATTCCAATATGCATCATCACTCCAACATTCCATGCAGCACAAAGCACATTCACACTGGCTCAGCAGGTGGTGAAAATGGCAGAACATTAACATGAGCAGGATACTACACACTGTTAGTTGAACTTACATTTTTCACTTATGAACGGGCATTTTAAGGAGACTTCAGCACCGAACCTTGTGGTCTTCAGTGCATATTACAAATAAAATCGAGCTAGTCGTTCCAGCATAAGCAAATACTCACACAGACACACATTCAAGGTCACACGGACATGTGCAACGTAGACAACATCACACATGTGAGAGATACTAGTCTTCTGGTCCAGACAGCCATGCCTCCTAGGGCTCTCAAAGATATGGAAGACATTGTTTTCAGGTCAAGTGAACAATGTACACGGTTTAATGTAACAAAGACTCCATCTCCTGACCAGCAGAGCCTTGAGGTCAGGTATCATGGGAAGAGCCCAGGGGCAGGAAGGCGGAAACGATGAACAACTGTGGGCTCAGTGCTCTATGCCTCTGGCCATGCCGCAACGCAGCCCACGTGGCACAGTGTCCATAGACAGAGAGGCAGCGAGACCCTGGACATTGGGAAAGTAGTTGCCTTGCAGCACCTATAGCTAAAGGGCCTGATTTGAGGTTTTTACTCGTCAGATCATCTTGTTTAATGAGTTAAAACAGTATTTTGCTTTTCAAGTTATTGAATCTAGTTTATTTAAGTAGTCTTTCGTGTTTATTCAGTTTATTTCAATATCACTGAAAGTATTCTCTTTACAAGGCTTTGCATGAATTGTATTCAATAAGCATTTGACCAGCTCTTACGTTATTAACAAACAATATTGCCTCAAATCTACACCTAACATGCTTTGCATAAAAAGCAAAGATGACGTCAGTATTCGCTAAAGGTTACATTTGGCTGTGTGGAAAGATGCTTCCCAAGTCTAGAGTCAGCACTGAGAACAAAGCCTTTTAAACGATATAAGGACTTTCTGAAGACAAGTCCTTAACAGTAATCTTTTTGCAGAGAATGTAACACGCCACAATAAAAATCACATTAGCAAGCTCCAGTTTCTACAACAGGGAACATTGTATTGTACTTTCAATTGTATTGAAATAGTCATCACTACCCCTAACGAGGCGCTGAAACACGTTATGCTGGGGAACCCAAGGTTAGTGGTTAATCTACTGGTTATTGGTATTAGTCTTGTGCTTGCAAGGAGACCCTTCCACACAGTTGCTCTGGTTTCTTTCTAATAGATTAATTCATTGAGTACGGTGCGACCATTAACGGGGGTATGTCGGTTCAAACAAATGATTGGTGGGATTAATAGATACACTCAAGGAGATTAGGTATTGTTCTGATTTATGTTTTCAAAGAAGGAGCAGCTGTAATCCATCAAATGAGGTGTGGGCATTTTGGAGGAATACAATAGTAAAGATAAAGGTAAATATGCATGTGACTTAGAGTAGGCTGTACCCTGAGAGAGGAGTCATGAAGGCGATGGGGAGGAAGGAAAGGGTCATTCAAAAGAAAGTAAGGAGAGACAACAGTTAGACGCCTTAAATCGGGGTCAATTTTTTAGTCTGGATTTTAGGAGCATAGAGAAGACTTTTTCGGATACCATGCGATTTGAGGATGCAAAATGTAGAAAGAAACAACATTATTTGTATGTGAGCTGGCTTGGTGTTATGTTCCCTTGACAGACACTAAAACATGCTGGGAAGTGAGACACAAGTGAAAGTCTGTTTATATCTGTTCATCAAAGATTGAAAGGATTAATCAGATAAAGATACCGGAACTTACTGCACATCTGGTCTTACTAGATATGCAAGAGATTAATTGTCTCAATAGGGACCTTATAACGATTTTGTTTTCATGTGCAAGATTAACTATAGCTAGGGCATGGATCTCTAAGGAACCTCCAAATGTAGCTGAGTGGCTTGCTTTGGTTAGCGAAATCAGAATCATGGAACTCACACTAGCTAAATATAGAGGTCCAAAAGCCCTTGCTAGAAAAGAAAGGATCTGGAAGCATTTCTTTGAAGTACAAGAAGTGGGGACTACCTGTTAAAGCTTCTTCATTCATGATTGAAACTATTCTTTTGCTTAAATGTATCTCTTTTGTTAAGCATTAAATTGTCTCTACATTTCTCCTCTATTTCTGTACTCTAACCTGTACTTTTTACTCTTAAAAATGTATTAATGCTAATCCTATGCTTATCAGATCTATGGATAATGTATAACCGTAATACTATGGTACATGTCGAATCCTGTAATAAAAAATAACAGACAAATAAAAAAAATAAAAAAAAGGATTACAGACTGTGGATTAACAGCTCTTGGCAGCCACTTCACACACAGAGGTTCAAGAACACAGTTCCAGATCAGGGCCGGTGGACGAGTGCAGCACCTTCTGGTCACTATGAAAAGGTGAGGAACTAGCAAGATGGTGCCTGGCAACTTTCCTCTTGTTCTATGGCCCCCTGGTCTTTTTTAATTTGTCGCCATACTGTTGTTTCCTCTACTTATGTTGTGTTTTTGCCTTCCCCAGTTCGTGATTCCCCGTCCCCTGGTTGTTCTAACATCCTTCATGCTAGATCCCCGAGCCTCATGGTCCCTGGTTTTATTGGTAGGTCCCATCATTGCCGCTGCTTGCCTGGCAGTTCTCTGGGGTCTCCTGGATACCTTTGAGGCTCATCACCGAGATCTCCTTTGAATTGCCCAGTAAGTTCCATTTCCTTCCTTGCATATGTATCCTTTTCATATCTGAGCCCCACATATATATCAATTAGAGTCACTGGCTTTTTCAGGGCCTTCACCCCAACTCTGAGATTTTCTCGTACAGCACTATACATTCCAGGCGTGCAGAAGGACTCTCCTGTGACAGGCCTCTCGCTGGTGGGGTATGTTTCTTATTCACCTTTTCTTACATCTACACCCCTCTTTCCTTGTTATGGACAGATGCGGGAGGTTCATTTACCTTTCCACCTCTCAGGAATTCTAAAGAGGAGATAAGTGGACTATCACGTGAGTCCAGAGCCTGGTTCTCTCTCGCAGGAATAGGCCCATTCCTGATAGTTTGCCAGGCCCACATACGGCCATGGATTCAGATGTTAATCCATTTCAAGCTTTGGTACAAGCCATTAATAAGACTGTCCAGAGTCTGGCTCTCCTTAGCGGGAATGGGCGCATTCCTTACAGGCGTCAGAGAGCACTCTATTGAACCCCCTAGTGTAAAGTTTTGCTGGTAAGTCAAACCCAAAACCTGACACTGACATGCTGTGTGCATGTTAAGTGCATCTACAGTGTGCGCGTGACACATATGGTAGTATATCTTAAATATATGTTAAGACAACAGTCTATTGTAAATTTGTGGAATGCTCTTTCATAATTCTATTTTGGGATTCTGATATGTAGGTGTCACTGGAATCTAGAAAGGGTATGATTAGACCAAAATAAATGTTACCAGATTTGTATTTCTTTTTAAACCGTTTTCATTTATTGTAGCAAGACTTAAAAAACACACAAATTGTTTCCGAAGTAACTTACATGCTAAAATTAATATACTGGATTTTTTAGTATATTATTTGGCAACATTCAGTCTGCAGTAAAAATAATAGAAAAAATAGTTAATGTATGTAAGCTACTAGGTGGGAAAATGATGTTTTAAAATTGTAATGAATATTTTCTTGAACCTTGGGAACCCACTAAAACACTTTTTCCTAGAGTTGCCTGTAGTGCTTCATGTGACACTTTCTGTTGTCTAGGGTGAGTGCTGGTTTCCAGTTAAGGTCAACTATCAGTATTTAGTCTGAGGTGTGTGTTTGGCAGACAACTGACATTTTTATGAAGATGTTAATACTGATTTGGTTATGGCATTTTTCAGAATTTTAAATAATTCAGGTGTAATACCCCGTAGGATATGCAGTGTTAGCCAGAAATATCCAATGGTGTTGGCTGAGCAAGCCCTTGCTCCATTTAGTAGACACTTGTGCTGGCTTGGACCATAAACATTATTGGAGTTCGCTGGGGTTTGCTCCTATGAGGCAGAAGGCAATGATACAGATAATGTTTGGTCAATCACCCTTTTCCAAGATTCTAATCTTCTATCACTGTGCGTACACTGGCACTGGCACTTGTTTTTTTAAGCTAATATTGAATTCAACCAGAGGCCTGTGTTTTTACTGTGCCTCCTTTTGCACTATTGAGTTAGCTCTTTTCTACTGAAATTATGGCTTCCTTCTTTCTTGCTTCATATCATTATGGCTTCTCGCTTTGAATCTTTTGCGAATGAGAGGTTCCACAGTTTCCTCAGTTTTGGACACCTGATTTAAGCCACAGTTTTTACATACGCCATTTTTGTACGGTAACTAGACTGTTTTTCTGCACCGTGGAATATACAGATTGAAAAGTAGCTTGTTGTTAAGACCTAGTATGTGGATTTTTTTTCCTTTGTCTGTGACAACGTAAGATTTTGGACAAGAATTCCACACATCATATTCCACTCGTTTCACTTATTATTCTAAGTTTTGGTACAAAGCTCCCTACCTATCGTCCCACACAATGCTTAATTTGCGCCAGTGTTTTCCCGTGCTGAGCACCGGTACTTAACTGTTAACACTTCTTTATTACAGTCTACCTCATGGTGTCGCTGTCTTTCTTCATTTGAATAGAGCACATCATTTTAACAACTAAATGCGCATTTACAAAATGATTCTAGAGCGTCCTGGCCATTCTTCCTGCTTTGGGTGGCCAGGAATTGCCCAAACTGTCACATTTATAGGAGTGTGATATTTGGTAGGGAGGGTTTATACTGGCATATTGCAGTGATGACCTTTTCAGTCCAGAGTGCAACCTGCAAGGGACTCTTGAGCAATACCTTGGACCCTGGTATTTGTTTAAATTAAGCACTAGTCCCGCACCATTACACTATGTCTTGACACTCAGAATACATCCTTGCTCAATGGCAGTACGTGCATCCATTGGTAGCTCTACCATGAAGCGTGAGACTCGCGCAACCACAACAAATGTCACAAATTCCAGTTATAGCACCTAGCAAATATTTCAATATCTGTCAGGATGGTTCTTGTTATTCATGAAATGATAACGGTAGATGATGGAGAAATAAGCAGTAGAGCCATAACAAAATGAGCAGAACAGTGGGAACCCTTTTTTCATATTTATCATTGAAGCACTTTGGTTTCTCTGCTTTATAGGTAAAATTCAGTTTGTTTAAATATTTATAATTTTAGGCTTTCATATTCTTGTCAGTAATTTGTTCCTATAGTTGACTTGACCCCTTCACCAGAGCAGGTCAGAATCATGTGATAGGAGGGCGATTACATACGAACAGAACAAGAACCCAAACTCAATTTTCACAGAGCAATAAATGTAAATCAGGGACCAACATGAAGAGATTTTTTTCTCCATAAAAAATAAACCAAAATATTAGGGATCACCAGATTGAAAAATACGCTCATCATAGACTGTCTGATTCTCTTGTAAATGCTCGTGGTAACAGCAATAGCACAGCAGATACATCATTTAAAATGGTAAATTAAAGACCAGAACAAAAATACAGCGTGCAGGTGTAAAATGATGTAACATTGGGCTCCCTGACAAAGTGCTCAAAGCTGACAGAGCCAGGGCTGATGAAGATCAGCTGCCGTTCTGAAGCAGCTTCGGGCAGCATTTAGAAGCAGCTAATCCCATCAAGGCGCACTTTCCCTCAGAACCAATTAGTCTGAGGCATCCAGACGCTAAAAGGGAAATCCATTTGTGAGTGCATTTATTTATTAATCACATCTCTACATGTGCATCAGCCCCCGGGGAAAAGAACTTCCGAAATCGGAAGGGACATGGCGTTTCAGTTTTAAAATTAGAATGTGTTCAAATATTTTGGGCTATGTACATTGCTAAAATAAAAGTGCACAGCACTGGACGGAGCTAATTAGCATCATGAGAGGAGGCTAAAGATTTCCTTGTCGATCAGTTTTGTAAGCGCTTGAATTGTTAAACAATAAGTGTTGGTGCCCAAAGATTTGTTCAAACGCTAGCAGCCCAACTCTTTCTTTCTCTGCTCTTCACTCCTTGATTCTTTATCTCACTCTTGCATTTTCGTTTTTTAATCCTTTTGTCCCTGTTTTTTTTACATCTTTCTCCCTTACTACTCCTTTCCTCCTCTTGTGTTTTCTCTCTCTTAGTCTGGGTCAAAGTTTGATGAGGACGATGGGGTATCGCATTACCCGATATTAGGCTTTATTATCAGGCATCCCAATTGGTGGTTATCAACAGGTAGATGGATGGGGAGTATGATGATCCAAACTTCTGGACGGACTGGTGACTTCCGGGCAGGGGGGGCTACAGGGCACTCTACACGCACCCACGCAAACTCAATCTCATGAGACCTACGGCCCGCACAGTGGAGATATGGCACGGGGTGAATAGGAAAGGGGGCTGGCACAACACACTAACAAAAGCCACACCACTCTGGGAACCAGACCTGCTGGGACAATTCAGCAGATGCCAGGGATTTGACAAGTGGGAGATGATCGGTATCTCGACGGTGAGCGACATCTGGGAGAGGGGACACCTAGCAACTTTTGCAGACCTACAGTCTAAATAACAATTAGCCCAGACTGCGGTGGTCCGATACCTACAAATCAGTCATGCGATTAGAGCAGCCGTGCCTAAAGACGCCCCACTGCCGGAGGCCTCTCCTCTGGAGGATCGATTGATTCTTGACCTCATGCCCAAAAAGGCCATATTAAATAATCGCCCGGACCCTTTTGATGCGCCTACGACGGAGTTGGTAGGCATACTTGGGGGACTTAGAGGATGAGGACTGGCATGAGGCCTTGGCTTCCCCCAAAGAAGTGGCTATCCCAATGAGATTGCACCTGGTCCAACTGAAAATCCTTCACCGGATATACATAGATACGGGGACCTTGGACAAAATAGGTAAAAGGGACGACCCACTTTGTCTTAGGCAGTGTCAACGGCCGCAAACCTTTTTTCATATCCTTTGGGATTGCCCATTTGTGTAGTCCTATTGGACCAGGGTCACACAACAGTTGGCGAGAGCAGGTGGCAAGGCACTGCAGGCTTCCGCCCAGCTATGTCTCCTAAACATTTGGGAAGCTACTGACCTAACGCAAACTGAGCAAACATGGGCTTCACTGGGGTGTGTCATCGCAAAACAGAATATCGCTCAGAAGCGGGGAGTGGGTGTGGTTCCAGCTCTGCGTGACTGGGCAATTGATATGGACAGAGCTATGATCGCGGAGAAAGATGTTTTTAAAAATAGGGGCTGCCCTAAGAAATTGGATCATAAATGGGGAAACTGGAACAGATATAGAGGTAGCATCTGCTTACCCCCTACTGTGGAGCTACGATGTGAGTGACAAAGACTCCTGGATATTTCTTGTATTGATGAATTGCCCTAAACTGGCATTGCCTAGGGGGGTCACTTCTGCATCAAAGATGACTGGGGCGGATACTGTTGTCTAATTTACCCCACTATGTGTATGTTATCCGATGGGGTTTTCTGCAACTAATTATAATGGCCTTTGATTGCTGCCTATCGGCTTACAATTGTGATGATCAATGTATTTCTGTGCCACGGACTTCAAGATTATGTCATTGCTGCTTTTTGGATTTATCTTTGTTTTTCTTTCAATAAAAATGTTTATTAAAAAAAAAAAGTTTGATGAGAAAAAGTAAATGCCCATCCTCAAAAATTAGTGCTGGGGGCCCCATCTGCAACTACTGACTGCATTTATGCAGTCACTGGACCCTAAAACAAACAAGGAAAAGCCTCCCCCACCTTATTAAGTGGTAAAAGGCAGTGGTAGCTCCTCCGCTATAGCAGAGGAGCGTCGCCCCACTGCTTTTAAGCATAAAATGATAATAACGTTGCGTTATCATTTCATGCTGCTTCCTGCTGCTTTGCGGGCAGGTGGGTAGGGGCAGGGGATGAGTGTTTTTTTGTTGCAGGTTTATATAGCGCAAACTCGACCAAGGGTATTGGAGTGCTTTACATGAGCACCAGTTACATTACACAAGGACACATTCATTTTTTTGAAGGCACGGGAGACCAAGTAATTTGCCCAGAATCACAGGATTTGGAGTCAACCCCGAGGATCGAACCTTGGTTCCCAGCTCCAAAGTCCGGTCTCTCCTGAATAACTCCTATTCGGGACCTATCTTGGTATCCCCTAGGTAAGTGCTGTGATTCCCCCGGGTGAGTCATGCGCTATACAAGAACTCATAACATAACATAACATAACAAAGTCGGCAGTCTAGCCGTGAGACCACATCCTCTCCCCACTCCTAAGTGCGCAATGAATGTTTGGTCGGCCCTCTTGGGCTGCTGTTAGAAATGGGGAAGAGGTAGATACCTTTGTCCAAATAGGGAGCCTTGCTTCTAGTCAGGATAAGGGGGATACACACTTTACATAACCCCTGCTCACCCCCAGGGTAGCTTGGCATGCGCAGACAGACTTATCCCAAATGCAATGTGTAAATTATGTGTACTCAAAACACACAGTAATACAGTGATAACAACACAAATGGACACCACACCAGTTTAGAAAAATAAAGTATTTTTATCTAAACTCAACAAGACTAAAATGACAAAAATCCAACATACAGGTAATAAGAAATGACTTAAGAACAGTTATTGCAAAAATAAAGGTTGTAGAAAACAAATAGCTCAACCAGGAGTTATTGCGACTTTGTAACAGTAATAAATCCAAAGTACGGCGCCGACCGCGAGGAGTGCGGCATCAGGTACGGAGCCACACGGACCCCCAAACAAGCAGTACCTTGGAAACGAAGTCTATGACAATGCACTGCGTCGTGGAGGTGAGGCGTCTGTGCCGAGGTCAAGGCCAGCTCTCTGGCTGCCACAGGGGAGGTGAGGCATCATGTCCACACCGAGGCGACGTGTCGTGTCCAGGACAGGGGAAGGTGATTGCGTCGGTGGTGAGGCGTCAGTTCCGGTGACAATGCAAAGTCCGCAAGATCGTTGAGTCACCCTCGGCAGTTATCAGCACTGAGATAACGGGATGCAAGAGCTGGTGATGATGGAGTCAGTGAGCGCTGGCGTTGGGCACGGCCCATAACTGCAGGCATCGGCAGGCATCAAAGGGTGTCGGAGCTGTGGTGCAGGCTGGGTGGTGCATCGTTCACTTCACGAGCGGTGCCCCAGGCTTCGGTACAGGCCGTGGAATAACAGCAGCTTCGCTGATGGCATTGGAGACAGGTTTTCTTACTTCTTTCAAGTTGTTTCCAGCTCCCAACAGCAGGAACAAACTCCAGAGGCCAAAAACTGGAATAGGCACCTCCTGGCAGGTAAGAACTCTCAGCAATAGAGCTCAGGGGAGCTGGAGCTGAAGTCTTTGTAGCCCTGAGACTTCAGAACAGATGGCCAGCACACACAGGCCCTTGGATATCTTCTTCAAGCAGGTTCATGGCAAAGTTCCAGTCTTCGTCCTCTCCTGGCAGAATCAGAAACTGCAGGCCAACAGCTCTTCAGCTCTTCTCCTCGGGCGAGGTTCCTCTTGAGTCCAGAAGTAATCTAAAGTTCTGGGGTTTCAGGAGTAATATTTATACCCCAAAATGTCTTTGTTCTCTTTGTGCAAGGGTCTCTGAGTCCAGTCCAAAGCAGTTTTGTCCTCATTGGTGCAGTATGCCCACAGGGGGTTGAGACAGCATTTTACAAGGGAGACAGGCCCAATTGAGGTGCAAAGAATCTCCTCCCACTACTCTAAATTCAGCCAAGGTCGATTCAGCCCAGCTCTGAGTCATCCAGAAAGGGCCAGGCACACCTCAACCCCCCTACCCCCAGTGGCTGTTTACAGGGAATGCACATCCCCAGCCCCTGTCACTCCAAAACCAGACAGTCAATACACAAACAGGCAGAGGCACACAGAATAGTTAAACAAGAAAATACCTACTTTCTAAAAGGGACATTTTCAAACACACAATTCAAAAGCCATATTTACTAAAATATGTGTAATTAAATTCTGAGTTTATAGAGCCTATACTTTACTCCTCTATCTTGTCCCAATAGGAAGTTATACTTGCAAGATGTTACAAAGTATTTTCCATTATATCCTAAGAGGCAAGATAGTCTTTCAAAAGTGAAAAACGAAATTGGCAGTATTTCACTATTAGGACACATCACACACACCAGTACATGCCCTAGCTTTCACATACACTGTACCCTGCCGAGGGGGTACCTTGGGCCTACAACAGGGGTGTCTTACATGTAAGAAAAGGGAAGGTTAGAGCTTGCCAAGTGGGCACACTTGCAAAGTCGACATGGCAGTTAACAAACTGCGCACAGACACTGCAGTGGCAGGTCTGAGATACCTTTTCAGGGCTACTCATGTGGTTGGCACAATCAATGCTGCAGGTCTACTTAGTAGCATTTGATTTACAGGCCCTGTCACACTTCAGTGCACTTTACTAGAGACTTGCCGGTAAATCAAATAGGCCAATCAAGGAGAACCAATTGTAATAACAATTTGAACAGAGAGCATATGCACTGTAGTACTGATTAGCAGTGGTGAAGTGCCCAGAGTCCTTAAACCAAAAACAGGTCAGGTCAAAATAGGAGGAAGAAGCAAATAGTTTTGGGATAGCCCCGACAAAAGGGCCAAGTCCAACAGCCGCCCTGAACAGTCATGCACACTTTCTCCATTCTCCATGCAGGCTGCATTACAGCCTGCATGGATAAAATGCCCAAGCCCCCATTATCTAGTTGATCGTCAAACCAGAATGCTCAAAACCAATCACAACGCTGCATTGCAACGTTGTGATTGGTCATTGGGCCTGCTTCCTGTTCCTAGATGTGGAAGAGGGGAGCAAGTGCAGAGACGCGGGACCGGGCTGGTGGTAAGGTATGTCTATTTTTATTTTTTTATTATTGCACCAAGTACGACCCCCCGCCATGTCCCCCAAGCGATCGCCCGCCCCGCCACACACGAGCCGGCCACCACTGGTAAAAGGGAGCCATAACTGCAGTCTATTGACGCCTCAGAGTCCTTGGCCTCGGTGCCACTGCACCTGCAGCACTATTAACAGCTATGCCCTTGTTGCAAGTGTGTTCTGCCTACCTCTCTCATTACATGCGGCCTGATAATTTTCGATATGTGTGGTTATGCTGGTTACCACATATATCAGAATTATGAGTTTATAGTTTTTTTATCACTCTCAGTAAATACTAGATGCGATAAAAAGCGCATCCCCTGGATGAATTGTGGCAGATAAAACCTGTTGATGCTTATCGGGGTAAAAATGCCTGGCAAATAATGTGCACGCAAATTTGTACATAAAAACTTTAACAACTTCACATTCAACTTTCAATTACAACATTACTGTAATACAATAATGATTGAATTACAGCAATTGGACTAACTAAATGCATTGTTTAAGCATCCACTCATGGCAGAGAATTGAGGTGCCAACAAAGCATTCATCTCAGGTGCTAAGGTAGAATCACAAAAGATTTTTGACTGGTACTGTTTCATGTCCTTGGTAGTAAGTTAAGGCACTCTTAGCTCCAAAAACGTTTACCTTGATATTATGAACACACACAATTCTGCAGGTGGTAATTTGTGGCAAGTGAGTTGTGCATATTTGTTGTGTGGTATTTTGTTGTTATGATGTGTACTTTTGTTTTTATTGCTGCTGTGTTTTTGAGCTGCATGAAATGTAATGTTGTAAACTGCCGTAGTTGTATTCCGTTATTTATTTACCGTTTTGTTGTGATGTACCGAGTGATGCTTTCAATCTGTTGTTAAGTTGTTTTGTGTAGGTTATCTGTTGCTTGCATTAGCTATGTCAGAAAATGTTGCTACATTTCCAGCTAAATGCAGCGCATCACTTTAAAGTTCCCATGACAAGCTGCCATTACCACTATGGTATGAAAATAGCACTGCTCCCACTCTTCGACTAATTAAGACACCAGTCAACCCAAATCTGTGGCTTAGACTGTGTCTAAACTTAGAATTCACACATACGCCTCCTGGACTTTTATTTTATTTACTCCTTTTGACTGCCAAAGTGAAAGAACAAGAGCAATATTACTAGAAAAGCGTATTGAAAATAGATTTTTTTTTTTTTTAAGCAAAACGAGCTGTGTGAGGAAATGGTGGCCTGGGGCATAGGGCTAGTTGGGGCTCCCTCCCAGTGTCGGAATAGAGAGATAGATTAAAGGGGACAGTAGGAGAATGTGGTAGAGGTGCCGAAGAATGAGAGTCCCCCCTTTTCAGTATTTTGTATTTTACTGATGTCCGGTGAAAAGAATCCAAAAGTAAAGTTATTGCATTTAAAGCAGGTACTCACTCTAAATACTGAATTCAAAGGAAATAAAATGTAGTATTTTAACACAGAAGCAATAATCTCACACACGATGTCATATCTCCCAAGCGTGCCTTGCCCTAAGAGGCCCACACCGACACAGGCATACACTGACACGCATGCGCACACACCTGAATCAAGGAAGCACTCTTGAATAAACACAGCACATCATTACCACAGTCACTGAGCACCAGAGATGCTGAAGCTGCAGTTCATGTGTACGTCACTCTTCCTCCCCGACCCCAATGTCATTGAATAGCTGTCATGCAACACGAGACGGCCCAGTTCATCTGTGACGTCACACTGCCCACTGCAGGCATCAAACAATGGCCCTGCTCATGCAAACCACTCTTTCATGGGGATGTGTTGCTGGTACCACTGGCAGCCAGCAGTATCACCTGGATCTGTCTTTTGGGTGAGCTCTACAGAAAAATCAGCCACCTTGTGAAAGTAAACCCAATGATGGTTGGCCTTCACCACACACATCCATCCAGACGCGTAACGCCCATTGGGCTCAAAGGGATTCAGCCACCCCGTCATGTGTGGCAGCCTCGGCTGAGACAGCTTCCCGGGCACACACAGAGCCGCACCTGAGTACTTCACAGGTCTTTAAAAGACTATTTACTTGCTAACGAGGCTTTGTTGTGTTTTCACCCCTTCTTAGAGCCCCTGCATTTCCACTCTGCATATTGCTGGAAGAATCAGCCCCCTGAAACTTTTAGTAGCACTCCCCCCGAAATTTGGCTCTAGTTGCGCCTCTGCATCCAGCCCTACTGAGATAAAATGCAGTGCCCGAGATTGCTAACCAAATCACTGATGGTGTGAGTGAGGTTGCACTGAGGCGTGCACCAGATAGGGGCTACAACATCATTGATACAGCTGCCATTGTATTGACACTTCCCACATGACGAACTGTAGAGACAAACCAACTTAAATCATACATTTGCTTGAAGACCTAAGCAACGCTTATAACACCAGCAGGTCTAAGTAATTTATAATTGATATCCTGGGGTCCTGTTATGTATAGGCACTCACTTTCCCTGTTTGAGGCCTGGAACACCTTAAAAAAGGTGCGTTGGGCGCCTATTACATAGAATGGCTTTCCCCAGGGCAGCAGTAAACTCGTGCTGCCCTGAGGGCGGCGCATTCAAGTGAAATACGGGGCGGCTTTGAAGCAGCCACTCCGTGTTTCACAGTGCAGGTGGCAACCCGCTGGCAGTTTTAAAGGGGATTGGAGATCCCCTTGCAGGCAGGTGCAGTGAGTGACTGCACCCACCTGCAAGGGGATGTCTGGGAGATCCACAGGACCATGTTTACCACCTCCAAAAAGCTGCTATCAGGGGGCTATCAGGGGGCGCACTGACAGTGCACCACCTTTTAGGTGAGCACTCCTGCGAGCGTCTTTACCTCTGCGCCTGCGTCTATAATACGATTCAGAAAAGGGGGTGGTGATGAACAGAGTGTCTGAATTAAGCAGACCACTCTTACCCAGTCCAAAGATCAGGGCTTGATCCATCACCGTTATTTAGCTCACTGCCCCATCCCAGCTCAGAACCTGGCTATATGCAAATTAGTCTGTCCCTGGCCCAGTGCATCATGGGAACAGGGCAGACCAAACTACCAAGCCAATTCTTCACCAGAAAGGAGACAAGCTACCGGGGACCGGTTTCTGGCATTTCAGCCTCGTCGGCCCGGCTTGCTTGAATCCTGATGGAGCAGTGAGCAAGGGACTCATGTCTGAGTATACCCTGCCACACCTATAGTGGCCAAAAACGATTCAGAAAAGGGGGTGGTGATGAACAGAGTGTCTGAATTAAGCAGACCACTCTTACCCAGTCCAAAGATCAGGGCTTGATCCATCACCGTTATTTAGCTCACTGCCCCATCCCAGCTCAGAACCTGGCTATATGCAAATTAGTCTGTCCCTGGCCCAGTGCATCATGGGAACAGGGCAGACCAAACTACCAAGCCAATTCTTCACCAGAAAGGAGACAAGCTACCGGGGACCGGTTTCTGGCATTTCAGCCTCGTCGGCCCGGCTTGCTTGAATCCTGATGGAGCAGTGAGCAAGGGACTCATGTCTGAGTATACCCTGCCACACCTATAGTGGCCAAAAACGATTCAGAAAAGGGGGTGGTGATGAACAGAGTGTCTGAATTAAGCAGACCACTCTTACCCAGTCCAAAGATCAGGGCTTGATCCATCACCGTTATTTAGCTCACTGCCCCATCCCAGCTCAGAACCTGGCTATATGCAAATTAGTCTGTCCCTGGCCCAGTGCATCATGGGAACAGGGCAGACCAAACTACCAAGCCAATTCTTCACCAGAAAGGAGACAAGCTACCGGGGACCGGTTTCTGGCATTTCAGCCTCGTCGGCCCGGCTTGCTTGAATCCTGATGGAGCAGTGAGCAAGGGACTCATGTCTGAGTATACCCTGCCACACCTATAGTGGCCAAAAACGATTCAGAAAAGGGGGTGGTGATGAACAGAGTGTCTGAATTAAGCAGACCACTCTTACCCAGTCCAAAGATCAGGGCTTGATCCATCACCGTTATTTAGCTCACTGCCCCATCCCAGCTCAGAACCTGGCTATATGCAAATTAGTCTGTCCCTGGCCCAGTGCATCATGGGAACAGGGCAGACCAAACTACCAAGCCAATTCTTCACCAGAAAGGAGACAAGCTACCGGGGACCGGTTTCTGGCATTTCAGCCTCGTCGGCCCGGCTTGCTTGAATCCTGATGGAGCAGTGAGCACGGGCAAAGAGGGAAAGGGATTCCCTCATTTCCATGGGACCTCTCACCATGCAAATGAAGGTACGCCCTCTTGCGAAAGGCCGGTGTTATGTTGTATTATTTTATATCTTGTGTATCGCTTTAAGGCTCGTGTTGGAGCGAGCCTCTGGAATGCTTGTGGCATCATTGATGTTCTAATGTGAGAGAGTCAGTTAGAGCCTGGCTACGTGTATGTAAGGTTGTGCTTACTGGCACTACCTGTTCTTCTATTGTTATTCCTTATTTTAATAAAGATCTTAAGGAATCCGACTACTCTCCATACTTTACAATTGGCGACGACGAGGTACACGAAGTTTTTAACTATTTTCAACATCGTGGTGAAACTGCGGACATTTCAGGAGAAAAACGAATTATATTGGAGCATGCTGACAACAGAAAAACCAACAAAGAAGATCATGATTCAAAACTGTGGAAAGTGTTTGAGACACTGAATTCAGCAGGATTAACTGTAGAGTTATCTAAATGTTAATTTGGAGAAAGAAGTGTCTTTTATCTAGGACATATCATTAGTGAGGAAGGTGTCAGGCCAAAAGTGTCACTGGTGGAAAACATTGTATCATCGCCGGCACCAGAATCTAAAGAAGAGATTTTCAGCCTGATTCATGAAACAAAAATCGGCTCGCAAAGGGCCAGATTCTGAGAATCTGGCCCTTTGCGAGCGCAATTATTGCATTTGGGATTCATCATCCCAAATGCAATAATCGCTATTACAGAATTCGCTATTGTGCGAGGAATTGCATTTAAGGAATCTCTATTAGAGATTCCTTAAATGCAATTCATCAACCAATTTTAAATTGATAATTCGCAATTTCGGGCCGCTATTTACCGAGAGGTCAGACCTCTCGGTAAATAGCAAAAACTTAGAAAAATGCTTTTAAAAGCATTTTTCTAAGTTGCATGTGTGCGCAACACCTGTTCCAATTTGCATTTAAGGGGTGCTACAGGGTGTCCTTTGGACACCCCTGGCACCCTTTAAATCGCTATCTTATTTGCGAGTAGCAAATTGCTACTCGCAAATAAGGAATACTCCCCATTCATTCCTATGGGCCTTTTGGCCCATAGGAATGAATGGGGAGTTATTCCTTATTTGCGAGTAGCAATTTGCTACTCGCAAATAAGGAATGTGTAGGAATCGCTATTTATTTAGCAATTCCTACATGAATACCGTTTTGCGAGTCTCTAATAGCGATTCCTTATGAATCTCTATTAGAGACTCGCAAAACGATACCTTGATGAATCAGGCTGTTTGTCCTTCTTAGGAATGGCAGAATACTGCGCTAAATTCATAGAAAATTTTGCTTCAAAGGTGTATAATATTAGATCATTACTGAAGAAGAATGTGAAGTTTGAATGGACGAAGGAGTGCGAAAGGGAGTTTGCAGAAATTAAATGGGAATTACAAAAAGTAAATGCCTTGTCAAGTTTTGACCCCAATTTGGATTGCCTTTTGACAACAGACGCAAGTGATAAAGGGTTGGGCGCAGTACTATCGCAGGTTGAAGGTGATGGAAAAGAGAGAATTATTTTGTTTGCGTCTAGAGCTTTGTCACCTGCGGAAAGCAGATACCCTATAATAGAATGGGAGGCTTTAGCTTGCGCGTGGGCGTTAGAGCATTTTCGCGCATTTGTATGGGGGAAAATGGTAAACATCAGGACGGATCATAAACCATTAGTCCATATTTTGTCTACAGATGGAACTGCAACAGCTTCAGCTAGACTGGCAAGAATTTCAATGCGTATGAAGGAATACATATACAGAATTAGTTATGTACCAGGAAAAGATAATGTAGTGGCGGATTGTTTGTCTAGACTGCCTGCACCGTTAGAGGAATGTGTTGATGACCCATGGGGGAACTTCAGTGTGGCTTTAATACAAGATTCTGGGGTTCCTGCCATCAGCAGAGAAGAATGGTCTAAGGAACATGATAAGGATAAAGAGTTGGTGGAAGTTTCAACATTTATTTGCAAAGGATGGCCTAAAGAAAGGTTTATGACAAGCAAATTGAAACCATTTTGGGAAGTACGTTCTGAATTATCTTTTGAAAAGGAAGTTTTAATGAAGGGGGACAGGATTGTTCCACCTGTAGGATTAAGAAAAAAGATTTTACAAATGTGTCATGAGGGACATTTTGGAATAGTAAGAACTAAGTTGGCAGTCAAGAGTTTGTTTTGGTGGCCGAAGGTTGATAAGGAGATAGAAACTTTTGTAAAAGGTTGTCCAGTCTGTAGTTCGGCTGATAAGTCCTTGAGGACATTGAGACCAACAATGAGTGAGGGACTATTTCCAAATCTTCCTTGGGAAACTATTGCAGTGGACATTTTTGGTCAAATAGGAGAAATGAAAGAATATGGTCTGGTTGCTATTGATCTTTTCACTAAGTGGCCCGTGGTTAAGTTTGTAGAAAAGAAGTGTTATGTTGTATTATTTTATATCTTGTGTATTGCTTTAAGGCTCGTGTTGGAGCGAGCCTTTGGAATGCTTGTGGCATCATTGATGTTCTAATGTGAGAGAGTCAGTTAGAGCCTGGCTACGTGTATGTAAGGTTGTGCTTCCTGGCACTACCTGTTCTTCTATTGTTATTCCTTATTTTAATAAAGATCTTAAGGAATCCGACTACTCTCCATACTTTACAGCCAGCGCTTTCTGTATTACAGAAGAGGCCGCACAAGTGTCTTCCAACCCTGTCTGTAATACCAAAATGCTTGTTGCCCCCCCGGGAAACTTAATGTAATATGGCCCCTGGTTTATTAAATATAGTCTCGCGGTAAAGGCAGTCATCTGTGGACACAGAATTATTTGTCGTTACAGTGCTTAGCAGCAGGATAGATTGAATGTGAAGCAGTGTAGAGTTAAATGCACTGCTGGTATTAGAAGAGGAACCCTTTAAACCTGTATAAAGCTGAGTGGTCTGACCAGGGATTCTGCTCCACAAATTGAAGCGCCTCTGCCAGGGCTGGGAAGCCAATAGGATGCAGCAGTCTATTGTGAGCAGCAGCCCCCAACACCTACGTAGAGCTGTAGCTTCGGAGACAATGGGCTTAGCCACGGTTCTTTGTCGAGAGTTAGCGAGACTCCATACCTGTGTAGCATGGGGCTCAGCTTTGTTGCTGGTGGCCACTGCAGACCAGTTGTGTACGAGGCAGAGTGGAGAGGCAGAGGAGAGGGAAAGAAGAGCAAACCCACAAGAGTGTGAACTGTTTCCTCACTCCCTACAGTCAGCGTCACTGCTTTGAGAAGATGCATAGAGCATAGACAGCGCCGACTTGTGCTGGTCAGAACTACACCACTTGTCTCCAAGCTACCAAATGTCCCGGTGCCCAGAACAAAATGTCAGTGATGCCTACCGGCAAAAATCTAAGCACTCCAAGGATGACATGGTGGGGCATGAAGTGACAGAAAAAGAAGCCATAAACGTGGGATTTATTGATGCAAACTTTCTGAGAATGCTTTCCATGGAGGAACTTAAGGATCCCAGTGGGTGGACAGGAAACCATAATCAATCATGGCAAAAATATTCAAGCCTGCCACATACTGCACGAAGCAGTGACTAGAAAGGGGTCAGCGGTGCCAGTAGCCTGTAGCGTGCAGCCTAGCGGTAAAATGCCAGAATGGCACAATGGGCAATCTGGCTTTAGTGCCTGTGATGCCAAGTGTCAACCACCTGCTCAAATTAGATACTGCAAACAGTCAAGACTGGCTGTCTTTGATTGAACCAATCTGGGTATGATGTGACCGTCCTTGCATCATTTGAACATGAGCCGTGGAGAAGTGCCTATGTGGAGAAGTTTGCAAACAAGGAAACATCAAAGCATCAGCACACATCATCAAAGATGTAGAACAGCTAGGTGTGCTTTAACTTTTTTCTAAGCTTTAACTATTTGAACAGAGTTCCGAGATCCAAGAGAAGTGAATTTTAAAAGGGGATCACCATCCTTGAATGAAATAAGACTTAGAAGGTGAATTTTGGTTCGAAATGTCTGGTCCTCAAAATGAAGGATAACATGACTCTTAGAAACCCACTATGCCTCAGATAAACAATTTTGTATATAATTTGAAGATTGGTAAAGTTCATGATTTACATCCTCTGTACATATGATGGCGATTGGGTTTTATTTGTACCTAATTTGCACACGTATTCCAAACCTTTTTGCACTAGGCACATCAATAGCAATTGCATTGGAAAGCACAATGGGAAGGGCCACTTCCTTCCCTTGTGCCAAACACCCGCAAATTCCTGGCGAACACGTTTAAACCCAGAATCCTACATTACAGAAAATCATCACTACTTGGAGATTTCCCATGATCTCAGATGATAAGCATGACGGTCATCAAATCCTGGTTGAATGAATCAGGACCTATCAATCATGTCCACTGATTGCATCTGTTGCACATCAAAATTGGAATTAGGTGTGCAAAACGTTTTGTGAATGAGGCTTGCATGTTGTTCTTGTGGAAATAAAATCCCTCATTCTAGACAACAGAGAGAGAAAGTCCCACTGATGTGCGTCCTGACAGAGGAGGCCCTTCTAACAAACCACAGAGAATTAGTCTCAGAATAATCCTATATGCCTTAACCTAAAGATAGGAAATAAGATGCCATTGGGAGATATATGTATCCTACATTGAAAAACTACATTCTAAACTTAGGCTTGTGTTGCCCTTGCTTCACGCAGGGTGACGCAAGGGCAATGCAATCCTTAGGTAAGATTTACCAAGCCACTCAAGGCCACCGTACGTGGACCTGCATGGCATGATAATTCTGAAGTTCACAAGGCAACGGAAGTTACTACCTTGTGTTAGTCTGCGCTGTGAAGGCATTACGTAGGTGGAGAGAGGGTGTTCCCACGCATCCTCCCATATAGTTTGGCACATTCCCAGATTTACCAATGCAACTATACCTGGGAATGAGTCAAAGGTGTATGCCTTTCCAATAGAGGGAAGAAGGAGAGAAATATCCTGATTGCTCCTCAATATTTCCTCTCTCTAAGTGTACTGCAATTTGTAGCACACTTAGAACAAGGAAAAAACCTCTAAGAATTGCTTTTTTGCAGGAAGGTGTCCCTTCTTGCACAAAAAGAATCTCTCGTACAAGGGTGGCTATGCTGGCGCTAGGTAGAGCATAGTGCGCCAGTCCAGTGAAAGAATAGGAATGCGCTGAATATAAGTAAATATGGTGCATTCCTGCCCTCTCCATTTGATGCAGTGCAGTAAGCTGTCTTGCTGCGTTGAGCTGCATCAAATTTTTGATAGATCTGGCCCTTAATGTTTTACGATGTCCTGCACAGATCCTTATGACTAAACACAAGGACATTCAGAATCAGAGACAACTTTTCAAGGAGGGAAAGACTCAGGTGTTCCCTGTACAGTGGTACTCAATGCCTTTTTGAGACAGCCAATGTCAATGTTTATATATAGTTTACCACTCAAAATAGTAACATCCCCTAAACAATGGAGACTAGACTGCATCCTTACTATACATGTTACGATGATGAATACCACCTCAGTAAAAATTAGCACCAATCATGCAGTTTATAAAATCCAGCCCCCTGGATTTTATACATAGTCTCTTCCGTGGCACCCCATCAGTGCCAATGCAGGCGAGAGATTTCGAGCCATAACTGCTTTGGTACCAAACCCTCACCAAAGCTGTCCTTGTCCCCTAAGTACTGGCACCAAGCAGACAGAGGCAATGTAGAAGTGGAAGATTGTGTGGGTTGTTCTATAGCGAGGAGGGCCCTTCTCCGGCGTGTCCTAATGTATGTATAGGTGTTACACATAGTCATTACATTTGCTGAAAGTCATTTCTCAGCATTATCGATCAGCGTAAAACCAAACTATCTCGGAAAGCGATTTCCCTGTCTCTACCGGCACAATACCTGTCCCTGATGCAGTGTTCTTTCTACTAATCAGTTTTAAATCAGCTATCCTCTAAAGGGAGTAGAACAGTTATTTTTACCCAGTTCTGCATCACTAACAATCATCAACAATATACATTCTGGCACGCTACTTTGTTTGATGACGTCTGCTGGGGTTTGGACATCATTAACAGGATGGTCAATTTAAACCTTTGCATGATCAAACTATTGTTAATTCCACTGGTCTGAATAGTATTGGTAGGACAGGTTTAATTGTGGGCAGTCAGTGAGTTTAATTAACTAACCTGGCATATCTCCTGGGAAACAATAGATGAACATGTAAGCGTAAAGCCACCGCAGATATTCCCAATCGCATACTCTGATGTCTACATTTTCCCTCACCTACAGATCTCCAATGTATATCTAAGACACCACTCCATCTGCGTCATTCACCACCATGGAACTAGAGTCTGGATGCTTAGAAATGGGTATCAGGTATTATAAATACACAAACTAAATCAATATATATGTAATCAAGGGGTGTGGGTGTCTGAGATGAGCCCTATTCTGGAGCTCAATATCATTGCTAACAGTAAAAGGTGCTGAAGGATATGCTGGTTATGAAAATAAGGAACAGATTTACAAAATTACCCATAAATACGCACCAGCAAATTTTCACATTTGCCTGGGTCAAGATTCACAAATTTCCAATATTCACAGACAAACATTTCTAAGAGAAGTCATGGAAACTTGAAATAATTGAAGTATTCCAGAAGTACCCTTGAAAAAGCTTTCCCACATCCTAATTACGTCCAGACGAAGGTTGCCCTGCATGTAATAGAGTGAAACTGAGCATGCACAAATCTGACTTCATCATTGCAAACTATATTGTTTTCTCCACCGAGAAAATACTTTTTCACGTAGAGAATCCTGCAGTCCCATCAATTTTGTGGATACCCACTTACAGTTCCCACCCTGGAAGAGTATTCACTCTGAATATGATGGTGATCCCTTCTCATTCCAACCCTCTAAATAGATACAATCTTGCACTTAACACAGTGAAACTGCAACCGTTACCAGGGTGGGAATGGGCTGTGTATAAGTTTGTGATGTGAACAGCCACAAATGTGGTATTTTCACCCTTTACAGGGAGCTTGCCGGGAAACATCCACTTATCACCACTCGTAAGAGATTTACACATCTGTAATATTACACCATATAGGGGTATTATGCATGTGTTAATCAATGTAGAAATGCAAATGTATCTTTTGTGAATTGAATATACTAGTAAATTGTGTGTACGTTGAGCTTCAATGTGCAAGTGACTCTGGAACTGAGAGTGTATCTCTGCCACAATTGAGAAAGAAATGCACTCTAACTTTATCAATGTCTAGCTGAGAGAATCTAAGTGGATTTTGCTTACACAGTTGGATAACTGGCCAGAAACATCATATTGCATTGAGAAATTGAGAAAGGATAACTTTAGAAGTGGCCAAAGGGCATCATACACTTCTCTGACTTGTGTCGGAGATGGCAAGCATTGAGGTTGTAATAAGTGGAGTAGACATATTGTCCTACCTGTATACATGATTCTGGCACCCATAAGCTCCTAAGTTTCTTCAAAACCACCATCCCTTTTCTAAATGGTATATAAAACCTAATAAAATGGCCTTTCAATGATTGCTGCACATGATCCAAGGATGCATAATCATTTTATTGTCACTGTAAATGCCTGTGTCGTAAACATCCATTTCTCTTGTACATTATAGGGATTGCAGTCTGTTATATCACACAAAGGGACCAAGAGTTGGGTTGTAGTTGTAAGTCATTTGGCTTCTCGAGGAAATGGTGAATTCAGAAGAGAATGGAAGTGTGAATGAATTCATCATACTATCCCTATAGAGAAGGACATTTTCCCATTTAATTCCTCTCAGCATTAAGCACTTACCAAGAAATCAGAGGTGTCAATCACCTGCCAGGCCTAAACGCCGTAAAGAAGCACTACACATGTTATAAGGGATAAAGTACCCCCCTGCGGTACATTATAATGTATTGCAAATCTCAGAGGAGTTCCATACCCATATAGAGGAACTAGGCCAAAGGCCCAGTCCCTTTATTAAGGTTATAGGACCCAGAGGTGACCTTCAATATCCTTATCATGGACACCGGGATGTACTTTTATACTATATAATACATAGTAACGCCATCACCTTTCCGACAAACCATTTAAAACCTTGCTGCATAGTTCTTCCATATGAAAGACTGAACATATGTGCAAACATGAAGAATAAAAATAAAACCTCTAGTGCAAAATTAAATCCATCAAAAACCTGTTAGGATATTTGTGGCAAACAGATATTAGAAACAGTTCAATACTAGTCAGGTTTTTTAAAAAGCCGCAGTAGCTTGGAACGTGTAGAAACATGCAGAAAGATTCTAGCTTTTGTCTAAGTAGTGCAAAAAAAACAAATTCTCTCTGCTTGTCAACTATTAAAAGAGAGCAGAAGAAAGAAAAGTATTGTTCTGCTTTTGTTGCTTCAAACAGCTGCTTCGATTATGCTTAGTGTCCTGACCTGCCTTTCACCTCCCCTGCTGGCACTGACAGCAGGCACCGAGACATCAGAACTAGGCTGTAATTACTTACAAAAGTCGAGTTCTGACATCTTTTCTTTATAATCGGCAACTGGGTGCTTCACAAGTCACCGATTATAAAGAAATTAGAGACTGACGTTTATACAGAGATTACAGAATCCTATGTGTTATAGGTACATTAGTTTCATTGTGGTAGACTCTCTGCTTTAGTCTTTCAAAGAAAGCTAACGGATGCCAAATATCAAACTCCAATTTGATAATATACCAAACAAACTAACCTTAGTGGTGCTAGCACTCTCCTAGGCTCATTTACAAACCTAGGTATGGGATTTCTTAGAGCAAATGGAGCAGCCAAAAGTCCTGCTTTCACTCAAAGTAACACACAATCAGTTCTGCCTCTACTATACGGCCAGGTACGACAAAAACATTAGGGTGCCACATTGTGGTGGTCACAAATTACTAAAAAGGTCAACAGTTAACTTTTATCAGTCCATGGTGAGTGCCCAAGCAATGAGCGTTGAAAATCCTGGAGTTGTTCATGCATACAATTTCCAACAAACTGCATCCAGGCTGGAGCTGAAAATGTCTTACCCAAAAGTCCGGCTAGCGAGCGCATGTCTTTCTCCATCAGCATGTAGATCTCCTCCTCAGAAAACCGCCCGATCCCTTGGCCATACATCTCCCGCTTCACAATTCCCTTGGTGAGGTGGCACAGAATCCATCTTAGTAGGTCGCTAAATGGGCCAACGACAGAGAGCATCTTCTGGGTCTCATGGAGATTGTTTACCCACTGGCAGTAGGCCAAGGTCCTGAAATGAAAATTACAGATTTTATTTGTCTAAAAAGTGACAACATATCTAACTGGCAATGCTAAAGTACTAGCTGTATAACGGGTTCTTATGGTATTTGTGTCTTGGGCTGGACTGACTGTAGCAGGCATTGCGTGTTTGCCAGGAAGGCTGGAAGGGTTGGGGATGGTTTTGGAGCAATGCAGCAATATAGGCCCCCAGTAACAAAAGCAGCTCTGCTGGGGCAAGTTTTGTTAAGCAGCAGTGCTTTACACTCACTTATTTCCCCGGGGCAGGGGCAGTCTGATAAAATTGCCAGGGCTGCTTTGGGTTCCTGTTTGTCCCTGTTTTATTGGTAATGCCAATTCAGAACTCAGTTAAAACAGTACACTCTACAATATTGTATACACTCGTACCACCGATTGGTGTACAGATTGAGATCAAACTTGGGACAAATTACTAAATAACTAGGAAAAAGTGGCACAAAACCATTTGTGCGTGGTATGCGCCACTTTTATCTAAAAGACCCATATTTAGTTAAAAAAAAAGACACTGGAAATATGGTGCAAACAGTGATGAAATGTCTGAATAATTGCACGTGATTTCAGCACTAGTCTTTAACGACATTACCTTCCACACCTTCAAAGCAGGAGGGCAGGAATGGCTAGATTTCTTTTTTTTGTTGTAACTTTTTATTACATAAAACAACAAAAAACACATCAACAAACAAACAAGGCAATGTGACGAAAGTACAACCATTAGGCATGTGCTCAAGGAGGACGGGAGATACATGACAACAGGAGAAAAAATCGTCGAATACAGATGAGGGGGGGGGCCGAAGGCGAAATTGCATATAAACAGTACAATATACCACAGCATTGCCGGAATGCAGGTCAGGGCGATTGAGAAGGACTAGGAATCTCTGCTACTGGGGGCGTACATATATCTCCCCGGTATGAGTTCCACTGGTTCCAAATCTTTCCCCATTTTCTGGGTCTACCTCTTGCTATATACACCGTTTTCTCTCTGAACATGCACCAGTCCATACTCTCTTTCCAGGCAGTCACTGTAGGTGGCCTCTGGGACCCCCATAATTGTGCAATATCTCGTTTGGCTATCATATTAGCAAGAGTCACCCATCGAAGCTGCAACACATCATAATCATTTGGGCCCCACACGTTCAACAGACATTGCCGGGCTTCTGGCATCATCACAACACCCGTTACTTCATTCATCACTTCATGTATACGATTCCAAAAACGCATCACCTCAGGGCATTCCCAGATTATATGAAGATAGGTGCCAAGGAGACCACAACCACGCCTACATAAGCCATCAGCGGAATAGCCCATATGGATCAGACGGGGCCGGTGACATAGATTCGATGGAGGATCTTGAGTTGGACCAGGCGGAGACGGGCCGGAATGGCAACCTCCCTGGGAGAGGAGATCGCGGATTGCCAGTCCTCATCATCAAGTTCAATACCATCAGCAATCCAGGTGTCCCGAAGGCGATCAAGCAAACTCGATCGGTCATTAACCATCTTTTTTATAAAACAATGAGATGGTACTATCCGGCACATGACCATCCAATATACAATCTTCGAGGGGGGAGGATTCCGGAATGTCACTACCCACAGGAAACACAGAATCAAGGCATGGCGTATTTGAACATAACGAAAAAATTCCCTGTCACTCAGCTGATATTCCACTTGTAAGTCCGAAAAGGTCTTCACCCCACCTTTAACCCAAAGATCACGCACTTTACTAATACTGATCGTGTCCCATTTATCAAACCCCTTCGTCTTCCATAGACAACCCAATTTTGCGGAGGCATAAAGCGGAGTAGCGCCGGTTAGTCTATTGCTCCAACCCATAGCCGCAGTCGCGCTATGCCATACACGCACGGCTATAGCGGTAGGTCCCGAAAGTCGTGAACGGGAAGATCCCGAGTAGAGCGCCCTGTTGTAATCACCACCCGGGAGCAGCCACCTATCCATTTCAAATGCTGGATTCAGTGCCGGACCATACATCTCATGGTTGATGGCAGCAAGTTGGGAAGCCCAATAATACCTTCGAATATCCGGAAGCGCTATGCCGCCATCATACCAGGGAAGTGTTAGTTTCGGAAGAGCGATGCGTGAACGTCCGTCCCATATCAACTGCCTCTGCAAGGATTCTATCTCCCGAAAATATTTCGACGGGATCACATCAAAACTGTTCTGAAGTGCATATAGGAATCGCGGTAAGGACATCATTTTAAAAAGGGCTGCACGCCCTAAAGGAGACAACGGTAATTTATGCCAGTGCACTACATCCGAGCGCAACCGTTGGAGTGGTGGGAGTAGATTGCGTTCATAGCGAACCGCCGGGTCCAGCGAGATAAACACACCCAAGTATTTAAAACCAGACTGCGACACCTGGATGGGGCAGCCCCGCGGTAAACGAGGTAAACCACCCGCGAGCACATAAATGTAGGATTTTGACCAGTTGATAACAAGGCCAGAGTTCTTCCCAAAGGAGTTAAGCACGTCAAACAACACGTTAAGCGATTTTTGGGGAGATGTGAGGTACAATAAAATATCATCCGCGTACAAGGAGATACGATCTTCAAAGTCCGGAGTCCAACGTATACCATTCATTGAGGGCTCCCACCGTAGCCAAGCAGCAAGTGGCTCCAACGCAAGAGCAAAGAGAAGCGGGGATAACGGACAACCCTGCCGTGTGCCCCTCCCAAGAGCAAAAGGCATGGAGACCCGACCATTGACCACTACCTGCGCCAGTGGCGTTTCATACAGGAGTTTGACCCAACTAATAAAGCCAGCGCCAAAACCAAACTTGGCGAGTGCGGCCCAAAGATACGACCATTCAATTGTGTCAAATGCCATCGTGGCGTCCAGGGACGCCAAGATGGCTGGTTCGCGCAACGTCTGGGCCCTCGCGAGAACACCACGCAAACGCCGCAAATTCAATGCCGTGTTACGATGAGGGATAAAGCCTGACTGATCCGGATGAATCAGGTCGCTGATCACCGTAATCAGACGATTAGCGAGTAACTTGGCAAGAATCTTAGGCTCCGCATTTAAGAGCGAAATAGGTCTGTAAGACGCGCAACGATCCCGTGGCTTGCCCTCCTTGTGGATTACCACAATGGTTGCAAGACGCTGATCTCGAGGGAGGGAGCCATTTTCTCGCGCAGCCAAAAACATATCTCGAAGATAAGGTGCCAGCGTATCAGGTCGTAGCTTATACAATTCGATAGGGAGGCCATTGGGACCCAAAGCCTTGCCGGAGCGAATAGAGCGCATCGCAAGAGCTACCTCATCCACCGAGGGCGCGGCATCCAAACAGTCCCGATCCGATTCTGACAAACAAGGAAGTGCGATATTTTTAAGTAACGACTGAGAATCCTCCTCCGGCCTGTCGGACACCGAGATATACACCTCTCGGAAATAATCAGCAAAGCATTCAACAATTTCAACAGGGTCTGTCACACGCATACCATCCAATTTCTCAATCACAGGAACCACACGACTCGCTCTCTCCTTTCTATCCAGCCAGGCAATCAATTTTCCTGCTTTGTCGCCCACATCATACAACCGTCCCTGCTGTTCCCTACTCATCATCTTGGCCGCATCAGTAACCAAAGTTTTATATTCCAACTGCTTAAGGTGGAGAATATGCAATGCGTCTCGAGTTACATCTCGCTCCAATGCAGTGTCTAATTCAGTCATTTCTGTCTCGAGACGAACAATTGCCTCATTCTTACATTTCTTGGCACATCCAATCAAAGACAATGCCTGTCCCCTGATAACAGTCTTGAAAGCTTCCCACAACGAAACAGGCGAGGACACGGAACCCACGTTTTCAGCAAAATACAAATCTAGTGATTTCATCAATTCAGTGCGGGTTTTGGGGTTAAGAAGATACCAGGGGTTAATCGGGGCTACCCTCCCTTCAGCGCCTGTGTTCAAATTAAAATGAAACCAGAGAGGGGAATGGTCTGATATACCCCGAGCCAGGTGTCTAATCTCTCCAATCGAAGGGGACAGGGCAGCCGGCACTAGGATATAATCCAATCTAAAAAGACTACCATGTGCTCCAGAGTGGAAAGTAAACTGTGTCTGCTCCGGATGCAGAAGCCGCCAACAATCCACCAGCCCCAATTTCTCCAGGAAGTCACCCAACCAGGATTGCGCAGCAGTAAGGTCTCTGGGTGGATAGCGGTCCGCTCTGCCGGAGACGACGGAGTTAAAATCACCACCTAATATCAGAACACCCTCCGGGAGACCCAAAACCATCCACCCCAAGTCTGCAAATGTTGTGGATTGTAGGCCAGGAGGAACATAGACCGACACCAACGAAACTGTTCTTCCTTCCCACCTCCCCACAAGTGCTATATATCGACCCCTGGTGTCGAGAACCACATCATCAGCCTCGAGGGAGAGTGAGGTCTTAAGCAATACACCCACCCCTCTAGAACTAGATGTAAATCCAGAATGGGCAGCAAGACGATAACCCCGTCTGTTAAGAGCGTAACAAGTATTCCCAATCAAGTATGTCTCTTGTAACAGTACAACGTCGGGCGAGAGGCGCCGCAAAAGCTGCATAACCACCCCTCTCTTTATCCGATCACCCAACCCATTCACATTCCAGCACAGAACCCTCAATCCCCTACCCCCATTCAAACCCACGACGAACTCCCATCTCAGAACGAGCACCACACCAATGTCCGAAATAGTAATAGTTTGTTGCCTTGAAAAAGAAAAAACGAACAACCCCAACACATTTCCCCCTCCCCCCTCCCCCAATGTTCCCAACACAACTCCCCCCCTCCCTGCACCCCTGCACAGACTCGGAAGCCACCCCAATTTGCAGTGTGCCTGCCGCCCTAACAATAAAAAACAACAACTAATCTACACAAAGAAACCCCAGAGGAGGAAAGGGTCCCTTCGTCCCCGCTACCTCCCAGGATACGCAGGGAACGATCAAAGAAGTCAGTGAGCCACAGCTGTCCACGGTGAATAGTACTCCGGACACAGACACCATCGTCATTCTTGGTCCATTAGGCCCCCCTCAGCGCCACCAGTGTGGTCCTGGCCAGCACGGCGAGCGGGCAAAGTGTCCAACAAATCACTTGCTTCCTCAGGCCGGACGAAAAAGAATGTCCGATCGTCGTATTCAACACGCAGTCGGGCCGGGAACAACATCGCGTATTTCAACTCCATGTCTCTAAGCCGCCGTTTCACCCCTTGAAATCCCATTCGTTGCTTCTGGACCGACTGGGAAAAGTCCGGATAAAAGTTCACAGCAGCATTCTCGAACTGCGTAGGACCGCTTGTCCGTGCCGACTGCAAGATGGCGTCGCGGTCCCTGAAGTTGAAGATTCGTGCAATAATCGGACGGGGGGAAAACCGGGCTTTGCCTGACCCCCCGGCACCCTGTGTGCACGATCAATAGCAAAGAATTTGCTCAAGCCCTTGGGTGCGAGATGATTGAGGATAAGGTCCTCTACTCGAAGATCAGTAGAGAGTGAACTAGAGTCTTCTGGGACCCCAATAATACGCACGTTGTTGCACCGTGCACGGCCCTCAAAATCCTCCAAGCGACGAGCAAAAAAGTCATTAGCAGTTCTAAGGTTGCGCACTTCCGTTTGCAAGTCGGACACATCCGTTGTGAGGCTGGATGTCTTTAGATCAAGTGACTTCACCTTCTCGTTCGTCTTGGCCAAATCAGTTCTAATTAGGTTGACATCAATGGCCACCTTGTTCAGCTTCAGAGCCAGGGCTTCATACTGTTGGCCAATAGAGGTCTTGATACCAGCAATGGCGCCCATTACGTCCTGCAGCGTTAAGTCCGCTGACATCGCAGGATCGTCGACAGCCTCCTCCCGGGTCTTAGGTATGCCACCGGGGGATCCTTTAGAAAGTGTGTAGCGGTCCATGACATTCGTCTGGGCTGAGCCTCCTCGGAAGGTGGTCTTGACTTTCCGTTTTTCACCCTCGGACTTGCCCTTCATGGCGAGCCGGGTGCCCCGAAGGGAAGCTTGGGATCTGGTTCAAATGGCTCCTTAGAATTCACCCACAAGAATACCAGAGGCAGAGACGAGTCAATTTGAATCCGCAGCCAAACTGTCGCTAGCTCCGAGCCCAATGAACTGGCATAGGAGCCAGCCCGACCAGCCCTCACCCGCAGAGGGGATACGGTGTGCAGGAGAAACGAAACCGAAAGTGAAGTGAGGTTGTGAACTGATCCCCGCCAGCCGTTGTTGTTGAATTACGATCTGGGTAAAGCCACTACTCAAGGCCCAGGTTGTCCCATGGAGAAGGCCACAAACTTCAGGATGGCGTAACTCGGGGACCCGACGTCCGATTCTGGAACCTGCTAGTACATCAGCCGGGCTGTGTCTTCAATGATCTTCCGTCAAATCAGGATATTGTCCAGGATAAATGCGGGAGGCGGCGAGGGTTCTCGGGAGCCCTGTGCTCACGCGGCCATCTCAGGTGCGCGCGAAGCTCCTCCCCCAGGAGTGGCTAGATTAATTATAAAAATACAATCAGCAACATTTCTAAAGGTTTTTACATCAATAACAAGAAAAAAACAAGCATTTGCAAAGGCAATAAGTCTAGTATTGGCTGCTAACCTTTTGGCTTTTTAAAGCCAAAAGGCTTGTTTGCGCTCGATTTTTTTTAAATTGTGTTATTTGGGGACCTGCCAGACCTCCATGGATATAAAAAATAATGGCTAAAGTAAAAAATATATTTTAGTCTCAAAAAGCACACATTGCCAACCCTGACGCTTATGTGAACTATTTTTGGGCGGGTATGTTATCAGTGAAATAGAAGCATACCATCATTCACAGTGAAGTTAGCCAATGGCTGACATGGGTTGACCCACTGCACCCTGCTACTGCTGGGGCAGAAGAAAAAATGTAATGACAAAACAACAGACAAATGGACAAAGAGGCCCCCTGAAAACCCCCACAAGTATATTATACATATAATTATAGTAAAATGTAAATATCTTTGCTAACACCACATCTAAAATTGATGTCTGGGTGGCCTTTTGCAACCCAGGTCAGTAAAAGAAATTAGTAGCTGGCAGAGTGCAAATGGTTACGAATTGGGAGTCGCCTAGTCCCAAGGTGGAAGAGGTAGACAGTTAATAGAGAACTTTATTGAGACTTATATGAAGGTGTCACTGACTTAATCATTGTCTAACAAAGAAGTCATACAAATTAGACAGACAAAAACAAAGCTGTTCATTGAGAAGAAGCTAGGAACCAAAGAACATGGGAAATGGGAGCTGTCCGAGAGTGGCTACATCTCCTGCCATAACCACGTCTACCATTAACTCACCACTTTCAACCTTGTCTTCTATTGCCTCCTCAGCCTATTTTAACATTAAACTTATCATTACAATGAGACTAGCCACTTGTTTGGACCTTTGAATTTTCATTGATGTCTGACCCTGACTTTAGCCATAACCATTAGTAAAAATATTCAGTTAATTTGGTTCAATTAGTAAGCTGGCTTTAATTAAATTATGCGAAATCATGTAATTTCACCCTATTGCTTTTGCTATCTTTGACTCTAAACGTACATTATGATAAGCGTCTAAATATCTGTCTTAATATATTTAATTGAGTTACTTTCATTTTAACTAATTTAAGTTATTTGTCTTGCCCCTCAGCCTTCCCTTTACTCTTTCCCTTATAAATAAACAAACGTATCATTTTATTTAAATATATGAAATACATTAAATTGATATTATATTAAGCCATCCTTAGCCAAACCTTAATGCCAATGCTACACATAACTAATATTAAATATATATATATTTTTAAATTATAGTTAATTTTTCACCTAGTATGGTACCTTTGCCCTAGCATGCTTATCCTAGCCCTAATGCTAACCAATGTGTATTATATAGAAACATAGAAAGCTTAGCCTAGCCCTAAAAAAACATTAATGCTTCCAACAAATAAAGGAACATTGTTTTTTTTTATTTATGTCAATAGAATGTAACGCATGTTGAATTATTTGTAAATGAGGAACCTTTTCCCTTAAGCAAATTCTCATTCTAACTCTATCCTTTACCATCGGTGATTATGTTTTTACATTCATTTCAATAATAGTGTATTAAATTATTTTTAAATTCATTTAATTGCACTTTTGTCATTATTTTTACATCTTTTTGATTCAGCTATAGTATAGAAGGTAAGGGTCAGTACAGGTAATATTGGAAAGGTAATCAATTTGTGCCGGTGGTTGCAGATGATGGACACTCATTTCTGTTTACTCGAGCTTATTTTTCATCCTAAGACGTTGAGAGCAAGAGAGAGGAAGGCAGAAAAGGGAAAAAGGAGGAGGAAGAGGAGTATAAGAAAACAGGAAGTGTATGGTTGCGGAAGAAACAGGCATTATTGGAACGAAAATTAGGCAGCCTTGGTATTTGACCATCTGGTATTTAGCAGCGTAGGTGGTGGACTCCTAAGAAACATTCTGGGCCTCTCCGTCTGTTTATTTATTTATATTAGGCACCGGAGTTGCAGTTGTAAGAAGTAGTTGTGATGAAAAAAGTAGTGTACAGTGGAACATTAATATGTCGACTTAGTTTCTTAACTGATTGGCAACAACGCTATACATGTTTATCAGTTAGGCATTGCACATCCTTGTTACACTCTTTCAGTCCAAAATGGAGGCTGTGCCTGAACTGTCTCTGGGCCTTATTTAGAGTTTGGTGGATGCGTGGTTCCGCCAAAAAGATGGGAGATGTCCTATCCATCCTATTTAGAGAGTATTGGAAACCTAAGCATGGTAAATAGGGCAGACAGAACATTCGCCTTCTTTGGCAAAGGTCCCATATTCGCCAAACTCTAAAATAGTCCCTTTATACTTTAGGAAGTCAGTATGCACTACCAAAGTATTAGTTCATTGTAAACCCTTCTCCAGATAATACAGTGGATTACCCTGTATTTAGCAAACACGAATGGAGCCATTTCAATTGGCACTTTTATCAAGATTCACATGCGCGGGGGCGCTAGAGGGCGCACTGCGGGATGGCTGGCATGTAAGTCAGCTCCGCCGGACGGGTGCGGACTAAACGCCTTTCCTACCCCTAACCCCGAGCGAAAAAGTACGGCAGCATAAAAAATGAAGATCGGAAGACGGAGGCAATAAACGGGAAGAATTTCGGCTCTGCACGAGCGCCCTGGGAGGAGAAAATTAACGTAAATACAAGTGGAGGCGAGAGGAGATTCAAAATGGCGGCGCCGAAGAAACAGAATCACAGGTCTCACGGGCGAGAACCAACGTTGGCAGGCTGGCGGACCGCAGGATTATCACCCCAGTAAGTGGGCGCCCCAGTGCTTCTAAGGTCCACGGGAGGGGAGACCTTCCTCGCTAAGTGAAAACTGTGGACAAAGTTGCGTTCCACCGCACGCAAAATGGCGGCGGCGCTGGAACGCAAAGACATTGCTGATACCACGGGATGCGGCGGGCGCTCCGATACCACGAGGCTGCAGGCAGGCGGACAATAAGGGAGAGCAAGCTCCTATAGAGGCTGGGCAGGAGCAGCGGAAAACAGGTGGAAAGCGCTGGAGGGCTAGCACGCGAGGCACTGCACCAGGTGACCGACTGCGCGCCACTGTTGAAGAGGCAACGGGGGAAACGAGAGGTGCGCAGTGCGAGCACGGCATTTCAGACGTGCAGTGTACACGGAGACCGCGATACTACCTGGAAACCTGGAAGCCTGCACAACTAACTGACTGCCCTACGGGGCGACCGGAGGAAAGGCGAAGAAAACGAAAACTACATGCCAGCACTATAGACAGGTGAGGGCTAAACTGTCTGCCGCGAACATTCGCTCCATAACCGCACGCTAACGAGACCTGCAGGTCCCTAGAGCCACGCATGACTACGATCTACATTCCCCCAGATGCACAGCGCCTGGCATGGTGTAACACGGAGAGAATGAGGCAACACTGCGCACATTAAAAGAATAAGAGCCAAGACACTGCACAGCAAAGCCGGGCAGAAAAGTGAGTGCACGGAGGGGCTAATGCATAGTGCCACAACGCAGTCGGCTACACGAACACATCCACGACGTAATCGAACTACCGCGGTGAACGAGGTCACTAAGAGCCCAGATCCACAGCGCTCTACCCCTCGGACTCATCCCAAAGTAATGGGGAAACCCGACAAACAACAGACGAAACTGCCCTTTGAATCCAGAAAGCCAACCAAATCTAACGCACCTACTTCGGAAGGGGCGGGTGATCAAGAACTGGGTGAGGGTGCAGGCATGGAATCTGTGTTGAGGGCCATTCAGCAAAGCTTACAGGAAATGAACAATAAACTAGATAACGTCATGCAGAGAGTGGATACCATGACAGCGAAACTGGAGAAGCACGACGAGCGGCTAGTGGAGGCTGAGCAACGGATCTCTACAGTGGAGGACGAGTCGAGGATCACCACGAAAACTTGTGGAAATATTGAAAAGACACTGGAGGGGCTAAAATCGAAGGTGGAAGATCAAGAAGCGAGATCACGCAGGAATAATGTACGCATTTCGGGCCTGCCGGAGTCGACAAACACGGGCAAGATGGAGACATACATAGAAGCAATGCTGAAGGACATATTTGGTGCAGGAAGCTTCTCGGAGGTATTCCTAGTCGAACGGGCGCATCGATCTTTGGCGCCAATCCCTAAGCCGGGAGCCGCACCTCGAATGATTATTGCCCGCATGCTGAATTACAGGGATAGGGACACAGCTCTGAGACTTGCGAGGGAGAAGGGTACTATAGAGTATCAAGGCAACACCCTGGAATTCTATCCAGACCACACCATGGCGGTGCAGTTGGCGAGAAAGGAATTTGCCTCGGTGAAAAAGAAACTCAGAGAGATGGGACTTCAATATGCGATGCTGTACCCGGCCAAACTAAAAATCATCAATGCGGGTAAACCGGTGATTCTTCAAACGGTACAGGCTGCACAGGATTACATCAAGACAGTAGGGAAGCGCCGAAAGGAACGGGAAAGAGAAGACAGGATGAGTGATAACGACTGAGAGGATAAATGGCTGAGACACAAAGGACCGGCGGGATCTCCGAAAGTCCGTTGGCTGCTGTTCATACGTTTCCCCCCCCCCCCCCCCGTAAATTTAATTTCTTATTTTTCTCCATATCCTTCGCAAGAGCGAATGAGGTAACGCGTAAAACGGATATCTGCGGAACAAGTAGAAGGTAATATGTGGAACGTGGGACTTACTGAAGGACATGGAGTGACTAACCGACGGAGCTGCGAAGAGTGAGAACATTAGTACTGAACAGTGAGTACATTAGCGCTCCCTGCTGTTGGTCCAATGTGGTGCAATTTCGGGGGAGGTCTTTCCTCGGGGTACGTACGCGGCACTCTAGGTGCCAGGAGCCCATGACCTACTGTACTGTGATAATGACTGCATGGGGGGGCTCACACGAGAGAAGAAAGATCCCAAACAAGTTGATAATATTAATATTTCTGGAACAACGAGATCTGTTGACATGAATAGGGTGTGATGGGGAGGAAAGGAAAAGTAATATGTTACTACGATGTTGGAATGAGCACCCGTCCACATCCACAATGTGGATGGAGACGTGTGCACCTGGCGGCACCCCCAAGAGGGTGTACCCCGCTTCAAGGTTTGGTACTGGTTTGATGTTAATAAGGGGATGGCTTTGGCAAAGTTTGGGTGCTGAAGTGGGAGGAGGGAGGGAAGGGATGTTGGGAATTGTTCAAAAAGATGCACTGTGTCTGAGAGGCATTGCAACCTCTTTAACTACCAAATCTGCGAGTGTTTGGCTCATGCTCATCACCAGAGAATTTATACGATTGTGTCCATTAAGACACACTGCTGGACGACTAGATGCAGTAGTAAGTCCTGGCATGCTCAATCGACAAGTAGACGTGGTACACAATAATACACTAAACTTCATGACTTGGAACATAAGGGGATTAGGCAACCCAAAGAAGATACGGCAAATGTTTGCGTTCCTTGACAGGGCACAGGTAGATGTTGCATTTCTACAAGAAACGCACCTGGCACCGACAGGTACGTCCACGCTGGGTAACAGATGGGCGGAATCTATCACTAGCTCAAACTACTCAACATACGCAAGAGGGGTTAGCATACTGATAAAGAAAGGGACACACATCCAGATTTCAGAAACGCACAAAGATACAGAGGGCAGATATGTCGTGGTGGTAGGTAAGGTTCGACAACGAAAGGTTGCATTAGTGAACGTGTATGGCCCTAACATTGACGACCCTCAGTTTTATGAGACACTATGGCACACTATTGCAGACATACAAGCTGAGAATATAATTTGGGGGGGAGATTTTAATGTCACACTAACAGACGGACTGGACAGAACGTTGCACACACAGGAACCACATATACGAATGCGAGGGCGATGCTACTCGACACGTTGACAGACCTACCCCTGAGCGACTTATGGAGGATAATGCACCCAGGGGAACAAATGGCGACACACATAAATGCAGCGCACGGCAGTTGGTCCAGACTGGACTTCTGGTTAGGCACACAGGATATAATAACATGGGTTGTAAATGTCAAGCACCTCTCCAGAACGCTTTCGGATCATAGCCCCGTGCTATTGGAGATGCGAATCCCCTGCTATACACCACCACCTTTCACATGGCGTTTTAATGCACAAGCCCTGCGTGACCCATTGTACGTGGATACCATTCAGAAAGCGATATCGGAGTATTTTGAGCTAAATTCCCCCACGACGGACGACCCCTGTCTCTTATGGGAAGCTTTCAAAGCCACGATAAGGGGAGTATGCATTAGCACGACTTCAGGCATATTAAAAGACATTCGCCAACAATTGAAAACACGTGAAGAGGAAATACATAAGTTAGAACAGCGATACACACAAACTGGAGACAAAACTGTGTTAGGGGAAATACAGGCACAGCTGTCGGAACACCGCACATTTGCAGAGGACGAGTTGAAATATATTTTCAAAAGGACAACTGCAAGGAGGTATGGAGAGGGAGGTAGACCGGGAAGGGCCCTGGCGGACAAGATATGTACAGGTAGAGCGCCTCAACATGTTACAGCAATCCAGACCAAGGCGGGCGTACTCACACACGACATCAAAAACATACTGGGCGAGTTTATGGGCACTTATGAGGCATTATATGAGGCGAGACCATTGATACCGCAAGACAAACTGTTGGAATATATATCAGATGTGGAGCTGGCGTGGCTGGCCGACGGACATAGGGAATATCTAGCTCGTCCCCTTACGGTCCAGGAAGTATTAGATACCATTAGACGTCTGCCGAACGGAAAAGCTCCGGGGCCAGACGGGTTCGTGATTGAATTTTATAAAAAGTTTGCGGACACACTTGCTCCGCATCTGATAAACCTGTACGAGACAGCACACGCAGAACAAACATTACCGGTTTCAATGAGGGAAGCGTTAATAGTTGCACTATTAAAGCCAGGAAAGGATCAGGAACAATGCGATTCCTACCGCCCTCTCTCGCTAATAAACGTAGACACTAAAATAATAGCGAGCATACTAGCTGACAGATTAAAACCTCTAATGCCGCTAGTGATCAGGCCCGACCAATCTGGTTTTATATCGGAAAGATCAACCACACATAATACCCGCACACTGTTTGCTTTGGCACATTATCTGGCACCAGACGTAAAGGCCGTGGCAGTGTTATTAGACGCGGCCAAGGCGTTTGATACAATTGACTGGCCTTTTTTACACGCAGTACTTATACGAATGGGTTTCCCACCGTTATTCATAGGGTGAATAACGATGTTATACACGAACTTAACTGCACGCATAAGGATAAATAGACATCTGTCGGACCCCATAGCGATATGTCGTGGTACCAGACAAGGGTGTCCTCTGTCGCCTATGCTGTTTGCCCTTATACTTGAGCCCCTGGCCTGCAAGATCCGACAGCACCATCACTATTCGGCCATTCAGCTCCCGACACGACCCATTCACATCTCACTATATGCCGACGATATGGTGCTGTATGTTAAGAACCCGGAACAACATCTTAACCCGCTGTTGCGAGAGTATATCAAATTCGGTCAGTACTCGGGGCTACAAATTAACTGGTCCAAGTCCCTTATTCTATCGCTAACAGACAGTACTCATCCGACGGCCCTGGACTACCCACTAGAATGGCAAACTGAGCCTACCAGATATCTGGGAGTGTGGTTCCACAGGGACCCGGAATTGGTTATCCGCACCAACTACGGGAGAACTATATCCACATTGGAAGACAAAATTAAGCGATGGATTAAGCTACCGCTGTCCCTGGCAGATAGAATCGCAATTGTAAAAATGGTCCTACTCCCCAAGTTCCTGTACCTGTTCAACAACATTCCTATCAAACCCCCCGCAGAGGTGTTCCGTAACATCAAAACCCTCATACTGACCCTAATATGGGCAGGGAAACAAGCTAGACTAGAATTAAATACGATGACGCTACCATATGCTAAGGGTGGCTTTAAGGTCCAAGATATCTACTTATATTACCTCTGCGCTCAAGCGCAATTTGCACATTACTGGTTCCATGAAGTGCCTTTCCTAACGCATGTAGCGGTAGAGAAGGGTGACGCTGACCCAATCCCGCTCACGAGCATACTCACTCATAAGAGAGTACGATTACATGACCATGATATTAATCCGGTGAATACCACCACTGAGGCATGGAGGATACTGGGAAAAGTAGCACAAAGCGTGCCACTCTACGCTCCTGCGCTTTCGCTAGCCCATCACCCAGCCCTGTCAGTTACACAGGAGCAAATTGGAAAGGAAGCACTGAAACATGCGGGAATAGACAAAATAGGCGACTTATACAAGGATGGAGTTTTTCTAACTCTTGACAAACTAGATTACATCAGCAACCCAACACTGTTGTTTAGATTCAATTATTATAGGTTGCAAAGGGCGATGAGAGAACACTTTCCCACATTCCCCGATGAACCACAGGCGCTAGCCCCTTTACAGCTAGTACTTACCACACCTACGGCCTCACATTTAGTATCTAGGTTATATAATAGCGCGCAAATAGACATTGGAGGTAACACTGCAAGGGCGAGGGAAAGATGGGCCACGGCATTGGGTGTCACAATTTCCGAAGAGGAATGGGAAGTCACCTGCCTATTGACGGGGTTGCTGACACCTAATGGAAATTTAAGAATTATCCACTATAAATATCTTCACCAAATGTATCACACACCACACAGACTACACAGGTATGGTTTAAGGGACACTTCCAATTGTGTACGCTGTGGACAAGAAAATGCAGACTTTATACATTTAGCGTGGCACTGTGGCCCGGTAGCGAACTACTGGGAACAGGTGATAAAGGCCATTAATGACATACTGGGAGCAACTTTGCAATGTACGGCCAAGATTTGTTTGCTAGGAATAGTACCGCAGCTGCGAGCGCAGAGGCGTAAACTGTGTGTAATAGCACTCTTAATGGCAAAGCGGAGAGTATCTCTACATTGGAATAGTATAATGAGGCCCAAGGTACAAAGTTGGTTGGAAGATTTGACGTATTGTTGTGATACGCTTGCCACATTTGAAGAAGACTTGCCTGTAAGTTCACGCCCCAGGGACTATTGGGCTCCATTTCGACAATACCTGTTAACGAGTACGACGGACTACGTTACTGAAGATCTGAGCAGTATCCGGCCACATGGAAATGAGTATGGTTATATGAATAAGAATGGGGGAGGGAGAATGCTGTGACACAGTGCTTTGAGAGGGTTTTGTTAATTTGTTTATCTAGTTTACTATGACTTCACATACAATGTATAAAAATAGTAAGAACAAGAACGCAAATCCTAGCAATAACAGCATTGTTTACAATCGCACATATCTGATAACTCACGCAACGCCGCCGGACCTACGGTTGTCGGCTGATGGGCTGTGTATGAAGTAAGGCGAACTTAAAGATACAAGCATACAGTAGAGGAGACAGCCTGTATAGCCGGCCCGAAAGGGTTGTAGGCGGTGACATGTATTCTACCTATGTGACAATGTGCAATAAACATCTTACACCAAAAAAAAAAAAAAAAAAAGATTTACATGCGCAGTTATTGTTAAGTACATTAATCAAACACAGTAGCACAGCCTCAGGTCTAAGTAAATGGCAAATGAAAGGGGGATACTAGATTGCTCCAACAAGCAACAAAATGTTGAGCACTTGCAATAAAGTCATTGAGGATCCAACTACATGCCTGGATCATTACCACAAACCTCCATGCTGCAGTCAACAAATACGTAAGACCCCCACAACAAGCACAATCGGATCACTCACCAACACATACACCGATTTGTGACTCAGGATCACATTTGCAAACACCTTTTCAGACCTCCAATGAAAACTTTGTAGATTTGCCAACACTGGATAATCTCGCACATAGGGCATCTACAAGCAATTTAGCCATGCAGGGCATGCTTTACTGCAATATAAATGAAGGCAAGATGACGCTGTGCATTGTGGGACCAATAGCACGTGTTTTAGGTTCTCTCCGTCCCTGTACAGACTGAATATATTCATGGGTATCAGTTCACATCTTTTTGTTAATTAACTGTGGGAGGTGACCTCATGCTGCCCTCTGCCAATGTGCACATGATTAGCATTCCTCTTGATTTCAAAGTGTTTGAAGGAACAATATCCGTGTTTTTAGTTGAAATGATAGTTTTAAAGAGAAAGGGGATATTTATTAATTTTCACGCAATACAGCGCAGTGCAGCAAGCAAAGCTGTTGTGCTGCAGTGCGTGAAAATGAGACAACAGAAATCACCATATCTACTAAGATGTTGCACATTTGTGCTGTCTCCTAGCACTACGCATTGTGTGATGCCCAGCAACAACGCAGGTACCCATACACCATTGTGCAAGGGTGCCTGTGTTAAAAGCAGGATTGTTTTGTGCACAAAAAAATTCTTAAGGTATTATCCTGTTTCTATCGGCCACATGCATCATTGTTGCCGTTTGCGATTTCTTAATTGCAAAAATTAAGGAATCGCAATTAAGAAATCGCAAAAGGCTATGCATCAAGAAATCGCATATTTTTTTGCGATTTCTTAAAATTCCTTGATTGCGATTCACAATTTGCGAATCGCAATTAAGGAATCCCTTCCCATTGATTCCTATGGGCCTAGAGGCCCATAGGAATGAATGGGAAGTCATTCTCAATTTGCGATTAGCAATTTGCAAATCGGAAATTGAGAATGCAATTTCAAGGGTGCAGGGGGGTCCAAAGGACCCCCCCTTGCACCCCAGAAATATAACTTTAAGTGCATTTTTCACACACACATGCCCCAAGGGCATGTGTGTGTGTAAAATGAAACTTTAAAAAATGCACTTTTGTGCATTTTTGAAAGTTTTCCAAATTACCATGAAGATCAACTTCATGGTAATTTACCTCTCCCTATTTGCGAATTCACAAATTTAAAATGTTCATGCATTGCATTTAAGAAATCTCAAATTGCGATTTCTTAAATGCAATCGCAATTTTAGGAATCGCAACATGATTGCGATTTCTAAAATTGCGAAACACATGATGCATCCCAATTTTGTCAATTGCATTCGCAAACGGCCGAAAATTGCGGTTCGCACCATTTGCGAATGCAATTGACAATGATGCATGTGCCCGATTGTGTCTTACACAATACAGCACACATAGAAAGGGGAAATAGCGAGGAGAAATACAAATATTCCTCCTTGTTACGCCTGGTTTAGAGAGGCATAGCATTATAACGCAATCCCAGGTGTACTCACCTTAGTAATTCTGGGATTGCATCAAAATCCATGGGTGGATGCAAGAGAACCCCTATGCTCCACCCAATGAACGCCTCCATGACGTAGAGTAATGCAAGGCAGCCCAATTATCTGAGTGGCATTACACTGTATTTACTAAACCATGCAAAGTGGCTTTGAGTGGCATAGTAAATCTCTAAAATTATTTTGTGTTGGGACTGTGCCACAAAAGTGGTGCAAGCCTGGTGCAAAATCTTAGTAAATCTGCCCCAGAGTCTTGTGGTTATGATGTTTTACTGTACACATAGTACAAAGCATAACATAAAACCATGTTGTAATTTGAGGTGTAAATTAAAACTACTTTATGTTCACAGAGATCCACCACATAAAATCTCATGTGTTTGAGAGTCATATGTAAAATATAGAAAAACGAATTTACTAGACTGGGCTGCACACAAGAGCGCTACTTACAGGTAGCTGGAGAGTACCAGTAGCTCATGATCTACTTGTTGGAGAATCCTGGTGTCAAACAGAAGAGCCTGCATCATTTGTTTGATGGATTCTCCTTTTTTGCATAGTGTTAATTTCACCTGAAGAAGTGCAATTTATGACCGAAATGCACTGGTAATATACATCAGTAAATGTTTGAACTGTGTATCAGAAGAATACATTGAAAATATATTGAAACATTTGGAGAATTTTATAAAAAGACTTTGAGAAGAAAAGTTTTGTAATAGTTGACTGAAGTTTGTCTAATTTTTTTTAATCTACAAGAGAAAATTGTGCCACAAACAGACTAAGGGCCTGATTTAGAGTTTGGTGGTCAGATTCTCTGTCATAAATGTGACAGATATTCCCTCTGCCTTATTAAAAGGGTATTAAATGCTATGGCACTTGTAATAAGGTGGATAGGGTATCTGTCACATTTGTGATGGAGGGAGCATCCATCTGCCAAACTTTAACTCTGTGTATTCCTCTTAGACAGACACACAAAATAGAGAACTTAGATGTGCCTGGATGGGCCATCACTACCAGGATGTGTGGGAAGAGCTGGGCACAGCTCCACTTACACTTTAATGTCTTGTCCTGCCTCCACACAAAGGGCTGATAACCCCCTGTAGTTAGTCTGGTGCCAGGACAGAGGGGGCAAGATGCCTGGGGATTTTGAAAGAGAAACCTCTAAAAGCTTCTCCTCCACTTCAAATGCACCACTAGACCTCAAACTCTTCAGTACACTTCTGGACCTGTGAATACTCCGCCAAGAGGAAGGACTGTTATGCTGCTGAAAGTACTGTCACGCTGCTGGAATGCTGCTCTGAATGACTACTGCCCTGTTGTGCTGACCTGATGCCTGCTGTTTCCTGTCTGGCTGAGAAGGACTGGGCTTGCATCCGTTGAACACAGAACCACCAGAGTGACTCCGAGGGCTAGTTGAGTGGCCTCAAGGACAGAAGGTTCCAACAACCTCGACCTCAGCAACTGGACTCTGCTATCTGTGAGTCTACCCTGCCAAGTGGTGCCACCCCAGTCTTGGATGCTTGGAAGTGTGCCTAAGGTGCTCTGCCAACCTCTCTGGATTCTTTAAAGGCTACCAAGAGTGGGGACTATCTTAGCAATAAAGTCCCTGGCAAGGAACACCACCACTAGTGTGCTAAACTCTTTTGAAAAAAAGTGTACACAACAAAATAAACACACACAACATAAAGGACATTTTTAGTACACTATATTCATTGTCATTTACCCAACGGTATTCCGAATCAAGCAATTTTCTTAACTTTTTTGTTTTTCAAACTGCTACACAAAACACATATATTACATATAAAAAAACATACACATGGTGAGAATATACAGTTCCCTGTGTACATACGCACAATACATGAAACAAATGAAAAGGCATATAGTGTAAAATGTCCAGATTTCAAAGTTCAGAATATGCTTTTATCCTCATTGTCCAATTTAGGAAAACTGTCACAAGACATTGGACCTTGTGGTCGCCATTTCTACGCTATGATAATGTGTTATTAACTGCGCATCAAGGTGGGTCTTGCTCTGGACAACAATAAACAAAAACAAGGACAGCCTTCCAATGTTCTTATTCAAACCAACATGCATTTAATTTTCTGTGAATTATCAGCAACCCCAGCTGGGGTTCACTCCGCAGTTTTGCATCTCCTTCCAATGTATTCACTCCATGAGCCGTCTGCATTAATTTTCCCCTTATAGTCCCTTGCTCACTTTGCCACTGGATTTAACCTAGTCTGGCTGACGAGGGGTGTTACCCCAAAACCGATCCCAGGATGCTTGTTTCTGGTCCAGGAAAGACCTGGCTTGGCAGTTTGGACTGGACTGTTCCCATGAGCAACAGGGTCAAGATTGATTTGCATATGGCTGGGTTTGAACTGGGGTGGCGAAGTGAGTTGAAGGACGATGATGGATTCAACCCAGATCTGTGATCTGTGACTGGGGGTGACTGTCTGAAAAAGTTTCAGCACACCATCCATCATCTCCTTGTTTTTGTGTTGTTTGCCCTAAATTGGCAGGGTATGCCCAGAAGTGAGTCCCTTGCTCACTTTGCAACTGGATTCAAGCTAGTCTGGCAGATGAGGGGTGTTACCCCGAGACCGGTCCCAGGATGCTTGTTTCTGGTCCAGGGAAGCCTGGCACTGGATCAGCTCAAGGTCCTATTGGAACCTCGAGCCCATAAGGAGCCGAGCTTTCAAGTGGCTTCTGCCTACCACACTCCCTCTACCCAGGATGTGGCTCTATAGCCAGAGCTGTATACTTTGTAACTGGGGAACTAGGCTTGAGTCTCAGCATCAGCTCAACATCATGGGAAAATTACGTAATCTCCCCGCCTATATAAAATGAACGTGGCCTTGTGTAACTGGTGCTCACCTAAAGCGCTTCAATACTTTTGGGTTGGGTTCACTCTTTATAAAAACTGCAGAGATATGCAAAAATAGGAGAGAAAAAAAGCTTTATCATAAAAAAGGAAAGACAAATGGATTAGTGGCTGATTTGTACAAAGCGAAACCAGAAAACCAGGATAAATCACAGCTTCCATTCTTAAATTGTGTGATATTAGGCAAATATTTTACTTCACTAAAACGGCATTTAATACATTTTCAGGCTTCATCTCGTGCATGGGCTCTGGCTCGGCTCTCCTGTTAATTTGTTGGTTTGCCCATATCTAAGAAGGGGTACCTTGGGGACCCCTTCTCGGTTTTGAATGATTATTACCAACTTTGTTTGGAAGAAAAATATTAATGTGTTGCGACTGGATATTGGATCGCAAAACATTAACACATAAGCTAAAGAATCGGTACTCGCAATCTGACTTCAGATATGTGTTTTTAATGAAAAACGACATAGTTCTATCCACAGCCAGAGACAAATCTAATGAACAATTGCAAATTGTTATTTTATAAAGGAGGGAGACTACAGGGTAGCCTACTAGGTCTAGGAGAGGGCCTGTGTAGACCACGCAAGTTAGTTTTAGATGTGGGGGGGGGAAGTATCCTACTACATATATTTAACTGATCTGGGGCAGAAGTGATGCAGATACATTTAAATACAGTATTACTATGTGGCTCAGCCTGGAGGTCAGCCACAAAGTTATGATATGCCTAATGTAGTAGTAGCTACACTGGAGGTAAGATGCACCTAATTTTATACAGAGAGCATGGGACTTAGGTCTGGTAAGGAGGCTTCATCCACACCAGAGGTAAAAAATCCAGGATTTCCAAACAAAAGCATCATCTGCTTAGGCAGATAGAATTCTATATAGGGCAGCTATTAAAATCGCTAGTACTCTTCATGTTCCCAGGATCATGCATGTCAACATTCTTTACCAATTTGGTGACTGATTCACAAAATAATTTTATTGCACATAATACCGATCCTGCCTCACAAAGGAAAATTCTGGGCATTTTGGGAGCAGAGATGTCAGTGTAGATGTTCCATCAAAAAAACAATTTTTCTGCTAAGTTCATCATATCTTGTGGGTGTTGCCAAATGAGTCTTAGGGTAGTGGTCCATGCAAATGTGGGAAACACCCACATAGCTGTATCTTTTCAAAGCATTTCACTGCTTTTATGAACGCCTCGCCCTTCTAAACTTACACCGAAATGATTCACCTGGTGTGGTGTTGTAATCCTGGGAAAGTGTATACAAATAATCTATTTTCTGACAGCGTGAATACAAAGAGAAGACTCTACACGAAAAATGTGTATGAAAAACAATTTCTTTTGTGAAATGTATCACTCATTTTCTATCAATAAATATGTAATGTGTAAACTATAGACACATAGATTTAAGAAAAACATAATTATCTACAATTTATGTGAATATGCACATTTACACATTTAAATGCTGAAAATGGTAACGCACAACTACCCTGGGATATTTGGGATCAGTCGGTCCCAGAGTTTGATAAACAGTTTAATAGCTTTTCCCAAAGTTGGAACCAGATCCAGACTGATAATGATGAAAAGCTTTAGTTTTTGTGGTAATTTTGAGGTGGGAGATGGACAATTAGTTGGTTTCAAGTAGACACTTCTCCTTTGCAACACTACCATTTGGCCTGGATGTAAAACGGAGAGATAAATCACCTAGGGCTAAAGGTTGCAAGCAAGCCAGTGGGGCGGTCCTGCAGCTGAAACAATGAAGGTGTGGTTTCTGCAGTATGGTGTCAATGGAAAACTCTTGTGTTTTCAATCACAAACGTTTGCAACGTAAGCTTTACTTTTGCTATATTAACGGGACTGGCCCAAGTATCTGAACAGTTCTCCATAGCCATTCAGGTAGGTTCCTGCTATATGAATAATACATGCACCTATAAATACATGCATGCATCTAAACACCACTGAATCATTCTCAGTACATTATTCACAGAGAGTGACGAAGGCCACAAGACAACGCTATCCCATCTGTTCCAATCAATTTATACCGCACTCTGTGGAATTCTGCTTCCTCTCTGAAGGATCCTTCTGCTCTGACGTCGGCAGTGCAGGCTTATGAACCACAAGACAGTCCAGCACTACACAGGTCTGCCATTTTGTAAGAGCTGGGTACTCGTCTTCACGCTCTAATATTAAAACAGTCTTCAAAATGCATTGGTTTTGTTGCTATTTAAGGGAGTGTCTCCTCTCTTTAACTTCAGATGAAAGAAGTAGCAGTCGGTGTCAGGTCTGTTTTATTTATTTATATGTTTACTTACCTGTAACCCTCTGTAATCCATAAATTACTCCCCCCCTCCCCACGTCACCACCCAGCTGCTACTCCCACCACCGACCGCTATTGGATGAAAGAGACACTGCAGAAATTATAGGGGAGTGGTGCCTTTGTTGCCACAACTCGTGGAATAGTACTGCACGTTAATGGAGGCGACTACCCTTTGACATGCATTTTTTTGTGCGCCTGTTTATAGTCAGTCATACAAGGTTAACAAGAAACGAATCATGTTTCACAACTGCAGCTGAGGCTGAAATATCAATAACATTGGAGGGTCCCATTTATATACCTAGTTATCACTTCTCTCTGCCTCCATCTTTGGAAGACTGGTGTGTTGATAACAGAACGGCATGGAAAATATTGATTTTGTACTACTTCATATTATTTATTCTATCTCTGGGAACCCTTTAACACACAGACCAATGTATAAGTTACATTCTTTTTAATCATTCCTCATAGCTATACAGCTTTCACCCACATATATCACCTGTCAAACATGGCGCCTCGTTGTCAATTCACACTGCAGGCTAGGTTAAATAAAACATTTTCTACAGTGGACTACAAATGAATACATTGCTAAATAATTGAAGTGCAGTCCCACATAAGGTCAGCACTATAATACTCCAGGCAGTAACAAGGGAAGAGATGGCACAGAGGGTTTTATTTATTATAGGACATTTGACACAAATTGCCACAAAATGATTAAATACTTATTGCCCAAAGGCCGAGGCCTATGGGGAGAATATCCACTTGAACAATCCTGGTGGCACCAAGCATGCTTTGCAGGCAAGTGTAATAAATTGTAAGGAAATGAGGAGAAAAAAACTGTGCGGCAGTGCTTAATTTGAGCCGGTGGTTTCCGACATTCCGAACCAGCACTTAATTGTCAATACTGGCACTTATGACAGTTTTACAAAAGATTATGGACAGAATGCTGAACGTTGTCATACCCCCTGTACAGAGATCTGGGTCTAAATTCATCGTTTTTTGCTCACAATGCCATTCCAGTTGGACCTAGCCATATGCAAATCAGTTTTGCCCCTACTCCCCATGAGAAAACTCCAGCCCAAACTGCCATACCAGGTCCTACCTGGACAGGAAACAAGCAGCCTGGGACGGTTTTGAGGTATCACCTCTCATCAGCCAGGCTAGCTTCAAATCCAATGGGATAGTCAAAACGGGGCCCACGTCTGGGCATACCCTTCCCAATTAGGGGAACTATAGCAACTCAAAAGATGATGGACGGTATGCTGAACATTGTCAAATATTCACCCAAGTACAGTGATATGGACCTAAATCCATTTTTTTTTCGCTCACCAGGCCATTCCAGTTTGGACCCAGCAATATGCAAATCAGTCTTGACCCTGCTCCCCATGGAAACAGTCCAGCCCGAACTGACAGACGAGGTCATCCCTGGACTGGAAACAATCAGGCTGGGACGTTGGTTACAATTCACGCAGTAGGGTTGATGCATCGAAATCGAGCCTCCCAGTTGGCATACAAGGATCAATGCTGCATCGAAGTTGAGCCTCTCAGCGGTGTCTCTGGATTGGCACTTCATCGTCATCGAACCTCGCAGCCGAGACCTGCGTCGTTGTTGAATCAGCAAAGCTTCAGAGGGCGCTGTGTCAGTTCCGATTGGTGCAAAGGGGTCACTGCATCGATTTTTGCAGAAAACAGCTGCAGAATCCACTTGTGGGGCCCAGTACAGGAGGTGGGACCTCAGGCAAGGGTAGGACTCACAGATGGCAGAGTGGAGCAATACCAGCCAGCAGAGTTGCAAGTAGTCCTTTGTATCCCTGAGACTTCAGAAAACAGAAGGCAAGCCAGCAAGCCCTTGGAGAATCTTGGGTTAAAGGACGTAAAGAACAGGTATAGTCCTTCTCACCCCCAGGCAGAAGCAGCAGGCCAACACAGCAGAGTAGGTTCCAGAGTGGCAGTACCTCCTACAGCACAGCAATCAGAAGGCAGCAGACCAACACAGCAATGGAATTAGCAAAGTGGTAGACCCATTTACAGCAGAGCAGCTCTTTTTCTAGGCAGAATGTCCTTGATTCCAGCAGAGTTCTGATTTGGTGCTGTTGGGAGTCAAATACGTATACCCAAATGTGCCTTTGAAGTGGGGGGACCTCAAAGAGGCCTTTGAAGATCGCAAGGTCCCTGCCTTTCCTGCCCTGGCTCCAAACTCACTACAGGAGAGTATGCAGCTCCTTGTGTTGGGCAGGCACAGCCCTAGTCAGGTGAAAGTCTCAACTTCTCCCTCCCAATCTACCTCAGGAAACCCCACCAGCCTGGTGATGGGTCATCAGGATGCCAAAGTCACACCCCAGCTCTGTTTGTGTATCTGTCTAGACAGAACGCAACAAAACCCAGCTGTCACCCAACCCAGACGTGTATGCAGAGACAGGCAGAAGCAAAGAATGGTTAAAGTAAGAAAATGCCAACTTTCTAAAAGTGGCATTTTCATCATTACAATTTAGCCAATAGAAGAGATATGCCTAGCAGTAATGAAAAACAAATGTAGCAGTTTTTCACTATCAGGACATGAAAAACTCAAAAGTACATGTCCTACCTTTTAAATACACCCCAGCCTACCTATAGGGCTGCATAGGGCCTACCTATATATAATAAAAGGGAAGGTTTGGGCTTGGCAAATAGGTTAACTTACCAGGTCAAAATGGCAGTTTAAAACGGACACACAAGCTCTGCAGTGGTAGGCTTGAGCCATGTTTAACGGCTACTGAAGTGGGTGGCACAATCAGTGCTGCAGGCCCTCTAGTAGCATTTAATTACGGGCCCTGGGCACATATAATGCCCTTTACTAGAGACTTACAAGCAAATTACATATGCCAATTGTGGATAAGCCAATGTTACAATGTTTAGAGTACAGAGCATATGCACTTTAGCACTGGTTAGCAGTGGTAAAGTGCCCAGAATCCGAAAGCCACCAAAAATGAAATCAGCAAAACAGGAGGTCAGAAGGCAAAAAAAACAGGGGAAACCACTCCAAGGATGCCAGGTCTAACAGTATTCTAGGACAAATCAAGAGCATTTATGTTCTTTAGTTGGCTGATATTTATTTTTGACGAGCCAAATGACTAACATTTCAGTCATCTTCAATTTAAAAAAATCCGTTTATGCTGGGTCTGTATTGATGTATTGGGATGAAGTGCCCCAACACATCAATAATGCTATTTGTATTGTTAAATGTCTATGTAAAAGAGGCTAGGTTTAAAATGTATTCTATTGGAGAGAAAAAAGGAAAGCACTGAAGCTACATCACTGCCAACATTCAAACGCATTAAAAATAGAAAAGCAAGGCTCTTTCCTCTTAACCCCGTAAGTGCTAAAGTTTTAATTTTACCAACTACATCAAGCTCTATCAGATATTTTTTCATGTTTCCATTCAAACACCAGATGGCATTTTTCTGATGGGTTCCTAAACAAATGCCTCATCTTTTATTTGCAACGTTAGGGCGATCATTAGGGAGCCCTATCATCGTGGTTGTTGAAAGTCCATATCCCTCCCAAATAAGGCAATCCTGTCTTTCAATACTTTCCAGAAAAAAAACACAAAAGACAGCAACCGTACCTTTCCAAAACGTGTATCTTCAGGAAATTACAAAAAAAAAGCATACGTGAAACAATTCTTTTCCCACAAGTGTGTCGTTACTTTTGGAAAGGGTGGGTGTGTAGATCATTGGCTACAATGGTAGAAATCAATTACCCAACTGAGAAAGTTAAGTATTTCTCAGATAAGATAAATATTTAATTTAAAATGGGTTAATTGGTGTACTTTCCAAAAAGACCCCATCCACACAAAGCTTTACATTGAACCAAATATTGCAAACTAATGTAAATGTAAAATTACTTCCCCTTAAACTGTGAATCTCGCACAGCCTGCACCACAGTCAAGCCCGATATTAATTTGTATTGGCTGATCACTGTTATTCTAGTTAGGGAAATAATGCAAAATAAAAATGACCCAGGGTGATCAGGATATTTCTGAAATCGTAACAGGATTGTAAGGGGAAATACATAGCTCCTAAAACTAAAAAAGTTCAAATGATTTATTGATTTTGCCCAACTCAGCTTAAATTATGTGTACAGAAAAATCATTTACAATGGAAAAATCTCAATCTTGCACTCAAAAATTGGATTTACGAATATGGCAATTAAACAATTATGGTGAAATTTCCTTCTGCACTAATTTAGTGATAGGTGTAGATTGTAGGTGTTGCCCCGAGGATTCAACCATGAAAGTTCCTGAACACGTACAAACTCAGATATCTGTGGTTATGAAATATGTACTTTCACCTAGACATACCTCATACCAAACTGTATCCAGGCAAATGACTATGTTTAATGCAGCCTTCCATCTGCTACATCACCTCAAAATGAGCAAGACTGTGGCTGCCAGAGCAGGTGACGGCCGAGCAGTGTGATCAACTATCCCACCACTTGAGGTCAGAGTACTAGCTCTTTATTCACCAGAAAAATTTTGTTCTTTATGAATTGCATAAAAAACAATTTTGAGGGATACTCTACACTTTCTCAATAGCAAACTGTGGCTGTAGATGTCAAGCCAATCATCGTGTCTGTTGGATAAAAAGTAAAAACACTGTTATTCTCAGCTTCTTAGGCCAAGGACAGAGTGGTTGGCCCGTTACAACAGCAGAGAGACTCAATGTTAATACGTCTTTGAAAAGGACCTTGAACCACCGATTTGGCCACGAAAAATATATTATCACTTTGAAAACACATTAGTGGGAAGAATTTTTTATGGTCACAGTTGTGATGCTTGGACTGAAACAAAATAATTAAACTTATTACTTTTTCACTCAGATGCTGGATCTTCCTAATGAGGTCCATAAGAACCACTCAAAGAGTCATAATGAAATGTGAGACATGAGGGACATGGCCAGAAGATGTAGGATAATTGGGATCAATTTATATCGATCACTTCTAGAGCAACAGCATGGTGACGGTGGATTCTTCAAGACATCAACTGAGGAGGGGTTGATGGCACAGCAATAGGCAATATCTAAGAGTGCATAGGTAGTAATGTACTTATGAAGGCACAGTCATAGAGCATTATGTAAGAGTGCATAGGTAGTTATGTACTTATGAAGGCACAGTCATAGGGCATTACGTAAGAGTGCATAGGTAGTTATGGACCTGGGATGGCACAGTCATAGGGCAATATCTAAGAGTGTATAGATAGCTATGGACCTGTGATGACGCGGTCATGGGGCAATATCTAAGAGTGCGTAGAGAGTTATGGGCCTGTGATGGTACAGTCATAGGGCAATATCTAAGAGTGCATAGGTAGTTATGGACCTGTGATGATACAGTCATAGGGCAATATCTAAGAGTGCATAGGTAGTTATGGACCTGGGATGGCACAGTCATAGGGCAATATCTAAGAGTGTTTAGATAGCTATGGACCTGTGATGACGCGGTCATGGGGCAATATCTAAGAGTGCGTAGAGAGTTATGGGCCTGTGATGGTACAGTCATAGGGCAATATCTAAGAGTGCATAGGTAATTATGGGCCAGTGATGGCACAGTCATAGGGCAATATCTAAGAGTGCATAGGTAGTTATGGACCTGTGATGGCACAGTCATAGGGATATATCTTTGAGTGCATAGGTAGTTATGGACCTGGAATGGCATAGTCATAGGGCAATATCGAAGAGTGCATAGGTAGCCATGGACCTGTGATGGCACGGTCATGGGGCAATATCTAAGAGTGTGTAGAGAATTAGGGACCTGTGATGGCACAGTCATGGGGCACTTTCTAAGAGTGCATAGGTAGTTATGGACCTGTGATCGCACAGTCATAGGGCAATATCTAAGAGTGCATAGGTAGTTATGGACATGTGATGGCACATTTATAGGGCATTATCTAAGAGCGCATAGGTAGTTATGGACCTGTAGTGGACCAGGTACCAACTTACTAAGTGAATCTAAAATAAATAGTGAGTAATGAGATGGAAGTTAAGGGACGCCCTCCATGGAAATGCCAGCAAATAGAAACTCATTCTGTGCAGAGAGGCCCAGATGCACAAAACTTCTCATTTGCATTTCTTAAATAGCAATTCCGTAAGAATTGCTATTTAGGAAATGCAAAAGTATATGTACAAAATTTGTGACTTCTTTATAGCGATTCCTACAAACTAGGAATCTCTATTAGAGTATCGAAAATGGGAAATGCCATCACATTCCCGCCTACGGGAAAAATAGGAAAGGTTTGCATTTCTTAAATTGTGATTGCCTAATAGAAAATCGCAATTAAATAAATTACTGCCAAGGGTGCCTCTGGGCTTAAGGCTGCCCCTGGTGGCACCTCAAAATTCCTAGTGGAGTAAGCAGGGGCATATTTGAGCTTCATGTCACACAAAAAAATGCACTTTTAATGCATTTTTTTTATTTTGCACGTAGTTACCATTGACTTGTAGTCAATGGTAATAGCATTTCCTAAATGCCCAATTCGCATTTAGGGAATGCTTTGTACATGTGCTTTAGGAATCGCAAATAGCTAATCCCTATTTGCAATTCCTAAATCGCGGTTGCAATTTGCGATTTCTACGTGTAGAAATTGCAAACTGCGACCGCGATTTAGCCTTTGTACATCTGGAAAGGCCATTTAGCATTTCTCAATGCCCCGAAATAGCAATTCAGACCACTAAGAAATGATAAAACCCTTCATACATCGGGCCCATAGTCTCTTGTGAGGGAGCGGGATAGGATACATCACATTTTATAGATGGCCCCTATTTTGATTGTTTGAATTATTTATTCTGTTTTACACAAAAAGGCCACACATGCAATGAGTTTGGCAAACTTGTTGAATGTGTCAGAAACAACACTGGCAAAAAAAGTTGTGAACTCCTATTTTCACTTGTTGGTCTTTTTGTGCGAAACAGGATCATGGGAGGCTGGCTAATCGTTGAATCTCAAAACCTCTAGATCCCCACTTTGAAGATTGTACCTTGATATTGTGGTATGATGGATCATTTATTTTCCAATGACATGTCACAAATGTGTGTGAAAACACGTACAATTTAAATATTGTATTGTTATAAATTCTTGATTAAAAAGAGGGCTATGAAGGCACATTAAGTTAATCTAGGAGGATATTAAATTGTTTTATAATAGTTAACACTTGGATAATACCTCATAAGCATTTATGTTTCTGTTTCGACTGTATTTCATAGTGCATGATTTAATTTACTTGAAAATGTCAGGGGTTGTTTAGTGTTTGCATGGTTCTACAGCTCTGCCCACAGTACTGTTTGTAAGATGCATATTTTTGCTGTCCACTTGCTACTTTATCTCTTTTTGAGTATATTTGGATAATCTTTATTGTCCTGATATATAAAATCATTTGCAATATGTCCACCAACACATGATGAACATCAACAAATTACATAGTTTAAAATTAGTTCGGGCTGGACTGTTCCCATTGGAGCAGGGTCAAGGCTGATTTGCATAAATGCATATATGGTGTGCAAAATAACGATGGACTGGGATACGGCCTGAGTATTTGCCAGTAGCTGACATTAATTCAAGCATTCCATCCATCATCTTTTGTATACTTTAGTATGTCGCCCTAAGTGGGATGAGTATGCCCAGACGTGGGTCTCTTGAACATTGTGTCATTAGAACTAAGCTGTAGCTGGCTGAAGAGCTCGTCACAAGGGGGTGAAACCGTTCCTGGGTTGCTTGTGTTCCAGTTCAGGGAGTACCTGTCCTAGAAGTTTGGGCTGGACTGTTCCTATTGGAGCAGGTTCAAGACTCAGTTGCATGTAGCTGAGTCCAAACTGAGGGGGCACGGGGTGCAAAATAATGATGTACTCTGATGTGGCTCTGAGTCATTATCAGTGCAGTGGCTGAGATTAAGCCAAGCATTTCTTCCATCACCTTTTGTATACGATAGTTTAAGATAAGGACAAAATCCTGTACAATTCACGACAACAGCTCGAACTCAAAATACATACACTAAAATATCAAATCTGACCCCACACCATATCACTACAATAACAATACATTTTGAACACTGAGGACCTGAATGTGGTCGACCCAGAAAAGGGTGTTATATTTATCACCCATGATACATTCCAACACCACAGGGATCTACATTTATTCGCTCAGATAAATAGCACTCTGTTATGATTATAGTGTGAAAAATTGGACACATCATGCAGATTTTGGTGCTTATCACCAACAAAATGCACGTCCTGTTATTTACTATGTGTTATCCTCTGGTAAATTTGTGCGAGGGTGAGATGCTTCCTGCCCAAACCGTAATTGTGATATGTGCAGTTATGCAATTCCCTGCACGACTGCATAGTCAAGGGTTGCCTCAACTGTACAGTTTGCTCTAAATGTAAACTATAAACCTCATAAGTATGTGAAACAGAAACACGTAAGACACAAATAGAATTCAATACAAACCTGTTATTGCAATCATATATAGAGATATTAATATTAAGTAGTCATTTAATTGCAACATGTATGAAAACAGCAAATTAAATTCAAACAACAACATATGAATTATACCAAAGTAATCAGCGACATACATTAAACCACACAAGGCTATACACCACAACTCACTCAGCTACCTCGCTCAGAAATTGACGCTCTTGGGTGGCTCAAGAGCCACAAGAAGCGCAGAAAATCTTCTTTTGAAACCACAAAGATTCCACAAGAAAAAAAACATACAAACGCTCCTTCTCAGGGATGGCACCCAGGATCTGGAATGCCCTCCCTCCAGAAACCAGACGTATCTCATCAACTGCATCCTTAAAAAAACGAAGTAAAATCGGTCCTCCTGGCTAAATTCACATGAATATAGGCTCGTGATATCTCGAGACTCAGTACTTTTCCTTTTATGACAATAGGCGGCCATACCACCTATGCACCTTTGCTACCTTGCCTGGACTCTATGGTTAACTATTTGCTCATCTTTGCATAATATGCCTTGTTTATTGCTCTTTTGTCTTCATATTCCATATGTGTGTAAAGCGCTTTGATATCCGTGAGGATCTTGTTCGTGCTCTATAAAATTTTAAAAATAAATAAATGCTCTGCTCCATGTTTGCTCAATTTTCATAGGTAATAACTGCAAAACTAGTGTCAATAAGAGTTAAGAGAGTTACAAAATACTTTCCATGAAGCCCTTTGGAAGTACAAACCCTGTACACTTTTCAGAGCTTCCACTTTCTATTCCCGATGCAAAATGATGTTCTCATAGGAGATCTTGCACAGTCTTACCAGTAGAAGTGTTCTTCCACCATTTTCGACACCGCTCTGGAGACAGCTCTTTGATGGGGGTTTAGGTTTTTGTTTAAATTCACTCCAAGCTTCTCTTCCAAAAAGTCAATGATGAATTCTGTTCCAGAGACTCTTTCATGATTGTACTCTATCCAGGGCATTTTGCCTTGTGGTGAGAGTTTTCCATCAAAATAGTTCTGACAAATAAAAAAAGAAAAGAAATAAGTCAAACATTGTGTTTTACAGAATGAATTGAGAAATAATACACTGAAGGGCCCTGTTTCTGAAATTAATTTTGCAGCTGCACCACCATATGCAGTATATACACTGTGTACATAAAACAACCTGTCACCTGCAAGTAGAGTCGACCCCAACAGCAGTAGGTTATCCTTTTGTGAGGCATTTGAAAGTTTGGAGCAATTATGTTTTTGTATTGAACACTGTTTGCAATTGTGCTCCATTGGACTCTGTCAGTGTACAATGCAACTTTCCTTGTTGGGGTCAACTTAGCATTCCAATAGTGGAGGAGGCCTCAGTCACAATACTTGTTTCACATACAAACAATGCTAACATACACAAAGATTGGCATCTGTGAACAGAAATAACGCATCCAGATTGACTTTAACTCCGCCTTTCGAATGTGCTTCATGGGAATATTTCCCTTACTTAGAGATGCAAGCTTACGGGTATTTAAATGGGTATTTCCATATGAGTTTCGAGGGAGGTGGAAAATGTACTGAACACCGACAAGGTTACAATTTTTTGAGTACTCACAAACATTAGGAATATTCTTTACTGACATTCATCACACTTCTAAACTTACTCCTACTTCAAGTTCCTTGGCCTTGTGGTGCTTTAGTTTCTCAAGCACCGGTGTTGATGATTAAGTGCCGGTGCTGCACACCGGAAACCACTGGCTCAAATTAAGCACTTGATTGGTACCATCAGAAGAAAGAAATTGAGCCTCGCGGATGTGACTTTCTTCTTACTCTTTCCGAGCTGCTGCAACGCTCAATTTATTGCCTGGAAGCAGAGGGCAGTGCTCTGTCAGGTAAGGCATTCCGAGCTACAGCTGGGCCCTGTGGTCCAAAAGCAGCAATGACGTGTGATGCAGTCCGGGGCGTCTGACATTTGTTTCCCAATCCCAGAGTTAACACCACTGTGCAAATATATAATGCTGATTGACTCATTTTTATTTTGTAAAGCGCACAAATACCCAAAGGTGTCCTGTTGCTGAAATTCCAACAGATTTCTCCAATGAACATCTGCCAGGCCATTGATTCAGCAGATACTGTTTAAGCCACAAATCTAGCAGTGGGGCAGCTCCCGGAATTAACAGGATTTACCAAGGATTAGCTTGCATTAAAATCTACGCTCCTCTTCGTACTCTAAAGCGAGTACATCTGATACCTTGCGAATTTCAGGCAATTGCTGCTATGTTGCCTTCAAAATCGCATCCCGTGCAAGAACTGAGGCAGTGTCAATAAAAATAACTTAAGGTGTTAGATCCTAAGGCATAGCGATTATACAGGAGCCCTTTCATGCCTGCATCCTGACACTGCATGCGAAATAGAAATCTACATCATTTACTACATGAGGGGGATTCAACATCAACAAACAAGCCTTGCCTTGTGTGAAACGGGATCTGCCATAAATTCCCGTTACCCACATTGTTGCCACCACTCTCCTTGTGATACAAGTTTCTGAATAATTATCGCGTGAAGCAGGTGCATCTGTTCACAGTTAAAAAGTCAGGTACTTATGTTTTACTTTTACAGAAAACTTTAACATTGATGGGTATGTGAGGTAAACATTTTACCGGTGTGATCTGAGTGTCATGAGGTGGCAACCATTCATCTACTGAGTCTGGTAAAGATGTGGTGTAATTTAATTTAGTATTAGAATGCTGAGCACTCCTTTGAATACAATGGAGCGCTCCAGGCTTCTAATGGCTGGTAGAAGCCTGAGCATCAACATTCCAATGTTTCTTTTCACAGCTGTTGCTGTGAACAAAGGCCTCCAAGAGCATGAGGGGATTTCAACAAAGGATTTTGTTTTACTAATTAGAACATTATGCCCTCTAGGGGTGGAATGTTCTAATAGCCTTATAGCCCTCCGTAGCAGCCTATACCAGCCATTAAAGGCCCACTCCCTTGTTAAAGGCCTTCCACTGGGCCTTTAACGCTGGATGGGGGCATTAATGGGCAGTATAGTCCACTACGGCGGGCTATAAAGCTATATTAGAACATTGGAATTTTGAGCGCTCCATTGAAGACAATGAAGTAACTCCGGGCTTCTAATGGCTGGTAAAAGCCCGGAGCTCCAATGTTTATCTTTCACAGCAACAACTGTGTACAAAGGCCTCACGGAGCTCGAGGGTTTTCGACCCCTTCGGGCTCCATGAGGCCTTTGTTTCACTAAATAGAACATTCTGCCCTGATGGGACAGAATGTTCTAATAGCCTTACAGCCCGCAGTAGCTGGGCTATACCTGCCGATAAAGGCCCACTCTCTTGTTAAGCAGGCCTTTAATGGCCGGTATAGACCGCTACGGCAGGCTGTAAGCTAAGTTAATAACATTTGTAAGTTCCATTCCTTAGAAACGCAAAAGCTGGTGTGAAGCACTATATAAAAAATAATCTCGCACAGCCGGTCCTTTGATGGTGAAGAATACTCTTTGTACCTGCATTTTTATTCTACCACTGCCACTTTCGGTCATCATAAGTTTGCATCGGGGTGGTATTTTCTATCACAAATATATAATACTTTGGGGAGGGCAAACTCAGGAATATTTGGGAATATTGATATATTTTATGAGCACCCCTTCGGTATTACTTTCAAAACCCATAGCTTTTATATATTTTATTTGAGAAATGTGTTTGTCAAGTGCACCGTATACTGCCTTCTGTTTTTCTTTTTTTGTGTTTTTTAAACTTTCCAGGGCAGAGCCCATTCTTAACTCCCCCATTCAGTAGAGGTGGCATTACTTTAAAATGTCACCAACAGTCACTTAAATCCCGGTGAGCCTCTTCATGGACGACATGTCTTGGGCGTTTCCTTGCCACTTAGGGTCCGATTACGACTTTTAGAAGAGCAGTGGCGCAGCGGTGCAAACCGCCGCGCCACCGCTCCAATGAAGGACGCCACCGCCAACCCGGCAGAGAACAACTTTTCAGTGGTCTGGTGGGCAGGAGGTGTGGCGGTCCGGCGGCGATGCCGCACCACAATGAGACCGCACTACGAGGTTCCTGCACGGCACGAACTTGAATGTCCATGCGGTACAGGAACATATGTGCATGCACACAGGGGGGGCACATGTTATGCCCCCCTGTGTGCATCCACTTGCGGTTGAGGCACAGGGTGTTTACATGTAAACCCTGGAGGAGAGAAAACTCATAATATACTTGGTGGGATCGGAGTGGTCCTCCCAAGCATATTGCGGCCTCTGACTGCCGCTTCAATGCCAGTTAATGGCGGTTCCTTGGTGGAGCCGGCGGTCCCAGGGCGGTTTAACTGCCCAACTCCTAATGGGGTGATCGGACCGCCAGTTCAGCATTGGTTCGATCCGCCATCACTGCACCACCACGAGTCTGGTGGTCCCCGGACTACGAGACTCAGATTAGGTCCCTTTGTGTAAATTGTTTGTGTTTGTGGTTGTGGGGGGCAGCTGTTTTACACACACAAACACACAAAAACTTTCACTCTCTCGACCACCAGCTGCCCGGACTTCCACTCAGGGACAGCTTAAGGATTTTGCGGGCCAAGGGTCAAATTTATTTTTAGGGGATGCTGTCCAGAACAGCTTTGAATTTATGATCAATTTTAGTTGTTTCATGCTCTCTTTGGCCAGGTCACTGACAGTGCACAGACACACTAGTCCAAATTCTAAATGGGATTACATCTAATATTCAGGGATAGTGCAGTGTGTTTTCAATATGGTAACACAGCAGCAGCTCACTAATATTACAGCAAATAATCTCCGTGACACCCTCCTGTTTCTCCCATGTGATAGTTCTGGTTTGATTAGAGAGAAACTTTTTTAATGGATTTTACATGCAACATAAACACAACTTATCGCTGCAAAATGTCTGTAACAGACTATCATACATTATTAAACCTAAATTAAAGGAAACGGTATTTAAAACAATCTGTTTAACAATTATTCAAGCTCATCAGGGCTAGATCTTCTGCAGAACAGAGCTGGCTCTATTAGGTGGGCCCTTGAAAGACTGAGGCCCTGGGCCAGTGCCCGTTTTGCCCATCCCTTAAAATGTCTCTGCTTCCACTCGTCTATCAGTCTGTAATGTCCCTCTGGGTGGGTGCACATCTCAAGCCCTGGTTGTGGGCCAGTCACTGTTCCAGGCGTCAGGCTGCTCATCAGTGAGTCACCCAGGACGATCACCAGTGATGTTGTCAGGGTCAGGTCACAGGGTTAGTGAGTCCACCAGTGCTCCCCCGAACCCTGTGAAATGCCATGTAATGAGTAGAGTACCAGGGGAAGCACCATTGCATCAATGACTGCGCGCAACAGCATCCTCGGCATGGTCTCCCACCACATGCTAGTTGGTATCCGTCCTCATAACTCAGACTCTTGAGTGCTCCCAAATGTGAGTGCTCTGTGCTGCACAGCTACCCACTCCATGCACTCCCTCGCTACTGCTTATGGCCTGATCTCCAGCAGCCCGTGTCTCTCGCCTGACTCGTGGACATGCACTAGGTATCTAGCTGCGGTCGTAGCCACTGGAAGTAGAGCTTCAAGGGGTGCTGCAGCACCACCAAGATAGCCTTGCTGGAGTTCCGAAGGGGATTGAGCAATAAAGATAGCTTGAATATTGTTTTTATCATGTCACATTTGCTGTGCAATCAGAGACAGAGGTCAAAAGTCAGGCTCTGCCCATTGGCATATTGCTGCTTTTTCTTCTAACATGAAAATGGTTGCTTTTTTCTCAGGATTTTCTAAAATTAACTATCAGCCTGATTCATCAAGCTAAATTGCACTCGCAAAGGGCAAGATTCTCAGAATCTTGCCTTTTGCGAGTGCAATTTTTGCATTTGGGATTCATCATCCCAAATGCAAAAATCGCTATTTAAGAATTCGCATATTTGCGAGGAATTGGATTTAAGGAATCTCTAATAGAGATTCCTTAAATGCAATTCATCAACCAATTAGAAATTGCGAAATTGCAATATTTGGTCGCAATTTACCACCAAGTCTGACTTGGTGGTAAATTGCGAAAATAGTGTAAAAAGCACTTAAGTGCATTTTTTTCTTTTGCATGTTACACACACACATGTCCTTTGGACATGTGTGTGCGCAACACCTGTTCAAATGTGCATTTAAGGGGTGCTACAGGGTGTCCTTTGGACACCCCTGGCACCCTTTAAATCGCTATCTTATTTGCGAGTAGCAAATTGCTACTCGCAAATAAGGGATACTCCCCATTCATTCCTATGGGCCTTTTGGCCCATAGGAATGAATGGGGAGTTATTCCTTATTTGCGAGTAGCAAATTGCTACTCGCAAATAAGGAATATGTAGGAATCGCTATTTATTTAGCAATTCCTACATGAATACCGTTTTGCAAGTCCTTAATAGCGATTCGCTATGAATCGCTATTAGGGGCTCGCAAAACGGCCCCTTGATGAATCAGGCTGTATGTGATTGTCTTGCTGTTTTGAAAGGAAAGGCTACAGGACGTTATTTTTGTAACACACAACACATTTTAAGTATCTTTGAATGAACTGCACACATCTTTCATAACGTTATCAGCAGTCAGAAAGCACAAATGAAGCATTTTGTTGAAATTATAAAGTATAAAAATATTTCAATACGAACAAACCAATTCACTTTACTTCTTTACTTAGTGATGTGTAAATGACAAATATTCGCTCAAACTCGATTTTCACACATTGTGGTTTGTATGCTACATAGTTTTACACCTTTAGCACTCTCTTGCCAAATGGGCGTGACTCCTGTGCTGCACCTGTTCTTTGTGTGACCCTTGGATTTTTCACAAACCCTATAGGTTGGTGATGTAACATTGATGACAGTACCTCAATTATTCCAGTACTGCTGGCTGCATTGCTTCTGCTGCTAGCTCCAGGGTGAGTCACAATTTTATTTCACAATATAACCCCAGGCAACAGCACAGCCCAGGCAACAGCCAGAAGCACACAGGGAGCCCCAGTCAGAGAAAGGGAACAGTGGCTGTCAGGGGAGCTACCTGACTGGTCGGAGGAAGGTTTCATTGCTGCATTAAGATGAACAATTGTGTGATATATACTGTGTACAGCAGCAGCAGTATGCATCTTCACCGCTTGACTGCATTGCTTTTAAAAATTACAAACAAAAATCACATGCTCAGCTTGCATTTGTCCGATAGGTCGCCGCGGCACATGTGCATCTGGTTCTACATAAAACCTCTGGAGCAGCCACACTACCGGCTCTCTCTACCCCCACTCAAGAATACTGCACATATGTTTAGTACTTCAAGCTAAATAAATAGGGGCACATTTTAAAACACCTTTCAACACTTTTGCGGCAGCGTAAAAAATACGCACCAATTTACAACGTGACGCATCTCGGGAGATGGTCACGTTGTAAAGCCCGGCGTCACATTATACCTGTGTTAGGTATAATGTATGCAGGGTGGGCGTTCCCATGCAGGAAAGCCTTGTAAAAGTGACGCAGAGAAATTTGCAAGATTTCCTGGCGTCACTTCTAGGAAGCCACTGCGTCACAACCTTACACCTGCTTTAAGCAGTGTAGTGGAAATAGGCCTCAAAATGCATTGCTGAAGTTGCGTTGTGCTTGCAACACGACTCCAGCAATGCGTGACTTTTGCCCCAACAGATGCGTCAGACTTTTGAGGCATCTGTCAATCCTTGAGCAATGGTGCGCCATATTCTAAATACGGTCCATCCATGGTGGCGCAAGGGTTTCTCAGTGTGGCACAGGAAAGGAAAGTGACGCATCTCTATAGATGCGTCACTTTCTTGTAAATCTTACCCATAGGCCTTTCGCAGCAATCTTCACTGCCAACAAGCCTTATCTTGCCCTATGTAAGCAGTGCCGTGCTCCCCTGACTCCACCACCGGAAGCTGGTGTCATATTGGCTTCTTGAGTCTGTCTTCTTCTGCTTGAGTCTGATCTTCCCTTCTCTCCTCCCGTTGCTGCTGTTACCGAGTCCTTTCTCTCTGTTCCCAGGTGTATACTGTTTTCCAGCCCAGTTTGATACGTTACGATCCCTGTGTACCCCACCTCTGTGTCTCCTTGTCCTAAGACTTAACATCTCTGAGGTACCTTATCCACTGTTGTACATTTGCTTGCCTTCCCTGTCCCTTGAGTCCGTCCGCTGTCATAACTCACTAGTGACAAGGCGCATAAATGGTGCAATAATTATGGGAAAGCGCACCCAAAAATGCTGTTTCTGCAGAGGAGAATGTTTTTTTTCACAACGAACGCTGTTTCCATGTGAAGAAAATAAGGGGAAAATATAAATGAGTAATTGCATGTTTATCCTAAACCACTGTCTGCACAATTCCCCTCTTCAGACAAACCAACCCAAATGATATTTAAGCATTATGGGCCTCATTTACGAGACCCCTAGTGGCACTTTTGCGCCACCGGAGCCTCACTTTTTTGAGGCTCTGGCGGCGCAATGTGCTGCAGCATATTTACCAGGTAACGCAAAGCCACTTTGCGTGACTTTTCATGGCCTTGTGAATATGTGTCCCTTTCATGAAGAACACTGCGTGAAAAGGGTGTGCCATGGGTGTTGCTGTACAAATTTGTAAGTTTGTGAGAAATCACCAATATTTTGTGGTTACTCCTACCTTAAGTGCTTATTTGAACCAGTGGTATGCCGGTGTGTCCCATCTGCACTACTTTTTCCAGCATCGCAAATAGCTTACCACTGCTACTGCAACACCGTCCCAAATTAAACAATGGAAGTAGCGACTTAAATTAAAGCTCAAAAAAAATAATGGCATATTAAATTAAATTACTTAAATTAATTGACCATATAAATGAATATAATAATTGTGCACTCAATGTCCAACCCACCATCATGGACTCAGCAAAATCTCTAGGCATAACACTTGACACCAATCTCAACATGCAGCAACATATCAGCAAGGCAACAAAGGGTGCAAACTTCCAGATCAATACTCTGAGGAAACTCAAACCTTTCCTCCCAACCAAAGACTTCCAAACCGCAGTACAAGCACTAGTCATCCCCCGAATTGAATACGGCAGTATCGCCCTCTGCGGACTCCCCCTAACTTCAACCGCACCCCTAAGAGCTTCTCTAAACGCTGCAGCGAGACTCATCACTGGATCAAAAAAGCATTCCCATATCACCCCTGACTTGAAATCCCTGAATTGGCTGCCTTTTGAAGCCAGAATTCATCTGAAAATCGCCTGCATGACACACAAGGCGGTACACTTAAACTCACCCGGCTACCTCGCTCAGAAACTGACAATCTCTGGCGGAGCTAGAAACACTAGAGGCACAAACAATCTTCTGCTGAAACCTCGAAGATTCCGGAAGGAAAAAACATATAAGCGCTCCTTCTCAGGAATGGCGCCTAGGATCTGGAACTCACTCCCTCCCGAAACCAGGCTTATCTCTTCCACTACACTCTTTAAAAATGAAGTAAAAGCTATCCTCATGGCTAAATACACTTGAACTATTATCTCGAACTCTGGTAAGACTATATGCACCGATCTGTACTACATGTTTGATCCCTGTGATTATTTGTATTGTTATCTTTTTACCCACTTGATTGGCATTGTAGCCACCTACTTATACTGTTTGATCTATTGATATATCTGTCTGACTATGCTCCCTCATGTACCCATCTGTGTAAAGCGCTCTGATATCTGCAAAGATCTTGTCCGCGCTATATAAAACTTTCAAATAAATAAATAAATGTTTAATTATTCCAGACTAAAACATTTATTATTTAATTATACTTGAATTTTGTTCTACATTTAAAATAAAAACACAAAATGAATTTACAATATTTATAAACATCTAAATTTCCCTTTCCCTATACCTAACAATAGGGAGATCTCCAACACTGACTGTGGATCCTCCCTATGGTAAGTACAGGGAAAAGCAAAACATTGTATTTAACTTGACAAAAACTATTTAAAATATTTTTTATGTTATATATTAATGTAAATTTGTTTTTTATATTTATTTTAAATGTAAAACAAAATACGAAAGTGCTACACCACTATTAACTGAATTTTGAATTAATTATTTAATGAATGTAAATAAATTACATTAAATAAAAAATTATATTCTGGAGTTTAAATTAAAAAATAAATTCCCAACTTAACTAAAAAAAACACCTTTCATAGTAAGCATTAATAATTATTAACAATGATGTATAGAATTCAATAAAAGTAGTTTCATTATATTAAAAATGAATATCCTAATTTATACATTAAAAAAGATTGCTAAATATTTTAAAATGCAATTATAAATATGTTTTGTTTTTCGATTTAACATTGAAATATAAATTATTTATATTTGTAAATATGTGTACTAATTTAATGTAATGCAATATTATTTCATGTGGAGCTTTAAGTTACTACCACTAGCTTTGAGTTAGAGTAATGTACTACTGTTTTGGGTCTCTTTTGGTCTGTAGTACTTTAGAAGTACAGTTTGTGTACAGCTATGTGCTTATTTTTTTTGTGATTGGGTGCACGCTCTTCCATAAACCCTTCCCTGCCCTCCATAAACCTTTGCTAACACCTCCCTAAACCCCTCCCATTTAGTAGTAAGTATGCCTCTTTTTACAGCCACTTCCCCTGGTCTGTCCCCTATTTACTACTAAGGGCCTAATTACGATGTCAGGCAGACGCACCGTTTCAGTGAGGGAACTACCCAACCATAGGTTGACGGTTCCGCATACTAAATTAGGATATGACCACTCATGGTACGGTCACAAACTTGGATTTTACAATGGTGCGGCGGTACAAAACCAGCCGCAGCACAAGCTCCCATTGTAAAATGGAAGTTTTTGCACATCCCTGTACTGTGTGGCAGGCACACATTGCAGGGAGGTGGAGGGCCAGGGGAGAAGGGAACCCTGCTAGGGGCCGCAATGTCGCTTTCCGACAGCCTTTCCATGTCCGAAAGGCCGACATGGGAAGGCTGTCGGAAACCAACATCATAATCCTGACGGCGGAACCGCAGTCTTCGGGAGATAATGTGCGGCTTCCAACTGGCCGACGGGCTCCTTGAGCCCATCGGAACCCAGTCTATTTCCCCAGCCGGTTTATGCTCCGACAGCCGACATTATAATTCAGAGATTGGAATGTAAACCTACCATGTCAGTCGGTAAGCCTCGGACGAGCGAGGCTTACCGACTGACATCGTAATTTGGCCCTATGTAGTAAAGTTACATGTGTGAGGATCACCCCATAGAAAAGATAGGAGAGGTGGAGATATACACTCATAGGTTTGTGATTAGCATTTTAAGTATTTTAGTAATACTTCTGTGTCCTACAAAATACAGTTTGTGAATAGGCCCGTTTTTGGGGTATTTTACATTCAGTTCCTACTGAATATAGCTTAAGCTCATTAGGTCCAATTAAAAAAACTAAAGCTAAGTGCGGTATCTGGTCACTACCATTGATGCGGGACACTTCACTCAAGTATGTGCGCACCCAAAGATATAAATAGAGGGGGTAGTGGCCGCTTGTGGTCATTTCCAATCCAGGCCTGTTGTGTGTCCTGTAGTCATTCTGCTCTGCTGCACGTTTATTCACGTTTTGATGCTCAGGCTGAACGCCACCTGTAAAGGGTCTGTTCTTGCCAGGCTAGTGATTCTGATTTATAGTGAAAATAAAAATAAGCATTACCAAGGATTCATTCCACACTGGACATTTGTGTGTAAAATTACCCTGAATTAATTGTTCATTATGGGGTACATTAAGATGGTCACAAGCCGCCATTTTCTTTCCATCATCATATTCTTTTGATTTCCTATAAAATAATGAGAGCAGGCTAATGTCTCATAGCTTCCATTATACAACATCGGCACTAAGAAATGCCATAAAAATTATGTTGATAACATCCACTGTCGAAATGTAAAATTTGTACCTCTATATTCACATTTGGATATGTGTGTGTGTGGGGGCTAGAGTTACTAAATGTTCATGCAAGGCAACAAATCAGGTTACTGCATTACACTGTATGAATGGGAGAGAGCAGAACAGAGACACATTTACAAGGATGTGGTGCAGTTCTTCTCTCTCCTAGTGCTGGTCCACTTGCACCAACGTAAGCACCCTTGTGTCATGTCACAAAGGATATTTTGTTGTACAAAAACTATACTTTGAGTCATATTCTTCTTTGTATGTGTGCTGCAGATTTAGCACACATGCAAATATGAAGTAACAAAAAGAAATAAAGATAATTCTCCCTCTAACGCCAACCTCAGGTAGGCACACCATATTGGTGCAAACCCAAGTTTACAAGGCTTAAGTAAATATGGGTTTGCATTAAGATACATGAGTGGATGCACAGGAACACCCATGCTCCACCCATGTAACACCTACCTGCCACAAGGAAACACAAGGTAGCATTATGCGCTGCATTGCTCTACTTTTTAACAAAAACGTCACGCAAATCAGGCTTTTTGTGGCTTATAAAATATAACAATATATTTTGCATTGGCTCCTGCAAAAAAATTACTCAACCCTGATGCAAAATCTTGGGAAATCTGGACCTGTAGATGAAAAGCTCTACCTTCATCACCACTGGCCCCTTCTGATGCTAACATAGTCTGCCGACATGAACACCAGAAAACATAACTCTACAAACTGTGACCCTTGTATCATGAGAACAATGAGGTTGTAATGTACACACTTCAATAGAACCGAATATAAAAGGAAAATATTCATCATTTGATAGAGTTAAGGAAAATGTTATATTGAGAATGTCAAGAAAAGCTGAAAGCAAGGCAATTATTGAAGGTATTAAAAGGGAAGGAATCTAGGGGCAGATGTATCATCTGTTTTTTTGTCGCAAACGCTGCGATTCGCAAAATAGTAGCGTTTGCGACAAAAAAAACGGGATTTGGAATGTATCATGCAAAAAGCCTCGCAATATTAAGGAATCGCAAATTTTTCGATTCCTTAATATTGCGAGACTTTTAAGAAATGGCAAATTGCCATTTCTTATTTGAAATGTATTAAGCATTTCAGTGTTGCGATTTTTTATTTTTTTTTTAAAACCTTTATTGTGAAATGGCAGAAGAACAAATACGGGCCCACAACCACCCGGCCGGCCACGATACCATTCGAAGAAATATCGCAAGCAATGCGGCGACTCAGTAGCACATCTACACAAAGTGACAATCAATTAGGGTTACACTGGATACCATCGTGTTCCTGAGAAACAGGAGCAATGAAGGTTAATTTTAAAGACTTTTTCCCTATTATAAAACGTTTTTAAATATAGCACACAAAGATAAGCAGAGTCCGTGCAATCCTCTTACAACATGAGTTGGCAACATCGTTGAGCGAATATCTGCAAATAGTGAAGTCCCCCCACTCAGCATGGTGGCACAAGGATATATGCAACAGGAATATCAAACAACTGGTATATATCATGTCTATCGTTACCCACCCCGTATCAAACCCACCCGCGGACCCAAGTTGGAAACAAGAAAAGAAAAGAGTTGAGACGAAAGGAGAAAAATAAGGCCCATAGAAACGAAAACGGAAAAAATAAAAATCCCCACCTCCTACCCCCCACCCTACACGCATGCAGGGGCTACGGCCTACCCCCCCCCCCAGCAGTGTGCCTGTCGCCCAATAAAGAACCCGAAATATAGAAACGAAAGAAAGAAAGAAAAGAAAAAGGAAACCACATAAGACCGGAGGAGGGCATAATCAAATTTTCCCGGACTCCTCCGCCACACATTTGAATTCTACCCCATATATAAAAACAACAGCAAAATGAATCAAGCACAGGATGGAATGAGGAGAATCATCACATATCACAGCAGTACGTGTTGTGGAAACGCTCCAGACCGCGTCCCCACCGGCCGATCAATCACAAGTTGTAAAAAAGGAATCCCTTAGCCCTGGCCAGTCCGTGGGCGTCTCCCTAAGCATGGCGCCAAAAGAAGACCCGCCCCAGACAGAACAAAGGAACAAAATGGCCACATTCGGTAAAGGAGATGTGCACCAAAACAAAATGGACATCGCCAGTCACAAACAGTTCCATTGGCCCAAAGAAGGGGCATCTCCAGGTTCGCCCGATGAAATGCAGTACATTGTAGGGATAGCCAAGCCAGCGAGACAAAGGCAACAAGGGGAACAGGTAGCTGTGTTAGCGGCGTCAGAAACAAAAGTAGCGAGATCAAGGGTGAGGGCGCAGGCTTCGGTAGAGAGGGAAACATTGTAGCGCCGCTTAGGTAGGCGGACTGCAGTCCGCAAGCACCAACACAGCTGAAGGACCGATCCTCTCCGCACTCGTGTGGCAGCACCGTAGCGCGGTCAGAAATCAGCGGAGGCAGGTCAGCACATCGTTGAGAGCAGGGTAGTGGTGCATTGCCCAGAGCTAGTGTAACATCATCAAGCTTCCCACTCAGCACTCGGGAGCACTCCCTCCATTCAGTTTGCAAATCGGCAAGAGCGGCAAGAACTGAGCCATAAGTTAACACAGGCTGCAGATCCAACAAGTCCGTGATACGAAATGTAACACACGGTCCAACACACCGCTCACCTCCATGCAGGGCGACACAGTCAGGAGTCGATGAGACACTCACCCCCACAGTCAAGGAGCCAGCCGCCATTGCCACCCCGTCAGGGGATGCACAGGAATGTGGGGGCGAAACCGACACCGAGAGGCTGGAGTCAAAGCCGCCGATCTTGTCCGGACACGCTAACACTGTTCAACCCACAGCGAGTGTCATCTCCTCTGCGGCTCAAGGCGGGGGAATACACGGGGGTGATCCACGATGGCCAGGCAAGCGCCAGAATGGGGTCAACGCAGCACAGCTCACCTTCAGCGTTCCACAAGGAGAAAGGAACAGAATGAGCTCCCACTCGGCCGATGTGCACAGGTCGCATAAGGGTCCGTCTTTTTCCCTCACAGCAGGCAGCGCGTCTCACAATGCCAGCTCCGCTCCAGCTCGACCGTCCGCCGTCGCCCCAGCAGCCTCCGGCGGCATACGGTAACACAGGTCCCGGTTCCAGGGCTACAAAGGCCGACAAACAGTCTCATCGATATCTCCGGTTACAAAGCAGGCAGGAACCTCGGAGGAACGCGAACCACACCAGCGCACTGTCACAGTCCTCCCGCCGCAGCGCTATCACAGGATGGAGGTCAGGATATCGTCGCGGGAGACAAAGGCTTGCGGAGCCGGGAGCCTACACGTCCGTCTCAGTCGCCATCTTAGCTCCTCCCCAGTGTTGCGATTTTTTACTAAGAATTCGCAAATTACCACCAACTTGTAGTTGGTGGTAATTGGCGTATTCTTTTCAAAATGCACTTTTTTTAAATTCTAAAGGTGCCTTATGACGCTCATACATGCCCTTAGGGCATGTATGTGCGCCATATGCGCACACATGTCAAATTCAGGGGTGCAGCAGGGTGTCCTTAAGACACCCTTGCACCCTTGAAATTATTCTCAATTTGCGATTAGCAAATTGCTAATCACAGATTGAGAATAATTTCACATTCATTCCTATGGGCCTCCTGGCCCATAGAAATGAATGGGAAATTATTCCTTAATTGCGATTAGCAATTTGCCAATCGCAATTAAGGAATGTTAAGAAATCGCTAAAAAATAGCGAATTTCTACATACATACCATTTTGCACTTCTCAAATAGCGATTCCTTATGAATCGCTATTTGAGAATCGCAAAATGGTATCTTGATACATCTGCCCCCTACTGCCTTCGTTTGATATGAGAATGGACAAATGGGCCACTCAAGTACTCATGGATGAGATGTACAGACCACAGTGAGAAAAGCTGCAGCCCAAAGCACTGTGACAGAACTGGGCTGTTCCAAAGATTCTACCGGGTGAATAAGTAGTGGACTACAATGGGGTTGGAGTCTATTGACCTACCACTTTATTACTTATACTCCCATACTGTAGTCCAAGCCCGTGGACTCTATGCCAGGTTTCTATGGTATTTACATTCCGTCTCTGCGCCCAGGACTGGATAGGGAGCTAGAAGGAGGCAGGGAAAATGTTGCATCACACGTGCAAACCCCTTCAGCAGAGTTTGGGGGTCAGAGGAGGAGGGTATTGGCCCAACCCCCAATGATTTATTTTACAGCACAATTATCAAAATATAATGGCAGAAAAGCCCAGTATTTACAAGCATATAGGAAGAGAAGATAATTTCATATTCTTCAAAGTCTGGCAAAGGACCTGGCATCTGGCCGCACCCATACTCATAAGCATCTGCCCGTTCTCTGCACCGCTCTTTCGTCCACTAGTCACCACACTGCTGGTGTACCCACTGGCATGTGCACTGCAATCACCTATACCAGGATAGCACCTGCACCCACCAAACTGTACCTGCATGCAATGACCTTACCCCAGCCCCCACCAATACTGCCCTTACACGTACCACGGGTTACATTATGTAAAGGTTGCACTGTTTGCACCGTGGCACACTTTGAACTTGGTATGCTGGGTGTAATCAAGGACAAAAAACCATATTATAAATAATGTTCTGCACCAAGACAGACACAAACTTCCAGCTGCCGAGAGGGGGAAGCATGTTAGTAAAAAGCAGAGAGGCTCTTTGAAACAGTTGCTCTATCTTTCACAGTGGGGCCTACTTTTAAAAGGGGGACAGGGATCCTCCCTCCAGGTGGGTACAGAGAGTGACCAAGCAAGAATAAAGGGTCCAAAGTCCTCGTCCTGTCGATTCGAATTCCCTAAATATTAAGCAGTGTTCACTCCATCGGGGTTTAGACCCTTGGTACCCCAATTTATAAATGTTCAGGATAATGTAGGAGTGTTTTCCCATGAAATAATTAATCAAAGTTGCCTCTTCCATTCTTTATTAAAGGTAGATGGTTTGGTATGCGATGTAGTTTGAGGAACAGCCAACACGTGTTTCACCACCTCGGGCGATTTAGTTTGAGGAACAGCCAACACGTGTTTCACCCCCTCGGGCTGTTAAGCCTGGGGCTTTCTCAAGCCCGTAAAAATCAGCAAGTAATGAAAGTCACATTGGTTTAAAACCTTCTGTGCTAAAAAGACCATCACCATAAGTAAGAGTGAAGAGCAATCATTCTCCATGTACCGATAAGTAGAAAGTGATTCTTAATCCATGACTGTTGAAGACAGGTTGGTGCACTAAGTGTTTGGGCACTACGTACCCTTAGGAAAGGAAATGGTGAGGGTTCTGAGAGAATGAGCAGAACGGTTAGTAAAATTTTAATAGAGACTTAATAGAGCAAGTCAGTGGCCAAATAGTAAGTGGTGGCACGACTCTGAGTGCCTCATTAACAGGTTGATCGATATTAAAATAGCATTTGAACAAGCCCCGTTGATGTAAGGATTTAAGAATATTTCACGCATTTAATAGCTCCATTAGTGGTGTCTTCTGTTAGTGAGCAGAACCGTGGATGTAGTTATGCGAAAGCTATAGAGACATGAATAGCCAGGAATTAATCAATTATTGCATCAAGGCATACCTTTAAAACAAACAGATTAGTTTCTGCACGTCCTCAGTCAGTGTTGAGTTACATTTCTGTATTCTGTATGCATCTGTGAATAAACGCGATCAAACAATGTTGTAATGCTTCAGTCGATGTCAGACACAAGATACGCATAAACCTATCGCAAACAATCATTTGTGGGAACCCCAGATTCATTTAGGACATGTGATTCTTGGGGATGTTACATTTAAGTTGCTAACATGTTGTGAACAGGAGAATACTAAGGTCGTGTATGACCTGTACACATAGCCCTATTGCAAACAATCATTTGTGGGCACCCCAGATTCATTTAAGACGTAATTCTTGGGGATATTTAAATTTAAGTTGATGACATGTTGTGAACAGAAGAGTGCTACAGTTGTGTATGATAAGACTAAGCCAAGGTTCGAGGCAAGCCCGTGTTCGGGACAAGAACTACTTATAAAAGAACATTCTTTTGGTAATTCCCAGTGTGTTAGCGAGTCATGGCATGTAATCGAATCTTAGATCAAGAGGCACTGTATAGGCTAAACGTGAGGAAGGGAGGATGTATAGCTTATCCAATTTGATAATTAGATAACAAATGGCCAAGTCTCAGAAAAGGTTTGTACAGTGAGTGACTGCCTGCAGGGGGATGCTTGGCTGGGGGGTATGGAGCCCATCTTGCCTCCTTTCAGAGGGCGCACTTGAGCGTATTGACAGTGCATCACCCCTTTGTATGCTTACACCCCCAGATCTTTACCTGCACCTACCACCACTGCACATGCACCCACCAGTTCCACAGCTGCATCCACACAAACGTCCATCTTGGAAAAGAAGCCAGCAACCCTCCCTCTCCCTCATTTCTTCCCTCCTTTTTATGTGTGGCTTTTCCGCAAACCACCATCTGACATAGCCTCTCCAAACACAGCCCGCTGCCTGTCTCTCTCCCCTCTTGTATTCCTAATCTACTTAACACTTTACTGCATCATAACACAGCACCTCACCTGTCTTCTCAATCCACTCTCATTTCTTCAACATCTCTCATCTTCCTGCTGCTTTACTTCCCATGTGATTGCTTGTCTCTCTCACTTCTATATCCCTTCCTCTCTAACCTTCTCGCCCTACTTTCTGGCTTCTCAGTTCTAAGCCCTCCTCAACACTTTCTATTACCTTTCTGTGGGCCAGATGTAGGTAATCTGATTTTACCGATTCTTAAAAACCGAATTTTACCGATTCGGTATTCAAAAATAGGTAAATGAGATGTAGGTAAAAAATCGGTATTTTTTAGTGAATCGGTAAAATTCGGTATCGGACTTTCGGAATTTACCGAATCGGTATTTACAGAATCGGTATTTACCGAATCGGTATTTCCCATTCATCCCTATGGGCCAAAAGGCCCATAGGAATGCATTGGAAATACCGAATCGGTAAATACCGAGTCGGTAAATACCGATTCGGTAAATTCCGAATCGGCAAGAAAGCAAAAGTGAAACTAATGAAAACAGCCAATCCGGTGCAACCACCCTCTCCCTCCCTACCAGGAAGTGGCTACCCATGCAGCTGCAACTTATTAGAAGGTTCTGGAGAGGCAGTCAGAGCTGAGCAGAGACACAGAGCAGCAGGGAGTGGTTTTTGGCAGTTTACCACAGTGAAAATGGCTAGCAGCAGTGAGAGTCAGAAGGCAGAGAGGAAAAGGAAAGTTAAGTTCAGCAGCATGGAGCTGCAGGTACTTGTGGAGGAGGTGGTGAGAGTCCACAAGCAACTGTTTGGCAGGCACTCCCTCACTGTAGCTGAGTCAGCAAAACGCAAGCTGTGGCTTGCTATTGGAGAAAGGGTCAATGCAGTGGGAGTTACAAGCAGGAGCATTGATGACCTTAAGAAGCGCTTCTATGACATCAGGAGCCTCACAAAAAAGAAGATGTTTGAGCTTCATAAGCAGGCTGGTGTCACCGGTGGTGGCAGAAACCCAGCGCCCCCCCTGACTGACCTGGAGGAGTTGGTGGCCTCAACCATCGAGCCAGACAGTGTTGTGGGACTAGGAGATGTGGACAGCTCAGCCAGAGCCAAAGGAAAAGGTAAGACGCATGCGCAGCATGACACCCCATACCAACCTGCTACCCTTAACCCTTTGTGCACAGGGCAACCCCAGTCCAGTACTGCTAGCACTATACAGGAGCAATGCATTATGGGAAATGTAGTCAGCTAATGTAAGACCATGTGTAACTGCACAGACATCAGCAAGGCAGTGAAAGTAATGCTGAATAATGACAGTAAAATGTGTAAAGCATTTATTTTAGTGACTGTGACACAGTAGCACTCAGTTGACATACGCTTATTTATACCTAGGGGCAACATCAGCCAGTCGAGCCACAGCAACAGCAGGGACTGCACCAGCGAGGGAGGAGAGTGACGAGGCAGGGCCAAGCCATGTCCATGCCTCGCAGGAGGAAGAACACACAACTGCCATCTCCCAGGAAGAGGAGACAGTCCAGACCCCCGAGTTTCCCCACTCCCCACACCTCTCACAATCCCCTCCATTGGTTTTCTCTCCTGAGACCTCCCCATCACTGTTACTGCCTGCACCTGCAACCTCACCAGCCAGGAGGCGAGTCGTGGCCCCACTGCCAGTGATGGAGGCAGCAGAGGGTGAGGCTCAAGCCACTGCACCTGTGAGTCCAGCTGCACTGCAGCCCACCACAGAGTCTTTCACCTCGCGCAGACAGCAACGCAGGCCCAGCAGTGCAGGTGGACCTGGAGATGGCACTGTGTTCCGTGGGCTGGAGGGGAGCATGGTGCGCATCCAATGCATGCAGGGGAAGTCCATACAGGCCTGCCACCGCCAATTTCGTGTCCTAAACGAACAAATTGGAGAAATGGGGAAGGGCATCAGAGACATGGTAGAAAGCAACAGGGAGATATCCAAAACCAATGCTGACCTAGCTGCAGGAATGCAGAAAATGAGCACATCAATCACCCAGCTGTGCTCAAAACTGGACAGCCTGGAGCACACAAGGCGCAGGGACGCCCGTGTCAACAATAGGGCCATGAATCGTCTGGCCACTGCCACATCACAGCTATGCCGTAGAGGCATTAACATGCAGGAGAGCCTCACTCAGAACACGGCCGAGGTCACCAGGGGCATGGCCAGGATCACCAGTGCCCTCGAGGCAATGATAATATCACACACTGCACTGAATCCTGCCCTGGATGTGGCTGAGGGAGATGACAGCAGTAGCCGCAGCAGCTTGGCAAGCGCTGTAGTTCAGCCACGTAGGAGCAGCAGGTGCCCAGCTGAGGCTGCAGGCCATGAGGAAAGCAGTGACCAACATCCCAGTGGCTCTGGGAAGCGCGGGCGCAAATGACTTTGCCGGTGTGGGTGATGTAACCCAGGACATGTAGTCCCCACCTTTCTTTTGTTTAATTTGTTGCACTTCAGTGCATGAACGTTGTTGGAACATTAAATGACGTTCTTCTCATTCACAACCTGTCTGTGTCTCATTACTTACTCAGAAATAGTTGTGTGTAATCTCCTCACGCCTGTATCTGTCATCACTTGGTGTTGTCACTCCAGCAGGTTGTGTTTCAGGCACAGCAATGTCGTCGTCATGATCCTCGTAGTCAGACAACTCCACCTCAGTACCCTTCTTAACAGCAAGGTTGTGCAACATGGCACAGGCAGCAATTATCTTACAGCAGGTGATGGGGGTATACTGCCTTGCACCTCCACTCTTGTGCAAGCATCTGAATCTGCTTTTCCAGATACCAAAGGTCCTTTCAACAACATTCCGTGTGCTTTTGTGGGCCCGGTTATATCTCCTTTGGCTGGGTGTTGATGGGTTGAGGTAGGGGGTGAGTATAAAAGAGCGGAGGGCATATGCACTGTATCCTAAAAGGAAAAGGTAATACATTACTCACATGCATACATTTACTTCTTACTGCAATAGGTATTATGGGGGTCAGACACTGTGTCTTACCTAGGAGGTATCCTTCACCAAATTCCCCTGCAGTCAGCCGTGCATAGATGCCGCTGTTTTGAAAAATATAGGAGTCGTGGGTACTCCCAGGGAATTTTGCCACAATGTCAGTGATGGTGCACTTTGCATTGCAAATCACCTGCACATTGATGGTGTGGGTTGACTTCCTATTCCTGTAGATATATTCTGTGTCAGCAGGGGGACAAATGGGAATGTGTGTGCCGAATGTCTGACAAAATATCGAAATCAAAAATATCGAAATACAAAAATATCGGAACAAAAATATCGAAGTCAAAAATATAGGAATCCTATCCCTAACAAGGTAAGTACAAAAATATCGAAAAAATAATATCGTAGTACAAAAATATCGAAATTAAAAATATCTTTTTTTTAAATGTATTAATAATAATGTAAAAATAATTATAAAATACATATAATGTTACAAATATTAAATAAAAATATTAAAACATAATTAAAAAATTAAAACTAATACATATACATTTAAAATAAATTAAAAACTTAATAATTTATTGTAATTTTATATTTTTTAATTTCATTTAATTGATTTAATTTAAATTTATTTTATTTTTACCCTGTACGACTGTACCCCAAAACCCCAAAACTGACCCTGAACCCTAAAAATACCCCTTTACCCAAAAACCCAAAACTGACCCTGAACCCTAAAAATACCCCTTCACCCATGAACTGAAAACTGACCCTGAACCCTAAAAATACCCCTTTACCCAAAAACTGAAAACTGACCCTGAACCCTAAAAATACCCCTTTACCCATGAACTGAAAACTGACCCATAACCCTAAAAATACCCCTTTACCCAAAAACTGAAAACTGACCCTGAACCCTAAAAATACCCCTTTACCCAAAAACTGAAAACTGACCCTAAACCCTAAAAATACACCTTTACCCAAAAACTGAAAACTGACCCTGAACCCTAAAAATACCCCTTTACCCATGAACTGAAAACTGACCCAGAACCCTAAAAATACCCCTTTACCCAAAAACTGAAAACTGACCCTGAACCCTAAAAATACCCCTTTACCCAAAAACTGAAAACTGACCCTGAACCCTAAAAATACCCCTTTACCCATGAACTGAAAACTGACCCTGAACCCTAAAAATACCCCTTTACCCAAAAACTGAAAACTGACCCTGAACCCTAAAAATACCCCTTTACCCAAAAACTGAAAACTGACCCTGAACCCTAAAAATACCCCTTTACCCATGAACTGAAAACTGACCCTGAACCCTAAAAATACCCCTGTACCCATGAACTGAAAACTGACCCTGAACCCTAAAAATACCCTTGTACCCAAAATTAATTAATATTATTTAATTACCAATTAATTTTTAATTAACAATAACAATAAAGTAAATATATTAGCACATTTGCTGTAATTAATTTAATTTAATAATTAATATTATTTTGCACAATTAATTAATTAAGAATAACAATAAATTATATATAAAAAAATTACTATAATTAATGTAATTAAATAATTAATAATAATTAATTACCAACTAATTAATAATTATAAATATGTAAAAAATTATAATATTTAATTAACTAATGAATAGAAATTAATTACCAATTAATTATTAATTAAAATATGTACAAACATATATCAATTAATTAATTATTATTAAATTACGTCCCACCCTATTCCCCTATAAACCCATAACCCGCTACAGAACATATTTATCTATTAATAAATTAATTAAAAATAATTAAAAATTAATTATCAATTAATTAATTAATAATTCCTACTAATTAATAATTAATTTAACATAATTAAATTACTTCCCACCCTATTCCCCTATAAACCCACAACCCGCTACAGTAGTAAAAGACAATATTTAATAAAATAACATTAAAAATAAATAATAAAACATAATAAATACAATATAATATACACTAAATGTATTTAAAAATTGATATTAGTAACATCAAAGTTATTAATTTCGATATTATTAACATCGATATTTACAACTTCGATATTACTGATATCATGCCAATATCGATATTTAGACTGTCGATATTACTTACCTTCGATATTTTTGTATATCGATATTTAAACTTCGATATTTTTGCATATCGATATTTAAAAATCGATATTTTGTCTGTGTACCGTGTGGGCCATCTATGCAGCCAATAATATTTGGAAATCGAGCCATCTGGTAAAAGTCAGATTTTGTTTGCACCAGTTCAGCATGGGTAGCAGGAAAAGAAATGTAATGCTCCATCCTGTGTAACATGGCGTCAAGGAATTTGTGGAAAAACCTTGACAGGCTGCTCTGTGTCACCCCACCTACCGCAGCACCCACGCTCTGGAAGCTCCCAGACGCAAGCAGGTGGAGGCTGCACAGCACCTGCACATGGGGTGGAATTGCATGTGCCCTTGGGGTAGTGTGCTGCAACAGTGGTTGGAGGTCCCTGATGAGCTCCAAGATGGTGTCTGGGGCCAACCTGTACCTCTGCAGTATCTCTGCCTCTGTGAGCATGAACAAGGTGACTCTCTGCCTGTAGACCTGCTCCTCTCTCTGCCATTCCCTCTCTCCTTCCTCCTGTAGCTGTAGCCCTCTTGCAATGACATAAAATGCCGCCATTGTGCAAACAGAATTGCATTTTGGGTCCATTTTTATAGGTTGCACCTGGTTACCACCTGATTCCAATCCATGGTAAATACCGACTCTTAAATACCGAATTTGAAGCAAATTCGGTATTTAAGAGCTTCCCTACATCTCAATATCCATTTTTACCACTTCTTATTTACCGATTCGGTTTTTTACCGAATCGGAAAAGTTACCAATTTGGTAAATTTACCGATACGGTAAATTTTCCGAATCGCAAACCGTTGCGATTCGGTAAAATTACAGATTCGGTAAACTTTCCGATTCGCTATTTTACCGATTCGGCAACTTTTCCCAATCGGTAAATTTACTGATTCGGGCTATTTTCGGTCTCCTACATCCCGAAAGCTCAATACCGGTCGGTAACGGCCGAAAATACCGATTTTCGGCCGTTACCGACCGGTAAAGGGCTTCCTACATCTGGCCCTGTGTCTCTCACTCAACTTTCATGACCTTTGTGACCGATCGCTCTCTAGTCTCCTTTACCCCCTTCTTCCTCTAAATTTCTTATACTTCCTCAAAATCTAAATCACTGTTTTCACTCCTGACCATCCAGGCTCTGTGCTTCATGTCCAACTCCCACTCCCTGCAATCTCCAATGCTCATCCAATCCATTATCACCTTTCTTACTCTCAGTGTTCTCCTTCATAGTCTCTCTCACCCTCTGCAAACCCTCTCATCCTCCTTCTTTGCACCTTTCAAACCTCTCTTCTGTTCCTCCACCATCTCCTGCTCACAACCCTACCTCCCACGCCTCTCACTCCTGCACTCTCTCATTAATGCATTTTTACCATCACTTCTTCGCTCTTATCTCTCGCCTACAACTGTTCTCTCATCTCTCTCACTTCCAACCTATTCCTTATTCCTTTATTTCCCATTTTCTCCACATATTCCCTTTTATCCCCATTCCCTCTCATACCTCTTTATTTCATGCCAAATCGCTCTCATCCCTAACCTCTGCCTCTAGAATCTACATTTTCAGCAGACCTAGAGAATCTTCCCTTCCTTCCTTCCCCATACCCCACCTACCTCTCACCCTAACTGACTCTTTCAACTATCACTTGCCTTTTGCCTTCTACTCTATCTCACCCCACCACTTTTCTCTCACCCTTCTCGAATGTTCTTCCCACATTTTCTTCTTCTTTGATTTCCCTTCCTCTTCTCTCTCTCTCACTGTCCTGTCCTTACACCATTCCCTTCAACTTCTCTATCTCCTTTTCATCTTCCTTCCCATATTTTGCTCAACAAAATGAAAAAAAAAGCAAACGTGACAATCTTTCACATGAATGCCTATTGAGCCATCTATCTAGCATGGCCTGAAGAATCTAAAATGAGAAAAAGGTAAGTGCGAATCTTAGAGATGTACGTTCCTCAGGCTTAGTTCATCCTATTGGTTCTATTTATCTCTGAAGCACTGGGAATACGTTGTGGTTCCTATGCATTAACTCTCTCCTGCCTACCACTTTCATTCCAGTACATTTCCCTCATCATTCTCCCCTTTCACTTATCTTCCTTGATGATGCGACTTCCCACACTCCCAGTCTGTCACTCTACAAGCCCTCTCTCACCCTGCAAAGCATCTCACATCTATCCCACATACATCTTCTCCTATGTCACTCCCTTATCCCATTCTTATGGCACTTTGGTCTACTACCTGAATATTGTGGACTCCAAAATACTGTAGCCTAAATATCAAAGACCAAAATATTGTGAAGGTAAGTGTAAGTTTACCATACTTAACTACACTTGTATATACCTCGACAAATCTTCAAGCACATAGATGTTGAGTTATGAATAGAATATCCATACTTACCTATATATACCTATCTTATCTATATGTTTCTCCTCAATATTCAGGCAATATTTTGGCATATTGATATTTCACACAAAATTCTGACCTACAACCAACACGAATCTCCATCTCCCACCACTCTCCCTACTTTCGCTCACCCCACACTCTGAATGCTCTATTTCTCCTACTTGAATGCGTAATCAAGAGAGAGAGAGAGGACCAGATAGCTAGTCCTTATCCCCGAGATTATATATAATTTTAATCAAAAGAAGACTAGCTCATAATTAAGAAAATAAATAAATAAAGAGACTCATGTATGTTTTGTCATGGAGTGAGAACACCTGGTGAGTGTGTTCAAAAAGCCCTCACCCACCAACCTAGTTGGTGGCATGCTTCATCATCGGGCCCACCCAGTGACACCTAGCGTGTCCCGGGTGTGCTTCGACGCCTGATTACAGCGGAGCAGGTATTTAGCTGAGTGTGCAGTGAAGGGTGTTATGAGAGTGAAATTTAAAACGGCTAGGCGGGGGTCCCAGTACCCGAGGGTAAATTAAACTTTAATACCGTGGCCTCCGTCAGCGGTTAAAAATAAGGCTGTTGGATGTTAGAGGTGAGTTACGACCTCCCACATCCTGTGGGTCAACATGTTTCAGCCAGTGCCTTATATTTATGCTGGCTTTCTTCAGGACCTAAAAATGTGGGTGCAATTAAACTAGTGGGTGTGTGATACAGACTATGTGTCTACACGCCCTAAGGTGTTTATCTATGTGTGAGAGGGGGATTCCCTTCTCAAGAACACCTGTACAGATAACATATATAGACAAAGACAAAACATACAGGGAAAAGAGAGAGTCACTCGGTTGTATGGTATTAGACACATCCGATTGCCGTCACTAGAGCGGTTGGGGTGTAGTCTATAGGAGGCTAGGGTGTAATGGTATTGGTGGTACCATTAGGTGAAAAAATTGCACATGTAAATCGGGCGTGGAGTGGCTAAAACACGGACATCACATCAAATGTGCATATGTGTGGAGCGGCGCAAGAACACATTCTTACGCTAGCTTTAGCAAGTTTTTGCCTCAAGGTTGAGAGGTGGCAGGGGGTTGGCCCTGTGGAGAATGAAAGAGTTTGGACGACAATGATTAGGGAGACCTGTAGGAAGAAAAGGAAGCGCTTACCCATGGTAGTGGTGGTTGTTTCTCATACTCACAGCATTTCTGGGCAGAGCCTGCTCTGAACCTGTAGTGCCTCCTTCGCATACCGGTGGGGAATGGCCGTATGCGCTGGCTCCTAAATACTGTGGCTAATTGGATAACCAGGTGCACCTGCAGGTTGGAGGTAAGAGTAGAAAGACTCGGCGTGCCGAGTCATGGTGCCAGAGAGGACTCGAGTGCTGTTCGCGCATGCGCGGTACTCGCGTGCGTGGGGGCGCATGCGCGGGTAGTGTCTGGGTCGCGCATGCGCAATGGTGTGGGATCACTAGATTGTGTAGTCCATGCGCAGGGGGGGCAGTGTGTCAATAGCGCGCATGCGTCGCGCAGATTATGGAGCATGGTTATTTGTTGACCAGGATCTGACAGTATGGTCAATTCGTGCGTATGGTTTGTACGTGGAATGGTGGAATTATGGTTATTTATAAACAATAATTTAAGCAAGTTGGTTGTCATGCCGGTGGTCATAAGGCATAATACCATGACAGATAATCAAGGGGCAATGGTTACTCGCTAAGCTCAGAACTAGGGGTTCTACCTCGGAGAGGTATGTTACCAGGGGACGGGTAACCTGATTCAGTTAGTACAATATGGTATATCATTAATGTGTTAGGTTATTCCAGGGAATGGCATCATTGAGCCCCTGACTTGCTGTTGAAAGACGATATATCCATCGTTGTTGTTTGTTCAATAGTCGTTTGTCATTATCCATAGGGCTTTCTGGAACCTGTTCAATGACCGTCCAGGTTAGATCATTGGGGGTGTGCCCCTGGGTAATGAAATGGTTAGTCAGTTTGCTTATGTTTTTCTTGCATCTTATGGTGCTGCGGTGTTCTGTTATTCTGGTCTTGATTTTCCGTGTCGTCATTCCGATATAGCGTAGACCGCATGTACAGGTCACCAGGTATATCAGATTGCGAGAGTTGCAGTTGGTGTGGCTTCGTTGAGTCCAGACCTTGTTTGGCTCCAGGTCCAGGGTTTTGGTGTGCTTGGTGAGGTGACAAACACTACAGTCGTTACAGGGATAGTGCCCAGTGACCTTGGGGAGGCCCCATGCGTTCAGAATGGTGTTGGTAGGTTGTTCCGGAGGTTGTCTAGGGCGGGTGTTAACCAGGCGATCTTTCAGATTGTTGCATCGTTTGTATGCGAATCTTGGAATATCCCATTTTCTTTGTGCAGAGTTAATTATTTTCCAGTGTTTTCTAATGATTTTAGTAACTTCGTTGGACGCCGTGTTATAGGTGGTAACACAGGTGATTGGTTGGTTATCTTGGTATTTGACGACAGTCTCAAGTAGGGCTTCGCGGTTCTGGTTCCTTGCTCTCTTCTGTGTTTTTTTGTTTTTTGATAATGGCTTTGGGGTAGCCTCGGTGTTCCAGTTCGGTAGCTAGTTCCGCAGATTGCTTTTTGTAATCAGAGATGTCGGTGCAGTTTCTGCGTATGCGTAGGAACTGTCCGTAGGGTAGATTCTCTCGAAGTGAGCGTGGGTGAAAGCTTGTGAAGTCAAGCAATGAGTTCCTCGCAGTGGGTTTGTAATAGGTTGTCGTGGCCAGGGTTCCGTCCTTGGCTGTGATATCCAAATCTAGGAAGGGTAGTTGGCTGTTGCTAGCCGTGCAGGTGAATTTGAGGTATGGGTCTTTATTGTTAAGCCACGTCATGAATCTGTCTAGGTCAGTTTGCGATCCCTGCCAGACTACCAGAATGTCATCTATGTACCTGCGCCAAGTCAGGATATGGTGGATGAAGGGATTTGTATCTGTGGAAATGTAGGATTCCTCAAAGTGGTGAACATACAGGCCCGCTATGCTAGGGGCGAAAACACTGCCCATAGACGTCCCATTAGTTTGTAGGTAAAGGGTACCCTCGTATTCAAAGTAATTTTCTTTGAGGGCTACGGTTGCACATGCCATCACAAAGTCTCTTGGAGTATGGTGTGGCCAGGGAGCTGCCGCGAGGATATCATGGAGAACAGATAGGGTTGCATCTTGGGGGAGGCTCGTGTACAGGCTCTCCACATCCAATCCCACTAGTAGTTGTGTTTTTGGGTCGAACTCCTTATTGTTTATGACCTGTAACAGGTGCTTGGTGTCTTTTATGTACGTAGGTGTTTTCTGTACTAGGGGGTTAAGGAAGAAGTCGCAGTATCGAGACAGTGGTTCCAGTAAGGAGTTGATGCCCGATACGATGGGTCTACCAGGAGGGGGAAGAACGCCCTTATGTACTTTCGGTACTGTGTAAAAGTATGGGATCCTGGTATGTTGGGGGCATAGATAGTCAGCCTCCTGCTTGGAAATGTGTTCAGCGTCTGCTGCCCTTTTGACTAGATCGTGAATTGTTGTCCTTAAGTTTTCCGTTGGGTCATGTTCCAGTCTGCGGTAGTTCCTGACACTACCCGCGCATGCGCCCCCACGCACGCGAGTACCGCGCATGCGCGAACAGCACTCGAGTCCTCTCTGGCACACGCCAGAAGACGAAAGAGTCAACACCAGGGACCAGCAAATAATGAGGCCGACTAACCCACCATCATTGGTATTCAACCTATCCAGCACACCCTTAACCAACAAAGAACAGTCGGTACTAGAAAAAGGCTTATCATTTGTCCCAACCACAAAACTTGACAAATTCAAGTTACACATAGAATTGGCCCAATTCTTTAGGAAACTCAAATTAAAATCCTTTTTTGAGAAACCAACCCCTGAAACAGAACAAACCAACGACAACCTTAACATCACTGGCCTCCGACCCAAATCCACTTTTGTACCACCGTCCTCTACCATCCCACCTGAAATCATAACATTTGAACAGGCCGTGTATAATGATGTAGAGAAACTCAACCCAACCAACCATTTCAACAACCTATCCTGGGAAGACAGGAAGACGATACAACGCCTACAAAACATCCTCACGATTGTCATCAAACCAGCAGACAAAGGGGGTGGCATTGTCTTACAAAACAAACAAGACTACGACACGGAGTGCCGCCGATTACTGAGCGACAACAGGAACTACCGCAGACTGGAACATGACCCAACGGAAAACTTAAGGACTACAATTCACGATCTAGTCAAAAGGGCAGCAGACGCTGAACACATTTCCAAGCAGAAGGCTGACTATCTATGCCCCCAACATACCAGGATCCCATACTTTTACACAGTACCGAAAGTACATAAGGGCGTTCTTCCCCCTCCTGGTAGACCCATCGTATCGGGCATCAACTCCTTACTGGAACCACTGTCTCGATACTGCGACTTCTTCCTTAACCCCCTAGTACAGAAAACACCTACGTACATAAAAGACACCAAGCACCTGTTACAGGTCATAAACAATAAGGAGTTCGACCCAAAAACACAACTACTAGTGGGATTGGATGTGGAGAGCCTGTACACGAGCCTCCCCCAAGATGCAACCCTATCTGTTCTCCATGATATCCTCGCGGCAGCTCCCTGGCCACACCATACTCCAAGAGACTTTGTGATGGCATGTGCAACCCTAGCCCTCAAAGAAAATTACTTTGAATACGAGGGTACCCTTTACCTACAAACTAATGGGACGTCTATGGGCAGTGTTTTCGCCCCTAGCATAGCGGGCCTGTATGTTCACCACTTTGAGGAATCCTACATTTCCACAGATACAAATCCCTTCATCCACCATATCCTGACTTGGGGCAGGTACATAGATGACATTCTGGTAGTCTGGCAGGGATCGCAAACTGACCTAGACAGATTCATGACGTGGCTTAACAATAAAGACCCATACCTCAAATTCACCTGCACGGCTAGCAACAGCCAACTACCCTTCCTAGATTTGGATATCACAGCCAAGGACGGAACCCTGGCCACGACAACCTATTACAAACCCACTGCGAGGAACTCATTGCTTGACTTCACAAGCTTTCACCCACGCTCACTTCGAGAGAATCTACCCTACGGACAGTTCCTACGCATACGCAGAAACTGCACCGACATCTCTGATTACAAAAAGCAATCTGTGGAACTAGCTACCAAACTGGAACACCGAGGCTACCCCAAAGCCATTATCAAAAAAACACAGAAGAGAGCAAGGAACCAGAACCGCGAAGCCCTACTTGAGACTGTCGTCAAATACCAAGATAACCAACCAATCACCTGTGTTACCACCTATAACACGGCGTCCAACGAAGTTACTAAAATCATTAGAAAACACTGGAAAATAATTAACTCTGGACAAAGGAAATGGGATATTCCAAGATTCGCATACAAACGATGCAACAATCTGAAAGATCGCCTGGTTAACACCCGCCCTAGACAACCTCCGGAACAACCTACCAACACCATTCTGAACGCATGGGGCCTCCCCAAGGTCACTGGGCACTATCCCTGTAACGACTGTAGTGTTTGTCACCTCACCAAGCACACCAAAACCCTGGACCTGGAGCCAAACAAGGTCTGGACTCAACGAAGCCACACCAACTGCAACTCTCGCAATCTGATATACCTGGTGACCTGTACATGCGGTCTACGCTATATCGGAATGACGACACGGAAAATCAAGACCAGAATAACAGAACACCGCAGCACCATAAGATGCAAGAAAAACATAAGCAAACTGACTAACCATTTCATTAGCCAGGGGCACACCCCCAATGATCTAACCTGGACGGTCATTGAACAGGTTCCAGAAAGCCCTATGGATAATGACAAACGACTATTGAACAAACAACAACGATGGATATATCGTCTTTCAACAGCAAGTCAGGGGCTCAATGATGCCATTCCCTGGAATAACCTAACACATTAATGATATACCATATTGTACTAACTGAATCAGGTTACCCGTCCCCTGGTAACATACCTCCCCGAGGTAGAATCCCTAGTTCTGAGCTTAGCGAGTAACCATTGCCCCTTGATTATCTGTCATGGTATTATGCCTTATGACCACCGGCATGACAACCAACTTGCCTAAATTATTGTTTATAAATAACCATAATTCCACCATTCCACGTACAAACCATACGCACGAATTGACCATACTGTCAGATCCTGGTCAACAAATAACCATGCTCCATAATCTACGCGACGCATGCGCGCTATTGACACACTGCCCCCCCCGCGCATGGACTACACGATCTAGTGATCCCACACCATTGCGCATGCGCGACCCAGACACTACCCGCGCATGCGCCCCCACGCACGCGAGTACCGTGCATGCGCGAACAGCACTCGAGTCCTCTCTGGCACCATGACTCGGCACGCCGAGTCTTTCTACTCTTACCTCCAACCTGCAGGTGCACCTGGTTATCCAATTAGCCACAGTATTTAAGAGCCAGCGCATACGGCCATTCCCCACCGGTATGCGAAGGAGGCACTACAGGTTCAGAGCAGGCTCTGACCAGAAATGCTGTGAGTATGAGAAACAAGCATTTGCAATGCAATAGGTCTCGCATTATGAAAGTTTGAGCTATTGGTCTTGTAAATGACAATTTTTTTATTTATGTGTTGATTTTGAAAATAGCTAAATTAATAGCTTTGTCATTTTCTAAGCCAATAGTTATAACTTTCGCACATGTGACGACTATAGCATTTGTAATGCAACATGTTTTGTATTTACGTGACTTAGATGTATTGATATTACAAATAGCAACGGCTTTTAATTTTTTAAAATAATTAATACTTAAATAAAAGTGATTGTAATTTATATTGGCAATAGCTTAAACTTTTGTAAATAACGTTTGTGAAGATTATGTTCAGTGTATTTTATTGTGATGAAAATCCAAGAACAGAAGTGAAATAACATCTTTTTGTGACATTTGTAATAAAGCTTGAAACATTGAGAGAACATAATTGAACCAGTTGTTGTTGAATGGTTGCACAGATTGATGCTGTGGTGGTGGTGCTGCTGAGTTTTCTCTGAATCTGCACCCTGAATCTGCACCCACAATCTGCACCCACAATCTGCACCCACAATCTGCACCCACAATCTGCACCCTGAATCTGCACCCACAATCTGCACTCTGAATCTGCACCCACAATCTGCACCCACAATCTGCACCCACAATCTGCACCCACAATCTGCACCCACAATCTGCACCCACAATCTGCACCCTGAATCTGCACCCTGAATCTGCACCCTGAATCTGCACCCTGAATCTGCACTCTGAATCTGCACCACAATCTGCACCCTGAATCTGCACTCTGAATCTGCACCACAATCTGCACCCACAATCTGCACCCACAATCTGCACCCACAATCTGCACCCACAATCTGCACCCACAATCTGCACCCACAATCTGCACCCTGAATCTGCACCCTGAATCTGCACCCTGAATCTGCACCCTGAATCTGCACCCTGAATCTGCACTCTGAATCTGCACTCTGAATCTGCACTCTGAATATGCACTCTGAATATGCACCCTGAATCTGCACTCTGAATCTGCACTCTGAATCTGCACTCTGAATCTGCACCCTGAATCTGCACCCTGAATCTGCACCCACAATCTGCACCCACAATCTGCACCCACAATCTGCACCCACAATCTGCACCCACAATCTGCACCCACAATCTGCACTCTGAATCTGCACTCTGAATCTGCACCCACAATCTGCACCCACAATCTGCACCCACAATCTGCACCCACAATCTGCACCCTGAATCTGCACCCTGAATCTGCACCCTGAATCTGCACCCTGAATCTGCACCCTGAATCTGCACCCACAATCTGCACCCTGAATCTGCACCCTGAATCTGCACCCTGAATCTGCACCCTGAATCTGCACCCACAATCTGCACCCACAATCTGCACTCTGAATCTGCACTCTGAATCTGCACCCACAATCTGCACCCTGAATCTGCACCCACAATCTGCACCCACAATCTGCACCCACAATCTGCACTCTGAATCTGCACCCACAATCTGCACCCACAATCTGCACCCACAATCTGCACCCACAATCTGCACCCACAATCTGCACCCACAATCTGCACTCTGAATCTGCACTCTGAATCTGCACTCTGAATCTGCACTCTGAATCTGCACTCTGAATCTGCACCCACAATCTGCACCCACAATCTGCACCCACAATCTGCACCCACAATCTGCACCCACAATCTGCACTCTGAATCTGCACCCTGAATCTGCACCCTGAATCTGCACCCTGGATCTGCACCCTGAATCTGCACCCTGAATCTGCACCCACAATCTGCACCCACAATCTGCACCCACAATCTGCACCCACAATCTGCACCCACAATCTGCACCCTGAATCTGCACCCACAATCTGCACCCACAATCTGCACCCACAATCTGCACCCACAATCTGCACCCACAATCTGCACTCTGAATCTGCACCCACAATCTGCACCCACAATCTGCACCCACAATCTGCACTCTGAATCTGCACTCTGAATCTGCACTCTGAATCTGCACCCTGCCTGGCACATCGCCCTCAGCGCTCACAACCCGCTTTTTAACCTTCAAAAATCCTCGGAACCGGACCCCGCACCCACAATCTGCACTCTGAATCTGCACCCACAATCTGCACCCACAATCTGCACCCACAATCTGCACCCACAATCTGCACTCACAATCTGCACCCACAATCTGCACCCACAATCTGCACCCACAATCTGCACTCTGAATCTGCACCCACAATCTGCACCCACAATCTGCACCCACAATCTGCACCCACAATCTGCACTCTGAATCTGCACTCTGAATCTGCACTCTGAATCTGCACTCTGAATCTGCACTCTGAATCTGCACCCACAATCTGCACCCACAATCTGCACCCACAATCTGCACCCACAATCTGCACCCACAATCTGCACCCACAATCTGCACTCACAATCTGCACCCAGAATCTGCACCCAGAATCTGCACTCTGAATCTGCACTCTGAATCTGCACTCTGAATCTGCACTCTGAATCTGCACCCACAATCTGCACCCACAATCTGCACCCACAATCTGCACCCACAATCTGCACTCTGAATCTGCACTCTGAATCTGCACTCTGAATCTGCACTCTGAATCTGCACTCTGAATCTGCACTCTGAATCTGCACCCACAATCTGCACCCACAATCTGCACTCTGAATCTGCACTCTGAATCTGCACTCTGAATCTGCACCCACAATCTGCACCCACAATCTGCACCCACAATCTGCACCCACAATCTGCACTCTGAATCTGCACTCTGAATCTGCACTCTGAATCTGCACTCACAATCTGCACCCACAATCTGCACCCACAATCTGCACCCACAATCTGCACCCACAATCTGCACTCTGAATCTGCACCCTGAATCTGCACCCTGAATCTGCACCCACAATCTGCACCCACAATCTGCACCCACAATCTGCACCCACAATCTGCACCCACAATCTGCACCCACAATCTGCACTCTGAATCTGCACTCTGAATCTGCACCCTGAATCTGCACCCACAATCTGCACCCTGAATCTGCACCCACAATCTGCACTCTGAATCTGCACTCTGAATCTGCACTCTGAATCTGCACCCACAATCTGCACCCACAATCTGCACCCACAATCTGCACCCACAATCTGCACCCACAATCTGCACCCTCAATCTGCACCCACAATCTGCACCCACAATCTGCACCCACAATCTGCACCCACAATCTGCACCCACAATCTGCACCCACAATCTGCACCCACAATCTGCACTCTGAATCTGCACTCTGAATCTGCACTCTGAATGTGCACCCACAATCTGCACCCACAATCTGCACCCACAATCTGCACCCACAATCTGCACCCACAATCTGCACCCTGAATCTGCACCCTGAATCTGCACCCTGAATCTGCACCCTGAATCTGCACCCTGAATCTGCACCCACAATCTGCACCCACAATCTGCACCCTGAATCTGCACCCACAATCTGCACCCACAATCTGCACCCACAATCTGCACCCACAATCTGCACCCACAATCTGCACTCTGAATCTGCACCCACAATCTGCACTCTGAATCTGCACCCACAATCTGCACCCACAATCTGCACCCACAATCTGCACTCTGAATCTGCACTCTGAATCTGCACTCTGAATCTGCACCCTGCCTGGCACATCGCCCTCAGCGCTCACAACCCGCTTTTTAACCTTCAAAAATCCTCGGAACCGGACCCCGCACCCACAATCTGCACCCACAATCTGCACTCTGAATCTGCACCCACAATCTGCACCCACAATCTGCACCCACAATCTGCACTCACAATCTGCACCCACAATCTGCACCCACAATCTGCACCCACAATCTGCACTCTGAATCTGCACTCTGAATCTGCACCCTGAATCTGCACCCTGAATCTGCACCCTGAATCTGCACCCACAATCTGCACCCACAATCTGCACTCTGAATCTGCACCCACAATCTGCACCCACAATCTGCACCCACAATCTGCACCCACAATCTGCACTCTGAATCTGCACCCACAATCTGCACCCACAATCTGCACCCACAATCTGCACCCACAATTCCAGACAGGCCTCAGGGCAAGAAGGAAGGAGACATAAACGGCAGAAAAAAATCAGGTAAAAAGAGCATCACGTGCACTGACTTTTGGGGACACATTCACTCTTGATCTCTTGTAGAAGAAAGTTGTTCTGTGAGCGCTGGTAGATTTTACCAAATTAACTGGGCCCTTAAACATAATGGCCAGATATAACGACACCTTAAAGTGTTTATTTTATTAATAAGAGACCACTGTGACTATCGTAAGCTAACTACCCTGCACATGTCCTGTGATTGTTACTTTGATTGGCAGTTTCCGATTAGCTTTCATGACGAGGAAAAACATTACTGAATCTGGATTAACTCAGAGAAAGTGTTACAATTTTAAGAATTTTTAAGTTAAACTACATCTCTCTGGTATACACAGCGCCTATTTACCCAAAGTCACAAGAAATACTCCAGTTTAAATCCTCTCCATGAATGAAACAGAAGTGCGCATTGAACACAAGATCCTACAGCGCCAGCTATATCAACAAGAAGACATATACCACTTTATTTCTTCGAGACTGCACCATGGCCGCCATTCTGCTGACAAGTGCTATTGTGGGGCCTTCAAGTGGCCCTACTGAGAGCAGCTGTGCGCGCTAATTTGTGGTTCACTGAGATGTCAATATAGTCTTCAAACGGGAAAACAACAGCTGCAGAACAATACCAGGCCCGGCTGCAAATATTCTGAAAGGCAACAATTTCGGCTTTTAACGCAAAAATGAAACTAAAACCCTAAGTGATGCTGCACTATGCCCCAAAATGATGTGCATTACGAACTTTGTGCACTTTCGCATTGCAGTGTATGCAGGTACCTTTCGTTTGTGAGTGAATCTGAAATATTTACCTCATCAAGGGACTTCTTTCACTCGATGAAGCACTCGCCTCCGAGCTGAGTTTCTTCTTACCCTTGTCCATGACATTAAGGGCGCCGGGATATAAATCTGTCATAAAACAAGCGGGAGGCGGCTCGGGCGCAGCACGTCTTCCGGAGACATGCGCGTCCACAGAGCTGAGTCGGCTCGTGCACAGGCCAGTAGCGGCTCGTGCACAGCTCTAGACTCCCTTGGCATTGAACACGGCGACTATAGAACTCGCTGGCGGGAGCGCTTCGCGCTCCAACGCCAGGCGAGCCCTAACAACCACCACTACCATGGGTAAGCGCTTCCTTTTCTTCCTACAGGTCTCCCTAATCATTGTGGTCCAAACTCTTTCATTCTCCACAGGGCCAACCCCCTGCCACCTCTCAACCTTGAGGCAAAAACTTGCTAAAACTAGCGTAAGAATGTGTTCTTGCGCCGCTCCACACATATGCACATTTGATGTGATGTCCGTGTTTTAGCCACATCACGCCCGATTTACATGTGCAATTTTTTCACCTAATGGTACCACCAATACCATTACACCCTAGCCTCCTATAGCCTTCACCCCAACCGCTCTAGTGACGGCAATCGGATGTGTCTAATACCATACAACCGAGTGACTCTCTCTTTTCCCTGTATGTTTTGTCTTTGTCTATATATGTTATATGTACAGGTGTTCTTGAGAAGGGAATCCCCCTCTCACACATAGATAAACACCTTAGGGCGTGTAGACACATAGGGGTCGATCAGGATGGCGGACGGAAGAGCCACCGCGGCCCTGGAGTAGGCGGAAAAAGCCTTTTCCGTGTCCGCCTGCCGCGGATACTCCGTCCGCCATATCAGGATAGGAAAACGTGTCAAATCTCCGTCCGCGACGGAAAAACACGCTCCGCCGGCCAACTACACACGACCACGCGGCGGACGGAACACATCCGGACGCTCCGCCGTACGCACTGACGTCGAAGACCGTCCCCCAAATCAAGATGGCGGAAAACACACATAAAACCGCTGCGGAAAAACAACCTGTCTTAACACGGCGGAATCCCCACAGCGAACATAGGTGACACAGCCGAGATACCCACCGCAAGCTGACCACCACCATGGACCCGGCGCTACACGCTTTCCCGATGCTCTTCGCGATCCACCACGTCCTAGTCATGGCCTACTATGGACGACGACGCAGGTAAGGTACAAACCATTGGCTGTCTGGAGGGGAATACCAGCAAGGGACGTGACGTAGGGAGGGGGAGTGTCATGTTACCGAAACCACTGATGAGAAGCATATACGAATACACATTAGCAGTACGCAAGCAGGAATGACAACGACAGACCACGAGACTTGATAGACTACCTTTATTGTCAAATAATAGGGGTCAAATCACAGTGTATGCGTGAACATGGGCAAAGTGGGCACCAGAGCAGGTACAACATAGCAGGTAACGAGAGGGCAGCATGCAGTATCAGAGCATCAACAGGGCATTGTGCATTACAGAGCAGGTACATCAGAGGCAGGTAACGAGAGGGCAGCATGCAGTATCAGAGCATCAACAGGGCATTGTGCATTACAGAGCAGGTACATCAGAGGCAGGTAACGAGAGGGCAGTATGCAGTATCAGAGCATCAACAGGGCATTGTGCATTACAGAGCAGGTACATCAGAGGCAGGTAACGAGAGGGCAGTATGCAGTATCAGAGCATCAACAGGGCATTGTGCATTACAGAGCAGGTACATCAGAGGCAGGTAACGAGAGGGCAGTATGCAGTATCAGAGCATCAACAGGGCATTGTGCATTACAGAGCAGGTACATCAGAGGCAGGTAACGAGAGGGCAGTATGCAGTATCAGAGCATCAACAGGGCATTGTGCATTACAGAGCAGGTACATCAGAGGCAGGTAACGAGAGGGCAGGTTGCAGTATCAGAGCGTCAACAGGGCATTGTAGAGTACAGAGCAGGTACATCATAGGCAGCACGTGAGAGGGGCAAAGTGCATCAACAGTCCATTGCACAGAACAGGCCCATCAGAGGCAGCACCTGAGAGGGGCAAAGTGCATCAACAGTCCATTGCACAGAACAGGCCCATCAGAGGCAGCACGTGAGAGGGGCAAAGTGCATCAACAGTCCATTGCACAGAACAGGCCCATCAGAGGCAGCACGTGAGAGGGGCAAAGTGCATCAACAGTCCATTGCACAGAACAGGCCCATCAGAGGCAGCACGTGAGAGGGGCAAAGTGCATCAACAGTCCATTGCACAGAACAGGCCCATCAGAGGCAGCACGTGAGAGGGGCAAAGTGCATCAACAGTCCATTGCACAGAACAGGCCCATCAGAGGCAGCACGTGAGAGGGGCAGTATGCAGTATCAGAGCATCAACAGGGCATTGTGCATTACAGAGCAGGTACATCAGAGGCAGGTAACGAGAGGGCAGTATGCAGTATCAGAGCATCAACAGGGCATTGTGCATTACAGAGCAGGTACATCAGAGGCAGGTAACGAGAGGGCAGTATGCAGTATCAGAGCATCAACAGGGCATTGTGCATTACAGAGCAGGTACATCAGAGGCAGGTAACGAGAGGGCAGTATGCAGTATCAGAGCATCAACAGGGCATTGTGCATTACAGAGCAGGTACATCAGAGGCAGGTAACGAGAGGGCAGTATGCAGTATCAGAGCATCAACAGGGCATTGTGCATTACAGAGCAGGTACATCAGAGGCAGGTAACGAGAGGGCAGTATGCAGTATCAGAGCATCAACAGGGCATTGTGCATTACAGAGCAGGTACATCAGAGGCAGGTAACGAGAGGGCAGTATGCAGTATCAGAGCATCAACAGGGCATTGTGCATTACAGAGCAGGTACATCAGAGGCAGGTAACGAGAGGGCAGTATGCAGTATCAGAGCATCAACAGGGCATTGTGCATTACAGAGCAGGTACATCAGAGGCAGGTAACGAGAGGGCAGTATGCAGTATCAGAGCATCAACAGGGCATTGTGCATTACAGAGCAGGTACATCAGAGGCAGGTAACGAGAGGGCAGTATGCAGTATCAGAGCATCAACAGGGCATTGTAGAGTACAGAGCAGGTACATCAGAGGCAGCACAACTACGTGTCCCTACCAACCCGTCACAGGGACCACAAGAGTGCCACGCAGTTCTCAATGGACACACCATGTGAATTAACATTTGAATGAAGTGTACAGCACGTCACATCACAGAATCAGGGGGGACTGCGTGAACTACCTGCCTCGGACACACTGGCAGCACCAGCAACAGGAGTGTGAGACACAGCCACAGCCCGAGTGACACACACATGGGCCACGGACCCAGACACACTGGCAGCACCAGCAACAGGAGTGTGAGACACAGCCACAGCCCGAGTGACACACACATGGGCCACGGACCCAGACACACTGGCAGCACCAGCAACAGGAGTGTGAGACACAGCCACAGCCCGAGTGACACACACATGGGCCACGGACCCAGACACACTGGCAGCACCAGCAACAGGAGTGTGAGACACAGCCACAGCCCGAGTGACACACACATGGGCCACGGACCCAGACACACTGGCAGCACCAGCAACAGGAGTGTGAGACACAGCCACAGATGTAGTCACTGACACGTGAGCCACTGACCCAGACAGACTGCCAGCACCAGAAACAGGAGTGTGCAACACAGCCACAGATCTTCTAACTGACACGTGAGCCATAGACCCAGATACACTGCCAGGACCTGCAACAGGAGAGGGCACAACTGACACTGTGCCACCATCTGATACATGAGAGTCAACTGCACCGGCGCCACTGGGACAACTGAAATGATGAGCCACAGGGCTGTATGGGCCAGGAGGCAGGGTGGGCCTGGGAGCTGGGGATAGCTCACCTAGAGCCAAATCGGGGTTTGCAGGTGTCAATGGTGTGTGTCTGCGTTTCTTAGGGAGGTGTGAGTGCACCCTGGACAGGACAGGACTGCCAAGTGGTGGGGACTCCAAAGAATCACCACCCAGCATAGGTGGAGCAACTGCTGCCGGGGATCTGGTTTCGGGGGACGTGCTGGAGCCTGCTTGTCGTTTGCTCTGTGCCTGCCGCCTGGACTCGGAATGATGTGTAATGGGGGATGCAACAACAGGGGACACCCTCCTCTGCTTCTGACTGGCCTGGATGGGAGTGGAGGTATGGGGGGACTCCGCCGCGGAGACATCAGTTTGGCGTTTAGTAGAAAACATCAGCCTCAGTGCAGCCAGGGGTGAAGTATGCCTGTCCTTGATTGCGCCATTGTCCATGCTAGATGCCTTGTCCGTAGGATGTGCCTTATCCTTAGGTGGAGTGTTGTCTCTGGATGTAGCCTGTGCCCTGCTCGCCGCCCTGTTCCTGCCAGCAGACTTGTCGTCTGTGGTGCACCTGCCTCCAGCAGACACCTGCTCCCTGTGTGTGTCGCTGCCCTTGGGAGTGGTCCTATCCACTGCTGTGGGCCTGCTCTTGGGAGTCTCCCTGCTCTTAGTAGGTGCCTTAGTCTTCTCACTGTCCTTGGGAGTGTTCCTATCCACTGATGTGGGCCTGCTCTTGGGAGTCTCCCTGCTCTTAGTAGGTGCCTTAGTCTTCTCACTGTCCTTGGGAGTGTTCCTATCCACTGATGTGGGCCTGCTCTTGGGAGTCTCCCTGCTCTTAGTAGGTGCCTTAGTCTTCTCACTGTCCTTGGGAGTGTTCCTATCCACTGCTGTGGGCCTGCTCTTGGGGGTCTCCCTGCTCTCAGTAGGTGCCTTAGTCTTCTCACTGTCCTTGGGAGTGTTCCTATCCACTGCTGTGGGCCTGCTCTTGGGGGTCTCCCTGCTCTCAGTAGGTGCCTTAGTCTTCTCACTGTCCTTGGGAGTGTTCCTATCCACTGCTGTGGGCCTGCTCTTGGGGGTCTCCCTGCTCTCAGTAGGTGCCTTAGTCTTCTCACTGTCCTTGGGAGTGTCCCTTACCTCTGCTGTGGGCCTGCTCTTGGGAGTCTCCCTGCTCTCAGTAGGTGCCTTTGTCTTCTGACTGGCCTTGTCCAAGGAACAGTCCATGGACATGTGAGTATCCCTTGCCTTCGGAGTACCTTTCGTGTTGAATGCCTGTGTAGCTCCGGAAGGCATGTCCCCCAACAACACTTGTGGATCCTGTGTGTGTACTCCAGTGCATCTGACGTCGTCTACCTGAACAGATTTAGCTGATCTAGGGGATGGGGTCTGTGCCCTGCGTGCCCTGACGTGCTGTCTGACGCTGCTTCTAGTGCAATAACCTGTATTTGAGTCCTGCTCTGAATAATCACTACCCCCTGAGACATCCAGCGGTGTAGATGGGGAAACAGAAGTAGCACCCTGTTCATTCGACTGTACTATTGCAGACGACACACTGCTTGCCAATGACTGCACTGTCCTGTGTAGACCTGCAAGATCGCCATGCATCCCTTCCATGAATGCCACCACCTGCCCCAACTTCCTATCATGATCCTGGAAAGCATTTGTCATATTGGTCTGACCCACACACAGCTGTCGCAGCAGATCAACGGCCTCAGCACACAGTGCATTTTGGCTCACCGTGGCAGGGGCAGCGGTGCCTGCACCGAACGCCACTCTGCTCCCCCTACTCCTTCGGCCACGAACAGTACATGGTGCAGTTGGCGGAAGTGTGGGCCCTGTGTGCTGTCTTCCGACAGAAGGTGATGAGTGCCCACTCCCAGTCTGTGACAACAGTGCAGGCTCACCAAGAGTGTCCGACGAGGAGGATGATGGTGTCTCCACATGCGAGTCCTCAGGGACGGTCCTGTCCCCCTCTCCGGCGCTGGCCTCCTCCGTGTCAGTCTGCGTGTGTGCGAAGTCTGAGCCGGACTCATTTCCTCGGCTACTCTCCACCGTCTGTGGCTGAGTGTCCTCTGTCAAAGCTGAAATGCACAGAAAAGATGTGTGAGTCATGGGCACACTCACGTACAGAAGGAACAGGATAGCCAAATCACATAGCAGACAAAGGTTCATGAGCCCTCAGCCTGCACATGGCCCACCCCTACCAGTCATCCTCACATTTTCTGCCATGGGGACATGGACCACTAGGGGATGTGCTTTAACACTCAACTACTAAGCAAGTGGCGTGTCAACATGGCGGACCTGGATGTCAAATGAGTACCACCCAATGGGACCAAAATGCCATCACAGGCATACATACGCAACACGGAACTCAATAGTGTGTCTGTGCACCAATACATGCATAGCACTCACAAGTTTCCTACACAGACAGTATGCTCACCGCTAGTTTGCTGTTGATCGGCACTCAGACGTTCGGCCAGGTCAGGATGCGTCACTGCAATGATACGGTGCATGAGAGGGGTCATGGAGCGTCGGGCCAGACGGGGCGTCCTTGGAATCAGGCCCAGTGTTACTTCCGCTACATTCTTGCTCAGCCTGGAAATGTCGTCCCAGCGTTTGTGGCAGTGTGTATGTCGTCTGTTGCACACCCCCAATGCCCGTACTTCCCGTGCTATGGTCCTCCACAGGTCCTTGCGAAGGTGCAGCTTGACCTACCATGATGGGAGACAAAAGGGTTTAAGTCAGTGGACAGGTGGCCTGTCACACACATAGGGGCAAGACGTTACTGTCAGCAGCCATGCACAATCAGGAACATATGTGTAGCCCACACTACACAGCTAAGATATAAATAGGCCTGATCATTTGGCCCCCTCATGCACACCAACATGTCCCACACTGCACTTACCACCCGTCCCGGTGCGCCGTAGAGGCGTCCATAGTTGCGGAGTACACCGTCCACGAGGACATCAAGCTCCGCGGCGGTGAAGGGTCGAGACCGGATCTCTTTGCCACTCGACATGGCAAGATCACGGAGTATGGCACTAGAGCAGCAGTCGGTGGTCAGCTCAGCAGCAGCAGCAGCAGGTCGAGGTGATGGTCACAGGCAGCAGTCGGTGGTCAGCTCAGCAGCAGCAGCAGCAGGTCGAGGTGATGGTCACAGGCAGCAGTCGGTGGTCAGCTCAGCAGCAGCAGCAGCAGGTCGAGGTGATGGTCACAGGCAGCAGTCGGTGGTCAGCTCAGCAGCAGCAGCAGCAGGTCGAGGTGATGGTCACAGGCAGCAGTCGGTGGTCAGCTCAGCAGCAGCAGCAGGTCGAGGTGATGGTCACAGGCAGCACTGGTCCCCAGGGTAGGAAGTTTCATGTTGGCCAAGACACATATATAGGGCCCTCAGCACGTGTCAGTGGCATACGTCGCCAGCAATTGGTCAGCCCTGGAAGCGTGATCGTGAAATGGGCCAATGACTGGCCCTGTTGTTGCGGTGCACAGCTTCCGCTACTTGCGATTGGCCGTATGCGGCCAGCGTCCCTCTTCCCATTGGCTGCATGTGCAGGGACCGTGACGGGCACACATCGGCAACCGCACGTGCAAGCTTCAGGCACGGATGCTTCAGTTGCAACAATGTACTATCACTGGCGCCTCCATGGCGGGGCACGTACACAGCGGGGGAGGTGCAGGCCTATACACCCTGCAGATGTACTCAATGGACATGCCAGTTCATGACCCCCCTTACAGTCACCTTGCATCATCCACCGTACACCGGCCGGAGCGGCCGGCCCATGAACAACCGCCGTGCCCGGCCATGAACAACCGCCGTGCCCGGCCATGAACAACCGCCGTGCCCGGCCATGAACAACCGCCGTGCCCGGCCATGAACACAACCGCCATGGCCGGGCACGGCCATGAACATCCGCCGTGCCCGGCCATGAACACAACCGCCATGGCCGGGCACGGCCATGAACATCCGCCGTGCCCGGCCATGAACACAACCGCCATGGCCGGGACCGGCGGTTGTTCATGGCCGGGCACGGCGGTTGTTCATGGCCGGGCACGGCGGTTGTTCATGGCCGGGCACGGCGGTTGTTCATGGGCCGGCCGCTCCGGCCGGTGTACGGTGGATGATGCAAGGTGACTGTAAGGGGGGTCATGAACTGGCATGTCCATTGAGTACATCTGCAGGGTGTATAGGCCTGCACCTCCCCCGCTGTGTACGTGCCCCGCCATGGAGGCGCCAGTGATAGTACATTGTTGCAACTGAAGCATCCGTGCCTGAAGCTTGCACGTGCGGTTGCCGATGTGTGCCCGTCACGGTCCCTGCACATGCAGCCAATGGGAAGAGGGACGCAGGCCGCATTCTGCCTTTGGGAAGTAGCGGAAGTTGAGCACCGCCATGGCGGCGCCAAATATGTGATCTTGTCAGACGCTGCACCGTGATGTGTTGTGTGCAGTTGCGTCATGAGGGATGTGAGCGTGATTGTGAAAGGTCATATGTCATACAATATAGCATGTGTGTCCATACAATGGACATCGGTCGGCACACAATGGCCAACAGATGTGCATTCGTACGTGTTGACGTCGGGTTTGACCCTACAGACGTTGTTACATCTTCACAACTACACAGTACATCACGGCTGTGTGGCCAATTCATGCATCTGTTGTCGGTTTATTGTTGTGTCGAGGTGACTACAGTGGTGGTGGTACACATGCATTCCGTGTATGTGATTTATACGTTCTGTCACCATGCATGTCATTACCGTATGCACATCATCATTGGTGGTGGCATTTGTGCTTGATGACATGGCGTGTGTAAACTTATCGTTTGTGTGCATGCAGTTGCATGAGTGTCTGTGATGTGTCTACGATACATTAGGGTGACGACTGGAGTTATGTCAGTAAGGTACACATGTGATGGAGTTGTACACGTATGCGTCGTTTGTACGTTGACCTAAGTTACATCTCTCTCCCACACAGGAGGGCTCCAAATGTGCATCGCCCATACACTCAGCTGGAGGATATGGTAGACGAGGAGGTGATTCGGAAATTCAGGCTGGATCGACGTCGGTTGCTGGAGCTTGTGGCTCAATTGGCTCCTCATCTGCAGCCACGTAGAACGTATCCTGGCTCGTTTACACCCACTGCAAAGGTCATGGCGGTACTACATTTCTTCGCTACTGGCACATTTCAGTATACAGTTGGAGGTGCCGGGGGTATGTCACAGGCAATGTTCAGCACGGTTCTTCGGGATGTGTTAACAGCTATGATGCTGTACAAGGATGAGTACATACATTTCCCACGTCCGGAAGAGTTGCCAGCTGTCAAAGCTGGTTTCTATGCACTGGGCCACATACCTCACGTTGTGGGCTCAATTGATGGCACGCACATCGCGCTCATTCCACCACGGGCACGCGAACAAGTGTTCAGGAATCGCAAACACTTTCATTCGCTGAACGTGCAGGTGGTGTGCCTGGCGAGCAACATCATCTCCCATGTGTGTGCAAGATTTCCTGGATCCGCACATGACGCCCACATCATGCGAACCAGCAATGTCCCACGACTCATGGCAAATCTGCCACCCGGTCAAGCGTGGCTTGTTGGTGAGTGTGCAGTGGGGACTCTTGTGATCTCTGTGTTGCATGGGGTACCCACCATATCTTGTTCTGATGTTTGTCTCTGTCATCCCCCTACATAGGCGACTCGGCTTACCCAAACCGGCCCTGGCTCCTCAGTCCCCTACGTAATCCGAGGACGGCGGGTGAAATGCGGTACAATGAGGCACATGGAAGGACACGGAGAGTCATCGAACGTACCTTTGGACTGCTGAAGTCTAGGTTTCGGTGCCTCGATAAGACCGGAGGGGCACTGCCTTACTCACCAGGAAAAGTATGCAAGATCGTGATTGCCTGCTGCATGCTCCACAACCTGGCAGTACGCAATGACATTGAACTGCTGTTGGACCCTGAAGACGAAGGAGTTCCTCGGCCTCCCATCCCACCCATGTCGACTGATGAGGATAGTGGTGAGGAGGAAGGTGTGGACCAGAGGCGCCAGCTCATTGATCGCTACTTCCCTTGAATGTGAGTATCTACCTCTAGTGGCGGTTGACAATGCCTCATGTATGTTTTCTGGTGTTGTGTGGATATGGGGTTATTCAGCTGGGTGTGGTTTGTGATGGTTGCACATGTGTGTCTTCATGTCTTTGGACATAGGAGTGTCCATGATGTGTGTGCTCCCATCCCATGCTTGTGTGATGGTTGTCGTTTGTGTAATGTTGCTGTGCATTGTGTTGTGATGTGTGTGAATCTCTTTACTGACGTGTGTTTGCTGTCTCTGGTTTTCTCTAGGTCACTCCCGCAGCGCCATGATCATGTGCGACTATGATCCCTGTACCTGTTTACGTCTGTATCTGATGGCAATCATGTGAATAAACATGGAGGCAAAACATCATTGTGTGAGTAAATGCAATTTATTGACAGGTTGTGCTTTTGTGCTGGTGAATATTTACAAGTAAGTGGGAGGGAGGGAGTTGGAGTTGTAGGTAATGGCAGATGAAATGTCCGTGCTGACACCACATTGGGGGGTGTCAGGCTAGTCCAGCAGACCAGTGGCAATGATTGTCTATGTGGGACAGGATGGTTTGCAGGGTGAATGTCTGGCACAGGCAGTGGCATTGTCAAGGTCGTCCCCTCTTGGAGCGTGTGCCTGGCGCTCCAACACTGCTCTCAGCAACTTCCTGCCTCGGCCGCCCCCTCCGTCTCGGAGGTGGTACAGAGGCAGCTGGGAGGGCAGGTTGGTGATGGGCCACATCCGTCGCCAGGGGCTCAGGTGGTGGTGGCGGCGGTGGAGGCGGAGGCGGAGGTGACGGGGGAGGCGGAGGTGACGGTGGCGGTGGCGCTGACACACATGGTGGAGGGGGGGGGGGTTGTTCCGGGCAACCCATTCCCTCCACATCGTTGCCTGCTGGCCCATGATCACCAACATCTGGCCAAGGATGCCAGAGATCTCGCGCAGGCTGTTGGTGTTGTCCACTGAGTCCTCGTGAACACGATCCGCGTTTGCCTGGGACCGGTCGTATGAGGCCTGGCACCTGGCAAGAGCTTGTAGGGACTGTGCCACTGGCTCGGGTAGCTGTCCCTCCTCTGACCGGCGGTGTGTGGGTCGCCTGATTGGCAGTTGTCCCGTTGCCTGTGTTTGTGGCCCACTCACCCTGCTTGTGTGTGGGGCGGTTGGACCAGCGTTGCGCACTGGGTCATGCTGGGTGGCACCGGCAGGAGTCGTGGTGCTCGTGGTAGTGGTGGTAGTGGTGGTAGTGGTGGTACTGGTGGTACTGGTGGTGGTGGGGACTGTGCAGATCACAGAGACGGGTGCCGCGGGAGTCACACATGCGACGTTGGTCGGTCCCGGGAGTCCCTGTGAGCCAGATGGCCCTGGCTGCGTGCTTGGTCCCGCTCCATCCTCCGCCCCGGAGCTGCCTGTGTCGTCGTCGGCAGAGAGTCCTGTAGGTGTGGGAGGCGAGGCTGGCGGCCGGGTACTGCTTTCCCCAGTCAGTTGACGATCACCTGAGGGACAAGATCGAGCAGGTCAGTAATGTGGACAGTACATGGTTACATTGATTTGTAGACATTTCTGTTTCCTGTCGCACACACCCCACCCTCCACCACCACCGCCACCCTCCCCGTGCACATGGGGGCCTGTTGGGAGTTGTAGTTTGGGCCTCTCACACACCCCACCCTCCACCACCGCCACCCTCCCCGTGCACATGGGGGCCTGTTGGGAGTTGTAGTTTGGGCCTCTCACACACCCCACCCTCCACCACCGCCACCCTCCCCGTGCACATGGGGGCCTGTTGGGAGTTGTAGTTTGGGCCTCTCACACACCCCACCCTCCACCACCACCGCCACCCTCCCCGTGCACATGGGGGCCTGTTGGGAGTTGTAGTTTGGGCCTCTCACACACCCCACCCTCCACCACCGCCACCCTCCCCGTGCACATGGGGGCCTGTTGGGAGTTGTAGTTTGGGCCTCTCACACACCCCACCCTCCACCACCACCACCCTCCCCGTGCACATGGGGGCCTGTTGGGAGTTGTAGTTTGGGCCTCTCACACACCCCACCCTCCACCACCGCCACCCTCCCCGTGCACATGGGGGCCTGTTGGGAGTTGTAGTTTGGGCCTCTCACACACCCCACCCTCCACCACCGCCACCCTCCCCGTGCACATGGGGGCCTGTTGGGAGTTGTAGTTTGGGCCTCTCACACACCCCACCCTCCACCACCGCCACCCTCCCCGTGCACATGGGGGCCTGTTGGGAGTTGTAGTTTGGGCCTCTCACACACCCCACCCTCCACCACCGCCACCCTCCCCGTGCACATGGGGGCCTGTTGGGAGTTGTAGTTTGGGCCTCTCACACACCCCACCCTCCACCACCGCCACCCTCCCCGTGCACATGGGGGCCTGTTGGGAGTTGTAGTTTGGGCCTCTCACACACCCCACCCTCCACCACCGCCACCCTCCCCGTGCACATGGGGGCCTGTTGGGAGTTGTAGTTTGGGCCTCTCACACACCCCACCCTCCACCACCGCCACCCTCCCCGTGCACATGGGGGCCTGTTGGGAGTTGTAGTTTGGGCCTCTCACACACCCCACCCTCCACCACCACCACCCTCCCCGTGAACATGGGGGCCTGTTGGGAGCCATGGACATGTTAGTGTGTTGGTGTCCAACGTGCATGGGTTGGGGCGTGGGGGATGTTTATTCTCAGTTGTGTGAGCCTGACCATGTCGTGCTGATCGTGGTGCTTGGTTTGTACTCACCAGTCTCTTCTCCTTCGTCAAGGCCGTCTAGGCTCTCTGGGTGTAGTATCACCAGCACCTTCTCCTCCCAATCGGTGTAGGGTATGGGCTCCGGGGGTGTGCCACCGCCAGTAAGATTGGCTCTGGCGTGGTTTTTCGCTCGGATGCCCTTGACCCTGGTCTTAAGGTCATGCCACCGCCTCTGAATGTCGTGCTTGGTCCTCGGCACAGTCCCCGACGCATTCACACGAGTGACGATCCTGTCCCACATGTGGTTCTTTTGCGCCACGGTCGTCTGCTGGACTTGGGCCCCGAAGATGTTGGGCTCCACACGGATAATTTCATCTACCATTACCCGCAACTCTGTCTCCGTGAATTTGGGGTTCTTTTTGGGTGCCATGGTGTGTGGTGCTCAGTGTGTGAGTTGAGTGAGTTGGGAGGTGCAGGTGTGTGGTGTGTGATGTGTAGGATTTGTGTGGTGGGTGTTTGTGTGGTAGGGTGGTGGGTGGGTGTCTTCTATGTGATTTTATGTGAGTTAGCAGTGTCTCGAATGGCCCTCTTGCTGGCAGCAATGCTGTGGTGCAAGGGATTGTGGTTGTGTGGGGGTGTCTTTTTATAGTCGTGTCTCGATGGTTGTTGGCAGTCAGGTGGTAGGTGGGCGTGTTGACTTGTGTGCATTATTGGATAATTGGGACGTGTCATGGTGGCTTGTGCTGGGGGGGGGGGCCTTGTCAATGTTCGTATGTTTGCTTAGGACTTGCGGTGCACTTTCATACATTTGTTAGGCGCTAGGGATGTTGTGCGTGTTGGCCTTCCGCCCTGATGCTGTGGTTCTCGTTGCATTGTTTCCGCCGCGGACGTGGATGGCTGTGAGTTCCGTTGTACGGGCGGATTTATCCTAATTGCGGCCACGGAGTATTCTCAGGGATGGCGGTACATGTTTTATTTTCCGCGGTCATTTCCGTCCGCGGCAGTGGTTGTTCATTGGACTCCGTCCGCCGCGGACGGACTTGGTTGTGTTCCGTCCACCGCGGACGGTGTTGGTTGTGTTCCGTCCGCCGCGGTCGGAGTTTCGTGACATGAATATCCTAATCCCAACCGCGGTTTCTCCGCGGCGCAGCCGGGAGTAAAATTTCCCCCACCATGGCGGACAGTACCCATTTCCGTCCGCCATCCTAATCGGCCCCATAGTCTGTATCACACACCCACTAGTTTAATTGCACCCACATTTTTAGGTCCTGAAGAAAGCCAGCATAAATATAAGGCACTGGCTGAAACATGTTGACCCACAGGATGTGGGAGGTCGTAACTCGCCTCTAACATCCAACAGCCTTATTTTTAACCGCTGACGGAGGCCCAGGTATTAAAGTTTAATTTACCCTCGGGTACTGGGACCCCCGCCTAGCCGTTTTAAATTTCACTCTCATAACACCCTTCACTGCACACTCAGCTAAATACCTGCTCCGCTGTAATCAGGCGTCGAAGCACACCCGGGACACGCTAGGTGTCACTGGGTGAGCCCGATGATGAAGCATGTGGGTGAGGGCTTTTTGAACACACTCACCAGGTGTTCTCACTCCATGACAAAACATACACGAGTCTCTTTATTTATTTATTTTCTTAATTATGAGCTAGTCTTCTTTTGATTAAAATTCTATTTCTCCTACTAACAGCATTACCTTCTCACTCACCAAAGTCTTCCCCCCTCTTCTCCTTGCCAAATTACATCTATTTATTGTGTAGCTGGAGAATTGTTGTTGCTGTCACTAGGGTCTTATATTTCTATTTACAGGCAACTCTAATGTACAACATTAAGAGTAGAGCTGACGGGGCAAAGTAGCAAACACGCACAGCTCTTTGCTTAGGAGAGATAATGACTGCCGCATCAGGATCGGGCCACACCCACTTAAATTTAGTGCCAAGTGGCTATTAACTTAGACAAACGCCCAGGGCCGGCTCCTCTTCAGAGGCTTCACGACATAGCCCTGCCACCTGTGACCCACCACATAATTCACAGAGCCACTTCTAAATGAATTGATTACACTTTTCATAATTTAATTTAGCAGTGTGCGAACACGACTTTCCTGTATAAATGAAATGCGCAGGTGAGCCCTCTCAGCCTCTTCACTGGACTCCTGGTGCCAGGAGTAGGAGGGTGGGGCTGAGGTGGCCGAACAACCGTTTAGTTACAGATTGTTGTTTAAAAACACAACACCCTGTAGATGGATGTCTGGATTGCAGGTGTGAGCGGCGTAGTTCAACTACGCTCCCCAACACAGGCACAATCCTTTTATTTAGGAAACATCCTGCACAAGCCTCAGGCAGCGCAGTATATCTGCTAAAATGTCTCCGTCAGGGCGCACATCAGTGCATCCATGGTGCCAAGGAGGAGCCACACGGACAGAAGAAGCAGTATCCCGGCACGGTCCCAGCTTCTGTTAGGGCTGTGCTTCTAGTCCTATCAAAAAGCTGGGAGAGGGCTGGAGACAGTGGTGTAGCGGGGGGGTGGGTGGTCAGCCGTGGGCGGCACAAGTTGCGGGGGTGGTGGCCTCCCCCCCCCCCACTCCAACCTGCAGCCGTCATGGGTCGCAAGCGATGGAAATTACCAGCAAACCCCACACAAGCTCTTATGGCTGCAGTGGGGTGGAAAAAACCTGCGACCGCCCGGGTGGCAAACGGCCTAGCTACGCCATTGGCTGGAGGTGGGTCTTCCACTTAAACCTGGCACCACTGCTTTGTCTGGATCCTAGTTAGGAATTATGGTTTGCTGATTCCAATGTCCAGCACCGGATTCCTGTCTGCTGCTGCCTGGAAGCCTCTAAGTTAGCAGCAAAGGTAGAAGGGTAGGGAAAAAATAAATTCAACGTTGTTTCTCTGTGAAAGTGTGAATGAAAGTGTTAAGAGAGAATGATATTGAGAGTGGGTGTGTTAGTTTAATGAGTTTGAGAGTGTCAATGAAAACAAGAGTCAGAATCAATGAGTGAGAATGAGTATAAATAATTGGAAGTGAGGGAGTGAGTAAAGCAGTATGAGTGGGCTAGAATGAGTGAGTGAAGAGGAAATTGTGCGAGGGGGTGGGAGTGAGTCAGGGTTACGACTACCAATGGTGCAGCAAGTGCAGTTGACCCAGGGCACAGAGGCCCTGGTGCAACTGGTGCACTAAGAAATAACACCTATGCCCCAGGAGTTTAAATATGCCCATGGGATTGACCCTTTCATGTTATCTCCTATGCTTGCTTCTTCCATCTTCCTTGACTGTGGACCTCACGAGAAAGGTAATTTGGCCCCACGGCATCCTGCTGCACTGTATCCTCTATTTGTAATCACATATTTATTGTGAAGATGCCGGATCCACGTGAAGAATATGATTACATCGTCTGTGCCATAACCTGTGCCACGATGAGAACATGACATTGCCCTGCTCTGACCACTCAAGTCTTCTATAAACCAGGTACTGGTACAGTTTACCCCTCTTTACCTTAATGGGTTGGGCTTCGACGTCATGCCTAGCGGGATCTCTTGTGGCCTTTAGAAACAATTACGTGGCTACTAAGGTTGTCCTTACTCATGATTGTGGTAACACGGTTAATGCCACTCACTTCAAATATGCAAAGGAGTCATCTTTCCAAGGATGCATCTTGCACTCTAATTTCAATGGGTAAGCATCCAATGGTCTACTTTCTGTAAGGGTGTGCTTGGTTTGCAAAAACATACTGTACAGTAGCACTTGACTAACCAGTGTAGATAGTGGAGGCAAGCCTTCATTTCTTGGCATCACGAAAGTGATGGTAAATGCTGAGGGCATTTTCAAGAAGGTAGCTGAAGTGAAACTGCAATTCCTGTTCAAATTGACTTTTTCAGATGAACAGTAACCCAATCTTGATTGGCCCATTAACAAGCCTAGAGCAATCCCAATCCATTAGGCCTGCATCGTGATGAGCCTCTTCTTGGCAGGCGTTTCAGTTTTGTGAGTAAACAGGTTCGTGAGAAATCATGACTCACCCTGCAGAACTTGCAGGCAGTTTTTCACCAACCACACTCAAGCAAAGAAAGAGCCTGTAGACTCTGAACCAATTTTCTAGCCAGCTCTTTTGAAGATGATCAATTCAATACTGTTAAGAGGAAAGGTTCTGTAAACGTCTTCCGATCCAGTGCCTATGTCATTTCTTCTATCTGGTGTTCTCTCCCTTCTTTCCACAGTGAATCTGATTACAACCCAAGAGTCTGTGGTGTAAATAGAGTGCCCTTGGAAAGCTTCCTTTAGATCAAGAAAATAAGAAGTCACCCACCATTTCTATCTCCTGAACATATCCTGCAAACTTTGATTCAGGACTGAATTTGCCTCACAAGAGACATTTCTGTCCTTTTGCAATTTCGTAGCCCTTTATGTGGTAGGTAACTGCCTCATAAACCATACTCTTGCCCAGTCCTTTCCACAGTTGTCTTCCCCTTATTGTGGTCAGTTCTTTTCCACTCCTTACAATGAAAGCCAAAATCCTGACCACTGTGCCATAGGTACCTATTATAAAGACAGACCTATAGGTGGTGATTCCATATGTTTTCCTAATTGACGCACAAGAGTAAGGAATGCACCAGGCTCCCTCAGATCAGCTCACACAATCTGACTGATTTGCACCCCTCCAGTGAGTGATCTGTGCACAGATCTCTCAAGAGGGCCAATAGAGCATAAAGCCTTAAGCAAGCTGGTCAGGTCGATGGATGAGATTATAGAGTTTAGAATGGATGAGAGTCCTTCAAAGAAAAAGATCTTGCTGTATGCAGATGAAATATTGTTTTACATCGCACAGCTCCAAATAACTGTTCCTTAAGCCTTCCGAATGTTCATAGTGTTTGGGAAAAATATGGGGTATAGAATTAATTAACTGGAGAAAATCTATCCTATAAAATAATTGTGGTTAGGTATTGATAAGAGGACATCCTCTAGCAATTGTAATGACTACAAAAGGCTTTCCGTACCTCGGGATATACCCAACACCTAATGCTCAAATGTGTCTTATGCGAAATATGGAATGCATACTAGCGGAGTTCCAAGCAGACATGTTCAGATGGAGCATTCTTCTACTTATGTTCATGGGAAGAGCTGCAATTCTGAAGGTGGTTATCCTGCAGGAGCTACTCTATGTTATGCAGAACACTCCGTTACCTGTAAAAGAAGGGATCTTAATTAGGGTACATAGAGTAATACAGACTCTACTATGGGATGGAAGGACTAAAAACACCCGACCAATGAAAACACTCACCAGATCTGTCTACGTGTTGGGGGGGATAGAACTCCTGCATATCAATGCCTATTACTGGACCTTACATGTCCTGCCATCAATGACTGGGTCTATTCCCGGAGAGACGATCCCTCTCTTTGGAAGCAAAGATCAACCATGATGTTATCCACAAATGCACTATATACATGGTGGTGGTGGTGGTGCTGGACGAACAAAGCAACTACCCAGCAACAGGTTTGGGACAAAGTGACAAGGTGCATTGGGTGAAATGTTATAATTACTTAGGAGAACCCATTGTGGGACGTGAAGATGTTGAAGGAAGTACACAAACTAAGAGAGTTAAACAGGAGGGACAGCATTAAGATATTATAGTAGGGAATGCGATTGAGAGGGGTGAAATAAAGCAATTTGCAAAGCTACAGACTGAATATATTGTGGCACAGAACCAACAATTCAAATGTGCTCAGTTGAAGCATGCCATGCAGTCAGAGAAGGTGGCCTTGAATTAGATTCCTGAATGTGAACTTCTTCACAGCAGAATACTATTGGGCGTGCTGAAGGGGTGGGGGATTACCTGCATGATATATATGAAAGAGAAGGGCACTCAAGAGTTGCAATGGAATACAGCAATACCGGCGAACTCAGTCGGGAGAACTACGACTGCGGAATAGTCAACTACTTTGACACCCCAGTTCACAATACTGTGGGTCCAAATGCTGTGGATCTACCAAGAAGAAAGCTTATATTCAGTGCATTTGCACTGGTCATAGCAAAACAAGACTTTGCAAGATACTGACGTTTGCTAGGGGTGGCAACGAAAAAGGAATGACAAACCGGTATGGATCTTGATGTTGGCGGAAAGAGTGATACCTAAAGCAAGGGAATTTACTTGGAAGTTTCACAAGATATGGGGCTGGTGAAAATTTTTTAAGATTTTGTGTCAATGACATACCTCTCGATGACCCTGAAACAGAAACTGAAAGGGAGGTGCTGGGATAATTGGAACGAAGAGATGAGGTATGAAAACAACAAATGTTTGCAAGGGTTAACAAACTGATATATATATATATGATATACATACTATATGTCCCAATGCAACTGTGCTGCTCAATGCGTTGATGTGATGGTTTATTGTAATATTAGTAATGATAATGTATTGATTATGTAAATGTAGTTGTAAACAGAGAAAAAAAACAATAAATATTGTATTTTAACCCCTCCCATGCTGGTGACGGAACCGTTCCGTCACCAGCCTCGGTCGCACTGTGCTGGTGACGGAGCGGTTCCGTCACGGCCCGCTTGGCGCGCCTGCGTGGCGCGTTCCATTGAGCGGGCGGGGCCGTGACGGAACCGCTCCGTCACAAGCACAGCACGCCCGAGGCTCGTGACGGAGCGGTTCCGTCACGAGCATGGGAGCGCAGCGCGGCACCCCCTCTCCCCCATAGCACTGCGGCGGAATTGCCGCTGCAGCAAAGGGGTTAAAAATCTTACCCTATTTCACCTAGCACATTATGAAGCATATGTAGTCAGTGTTAACTTCAGGAATAAACTGTGCATTGAGCGAGGTGGTGGCAACATTCTAGTTGGCTGCCCCAATGTTGGCAGTTTCAGGAAGAGCTTGTGCACATCACTTAAGGATCGAGAGTCTGGCGCTAGAGCCCCCATGTTTGTCTAGTTATGTCGTATTTCTTTTGGTGCTTCAACTCATAGTTTCCATTTAGGTGCCAGAGGAGATGAAGCTAAGTGCAGCTGTAAACCCGGGGTAGGTTGATAGGAGTCATGTGCATGTGAATGGACAGTGTTGCAGCACCATTGGCAGACATAATGGGGCATATTTACAAGGAAAGGTTGCAGCATGGCGCTGCAAGCATGTCAGCAGCGCCATGCTGCGTAATTTAAGAAACACTGGGCTATGTCATATTTACAAGAATAAAACATATCTCTATGTTTTCCCTCGTGCTGGTACTAAAAAAAGCTGCCCACCGCCAACTGAGACACCCATGCGCCATGGTGCAAAGGTGCCTGCTTTGCAAGGATGATTCCCTGCAACTCAGAGTGTCTGTGTTGCAGGGATGATTGTTTATGTGCAGGAATGTGCTTCCTGCACATAAACAGTCATTAATGGCGATTTGCTTCACATAGAACGAGCAAAAACGAGGAGGAATAAAAGTATTTCTCCCAGTTGCGCCAATCTAATGCCTTCTTTTGCATGGCTTTAATATATCGGCGCTTCCTCAGATTTACAGATCGTTCTAAATCTGGGGCGTCGTCAAAAAGCAAAGGGTGTTGATGTGGAACACCTACAGCAATACTCATTGCATCCCCCTTTCACGCAATTACCTGCATGAAAGGGTACGATATTTACAAAGTGGCGTTAAGCCATGCAAAGTGGCTTAATGCCACTTTGTATATATGGAACAGGGCACTGTGCCACTGGAGACTCCCAAAAAGGGATGCAAAACCCTTGTAGATATGCGCCCCTGTATATGGTTCTTGTGAGTAAGCCTAAAACCTTAGGATCAGAACACATAAATGCACAGCAGTTCACATACATAATTAGATCCAAAGTACAAGACAATGCACACCTACCCCTTTAGTAGTCTCAACACCACTCCCAGCATCAATGATGCATTAGTGCCTGCGTGTCAGTGCTTTGCCCAGACTACAGACCGGTTTACCTGGGAGAAAAGTATTAGACTGACATTTCTTTTCTTTCTAGAGGAACCAGAAAAGAGGAAGAGGTGGTGTACATCGCACAAAGCAAGGCATCTGCATCAATCACATCAACAGTGCAACCCTAATAAGGAACTTTCTTATATTTTGTTTAAACTGTTCCAAATTATGTTTACACGGGTTCAAATTTTTTACTTCAATGGAATTCACACATTATACATTTGAGACAAATTGCTGGTAAGGGATCTCTTGACTCAATGGACATAATTACAAGTTACACAGTTCTGGAGTCCTGAAATTACCAGGTCCAGAATTTCTGTTGCCAGGTGGTAATTGAACCCCTGCACGTGCACTCATGAGCTCCTGTGTACGGAATTGGGAATAACAGGTGTATCTGGCTTTACTGGATCAAATTCCGCATGTGAATTCCCATATTTCCCCAAGAAGGAGGCGCGTTTTCGCTCCCATTTATCACCCGCACAAATGAAATGGGTAAATGGGAGAATAGGGAATCGCTGAAGAGGCACGAGGGCAGTAAGCGCACCTGTGGTGAGGAGGGTGGTGGCAGACAGGAGGAAGCCATGTTCTCCCATGCTACAAGAAAGGGGTCGAGCATCACTTGTGCCCGTGGCCTCACTTACTGTTAGTGGCCTGTGTTTCAAAACCAATAAAATAGAGATGGATGTTCCCCCACACCGTGCAATCCCGGATATTGAAATACAGGGCACGCGTGATTGGTTGAGCATTATCACATCCAGGGATACTGCCCCACCCGACCTATGATCGGGGCCTTTGTGACTTATCAGCATCTCCTAACATCAGAGAAATGATGTTTTAAACTTTTTATTTTCCTAGCAAAAATACAACAAAAAAACATACGGTGAAGCTGATCTTGAAATAAATCCAGCCATCTGTCTGCAGAAAATGTTGTGTGCATCTGTTAAATTGGAAAACAACTCCTCTGCCAGATGAAACATTGCCCAAGGGAACACAATGCTTTCAAACCTTTAGCTGCAAGCAGGCGCCTAATTCATTAGAGGCTTTTTTCAATGTTGTGTCTATGGAAACCAATGGAAACCAATATCTTGATTAACATGAACATTTCCAAGAAAAACATTCATGCACTTATATTCATTTGGCAAAATAGCAATCTACACTGCTGTACATCTGTACATTCAAGAGATCTGGAGTGCATTATGATTTTTTGTAAATATTGTAGAATTACTCAATAACAAGGAACATGTTTTACAACAATGTATTGCTTGAATTGGGTGTGTTTTAGAGCGTATGTGTACATTATGTTGTAAATAACAGTTCCATGACATTTATCTGCTAAATATGTTGTTGTTTGATCTATATATTTCATAGCACTTCCTTAAATGAGCACCAGGGTGGTTGATAAGGTGTGTGTACACACACACACACAGGTGTCACATTAAATAGCAAGCAAAAACAATAAAGCACTGCACACACTCACCTCTTATGAAGGAGTCAAGTGCCTATAACCAAGTATGAATCTTATATGTGTTGTATATTATCCTAACAAATTGTCTGACATATGAAGATAACAAAGGGCAACTAAAAATGTTTGCCATTGACATTAACATTAACGAATTGCTTTGGGTACAAGATCTTTGCTTCTTATTGGTCTTTTTAGTCAGCCTCCACAAGGGGCTACTGAAAGGGCTTGCCACATTCAAGTATTCCTAAATTCACGACGGAATTCCCCATTAAAAAATAATAAAGAAATATTTGTATATCATTTTTATGTATGTAACCTGGGGGCTTGGGGAACCACCTCATAGCCTTCTCTCGGCCAATGAACTAAAGACCAATATTCAAAGGTCTGCATGCAGCATCCCCAGAGAAGAAAGGTTCCAGGGCCCATGAAATCACCTAACGTTCTACAACTTGGCTACTTTCCCTTGGTCTTGCCAAATAGAATGATAATACTCAGAGCACCAGAAGCACATCTGAGCTGAAACAATTCCACACAGCTTTCTCCACACCAGAGCAACTGGCTAATATAAATCGTTTAATTCTGGCCCATTATCTTCTCTCTTCCCTGACCGACAATGTGCCTATGAGGAGCGCGTTACATGGACTTGTCACTCAAATGCTCTAATGGCTTAACATATTATCGATTTTGGATGGCAGACTTTTTGATTTTTGCTTTCGATTTAGTACCTTCAGCCAGTTCAATAACAGCATGTATGTTAAGTGGAGCAGCACATTAGCACCAATTCACAACCTAAAGCCATTTAAATTGAAAACCAGCTATATGCTTCGTGACTGAGAGAGCGCAAATCGAGAAACATTTTTTAGAAGTGCACCATATTTACAAGCACGTTGCATTAGTTTAGTAAAGATTACATAAGAGTGTCGAATTTATAGAGTGAAAATACATAAGAGTGTTTAATTAAAATAGAATGCATATATCAGTGTGAAAAGCTAATGTAGAAGTGTGTAGAGATGTTAGAATGATGTTGAAATCCCATGTTATGTGGCTGTTGTAGAGGAGAATGTAATACTGCTAAACGTAGAAATGTGTAGGCCACATGGCAGTTCACAGAGAATGAAAGGTGCTGTTATACTTTCACGTGATATGGATTTTAATGTTGTTGTAATTCAAAGTATTATTGATCATAGAACTGAAATATATGTTTTATAGAAGTGTTTCATATAACCATTGTGCGTAATAAGTTAGAATACTGTTTAGACTAAGAAATTAAAGGTTTACAGAGTACACAGGCCCGTTTCATGTAATTCTAATAGGCCTGAATAGATAAGGTCATTTCTTTTGATCTGCATGTGTTAGTTAGAGGAATGTTATGTTAAGCATAAATTACTGAGCCTGCTCGAAGGTTTACGACTTAGAAGATACGGTGGAGGCCGGAATTTGGGGCCCACTGTACAAGTGTCTGATTGCAGGTGCGAGGAGGTTCCAATCAAGAGAGTGATGAATAGAGTTTTGTTCAGAGAGCCAGGCACAGGCCTGGAGGAGGCTTCAGGAATTTCCTGGGGGGTACCGTCCTGCCGGAGAAGAGCCTGAGAAGCAAGGTCAACGCTAATGATGGGCCCAGAGGAGTATCAGCATGGAAAATGCCAGAACCGACACCACGTGAGGGGGGTCTCTAAAGGGCGTTTCTATTGTAAATGTGATTTTTGTATTAGGGACAGCACCCCTGGGTGGAGTTAGGGCAGATGGTCTGAGGAACCTAAGAGAGCGGATGGGTAGGCAGATAGGATAACCGCGAGACACCGATTTACAACGAAGACTAAGGGAAGTGAGTGGTCTTCTTTGGAAGTCACCACGGCTGACACCTTTTTTAGGTTAAGATTTTACTAAGTAGGGATGTCACTTAGTCTAGTGTAGGGACAGTCTAATCTGGATTTTCTTCCTTTCTGTAAATGACTCATAAGCTACAGCTTGTGTCTATTCTTGCAACTCTGATGATTTTTGAATTGGTTTTGGTGATATTCTTCTGCCGACTAAGAGCATTTAGAAAATTTATGTTTGTATTGATACCAGTATATCTTTTGAACCTTATTTTGAGATGTTTGTATCTCCAGTTAACTTTGGCTTTATAATAAACTTTTAAAACTTATTCGTAGTAAGTGGTTCTTTAGAGTGGTGTAAGTCCTTAACTGATTGACCTAGTAGTGGATTGCCTTTTACTCTATGACAGGTATCAACGGTTCAGTCGACCTGAGTTGGGATCTAGACCTATAGAAATAGATCAGAAATCCCGCCGTAGCAGTTGGTAGCAGAGGATGGTTACCTTCTAGAGGAAGGTGATCTAGACTAGGTTAAGATTACCCCAAGGTCCCTAGAGATCGAGAGATGAACAGCGGAAGAATCGCCTGCCGAAGAAGGTGCTGACGGTGCGAGAGAAAAGCAGCAGGGTCGGACGAGAGTGAGTATAACAAGGGTCATGCGTTGACAGATTGCGGTGTTTTGTGTTGTATCTGTATTGTAATGTCATGCGGAGTTGAATGCCTGTAGTGTGATTGAGAGAGGGTTGTGAGCGCGCGCAACCTGACAAACTGGGAAAATCTTAAGTTCGGGGAAGAGCTTAAGTGGTTCGGGTGTATCGAACATCCAGAGTAGTTGTCGACCAGAGTAAAGGGGGTCATGAGGTACCATTGATCGCCCGCAGGACCGAGATAGGGGGAACGCAAGAGTGAGTGTGTGGGTAACGGACGCAGGTCGAAAGTTACCGTGTGTAAGTAACCTATCAGTTAAGGCGATTGTCCCTTGAAGCTATCAGATCTCTCCTTGAGAGACGTGATTTGCAGAGCATCACTCCTGTTAGCTTTATCATGGAGTGTGCGAGGATAGCTATGATGGAAAACCACTTCAGATTTGAGGACCAGATCTACCTACAGACCTCTGGTACCTCCATGGGCAGCATTTTTGCCCCCAGCCTCGACAACCTATATATGCACCTCTTCGAGCAGAACATCGTGCTCAACCACAGCAACCCCTTTTTTCCACCAGGTGTTGCTGTGGAAACGGTATATAGATGACATCCTTGTGGTGTGGCGAGGCACTGTTTTAGAAGTGGAGGCTTTCCATGAGTGGTTGAACCATCAGAATCAATACCTCAGGTTCACCATAGAGTGGAGCAAACAACAGTTGCCCTTTCTGGACATCCTGATTTTTCCGCAGGATGACCATCTGGGATGTGAGCTCTACAAAAAACCAATGGCGAAGAACTCACTCCTGTCCTACGACAGCCATCATCCGCGGGCCTTGCGGGACAATCTCCCTGTGGGACAGTTCCTCAGGGTTCGCAGGAACTGCTCATCTAGAGCAGCATTTGACAAACATGCTCGGATTTTATCCAGGAATTTAGAGGATAGGCAGTATCCGCGCCATTTGGTACGTAGAGCTTGGAAGCGGGCGTCTAACAACAACAGGGACGCCCTACTGGAAACCAAAACTACCAAAGAATCTCTGGATAGACTCACATTTGTGAGCACCTTCTCTGTCTTGTCAAACCGAATACAGAAAACTGTGCAGAAACACTGGGCCATTCTTAACACCGCTGATACCACTATCACTCCACCACTGTTCTCTTTCAAAAGAGCTCGTAGTATAAGAGACAGCTTGGTGCATACTAGACCAGTTATGAAGAAAGTTGAACAGCATAATACACTCTGGAACACCCAGCCAGTGCGTGGGCATTTTCCGTGTGGCTCTTGTAGTGCCTGTCCACAGACCTATAAAACAGACCAGGTCGACATAGGCACAGGGACACCTTGGATACTCCGCAAACACACGAACTGTAACACAGAAGGTGTTATATATCTGATCACTTGTCCTTGTTCCCTACAGTACATAGGACACACTACCAGGAAAATGAAAGTACGAATAAGTGAGCATAAGAGTACTATTCGCTGCCATAAGCAATCGACTGGCCTCACCAACCACTTTCTTGAAAAGAAACACAGAGTAGAAGATCTAAAGTGGGTGATTTTAGAACATCCTTACATTCCACCCCACATTAATGATAAATCCAAATTCCTGTTTGTGAAAGAGCAGAAGTGGGTGTTTAGGCTCCGCAGTGACAGCAAAGGGTTGAACGATCCCATTCCGTGGACTTCTATGTGATGAGGGATCTAAACATCAGTTATTCCACCATTAACCAGAACTCTCTAGTATTTTGTACAGGAACATTTGCAGTTTGGTAGGGTGATCCAGTCTGTCTCATAATGACCAGCTCCAGGTGGTGAGACAGTTATTAATATACTTTTTCTAGCATGCCTCTCTAGGCGACTGTCGCTCATACACTCATTGGTTGCAGGAAGGATGGGTAGCTTTCACCCTGTTCATTTCCTCTTCCTGACCTCTCATTAATCGAGGTTTTTGTAAATTGTAATTTTTTCCGGGCTTCCCGGTAATTTATTCGTCTTTCTATATAATTTATTTCAATCTATTATATTTGTAGATGGCGGTTACCCATACTTTCTAGCTGTATGTGCATTATGCATGGGCACAGCGCGTCATTAATTACCTGCCTTCGGTGCTGTGTTTACACGGGTTTGTGGCCATGCGTCTGAACATTCACAGCGCAGGCTCACAAGATCAGTTCCTCTCTTCTCCTTCTGTAGAGCACATGCGCGCATAGACAGCGGACTCTTTGGGTGCGCATGCGCGCATGGTTAGCGAGATCTCTAAGGCTGATAACACGGCGCATGCTCTCCCGCACTACTGTAGCGGGTGTTTTACGCGCATGCGCATCGCGGTCGAAGACGCGATTTTTGCCAAACAATTAACGCCAATTAACAAGTAAACTACCAATTGCCGGTAGTATTTAAAGCAGGCTTCCTGATCCGGTCGGTACCTCCACTTCCTCTCGGACGCCTGAGAGAGGTACCGACGGACAGGTAAAGTGAGACTCTAAGCTGTACATATTGATAGTGTGCTGCATTGAGGTAGATTGTATGTCCACGCTGCTGCTCTCTGCTGTCATGTGGTAGCGCTTTGCTTACCTTTGTTAGTCTCTATCTATTTAATGTTCTCAGTTGTTTTAGCTGCCCTGGCCAGAGTTTAACTCTTTTTTTGGCCACAGCATATCATCACCTACAATCATCACCCCTTTAAGTTGCGTTATGGTCTTTTTTAAGCAAGTTCACAGTGTATGGGTGGTGGATAATAATTGTTGCAACTAGTGGTGGAAAGCGTATAATTTTTATGGATATTTTGCTTTCTTATGCACTTTTAGAGCGGGGCCTCATATTCCCGAGCGGTTGCCGGGTGAGGTGAGGTCCACTTCCTTGCAAAGCTTGGTGAGTATTTACAGACATAAGAGGTGTGTTCTGTGAATGAGTAAGTTGACTCTTGTTGGACGGGATATCTCTTGATCCCGTTTGTGGTGTGGTATACACATGTTTTTGCTATGAATTTGTGGTATATATTAGTAATGCACATAATCTTGTTTATATTCTCAGGATTGTGAAAGGAAAATACCTTCTACATATGGACATTGGGGCTCCAAGTTCATGGTAGCTGATTGCATTTTATTTATGTTCTCACTTCACTTTGTTATAACTCACTTTTTGCGGCAGTAGCTTTAAATCGTTGGTCCTGACGAAAGCCTGACGACACGTCTATTGGGCTGAAACATGTTGACCACCTGCACAGCGCCATAGTGTAGTCATTAGCTCCAACTACCTGGCGTGTTTTTAACTTTAACACTCGGACTTTCTTTATTAAATGTGCTCTTGTCTGAGTCGCTAATTTTAACATTTTTTCACCACAGCACTGCACATACACTTTCATCACCACTCTATGAGTGTAAGTTTGGCACGAGTGTAAGATCTTCATCCACTCCCGCACCATCAGCTGATGGTTTGGGCGGTAGAGTCGGGTGCTTCTACAAATATCCCATATGATGAAACTCCGCCAAGTTAGGGTGGTTTGATGGGAATATCTCGGCCAACTGCCACTCTAGTATCCACTTTTTTTGTAGTCTCCTTGTGTTACCACACGTTCTAGACCTTTTCATCCCCTTTGGTATATAAGTGACTGTTGTTGGAGATGGGATGATAGGTCTTTAAATATATCTCCTTTGACCCTTCTCAAATTTTTTAGTTCTTGATTGTCTGGATGTACACGGAAAGACATTTCGTCAGTTAAGGTGACAATTACAGTTAGACTGTGGGCGTACAGTCAAGGAAAGTGATCGCTTGGTCGGAAGTAATCATTTTTCAGAGTATGAATGGGATGCATGCATGACCGGGAGACGAGCGGAGAAAGGAGGGGAACTGCTGCGAAGGGGGACGAGTGACGTCAGCGAGAGCCGCGCTATGATAGGCCGGTTGGTGTGAAGCCGCGCTGTGATAGGCCGGTTAGCGAGAACCGCGCTGGGATTGGTGGATTGTCATCAGGAAGTAAACGAACGCGGAGAAAATAGAAATTTGTAGATTTTGAACATGAAGTTTTAAATGTTTGAGAGCGATCTTTAAGAGAAAAATAAGAGAATCTTATTACGGGGAAGAGGCACCGCCAGAGGGTACACCAGCTCACTATATGGCAACGAATGTTGGGTTGCATACGATACTGTGGCTTGATACTTGGAGTAAGATTACAGAAGGGAATGAGGAACTGACTTTTCCAAAATACGGAACGTTTAGACTAGAAGTGTTGCATCAGCTAAAAGCAGTTATGTCCTCATTGAGACCTTTGCCTAGACCAACACAGTTTGAGGCCCTTAATGCGTGGATTAGGGCGGCGCACGACAGGAATCAGAACAGACACCAGGAAAGGGTAAGGCGATCAGTAAGGGCAGTGCAAGATGCCAAATGGGATGCGGAAGCCAAGAGATGGAGGGTACAGACGATCGAAGTGGATAAGTTGTACCCAGTGAGAGAGGTTACAGGAGAAAAGAGACCCATAGAAGACGATGACGAGAGCGAGTCGGAAGATGGCCTAATAAATAGGTTGTTGCTAGATAGACCGCCTCCGGACAATAGGGAGATAGAAGATACTGAGCTCCCAAGGGAAGATAGGGTTGACATAGAAGGGAACAGGACACTCCCTATAACGAATTGGGTACCTACCAAAGGTGAGGAGACACCTCAACATAGTCCTGTACAGAGAGTAGTCGGAACGGTTGTGGTGCAGAAGATACCAGCAACAGAGAGGGTTGAGTCTTATGGATTGCCAGATGCTCTTCAAGTACCCGTTACCATAGGTCCTATAGTGTCGGTTTATCACCCAGAGAAAGGGAGAGAGGAAGAACAGGTACGGCTAGACAGAGAAAGAGTTGAGATGGAAAGAAGGAATAACACGACAAATGCCTGGAGGCAATTGCCAGGACCGATAACGTGGAGCACCCCATTGGATTCAGCAGTGGATCCCGTAGCAGAACAGGGGGGTCAGAGAGGACCGATGGACCTGAGGGGACCACGGCCGAAATCCTATAAAGAGTTGAGGGCTGACTTGAAGGAATGGGATAGGTCCACAGAAGCACCGAGCAACAGGTCAAGAGCAGAAGCTGGATGGGGAAGTCGAGGCAACGGGACATTATCTCACTGCGGGGCTAGCGAAAGCAGTCAGGAGTGGGACGCTAAAATTCAGGAGAATAGAGGAGTTACACGTCATATTGACGGTGGAAATGGGCAGGAGCGAAAAGGTAGGAGTATGGAGTGTGGAGAGACGTCTCGTCTCATTCAAAGTGAGGGAGACCAAAGGACACAAGAGTACAGGGATAGGTTTAAGTGCACTCTCCACGCACCTGATGATAACGTACAGCACTGGAGTAGTGGGAACATGGGGAACCGCGAAGGACCTTGCCATGCGTCGAGTGATCAGAGATCACAGACGAATTGCGAAGGCATGGGGAATAATGGAATGTCTTACCATGCACCTAGAGAAACCAGGCAGAATGGGAAATGTGGGACTATGGGAAATAGAGAAGTGTTTCACTATACACCCAGAGAGGATGGAACTGCATGGGACCTGGAGAGATGGGAGCATGGGAGGACTCCCCATAACACGCCTGAGCCCAGAGGTAGGACTCAGAGCTGTGATGGGAGAGATGTAAATGGACTCTCTAGAGATAGCATACTGAAAGCTGTGATAAAAGCCAAAAGACTCGATGTGACCAGCTTAAAATCTGATCTGGACGAGATAATAGATGGTGTGTTCCCTTTAGAAAGGATTGACATGTACGAACAAGATGAGCTGCTGTTTATAGCAAAAGATATTACTCGAAAGGCAAGAGCAACTCACGAGAAACTGTCTGAACTGGCAGACAAGTATATGGTAGATTTGTCCAGAACAAAGGCATTGCAGGGTAACCATAGGTTGCATTATTCAGATCAGGACTTGGAAGAGAGGAGGACAACTGGATTAAAAACACACATAAGGGAACTGATCACAGGAATAAGAGCATGGAGAGATCTGGACAAATGGGAAGAGAGGTGGTCCAAAAAGGGAACTGTTAGGCGGAGCGCGAATGTGATGTCTCCGGAGGGAAGGCTACTGCAGATGGAGGCATTCCCTTTGCGAGAAATAGTGAATGGGAGTTATGTACACGTGCCCTGGAGTAGGGGAGATTTGGCTGCATTTACCAACTCATTTCCGAAGTTAAGGGAAAATCCCGTAGAGTGGTATAAGAAGGTAGAGAGGTTTGTCAAGATTTCAAAAGTATTGTGGATTGATTTGAACACCTTATTCGACATTGTGGTCCAAGGAGACTTGTGGATAGCATGCAAGGTTAGTGTCGAATGGCCAACTGCAGAACCAGAAAGGGATGCTCGTACTAATGGACCGTCAGAAGGAGTGATGTTAAAATATGAAAGAGTGATGACATGGCTGAAGGAGAAGGTGCCACCACAAGATATAGATTGGGTAAAAATAGACCGAACAAGACAGGAGCCCAAGGAGACAGTTATTGAGTTTTATGAGCGATTGCTGAAAACGTTCAAACAATACAGTGGATTAGATGTAATTGATCCCAAAGATATAGGACAGTTTGTATCGAAGTTCGTTTTGGGGTTGAGACCTGATATTTGTTTGATGATTCAGCAACATTTAATTTGTTGGCAAAACAAACCATTGGATGAAATTTTGAGATACGCAAGGTATTGCAGTGATGAAATAGATTCCAAAGCAAAGAAATTGAAGGAGAAACTGATGATGGTGCAGATGCAGTCGGCTGGAAAGGGTGGACAGCAGCAGCAGGGAACAGGGACGATGAGAAGGAAACCAAATAGTCAGAATAAGGACAACGAGGAAGACCCGAGACCTAGAATAGACGTTGCTACATTGAAAAAAACGACAAAGTGTCACCAGGTGGGACATTGGAAACGCGAGTGTCCCTATAACCCTGAAAACGGAGAGCTAGAAGTAGAGGAGGAGGAAGTTCGAGAAGTTCCAGTTCAAGGGGTGACAGTGCCAAAGAGTAAGGTGGCCAAAGGGGGGACTTCGGCTCCACGAGCCCAGTTCCCGCAGCCACCAAAGATTACAACAGGGGGAAAGATCTATAGACAAATGCCTCTTTTTATAGACGAAGAAGAGTGTTACTACGTTGATCCATTGACGGGACGACGTGTAAGTAGAGAGGAGGACTGTACCCTCGGGGCAGTTCTAGAGGTGGATCAAAGAGGACCGTTTGTTGAGGCTGAAGTGGCAGGGTGTCCTACGACATTCTTAGTAGATACTGGAGGTACTCGATCAACTTTGAGATCGGCAGTGGTTCCAGATCTACCGATGTCGGGGGAAACAATTCAAGTGGTAGGAGTTGCAAATAGGAGAATGACTAACCCTTTGACGGAACCAGTGCTAGTGAAAATAGGAAACTACACCGATGAACATCAGTTTGTAGTATGTGATTCTAGTCCTGTGTGTCTGTTAGGAAGAGATTTATTGTGCAAACTGAACTGCACAATATACTGCACACCTCAGGGAGTGGAGGTACAGACTACAGACGATGATGCCACCTTTAAAGTTGCAAATTCGAGAGTATGCGTAGAACTGTATCCTACCCTGACTGTGGAGGACCTTCCTCGGGACTTACGAGATACAGTGTCATCAGAGGTATGGGATTTTACTGGAGAAGAGATAGGATTGATCAAAGGAGTAGAACCAGTGAAGATCATGGTAAAACCAAATGTTGAATATCCAAGAACGCCTCAATACAAATTGACCCCGGAGACGATTGCAGGAATAAAACCCGTAATCGACTCTATGATTCAACAGGGAATACTGAAGGAAATCGTGGGTAGTCCATGCAACTCCCCGATTATGGGTTTGCAGAAACCTAGTGGGAAATTTAGAATAGTGCAAGATCTTCGAAAGATTAATAACATAGTTGTTTCATGTTGTCCAGTGGTACCGAATCCATCAGTGATATTGTTTCAGATACCATTCCAAGCTGAGTGGTTCACCGTGATAGATCTTTGTCAGGCTTTCTTTTCAATTCCATTAGATGAGGAAAGCCAGTATCTTTTCGCTTTTAAGCTGGAAAACCGTGTTCTAACATGGTGTCGTATCCCCCAGGGGTATACAGAAAGCCCATCAATTTTCAACCAGCTATTGAAGAAAAATCTTGAAAGTCTAGTACTGCCACAGAACTCGGTTCTGGTCCAGTACATAGACGACCTACTTGTTGCGTCAGGAACGGAAGAAGCTTGTAAGATAGATACCATCGCCTTGATGAACCATTTAGCTGAAAATGGGCATAAGGTATCTCCGAGCAAATTGCAGTACTGTCTGGCAGAAGTACAGTACTTGGGTCACCGGATAGAAAAAGGAAAGCGCAAGGTGTCACCAGATAGGATAGAGGCGATAATGAAGATGAACGCGCCTACGACACAGAGAGAAGTCAGGATGTTCCTAGGAATGGTTGGTTATTGCCGACAGTGGATAGCTAACTTTTCCCTGAAAGCGAAACCCTTGCAAAAACTGACGCACAAGGAGGTGAGTGATCCGGTACCATGGGACAAGGATTGTTTGATGTCGTTCCTACAGCTGAGAGAGGACTTGTGCCGTGCTCCAGCTTTGGGGATGCCTGATTACGAAAAACCATTTTCACTTTACTGCTGCGAAAGAGAGGGTTGTGCTTTGTCAGTCTTAGTACAAACTCATGGAAATGCCCGTAGACCAGTTGCATACTTTTCGGCTACTTTAGATCCGGTAGCCGCAGCGTTGCCCGGATGTCTCAAATCCGTTGCTGCAACAGGTGTCAGCATTGAAAGGTGTGAAAATATAGTTATGGGACACCAATTAGTGGTGTATGTACCTCATTCTGTAGAACTGTTAATGACCAGGACCAAGACACAGCACTTGACCAATAATAGGCTCACGCGCTACGAGCAAGTTATTCTTGCTGCGGAGAACGTGACCATTAAGAGGTGCTCTGTTTTGAATCCTGCTACATTGATGCCACTTCCTAATGATATAGAAGGCGAAGAATGTGAAGATCACGATTGCCTTGATGTGACTGAACTATGCACCAAGCCAAGACCAGATATTGTGGATGAGCCGTTGACTGACCCTGATGAAATTTTCTTTGTTGATGGCTCATGTATAAGAGACGATACTGGTCGGTTGAGAGCAGCTTATGCTGTTTGCACCATTACTGGAGTTGTGGAAGCCGCTTGCCTGGAAGGAGTACACTCCGCTCAGGTAGCCGAAATCATTGCATTGACACGTGCCTGTTTAGCAGGTAACAAAATTAGAGTCACCATTTATACCGATAGCCAATATGGTTTCGGTGTAGTTCATGATTTTGGGCAATTGTGGTCTCAGAGAGGTTACATGACCCCCTCTGGTTCGCCTATTCGAAATGGGGAATTTGTGCGACTGTTGTTAGAAGCATTACAAGGTCCAGCAGCAATTGCGATCGTTAAATGTGTAGCCCACACCAAAAATACAGATTTTGTGTCGCAAGGTAATCGATATGCAGATGAAGTTGCTCGCTACTGCGCGGAGCAAGGATATTCCTTCACGGAAGTGGAAGTAGGTGGGACTCAGGAAAAGACAGAGTTAAACATGATGCTAGAGACAGTTGATACTTGGGATGATTTAAAAGACATGCAAGAGAAAGCACCTGATTCAGAGAAAAAGGCATGGGAAACAGCAGGTTGTGTGAAACGTGAAATGGATTTGTGGGTTTCAGCAGATGGAAGGGCAGTGTTACCTGATGAACTAGTGAGTCCAATGGCACGACAGATACATGGTCCAGTACACTTAGGAAGAGATGCCATGCTGAGGTTATTTAGGCAGACTTGGTATAATCCTAGGTTTAGGATTGCCGCAGAAGCAGTGTGTCAAAGATGTGTCACCTGCCAGCAATTGAACGTAGGGAAAAGAACACCAGATACAATGAGTCACATTGGGAGGTCTGGGGGGCCTTTCAACAGAATGCAATTAGATTTTATTGAGATGCCAAAAAGCAACCGCCTCAGGTATGTTCTGGTGGTTGTATGCATATTTTCCAGATGGGTCGAAGCTTACCCTACACGCAGGTGCGATACACTCACAGTAGCAAAGTTGTTGCTTAGAGAGTTGATCCCGCGCTTTGGGGTGCCGACCTCTTTGGAATCAGACAGAGGAACTCATTTCAACAGCGAAGTTGTGAAGATGCTTTGCTCTGCATTAAACATTGATCAGAAGTTGCACTGTAGCTATCGACCAGAGGCTTCAGGTATCGTGGAGCAGATAAACGGAACTCTAAAGTCCCGAATAGCCAAAGTATGTTCATCGACGTCCTTAAGCTGGCCTGATGCTCTGCCCTTGGTACTCATGAGTATGCGTAGCACACCAGACAGGAGGACAGGTCTCTCTCCACATGAGGTTTTAATGGGGAGGGCAATGAGACTTCCGTCTGTTCCAACTACAGCTTTGTTGAATATTACAGATGACCTGATCTTGGATTATTGCAAGGGGCTTTCTGATGTCATTCATTCTGTGTCTCTTCAGGTGCAGACTGCTGAAGTTCCATCTTCAAGAGACCTATGTCACGACTTGTGCCCTGGTGACTGGGTCCTTGTGAAGAAACACGTCCGGAAGAACTGCCTAGACGTGCGTTGGAAGGGGTCCTACCAAATAATCCTGACAACGAATACTGCTGTAAAGTGTGGAGGGCTGCCAAACTGAATTCATGCTTCCCATACTCGAAGAGTTCCAGCACCCTTAGAAGAAACAGCTCCTCTCACAGATGAAAATCCAGCTGTGGACGGCGAACCACTAGAGGGGATCAGTCAAGCTGTGGGGGTGTCGGAAGAAGTTGGGAGTGCTACAGATCCAGAAGAAGAAAGACAGGACGACAGTGAAACTGAAGTTGCCACCGAAGGAGAAAGTTGCTGTGAATACGGCTCAGACACAGATCAAGACAAGAGTGATCAAGAACCGAGTGTGAGGACAAGAAATAGGAGAACAAGGCATGGAGAAGCTAGTTGGCCTGAAAGAAAGAAGAGGCCGAGCTTGAAGCCAACTCCAGAGAGAACTCTTGCTCCTATATCTGAAGACTCGGATCTGGACGAAGGTGCACAAAGACAGGAACAGGAAGGTCCGAGAAGATCGAGGAGGGTACGAGTGCCCTGCAGAAGATACGATACTCCTGAGTGGACCTACCTAGCTGCAGATGTCCAGTGCACGGAGATCTGGGAGGGTGAGGGAAGTGACATTGACCATTACTGACCCAATCATAACATTGGAAGTAGTGTTGTTGATACCCGGAGTGGAGGTCGAAGGGTTGCTGACACTCACTATTCCTAATCCTCCTTATCTGAGCAGGATAAGAGAACTGGTTTTAAACAGAATAGAATTTCCGACCTTTTGTTCAATGAGGCCAACACCCGAGGAGATCATTCTTTGTTTGGAAATATTATAATACGTGATTAGAGCCGCTGGAACACGTATCATCCCAGATTGTTAAAGACTTTGTAAATAAACAGATTGAAAGATGACCTAGCGCCAAGTGAAAGAAGAAGAAATTTAGGGACTTCCCATTTAGTGGACGGAGAAGGGCTAGGGTTGTTTGCTGCTATAGAACTCAAAGGCTGATCTTGCGGAAGGGATTATCAGCTTCCAGGTGTGGTTCGGAAAGACTGAATAAGCAAAGAAAAGAGACTTTGTGTTGTGAAAGAAAATCAGAACTACACTGTCTTGAGAGCATGGAGGCCGGCAACCCAAACCGCAAGACAAAATGCATAGTAGGCACACTTTTAGTGGGAGTAATTTTCCTTATAGTTTTAGTAGTTACTATATCATATGTAGTGGGACATGAAAATGAAGAGAAGGCAACAAAGGAAGCAAAAATTGTACCGATACAGAAACCTACTACTGCTGGTCAAAGGGGGGACAATACAGAGAAAGATAAAGCTTTACTAGCAGCAGAGACTCGTAGGTTGCATATGGATGAATCACAGGGAAATTTCAAATCAAATGCATATGCTAAATTGCTTTATGAATATATTGATGCTATGGAGGCAAAAGATTGCTACGTGTGTATGCAATTGCCAGCCTCTGTAGACGAAGGTATTAGATATCATCATCTTCTATTGACTTATGGAATCACATGTAGTTTGTTGCTTAGTATATTTTATGAACGTGATGGTTTTGAATATTATTTTTCAAATTTTGATGCTGTTTTACCAGAAGTTCCAAATTACAAGCACATGAACAAGTGGGATTATTATAAGAGAGAAGATAGATTAAAGAAATGTTTCATTCCTTGGAAAACGTTGGATACTTCACATGCCCGAAGAAATAATTTGACTTGTAAAGTGTCAGAAATTGAGAAAAGGTTTATTGGACAGGTGGATGATCGGTATAGGAGACAGAAGATCTTAAAGGCTTCAGGCCAATGGAAAACGGATTGGACCGAGGAAGAAAGGTTACACAAAAGAAAGGGTAGTAATGGTCCAATAGCTTTAGATCGAGAACAAAAAGGGAAACTGTGTATATATAGGGGTAAAACCTATGATGAGAATGTGTTTGTGGGAGAAGTAAATTGTGAACATGCTTTCCAATTAGAATATTATACAAAAGATTTCTTGAAGGGAATGCAGGTGATCCCGAATGTATATTTTGTTTGTGGAAGAAATGCATACGTGAAACTGCCGGATAATTGGTATGGATCATGTTATTTAGCAATTGTCTTCCCCAAAATATACCATGCTAAGGATCTAGAAATTATAGAGGGAAGAACTCAAGCTAGAGGAAGAAGGGATGTAAGCGATGAGGAGGTAGTTGGAGACGTATTTGGTGCTATGTTTCCTCTTTTAGGGATAGTACTGAATGATGTCAAGATTAGAAGATTGGCAACAGTTGTAGATAGGTTGTCCGCCAGTACTGCTAGATCATTAATGCTGGTGGAGGGAGAGATGCAATCGATAAGGGCAATGGTTCTTCAGAACCGACTTGCTCTAGACGTTCTGTTAGCCAAAGAGGGAGGAGTCTGTAAGGCTTTGAAGGTTCAGGAATGTTGTACTTACATTCCAGATAATTCAAAACCTCTAGAGAAGTATATACGGAACATCACTGAAATTCATCATGAGATTGAGGATTTGACACAGGTAAATGTGTGGGAAAAAGTAGGTCATGGAATGGGTAAAGTTGGAGGTTGGTTTGCCAACCTAGGAAAGGGTTTCATTTGGTACATACTGAAACCTATCATCATAATAGTGATTTGTATAATCACCTTGTGGGGATTGGTGCGGCTGTACCAATGGTATAGATCAAATAGGTTGCAGAGATCCATGAGAGAGCAGGGGAGGAGATTAGCTGCGATGCAGGATAATCAGTACAGGAGTCTGAGGGCTCTAGAGATGATGAAACGAGAGAGTACTACAACGAGTTCTTTTTGATTCAGTTCATACCTCAGGGATGGTGTTGTGATGGTGATGACTACTAAAAGTCATCAAAGGGGGGAACTGAGAGAGCGCAAATCGAGAAAAAAAAATTAGAAGTGCACCATATTTACAAGCACGTTGCATTAGTTTAGTAAAGATTACATAAGAGTGTCGAATTTATAGAGTGAAAATACATAAGAGTGTTTAATTAAAATAGAATGCATATATCAGTGTGAAAAGCTAATGTAGAAGTGTGTAGAGATGTTAGAATGATGTTGAAATCCCATGTTATGTGGCTGTTGTAGAGGAGAATGTAATACTGCTAAACGTAGAAATGTGTAGGCCACATGGCAGTTCACAGAGAATGAAAGGTGCTGTTATACTTTCACATGATATGGATTTTAATGTTGTTGTAATTCAAAGTATTATTGATCATAGAACTGAAATATATGTTTTATAGAAGTGTTTCATATAACCATTGTGCGTAATAAGTTAGAATACTGTTTAGACTAAGAAATTAAAGGTTTACAGAGTACACAGGCCCGTTTCATGTAATTCTAATAGGCCTGAATAGATAAGGTCATTTCTTTTGATCTGCATGTGTTAGTTAGAGGAATGTTATGTTAAGCATAAATTACTGAGCCTGCTCGAAGGTTTACGACTTAGAAGATACGGTGGAGGCCGGAATTTGGGGCCCACTGTACAAGTGTCTGATTGCAGGTGCGAGGAGGTTCCAATCAAGAGAGTGATGAATAGAGTTTGTTCAGGGAGCCAGGCACAGGCCTGGAGGAGGCTTCAGGAATTTCCTGGGGGGTACCGTCCTGCCGGAGAAGAGCCTGAGAAGCAAGGTCAACGCTAACGATGGGCCCAGAGGAGTATCAGCATGGAAAATGCCAGGACCGACACCACGTGAGGGGCGTCTCTAAAGGGCGTTTCTATTGTAAATGTGATTTTTGTATTAGGGACAGCACCCCTGGGTGGAGTTAGGGCAGATGGTCTGAGGAACCTAAGAGAGCGGATGGGTAGGCAGATAGGATAACCGCGAGGCACCGATTTACAACGAAGACTAAGGGAAGTGAGTGGTCTTCTTTGGAAGTCACCACGGATGACACCTTTTTTAGGTTAAGATTTTACTAAGTAGGGATGTCACTTAGTCTAGTGTAGGGACAGTCTAATCTGGATTTTCTTCCTTTCTGTAAATGACTCATAAGCTACAGCTTGTGTCTATTCTTGCAACTCTGATGATTTTTGAATTGGTTTTGGTGATATTCTTCTGCCGACTAAGAGCATTTAGAAAATTTATGTTTGTATTGATACCAGTATATCTTTTGAACCTTATTTTGAGATGTTTGTATCTCCAGTTAACTTTGGCTTTATAATAAACTTTTAAAACTTATTCGTAGTAAGTGGTTCTTTAGAGTGGTGTAAGTCCTTAACTGATTGACCTAGTAGTGGATTGCCTTTTACTCTATGACAGGTATCAACGGTTCAGTCGACCTGAGTTGGGATCTAGACCTATAGAAATAGATCAGAAATCCCGCCGTAGCATGACTAATGACTAGAATACCACTTTTCTTCATGATAACAAGCCTAAATTGAACATGTTAAACCAGAAAAATGTCAACAAGACTATGGGCCTGAGCACAACCTGGGTTATAGGATATTTTGCCTCTGGACAAGTCCAGAATATATGTGTTTTAGGATGTAAAATGATTCAGCTTGATAATAAATGCCAATAAAATCTGTTTAAAAAAAAACAAGACTATGGGCCTGATGTAAGGTTTACAAAGCAAAACCAAAGGGGATGATAGATGGGGTGTTGAACATTGAAAGCATTCCCCCCCAGTCAACTGATCTGGGTTTAATCCATCATTATTCTTTGGCTCACTCCGCCACCCCAGTTCAGACATGGCCATATGCAAATCAGTCTTACCCTGTGCCTCATGGGAACAGTCCAGCCTGAACTGCCAAGCCATGTCTTCCCTGGACCGGAATCAAGCTTCCTAGGACCGGTTTCTGGCTATCAGCCGTCTTCAGCCAGGATAGCTTGACTCCAGTGGCGTAGTGAGCACGAGACCCACGTCTGGGCATACCCTTCCCACATAGGGTGAACAGCAAAATACACAGGATGATGGACGGAATGTTGCACAATGACAAAACATTCACCCCCAGTCACAGATCTGGGTTTAATCCATCGTTATTTTGGTGTTGGGGTGAGGTTTTTTGTTTTATTTGTACTGTGCCTCACTGCTAGGTTTTACCTGGTGCTGAAGGACAGCGAAAAATCCATCTAACCGTGCTTTCTGAATTAGGTGGCCAATCAAATGACATACCTCTGATAGCTCCTCCTCTGCTGGGCTGTTGGAGGAGTACATGGGAAAAGAAGTCAGACTAAGCTCCTCTGTCAACATACTGTTGGTCTGCCCATCCCTAAATTGGCCGGAAGGACTGAAAGTGTGGTAAAGAGGGTACTTTGTTGCTGGTGCGATGGAATATACTCTCACCAAATTATAAATCAGTCCCTATGAAACGGCTAGCCCAAGTAATCAAGATAATTCTGGAATTTTACTCTCCAGAGTTGCACTACATCCAAGGAGGCAGACAAGAGCTTCACAAAATCTAGACCCAAAATCTTAACACGCCCCACTCAGGTCATAAGGAGGGCAATACAGGCTGGGCATTCTCCTAACCATTACCATGATTCCTGTAAGAGAACAACTATTTATGTTTCAATACTGCATTGTAAATCATTGACACCTAAAATAAGCAACTCAAACAAAAAGTAACACAAATTAAATATAAGTCCAATTGATCTATGCTAGAAAAGGAAAGGAGGGGCTGGGAACCTATTCCACTGCTCGCCTGTTAAAGGTATTTTTTGATTATTTTCAAGTAAATACAAAATCAGTCCTTTGTGCTTTTTCATTAACTTCAAATGTCTGTCCTTAGCATCTTTTCTACTTTTTTATGTTCACTTTCACTTCTGTTTTCTTCGTTGTGGGTTTCATGTGTTGATAAAGGGTTAGGGGGCACTACGCAAAACCCATGCTTTCCCATCCTCTTACCCCACCGTTCCACATTTTATTTTTTCGCTATGCCTTTGATTGCCACTCCTTCTCTTTACTCCTTCCTATAGTCCTGCTACCTTTGTTATGCATTTGGATAGTTTAACTCCTGTGCTGATCTCTCGTTGCTGTGTGCCAACAGAAGTGTAAGTGTACTCTTTCTTCAGTGTCACTAAATAAGTGATCTTCATTCAAATAGCCCTTCTCCCCTCTGCCTTGCACCCTTCTCCCCTCTGCCTTGCACCCTTCTCCCCCTCTGCCTTGCACCCTTCTCTACCTTCCACCCTTCTCCCCTCTGCCTTACAACCTTCTCCACTCCACCTTGCACCCTTCTCCCCTCTGCCTTGCACCCTTCTCCCCTCTGCATTGCACCCTTCTCCTCTCTGCCTTGCACCCTTGTCCCCTCTGCCTTGCACCCTTCTCCCCTCCGCCTTGCACCCTTCTCCCCCTCCACCTTGCACCCTTCTCTACCTTGCACTGTTCTCCCCTCTGCCTTGCACCCTTCTCCCCCTACGCCTTGCACCCTTCTCTACCTTGCACCCTTCTCCCCTCTGCCTTGCACCCTTCCCCCTCTGCCTTGAACCCTTCTACCCTCTGCCTAACACCCTTCTCCCCTCTGCCTTGCACCCCTCTCCCCTCTGCCTTGCACCCTTCTCCCCCTCCGCCTTGCACCATTCTCTACCTTGCACCCTTCTCCCCTCTGCCTTGCACCCTTCTCCCCCTCCGCCTTGCACCCTTCTCTACCTTGCACCCTTCTCCCCTCTGCCTTGCACCCTTCTGTTATGTTATGTTATGTTATGTTATGTTATTTATTTATTTATATAGCGCTCGGCTACTCAAAAAGAGTGTCCCGGCGCTTTATTGGAGAAAGGAAAAACTGCGACAGAATAACATAACACCAAATAAAAGAAAAACCAGAGTGCCAGACAAAAACTCACAATAAACAGACTACTGAGTAAACAGCCAAGTTTTAAGGCCTTTTCTAAAAGCCAACAGGCTAGTGGCTTCCCGCAGAGCAAGCGGCAGAGAGTTCCACAGCTGTGGCGCCAGCAGTCCAAAAGAGCGGCCTCCGAGGCGCGCTTTCTTTACACGTGGAACAACTGCCAGGTACAGGGATTCCGACCTCAGAGACCTGGTCGGTTGATAAAAGACCAGTCTCTTTTGGAGGTACTTAGCTCCCCCCTTGTGCAGAGCCTTATAGGCCAGAGTCAAAGCCTTAAAGGCAATCCGCTTGCGGATGGGAAGCCAGTGCAGAGTTTTCAACAGGCCCGAGGCACTGGAACGCCTGTTCAGACCATAAATTGCCCTTGCAGCGGCATTCTGCACCACTTGAAGCCGCTGCAGCAAGTACTCTGGGAGGCCCAGGTAAAGAATGTTGGAATAATCCAACCTGGACCCAATCAGAGCCTGGACTGTCAATCTCCTGTGTTCCTCGGAAAGCAGGGGAAGAAACCTCCGCAGCATCCTAAGGATGCCGAAGCAAGTGCCCGACACCCCCAAGATCTGGGATTTCAAAGTTAGCCTATTATCTATCTTGACCCCCAGATTCTTGGCAACCTGGGAGGAACAAGACGGAGGGAACATATTCATTGGCCACCAGGCCTGCCAGTCTGGCTCTGTGTCACACCCAAAGAAAAGTACCTCGGACTTATCGGAATTGCACTTGAGGCTGTTCAGATGGAACCATTGAAAAACAGCCCCAAGGCAATCCCGAATACTCTCCCCATCAAAGTCACCTCCTCTCTTACAAGAGAAGAGGAGCTGGGTGTCATCCGCGTAGGATACGATCTGGGCACCCAGCGACTCCACCAACGCCGCCAACGGGGTCATAATGATATTAAAGAGGGTCGGGCTCAAGATAGAGCCCTGTGGGACCCCGACTCCCAGAGGCGGCATCACTGCGGAATCCGGCGGAGCCCAGATCGTTTGCCGGCGGCCGGCTAGAAAGGAAGAAAAACAGTCGAACACCGTCCCCCGTAGGCCTATCTCAGAAAGTCTGGCGAGAAGACCATCATGGGGAACGGTGTCGAACGCCGCCGACAAATCTAACATCACCAGCATGACTTTGCCCCCCGAGTCCAGAACCCCTTTAATGGTTTCTGAGACCTCGAGGAGCGCAGTCTCTGTGCTAAGATGGGGACGAAAGCCCGATTGGGTGGCATGCAGGATCTAGTTGGTTTCAAGAAAATTGGAAAGCACACCTTGAACGTGTTTTTCCAAAATCTTCGTGAGAGCCGGCAACAGAGAGATGGGCCTGTAATTGACTGGGGCCTTCGGATCTAGGGCTGGCTTTTTAAGCAAGGGAATCACCATCGCCTGTTTCCAAGCTTGTGGGACCACTCCATGCCTCAGCGAAAGATTTAACAGCGGGTTGGCCAGTGGGTTAATCACCTCCGCAACTTTCGCTAAAAATTTAGCAGGGCACGGGTCAAGAGGTGAGCCCGATTTTAAATTGCCCATTAGAGCTAAAGAATCCATAGCAGAGATCGGTGGAAACACACTCAGCGTCACACCTGGCCCAGCCTGTGACGATATAGTGATGTCAGGTTCAATCTGGACTCCCCTCTGCTTTGCACCCTTCTCCCCTCTGCCTTGCACCCTTCTCCCCCTCTGCCTTGCACCCTTCTCCTCTCTACCTTGCACCCTTCTGCCTTCTGCCTTGCACCCTTCTCCCCCTCTGTCTTGCACCCTTGTCCTCTCTACCTTGCACCCTTCTCCCCTATGCCTTGCACCATTCACCCCTCTGGCTTGCACCCTTCTCCCCCTCCGCCTTGCGCCCTTCTCTACCTTGCACCCTTCTCCCCTCTGCCTTGCACCCTTCTCCCCTCTGCCTTGCACCCTTCTCTGGCTTGTACCCTTCTCCTCTCTGCCTTGCACCCTTCTCTGCCTTGCACCCTTCTCCCCTCTGCCTTGCACCCCTTTCCCCTCTGCCTTGCACCCTTTTCCCCTCTGCCTTGCACCCTTCTCCTCTCCGCCTTGCACCCTTCTCCCCTCTTCCTTGCACCCTTCTCCCCTCTGCCTTGCACCCTTCTCGCCTCTGCCTTGAACCCTTCTCCCCCTCCGCCTTGCACCCTTCTCTACCTTGCACCCTACTCCCCTCTGCATTGCACCCTTCTCCTCTCTGCCTTGCACCCTTCTCCCCTCTGCCTTGCACCCTTCTCCCCTCTGCCTTGCACACTTCTTCCCTCTGCATTGCACCCTTCTCCTCCTCCACCTTGCACCCTTCTCTACCTTGCACCCTACTCCCCTCTGCATTGCACCCTTCTCCTCTCTGCCTTGCACCCTTCTCCCCTCTGCCTTGCACCCTTCTCCCTTCTGCCTTGCACCCTTCTTACCTCTGCCTTGCACCCTTCTCTCCCTCCAACTTGCACCCTTCTCTACCTTGCACCTTTCTCCCCTCTGCCTTGCACCCTTCTCCACCTCTGCCTAGCACCCTTCTCTACCTTGCACCCTTCTCCCCTCTGCCTTGCACCCTTCTCCCCCTCCACCTTGCACCCTTCTCCTCTCCGCCTTGCACCCTTCTCCTCTCTACCTTGCACCCTTCTCCTCTCTACCTTGCACCCTTCTCCCCGCTGCCTTGCACCCTTCTCCTCTCCGCCTTGCACCCTTCTCCTCTCTACCTTGCACCCTTCTCCTCTCTACCTTGCACCCTTCTCCCCGCTGCCTTGCACCCTTCTCAGCCACCCCCTTGCACTCTTCCCACCCAATGGAGGGGGCTGCCACCTGGAACAATGGCACCATTTCAAAAGCATGATGGACTAGGGCCGGCCCTGACTGGGCCCACACCTGACGCACTAGGTGATCCGGGGGGGGGGGGCGGCAAGTGCCCCCCTTTGCCTCCCTTTGCGGACGCCCATGACTGTATTGACTAATACTGACATTCCAATAACATAGTGTATTAAGACAGTCCGGGAACAGAAATTACCTATTGTATACTGCAAGTCCTCCATTCTCATTAACCACAGAGAAACAATAAAGAAATACAAATCTACACATAGTTAAAGGATATACAACAATAGCAGCAATTAACAACTAACTTTACACTACAGATTTGAAGAAATCTACTTGTGTCAGATTTCATCAGGTCAAACTATTTTTTGAGCCTACTCGCCCATTCTGGCAAGCTGGCAAATAACATGTGTTCTGTTCACTCACAAAGTGAATGAGCAATAAAGATGTCTTTAAATCTTATTTATTGTCTTTATATATATTTATATATTTTTTTATTGTGTTTTATATAGCGCAAATTGGGGTATCAGAGCGCTTTACATTCACATATCTAATAACAGTTTTGTTACTAAGTCAACAGTAGTTATTACAAGTGATTTTGTGCACAACATTAAAACTTAAAATAAAACATATATACAGTACCCCAAAGAGGTTAATGTTCGATGAGAGGTAGCATGTGTATGATCATGTTAGATCTATGATAATGTCAAGTCTGCTGCGATTATAGGAGATATTTACTCATGTAAAAAGATTTGCCTTCATTTTTTAAAGCAGAGATTTTCTAATATTAGGGGGGAGAACGTTTCAAATTCTAGGCGCTGCACCAGAGAAAGCTCGGTCATAAGTTCTTTTCTTACGGAATCGGGACGGTTTCAGGGGTAGCCCTCCCTGACACCGGGAGACACCGCAACCTCCTGATAGTGTGATTTTCTGGGCTAGGTTCCCTGGTGTTTTGCTTTGTGGGTAATACAAGCCATTTTTAGTTGTATTCTCACTTCGTAAGGCAGCCGGTTGAGTGCTTTCAGATGAGGGATGATGTGGTCGAATTTCCTGGAGCCAGTTATGAGTCTTGTGCCCGCTTTGAGACAGGCTTTTAGTGGGCTGTTGCAATCTTGGGGAGACCAGCTAGGGTTGTGCAGCCGTACTGGATCCTTGAAATTACAAGTGCTTGAACTGCTGTTTTAAGGTCTGCCTTATTTAGGAAGGGTTTCAATTTTCTGAGGTAGCTTACATGGAACCGGGCATTTTTTGCCATTGTGTTGATTTGCGAAATCATATCCAGGTTTAAAAAAAAAAAAAGTTTGTATTAGTCCTCATTAGCCTCGATTACCAATCAAAGGTGTATCTTACTCCAGGGCCTCTCTTTGATTAGCGCCAGCCTGAGATCTTTGTTCCACACCGAGGATGGGTCACTCTATACCATGCTTACTAACGTCCAACCATAGGAAACTTCTTTTCACCCGTCTGGCGCGAAGTCACCAAGGAGTAATCAAGCAATCTAGTATAGAGGCCTAATCATTGGACTAGATTTAAATACATTATTTCACCCAGTTCTCATAGGGAAGCCAAAAATCATTTCGCTTTTTCTTAGGTGACCTATCCAACTGATTAGTGTATTTTATTGACATCAATCATTCTATTTTAATTGGGGGAGTAGATTTAACCCAATTTTTGTAAATTGCTCTGCAGGCCAAGAGTATCAAGTAAAAAATTAATTTTTTTATGTTATTCATCATAGCTTTGCCGTACTCCATCATCCCAAAAAAGACAAGGAATTTGCTTACCTGGAGTGGCTCTCCAAGTATAGTAGATATTGAGTTACTCACATCCTCCTAGAACTCCTGAAGAACAGGGCACTCCAGAAACATGTGCATGTTGTCTCCTTTTTCCTCACCACACTTTGGGCATCTCAGTGTGGGCCTTTCCCCATTTATCCAGTTTATAAGGAGACCAGTAAACTCTGTGAAGACAGAAAAGGTGGTTCTGCCTTAAATTTGCAGCACGAACCATGGCATATAAAAGATTACATGATACTTGCCATAATTCCTCATACTGCTCTCCAGGCAAGATCTTCTCCCAGAGTAACGATGGTACATTGAAGTCTCCATCTGCCAATTCCATTAAAAGCCAATACCAGCTCGCCACCTCTTTTTTCCAGGACATATTCACCACCATCCTTAATTCCAAATCATTTGATAATCCAACACTATCCCCGGCAGAAAGGAGCCAGCTTTTTATTTGAAGGTATTTAAATCTTGAGAGCTGATTATTAGTCAGTTCTTGGTATTTCTCCCATGATATCAGTGTTCCATCCACGATCAGAGGACCCCAATGTACTATTCTAGCTTTTTTCAAAGGAAGAGCCAGACTATATTTGGACAACTCTGGTGAGCCGGGTGAGATCCAAATAGGAGCCATTCCACTGTAATAGTTCAATTTTAATTATTTTCTAATTTTGTACAATGTCTCCGCAAAGGACTGCAAGATTTTAAGTCTCACTTTTTGGAAAAAACATGGGTCACCATATTTGTGAATAAACCGGCATTTGCCCCCTTCCACATCCTGCAGCATTGCTTTAAACATGTTCCCTAGATCAGAACAGTCCGGTAAACTAAAAAGCAATTTCCCTGATTTTAAGAGAAATACCCATGTGTAATACGACAAATCTGGCAGTCATAGCCCCCCTTTATCATATTTCTTCCTCAACTTCATCCTTGAAATACGGACCCCTTTCGATGACCAAATAAAGCTAGTAATTTTGGATTGAGCCTTATTAAGCCAGATTTTCTTAAACGCCATCTGAAGATTCTGAAACAAGAAGGTGTACTTGGGGAAGATGGACATTTTAACCAGGTTTATTCTCCCATATAATGTCCAAGGAAGATGGGCCCAACTTAATAACAGTTTTCTCACTTCGTCACATCCAGGTTTTTGTTTAGTATAATTCCCAGGGATTTGGTAGAATCAACAATCCTCGGAGTACAGTTTAGTGCTGTGATCAGCTTGGTCCACTTTAGGGTGTTCGTAGCGCTTTACTGGGGGGAAATCAGGAATTCAGTTTTATGAGGGTTAAGCTTTAAGTGATTACTGGTTAGCCAATGGATGGTACTCTTTAGTGCTTGGTTCATGATATCTATCTCTTTTGTCAATGTAATCTTGATGTACAACTGTGTGTCATCTGCGTACATGTGGACAGAGATGTTTGCTTGTTGTAAGGTTTCTATGAGTGGCTCTATGTAGAAATTGAATAGTGCCAGGGATAGTGATGAGTCCTAAGGAACTCCGATCTCATTTCTGGATGAAGCTGATAATGTTTGTTTGACTGTGAATTTTTGCGTACTATTCTCTAAGAACAATCTAAACCATTTTAGGACTGTACCCTCTAATCCCATCCTATTTTCCATTTGATCTAGTATTTTGGCATGGTTAACCATGTCGAATGCTGAAGAGAGGTCGAGGTCGAGCATGATTAGGAGACAAGTTTCATTGCGGTCGAGGCCAAGTAGAGAGCCATCCACGATGTGCAGGATCGCTGTTTCAGTCTTATGGTTTGGTCTGAATCCTGATTGGAAGTCATTCAACAGATTGAATTCCGAGATATGATGGCTCAATTGTTGTTGTACGCATTTTTCCAGGACTTTGGCTAGCATAGGAATGTTAGTTACTGGTCTGAAATTGTTCGGGTCAGAGGGGTTCTCTGTTGGTTTTTTAAGATTGGGGTGACTTGCCTTGTTTTTAGGCAGTCCGGTATTGAGCCTTGTGCCAGTGAAGTGTTGATGATCTTTGTCCATGAGGGAATGAGCAGTAGGTTTATTGTAGACCAACACTTTGTAGGTAAAGGATTGTTGTAGTGATTATTTGGTTTAATGGTCGAGATGATCTTTGCAATGTCTCGGTCGCTGAAAGGCTTGAATTCTGACCATCCAGCTTTATGTTTAGGCGTTTCCTGGTCTGATTGAAGTTGAAACTCATCTGGGGTGCTCTTAGTGATATCGGGGCCTTCAGCTGCTTTTTTGAGCTCCTCCTACATCAATTTGGCTTTGGCTGTGAAGAAGGAGGAGAAGTCTTCGCTGCTTATATTTGAATTACTAGTAGTTGGTGCAGATTGGCCGTTTTATTAGATTGCTCTTTTAACAGATCGAATACTTTCCTCGTCTATTTTTTGCATTGTCCAGTTCTTTCCTGAAGAAGTCTTTTTTTGAGTTTAGAATGCTTTTATTGTATTCTTTCCTGGCCAGTCTTAGTTGTAATAGATGGGGTGAGGAAGGGTGTTGTCGCTATTTCCGCTCTGTGAATCTGAGTGACTATCTTTCTTTGTTGGGGTCACCGTTAAACCAAGGGTTTTTCTGTCTTTGTCAGGGATCCTTTTGAATTTTAGCGGGCTATGTCCTTAATAATACTCGACATTGTATTATTGTAATACTCCGTGAGGTTATTGACGTTCACCATATTATTAGAAGGTTGCAATTCTATATCACAGCGTGCTGCGACAGTATCCATATTGAGCCCTTTGGAGTTTTTTGCCTGTGAGAAAGCTTTTGGTTTTGTGAACGGTATTTGGAAGGTAATAATGTGTGATCAGACGGATGTATGTCGTTAGCACGCATGCTTTTACAACGCATGCCTTTACCACGCAACTTTTACAACGCAAGTCGTTACAACGACTTGCGTTGGGGGGTGCTGGATAGTGAATAGTTTAATTTACTATTACAACTCCAGTCCCTGTGGATAGTAGGGAAGGTGTTGCATAGTTAATGAAACTATTCCCTATCCTAGAGGGGCCCCCAGCGCAAGTCGTTGTAACAACTTGCGTGGTAAAAGTTGCGTGGTAAAGGTAGTTCGTTGTAAAAGTTGTGTTGTAAACGCTGTTCACCTGATCAGACCAGTCACATGGGGTGATTTTAATATTATCTATAGCTTTTTCTTTAGCTGTGTTCCAGTCTACGGTAGAGCCTTTGGAGTGGGTTGGTAGAAGACATTCTTGAACCAGTGAATGATTTTCAAGGAAGGCTTTGAGTATGTTGATCTAATTGTCAGACTGATCCTCACAATGAAGATTTAAGTCTCCTAAAAAAATATCTTGTCGCAAAAGTCTGTTTGTCTTCTTACATTTACTGTTCTTTAGCTGAATGTGAAGCTAGAAGATTTTGTAAAGTGAACTGTGTGACAATTGTCGGTGCAAAGCGTGTGAAATAAAAGGCTGTCTGTAAGATGTCAGGCTCTTTTCTTAACGCAATATTAAAATAGCTATTAAGGGAACTGTACAAACATTTCAAAATATATTTGAGTAGTCATGAAAGCACATTTTTCTGATTCTGTGCAGTGAAAAAAAGATTTTTATAGGATGTAAGCAAATCAGAATACTTTACTTGGTGATGAGAAAATGATACATATTTTTGCTGAAATCCAATTTCCAAACATTGTTATTGCGCTAAATAGTTTTATCAGTAAAACTGCATGTTAGTGGGAAGGTTAGTGGCCATTTCAATGAGAGATGTGCTGTCTGTAAATTACAGTGCACTACCACATCATGCTTTAGTGATATATTTAAAAGTGAGTTTTTAAACATGAACTGAGACATATTCTTGCGCCCGCCTTGATGACAATGCTATTAGTGAACTAAGAGGCAAGTCAGGGGTCATGTGTACCCTATATGTGTGCTCAATTCATATTATACATGGGGCAAACATTTAGTCTATTCAATTTAGTACAGCAGAAATAATGAACTTGCATATTTGAAGGTGCTCATATATGTGATAATGAAGAAAAAGGCGGCTCCATAAAATAAAATATTCGTCTAGGATCACACATTTTTAGAACAATTTACTGGTCAAGTACATTACAGTTAGGTCGAGTAGATTATTCAAGTTACTATACCTACAGGTCTAGCAAAATTGTAATGATTTTTCGAGGCCGGCACTACAATTGAAACTGCATGAAACAAATCTGTGTAACAAGTCTAATGTTGTTGCATTATATAAAACTAACTGAAATACTTAATACTAGCTCTGCAAACTAATTGTGGGCTACATGGAGTAGCATGCTGCCCGCTCCAATGCTATTCCATATAAAATTTTACAACATCATTATTTCTTTAATGTATTGCCACCATGTCCACATCAACAAAGATTAAATACTCCTGACCACAATAAGAGGAACACCACAGAGCAGAAGATGCTGCAAATTGTAAAAGGCAACAGTATTTCAACCTACGCTCTAAATGAGCTTGTCGAACCAGCTAGTCCATATATATTTGAATTACTATCACATAAGAAATAAATGGTTAGACAGAACACTGACAATATCACAAAAGGTAAGACATTAATTTATATAGACAATACTCAAATCAAAGACGCCCGGCTCCCACTCTCATTCTACACACGTATAATCAGGAAGGTGCATGCATCTCTTTTCAGATTATAGAATAGAAATACAAAAATCTCTTGGGGTATAATGATTCATGACATCAAATCATTTATGAAGAATTTCTTTGAAGATTTTTTTTATTTAAAGTAAATCTGTATAGTACAGCTGGATGGTAAAGTGCTAACACCGGTTTCAGATTTACCACTTTTTCTACGCAACTTTACCAAATGTACTATGAATCTAATGCATTTAAATCACTCCATAGACACACAGTTCCACTTAGGTATCAAAATATACTTTACATTCATAGCACTAACATTTATGCATATTTTTAACAGTGCATTTGGGTGATTTAGTTAATTAAGAGAGGAGCCCTCTGATCCTAATTATAGTATTAAAAATATACAAGACAGGGACCTACTGATAAACCTCAACCATAGGAAAAATTTATTTTTAAATTAGTGCTGGTCCAGTGTCCTTCTCTTTAGGCAGCAGGGAGATTGACTCCTGTACTTCGCTCACTGAAAGGAGTGGTTGTTCAGAGATATTAACTCATGATTCCCAATGGAAGATTTTGAATTATACAAAACGCTGAAATGTTAAATACAATCTGTTTTACTAATGTGTATTTGCCAAGACCTGACTCAAAGGCAGCGTCCCCTAGTAAAAGCATTGAAATGTTCATTATACAGAACCTTTCAACAGAACCTTTCATGTAACACTAAAAACATTTAAAATCAAGACACATCAATAAAGCAAGTTAAACATGCTTTGTTATTTCCTTAGGCATAACAAATGGAAAAACACCCTTTTCATCCTTCCCAGTGACACTGTTATTAAGTGTTATTAGCAATAGACATTGGTTACTTCTTAAAATTAATGATCGGCTGACCAGTGGCAACTGCTAACATTTGAAAGTGGTGGGGCATAAAATTTGAGTCTGACTATTATGTAGCGAGGTAAGCAGGTAAGCTCGAAGGACAAATGTGGAGTTTAGGGGCATCCTCCACATGCGAAACCTTTTAAAGAAGATTGCACATAGGGCATTTTATTACTAATTTTAATTAAAAAAATCACTGAGATAGTAAGAAGGTTTATAAAGCAATTGTGAACATATAGCCTTGAATATTTAAACACAAAAAACGGACCCAAATATTACTACATTAATATATTCAACAGTTATTCTAGTGTGCAAATTGTACAGTGCATCACCTTCAGGCCCTTTAAAGAGTGTGTGCTTGCTTCAGTATCTTGACCTGAATGCAGCATCAACTTTGGATGAAAATGCTCTATTTAGGCTTGGGGAAGCACTCACAGCTCCTGGCATATAAAATATGTACATACAGGGCTGTAAGTGGCAAAATAATAGTGGAGGTCTCCAAAAGGAGCATGTACACTAAATTTCTGTGGTTCCCATAGTTTGCCTCTAGACCAGTATTTTGGCTTCTATTTGAGCTTTCTGTTGTTGCATCCAACTAGATAACTCAACACTGACATGCACCTAAAATCTGGTAGCACTATTGGCTTTGTCAATAGCTGTTAGCTGTCTAAGAGAATGAGTAACAACAATGATGTTGTTGTATATAATTAATAGTGAAAATGCTTCAAATTCTGAAATTATGAGACTTTGAAAATAAATATTATAAAAGACTGTGGCAGTAGTATTGGTCTTCAGTTATGTGCACTTTACGTTAGACATAAATGCAATTTTTCTCCACATCTCCTCCATCTGCATATCTTAAACCTGCTTTCTTTTCTTTTCAGTACCCTATCCACTCTCTCATGAATGCATTTCCCCGCAACTCCTTCACTTCACCGGCCCAAACATACACTGGATGCAGTCACATGAAAGCATTTTATTTTCACTTTATTATCTTTTACTTTCGCCTTGACACTATTTTGACAACTGTGTACCCCCTTCATACACATTTATACTGAATTTCAATTAGAACTTGAATATGTGACCATTGGTCTGTGTGCTCTGCAGAGAGGCCAACCCACTGACAGGCACTGTGAGAAACACACTACCTTGGGCCTCCGCTTTTATACGGGGTCCCTCATGAACACACGGTGTAACTCGTTTCAAGTATGCACTATACAAGAGTAATAAGATGAAAGAAAAAAACAAAGAAACACAACATGATGAGGATAGCTAACACTCTTAGGGAATGCAAGATTAAGTAAAACGTGAAAAGAACTAAATCGCTGACATGCATTACCTTTACGTTTTTTACATTCATTTTCCAAAATCAATCAGTATTTTTGGCTTTAATGTTAAGGGCATGAATATAGGGCTAAACAGGGACCATTTCAATGTCTGGTGTAATGCCACATGACAGAGCCAGATCTCCAGAATTACGCAACCACAAACATCTAGCATGCTACAACCTCTGTCTTTAAAATCAAAACATGCCCAGAGTGAGGATAAAACATTCCAGAACCATTGCACCGATCAGTCTAAATAAGGCAGGACCTTAATAAGCACCAAATATGTGCACCATATTCTAGCCATGAATACTCAGACACATGTAATTGTTTTTTTACATTTTCTGGTATTACACAAATCAGGACACTATATGCACACAATTCTCCCTTTGAGCTAAGAGTAACAGATGCACTTATTAAAGAAGAGATATGAAAATGAACTGACTGTTTGAATACGTTGGATAATAGGGAGACAATATCTTTTGACTGCTCCCAATCTGGGATTATTTGTATTTTCTCTATTTTGGCTGAAGCATGTGTGGCAGCTAGTTTCTGTTTGGGAAAAGCATCAAAATTATACTTGGTATTGACAGTGGAGTGTGGGAGTGTGGGCATTAGCAGCTTGGTAAATTGTTAGGCATTCCCAATCCCAGCATAGCTCACTTCTATCCACCTTAAATAGGTTAATTACCATGTACATGGCAATTCTCTCAAATACAAGTAATGATTCTGCCCCACATTTACTAAGGGTTTCTGCTGGAAAGATGTTTTTTTTGTTCAAAACCACTCAGGAATTAATTATGAAAGTGAATTTACTGAGGCCGGATCAGGGTAAACACATATATATTTTGAGGCAAAGACCGATCTACTAAGACAGACAGACAAGACTTTGCATGGAAAACTAGTGTCTAATGGAAGCAGGTGCAATTACAATTGGGAATGTGTGGTTTTTGCCAGGAAACCGATGCTTTGCATGTCTGCTCCAATGCACGGTAACTGCAAACACAACAATGATGGACAGAATGTGGATCAATGTCACACATTCACCCCAGTCCAAAGATCTGGGCCCAAATCCATCGTTTTTCCACTCCACACCACCCTGGGTTAGACAATGGCGATATGCAAATCAGCGCTGACCCTGTGCCCCATGGGAACAGTCCAGTCCGAACTACAAAAGCCATGTCCTTCCCAGAACGGAAACAAGCATCCGAGGACCGGCCCGGTTTCGAGGTAACACCTCTCTTCAGCCCGGCTAGCTTGATTCCAGTGGTGTGGAGTGCCTGGGACTCACGTCTGAGCATCCCCAGTACACTTAGAGCGGTAACTGCAAACACAACAATGATGGACAGAATGTGGATCAATGTCACACATTCACCCCAGTCCAAAGATCTGGGCCCAAATCCATCGTGAGTCCCAGGTTCTCCACATCACTGGAGTCAAGCTATACAGGCTGAATGAAGGCTGATAGCCAGAAACCGGTCCTTGGATGCTTGATTCCGGTCTGGGAAAGACATGGCTTGGTAGTTCGGACTGGACTGTTCCCACGAGGCACAGGGTCAGAGCTGATTTGCATATAGCCAATGTCTAACCCAGGGTGATGTGGAGTGCAAAAAAACGATGGATTTAGGCCCAGATCCTTGTACTGGGGTGAATGTATGACATTGTTCTACATTCTGTCCATCAACTGTGTTTTTTGCAATTTTCACCCCGAGTGGGCTGGGTATGCTCAGACGTGAGTCCCAGGCTCTCCACACCACTGGAGTCAAGCTATCCAGGCTGAATGAAGGCTGATAGCCAGAAACCGGTCCTTGGATGCTTGATTCCAGTCTGGGAAAGACATGGCTTGGTAGTTCGGACTGGACTGTTCCCACGAGGCACAGGGTCAGAGCTGATTTGCATATAGCCAGTGTCTAACCCAGGGTGATGTGGAGTGCAAAAAAACGATGGATTTAGGCCCAGATCCTTGTACTGGGGTGAATGTATGACATTGTTCTACATTCTGTCCATCAACTGTGTTTTTTGCAATTTTCACCCCGAGTGGGCTGGGGATGCTCAGACGTGAGTCCCAGGCTCTCCACATCACTGGAGTCAAGCTATCCAGGCTGAATGAAGGCTGATAGCCAGAAACCGGTCCTTGGATGCTTGATTCCGGTCTGGGAAAGACATGGCTTGGTAGTTCGGACTGGACTGTTCCCACGAGGCACAGGGTCAGAGCTGATTTGCATATAGCCAGTGTCTAACCCAGGGTGATGTGGAGTGCAAAAAAACGATGGATTTAGGCCCAGATCCTTGTACTGGGGTGAATGTATGACATTGTTCTACATTCTGTCCATCAACTGTGTTTTTTGCAATTTTCACCCCGAGTGGGCTGGGGATGCTCAGACGTGAGTCCCAGGCTCTCCACATCACTGGAGTCAAGCTATCCAGGCTGAATGAAGGCTGATAGCCAGAAACCGGTCCTTGGATGCTTGATTCCGGTCTGGGAAAGACATGGCTTGGTAGTTCGGACTGGACTGTTCCCACGAGGCACAGGGTCAGAGCTGATTTGCATATAGCCAGTGTCTAACCCAGGGTGATGTGGAGTGCAAAAAAACGATGGATTTAGGCCCAGATCCTTTTACTGGGGTGAATGTATGACATTGTTCTACATTCTGTCCATCAACTGTGTTTTTTGCAATTTTCACCCCGAGTGGGCTGGGGATGCTCAGACGTGAGTCCCAGGCTCTCCACATCACTGGAGTCAAGCTATCCAGGCTGAATGAAGGCTGATAGCCAGAAACCGGTCCTTGGATGCTTGATTCCGGTCTGGGAAAGACATGGCTTGGTAGTTCGGACTGGACTGTTCCCACGAGGCACAGGGTCAGAGCTGATTTGCATATAGCCAGTGTCTAACCCAGGGTGATGTGGAGTGCAAAAAAACGATGGATTTAGGCCCAGATCCTTGTACTGGGGTGAATGTATGACATTGTTCTACATTCTGTCCATCAACTGTGTTTTTTGCAATTTTCACCCCGAGTGGGCTGGGGATGCTCAGACGTGAGTCCCAGGCTCTCCACATCACTGGAGTCAAGCTATCCAGGCTGAATGAAGGCTGATAGCCAGAAACCGGTCCTTGGATGCTTGATTCCGGTCTGGGAAAGACATGGCTTGGTAGTTCGGACTGGACTGTTCCCACGAGGCACAGGGTCAGAGCTGATTTGCATATAGCCAGTGTCTAACCCAGGGTGATGTGGAGTGCAAACAAATGATGGATTTAGGCCCAGATCCTTGTACTGGGGTTAATGTATGACATTGTTCTACATTCTGTCCATCAACTGTGTTTTTTGCAATTTTCACCCCGAGTGGGCTGGGGATGCTCAGACGTGAGTCCCAGGCTCTCCACATCACTGGAGTCAAGCTATCCAGGCTGAATGAAGGCTGATAGCCAGAAACCGGTCCTTGGATGCTTGATTCCGGTCTGGGAAAGACATGGCTTGGTAGTTCGGACTGGACTGTTCCCACGAGGCACAGGGTCAGAGCTGATTTGCATATAGCCAGTGTCTAACCCAGGGTGATGTGGAGTGCAAAAAAACGATGGATTTAGGCCCAGATCCTAGTACTGGGGTGAATGTATGACATTGTTCTACATTCTGTCCATCAACTGTGTTTTTTGCAATTTTCACCCCGAGTGGGCTGGGGATGCTCAGACGTGAGTCCCAGGCTCTCCACATCACTGGAGTCAAGCTATCCAGGCTGAATGAAGGCTGATAGCCAGAAACCGGTCCTTGGATGCTTGATTCCGGTCTGGGAAAGACATGGCTTGGTAGTTCGGACTGGACTGTTCCCACGAGGCACAGGGTCAGAGCTGATTTGCATATAGCCAGTGTCTAACCCAGGGTGATGTGGAGTGCAAAAAAACGATGGATTTAGGCCCAGATCCTTGTACTGGGGTGAATGTATGACATTGTTCTACATTCTGTCCATCAACTGTGTTTTTTGCAATTTTCACCCCGAGTGGGCTGGGGATGCTCAGACGTGAGTCCCAGGCTCTCCACATCACTGGAGTCAAGCTATCCAGGCTGAATGAAGGCTGATAGCCAGAAACCGGTCCTTGGATGCTTGATTCCGGTCTGGGAAAGACATGGCTTGGTAGTTCGGACTGGACTGTTCCCACGAGGCACAGGGTCAGAGCTGATTTGCATATAGCCAGTGTTTAACCCAGGGTGATGTGGAGTGCAAAAAAACGATGGATTTAGGCCCAGATCCTTGTACTGGGGTGAATGTATGACATTGTTCTACATTCTGTCCATCAACTGTGTTTTTTGCAATTTTCACCCCGAGTGGGCTGGGGATGCTCAGACGTGAGTCCCAGGCTCTCCACATCACTGGAGTCAAGCTATCCAGGCTGAATGAAGGCTGATAGCCAGAAACCGGTCCTTGGATGCTTGATTCCGGTCTGGGAAAGACATGGCTTGGTAGTTCGGACTGGACTGTTCCCACGAGGCACAGGGTCAGAGCTGATTTGCATATAGCCAGTGTCTAACCCAGGGTGATGTGGAGTGCAAACAAACGATGGATTTAGGCCCAGATCCTTGTACTGGGGTGAATGTATGACATTGTTCTACATGCTGTCCATCAACTGTGTTTTTTGCAATTTTCACCCCGAGTGGGCTGGGGATGCTCAGACGTGAGTCCCAGGCTCTCCACATCACTGGAGTCAAGCTATCCAGGCTGAATGAAGGCTGATAGCCAGAAACCGGTCCTTGGATGCTTGATTCCGGTCTGGGAAAGACATGGCTTGGTAGTTCGGACTGGACTGTTCCCACGAGGCACAGGGTCAGAGCTGATTTGCATATAGCCAGTGTCTAACCCAGGGTGATGTGGAGTGCAAAAAAGCGATGGATTTAGGCCCAGATCCTTGTACTGGGGTGAATGTATGACATTGTTCTACATTCTGTCCATCAACTGTGTTTTTTGCAATTTTCACCCCGAGTGGGCTGGGGATGCTCAGACGTGAGTCCCAGGCTCTCCACATCACTGGAGTCAAGCTATCCAGGCTGAATGAAGGCTGATAGCCAGAAACCGGTCCTTGGATGCTTGATTCCGGTCTGGGAAAGACATGGCTTGGTAGTTCGGACTGGACTGTTCCCACGAGGCACAGGGTCAGAGCTGATTTGCATATAGCCAGTGTCTACCCCAGGGTGATGTGGAGTGCAAAAAAACGATGGATTTAGGCCCAGATCCTTGTACTGGGGTGAATGTATGACATTGTTCTACATTCTGTCCATCAACTGTGTTTTTTTGCAATTTTCACCCCGAGTGGGCTGGGGATGCTCAGACGTGAGTCCCAGGCTCTCCACATCACTGGAGTCAAGCTATCCAGGCTGAATGAAGGCTGATAGCCAGAAACCGGTCCTTGGATGCTTGATTCCGGTCTGGGAAAGACATGGCTTGGTAGTTCGGACTGGACTGTTCCCACGAGGCACAGGGTCAGAGCTGATTTGCATATAGCCAGTGTCTAACCCAGGGTGATGTGGAGTGCAAAAAAACGATGGATTTAGGCCCAGATCCTTTTACTGGGGTGAATGTATGACATTGTTCTACATTCTGTCCATCAACTGTGTTTTTTGCAATTTTCACCCCGAGTGGGCTGGGGATGCTCAGACGTGAGTCCCAGGCTCTCCACATCACTGGAGTCAAGCTATCCAGGCTGAATGAAGGCTGATAGCCAGAAACCGGTCCTTGGATGCTTGATTACGGTCTGGGAAAGACATGGCTTGGTAGTTCGGACTGGACTGTTCCCACGAGGCACAGGGTCAGAGCTGATTTGCATATAGCCAGTGTCTAACCCAGGGTGATGTGGAGTGCAAAAAAACGATGGATTTAGGCCCAGATCCTTGTACTGGGGTGAATGTATGACATTGTTCTACATTCTGTCCATCAACTGTGTTTTTTGCTCCAATGCACAGCACACATTCAATGTGTCAGAACCATCTGTGTTTGCATATGGCTGCGTAGGAATTTGTATAGGACGGTTATACTTCCAAAACAAATCCTATTGTAGACAATCCACACTGCACCATGGTGACAGTCTGTGCTTCGCACAAGGCAGCCTGTCTGTGTGCCCATTAGGGAGAGATTTGGCATCGGGAATAGGGGATGAGAAGGTTGAGTATATTTTGTTGGGCATGTGGGACAGTCAAAAAAGGCACAATACATATAGGCCTCAATACACTTAGATAACAATAGAAATGTATGTTTTTTATTGGCTATGTACTTCCATGAAAAAAGCCACACCAAATGTTACTCTGTAAATTCCACAGATGTGATTGTGATTCAACTGGTTTAATTTAAAAATGTGAAACTCTCTTCATTTAAATCTCTAACAAATAATTACGTTTTAGTTTTGAGGGAATACTACAATGTTCTGCTGGTTGCTTCAAATCAACATAATCAATGTATTAACCGTTTGTTTCTTCTTTTTACTAACTACAGCCATAAAAAAGATCACTGTGAATGATTGTATAAAGGTAGTGTATTATTGTGGACCAAATATTGGTCCTGCTTCTACAAAAAGACAGTATTCGCCCCACTCAAATTCACATTTTGGCGGACCTCATATGTCCTCCTCTTGACTCAATGTGCTATATCTACCATAAATAGGATGCCTTGAGTGAAGGCATCAAATCCGTCAGACTTAAGATGAAAAATGTCTCCTGCATAGCTGTATTAACCTCTATGGACCTAAGCAAATAAACACATAAGATTGGATTTTGGACAGATTATAGTCGTCCCTTGACAAGAAAAGTTGTCCTATCCATCCCCAGTTTGACGTTTTCTGGTCGTCTGTGTGTTTTCCCTCAGTGAATGTGACATCTTTGTGTCCACATAGGGTGTTTTATGATTTTTTCATGCCGCCGGTAGATCATTAGGTTCTGGTTGTGAGAGGGTGCATTTATACTATAGTCTATTCCACCCACATTAAAGTATAGCTGTTGCTGCTTCAAACAAGGCCACAGGGAGACTGATGTTAGTAACAGGTAAATCAATAGCTCAATGGCCCAGCACCTTTTATCATCACCCTTGGTTGGTAAAAATTCCTACAATCAATCTGTGATTAAATTCATACAGCACCCCATGACCGATGTCCTTCACTCAATAGGCATAGCTGTAGTGGGAAGTGTCACAGAAGAAATACTCCAGGCCCTAAGAAAACAAAGAAAATCCCACAAAGAACACACAAAAGCCACCAAAGCAAAACACTTCAAAAATATAATTTAAACATCAACCATTATAAATCACTACTTAAAAATATCAAACATTACATCCGTCGGCTCAACAACCCCAAATTCCAAATTCTACTACAATTACCAACAATATTGAAAAGGTTTTTTCATGGAAAGTACAAAAAATCCACAACCAGCTCAAAAGAAAGTGGGAGTAGATCCCAAACAACTGAGCAACTATAAACCCATATCGCTCCTCCCATATCCTGCAAAAGTACTTGAAGCACACGTAGCAAAACTCCTATGCGCCGTAATTGAAGAGACTACATTTCTGGACTCTCTTCAGGCAGGCTTCCGGCCATCACACTCGACTGAATCAGTTATTTTAAGTGTAGTGGATGACCTGAAGGAGGGAGCAGACAATATTAGCGGATGGAATGGCAGTGGCAGGCCTGAGAGGAACGACCCTGGTCTGGATGATTTCATCCTTGGGGGATCGCACCCAGTCTCTTAGGCTGACATCCTTTAATTCAGCTAGGGTAAATACCACCTGCGGTGTACCTCAAGGCTCATCCCTTTCCCCCACCTGTTCAACCTCTAAACCTGCCCCCTGATCCACTCCCTCCAATGCAGGAGGCTTAAGGTATATAACTACGCAGACGATATGCAGCTGATTTTCCCAATAGTTGAGACGGAGGATTCTAGGGTATTTTTTTGAAACACCATGCTATTTATTAAAGACTGGATGAGTCATAACCATCTCAAATTGAACTCTGATAAAAATAGATATAGTCATTTCAAATAACAGACTCCACCACAGGACGCCAGGACACTGGCCGGCTACAATAGGCACTCCACCTATCCCTAAGGACTCTGTTAAGAGCCTGGGCATCAAAATTTATGCAAACCTATCTACTAATGCACAGATTAGCCTAGTCACATCATTGTGCATCTATCAACTAAGGAGTTTTAAGAAAATCAGGAGATTCTTTACTAGGGACCCACAGACTGTATCTGATACAGAACCAAGCAGCCAGATTTATCTTCCAGCAACAAAGACATTGCCACATTAAGCCGTTGATGAAACAGCTTCACTGGCTTCCCGTGGCTCAGCTGTCTATGTTCAAGACAGGATGCATGCTTTTCAATGCTCTCCACAAAAGGGGCCCTAAATTTATCTCCACAAAGATCTCACTGTACATTCCCAAACGGAACCTAGGATCAGCTTCAATGAATATGCTGAAAACCCCTAGATTCAAGCGCAAGAGAATAGGTGTCTCACGTTTTTGTATACTAGGCCCCAAACTTTGGAATTCTCTACCAATTGATATCAGACTAACGCCGGACTACATTGGTGTCAGGTAAAAACTGAAAACTTGGCTGTTCACCCAAGCCTATTGCTAGACCGTACCCGGGACGGCTTCCAACCTCCAATTAGCACCAAGAGATCTTTCGGTGTACGTGCGCTTAACAAGTTCCCTAAACATACACATAAAACCAACTAAAATAATCTCCCCCCCCCCACTTACTTACCAACAATAAAAATCCTTGAATGGGAATCAACCAGGCTTCTAGACTTACTTAAAATAATCTTCTCCCTTAATTCCTCAACACATACTGACAACCCTATGTTATCTACCATAATGAAAGCTACCCCATACAACACCAACCCTCTTATTTTAGCTATCATAAACTCTTTACTAGAAGAAGGTATACTCCCCTCAACTCTAAAGTCGGGACAAATAACCGCTTTCCTAAAAAACACATTATCTCCCCCTCAGCAACTTCCAAAGCCTAATGCCTGTATCCAACCCCCCCTTGCTAGTACAAATAATTGGGAAAACAGCCACCACCTAACTCCTAACCCACATATCTAACTAGAACCTTCTCAGTGCATTCCAATCTGGCTTATGTCCTAAATGCAGCACTTGAATGGTAACACTCAAAGTATTTGAGGCGACCTCAGATCTTTTCATGATGGAAACACCAACATTCTGGTATTTCTCATCCTGTCAGTGGTATCCTACACACTGACCATGAGACCTTATTGAGCCAGCTCTCAACTGATATGGGAATCGAAACCAAAAATTGTCAATTTGATAAAATAGACTCTTACAGATCAGAACACATCCCTCAATTGCAGAATACCACAAGGGTCAAATCCTCTCCCTTTTCAGACTGGACATAGAACCACTGGGAGCCTGTATGATAAAAATACCAGCAACCACCAATAAGCGGATAATACTCAACTAAACACAAAGTGTCACCCCTATCAAGCATCTCATATTCAGGTAGACATTTCACAAACTGAGTTCTGAACGTTAAGATCCTCATTTAGAGAGTGCCAGAAGTGTGTAAAAGTTGTGTTAAATGTGTGATACGTGAATTACTGCCCATTTAATACTTTGTCACAACATAAAATGGTGTTGTATTACCGCATTTCTGAGGCAATCCATGCTGGTAAGCACTAGGGAAAAACTGGTGCTATCTCTGCACCTATAAATACAGGAACCATTGCGAAAATAAAGTTTCTCCATGTTATTCAACATTTAAAGGTAAATCGGAGATAGTACCACGTATACTGGTGGTACTGGGATTGGAGTTACAAAAGTTTTTTTTCTAAATGAGAATCTCTAAAGGCATCAATTCAAAAACGACCTATTTTCATGCAATGTAGCAATACAATTTGAGCCAGTTGCAAAGATAGTGAAGTCATCCTGCAATCTAAATCTGACTAATTGAATTGCCGATTAACATTAGCGCACTCATGAATAAACAACTTTTTATGGTTTAAATCTCTTTATTGAAATTTGAAAGACCTTTACAAAAAAAACTCTAATGCACGTTTAGTCATCATGCCATTTAACAGTGCTACTAAGAAGCAGACAAGCCCTTAAAGGACAAGCTAAGTTCCACCGTTCTAAAATTGGTCTATGCCAATGTAAAGCAACTGTACATGCACCATGAAGCAAGAGTAAACAAAACAGTACCCAGACCCCCCAAAAAAACCCTCTCCCTCGTTCCCCACCCCGTGCTCCAGGTCCACCACCAAAGATATCTAAACTACACCTGACCTCTAGTTCTGTGACGTCTGTTGTATATCAGAAAGGCAAAGTAAGCTGAGGTATCGGGGGCAAGTTATTTCTCGGAATTCAGAGACCAGTAAGTACAGAAAGGGTCACCACAGATCCGCATATTTGGATCCCTCCCCCACTATTGTCAGCTTTAGCTTCTCAATGCCCAGTCCGTACCACAAGCGATGTAGCCAACCTGTAAAGGTCGGTACCTGATCAGATCGCCAATGTGTAAGTATGTTTTGCATTGCTGTGCCCAACGCAATCGCTATCTGGCGGCCTCTGGGAGAGCGCAAGGGATAGGTCAGTGGGTTTGGAAGGCCCAAAAGAACATAGGAAGGAAGCCTAGGAATTTCTGTTTCAAAATGTTTACCTCATCCAATACTTGTTTCCAGTAAGATTGGAGATGCGAGCACTCCCACAGGAGGTGTACCAATGTGCCTACTTGTCCACAGCCCCGCCAACAAGCAGCGTCTCTAGTTTGGTCCATAGCGTGAATGCTTTCAGGAGTATAGTACCAGTATGTGACTATCTTTGTGAGGGTTTCAGTGACTCTCATGTGGTAAGCGAAATGAAGTGCCCTGTAATATATGCCTTCCCACTCTTTGTGACTAAGTGATCTATCTAGGTCCCTTTCCCAGGGGGCCCGTCCGGAGGTGTGAGTGTGAGCAAATCTGGCCTGTAGCATCCTGTATAGATCAGATATTAACTTTTTGTCTGTCGTGTGTGTAAGAAGCCGGTATTCATAAGGGAGGAGATATCTATCAGCCATAGGCCGGACTTGATTGCTGAGCGCCCAGTGTCGCGTTTGCAAATATCGAAGTCTCTCCAAATCTGGCATCCCATACTCTTGTTTAAATTGGGAAAACGGGATAACCCCCTCTGCATCATACATGTGATAGAGGTATCGACAGCCCAAGGGCCGCCATTTCACAAAAGCCATTGTGTCCAAACCTGGGGTGAAATCAGGATTGTCTAGCAATGGAGTGAGCGGGGATGGAAATGTGGTAAGTTCGTGCGTAATGTTGGTTTGATCCCAAACCGCCATTGGAACTCGCGTGATATATGAGGCGTATAAGTTAGGGGGCCTGTGCTGTTTACGGAGAAATGGGATTTCCTGCAGGGGTATGCCTGTCACCGCCTGGTCCTGGAATAGCCAGTGTTTCTCTGACTCCCATCAACTCCACTCAACCAGGAAGCGCAATTGAGCGGCGTGAAAATAGAGCTCCGAATCAAGGAGTCCGAGTCCGCCACCCTCTGGGGGAAGCGTCGCCAGCCTCAGTTTTAGGCGCGGTTCCCGACCATTCCATATGAACTGGGCAAGTTCTGATTGCGTCTGCTGTATCCAGCCCGAAGGTGCCCTGAGGGGAATGGTACGAAACAGGTAGAGGATCTGCGGAAGAACAGTAATCTTGATCACGGCTACTTTGCCCAGCCATGATAAGGGGTAATGCTTCCATCTTCCTAATTCCCGCCGGATCTTCTGTCGCAAGAGGGCGTGGTTAGTAATTGCCGTTTTACAGAGAGAGGGAGCCAGCTGGATACCCAAATACAGGATTGCATCAGTCGCCCATTGTATGGGAAATAAGCTTTGCAGTGGTCCGAGTCAGAGACAAGTTTAGGGCAACCGACTTGTCCATATTCACTTTGAACCCAGCAGTACGTGCAAAAATATCTAAGTCCTCTAGGCATGCTGGCAACACATCTCACGGGCTAGATAAGGAAATCAAAACGTCATCAGCGTAAAGACTGATCGTGTAAACGTATCTGCCAAATTTGATCCCCGTGACCACCAGATTAAGTCGGATCTTTTGGGCCAATGGTTCCATGTAGAGAACAAAGAGGAGGGTTGACAAAGGGCACCCCTGTTGTGTGCCTCTCTCAATAGGGAACCGGGAAGAGGTGTGTCCGTTGGCTTGGACCATGGCCATCGGAAACTTATAGAAGTTCAGTAAGTATGTGTAGAATTTCACTCCCAGCCCCACTCTCTCCAAAACTTGCTCTAGATAGGGCCAGTGAACTCTATCGAACGCTTTTTCGGCATCAATAGCTAACATCATGTACTCCCCCTGTGTGCGTGTAGCTTTTTCAATTAAATGCTGGGCGCGTTTCGTGTTATCCAAGGTTTGGCGCTCTGGGATGAAGCCCGCTTGATCGGGGTCAACCAGACCAGGCACATATGGCGAGAGGCGTGTGGCTAAAATCCCCATATATAGGTTAAGAACCAAATTAAGAAGGGAGATAAGGCGGTATGACCCGCATTGAGTCTTGTCTTTCCCTGGCTTGGGGATTACTGTTATGGAGGCCTCTAGCAGATCTCCCAGAATCGCCCCCTGCTCCGAGAAGGAATTAAAGAGGCGGGTGAGGAGTGGGGCGACCTGGGCGCAGAATGTCTTATAAAAGACCGCAGAAAAGTCGTCCGGCCGGGGCGCCTTCACTAGTTTGAGATGCGAGATGGCGGCAATAAATTCCTCAGGTTGGATGTCTCTATCAAGGTGTTCATCTTGGTCTTTAGTCAAAGCTGGTAGAGGTATGGAGTCGAGAAAGGCTTTCCCTATTGAGCTCTCTAGTGGAGAGCTGGTGTAAAGGTTGGCATAGAAATCACGGAACGCCTCAGCAATGTCGCAATCCTCCGAGACGCGCCTACCATCCCTCTGACGGATCTCCTCCACCCTCTGCTTCTGTCTAACCTCTCGCAATCTATGGGCAAGCAAGCAACCACATCTATCCCCCCGCGTAATAGGCATGTTTCAATCGCAAGACAACAAATTCCGCCCTATCCTGGTCAAGCGCAGTCAATTGCTGGCGCACAGCCTTAAGCTGCCTCCACACTTGAGGGGCCCCTGTTCTCGGGTGTATCCGCTCCAATTCCTTAATCTGTTGGGTGAGTTCCTCCTGTTTACGTCGGCGCTCAACATTATCTTCTACGGATATAGCTATGAACTCCCCCCCATGACTGCCTTCAACGCTGCCCATCGTACCGCGAGAGAGGTGTCAGTGTCATTGTAGTGACAGAGGTAGTCAGTAATGACGCGCTGTATCCGTGTAACCACGTCTATGCGATGTAGTAGGGTCTCTCTGAGGCGCCATGTCCTAGGGGGTCGTTGTACTGGTGGAAGGGAGAGAACAGTGGTCACAAGGCCATGATCTGAAAGGGAGACTACCCCTATCTCCACCGCCGTCGCCAGTGCGCGCACTGACTCAGATGCCAGCATGTAGTCCATTCACGCGTATGTTTTGTGGACATTGAAATAGTATGAGTATTCGTGGCTTTGGGGATGGAAGCTATGCCATAGGTCGCTGAGCCCTAATTCCTGCAAGCGGGTCAGACCCTCTGTCAAAAGGGCACCTGTCTGATGTGTGTGCTGGCATGATCTGTCTAAGGTGTTGTTGAAAACCAGATTGAGGTCTCCCCCCAAGAGTATATGTCGGTCAGGTGTGACTGAGGCCTCTGTAAGAGCTGAGTGAAAGAAGCGCTCTTGTCCCTCATTAGGAGCATATACTGAACCAATGATGAATGTGATTCCGCCTATAGCAAATCTGTAAGTGATAAGTCTACCCTTTATCTTGGCCTCTTTATGCAGAATCACCCCCTGAAACTTCTGAGTTACCAGGATAGCCACCCCGGCTGTTTTAGTAGTATTGGAAGAGAAGAACTGATGTGGGAACTTTCGAGACCTAAGGCGGTGATAATCTTTTGCCAACAGGTGCGTTTCCTGCAACAAACAGATATTGGCTTGGATATGCTCTAGACATAGAAGCACCGCTTTACGCTTCACCTTCACATTCAAAGTGAGTATTTTTAAGTCTGGGAGCAGGCATTCATCCAGATAACAGAATAGAAAGCAATGTCGAGGCACCAAATCTGTTACCATTACGGCGTAGAACATGTTTGCGCTGTAGAGAGTTCATGCGACCCAGGCCTGTACTAGCCCGAGAGGTAGGTGGACAAGGAACTCCGAAACCCATCACCATACAAACCCTCCCCCCCTAAAAGGAAAACATTGGAAAAAAGATAGCAAAGACAAATTGTCCATCATCCATAGGTGATTGGAAGTGAAGTGAATTGGGGTAGTCCGTCAAAACCGAAGATCCCCATCCTCCCGCCAACAGCCTGGAGCAACAAACAAATGTTCATGTGGCCCCCTGATATCGTAAGGTTCAGCCAGTCTGAGAGGAAGTCAGCTCCGTCAACGCTGCCTCAAATGCGGCTTGCTGGCCTTTCGTGATCTCCGCTGCAGGAGGTTTCCTAGCACGGCGTCTACGGCCCTGCTGGCGCCATTGGGGTCTGGAGTCATCCGGTTTCCGCCGTGGGGCTCCTGGTATCATTTCCTTCCACCGGAGGGTCCACGCCTAGCAAGCGGCAGGCCTCTGTCAGGGATCGCAGCTGGTATAGCTTGTTATCCATGCGGAACACCAGGTGGAAGGGATGGCCCCAGCTGTAGGAGATATCGTGCTGCTGCAAATAAGTGGTGATGGGCCTAAAGGTTCTACGCTTTTGTAGGGTGAGGGCTGACAGATCCTGGTACAAGACCGGCGTCTGATCCCGGAATGTCAAGGGGTGACGCTGCCTAGCCTTCTGTAGGATCTTCTCTTTGGTGCGGTAGTCCTGGACGTAGACCAAGATGTCTGGCGGTGGTGTTGAAGGGGCCCTCGGGGGTCCCAACCTGTGCGCTCTGTCCAGGCGAAGCTCAGTTTCTGAGGGTCTCTCCAGTATGTGATTGAACTGCTCCTTCGCGTACTGGAAAAGATCTTTCATGTCATCCTCAAGCCTCACTCCACTGATCCTTATATTATGGCGTCATGAGCGATTCTCCAGGTCTTCAAGATAGGTCTGGAGGTCCACTTGTTGGTCATGAATTTGGAGCACCTCCTGTTGTAGTGCGGATAGTTCCGTGTCCCTTCCATCGCTTTTTTCCTTGAAATCGGCCACCCGTTCCCCTATACTATCCACATCTCGGCGGCCCTCCTTGAGTTCCTCTGTAAATTCTTTCTTAAGTGTTTGGATATCCTCCCTCAGGGCCATAAACATGGATTCTAAGAAGGCTTTGGTGATCGGTTCCGCTCCCTCGGCACTCTCAGATGTGGATTGGGCATTGCCGGATGCCATGGTGGCGAGCTGTTGACCCGCCTGGGCTTTTGCGATCAGGTCCTTCAATGTTTTATCCTTGTGACCTCGGGAGGAGGACATATCGTGCACAGGTGCTTTCTCAGGGGATCGTGAGTTGGGCGTGTGGCCCACAGGTCTCAAGCCCAGCGTGATAGAAACGCCTGGATCCGAACTACTTGCCCTTCCCACAAAGTTTCAGTGCTTGCAGTAGGTAGGGTACAATGGTGGGTCGACCTATGGTGTCGGTGTATTCACTCAGGGGGGGTCCCCAGTGTCTCAAACAGTATGCTCTCTCCAATAGTCTGAACCACTCTCTTCTGCTACGCCTAACCTCCAGGCCTCCCAATGCCTTACAGTTCCTAGAGGCAGTCACCCCCGGTGCCTTCATACTCCCCAAGGCAGCACCCAAGGGCCAGTCTTCGTCGAAGGTGCTCTCGATCCACCCAGTCTCTGCTCGGCCGCCGGTGGCCAGTTTGCCGTCTCCAAAGACCCCCCAGACAGTTATCCCAGTGCAAGGGCCTCCCCAGGCCCCTAGGGCCCCCAACAACTCAATGTCAGACTCACTGTCCAGTGTCTGGCAACCAGCTACCGCGCTGTCTGCTTATCTCAAACGAGGCCCCCAGTGCTCACCTCCCCCGTTTCCTGCTCTCCTGTGAGGCTCACCTGGCCGGACCTCTTGTTAGCTTCACAATTTCCAAGGCTGTGTCACTGGCTGGCCGGTTGGACCCTGCTCACATCCGCAGTCGGTACCAACAAGCGGAAAAAAAATGGGAGGTTGCCCCTTCACCTGTTGCGCCAGTTGCAAGATTGCCCTCCAATCCTGCTCTCTCATGTGACACCCAGCCTCGGCGGCCGTCTAATATAGGCCAGGGATCAAGTCAATGTCTGAGGCTGGGCAGGCCTCCCCCTGAACCCTCGTTGCGGCTGCCCAGCAATCCCCAGCTCCCCTACCACAGCACCCACAGTAGGTCCTCCCCGGCACGGTAAGTGCTACTGGGCCCGCACCTGTGTTCAGCTGCAGGGGGTGCCAGCGACTCCGCAGGGTCCTCTACTTCAGGTGTGTGGGCCTAGTATCTGCCAAGTCACTGTCCTAAGATGGTGGGCGGGTACCTCTGATTCCTGGATCTTCATCTGGACTTCTGCAGGTGGGATTCTGCCACCTCCCATGCGGGGGCCTCCCCCGGTGTCCACACTGGCAGGCAGGACCTCTCCTGGGCCACTCACCAGCTCCCCAGTCGCACTCCTACGGGGCCCACCAGGTCGGACCGTCTGTCACTCTCACACCCCACAAGTATCTGGCCTCTGCACATCCAGTTCCGCACTCAGCTCTCCACAATCAACAAATTGGCAGCCTCACCTCCGTCTGCTGCAATGTCATCCTGGCCTGCTCTGTATGCCACTAGTACAAAACAAGACCTAGACTATTTCAGCACTCAAAAACTTCACCCTTATTTAGGATATTTCGTTTGTTGCATTCTTTTTGCAAACCATACTCCCCTTTTCAACGTTAATGGGGTAGTCGATATACCTTAGGGCAGTGCTATATTTAAACGATTGCCTGATTCTCAGAAAGCTGAAATACAGTTGTGAGATCATTCATGCCACACCTAATCTCGTGTCCAACATATATTGTGCTAAACCAAAGAAAAGTGTGCAAGAGCGAGATGGCACCTCACGGGCGCACCACCAAACGGGAACCTGACTGGTACTCGCCAGGATAGCCCTGTTCTCATCATTGGTACCATCAAGCTCGAAAGGAAAAACGTGTCCAGAAACACAAAAAGTTTGTGAAAAGGATGCAGTGAATAAAAATAAAGAAAAAAAGTGACCAGTACAGTGTCAATCAACACATTAAAACACTCACACTCCAACACAGATATACAATTTTATTCTGTCTCTTGTGTTGGGTATGGAAAGATAAAAAAGAAAAAGTAGTCGTGGTTATCACCTATTTAACCAATCCTACTTTACTTGCCGACATGTTTCATTGCCCATTGAACTTTAGGCAATTACATCAGGGCGTCATGTAAATTAAAGCCACTGCATATGGACCCAACCGTCTTCACAACCTCATCTGGCCATAGGTGCTCCTACCAGCCGGGGGGGACGAGGTTGGTGATCATAGTACATGAAAAAAATCGCCTACGGTCGATTATTCACTCTTCCCCTTCAGTTTACTATTTAACCAATCCTACTTTACTTGCCGACATGTTTCATTGCCCATTGAACTTTAGGCAATTTCATCAGGGCGTCATGTAAATTAAAGCCACTGCATATGGACCCAACCGTCTTCACAACCTCATCTGGCCATAGGTGCTCCTACGCAGGGGCTGAGACACGGCTGACGATCTTCCACCATCTCGTAAACTGAAGGGGAAGAGTGAATAATCGACCGTAGGCGATTTTTTTCATGTACATTGATCACCAACCTCGTCCCCCCCGGCTGGTAGGAGCACCTATGGCCAGATGAGGTTGTGATGACGGTTGGGTCCATATGCAGTGGCTTTAATTTACATGACGCCCTGATGAAATTGCCTAAAGTTCAATAGGCAATGAAACATGTCGGCAAGTAAAGTAGGATTGGTTAAATAGGTGATAACCACGACTACTTTTTCTTTTTTATCTTTCCATACCCAACACAAGAGACAGAATAAAATTGTATATCTGTGTTGGAGTGTGAGTGTTTTAATGTGTTGATTGACACTGTACTGGTCACTTTTTTTCTTTATTTTTATTCACTGCATCCTTTTCACAAACTTTTTGTGTTTCCTTTCGAGCTTGATGGTACCAATGATGAGAACAGGGCTATCCTGGCGAGTACCAGTCAGGTTCCCGTTTGGTGGTGCGCCCGTGAGGTGCCATCTCGCTCTTGGACACTTTTCTTTGGTTTAGCACAATATATGTTGGACACGAGATTAGGTGTGGCATGAATGGTCTCACAACTGTATTTTAGCTTTCTGAGAATCAGGCAATCGTTTAAATATAGCACTGCCCTAAGGTATATTGACTACCCCATTAACGTTGAAAAGGGGAGTATGGTTTGCAAAAAGAATGCAACAAACGAAATATCCTAAATAAGGGTGAAGTTTTTGAGTGCTGAAATAGTCTAGGTCTTGTTTTGTACTAGTTGCATATTGAGTGGAGGGCGACCTATGACTAACCACACCCTCTAAGCTCCTTTTTTGTTTTGACTGCTCTGTATGCCGCCTCCTCTCTATTCTCTTCCTAACCCTCGTGTTCTGCCAGGCCCGGCCTCCTCCGTGCCCTCGTGTCCTGTTAGGCAAGGCCAGGGGAGGGGGCCCAGGTCCAGTCTCGGGCCGCTCTGATTCTCGCTTCTCAGCTCTGACAACTCATTGGGCAGCGGCCCCCACACATGAGCACTGCCCAGCTCGCACCGCAATTCCCCAGGGGGAGAGCGCCAAAGTCTGCAGATGAGCCCGCAGCCCCCTCCGTACCGCTCAGTATCAGGAACGCCACTCACTCAAAATGGCGGTCCATGTTTTTAATCGCGACACTCCACCGGTCCCCTGCCGCCTTGGCCTCACTACTCCATCGTCCACCAGACCCAGGTCGGTGTGCCGGCGTCCTTTCTGAGGGCCAATGCTCCCTCCAGGCTGAACGGGGATCAGGACTCCGCGTCACCGGACCCTCTCCGTCCCGACTGCAGATCCCAGGCGGAATTGAGTGGCCCCATCGGCGCAGCGCGCCGTTTGCTCAACTCAGGCGATATGCCTGAAGGGGCACCGTCTCCGTTCTAAGTTGGCCCCCCACGGCACCGGGACCTCTCCTGCTCTTTGAAATGGGCCGACAGTAGTTAAAACGGCCTTAGGACCGGTGCTTTGTTAGGCCGTCGGCAGGAGCTCGGGAGCAGTACATCTGCTCACACCGCCATCTTAGCCATGCCATAAACATTTTTTTAAACACTCATGGTATATTCACGGTACAGTAAAAGAAGTAGAACACCTTACAATTATTAACAGGGGTTGTGTTGACCCATAAACGGGTAAAAGCTTCTAATGCTAGGAGTGGAGCAGTGAAACTAACAACAGACTGAGGACAGGATGTGGCCTAACAGCTAGTGCAATTGAGCGCAAAGCTGGGCTACTGGGTTCGAGTCTCAGCAGAGATTCTGAACATCATGTGATTCTGGCCTAATCATTTAATCTCCCGTGCCTAACAAACTAAAGGTGTCCGTCTTTAGCAACTGGTGCTCAGGTAAAGCGTTCTGATACCTTCGGGTCGAGTTTGCGCTTTATAAAACTCCCAAAAAAAACAGTGACCAGTGTTACTAATGATCAATCAGCTGCTCAGAAGGAACCTAAAAGGGATACCATTTTTTCTGACACAATTGGGCAACTGACAGAATTGCTGAATCAAAAGCTTAAAAACACACTGGGGCATATTCTCAGGGAGTCATCGCAGAGTTATCAGCACTTTATCGCAGCCAAAGTCACAATAAAATTATCACCCTATTCACAAGCTGGTGCTAACAGCCCATAGCATCAGTTTATCTGTGATAGCAGCCGCACAAAACATCGCCACAGATGACCCCAGCAACTATCGCTAATGAGATGCAGAGTAGGCGTTCCTGTGCAAAAAGCCGCAACAAGACCACTCCGCAACACTGTCAACCACCAGCCAGATCGGCGATAAGAACTTAAAACAGGCGATAAGGCGCGTTAGCAGCAGGAAATTAACACCTGCTTAGACCTGGTGTTAAGTCGGACGGCACCAGAAAAGGGTGCCCAGCCCAGACCCACAACTGAAGAACAACAGATGCCATGGAGCTACTGATCATGCAGCTCGGAGCCCCAATAGGCCCACAACACCCACCGCCACCACCCCCAGGCCTGCCCCCTCCAGGACCCTCCCCACACCTCCACCCCCAGGCCATCACAGAGGCAGCGCAGGCACAGACCGCGGACCGTCAGAAAAACGCACCAGCCTCACAGACTTAACACCAGAGTATGTCATTGCCGACTACAGGCTCAAAAAGACAACAATCCTCCACATCCTGAACATCATTGCCCACAGGCTGACAGTACCAGCACAGTGGACAACCAACATCCCTCCACAGACAAAGCTGCTGGCTGTGCTGCACCTGTTGGCCTCTGGTACCTTCCACCCAACAACAGCCAGAGTCGGAGGAGTCTCACAGCCAGCCCTATCAAAGTTCCTCAAACCTTTCTTGGATGCCATCATCAGCTTGGTACCCCAGTACCTATACTTCCCCCACACTGCGCAGGAACAGCTGGAGACCAAGCAAGGCTTCTATGCCATATCTGGCTTCCCGCACGTGTTGGGGGCAATCGACTGCACACGTCCTACTTGTGCACCCTGCCGACCCTTCACACAATTACCACAACAGAAAGCACATGCATTCCATCAATGTGCAGGCAATAGTGGATCACCAGGGTTATCGCCAACTACCCAGGCAGTGTGCATGATTCCTACATCTTCCGACAGTCCATCATCAACCAGCGCTTCCAGGATGGCACCTATGGGAATGCAATGCTCGTTGGTAAGTACCAAATGAACACACCACACACCTCAAAAACACAATCATGCAAACTAAAACTCTGGGAATGCACACATCACAAAGTCACATACAACATGCCCACACACCAGACACAACAGCACAACTCACTGTGGGAACCTGGCCTATCCATGTACATGAGCCATCAAAGATGGCACCTCACCAACACAATAGCAGAATATGGGAAGAGGAGGGAACCAGGCAAGTGCGAAGGAGGAGATTTGACTGATGAATGAGAATGCACACAATGCCAAGTGTGGCGTGGATGTGTTGGACAGACTGCAGTATGCAGACCACAGACATATTCATGTCGACACCCACCGCTGGTGTACGGAGTGTAGTGAACAGGGGATGCAACCATGTCACCCCAGCCAGTGGGGGAGATCAAGGAAATGTAGTTTGTTACGTCCCCCCCTGTAAGTGTGTGCGGAGTGGGCTGGCCCGGCGTATGCCAGGTCAGCGTAGGGGTGTGAATAAAGAGCACGTACCCTTGGGCGTGGTCCTCTTCTGGAATGCCCCACGTCCCTGCCATGGTGGTGTCTCTCACCCCGCCGTGAGCTGTGTTGCCTGGGATCCTGTGCGGCTGCTGCACCCCAGGCCGCTGGTCCCCAAAGACGTCATGGCTACCCGTGCGCACCCAGGTATCACTGCCCACCTGCCGAGACCCGCGTGTGTCAAAAAGGGCCCACCGCATGCCGCTGCAAGCTCCAAGCTCGAGGCACCCGACCTTGGCAGCCTCCTCAGACCATCACGGCCTCCGCCACACAGGTCTGTGGAACACCTTTCTCATCTACGTACTCCACCAGTATACACAGCGGACAAGTAGGTTACACATTTGGAACTAAGTCTTGATTACACCATGGCAGAGCACATTATTTAAGGCTGAGTTTATGTCACTATACTCCCTTCAATGTGGTGCCACCAAGTCTGTGCATGTGAATCCCACCAAACGTGTCTGTGGGCCCTTGCTGAGTATGGCCTTCGGTCTACACTGCAGTCCTGCAGGCCTCACACCAATCCAATGCTGTCCGTCCCAGGCAGGACACGGCCTCCATGCCGCCTGCGCACCTGCTCAGCTCTGGTGCCACTACCTCTGTCAGCCACAAATCTAATACACATGCCATTCCAACATTGTGCATTAGAGATCTAGGAGGAGATGGCTGGACAGCAGTTAACCCGCACTGACCGCAGCCTACGGCCAACACTGCGACCAACTAATCACATTTTTGGAACTGAGTCTTGATTTCTTCATGGCAGTGTTCATGTCACAGTATGCAAGGAGAGGAGGAAGGAGAAAAGGCTCACCTTTACGGAGGTAATGGGACACTACCAAACACTGCACTGGTGCCACTGACTCTGTGCAGCGCAAGCCTACCACACATGGCTGTGGGCCACTGCTGACCGCTGCCTCCGGCACACACTGCGGTGGAGTAGGTCACACAATTTGAACTGAGTCTTGCTCTCTACATGGCAGAGTCCATGTCATTGTACAGGCCTCATCGCAGACTACATCCCCTTCCAGCTCTGGTGCCACTGAGTGTGTGCCCTGAAATTCATGGGCAATCTCTGTTTGAACGTCGGTGGCTTCTGAGCCCATGGGCTGGAGGTTGTCTTGATCTACATGTAGCTGATACTGACAAGGTGGAAAAGTGGAGTCTGTAGCAATCAACTCTGTCATTTGCCTGTTTCTGCATGCTCTGCCCTCTGCATCATGATATGGAATGACACCTTCCACAGTCCCCCACAAACAACCGCGACATTCCCCTTGGACATCGACGAGTACGCGCTCAGCTCGTGTGGCCCTACCTCAGTGCATCGCAAGTCACCGTCCCGTGGCGGTGTACCTATGCCGGCCGCTGTGCATCCGGGGCCACAAAGTCTGTGCTGCTCAAGTCAGGGACCCATGATGTTCGTACCTTGTACTGCTGATTGTCTGCTCACTGTTGGCGTTTCTGACAGCACCAATCAACCAACCCCTGAGTGGTGGCTTACACTACCCAACACCCATCCAGCACAGGCATCACTGGAGATGTGACCCTGTCAATAAAAGGGGCAGGGTGCACGTGCCCGTAGCCACTCTCACAAACTCACTCAGTGTATCCGTGTGGTTATTATGTATGCATGAGGGACTGGGGAGCATGTAGTCCAGTCACGCGTATGTTTTGTGGACATTGGAATAGTATGAGTATTCGCGGCTTTGGGGATGGAAGCTATGCCATAGGTCGCTGAGCCCTAATTCCTGCAAGCGGGTCAGACCCTCTGTCAAAAGGGCACCTGTCTGATGTGTGTGCTGGCATGATCTGTCTACGGTGTTGTTGAAAACCAGATTGAGGTCTCCCCCCAAGAGTATATGTCGGTCAGGTGTGACTGAGGCCTCTGTAAGAGCTGAGTGAAAGAAGCGCTCTTGTCCGTCATTAGGAGCATATACTGAACCAATGATGAATGTGATTCCGCCTATAGCAAATCTGTAAGTGATAAGTCTACCCTTTATCTTGGCCTCTTTATGCAGAATCACCCCCTGAAACTTCTGAGTTACCAGGATAGCCACCCCGGCTGTTTTAGTAGTATTGGAAGAGAAGAACTGATGCGGGAACTTTCGAGACTTAAGGCGGTGATAATCTTTTGCCAACAGGTGCGTTTCCTGCAACAAACAGATATCGGCTTGGATATGCTCTAGACATAGAAGCACCGCTTTACGCTTCACCTTCACATTCAAAGTGAGTATTTTTAAGTCTGGGAGCAGGCATTCATCCAGATAACAGAATAGAAAGCAATGTCGAGGCACCAAATCTGTTACCATTACGGCGTAGAACATGTTTGCGCTGTAGAGAGTTCATGCGACCCAGGCCTTTACTAGCCCGAGAGGTAGGTGGACAAGGAACTCCGAAACCCATCACCATACAAACCCTCCCCCCCTAAAAGGAAAACATTGGAAAAAAGATAGCAAAGACAAATTGTCCATCATCCATAGGTGATTGAAAGTGAAGTGAATTGGGGTAGTCCGTCAAAACCGAAGATCCCCATCCTCCCGCCAACAGCCTGGAGCAACAAACAAATGTTCGTGTGGCCCCCTGATATCGTAAGGTTCAGCCAGTCTGAGAGGAAGTCAGCTCCGTCAAAGCTGCCTCAAGTGCGGCTTGCTGGCCTTTCGTGATCTCCGCTGCAGGAGGTTTCCTAGCACGGCGTCTACGGCCCTGCTGGCGCCATTGGGGTCTGGAGTCATCCGGTTTCCGCCGTGGGGCTCCTGGTATCATTTCCTTCCACCGGAGGGTCCACGCCTAGCAAGCGGCAGGCCTCTGTCAGGGATCGCAGCTGGTATAGCTTGTTATCCATGCGGAACACCAGGTGGAAGGGGTGGCCCCAGCTGTAGGAGATATTGTGCTGCTGCAAATAAGTGGTGATGGGCCTAAAGGTTCTACGCTTTTGCAGGGTGAGGGCTGACAGATCCTGGTACAAGACCGGCGTCTGATCCCGGAATGTCAAGGGGTGACGCTGCCTAGCCTTCTGTAGGATCTTCTCTTTGGTGCGGTAGTCCTGGACGCAGACCAAGATGTCTGGCGGTGGTGTTGAAGGGGCCCTCGGGGGTCCCAACCTGTGCGCTCTGTCCAGACGAAGCTCAGTTTCTGAGGGTCTCTCCAGTATGTGATTGAATGCTCTTTCGCGTACTGGAAAAGATCTTTCATGTCATCCTCAAGCCTCACTCCACTGATCCTTATATTATGGCGTCATGAGCGATTCTCCAGGTCTTCAAGATAGGTCTGGAGGTCCACTTGTTGGTCATGAATTTGGAGCACCTCCTGTTGTAGTGCGGATAGTTCCGTGTCCCTTCCATCGCTTTTTTCCTTGAAATCGGCCACCCGTTCCCCTATACTATCCACATCTCGGCGGCCCGCCTTGAGTTCCTCTGTAAATTCTTTCTTAAGTGTTTGGATATCCTCCCTCAGGGCCATAAACATGGATTCTAAGAAGGCTTTGGTGATCGGTTCCGCTCCCTCGGCACTCTCAGATGTGGATTGGGCATTGCCGGATGCCATGGTGGCGAGCTGTTGACCCGCCTGGGCTTTTGCGATCAGGTCCTTCAATGTTTTATCCTTGTGACCTCGGGAGGAGGACATATCGTGCACAGGTGCTTTCTCAGGGGATCGTGAGTTGGGCGTGTGGCCCACAGGTCTCAAGCCCAGCATGATAGAAACGCCTGGATCCGAACTACTTGCCCTTCCCACAAAGTTTCAGTGCTTGCGGTAGGTAGGGTACAATGGTGGGCCGACCTATAGTGTCGGTGTATTCACTCAGGGGGGGTCCCCAGTGTCTCAAACAATATGCTCTCTCCAATAGTCTGAACCACTCTCTTCTGCTACGCCTAACCTCCAGGCCTCCCAATGCCTTACAGTTCCTACAGGCAGTCACCCCCGGTGCCTTCACACTCCCCAAGGCAGCACCCAAGGGCCAGTCTTCGTCGAAGGTGCTCTCGATCCACCCAGTCTCTGCTCGGCCGCCGGTGGCCAGTTTGCCGTCTCCAAAGACCCCCCAGACAGTTATCCCAGTGCAAGGGCCTCCCCAGGCCCCTAGGGCCCCCAACAACTCAATGTCAGACTCACTGTCCAGTGTCCGGCAACCAGCTACCGCGCTGTCTGCTTATCTCATACGAGGCCCCCAGTGCTCACCTCCCCCGTTTCCTGCTCTCCTGTGAGGCTCACCAGGCCGGACCTCTTGTTAGCTTCACAATTTCCAAGGCTGTGTCACTGGCTGGCCGGTCAGACCCTGCTTACATCGGCAGTCGGTTCCAACAAGCGGAAAAAAAATGGGAGGTTGCCCCTTCACCTGTTGCGCCAGTTGCAAGATTGCCCTCCAATCCTGCTCTCTCATGTGACACCCAGCCTTGGCGCCCGTCTAATATAGGCCAGGGATCAAGTCAATGTCTGAGGCTGGGCAGGCCTCCCCCTGCACCCTCGTTGCGGCTGCCCAGCAATCCCCAGCTCCCCTACCACAGCACCCACAGTAGATCCTCCCCGGCACGGTAAGTGCTACTGGGCCCGCACCAGTGTTCAGCTGCAGGGGGGTGCCAGCGACTCCACAGGGTCCTCTACTTCAGGTGTGTGGGCCTAGTATCTGCCAAGTCACTGTCCTAAGATGGTGGGCGGGTACCTCTGATTCCTGGATCTTCATCTGGACTTCTGCAGGTGGGATTCTGCCACCTCCCATGCGGGGGCCTCCCCCGGTGTCCACACTGGCAGGCAGGACCTCTCCTGGGCCACTCACCAGCTCCCCAGCCACACTCCTACGGGGCCCACCAGGTCGGACCGTCTGTCACTCTCACGCCCCACAAGTATTTGGCCTCTGCACATCCAGTTCCGCACTCAGCTCTCCACAATCAACAAATTGGCGGCCTCACCTGCGTCTGCCGCAATGTCATCCTGGCCTGCTCTGTATGCCGCCTCCTCTCTATTCTCTTCCTAACCCTCGTGTTCTGCCAGGCCCGGCCTCCTCCGAGCCCTCGTGTTCTGTTAGGCTAGGGCAGGGGAGGGGGCCCAGGTCCAGTCTCGGGCCGCTCTGATTCTCGCTTCTCAGCTCTGACAACTCATTGGGCAGCGGCCCCCACACATGAGCACTGCCCAGCTCGCACCGCAATTCCCCAGAGGGAGAGCGCCAAAGTCTGCAGATGAGCCCGCAGCCCCCTCCGTACCGCTCAGTATCAGGAACGCCACTCACTCAAAATGGCGGTCCAGGCCTTTCATCGCGACACTCCACCGGTCCCCTGCCGCCTTGGCCTCACTACTCCATCGTCCACCAGACCCAGGTCGGTGTGCCGGCGTCCTTTCTGAGGGCCATTGCTCCCTCCAGGCTGAACGGGGATCAGGACTCCGCGTCACCGGACCCTCTCCGTCCCGACTGCAGATCCCAGGCGTAATTGAGTGGCCCCATCGGCGCAGCGCGCCGTTTGCTCAACTCAGGCGATATGCCTGAAGGGGCACCGTCTCCGTTCTAAGTTGGCCCCCCACGGCACCGGGACCTCTCATGCTCTTTGAAATGGGCCGACAGTAGCTAAAACGGCCTTAGGATCGGTGCTTTGTTAGGCCGTCGGCAGGAGCTCGAGAGCAGTACATCTGCTCACACCGCCATCTTAGCCATGCCATAAACAACTTTTTAAACACTCATGGTATATTCACGTTACAGTAAAAGAAGTAGAACACCTTACAATTATTAACAGGGGTTGTGTTGACCCATAAACGGGTAAAAGCTTCTAATGCTAGGAGTGGAGCAGTGAAACTAACAACAGACTGAGGACAGGATGTGGCCTAACAGCTAGTGCAATTGAGCGCAAAGCTGGGCTACTGGGTTCGAGTCTCAGCAGAGATTCTGAACATTATGTGATTCTGGCCTAATCATTTAATCTCCCGTGCCTAACAAACTAAAGGTGTCCGTCTTTAGCAACTGGTGCTCAGGTAAAGCGTTCTGATACCTTCGGGTCGAGTTTGCGCTTTATAAAACTCCCAAAAAAACAGTGACCAGTGTTACTAATGATCAATCAGCTGCTCAGAAGGAACCTAAAAGGGATACCATTTTTTCTGACACAATTGGGCAACTGACAGAATTGCTGAATCAAAAGCTTAAAAACACACTGGGGCATATTCTCAGGGAGTCATCGCAGAGTTATCAGCACTTTATCGCAGCCAAAGTCACAATAAAATGATCACCCTATTCACAAGCTGGTGCTAACAGCCCATAGCATCAGTTTACCTGTGATAGCAGCCGCACAAAACATCGCCACAGATGACCCCAGCAACTATCCCTAATGAGATGCAGAGTAGGCGTTCCTGTGCAAAAAGCCGCAACAAGACCACTCCGCAACATTGTCAACCACCAGCCAGATCGGCGATAAGAACTTAAAACAGGCGATAAGGCGCATTAGCAGCAGGAAATTAACACCTGCTTAGACCTGGTGTTAAGTCGGACGGCACCAGAAAAGGGTGCCCAGCCCAGACCCACAACTGAAGAACAACAGATGCCATGGAGCTACTGATCATGCAGCTCGGAGCCCCAATAGGCCTACAACACCCACCGCCACCACCCCCAGGCCTGCCCCCTCCAGGACCCTCCCCACACCTCCACCCCCAGGCCATCACAGAGGCAGCGCAGGCACAGACCGCGGCCCTTCAGAAAACGCACCAGCCTCACAGACTTAACACCAGAGTATGTCATTGCCGACTACAGGCTCAAAAAGACAACAATCCTCCACATCCTGAACATCATTGCCCACAGGCTGACAGTACCACCACAGTGGACAACCAACATCCCTCCACAGACAAAGCTGCTGGCTGTGCTGCACCTGTTGGCCTCTGGTACCTTCCACCCAACAACAGCCAGAGTCGGAGGAGTCTCACAGCCAGCCCTATCAAAGTTCCCCCCTGTAAGTGTGTGCGGGGTGGGCTGGCCTGGCGTATGCCAGGTCAGCGTAGGGGTGTGAATAAAGAGCACGTAGCCTTGGGCGTGGTCCTCTTCTGGAATGCCCCACGTCCCTGCCATGGTGGTGTTTCTCACCCCGCCGTGAGCTGTGTTGCCTGGGATCCTGTGCGGCTGCTGCACCCCAGGCCGCTGGTCCCCGAAGCCGTCATGGCTACCCGTGCGCACCCAGGTATCACTGCCCACCTGCCGAGACCCGCGTGTGTCAAAAAGGGCCCACCGCATGCCGCTGCAAGCTCCAAGCTTGAGGCACCTGACCTTGGCAGCCTCCTCAGACCATCACGGCCTCCGCCACACAGGTCTGTGGAACACCTTTCTCATCTACGTACTCCACCAGTATACACAGCGGACAAGTAGGTTACACATTTGGAACTAAGTCTTGATTACACCATGGCAGAGCACATTATTTAAGGCTGAGTTTATGTCACTATACTCCCTTCAATGTGGTGCCACCAAGTCTGTGCATGTGAATCCCACCAAACGTGTCTGTGGGCCCTTGCTGACTATGGCCTTCGGTCTACACTGCAGTCCTGCAGGCCTCACACCAATCCAATGCTGTCCGTCCCAGGCAGGACACGGCCTCCATGCCGCCTGCGCACCTGCTCAGCTCTGGTGCCACTACCTCTGTCAGCCACAAATCTAATACACATGCCATTCCAACGTTGTGCATTAGAGATCTAGGAGTTGATGGCTGGACAGCAGTTAACCCGCACTGACCACAGCCTACGGCCAACACTGCGACCAACTAATCACATTTTTGGAACTGAGTCTTGATTTCTTCATGGCAGTGTTCATGTCACAGTATGCAAGGAGAGGAGGAAGGAGAAAAGGCTCACCTTTACGGAGGTAATGGGACACTACCAAACACTGCACTGGTGCCACTGACTCTGTGCAGCGCAAGCCTACCACACATGGCTGTGGGCCACTGCTGACCGCTGCCTCCGGCACACACTGCGGTGGAGTAGGTCACACAATTTGAACTGAGTCTTGCTCTCTACATGGCAGAGTCCATGTCATTGTACAGGCCTCATCGCAGACTACATCCCCTTCCAGCTCTGGTGCCACTGAGTGTGTGCCCTGAAATTCATGGGCAATCTCTGTTTGAACGTCGGTGGCTTCTGAGCCCATGGGCTGGAGGTTGTCTTGATCTACATGTAGCTGATACTGACAAGGTGGAAAAGTGGAGTCTGTAGCAATCAACTCTGTCATTTGCCTGTTTCTGCATGCTCTGCCCTCTGCATCATGATATGGAATGACACCTTCCACAGTGCCCCGCAACCCACTGCGACATTCCCCTTGGACATCGACGAGTACGCGCTCAGCTCGTGTGGCCCTACCTCAGTGCATCACAAGTCACCGTCCCGTGGCGGTGTACCTATGCCGGCCGCTGTGCATCCGGGGCCACAAAGTCTGTGCTGCTCAAGTCAGGGACCCATGATGTTCGTACCTTGTACTGCTGATTGTCTGCTCACTGTTGGCGTTTCTGACAGCACCAATCAACCAACCCCTGAGTGGTGGCTTACACTACCCAACACCCATCCAGCACAGGCATCACTGGAGATGTGACCCTGGCAATAAAAGGGGCAGGGCGCATGTGCCCGTAGCCACTCTCACAAACTCACTCAGTGTATCCGTGTGGTCATTAAGTATGCATGAGGGACTGGGAACATTCCACATTACATTGTGCTGTGTACAGCTTGAGCAACCATGTCACCGCAGGCAGTGGTGTAGACCTGGGACATGTAACCATGTCATATCTCCGTGTGAGCGTAAGTGGGGTGTACAGGCGTATGACAGTACTGCGTTTGGGTGTGGCTCCTCCACACGTGGATCTGGGTGTGGTGCAGTGTAGGCCTTGCCAAGGATGTGGCTGATGCGTGTGTCTCTGTTGTAGTGTCTGCGCCACCTATCCTGCAATCGACAATGTTGCTATGTGTGCGTGCTCGGCCGAAGGGGTACGTGGGGGAGGGCATGCCTTGCCGGGGTCAGGGATCACACATGCCATCTGTTGTGTGTGTCGCTATTAGCACAGCATGAGCCAAAGATGTACCCTCAACTGCATGTCGAGTTCAGCCAAACAGGTGCTCTACATCTGTGTAAGCTCTGTCCTAGCAATGGGCCTACACACACGTGGCCGGCCACATTCTGCGCAGCATCATCACTGTGTCGTAGTCAGGTTTGCGGACATGCGCAGACAGGCATGACAATGGTCTGCTGTAGGGGTGCATGTGATGAACTCTCACTGCGCACACTCGTGAATGTGCTTGTGGGGTAGGTGCAGCAGTGAGGCTATGTAATACACAGTGATGTCACTCATTAGCAACACGCAGAACATGTTATACAGAATTACTGAGTCACACATATCACACACCAATGAACCAGTGAGCCTGCCAATACATCATGCAGTGCGTTGTCTTGACTCATGTCTCTCTGCACTGTCACTGGTGACCAAGGATATAAACTCTGTTCTTGGATGATGACACCCCTCTGAGCCCCATCCACACAGAGGCAGTACATTTTGGCCCACAAAGGCACCAGGGGCATTGTGGAGCGCACATTTGGCATGTTGGAGTCACGTTTTAGATGCTTGGACGGCACAGGTGGAAGGCTCCTGTACAGCCCAGACCTCGTGTGCAAGATGATCGATGCATGTTGTGTGTTGCACACCATATGTGTACGCAGCAAAGCCCCATGATACGAGTGCCAGATGCACCGGACGATGATGATGAAGATGAGGCAGGTGGACCACACCCGACAGCAGCCGCAGCAGGAATAGCCCGTAGGGACTACATCATTGACAATTTCTTCTCTGGTTGACGTCACATTGTGGGGGTCCTTAGCAGTAATAGGACAGTACATTGACTGACCACAGGCACAGCATGTGCTAATAAATGCATTCCAATACACATTCCCTGCGTCCACGTCACTCATCTGTACAGGCACTTCACTCAGACAAGTGTGGGTGCACCATGTTGTGCTGACAATTTAGGAATTTGTTGGTGGGAGTGTCACCTGTGTGCAGTGAAGCTGTTTAGGTGTCACGTATTCGTACTGCCAGTTCTGTGTGGCACAGTTGTTACGTATCCCACTCTTCAGCGTTTCACATGTGTCCCAATTCATTCCATTTTGGCTGTCATTTGTGGCCTACAAGTGGCAACAGGGATTCTTTTGGACTCAAGTCCCATGACATGGGCGACATGTACGTAAGGCGGAATCACTGCCCTTACATTGGGTCATGCTTTCAATTATTGCTTGATCATGGACATGGCACGTCGGTGTGCAGGGGGTGTTGTTTGGCCCTCTGCAATGTGAAGAGGAGAAGCGGTTCAACAGTGTGTTCTATGTTTGTTGCTTTTTGTATCGCGATTGTCCTCATCGCAACTTTTTTTGCGTTCGTGTTTCGCATTTTTGTGGCTTGGCGTTGATTTTATCTCAGTCATTTGACGAGTTATCCGGAGACTATTGCATGGCACCGCCGTGTTTTGAATACTTAGTTAACACCTCGTCATTTTCCGACGATAGACTGGGACGCTGAGAGTTGCATTAAGTTACTTTTGCGATGGTTTTCATATGTTCTTGAGAATATGCCCCACTGTTTTGTAAATGGGATTAATAAAAAACAATGTGGTGAAATATCAATTTCTGACATGCTATTACGATCAGATTGAATTTATCATATTTAATGCATTGTCAGTATTAGCAGGCATAGCTAATACATTATTCATGTGAAGTTATAAAATATTGAACACAGTGCTCCGTGTAATTCTGATGTTTTGAAATGACAGCCTTTGAGCGGACCTGGGGCTCTGGGCCAACATTATTTAAAGTGCCCACCTATCAACATTAACTAATACTGTATGAAGAGGAGTGGAGGTCGGCATGATGTTTCGCAGGCAGAGGATCTCTAAATGATGTTGGTCCATGACAACCACAGGGTTCTGTGTATGGTCTTAAACATGTTGTAGGCTTGTCTTCGTGGTTGTGACTTTGCAGTAGTAAAAAAATGAAACGTTCACACCATTGCTTCAGCATCACAATAGTAGAAAACTCATTCACCAGGTTTGAAGCATATATTTAAACCTGATACACCTCACTCCATATCTTTCATAGAGGGCATATTACATTTAATATTCAGAAAAGGTGCCCAGAAATCCAATTACATTTGGAGTGCTTCACAACCTAATAAATGGTTTGAAGCACTATATAGAGGCTGCAATGCAATATAATCCAATCAACTGATAACAGAAGAGTGGAGATATATGGAAGGGTAGCAACAACAGTTTTTGCACCCAGGTGTTCCAAGCAACATCACAGACAGGAGCGAATGGAGAGGTGTGGCGCCGCGGCCAGGGTGACTGACGCTGGAATCTGGGGATCACGGTTCGATCCCCGGCTCCGGCGGCAGGTTAGCCCAGCACCATGCGACTCTGGGCAATAGCTTGCTTAATCTTCCCGACGGCCCCCAGCGCCTAGAGACCCTAACGGGTGATTGTGCGCTATACAAATGTGGATTATTATTATTATTTATAATGTACAGTTGTCTTTGGAATCACTTGACCTCAAGCTTAAAAACACATCATTGTTGACATCTATTCATCTACTGTGTTAACTAGTGTATGACCTACCTATCTCGAATATGACCCCTGAAGCGGACTCCATGGATCAGCTGTGCAGGGGAGAAGGATTCATGGGGGACCAATACAGAAGGTGTAATTCCCTTCAAAAATCTCTGGCCACCTGGAACTCAGGCCAATTCCTACTCTCGACCTACCATTTACATGTACAAAGTGAAACGTGCAATCCCTGCACCCTCCTACTCCTCACTGAAGGCTTCCATCTTTCCTTCCCTGCAAATTCATAAAAAAACTGATGTACGGCTGCCCGCGCCCGTGGTCTGTTCAGACTAGGCGTAAGGAATGATGCAGGGCTTTTACAATGGAACTCACCCATGTGTTCTGACGCATAGCTGGAGTTGGTCAGTTTTGTGACCAACTCCAGCAATGCATCACTTTTGCTCCAACAGATGTCTCAGAATTTCTGATGCATCTGTTAATCCTTGAGCCATGGAGCCCTGTATTGTAAGCACAGCGCTTCCATGGTGTCGCAAAGACATTTGGTGCAGGTGCAAGGAAACTGGTGCATCGATGCCGATGCATCAGTTTCTTCTAAATGAGGCCCTAAATGATTTTCAGTCATGCATTAGAGACGTGATTCAGATCCAAGTATTCAGGGTCCAAGATGGCAGCTAAGCTGGGACACCACATATGTAAGATCTGCCTTGTTAGCCTTTTCCATGCTCATGACAGCTCCACGCCATCATGAGCAACGGGGGCGTGTGCTCATGACGGTGTGGAGCCGTCATGCAACTGCCGCCCGCCAACGTTCCGCCTACGAGGCACTAATTCCCTGCCTGTGCGGGCGAATTAGTGAGTGGGCGGGATCATGACGGCTCCACGCCGTCATGAGCACACGCCGCCTGTGAGTTATGCCAGCGTGGAGCCGTCATGAGTAAGTGAGCGCCACGCCCACCCCATAGCCCCGCCTGCGCCGCAGCCGAATTCGCACCGCGGCGAAAATGTTAACCAACTACCACGTTTTTTGTTGTGGTTTGCAACACCAAACAGACTCCAACTGCTCTTTGCAGAGTGCCATGTGGAAACAAATCTTGCTTTTTGAAAAGATAGCCTTGTTAGTGCTAGAAGGAAGCAATCCTTTTTCTTTTGGTTTCCCATTGACATGCGAGAGGCTGCAGCATAGAATGCATGGAGAATGAAGAAGGATGCACTAAGTGTGTGTCATATTATACATTAAGATGTGTAAATCTCTCTTCTCCTGGCCATGTCTGTTCCCTTGCTGACCCGAAATAGAGAAGTAGGAAAATTGTGAGAAAGAGAAGGCTGGGGCCATAAAGGGTATACCTAATAAGAAGGGAGGCCAACTACAATTAAATATCTCTTCTATTGCGAGACCTGAGTAACCTACAGATAACTTGTTATTTTCTTCCATTTCCAAACCGTCACTGGGATACGCACACTGAATGTGAACCCCAGAATATTGATAAGACACAATATTGAGGACAAAATATTGTAAAAAATATATCTACAGGTAAGTAAGTCTAGATTTTCCATACGTAACTCCACATATATGAACTTACGAGGTACAGATCTCAACATGATACGTAGATGTGGCGTTAGGAAGTGCAAGTCTATACTTCCCTATATCTTCTTACCTTTTGATATTTAGCCCCTTGTTATTCTGACCTCAATATTCTCGTTCAAGGAAATTTGGGGGCGATATCAATAGTAAAATCTCTCACTTGAGATTCTCCAGTGGAGAAGCATTTCTGTTCCGAATAGTGAGTTACCTAGAATCAAAACCTTTGCAAAGAACTGAAAGACTATGGTCACAGATACTCTAAAAAGAGCCAAGTTTGTATACGCTATTGGGTACCAAAAACCCTAGGCATAGAGATGTGGACCAAATTAAAAACTATCTTAAAAAACAAGTCGCAGTTCAGAAGCTGTGGGAGCATGTCATGAGATACAATATAGCATAACTGACCACTGTAATGGTCAATAATATTACTTGTTGGCCATCATCTGAATAGTGTGCCTGAGTTGCATGCAATGAACATAGAGTGAATGGGACAATAGCTCACTTAAATGACACTTGCAATGGTCAGCAGTGCTATTTCCATATGAATGTACCAGCACTGCAAGCCTCACCCTCTGCGGGCAGGATGCCTCACTGAGATAAACACTCACTGTTATCCTTACCAGTTTGGTCAAATGAGTACCATTTAACTGAATAACACTCATGCCTTGTATTTAATGGGATAAGAGGTAACTGAAGAGCACTACATCATAAAAACTATTATTATCTATTTACAGTGGATCACTGACATAATATCGAGGGACAGAATATCTACTAGCAAAAATATCGATAACAAAATATCGACAGACAGAATATCGAGTTTGTTTCTACAAACAGGTAAGTACAAAAATATCGAGTACAAAATATCGTTTTCAAAAATGTAGTTTATAAAAATATCAACTTTATTAAAAACAGTGTTAAATTAAATTAATAGTAAAAATTAATTACTAAAATATACTTAAAAATACTTAAATTAACTTACAATAATTAAATAATTAATGAAAGTTATAAAAAACATGTTTACAATCATATTTGTTAAAACATATATATATAGTAACATAATATAATTGAATAATATCCAATATTATTACCGTACGATAGCAGAAGTGTTAAAATTACTATTCCCACTCCAAAGAGTGCAACAGTAGGGAAAGCGTTGGATAGCGTAGGGGTAAAAATTACTATTCCCACTCCAGTCAGTGCAACAGTAGGGAAAGCGTTGGATAGCGTAGGGGTTAAAATTACTATTCCCACTCCAGTGGGTGCAACAGTAGGGAAAGCGTTGGATAGTGTAGGGGTTAAAATTACTATTCCCATTCCAGTGGGTGCAACAGTAGGGAAAGCGTTGGATAGCGTAGGGGTTAAAATTACTATTCCCACTCCAGTTGGTGCAACAGTAGGGAAAGCGTTGGATAGCGTAGGGGTAAAAATTACTAATCCCACTCCAAAGAGTGCAACAGAAGGGAAAGCATTGGATAGCGTAGGTGTAAAAATTACTATTCCCACTCCAGTGAGTGCAACAGTAGGGAAAGTGTTGGATAGCGTAGGGGTTAAAATTACTATTCCCACTCCAGTGAGTGCAACAGTAGGGAAAACATTGGATAGCGTAGGGGTTAAAATTACTATTCCCACTCCAAAGGGTGCAACAGTAGGGAAAGTGTTGGATAGCATAGGGGTAAAAATTACTATTCCCACTCCAGTGGGTGCAACAGTAGGGAAAGCGTTGGATAGGGTAGGGGTAAAAATTACTATTCCCACTCCAAAGAGTGCAACAGTAGGGAAAGCGTTGGATAGCGTAGGGGTAAAAATTACTATTCCCACTCCAGTGAGTGCAACAGTAGGGAAAGCGTTGGATAGCGTAGGGGTAAAAATTACTATTCCCACTCCAGTGGGTGCAACAGTAGAGAAAGCGTTGGGTAGCATAGGGTAAAAATTACTATTCCAACTCCAAAGAGTGCAACAGTAGGGAAAGCGTTGGATAGCGTAGGGGTAAAAATTACTATTCCCACTCCAGTGAGTGCAACAGTAGGGAAAGTGTTGGATAGCGTAGGGGTTAAAATTACTATTCCCACTCCAGTGAGTGCAGCAGTAGGGAAAACCTTGGATAGCGTAGGGGTTAAAATTACTATTCCCACTCCAGTGAGTGCAACAGTAGGGAAAGTGTTGGATAGCGTAGGGGTTAAAATTACTATTCCCACTCCAGTGAGTGCAACAGTAGGGAAAGCGTTGGATAGCATAGGGGTAAAAATTACTATTCCCACTCCAATGAGTGCAACAGTAGGGAAAGCGTTGGATAGCATAGTGGTAAAAATTACTATTCCCACTCCAGAGAGTGCAATAGTAGGGAAATTAAATACTTCATATATTATTTCAATAAATATAAATTAATATCCATAAAAAATGTATTAAAAGTAAGTACAAATTTAATATAATATAATATTTACACTATGAAAATTACAAATTAAAATAAATTATTACAATTATTTACCTATTAATACAAATTAATTACAAATTAACAATTAATAATTTAACATTTACAAATTAATTAACAATTAATTCAAATTAAATACAATTAAATACATTGATTTATTTAATTAATTATAAATAAATTACTTCCCACCATATTCCCCTATAAACCCACAACCCACTACAGAAAAAAAATGTGTAAAATTAACATAATTAGCAATTAATCAAATAAATAAAATTAATTGGCAATTCAAATTTGATTAATTACCCATAAAAATTAATTAACAATTAATTCTAAAACAATACCAATAAATATTTTAACATATTTAATTAATTATAAATAAATTACTTCCCACCCAATTCCCCTATAAACCCACAACCCGCTACAGATAATAAATTAGTAAAATTAACATAATTAGCAATTAATCAATTAAATACAATTAATTGCCAATTAAAATTTAATTAATTACCAAATATAAAATAATTAACAATTGTTAAAAATGAATACCAATAAATAAATTTACATATTTAATTAATTATATTTAAATTACTTCCCATCCTATTCCCCTATACACCCACAACCCGCGATAGAAAATAAATTAGTAAAATTAACATAATTAACAATTAATCAATTAATTACAATTATTTGCCTATTAAAAATTTAATTAATTACCAAATAAATTAGTAAAATATAACATAATTAACAATTAATCAATTAATTAAAATTAATTGTCAATTAAAATTTAATTAATTACCAGATATAAATTAATAACAATTAATTAAAAAATGAATACCAATAAATAAATTGACATATTTAATTAATTATAATTAAATTACTTCCCACCCTATTCCCCTATAAACCCACAACCCGCTACAGAATTAAATTACGCAAAAATTAAAAAAACTAATTTCATCAATTAAAATAAATTATAACATAAATACACACTTTTCACACATATAATAACATAAAAAAACACTATAAAAAATTCGATATTATTAAAAATTCGATAATTTTAATAACCTATATTATATACTTCCATATTTTAACTGTCTATTTTTTTAACATTCGATATTACATTACTTACCTTAAAAACGATATTTTTGATGTCTATATTCTGTCTAGTCGATATTTTGTCCATTCTATATTTAAAACTCGATATTATGTCCATTCGATATTTTGTAGTCGATATTTTGACTATTTACCATTTACAGTGTGTCCTCAACTTTGTTTTCTCTGCATCTTGTTAGGACTGGCATGAGCCAAGACATTTGAATTTTAATAAAATGAAATGTATTTTATCCTTTCTTGCTTTAGGAGGCTTTGAGCCAGTTTGCTTCATCCATTGGTCTGCCAGTATGGCATCCACATTTTGTTCCCCTTGACGCAGCATAAATCATTGGGCACAGGATAAGCCAACTTCAGCTATTCGCTTACCTCTATTTGAGCGACTGCATTCTGCTCTTGCGCAATGTGCAATTACAGGTAAAAAGTAGTCGGCATGTACAGTTTTACAAAAATTATTTGCAAACACTGACAAAGCCAAAAGATGGCATCCAGCGCCAGGCCTTTTGGCTTTGCCAGTGCTTGCTTCTCAGTTCCACCAGAGACTGGGAAACATATTTTATCCTCAGGCCCCTTATGCCTCCGTTTAGGGCTGCAGGCTTCCTTCCTTCGGCTAAAATGAGTGCACCTTTATGTTAGTGAAGACTACAGGTCTGTACATGGGGATATACCTTTTATTTTAAAAAAAATTAAGTACACCTTCCAAGAGTGGCTGGTGTGAGAGATTACAACCTCTCCCTACCTTGAGCTTCTTTTATAAAAAAAAGAATGTGGCATTGGTATCACAATATGATCAAAGATAAAGCAATCGAGTGCGGGAGACACAGTAACATGTTTGTTAAGCCACGGGCCCATTGTGAGATGGAATTTATCCCAAGCGTAAGCCCCTCTCGGGCAACATCCTGAGGAAGTCACTGAAGGACTTAAAAGGTGAGCTTGGAAGGGATACATTTGATGTGTATGCCCATATGCAAGGTGCACACGTTTATATGTGTTTTAACTGGAGAGAACATGGAAAGTATGAAGATGGTGCTGGTGTACAGGGGCAAAATGCAAGACCCCTCAGCCCCTATGGGGCAGGGAGGACTTTAGTGGGCCCTCAGCTCTTCAAGGGGGCCCCATTCAGGTCAAGGTCAATGAAATCTGTGAGATATAGGAAACTCGGAGGCCCCTCATCACATTCTGTAGAGGGGCCCTGTCAGTTTGTATTACGCCACTGCTGGTAGGAGTTAATCTCATTCAGGTCAAATGTGTGACAAGTCAATGAGTGATTTAACTAGTCAGATTGAAAGTACTATTATCAAGTTGACTGAAAGTTGATTGATTGGCAGGTGTTATCATCATGTGGACACACTGATAGGGTTTATAGATACAATAAGAATACAAGACAGTGATGGATGGAATACTTTAATTAATCTCAGTCACTGGTAATCACTCAGGTCGCATCTCAATCCATAGTTATTTTGCACACCATGCCACCTGTTTGGACACAGCAATATGCAAATCAGTCTCGACCTTGCTCCAATAGGAACAGTCCAGCCCAAACTGCCAAGCCAGGTTTTCCCTGAACCGGAACACAAGCATCCAGGACAGGTTTCACCCTAGTTATGGGCTCATCAGCTGGTTACAGCTTGGTTGATAGATAGGCATTGGCCAGCACCACATTAGCGCCGTGTTTTAGGTTCTCTAATTTGATTAGTGTGCATTAGTGATATTAGATGCCACTGGCTTCCAGACAAGCAATGTTGAAGGATTGGTGGCACTGATTGACTGGTGTATAAGGTGACTGGCCTTTAGCCAATCCGATGCCAAATGCTGGGTGGCAGAAATGTAGTGAAAGTGTGTGTTCACTTGTCAGTCTGTGGTGAACAACTACCTCTGGAAGAACTCCAATGAACATGTCCCTGCAGAGAGGTGCTCCAGAAGAAGGGTCTTTCTGGGAGTGGGTTCTGCTTTGAAGGAGAAAAGCTCACCCTGCAAGAAAGAAGTGACTAAGTGGGAGAAGCACAGGGATAAAGATTCAAAATGCAGCCGCGGCCCGTGCAGGTAAGAGCGGTGGGTGTTGGGGCTGGGTGGGAGGTATTTCGACAGACGACAACGAGGGAAAATTAAATAAAGAATTCATTTTCCCCTGTGCTCATCTGTCGAAATCCACAACCTCCACCCGGCCCCACCGCCCTACCGCTCTTACCAGCACAGGCCGCAGCTGTCAATATGGTGACCCTGGATGGTCTGAGTTGTCCCAGCTCAAGCCCCCAGCTATCTTGACAGTGGTATGGTGCTCCGCAGCCAATGAAAGAACATTAACAAGGGCTCACATTGTAATTCATTACATTTGATCTCCACTTGCGTTAAAGCTTTTGTCCTGCGAGCCTTGTGTTTTTTCTGGACTATGTTTTTGAAGTGATTAGAGTTCAACATGATGAGACAGAGAATCCCATTAGGGGATCCTCCCCATTGACTAAAGGATTTTAATAAATAACGCTGCAAGATTAGTTCATATCATTAGGGATAGCCCTTTTCCAGTTCTTACTTTACCTTTAACAACGTAATGCCCTGTGGGAGTCATAGCCTTGGTTTCTTTCCAGTGACCCAATTGAAGATAAGCCTCTGAAAGCAATGATTTGCAAAATGAAAGCTCAGCACTGAAATTCAGTGTCCCTGCTGACGCAAAATTCATCTCCTACCCCTATCAAACAGAGGGGCATATTACCAACAACTAGCGATAATTATCGCTGTGTTGGCTTAGCGGGAATATTACTATCGCCGCCCTTCACCTGTTTTTATCACTGAGATACCTTGCTATTAGCAAGGTTTATCTCAGGAGCGATAAAAAACAGGTGAAATGCGTGAATATCGCTGACAATACAGCGATATTCAGGCATTACCGTGACAATGCTCTTAGCCATGTTATCCACCTCTCATTGGATAACATGGCTAAGAACTGGTCACGGCAGGCATTAGCTTTTGGAGATATTCGCGCTTAGCACGAATATTTCCAAAACTACGCCTGTGTTGATCATAGGCGATAGCGATTGCGCTGACATTTTGGCATTCCCACTTTGCATGTCATTAGCGATAATTATCGCTGGCATGCAAAGTGGGCCCCAAAATGCCCGCTATCGCCTACAAGCTGTCACTAACTGGTGTTAGCGACAGCTTGGTAATAGGGTGATAAAATTATCGCCGCTTCAGCGGGAAAAAGTCCCGCTAAAGCGGCGATTATGGCCCTTGGTAATATGCCCCAGGGTTTCTTTACTTTATCACTCTGGATGGCTAATTCTCATTGCAGGCCACATGCCCAAGTCAGCATTAGATGGGAACAGCCTTCTTGACCCATCGGTTCTTTCGATTGCACTGAGCAGATGGAAAACATCAATGTACAAATGGGTGAATTATCTCCCTTAGTGTGAGAATACACGGGAACTGAATCTAGCTCTTCGGTCAGTCGGACAGCAGGAAACACCATTGCACAGCTGGAGACCACCTCCTTCTAAAGATCTGTGAACAAGTGTCTACACCAACGCACACCATGGTCGAGATATAAAGGGGAAGAGGATGTGGGCTAATGGCCAGAGCTGCAGAGTTTGGCGTTGGGGAACCAAGCTCGAGCCTCAGCGTCACCTCAACATCCCGTGATTCTGGGCAAATCATTTAATCTCCCCGTGCCTGCCAAAAAAACAAATGTATCCTTGTGTAACGTAACTGGTGCTCATGTAAAGCGCTCCAATACCTTTGAGTCAAGTTTGCGCTATATAAAATTGCAAAAAAAAATACAGTTTTAGTTTTGATGCTCCGTATGCAGGAGCGGCCCGTGCGGGTAAGAGTGGTGAAGCCAGGTTGGAAAGGGGGGGTGGATTTGACAGACGACCACGAGGGCAAATTAAATAAATTATTATTTTTCCCTCATCGTCGTCTGGTGAAATCCCCACCCCACCCGGCTCCACTGCCTCACCTATCTTACTGGCATGGGCCGCCGCTGCCCATATGTTGGCTTTAAGAGGACTTCATTAAAGCATGCAGAGTTCCTTAGGATCAGAGTGTAAAACGTTTTTAATTGGTAATGTCTGCCTAGTGATTCAAATATGTACAGACCACCTAAAATAGCCAGCAGTGGCACAGAATAAGAGTTAACATCCCAAACATAGGTGAGAGGGATAGCGCTGAGAAGCAAGGAGGCAATGGAATTCATTTTACGACACATCCTTGCTCTACACAAAAGAGAAGAGACCTTTGTCTCGAGGACAACTGGGAGGGCATCTTGGGTTTACCTCGAAGACCGACTTTGATTTCTGAGAGTCAGAATTCATGAATGCATTTCCTGAAGTTGTAGCACATTTAAAATATAATGCTAATAATTAAAAAAAAAATGGTATCACTTCCTAATTCAAGTTTTCCTGCACGTATACAGAATATAATGGTTCAGGAATTTTGCAAGGCTTCGCGTAAGAATTCTCCATTCAGTCTAATAAATTATAAAGCACAGCACCATCCAAATACTTAAATACAGAGTACGTTCATCAAGATAAAAATAGCAACAGAATTAAATCCCGATTCTTTGCATCTTTCAGTTTAACACCGCTTTTAGATTTCATGCAATGTGTAAATTCACCACTCCCCCTGGTTTAGTCACTTGACTTCTTACAGGCGTACACACACAGTTATGCCCTTCCATAGCCCTCCTTGCCCTCTACATTCGAGGGGGGCAGAGAGACCTTTCCCCGACACCCTAGTATGTTCACGCTAGCATGACAGTTGTACCCCTGAGACAGACTAGTTTGTTTTAGTTTAAGTTGTACAAGTTACACATGTTCGCCTCTACAATTTCACTAGACGGCATTGTAGTAATGAAGCATATACACCAGTGGCGGCTGGTAACATTAATTAATGGTGATGCACTCAACATAAATGCTACCGGCCATCGGGCACTCCAACCCGATGTTTCTCTTCCAGCGTCAATCCTGGGGGTGACAAGGAGCAGAAAGGGAAGGGAAGGACTTCGCTCCTTGTGCAACGCAAAGCCAACCAATCCTGGATTGGTTGGAGCAGGCCAACCCAGCTCTCATTTTGAGGATCGGGACCTATGCCTGCAATCCCTCCGCTGTTTTACAGCGCTGGGATTGTTGGCTTTGAAGTGTCCATGTCAGATTCATGCGTATTGAGCACCTAGAACATCATCCTGCAATCTGCAGGAATCTGCCCCAGCATATTCCTGCCAGTGAAAGACTGCTGGCCCAGCTGATCTTTGATTCCAGCGGTGCTCGCGGTCTCGTGGCAGTCCGACTGCCGCAGTCATAATACTGCAGGCAGTCTATCAGTGTGGCGAGCGTTGGACGCCACCACGGGTACAACGGTCCTATAAACTGCCATACTCATAATAAGGGCCTTAGCCTTTCTCCACAATTAAGTGGGAACGAAGCTCAGATGATGATACCCCTCTGGACTACGTGGCAGATAACATGACTTGCCTTGTCTCGAGCCATTTGTCTATTCTTCATGCCCTTACATAAGCACCCCCAAAACCTTCTGTAATAACTAGAAATTGACAACACATTACAAATACCATAAAATAACAAACAACAGTGTGTAAGAGTACTCAAAGAGAAATCCAACGGACAGTGTAGGGTACATCTAGGGCCGGAGATTGAGGGGCCTATTATGATTGCGGTTTTTCCGCATCCTCCGGGCCGGCGGAAGCCACCGCCGGCCCAGAGGATGCGGAAAAACCGCAGCGGACCCACCAAAGACCCACCGCCACATTAGGATGGCTGGTGGGTCCTGGTTTCCGTTCGCAGCTTTTCTGCCGCGGTTGGCTTACAACCGCGGCGGAAAAGCTCTAATATGGTGGCGGTGCTTGAAAAGATGCTTTTCCGCGGCGGATTTTCCGCCGTGGAAAAGCATGTCGAACTTCACTGCGGGGGCCCGTTGCGGGGCCCCTAGGTGAAGGGGGGTAGGGGGTGCACATGGGGGGTACCTATGGTACCCCCTTGCATTTGTATGCAGAGATCGGCAGGCACCACGCGGTGCCTGCCGCTTTCTGCATACAAATGCAATGTATGCATTTTTAACATTGCGGCGGGTGCAGCTTGAAGCTGCACCCGCCGCAATGTTAAGGATAGAGGATGTGACCGCCACCCCGGCGGTCACATCCTAATCTTCACGGGGGGAACGCCGCTGCCCATGCGTACGTTCCCCCCTACTCTATGGTGGCGGACGGACTCAGGTCCGTCCGCCATCATAATCGGCCCCTTAATGATAACTATTAAGTCATGCTCAGCATGAAAATTATGCAAAATAATAGTTCTTAGCATGCTCACTTTATTAAATCAAGTATGTCACATCAACTAAATTGCAGCTTAGCTGCTAATGGACAAGCCTGCTCCTGGGGTCCAGAGGATTTATTACTTACAGCCCTCTTTAATGGTCCTACACCCAGGACCAATATATGGAAGAGTATACCGGTAACATCAACACTCATAACATCAGTATACCAATTTCAAACAATTTTTAATACATATCAAAGCAGGTTGCGGCAGTGGTGATTAGTGGACTTACCGCTGCTGCCACTTTTCCTACCACATGACATGAAACATAAAACATTTTTGCAAATCAAATGTCATCATCAAAGTGTTCATATGAAGCAAAAGGTTTTGCGAAGACTAAAGGACTAAAGGATCAATGAAAGAGCAACTTGTGTCACGAGTGCCCAGACAGCTAAGACTACCAAACCAATCCACATCTTTCGGGACACCATGGCCTAGATTTACATAAAAGCCATGGAACGCAGCGAAGCAACCAAAACTGCTGTGCTGCATTGCTTGACAGGGAGGGAGACGGAGAGCGCCATCGCTACAGAGATATGGTTCTCTCCTCCCCTATCCTTTGTGCAGGTGCTGATTTCAGCAACTGTGCGCCAGGCACACACCTAGCGGCATAGTGCTAGGGTGCATGCCTGAGTCTACCATAGGAGTACCCTTCTTGTACAAAATACTACACTTAGAAACACTTTAAAACTTTTCCTACTGTGCATGTGTGCTACCCCCATGTTTCAGACCTGGGATTGTATTAACAACCCCAGTCCATTCTGAGAGTTGTAGTCCTGATTCGCCCCAATTGAGCTAAAGTTATATTTTACTGTGGTTTGTAGCAGGAAAATTGGAATGGAATATAGTGAGTTCAAAGGCATGGACTGCTCTGTCAACTTACAACTCTACTGTGTGAAATAGACAAACGTATATGTACTTGGCAATCCATCCTCATGAAACAAACTTTTCTTAGCACAGGTAAGGATTTAAGTAATAACATTACCTGGTAAGGCAAATCAGCCATTCTTAAATATGTTTCAATTTTCAGGCAGAATGGCGATAAACTTGGAACACCCGTATTTGGCCTTGAAAACTGGTGGAGTATAATTGCGTCCTTCGAATCCAGAGCTTGTTCCTTCCTGGAAAAAAAACGATAAAGAATCAGAGTCGTCTTAAAGGTTCTTGGTGCCCTAGGCAAGACATATTTGCGGGGCCCCTACAACCGCACCGATTTTAAATTGTATTACCCATTTCATGCTATTTCAAGCCTGCATGATGCCAAACAATACTAAATTATATGTTAAACTTTAACAGTATTCATCAAAAACAGATTAGATATATTTTGATAGTGACCCCCAAATCCTTAAGATGATGTTGGTTAGAGAGTCACTGTCGGGGGTAGAGATAGGCAGATGTTTAGGTGGAGAAAGAGAATAGACAGAGATCAGATAGATAGAAAGTTCCCTTTCCAGGGGACCCTTTGGAAGGTGGGGGTCATGGGCAATTGCCCACGTTACCCAAACCTTAAAATGTCTCTGTAGAATGTGTTGTAGTAAAACCATGATTCAGAAAAGGGGGTGGTGATGAACAGAGTGTCTGAATTAAGCAGACCACTGTCCACCCTAAGCGTGGAAGGGTATACTCAGATGTGAGTCCCTTGCTCATTGCACCATCAGGATTCAAGCAAGCCGGGCCGAAGACGCCTGAAATGGCAGAAACCGGTCCCCGGAAGCTTGTTTCCTTCCCAGTGTAAGAATTGGCTTTTGTAGTCTGGTCTGCCCTGTTCCCATGATGCACTGGGCCAGGGACAGACTAATTTGCATACAGCCAGGTTCTGAAACTGGGATGGTGCAATGAGCTAAAAAACGGTGTTGGATCTAGCCCTGATCTCTTGACTGGGTGAGAGTACTCTGCTTAATTCAGAGACTCTGTCCATCACCACCCCTTGTTGTAAATAATTTTGTCCACCCTAAGCGTGGAAGGGTATACTCAGATGTGAGTCCCTTGCTCATTGCACCATCAGGATTCAAGCAAGCCGGGCCGAAGACGCCTGAAATGGCAGAAACCGGTCCCCGGAAGCTTGTTTCCTTCCCAGTGTAAGAATTGGCTTTTGTAGTCTGGTCTGCCCTGTTCCCATGATGCACTGGGCCAGGGACAGACTAATTTGCATACAGCCAGGTTCTGAAACTGGGATGGTGCAATGAGCTAAAAAACGGTGTTGGATCTAGCCCTGATCTCTTGACTGGGTGAGAGTACTCTGCTTAATTCAGAGACTCTTGTCCATCACCACCCCTTGTTGTAAGTAGTAAAACCATAGCATGGTCTTTTTGTGAGGAACAATTGTGCTACAGAGTGCAGTGGCAGCAGTGTCCTGAAATGAATGTGTTTAGTCATAAACAGTGTCTGGGCTCAGCAGTTATTACAGAGACAGCAAACCTCAAAAAATGCAGAATGTTATGGATGGGAAATTTCCCAAGGCGCTGAGTGCAAGCAATTGAAGGCAGGTTTATTGAGGCTTAAAGTTGCAATAGTGGCATACAAAAACACGGGTGTGACATTACTTTGTTCGGAATTGAAAAATGCGCAGTTAATGCACATCCGGGTCTCTTGCAGGTGAATGACTCATCCGGGTCTGTCAACTGCAAACCTTTTGTTCCTAAAATGTTATAAACCAAGAATAGAAAACAGCTCTGTCATGGATTTGTGTAGATATAAGTGCAGCATTTATTCTTCCATTGTCTCCTCTTTTAGAGCTTGTTAAAATGAGAGTTACTCCTTTCCAAAAGCCTAAAGATAAAGTAACAAGAAGGGTGGGAACAGAAAAGACACTGTCACCAGACCCAACATGGAGTCCCCTCCTTGTCTTCATCAGCGTCTCTCTATACCATGCTTATGCTGCAAGTAGGTACTTGTTTACAGTCTGTGTGTATGGATGCAACCAGTGCATAACACAAATTCCTCCCGGAAGAAAACAGAAAATGACAGAGCACGGCCTTCTGGCTTTATTGATGCTTGTTTTACTTGTCCGTGAGTAGTATTAATATCTCTCCACACTCCTAGCCTTCTCACATTTGTAATCTTTTGTATCAGACAATGGTGTTATTTTTTTCCTCGGACCGAAGTTAACCTGCTTCAAATAAAAAAAATCCACGTCGTATTTACTTATTCCCATTGTAATCACCAACAGCAGCCGCTAGGGTCAATAAGCTGCTCTTCATATCCGGGTTAACGACGGCCCAACCTCTGGCAGACTGCACACAGGCCTCTTGCCTCACCCCGCCCACCCTCCATGACTGTTTTCAATCCAAGGATAGACTTGTTGTGGCGCGAACCCTACCCTGCTCGCGCTCTGCGTCTTTCAAAGCTCGTCTTTCAATTTTGGTACAAGAACAAGAGAAATGAAAAGATTCAGACCCCTCTTCTCTTTTAAGGTCTTTTCTGCTATTATGACCTTGTCCCTTAAGAAGCGGTCATGCCAGGGCCCTTTCTGGCCCTATCAGAGAGAGTCTGGACAGGGGGAACGTCAACGTGACTACTGAGCCATTCACATGTGAAACGTCATGTCTTCGGGGAATTTCTGAGCCTGAGGTGGTCATGACCTTGACAGTGAGCCACGGGGAATGTGATCCAAAACACAACATATTGTATATGGATGGCTTCGCTGCCCAAGATGGTTTTATTGTATGTTGAGATGACAAGATATATGGAAATGGCTGCTCATAGGACACACTATGGCAAGTGTCTGACAAATTCTGTGACCAGAAATGCAGGTTCATTCACAGAGGCCAATTAGAGGTCACATGGATATCTACTGCTACCTATGCGTTGCATTATTGTACCCCTGACACTGTCCTTGCGAGACCTGGTCTCACTGAACATAAAGGCAGCATTAGGAACATAAGGTAGCAAGTATTGGCAAAGCCAACACGTTAGCCTTTTGCCGGTCAATGCAGACTTATTGCCAATGTTTTTTAATGCTGCTGTTTAGTATCAACAAAAATGCTTTTTACAGATGCTGTGCAGCATTAGGGAAAAAAGTGTACAGATGTGTATGTGCACAAAGTGAAGTGCAACTGCAGGGTCCTCCAAAATATCTTGAAAAAAGCTTTTTTATTCATGTGAAGGTCAGTGCCAGCTCTCCTTGCTGCCAGCCTCCCTCTGCAGGACCACTGGACAGCTCCCACCAGCCAGCAGACTCTGACTCAACTCCTTGTTTCCCTACACTCCAGGCCCAGGTTCCAGTGCCCCACCGGTGCCACCTTTCCTGCCTCGCCTTTGCCCCCCTGTGCTGTTTTTCCCGTCTCCCCAGCACCCCTCTTGACCAATTAATGTGAGCCGCAGTACGGTCACGTTGATGGTGCGCCAAAAGCAAACCCGTCTGCACCCGTCTGTGCCTGGACAGCGCCCAGCGCCAGGAACCCTAGCCCCCAAGGGCTTCCTTAGGTACAGCACCGCAGATCTCCATTCCCTGGACCCCGGACGCAACAACAACTGCAGCCTCACATATTCCCCCTCCACTGCTGGACCGTTCACCTGCCTCTGCTACTGTTTCACCTCCCTCCTAGGACCGACCACCCTCACAGAAACCCACGTCATGCTGGCCGCTACCACCCTGGAACCACTCAGATGCTTCCTGATCAACTAAAATAACAATGAAGGGAGGTAGAGTAAAAAGATAGGATTCCTACTCCACAGGCACTGATAAATAAACAAGGAGAATCCTACTTCCAGTGTGCACCACAAGGATGGGGAACACTCAGTGTTGTGTAAAATACCCCTCACACACCAACAGGCCCCTTGGTGTCATGCTTCATCATCGGGGTCTTCGCACCCCGCTAAGGGGATGCGGCACGCTACGACCTGCGACTACGCGGGAGCGTTAACAATTAATGACTATGTGTGGTGTGTGTTGAGTGCACGTGAGGGGATTAATGTGAGTGAAGGGTGTAGTGAAAAATTTAAAAAGTACCTGGCTAGTGGGTGTCGTGAAAAAACTTTATTCCATACCCCTAGCTGGTGCTATTAAAAAGGTGTGCAAAAACGAGGTTCAATGTCTTAATTAGGGGCATAACCTCTGGTGTGCGTCGACATGTTTCGGAACTGGTGTTCCTTCTTCAGGACGGGGCACAACTTCCCAACCCTACTCACGTATTTCTATTTAAAAAGTGTTATTCTACTTATCAAAAAGTGATAATAATCTCACGAAGGCTAACAATGTGCCTACAGCGGTATGTTCGGTTCATGCAATTGCATGCCCTGAAAAAAAGAAAAATTTACTTTTAGTTTGGTTCTCAAATAGGACTGGCTCAGACAGGTGCAGTCACCTGGAGCCCCAAACAGTCAAATTGACCTGTAAAAAAGAGGGACATACATAACACACAACATATAAGACACACTAGAAGGTTTTTAGTATATATTTTTTCTTTTGGACATACTCATAGTCACTGTTGTGAATTGCGTCATGAGCATATCCAGAAACATCAGGGTAGGTAGGTGGATCCACAATCTGTGAGGGTAAAGAAGTGGTTTCAGTACTGTTACTCCTATTACTCACTGTTGGACTCCACACTAGATCTGGATATCTGAGAGTTGTGTTCGTGTTTCAATTGTATACTCACGAAATCCGCCTAAATTAGCCTCCTTCTACCACCCTGTGCTGCTCCGCCGTGAATGCGATAGCGAGCAACATTGCGGTATATATTGGGTATTTAGGAGGTGTCTCATTCGTTAATTAGCGGAAATAGGAAGATGGCCTTAAAAGGCACATCCGTGTACCCGCCTATCATGTTCCTTTACACACTCTCAGTGTGTCATGTATCCTTGTATCATTGGATGATTGCCGGGTTTCTTTGCAGACCAAATATGGAGTGTCCGCTTCCCTACCTATTGCGAGCCCGGACATCAGTACTTGTCGACCAAGGTCCTACTACGCATGCCTCGTTGTTGAACTGGTTTTAAACCAGACGCGCATGCGCCTTTAGCTGTTGTTGTGCCCTTGATTTGCTAATTACCAGCGCATGCGCGGATGCGTCCCACTGATCGTGCGGTGTATCGGAAACACTGTTGCTTTCCACCAACTAGGAATATTGTTTTTACCTCCATTCCGGGTCATTCCATCGGGCCATCATTTTGCAAAAGGCATGCGCATGCGTATCTCGTGTTTAGTGCGCCTTGGTTTACTAGTTACCAGCGCATGCGCAGATGTGTGAATCGCACTGATCTTGTGCGATGCATCTGGATAAATGTTGCTTTACTCGAACTTTGAGTGTTATTTATTACTTATTTACTTCAGATCCGGGGCATCATTTAATCTGTTTGTCATTACAGAAAAATTGAAAAAAAGGGGACATGTACCCAAAAAAATTATATATATATTAGTACTGTCCTGGTCCATTTGTGTGCGTGTTTTTATTCCTTTTCCATGACTATTTATACCATTCTAAGGGTAAAAGACATATCAGAATCATATTGGTTTTATAGGTTCTTATTTACCCAACCCAAAAGAATGGTACAATGAAATAATGAAATGTTTTCAATTATGGTCCAGTGATTTGGCTCCACGGAATGTCATCATTAAGACCTGCGACATGGGTTCCCAAGCGAAATACCCACCGTTGTTCTTTCTGGAACAGGCCTGTGTCAGATGTTAGACTTTCAATAACCGTCCAACGCAAATCATTGATACAATGCTGAAATTCCCAAAAATGTGACGCCATCTTGGTGGTCGTTTTTTTACAACGTATGTTGCTTTTATGTTCACCAATCCTCACTTTGACAGGCCGGGTGGTCATGCCTATATATTCCAAACCGCATGGGCACGTTATCATGTAAACCACGTTCTTCGTGTTACAATTAGAGAACTGGCGTTGTTCCCATGATGTGCCATTACTAAAGGTTAGGGTTTTGCTTTTTTGGGTTTGATGACAGCAACTGCAATTGCCACAGGGGAAATGTCCTTGAACCCCAGTCACATTCTGTCTTCCTGTGGGGTTTTGTCGTGGCCTGGTATGTACCAGCATGTCTTTGATGTTTCTGCCCCTCCGGTGTGCAAGCATTGGTTTCTCAAAATCCAGGTCTCCACAGTTCAGTATTCCCCAATGTTTGTTTATGACTTTCGATACCTGGTTTGATATGGATGTATATGTCGTAACGCAGATTGGTCTTTTGTTTGATCCCTTATCCTTTGGATTGTCTTCTAGAAGTGCCTCCCTGTGGTTGTTCCTTGCGCGCTTCATTGCTTTTTCAATGGTTTTGACAGGGTATTGTCTTTGTATCAGTTTGGTTTTCAAATCTTTTGCCTGATTGTTGAATTGGTTCAATTCTGTGCAGTTTCTTCGGAGTCGTAGGAATTGACCATACGGTAGATTCTCCCTAAGGTGTCTGGGATGGAAACTATCGTATCGTAACAAACAGTTTCTGGAGGTGGGTTTAAAATGGGTGGTACTTTTCAGCCTTTTGTAACCTGGCTCAACAACCAAAATGAGTACCTGAAATTCACCAGTACTATCTCCAACACATCAATGGTCTTCCTGGATTTGAATATATACACGGAAGAGGGAAGGCTGAAAAGTACCACCCATTTTAAACCCACCTCCAGAAACTGTTTGTTACGATACGATAGTTTCCATCCCAGACACCTTAGGGAGAATCTACCGTATGGTCAATTCCTACGACTCCGAAGAAACTGCACAGAATTGAACCAATTCAACAATCAGGCAAAAGATTTGAAAACCAAACTGATACAAAGACAATACCCTGTCAAAACCATTGAAAAAGCAATGAAGCGCGCAAGGAACAACCACAGGGAGGCACTTCTAGAAGACAATCCAAAGGATAAGGGATCAAACAAAAGACCAATCTGCGTTACGACATATACATCCATATCAAACCAGGTATCGAAATCATAAACAAACATTGGGGAATACTGAACTGTGGAGACCTGGATTTTGAGAAACCAATGCTTGCACACCGGAGGGGCAGAAACATCAAAGACATGCTGGTACATACCAGGCCACGACAAAACCCCACAGGAAGACAGAATGTGACTGGGGTTCAAGGACATTTCCCCTGTGGCAATTGCAGTTGCTGTCATCAAACCCAAAAAAGCAAAACCCTAACCTTTAGTAATGGCACATCATGGGAACAACGCCAGTTCTCTAATTGTAACACGAAGAACGTGGTTCACATGATAACGTGCCCATGCGGTTTGGAATATATAGGCATGACCACCCGGCCTGTCAAAGTGAGGATTGGTGAACATAAAAGCAACATACGTTGTAAAAAAACGACCACCAAGATGGCGTCACATTTTTTGGAATTTCAGCATTGTATCAATGATTTGCGTTGGACGGTTATTGAAAGTCTAACATCTGACACAGGCCTGTTCCAGAAAGAACAAAGGTGGGAATTTCGCTTGGGAACCCATGTCGCAGGTCTTAATGATGACATTCCGTGGAGCCAAATCACTGGACCATAATTGAAAACATTTCATTATTTCATTGTACCATTCCTTTGGGTTGGGTAAATAAGAACCTATAAAACCAATATGATTCTGATATGTCTTTTACCCTTAGAATGGTATAAATAGTCATGGAAAAGGAATAAAAACACGCACACAAATGGACCAGGACAGTACTAATATATATATAATTTTTTTGGGTACATGCCCCCTTTTTTTCAATTTTTCTGTAATGACAAACAGATTAAATGATGCCCCGGATCTGAAGTAAATAAGTAATAAATAACACTCAAAGTTCGAGTAAAGCAACATTTATCCAGATGCATCGCACAAGATCAGTGCGATTCACACATCTGCGCATGCGCTGGTAACTAGTAAACCAAGGCGCACTAAACACGAGATACGCATGCGCATGCCTTTTGCAAAATGATGGCCCGATGGAATGACCCGGAATGGAGGTAAAAACAATATTCCTAGTTGGTGGAAAGCAACAGTGTTTCCGATACACCGCACGATCAGTGGGACGCATCCGCGCATGCGCTGGTAATTAGCAAATCAAGGGCACAACAACAGCTAAAGGCGCATGCGCGTCTGGTTTAAAACCAGTTCAACAACGAGGCATGCGTAGTAGGACCTTGGTCGACAAGTACTGATGTCCGGGCTCGCAATAGGTAGGGAAGCGGACACTCCATATTTGGTCTGCAAAGAAACCCGGCAATCATCCAATGATACAAGGATACATGACACACTGAGAGTGTGTAAAGGAACATGATAGGCGGGTACACGGATGTGCCTTTTAAGGCCATCTTCCTATTTCCGCTAATTAACGAATGAGACACCACCTAAATACCCAATATATACCGCAATGTTGCTCGCTATCGCATTCACGGCGGAGCAGCACAGGGTGGTAGAAGGAGGCTAATTTAGGCGGATTTCGTGAGTATACAATTGAAACACGAACACAACTCTCAGATATCCAGATCTAGGGGCCGATTAGGATGGCGGACGGAAATGGGTACTGTCCGCCATGGTGGGGGAAATTTTACTCCCGGCAGCGCCGCGGAGAAACCGCGGTTGGGATTAGGATATTCATGTCACGAAACTCCGACCGCGGCGGACGGAACACAACCAACACCGTCCGCGGTGGACGGAACACAACCAAGTCCGTCCGCGGCGGACGGAGTCCAATGAACAACCACTGCCGCGGACGGAAATGACCGCGGAAAATAAAACATGTACCGCCATCCCTGAGAATACTCCGTGGCCGCAATTAGGATAAATCCGCCCGTACAACGGAACTCACAGCCATCCACGTCCGCGGCGGAAACAATGCAACGAGAACCACAGCATCAGGGCGGAAGGCCAACACGCACAACATCCCTAGCGCCTAACAAATGTATGAAAGTGCACCGCAAGTCCTAAGCAAACATACGAACATTGACAAGGCCCCCCCCCCCAGCACAAGCCACCATGACACGTCCCAATTATCCAATAATGCACACAAGTCAACACGCCCACCTACCACCTGACTGCCAACAACCATCGAGACACGACTATAAAAAGACACCCCCACACAACCACAATCCCTTGCACCACAGCATTGCTGCCAGCAAGAGGGCCATTCGAGACACTGCTAACTCACATAAAATCACATAGAAGACACCCACCCACCACCCTACCACACAAACACCCACCACACAAATCCTACACATCACACACCACACACCTGCACCTCCCAACTCACTCAACTCACACACTGAGCACCACACACCATGGCACCCAAAAAAAACCCCAAATTCACGGAGACAGAGTTGCGGGTAATGGTAGATGAAATTATCCGTGTGGAGCCCAACATCTTCGGGGCCCAAGTCCAGCAGACGACCGTGGCGCAAAAGAACCACATGTGGGACAGGATCGTCACTCGTGTGAATGCGTCGGGGACTGTGCCGAGGACCAAGCACGACATTCAGAGGCGGTGGCATGACCTTAAGACCAGGGTCAAGGGCATCCGAGCGAAAAACCACGCCAGAGCCAATCTTACTGGCGGTGGCACACCCCCGGAGCCCATACCCTACACCGATTGGGAGGAGAAGGTGCTGGTGATACTACACCCAGAGAGCCTAGACGGCCTTGACGAAGGAGAAGAGACTGGTGAGTACAAACCAAGCACCACGATCAGCACGACATGGTCAGGCTCACACAACTGAGAAGAAACATCCCCCACGCCCCAACCCATGCACGTCGGACACCAACACACTAACATGTCCATGGCTCCCAACAGGCCCCCATGTTCACGGGGAGGGTGGTGGTGGTGGTGGCGGTGGTGGAGGGTGGGGTGTGTGAGAGGCCCAAACTACAACTCCCAACAGGCCCCCATGTGCACGTGGAGGGTGGCGGTGGTGGAGGGTGGGGTGTGTGAGAGGCCCAAACTACAACTCCCAACAGGCCCCCATGTGCACGGGGAGGGTGGCGGTGGTGGAGGGTGGGGTGTGTGAGAGGCCCAAACTACAACTCCCAACAGGCCCCCATGTGCACGGGGAGGGTGGCGGTGGTGGAGGGTGGGGTGTGTGAGAGGCCCAAACTACAACTCCCAACAGGCCCCCATGTGCACGGGGAGGGTGGCGGTGGTGGTGGAGGGTGGGGTGTGTGAGAGGCCCAAACTACAACTCCCAACAGGCCCCCATGTGCACGGGGAGGGTGGCGGTGGTGGTGGAGGGTGGGGTGTGTGCGACAGGAAACAGAAATGTCTACAAATGAATGTAACCATGTACTGTCCACATTACTGACCTGCTCGATCTTGTCCCTCAGGTGATCGTCAACTGACTGGGGAAAGCAGTACCCGGCCGCCAGCCTCGCCTCCCACACCTACAGGACTCTCTGCCGACGACGACACAGGCAGCTCCGGGGCGGAGGATGGAGCGGGACCAAGCACGCAGCCAGGGCCATCTGGCTCACAGGGACTCCCGGGACCGACCAACGTCGCATGTGTGACTCCCGCGGCACCCGTCTCTGTGATCTGCACAGTCCCCACCACCACCAGTACCACCAGTACCACCAGTACCACCACTACCACCACTACCACGAGCACCACGACTCCTGCCGGTGCCACCCAGCATGACCCAGCGCGCAACGCTGGTCCAACGGCCCCACACACAAGCAGGGTGAGTGGGCCACAAACACAGGCAACGGGACAACTGCCAATCAGGCGACCCACACACCGCCGGTCAGAGGAGGGACAGCTACCCGAGCCAGTGGCACAGTCCCTACAAGCTCTTGCCAGGTGCCAGGCCTCATACGACCGGTCCCAGGCAAACGCTGATCGTGTTCACGAGGACTCAGTGGACAACACCAACAGCCTGCGCGAGATCTCTGGCATCCTTGGCCAGATGTTGGTGATCATGGGCCAGCAGGCAACGATGTGGAGGGAATGGGTTGCCCGGAACAACCCCCCCCCTCCTCCACCATGTGTGTCAGCGCCACCGCCACCGTCACCTCCGCCTCCCCCGTCGCCTCCGCCTCCGCCTCCACCGCCGCCACCACCACCTGAGCCCCTGGCGACGGATGTGGCCCATCACCAACCTGCCCTCCCAGCTGCCTCTGTACCACCTCCGAGACGGAGGGGGCGGCCGAGGCAGGAAGTTGCTGAGAGCAGTGTTGGAGCGCCAGGCACACGCTCCAAGAGGGGACGACCTTGACAATGCCACTGCCTGTGCCAGACATTCACCCTGCAAACCATCCTGTCCCACATAGACAATCATTGCCACTGGTCTGCTGGACTAGCCTGACACCCCCCAATGTGGTGTCAGCACGGACATTTCATCTGCCATTACCTACAACTCCAACTCCCTCCCTCCCACTTACTTGTATATATTCACCAGCACAAAAGCACAACCTGTCAATAAATTGCATTTACTCACACAATGATGTTTTGCCTCCATGTTTATTCACATGATTGCCATCAGATACAGACGTAAACAGGTACAGGGATCATAGTCGCACATGATCATGGCGCTGCGGGAGTGACCTAGAGAAAACCAGAGACAGCAAACACACGTCAGTAAAGAGATTCACACACATCACAACACAATGCACAGCAACATTACACAAACGACAACCATCACACAAGCATGGGATGGGAGCACACACATCATGGACACTCCTATGTCCAAAGACATGAAGACACACATGTGCAACCATCACAAACCACACCCAGCTGAATAACCCCATATCCACACAACACCAGAAAACATACATGAGGCATTGTCAACCGCCACTAGAGGTAGATACTCACATTCAAGGGAAGTAGCGATCAATGAGCTGGCGCCTCTGGTCCACACCTTCCTCCTCACCACTATCCTCATCAGTCGACATGGGTGGGATGGGAGGCCGAGGAACTCCTTCGTCTTCAGGGTCCAACAGCAGTTCAATGTCATTGCGTACTGCCAGGTTGTGGAGCATGCAGCAGGCAATCACGATCTTGCATACTTTTCCTGGTGAGTAAGGCAGTGCCCCTCCGGTCTTATCGAGGCACCGAAACCTAGACTTCAGCAGTCCAAAGGTACGTTCGATGACTCTCCGTGTCCTTCCATGTGCCTCATTGTACCGCATTTCACCCGCCGTCCTCGGATTACGTAGGGGACTGAGGAGCCAGGGCCGGTTTGGGTAAGCCGAGTCGCCTATGTAGGGGGATGACAGAGACAAACATCAGAACAAGATATGGTGGGTACCCCATGCAACACAGAGATCACAAGAGTCCCCACTGCACACTCACCAACAAGCCACGCTTGACCGGGTGGCAGATTTGCCATGAGTCGTGGGACATTGCTGGTTCGCATGATGTGGGCGTCATGTGCGGATCCAGGAAATCTTGCACACACATGGGAGATGATGTTGCTCGCCAGGCACACCACCTGCACGTTCAGCGAATGAAAGTGTTTCCGATTCCTGAACACTTGTTCGCGTGCCCGTGGTGGAATGAGCGCGATGTGCGTGCCATCAATTGAGCCCACAACGTGAGGTATGTGGCCCAGTGCATAGAAACCAGCTTTGACAGCTGGCAACTCTTCCGGACGTGGGAAATGTATGTACTCATCCTTGTACAGCATCATAGCTGTTAACACATCCCGAAGAACCGTGCTGAACATTGCCTGTGACATACCCCCGGCACCTCCAACTGTATACTGAAATGTGCCAGTAGCGAAGAAATGTAGTACCGCCATGACCTTTGCAGTGGGTGTAAACGAGCCAGGATACGTTCTACGTGGCTGCAGATGAGGAGCCAATTGAGCCACAAGCTCCAGCAACCGACGTCGATCCAGCCTGAATTTCCGAATCACCTCCTCGTCTACCATATCCTCCAGCTGAGTGTATGGGCGATGCACATTTGGAGCCCTCCTGTGTGGGAGAGAGATGTAACTTAGGTCAACGTACAAACGACGCATACGTGTACAACTCCATCACATGTGTACCTTACTGACATAACTCCAGTCGTCACCCTAATGTATCGTAGACACATCACAGACACTCATGCAACTGCATGCACACAAACGATAAGTTTACACACGCCATGTCATCAAGCACAAATGCCACCACCAATGATGATGTGCATACGGTAATGACATGCATGGTGACAGAACGTATAAATCACATACACGGAATGCATGTGTACCACCACCACTGTAGTCACCTCGACACAACAATAAACCGACAACAGATGCATGAATTGGCCACACAGCCGTGATGTACTGTGTAGTTGTGAAGATGTAACAACGTCTGTAGGGTCAAACCCGACGTCAACACGTACGAATGCACATCTGTTGGCCATTGTGTGCCGACCGATGTCCATTGTATGGACACACATGCTATATTGTATGACATATGACCTTTCACAATCACGCTCACATCCCTCATGACGCAACTGCACACAACACATCACGGTGCAGCGTCTGACAAGATCACATATTTGGCGCCGCCATGGCGGTGCTCAACTTCCGCTACTTCCCAAAGGCAGAATGCGGCCTGCGTCCCTCTTCCCATTGGCTGCATGTGCAGGGACCGTGACGGGCACACATCGGCAACCGCACGTGCAAGCTTCAGGCACGGATGCTTCAGTTGCAACAATGTACTATCACTGGCGCCTCCATGGCGGGGCACGTACACAGCGGGGGAGGTGCAGGCCTATACACCCTGCAGATGTACTCAATGGACATGCCAGTTCATGACCCCCCTTACAGTCACCTTGCATCATCCACCGTACACCGGCCGGAGCGGCCGGCCCATGAACAACCGCCGTGCACGGCCATGAACACAACCGCCATGGCCGTGCCCGGCCATGAACAACCGCCGTGCCCGGCCATGAACACAACCGCCATGGCCGTGCCCGGCCATGAACAACCGCCGTGCCCGGCCATGAACACAACCGCCATGGCCGTGCCCGGCCATGAACAACCGCCGTGCCCGGCCATGAACACAACCGCCATGGCCGTGCCCGGCCATGAACAACCGCCGTGCCCGGCCATGAACACAACCGCCATGGCCGTGCCCGGCCATGAACAACCGCCGTGCCCGGCCATGAACACAACCGCCATGGCCGTGCCCGGCCATGAACAACCGCCGTGCCCGGCCATGAACACAACCGCCATGGCCGTGCCCGGCCATGAACAACCGCCGGTCCCGGCCATGGCGGTTGTGTTCATGGCCGGGCACGGCGGATGTTCATGGGCCGGCCGCTCCGGCCGGTGTACGGTGGATGATGCAAGGTGACTGTAAGGGGGGTCATGAACTGGCATGTCCATTGAGTACATCTGCAGGGTGTATAGGCCTGCACCTCCCCCGCTGTGTACGTGCCCCGCCATGGAGGCGCCAGTGATAGTACATTGTTGCAACTGAAGCATCCGTGCCTGAAGCTTGCACGTGCGGTTGCCGATGTGTGCCCGTCACGGTCCCTGCACATGCAGCCAATGGGAAGAGGGACGCTGGCCGCATACGGCCAATCGCAAGTAGCGGAAGCTGTGCACCGCAACAACAGGGCCAGTCATTGGCCCATTTCACGATCACGCTCCCAGGGCTGACCAATTGCTGGCGACGTATGCCACTGACACGTGCTGAGGGCCCTATATATGTGTCTTGGCCAACATGAAACTTCCTACCCTGGGGACCAGTGCTGCCTGTGACCATCACCTCGACCTGCTGCTGCTGCTGAGCTGACCACCGACTGCTGCCTGTGACCATCACCTCGACCTGCTGCTGCTGCTGAGCTGACCACCGACTGCTGCCTGTGACCATCACCTCGACCTGCTGCTGCTGCTGAGCTGACCACCGACTGCTGCTCTAGTGCCATACTCCGTGATCTTGCCATGTCGAGAGGCAAAGAGATCCGGTCTCGACCCTTCACCGCCGCGGAGCTTGATGTCCTCGTGGACGGTGTACTCCGCAACTATGGACGCCTCTACGGCGCACCGGGACGGGTGGTAAGTGCAGTGTGGGACATGTTGGTGTGCATGAGGGGGCCAAATGATCAGGCCTATTTATATCTTAGCTGTGTAGTGTGGGCTAGACATATGTTCCTGATTGTGCATGGCTGCTGACAGTAACGTCTTGCCCCTATGTGTGTGACAGGCCACCTGTCCACTGACTTAAACCCTTTTGTCTCCCATCATGGTAGGTCAAGCTGCACCTTCGCAAGGACCTGTGGAGGACCATAGCACGGGAAGTACGGGCATTGGGGGTGTGCAACAGACGACATACACACTGCCACAAACGCTGGGACGACATTTCCAGGCTGAGCAAGAATGTAGCGGAAGTAACACTGGGCCTGATTCCAAGGACGCCCCGTCTGGCCCGACGCTCCATGACCCCTCTCATGCACCGTATCATTGCAGTGACGCATCCTGAACTGGCCGAACGTCTGAGTGCCGATCAACAGCAAACTAGCGGTGAGCATACTGTCTGTGTAGGAAACTTGTGAGTGCTATGCATGTATTGGTGCACAGACACACCATTGAGTTCCGTGTTGCGTATGTATGCCTGTGATGGCATTTTGGTCCCATTGGGTGGTACTCATTTGACATCCAGGTCCGCCATGTTGACACGCCACTTGCTTAGTAGTTGAGTGTTAAAGCACATCCCCTAGTGGTCCATGTCCCCATGGCAGAAAATGTGAGGATGACTGGTAGGGGTGGGCCATGTGCAGGCTGAGGGCTCATGAACCTTTGTCTGCTATGTGATTTGGCTATCCTGTTCCTTCTGTACGTGAGTGTGCCCATGACTCACACATCTTTTCTGTGCATTTCAGCTTTGACAGAGGACACTCAGCCACAGACGGTGGAGAGTAGCCGAGGAAATGAGTCCGGCTCAGACTTCGCACACACGCAGACTGACACGGAGGAGGCCAGCGCCGGAGAGGGGGACAGGACCGTCCCTGAGGACTCGCATGTGGAGACACCATCGTCCTCCTCGTCGGACACTCTTGGTGAGCCTGCACTGTTGTCACAGACTGGGAGTGGGCACTCATCACCTTCTGTCGGAAGACAGCACACAGGGCCCACACTTCCGCCAACTGCACCATGTATTGTTCGTGGCCGAAGGAGTAGGGGGAGCAGAGTGGCGTTCGGTGCAGGCACCGCTGCCCCTGCCACGGTGAGCCAAAATGCACTGTGTGCTGAGGCCGTTGATCTGCTGCGACAGCTGTGTGTGGGTCAGACCAATATGACAAATGCTTTCCAGGATCATGATAGGAAGTTGGGGCAGGTGGTGGCATTCATGGAAGGGATGCATGGCGATCTTGCAGGTCTACACAGGACAGTGCAGTCATTGGCAAGCAGTGTGTCGTCTGCAATAGTACAGTCGAATGAACAGGGTGCTACTTCTGTTTCCCCATCTACACCGCTGGATGTCTCAGGGGGTAGTGATTATTCAGAGCAGGACTCAAATACAGGTTATTGCACTAGAAGCAGCGTCAGACAGCACGTCAGGGCACGCAGGGCACAGACCCCATCCCCTAGATCAGCTAAATCTGTTCACGTAGACGACGTCAGATGCACTGGAGTACACACACAGGATCCACAAGTGTTGTTGGGGGACATGCCTTCCGGAGCTACACAGGCATTCAACACGAAAGGTACTCCGAAGGCAAGGGATACTCACATGTCCATGGACTGTTCCTTGGACAAGGCCAGTCAGAAGACAAAGGCACCTACTGAGAGCAGGGAGACTCCCAAGAGCAGGCCCACAGCAGAGGTAAGGGACACTCCCAAGGACAGTGAGAAGACTAAGGCACCTACTAAGAGCAGGGAGACTCCCAAGAGCAGGCCCACAGCAGAGGTAAGGGACACTCCCAAGGACAGTGAGAAGACTAAGGCACCTACTGAGAGCAGGGAGACCCCCAAGAGCAGGCCCACAGCAGTGGATAGGAACACTCCCAAGGACAGTGAGAAGACTAAGGCACCTACTAAGAGCAGGGAGACTCCCAAGAGCAGGCCCACAGCAGTGGATAGGAACACTCCCAAGGACAGTGAGAAGACTAAGGCACCTACTAAGAGCAGGGAGACTCCCAAGAGCAGGCCCACAGCAGTGGATAGGAACACTCCCAAGGACAGTGAGAAGACTAAGGCACCTACTAAGAGCAGGGAGACTCCCAAGAGCAGGCCCACAGCAGTGGATAGGAACACTCCCAAGGGCAGCGACACACACAGGGAGCAGGTGTCTGCTGGAGGCAGGTGCACCACAGACGACAAGTCTGCTGGCAGGAACAGGGCGGCGAGCAGGGCACAGGCTACATCCAGAGACAACACTCCACCTAAGGATAAGGCACATCCTACGGACAAGGCATCTAGCATGGACAATGGCGCAATCAAGGACAGGCATACTTCACCCCTGGCTGCACTGAGGCTGATGTTTTCTACTAAACGCCAAACTGATGTCTCCGCGGCGGAGTCCCCCCATACCTCCACTCCCATCCAGGCCACTCAGAAGCAGAGGAGGGTGTCCCCTGTTGTTGCATCCCCCATTACACATCATTCCGAGTCCAGGCGGCAGGCACAGAGCAAACGACAAGCAGGCTCCAGCACGTCCCCCGAAACCAGATCCCCGGCAGCAGTTGCTCCACCTATACTGGGTGGTGATTCTTTGGAGTCCCCACCACTTGGCAGTCCTGTCCTGTCCAGGGTGCACTCACACCTCCCTAAGAAACGCAGACACACACCATTGACACCTGCAAACCCCGATTTGGCTCTAGGTGAGCTATCCCCAGCTCCCAGGCCCACCCTGCCTCCTGGCCCATACAGCCCTGTGGCTCATCATTTCAGTTGTCCCAGTGGCGCCGGTGCAGTTGACTCTCATGTATCAGATGGTGGCACAGTGTCAGTTGTGCCCTCTCCTGTTGCAGGTCCTGGCAGTGTATCTGGGTCTATGGCTCACGTGTCAGTTAGAAGATCTGTGGCTGTGTTGCACACTCCTGTTTCTGGTGCTGGCAGTCTGTCTGGGTCAGTGGCTCACGTGTCAGTGACTACATCTGTGGCTGTGTCTCACACTCCTGTTGCTGGTGCTGCCAGTGTGTCTGGGTCCGTGGCCCATGTGTGTGTCACTCGGGCTGTGGCTGTGTCTCACACTCCTGTTGCTGGTGCTGCCAGTGTGTCTGGGTCCGTGGCCCATGTGTGTGTCACTCGGGCTGTGGCTGTGTCTCACACTCCTGTTGCTGGTGCTGCCAGTGTGTCTGGGTCCGTGGCCCATGTGTGTGTCACTCGGGCTGTGGCTGTGTCTCACACTCCTGTTGCTGGTGCTGCCAGTGTGTCTGGGTCCGTGGCCCATGTGTGTGTCACTCGGGCTGTGGCTGTGTCTCACACTCCTGTTGCTGGTGCTGCCAGTGTGTCCGAGGCAGGTAGTTCACGCAGTCCCCCCTGATTCTGTGATGTGACGTGCTGTACACTTCACTCAAATGTTAATTCACATGGTGTGTCCATTGAGAACTGCGTGGCACTCTTGTGGTCCCTGTGACGGGTTGGTAGGGACACGTAGTTGTGCTGCCTCTGATGTACCTGCTCTGTAATGCACAATGCCCTGTTGATGCTCTGATACTGCATACTGGCCTCTCGTTACCTGCCTCTGATGTACCTGCTCTGTAATGCACAATGCCCTGTTGATGCTCTGATACTGGCCTCTCGTTACCTGCCTCTGATGTACCTGCTCTGTAATGCACAATGCCCTGTTGATGCTCTGATACTGCATACTGGCCTCTCGTTACCTGCCTCTGATGTACCTGCTCTGTAATGCACACTGCCCTGTTGCTGTTCTGATACTGCATTCTGCCCTCTCATGTGCTGCCAGTGATGTGACTGTTCTGTGCAATGGACTGTTGATGCACTTGGCCCCTCTCACGTGCTGCCTCTGATGGAGCTGTTCTGTGCAATGGACTGTTGATGCACTTGGCCCCTCTCACGTGCTGCCTCTGATGGAGCTGTTCTGTGCAATGGACTGTTGATGCACTTGGCCCCTCTCACGTGCTGCCTCTGATGGAGCTGTTCTGTGCAATGGACTGTTGATGCACTTGGCCCCTCTCACGTGCTGCCTCTGATGGAGCTGTTCTGTGCAATGGACTGATGATGCACTTAGCCCCTCTCACGTGCTGCCTCTGATGTACCTGCTCTGTACTCTACAATGCCCTGTTGATGCTCTGATACTGCATACTGCCCTCTCGTTACCTGCCTATGATGTACCTGCTCTGTACTCTACAATGCCCTGTTGATGCTCTGATACTGCATACTGCCCTCTCGTTACCTGCCTATGATGTACCTGCTCTGTACTCTACAATGCCCTGTTGATGCTCTGATACTGCATACTGCCCTCTCGTTACCTGCCTATGATGTACCTGCTCTGTACTCTACAATGCCCTGTTGATGCTCTGATACTGCATACTGGCCTCTCGTTACCTGCCTCTGATGTACCTGCTCTGTAATGCACAATGCCCTGTTGATGCTCTGATACTGCATACTGCCCTCTCGTTACCTGCCTATGATGTACCTGCTCTGTACTCTACAATGCCCTGTTGATGCTCTGATACTGCATACTGCCCTCTCGTTACCTGCCTATGATGTACCTGCTCTGTAATGCACAATGCCCTGTTGATGCTCTGATACTGCATGCTGCCCTCTCGTTACCTGCCTCTGATGTACCTGCTCTGTAATGCACAATGCCCTGTTGATGCTCTGATACTGCATGCTGCCCTCTCGTTACCTGCTATGTTGTACCTGCTCTGGTGCCCACTTTGCCCATGTTCACGCATACACTGTGATTTGACCCCTATTATTTGACAATAAAGGTAGTCTATCAAGTCTCGTGGTCTGTCGTTGTCATTCCTGCTTGCGTCCTGCTAATGTGTATTCGTATATGCTTCTCATCAGTGGTTTCGGTAACATGACACTCCCCCTCCCTACGTCACGTCCCTTGCTGGTATTCCCCTCCAGACAGCCAATGGTTTGTACCTTACCTGCGTCGTCGTCCATAGTAGGCCATGACTAGGACGTGGTGGATCGCGAAGAGCATCGGGAAAGCGTGTAGCGCCGGGTCCATGGTGGTGGTCAGCTTGCGGTGGGTATCTCGGCTGTGTCACCTATGTTCGCTGTGGGGATTCCGCCGTGTTAAGACAGGTTGTTTTTCCGCAGCGGTTTTATGTGTGTTTTCCGCCATCTTGATTTGGGGGACGGTCTTCGACGTCAGTGCGTACGGCGGAGCGTTTGGATGTGTTCCGTCCGCCGCGTGGTCGTGTGTAGTTGGCCGGCGGAGCGTGTTTTTCCGTCGCGGACGGAAATTTGACACGTTTTCCTATCCTGATATGGCGGACGGAGTATCCGCGGCAGGCGGACACGGAAAAGGCTTTTTCCGCCTACTCCAGGGCCGCGGTGGCTCTTCCGTCCGCCATCCTGATCGACCCCTTAGTGTGGAGTCCAACAGTGAGTAATAGGAGTAACAGTACTGAAACCACTTCTTTACCCTCACAGATTGTGGATCCACCTACCTACCCTGATGTTTCTGGATATGCTCATGACGCAATTCACAACAGTGACTATGAGTATGTCCAAAAGAAAAAATATATACTAAAAACCTTCTAGTGTGTCTTATATGTTGTGTGTTATGTATGTCCCTCTTTTTTACAGGTCAACTTGACTGTTTGGGGCTCCAGGTGACTGCACCTGTCTGAGCCAGTCCTATTTGACAACCAAACTAAAAGTAAATTTTTCTTTTTTTCAGGGCATGCAATTGCATGAACCGAACATACCGCTGTAGGCACATTGTTAGCCTTCGTGAGATTATTATCACTTTTTGATAAGTAGAATAACACTTTTTAAATAGAAATACGTGAGTAGGGTTGGGAAGTTGTGCCCCGTCCTGAAGAAGGAACACCAGTTCCGAAACATGTCGACGCACACCAGAGGTTATGCCCCTAATTAAGACATTGAACCTCGTTTTTGCACACCTTTTTAATAGCACCAGCTAGGGGTATGGAATAAAGTTTTTTCACGACACCCACTAGCCAGGTACTTTTTAAATTTTTCACTACACCCTTCACTCACATTAATCCCCTCACGTGCACTCAACACACACCACACATAGTCATTACTTGTTAACGCTCCCGCGTAGTCGCAGGTCGTAGCGTGCCGCATCCCCTTAGCGGGGTGCGAAGACCCCGATGATGAAGCATGACACCAAGGGGCCTGTTGGTGTGTGAGGGGTATTTTACACAACACTGAGTGTTCCCCATCCTTGTGGTGCACACTGGAAGTAGGATTCTCCTTGTTTATTTATCGCTTCCTGATCAACGCCAGATCGCTCTGAAAAATGCCGACAAAATCTCCACCTTTGCCCGAAGTCACCAGTGCCGCCTTAATGCATGGGCATGCTGGGCAGTTGCCCAGGGGTCCCACAAGCATAGGGGCCCGTGCGGACCAGAATTTAACACTCATTTTCTGTTAAACATTTTTATTCCTGTGAGTGGTTGTGTAGGCAGGGTCCAGTGCACTGCCTTGCCCGGGGGCCTATAATGCTGTTAAGATGGTCATGGAAGTGGCCATCACAGAGACCTGGCTCACCCCCGCATCTGCCCAGAGGTGGCATCGGCATTGTACGCAAGGAATCAATCATCTGCACTACCACAAAACCAAGCTGTTCATGGAACACATGAACTTTCAACTCCACACCGATGACAAAACCACCATCAAAGGCACCTTTGCATACAGACCCCAAGGACCATGAAGCAGCCTCATCGATGCCCTTACAGAATGTATCACCCTGCTCGCCATCGAATCTGAACACTACATCTTCCTGGGAGAGTCAACTTCCACCTGGACGACCACACAGACACCAACGTCACTGACTTCCTGGAACAAATGGACAACATTAGCCTCACACACCTGATCTCAGAGCCCACGCACAGAGGAGGACACACGCTAGGCCCTATCTTCATCTCCAACAACAAAGTCAGATATAGCCACACCACGGAAATTACCTGGTTTGACCATTTCATCACCCACTTCACCATGACTGGACCACCTCACACCACCCCCAACTGCCACAGTGCCCCCTTCCGCAGCTGAACCAAAGTCACACAGCACCAACGGGCCGACGGCTTCAGCAGAACCTTGCCTGATGTCTGGGGGCGTGGCTTGGTGATCGGCAAGATGGGCGCACTGTAGTGCAGCTCCCCCGGCCACCCACATTATCCTTTGTCAATCCTGCTTCTCTACAGCCACCTGAGTCGCCAAAGTCGTGGCACCTCTCGTACACACCCTGATCGAAATATTGGTGTTGTCTGCTGGCAGTGAATCAGCCTAGACAGACGGAAGAGAGGTTTGTGATTGTGTCACCACACCCGGGACAAAATGGCGGACTAGCGAGCTGCAGCAAATTTGGCTGGGACCGGGAGCTCAGGGCTCGGCCAAACTGCCCAGACTCGGCCAGCATCCCTACCTGCCGGAAGACATTCTACTGAATACCCACGTTTCTACTGTTTGGACTCGCACCGAAGATCCTCGGTGAATACTCTAGCAGGAACACCCATACAGGATGACTCTCCCCAGCTGAGCTGCGTGCCGACTGCTAATCGCACTGAACAACTCTCCTTAAGCTACACGTTTACTTGGCACCGCTGCTGTTGATTTGACTCCAATTCGAAGATCTTTCAAAATAGTCTATAGAATTCTTGTGTTTTGCCGCCTGATTGATCTGTGCGAGGTCCGCACCTGTTGTAAGGAGCCTGAGTCCGTCCCCTCTTCTTATCCTCTCCGGAGAAGCTACCTCTTTGCTGGACTTTATCAGAACACCTGTCCCTCACCCTGTGTACATCTCTGCCCTGATGAAGGTGTAGCCCCGGCGGGAGCGTCGGACCGAAACGCGTTGGCGTTGTTTGATTGGAACAGCTAGATTGTTATTCCATTCCCAATCCGTACTTTCCTTTTTTGCTGTTACCCACTCCCTTAATGACCTTTGTCACTCCAGTCATGTTACCATCATGTGGCACATATGTACTTATTTGATTATGTGTATGTTTGTGGTTGATGTATGATATACTTTAGAATGTGTGTTGGAATGGGTGTGTATTCTGAACAGTGTGTGCGGGACTGCTGTTGTTTCTTGAAAATGTTTTTTGTATTATCTTAAAACTGGCTGTTTGAGAATTAAATCTGGGTATTTACCATTATCACTATATGAATTGAACTTTTAAATGATGAAAACAATAAAAAGTTTTTAATAAATCTGTAGACGTGATTTCTGTCTCCTCTGATGGGAGCTTCTTTGCCCTTGTTTAAACATTAAGGATCCTTGTATAGGACCTGATTCAAATAATTGTGGGAGGTACTCCTTGTCTCTACTTGATGAACTGCCCAGACTCTCCTTGGCTTCCGAATTTCGGAAGCCTCATCAGCGCCGATTGTATCGGAGTCGGCGTACCTTTGACGGTGGTCCCGGGACAGCCCTCTATGTGGGAACGCTGACTATGATGCCTACAGCTGCAGAGTGGTGAGTGGTGAGGTGTGTGCGCAGCTGCGCTTGCCTGGATGCTGTGTGGCCTACGTCGACGGTGGGACATTTTCACCAGAGACCCTTGCGCGACGAATCCCGCCTTCATAGCGGCCCAAAGTGCTAGACTGGGAGAGGTGCTGGACATCGGCAAGCAGTGGCAACTTGAGATCTGATGTAGAGGTGAGGCCTGCTGCCGGAGGGGGGTTGGGGGGGTGGTGGGGGGGCGTGGGGTGGGGGGGGGCGAGCTGCGGAACCTCATCATATTGTGCCCAGGAGCTGATCACGCAATGGCGACCGTGTGAGGACATAGTGCTGAGTGGTAGAGGCCGAGGGTGTTAGAAACAAAAAGGGAGCTGCTAATTGTGGCCCAGAGTGACAGTGGGACCTGCCGAGCTAAGTGCGAGTTGCGAGGCCATGGTGCACAGTGTCCAATTTCGCTGAAGTGTTCTGGTGTGGCCACATCGCTAGGAGGGGCCTGAGACCTTTGCTACTAAGATGCGCAGAGTGGTGGGAGAACGGCGGCACATACCATAACGCTGACAACCTGGTCCGAGGTGAGTCCCTGGGCCCACTGGCGTCGGAGTCGGCAGGACACGCAAGCTGGACTGCAGAGGGGCTTGTGAGAATGATTTACTGCGTTATTGGAGATCGCGCTACCTCTGCCTGCTCTAATAGTTGCTCCCATACCGAACTGCTTTCCCAACTGAGCCCTGGATGGCTTATAGGCCGTAAGCCCAGTGAACCCCCTGTGCATCTGGGTACATGAACATGTTACCAGCAATGTGGCTACGGGTTCGAGGGCTGACCTGGTGCTGCCCTGCGGTGCAGGGAGTCGGAGCCTACACAGTACGAATCACTCACATTGAATGACTGTATAAGTCGCTCTCACCGCTCGAAGAGAGGGCTTGTAGGGTGGCGTCCTCTGGTGGGTTTGGGGGCCTGGGTGAAGGAACAGACCTTATAAACAGGGTGTGTGAAACTCCGAGTGAATAGCGGTACACACAACCTCTCCTGCTCTTTGGCAAGTCGAAGTGAGTGGAGGGCAGGCCGTAGTGGAGCAACACGTGCCGATCTGAACCTACCAATCTGGGGCACGTACTTTAATGAACCAAATAGCAGCCAATATGGGCAGCCTGACAGGAATCAACCGCGCCTTAATTATGAGTTGCGTAAGTCTGGTAAATCACAACAAACTGCTGCATCAGATTCTGAGCTGGACAATGCCATTGTGGCCCAACCGCTCTAGAGAAAACCCTTGCCACTATCCAAACTAGCCTGCAATCAATCAATGACAATATGGAAGCTCTCAATGGGCGCATGGACCATATATCAGCCAAACTTGACAGACAGGGGGTGCGAATTGGTGAGGCGGAGCAACGCATTTCAAATACTGAGGATGGTCTGCAACAAGTCATTACGAAAACAACTGACATGGAGAAACTCCTTGCAGTCTATCAGGCTAAAAATGAAGACCTTGAAGCGCGCTCCTGGAGCAACAACATACGCATTTTGGGTTTGCCAGAATCCACAAATGTAGGGCGCTTGGAAACTTACGTCGAAAACCTGCTCAGAGACATGTGTGGCACTGACAATCTCTCTGATATGTTCATTGTGGAGCGGGCTCATCGTTCCCTGGCAGTGCGGCCGCCCCCGGGGCCCCCACCCAGACCAATCATCGCTCGACTGCTTAATTTCAGGGAAAGGGATGTGGTGCGCCGCACTTCAAGGCAAAAAGGCAATATTATTTATCAAGGCAACACTCCGTCCTTTCACCCAGAATTCATGGCTACAGTATAGGTGGCTCAGAAGGAATTTCAACCAGCCAAGTCCCTCCGGCGCAAAAAGAAAACGTCTCCCGGATACTGAAGACTGATAAACATGTCTCTCTACAAACTGAATATTCCACAGCACTGGTACAATAAGGGACTCCGATCTCAACGGCTCACTGCAAAACACAGTTTAGAGCTACTGATTCCACTGACTGGAATGGTGATGGATTTGATTGGGCTGTGGTCCATATATCCTTTGTTTTGTGCTGCTCTTTGTCACTGATGTAAATTATTTTGATAGAATCTGCTATATTGTGACAGGCTCACCACAGTTTTAAGACACAGAGTCATCGATCTGGGAAGCACACTCCTGTTATTCGTTGGCCACCTCCCTAGCCCACTAGGGAGTTGAAAGGGCTGTTTCGTCCTCCCAAATGGGTGTTCCCCACATCTATTTATCTACCTTATTTCACATGTTAGGGTATTTTCTGTTGATTGGTTATGGCTTTGGCATTTTTGGGCTGCTAAAGTGGGTGGGGGGATCAGATGTAGTTATTACGGGACTTGATCACTGTGATTGTATTGACACCAGGAATGGGGATTGTATTCTCTTTGCGGTATACTGTGACTGCCAGTTGACTGCTCCACCTGTGGTAAAAGTTGTTGCAGGTGTCAATGGGTGATGGTTACAGATGTCTAACGTGGAACCTCAGAGGGTTGAATTCCCCTGAAAAAATCCACCAGGTCTTTGCATATCTGGACCAACACGGCACTCAGGTTGCTCTTTTACAAGAGACACACTTGACCAAGATTACCAAAGTGAAAATTGCACTCAGATGGGCTGGGTTTAAGCTGGCCTCTTCATACTCCTCTTATGCCAGGGGAGGTTCTCATTTTGATTAAAAAGGGCATCCCATTTACACCACTTAAAACTCACATAGATGACGAGGGTTGCTGCGCTATGGTTCATGGTAAGCTTCAGAATTCATTGATTACTCTCATAAATGTGTATGGTCCTATAGCAGATGAACCTGAAGTGTTCCAGCGAATGTCTGGAGTACTGGGTGAATAGCCCAAAATGGCCACTGTATGGGGGGATATTAATTCCTATCTAGACCCCAATCTAGACAAATCCAGCCCGCAAGGCATTCGTACGCACAAAGTGGCCCAAATTATTATAATGCTATGAGGGAATTTTGGGTTGGTCGATGTTTGGAGGCTTCGCAACGGTACAGCAAGGGAGGGTACACACGCCACGGCGCCAGCGCATAACAGTCGGTCTAGATTAGATTACAGGCTCCTGTGTGAGGGGGCAACTGAATGGGCCACTGGCGTCACTACTCTTCCACGCACTCTCTCTGACCACAACCCGGTGCAACTGGTTATTAATATTCCAACCATAATTCATCGTCTGTTCATATGGCGCTTTTGATCAGATGCTTTATTAGATCCCATTTATGCTGACACCATTCCAAAAGCAATCGAACAATATTTTGAGGTTAATTTAGGCACAGTTGACAGTGCTGCCACCCTATGGGAGGCCTTGAAGGTGACGATTTGGGTGGTCTGCATCAGCACCACAGCCGGTATCCTAAAGAGCCCAACTCACTAAGATAGAGACCACATTAACGGCCCTTGAGAGTGACTACACAGTTAACCCATGCCATGACACGCTATCTCGTATTCACGAGTTAGTTCTGGAATATGACACATTAGCAGAATCCGAAATCCGAAATCCGCTATATCTCACGCAGACGTGTAGCCAGGTTATATGGAGGTAGACAAGGCCACAATCTAGTTGCGGAAATTAAACGTCGCGCAGAACAACATCACAACATCACATAGATCAAATAACTGACTCTCAGGGAGTGGAATATTACAATCCTCTGGCAATAGTGGAACAATTCCGAGGCTACTATGCTAAAATGTACACGTCACAAGGGACAGTGCCGGACCTAGATATAGCAGAGTATCTGGAGGACATTGCCTGTGCGTGGTTAGCGGACATTCACCGTGATTATTCGAATCAACCATTTGATTAGGTGGACATAAAAGCGGCAATATGTGCCTTACCAAATACAAAGGCGCCAGGGCCAGATGGTCTTACAATAGAATTTTATCAAGAATACGCAGATCTCATCACGCCTTACCTGTTAGAAATGTACACTGAAGCACACGAATCCGGTACACTGCCTCCGTCCCTCCTTCAGGTTTTAATTATCACCCTTCTAAAAAAGGACAAACCCTCTGACCTATGTGACTCATATCGGCCTTTAACCCTGATTAACCTTGATGCTAAAATACTCGCAAAAATGGTAACCACTAAACTCCAACCTTTGATGCCTTGCTTGGTCCTGCCAGACCAATCTGGTTTCATTCCGGAATGGTCAATGTCTCACAATCTTAGGACATCTTTGCGATGATGCATGTCCTCAACCCGAATCTGCATGCTGCTGCTGTGATGCTGGACGTAGCTAAAGCGTTCGACTCCACAGAGTGGAACTACATGTTCCTTATACTGCAGCGGATGGGATTTCCACCACTATTTCTGGGCTGGGGGAAAATATTATATGCCGACCCGTCGGCACAGGTCCATGTGGGAGGTCTGACGACCGAGCCATTCTCAATCAAACACGGCACCTGTCAAGGATGCCCCTTATCACAGTTGCTGTTTGCTATTGCCATTGAGCCCCTAGCGTGTGTGATACATCACAGACACAGAGACATTGCTCTGAACTTCAATCATCGGCCGGTCGGCATATCCCTCTATGCTGATGACATGGTTCTATTCATTAGGGAACCTGCTCATTATCTGGGGCAGGGGCTGAGAGAGTGTATCAGGTATGGGCTATTCTCTGGTCTCACTATTAACTGGGACAAGTCAGTTATCATACCTTTGACATCACTCACCCCTCAACCGACTATGGAATATCCCACAGACCCTGTTAAATGCCTGGGGGTTTGGATCCATCGAGACCCCGACATTGTTCTAAGAGTAAACTATATAACAAGTCTCCCCACGTCAAAAGCCCAGACTCTCTCAGCGGAATACTCAGAGAGTCACGGAGACATGCAGGAGTGCCCGGGGAATCCCATAGTGGTGCCCTTTTTGAGAAATAGCCCAGCCCGGTTCTCCTTCTGATATCCGACCAGCTTCTGGCTACTGACTGTAAGGTCTTCAATTTAAGCTTTTTAAAAAAAATGTGGTCTCCAAATTTAAACAAGAAACCAGATTCTGACAAGTCGGATCCCCTTAAGATAGCCCGATACATTGCTCCCACCGCAGTGTCAGTTGGCATTTTCAGCAGCATTCGAGAGTGGGTCAGCTGGAATGCCCAAGCATAATACTGCAAATCTGGTAATGCCAAGCCCCCCTTCTCCCTCTTCCGCCTAAGTTTCTTCCAGGCTAACCTAGTTGCTCTGTGCTTCCAGATAAATGAGTTTATTATACTTTGACATTTAGCTAATTGTTTTATATCAAAAGCAAGTGGTATTGAATTAAAAAGAAATGTTATCTTGGGGAGGATGGACATTTTAACCAAGTTGATCCTTCCCAAGATTGTTAGAGGGAGAAGCAGCCATGAGTTGAGCTGTTTTTGACATTGTTTAAAGATGCGCTTAAGGTTGACTTCCGGGATATCTTCTAGCTTCTGAGTTATTGTTATACCAAGATACCTCATATTAGTGACAATGTCGTGACTTGTTAAATGGGTCAGTCTTGCTTTCTTGGGAGGATCTTCATGAGGTAGTGGGTCCCGGCTTATCTAAGTTTAAATATCTCCAATTAAATAGCTGGTTCCACTCACAGCTTAAAAGTAAGGTTCCCCTTGGGAAAGATAGCAATCTAGAAGATCAACTGGTAGTAAAACCTAGAGGGTGATGAGAGATTTCATTATGGTATTGGGCCATAGCATGGCTGATGAACTATGGGGAGCACAGCTGAATAAACAGTGTGGCTTGCTGCGGAGGGAATCATTTAATACTCTCTATAGAATAGTCAAACCCGCTTGGCTTAGGCGTAATCACATAGCATGGCTGATGAACTATGGGGAGCACAGCTGAATAAACAGTGTGGCTTGCTGCGGAGGGAATCATTTAATACTCTCTATAGAATAGTCAAACCCGCTTGGCTTAGGCGTAATCACATTTTCACAGCCCATAGAGCATACCTCTCCCCCCTTAAACTCTCGAAATTCCAGCCCGGGAAAGTCTGCAACAAATGTGGTTTCCCAGAAGCATCAGACACACATATGTTTAAAGACTGCCCCTTTTTATCTGAGTTTTGGGATAAAGTAAGAACATCTATGGAATCAATCTTGGGAACCGCTTTGATTATCAGCTTACAGATTATAATCTTCGGCCTGGACGATAATATTGTTGGCCCAGCAAAATCACTGCTTTTCTACGCAATGCTTCTGGCAAGGAGGCAAATATGCAAGTATTGGACAAAACCAGCAGCACCGACGCATTCAGAATGGCTGTCTTCACTGTATGAAGTCTCCAAAGTTGACTTGGCCAGATCTTGTAATAAGAACAAATTGGCATTTTGGGACCTGTTGAGAAATAGGCAGTAGGAGTCGGGGTTTTTTTTTTTTTTTTTCCCAGGTCCTATGATTATGCCTGTATTTCTCCTCGGACTTCCTTAAAGGGTCTCCCGGTTATACTGTCCGACAGGTTTTGTGATAACCTAGATGGAGTAAAAATTATTTTTCCCACGTGCCTCCCCCGAGTAAGTGAGTGTCTTTGGTTGTGGGCAGTAAACAACGAGAACACCAGGACACGTAAAGAAAGAGGGAGGTTACTTCTTTTTTTTTGTTGTTGTGGGGATAAGGCAAATGAGGACACAAAAAAAAAAAGAGTAAACTATAGGAGAGCATGTGCCACATTAGACCAACAGGTCGACAGATGGAGTGCACTGCCGTTGTCCCCAGCCGACTGCATTGCTATTATAAAAATTGTAGTATTGCCACGATTTTTATATCTATTCTCTAATATCCCAATAAAACGGACACAACACGTTTTTAGGTCTCGCCTAGACGAAAGCAAAGCGAAGCTTTGCTGTCTAGGGCGAGACGACTTATGTTGTTACTTCTGGGGGAATGAGGACAGCAATCTTCCACGCGCTTTTTCTTCGAGATTGTACCTCGTGAGCGCGCACGTCGTCACTCACGCATGCGCACAAAGAAAGCCATACACACACTGCATATACACACACGCACCCCCCCTTAAACAGACACACGCGCACACAGACAGACACAAACACACTCAAACAGACACACACACACGCGTACACCCCACCCCCACTCACCCCTCCTCTCACTCAACACACTCACCTGTTCTGGCGGTGCTCGGCGGCGGATCTGCATCTCGGGCGGCGGTAGCGCTTTGCGGGGCTCTCTCACCACATGAGAGCCCCGCCTTCCCCATGCGCCCGCCCGCTCTTCACCCGGTCCCCCATCTCGGGACCGGGACTCAATGCGGAGCCTTCGTGGCTCCTCGGGCAGCTCTGTCTCCCTCTCGCCGCGATGGGGCGGGACTTCCGGTTGGGGCCGCGCTGTGATTGGCCGGCTTCCCAACCGCTTCCGGGTCGTCGCAGGCAGCGCGGCGACCCGGCGGGTATTTGTTTTATCTGCCTCCTGCTTTTTTTTGTATATAGTTACGGTTAGACCATATAGCAATCTGCCATCAGTATAGCACGGCAGCGCATGTAAACAAGGGTGCAACTTTTCAAATGTGCACTCATTCCCCAAAAAAGGCATCACCAGCTGCTCTCTGGGGCCGGATTGGCACGTCACAAAATAAATACCCACAGGGAAATACACGTCCTAAAAAACTATACATTTGACTCGCATCACTTTCATTGCTCAATCCTTAAAAAACAAGCATTGAAAATGCAATAGGTCTCGCCTTTTATTTAGTTAAAGCCATTTGCTTTGCTAATGGTATTGTATAGCAAAGCAAATGGCTTTAACTTAATTAAGGGCGAGACCTATTGCATTTTTAATGCTTGTTAATACCTTGCGAACATCTCTGCTCAGGCTAATTTGGGGAGGCAAACAGGTTTGTGTGGGATGGGCTCCACTTACACTCGACTGTGCTAGCGGGAGATTCAGTACGCCGGACCCATTTATTTATTATTTAAGTGCCCAAGCACAATATGCATATTTCTGGTTTAATCCACATGCCTACACTCCTCATGTAAAAACAACAATTGATGGACGGAATGTTGCACAATGGCAAACCATTCACCCCCAGTCACAGATCTGGGTTTAATCCATCGTTATTTTGCTCACCACACCACCCCAACTCAGACATGGCCATGTGCAAATCAGTCTTGACCCTGTGCCTCATGGGAACAGTCCAGTCCGAACTGCCAAGCCAGGTCTTCCCTGGACCGGAATCAAGCATCCTAGGACCGGTTTCTGGCTATCAGCCATCATCAGCCAGGCTAGCTTGATTCCAGTGGAATGGAGAGCACGGGACTCACGTCTGAGCATACCCGTCCCACTCAGGGTGACAATGCAAAAACAACAATTGATGGACGGAATGTTGCACAATGTCAAAACATTCACACCCAGTCACAGATCTGGGTTTAGTCCATCGTTATTTTGCTCACCACCCCGCCCCAGTTCAGACATGGCCATATGCAAATCAGTCTTGACCCTGTGCCTCATGGGAACAGTCCAACCCGAACTGCCAAGCCATGTCTTCCCTGGACCAGAATCAAGCATCCTAGGACCGGTTTCTAGCTATCAGCCATCATCAGCCAGGATAGCTTGATTCCAGTGGCATGGAGAGCACCGGACTCACGTCTGAGCATACCCGTCCCACTCGGGGTGACAGATGCTAAAACAACAATTGGTGGACGGAATGTTGCACAATGGCAAAACATTCACCCCCAGTCACAGACCTGGGTAAAATCTATCGTTATTTTGCTCACCACACCACCCAGTTCAGACATGGCCATATGCAAATCAGTCTTGACCCTGTGCCTCAAGGGAACAGTCCAGCCCGAACTGCCAAGCCATGTCTTCCCTGGACCGGAATCAAGCATCCTAGGACCCGTTTCTGGCTATCAGCCATCATCAGCCAGGATAGCTTGATTCCAGTGGCATGGAAATCACGGGACTCACGTCTGAGCATACCCGTACCACTCGGGGTGACAATGCAAAAACAACAATTGATGGACAGAATGCTGCACAATGCTAAAACATTCACCTCCAGTCACAGATCTGGGTTTAATCCATCGTTATTTTGCTCATCACACCACCCCAGTTCAGACATGGCCATATGCAAATCAGTCTTGACCCTGTGCCTCATGGAAACAGTCCAGCCCGAACTGCCAAGCCATGTCTTCCCTGGACCGGAATCAAGCATCCCAGGACTGGTTTCTGGCTATCAGCCGTCATCAGCCAGGACAGCTTGATTCCAGTGGCATGGAGAGCAGGGGAGTCACGTCTGAGCATACCCGTCCCACTCGAGGTGACAATGCAAAAACAACAATTGATGGACTTGAGTGCCTGCCATCACGCTGGACACTGGAGAGCACATCGCTGCTGTACCCGCCTCATAGCACATCGTTGCTGGTTATTCGAAAAACTCCCACCACGTATATAAAAAGCGGAACCTCAATCCATACCCAGCAATCCTACAATTACGTGAAGGATTTCAGGAGGTCCCCCTCCGCACCACAACGACCGGCTGGTCTCCCCAGGCTAGGGGCTACACGCTCCTTCCACAGTCATGACTCCATCAGTTTCATGAGCGGTCCAATTTAATCCTGTTCAGACAGTTCAGGTTGGCTCATCTTCTCCTACTTACTCACGTGCTATCCGCGTGCCCATACCCCTGGCTTTAATCATATACACCAGGCAAATGTTATGTTCTAGTCCTGATGATGATCCAAATTAATTTTGAGCTAGGGATCGAAACGTCGACTTTCTTTAATAGTGCCACAAATGACCATTGTGCCTAATTCTTGTGACCCCTATTTCGGCTAAACTTGCTGTACCTTTTTCACTGAATGGTGCCACTCGGGTGACAATGCAAAAACAACAATTGATGGACGGAATGTTGCACAATGGCAAAACATTCACGGCCAGTCACAGATCTGGGTTTTAATCCATCGTTATTTTGCTCACCACACCACCCCAGTTCAGACATTGCCATATGCAAATCAGTCTTGACCCTGTGCCTCATGGGAACAGTTCAGCCAGAACTGCCACGCCATGTCTTCCCTGGACCAGAATCAAGCATCCTGGGACCAGTTTCTGGCTATCAGTCGTCATCAGCCAGGATAGCTTGATTCCAGTGGCATGGAGAGCATGGGACTCACTCCTCATGTGGCAGTTGAAAACGGTGATGCTCATCCGACCCGCCTATATAGTATCATTACTCACACACAACAAGGTACCCCAAAAGCCAAAATTAACACATTAGACACAACAATTGCAGTGTGGCAATCCATATGCCAGCTAGCCAATAAACTTCCTATATATGCCCCTGCGCACCCCTGGCACGTCATGCGCATTGTCGGTGACACAAGAGGACGGCCCAGTGCGATGGCTCAGGGAGGCAGGCATAGTTACTATGCAGGACCTTTATCCAGATTGCACGCCGTTGAACTCTGGGACCTCCTCGACACAACAGCACCAGACATCGCCTTCCTCACGGAAACCTGGATGAACGCCTCCTCGGTCCCAGACATCGCCATAGCCATCCCGGACGGCTACAAGATCACCCGGAAGGACCGCGTCAACCAAACCGGAGGAGTAATCACCATCATCTACAGGAACACCATCAACATCACGACCAACAACAAAGACACACTCTCTGCCGCCGAACACCTGCACTTCCAGATTCACACCGACCCCAAGACCACCCTTAGAGGAACACTTATCTACAAACCCCCTGTGCGCGCACACAATTCAGCGAAACCATTGCTGACTTCATCAGCCCCCACGCCCTAGCCTCACCAGAATACATCCTCCTAGGGGACCTGAACTTCCACCTGGAGAAAAACGACAACAACACCACCACCCTGCTCGACAACCTCGCCAACCTCGGGCTCAAGCAATTGGTGAACACCCCCACCCACCTAGCTGGCAACACGCTCGACCCCATCTTCTCCACCAGCAACCACGTCTCCTTCAGCCACTCCACCAGGCTACACTGGACCGCCCACAGATTCATCCACTTCACCTTCAAAAAGACCACATCCCATCCCCACACGCAACAAATCCCCCGCAGATGCTGTAGCAAAATCACCACAGTCCAGCTCCTCTCATCACTGAGCCAGAACCCGCCAGCCGACACCGCGGACACCAACAACGCAGCCCACAACCTCACACAGTGGATCACCAATTGCGCCGATGACCTCGCACCAGTGAAGAACCCCCCAGGCGAGTCCCGCAACAGGAAATCCTCATGGTTCACCGACGCCCTCAAAAACTCAAAGAAATCCTGCTGAACCCTCGAAAAAATCTGGCGCCACGATCAGACTACCGAAAACATGACTGCCCTCAAAAACGCCACTCGCGAACACCACCAGCTGATCCGCCCCACCAAAAGGGCATCGTTCAAAGAGCGGCTAGACAGCAACACCCACAACAGCGAGGAACTCTTCAGCATCATCAAAGAGCACTCAAACCCCAGCAACAACGACATCACACCATCACAAGACCTCTGCAACTCCCTCGCCACGTTCTTCCACCACAAAATCGCAGACATACACGACAGCTTCGGACCCCAGACACTGCCTCCTGTCACCGAACCACCGACCCCCACCAGCATCCTCAGCACCTGGACCCCCATCAGCACTGAAGACACCACCCACATCATGAACACCATCCACTCTGGCTCCCCCTCTGACCCTTGCCCCCACCACATCTTCAACAAAGCCGACATCATCATCACACCCCACCTTCGGAACATCATAAACAACTCCTTCACATCAGCCACCTACCCTGAGAGCTGGAAGCACGCAGAGATCAACGCCCTTCTGAAGAAACCCACAGCGGACCCCAAAGACCTCAAGAACTTCCGCCCCATCTCTCTTCTTCCCTTCCCGGCTAAAGTCATCGAGAAGACCGTCAATAAACAGCTGACTGAGTTCCTCGAGGCAAACAGCTCACTCGACCCGACCCAGTCTGGATTTCTAGCCAACCACAGCACCGAGACCGCCCGCATCGCAGCCACCGACGACATCAGGACCCTGATGGACAACGGAGAAACAACCGCTCTCATCCTCCTAGACCTCTCGGCTGCCTTCGACACCGTATGCCACCGCACCATGATAACCCGCCTCTTCAACACAGGGATCCAAGGAAAGGCCCTGGACTGGATCACCTCGTTCCTCTCCGACAGAACAAAGAGAGTCCACCTTCCTCCTTTCCGCTCAGCGGCCACCGAGATCATCTGCGGCGTACCCCAAGGCTCCTCGCTCAGCCCAACCCTCTTCAATATCTACATGAGCCCCCTCACCGCCATTGCACGCAAACACAACATCAACATCATCTCCTACGTCGACAACACCCAACTGACACTCTCCCTCACCAAAGACCCAGCCACCGTCAAAACCAACCTCCAGGAAGGAATGAAAGACGTCGCAGAATGGATGAAACTCAGTCGCCTGAAGTTGAACTCAGACAAAACGGAGGTCCTCATCCTCGGACAATCCTCTTCCGCCTGGGACGACTCCTGGTGGCCCACAGCACTGGGCGCCGCACCAAAACCCACGGACCACGCACGCAACCTGGGATTCATCCTGGACTCCTCCCTCACAATGGCCAAGCAAGTCAATGCCGTCTCATCATCTTGCTTCAACACCCTGCGCATGCTCCGTAAGATCTTTCGGTGCATCCCCACCGAAACCAGAAAAAAACGTCACCCAGGCCCTCGTCACCAGCCGACTGGACTACGGAAATGCCCTATACGCAGGAACCACAGCCAAACTTCAGAAACGAATCCAGCGCATACAGAACGCCTCCGCATGACTCATCTTCGACATCCCCCGCCACAGCCACATAGCCGCCCACCTGAGAAACCTGCATTGGCTCCCCGTCAGCAATAGGATCACATTCAGGCTCCTCACCCATGCACCCAAAGCACTCTCCGACAATGGCCCCGAATACCTCAACAACCGCCTCTCGTTCTACACCTCCACCTGCCAGCTACGATCTGCCAGCCTTGCCACCGTCCCACGGATCCGCAGAACCACCACCGGAGGAAGCTCGTTGTCCTACCTGGCAGCAAAAACATGGAACTCTCTCCCCACACACCTACGACTGACCGAGGACCATCTCACCTTCAGGAAACACCTCAAGACCTGGCTCTTCGAGCAGTAGCGACACCCCCGCTCTCCCTCCAGCGCCTTGAGACCCTCACGGGTGAGTAGCACGCTCTATAAATGTATTGATTGATTGATTGATTGACTTTCATCACCTCTGAAGATCTCCAGGGTATTGCTAACCCTACATTGCTCTTCCAATTCACTGTCCATAGACTTAGGCAAGCAATTAAATTGCATTATGCTACATACCCGGCCGAACCACCCTTTGAACAATCCTTACTGTTACTATTAACTACTCCTATACGGAGAAAGTTAGTCACTAAACTATATGGGGCAATACAAGCCGAGAAAACCAGCGAACCAGATAGGAGCTTTGCTTGGTGGAATGACAAGCTGACCCCCGACGCTTTCAGAATGGGAACATATCTGCAACCTCACAAACCAACTCACACCTACTGGCATCCTCCAAATCATACATTTTAAGTACATCCATCAGATATTTCACGCGCCCCTTCGATTACACAGCTATGGCTTGCGGGATTCTAGCAGATGTAAGCGTTGTGGCCAAATGGAAGCTGACTTTTGGCACCTTGCTTGGGATTCTGGGAGGGGGGCACAATTTTGGGAGCAGGTGGTGCGGCATCATATACAGGAAATGTCTGGGTCATAACTACAATGTACACAGTGGGTGTATCTCTTATGTTATGTTCCACATGTGAAAGGGACTCTGGTTAAATTTATACGCATTGCCTTTCTCATGGCCAAACGTCGGGTTGTTACTACGTGGGAAGGCACTCATACACCGAAGGTTATACACTGGCTTAAAGACATGGTGTATTGCAAAGAAAACCTGGAACTATATGTGGAAGAACTCCCGACGTCATCTAAACCCAAAGACATTTGAGAGCCACTACGACAATTTACCAGCAACAAGCCACGGCCAGATCTCCAGCTGGGACAGATTGATGCACTGTAAGGCCATGTCCTGTCACTCGTGACGTTAACTAAGGTCACTGATTTGATATGTAATGCTCATGCCCTTCCGTGTTGATCAATCACAAATTATTTCTGGACAAACAAATTCTGCAGCACACTTATACGGAAAGTAAAGTTCAGGCGATGTCTCAATGGACATAAGGTGCAAAGTTCAAAGGCGAAGAAGTTGTCCACCAAATTAAAGAGTCTTCTTTTATTATTCGCACATGTGCCAGCCGACACGTGTTTCGTCGCAAGAAACCACACTGTTTCTGCGACTCATCAGGGCTGTAGGGGAGAGGTGTGAGAACAGCAGGTCGCGGTGCCGGTGATAATTCCGACCCGGCTCCGCTCGAGACCGGGTGATGCTGAAAACACGGGTTGCGTACAATGGACGATGTTTCTCGTGCAGTGCTGTGATGGCCCTTGGTAGGAAGACCTGGTTTCTCGAATTAGACGTAATATGGCCGAACAGGACCTCCGTGTCTTCGGAGTGTTAAGGCAAGGGACCGCACCCGGAACAGAAACACAGACTTGGAGAAGTCACGCCAGAAGCATCCCCGCACTACGGGGATTAACTGTCCTATAAGGCCCCTTGCCTTAACACTCCGAAGACACGGAGGTCCTGTTCGGCCATATTACGTCTAATTCGAGAAACCAGGTCTTCCTACCAAGGGCCATCACAGCACTGCACGAGAAACATCGTCCATTGTACGCAACCCGTGTTTTCAGCATCACCCGGTCTCGAGCGGAGCCGGGTCGGAATTATCACCGGCACCGCGACCTGCTGTTCTCACACCTCTCCCCTACAGCCCTGATGAGTCGCAGAAACAGTGTGGTTTCTTGCGACGAAACACGTGTCGGCTGGCACATGTGCGAATAATAAAAGAAGACTCTTTAATTTGGTGGACAACTTCTTCGCCTTTGAACTTTGCACCTTATGTCCATTGAGACATCGCCTGAACTTTACTTTCCGTATAAGTGTGCTGCAGAATTTGTTTGTCTTGTACTTGGTGTGTCTCAATAACACATCGTGAGGGGTTACAGGGCTTTTCCTCTCCTCTGCATGCACCTTTTTGCCTACATATAACCAATTGTGCGCCTTCTAAAAAAATAGTGCGCCCTCACAGTGCCTCACACTTGAAACCCTGTTTTTTTCTGTTCAACAAATTATTTCTGTTAGTTCTGTGTTGGAGCTACTTTGCATAGTAGCGCTGCTGCCTATTTCTTTTTGAAATGCAATACAAAGAGTTTAATTAAAAAAAAACCCTGCCTGATGTCTCCACCAACCTGAATCGTGCAGTAGAGAACTTTAGACCCTGGATCACCAGTGCTGCCGAAAGAGTCGCCCCCACCAAACCAGCCAAACAACACAGATCCACCAAACGCGGCAGCTGGTCCACCCCAGAACTCAGCACAATGAAACACAAATGCAAACACCAGCAGAAACTACACCGATCAAGCCATCTTAAAGTCTGCCCTCAACAACTACCACCACAAACTGAAACTTGTAAAAAAAGGAGGCCTTGACATACCGCATCAAGACAAGCAGCAATCAGACCCAGGAACTCTTCACCATCATCTGAGAGATCACCTGCCCATCAGCTACCGAAAACTCAATCCTCTCCTCACAGGAACTCTGTGACACATTAGTGGACCATTTCCACAACAAGATAGCCTCCATAAACAGAAACTTGGACCCCCAACCCACCAACCTCATGCTCCCCACTCCCACGAAGACTGCCACTGACCATCTGCTCACCACCTGGGAACAGCTAAGCACACCAAACACCACCACCCTACTGAACTTCATCCACTCAGGAGCACCGACCCATGCCGCCATCTACTCTTCAACCTCGAAACAATAAGATCAGACTCCAGCTAAGCAACCATCCTCAATGACTCCATCACCACAGACACCTATCCGAGTGCCTGGAAGCACACAAAGGTCAGACCCCTCCTCAAAAAACCCTCATCAGACCTCAGTGATCTCCAGAACTACCGCCCCATCGTGGTACTCCCATTACCCGCCAAAGTACTCAAAAAGGCCATCAACCTCCAACTCACTGATCACCTGGGAAGAAACATCCTGCTAGACCCTCCCAATCAGGATTCAGAGCTAACCACATCACCAAGATGGCCCTGATCGCCATGACTGATGACATCTGTGCCCTACTCGACAAAGGAGAATTAGCCCCCGTATCCTTCTCGACTTCTACGCTGCTTTCCACGCTGTCTCCCACCACACACTCATCAGATGACCGCACCAGATCGAATCGAAGGCAATACTCTCAGATAGATGGCATTATTCCTCATGAGGCACATCCAGAGAATCTGCCTCCCTCCCTTCACTTCACATCCCAAGTGCACCATCTCCGGCGTCCATCAAGGCTCATTGTTCAGTCCTACCATCTTCAGCATCTACATGTCGCCACGAGCAGAAATCGTCGGAACCCACGACATCCACATCACCTTCTACGCCGACACACTCAGGTTCTCCTATCGCTCTCAGCCGACCCCACCACTACAAAGGTCAACTTCTATAACTGCATGGAGAACTTCTCAGCCTAGATGAAGGACAACTGCCTAAAGCTCAACACTGATAAAACCGAAGTGATGAACTTCTGCAGCCACACCTCCCTCTGGAAAGACACCTGGTGGCCATTGGACCTAGGACCCACTTCCATACCAAAAGACCATGCCTGTAACCATGGCCTCATCCTAGACAGACAACTCTCCAAGAAACGACAGGTCACAGCTGTCTCCTTAACCTGCTCCCACACTCTCCGCATTCTCTGCAGAATCTTCAAATGGCTCCCCATCAGCACCAGAAACAGTAACGCAGGCCTTCATTACCAACTGTCTCCTTAACCTGCTTCCACACTCTCCGCATTCTCCGCAGAATCTTCAAATGGCTCGCCATCAGCACCAGAAACAGTAACGCAGGCCTTCATTACCAGCTGTCTGCACTATGCTATGCCAACGCACTGGGCGTTGGAACAGCTGAGTCCCGGGTGGGTAAAATCAACTGTAGCGGCCATCTTAGTTGGGGGCAGCGCTAGCACGCTCTTGATTGGCCAGCATAAAAGGGAAGGGCCTGCCTCCATGTAGCGGACGCGAATTGCGGACGCGCCGGACCTGCGCCGGAGTCGCGCCAGAGTCGGGCCCGTCTACGCCCGTCCACGCCAGGACGGGCCTAGGGACAATGGATCCGGCTCCGCTTCCAGCAATCCCTGTCCATTATGGTGCTAGTATCATCTACACTGGTGAGGAGTTAAAAGGGCTCAATTATCGTCCCCCTGCACAGTGTACTACATGTATATTGCCGGTTCATAACTTTAAATGCACTCACTGCGGCTTCTTCATGGGCCGAATGTCAATGTGTAATCAATTGAAAGTATTACATAAACGGGGTAAAGCGAGGGGTAGAACCAGGGCTGTAAAAACTCCCTCCTTCCACACAAAATTGCAGTTCTGGAGTATAAACTGTAGATCTCTTCCAAAACATAAGACTAATGTTCATGATTTTCTAGTAGATGAAAATCCTGACGCCGTGTTCCTCACGGAAACCTGGCTTCATGAAAGCTCGGGCCAGATATTGCCATGGCGATCCCTGATGGGTATAAACTGGTTAAAAAGGATAGAGACACTGGTAAAGGAGGTGGTATCGCGGTAATTTTTAAGTCAAACTATACATGCACCCTTGATGCTTTCCCCATGCTTGGATGTGAAGCCGGACTTTTTAAGCTCGCTATCAGCCCCCAGTTCACTCTGTCTGGTCTTTTGATTTACCGTCCTCCTGGAAACACGAATACCTGGACAACTTCCTTTGCAGACATCATTGCTCCTCTTTCCCTGAAGGCGGCCAACTTTACCCTTCTTGGCGACCTGAACCTCCATCTGGAAGATGATCAATGTAATGTCAGCAAATTGTTTTTGTCTGAACTTGAAGCCTTAAACATCTTATTATGCAACTCAGGGCCTACACACTTTGCTGGGCATTTATTGGACCCTGTTCTTTCGAATCTCCCTTTTGAATGTTCTCCTCTTGCCCGTCCATTGGAATGGTCGGATCATTATGCTGTACACTTTGCCCTATCTCAGACAAAAACCCAAAATAATAACAGCAGCAGTAAGGATGTGTTTATACGTCGTTGGCATAAGCTTAACACAATTGATTTTAATGCACGCTTAATGAACACTCTTCCTAATATCAGCACATCCACATCTGTACTAAACTCCGAAGTATCTAAATGGCTGTATTCTGCCATTGATGAACTTCTCCCCCTAACATCCAAAAACTCTACATCTCACCGACCTCCCGCACCTTGGTTTTCTGAAGTCCTAAAACACATGAGATCTAATTGTAAGATTTTTGAAAGAAAATGGAGACGTTCCTATTCCGTCTCTCGTAAAATAGCCTACAAGGAAGCCCTTAGGGACTACCATCACCATTGTAAAATGGCCAGAGCTGCCTATGTCTCGAATACAGTCACTAATGCCCAAAACTGTCCCCGTACGCTTTTTCGGTTGTGAAGAAATTAACATGAGCAGATGCGGCACTAGCCCCCCCTGCCCTGGATGAGGCTCAATGCAATTCTGTTGCAACATTTTTTATATCTAAAGTAGAGCGCATCTACGACTCATTAAGTCCCCTTACATCCAAGGATGCGCCTCTGCTTGAACCAACATTGACTCTAGATGTTTCACTCTTCACAAGGACTAAACTTGCAAACTGGTTACCCTTCGATGATGCCTCTTTTTCTTTCTGCCTTAATAGTATTAAATCTGGCTCTCCACGGGATCCGGTACCTGCCAAAATGTTAAAACTACTCGACCTCAGCCCACGCCAAGTGTTAATGCAACTTCTCAACTCTTCATTAATTGAGTCATACGTCCCACAGGAGTGGAAGCATGCAATGATAATTCCTTTATTAAAAAAGGCTGGAGCTGATATTACCAACCTGTCAAACTTCAGACCAATTTCATTGCTTCCCATTTTATCAAAGATCCTGGAAAGGCACATTAACACACAACTAACAAATCTTGTGGAGAGCTTGGGATTTTTGCATCCGTCCCAATCAGGCTTTAGAGCACATCATTCGACTGAAACCACACTTCTAGGAGTCACTGAGAGTTTGCGACACAGTGTCGATCACGGAGAAACATCCGCCCTTATTCTTCTCGATTTAAGTGCGGCGTTCGACACTGTGTCTCATTAATTAATTAATTAATTGTGGGTTTCTAAAGCGCTAGAATCGACTCCCGAAGGAGTATCTCTGCGCTGTAGACCGCTGGGGAACCCGTCCTGGCTTTCCCTGTGAGATTGTCCCTACTGGGTATCTCCAAGGTGAAACCAGGCATCCCCGGCGTATGTGGGGGGCCATTGTGGAGATGAGGCAAGCTAATGCCCAGAGTTGCCGAGTGTGATCCCTGGTTAGAGTAGGCACCGAGGCGAGAATTATCGAGTCCGCTGACCCTGGTCCATGACCCTGCCGCGTCGGGGATAGAACCCTGGTCCCAGGCCGTCCTCTGCTTCCGGTTCTGCCGCCTCTAACCAGTGAGCCACACCATTCCATCCTTCTTGCGACTCTCCGGTTCCTGGGAGTAGAGGGTGCGGCTCTAGCTTGGATAGCCTCTTTCCTAAAAGATCGCACTTTTCAGGTGTTTTCTGCCTCTGCTTCTTCTACAACTTGTCCATCGGCGTATGGTGTTCCCCAAGGGTCTATACTCAGTCCCTTACTATTTAATATTTATGTAAGACCCTTAGCCACTATTGTGGAGGAAGCTGGTCTTACACTATACTCCTACGCCGACGACACACAGATCATTTTTTCTCTCTCCAATAAAGAGTGCAATAACACCTCTGTTCTGAAAGAAGGTCTGATTCGTGTCTCCGAATGGATGAAGAGTAATTTTTTGAAACTTAACGGTGACAAAACCGAGGTTGTGATACTGGGCAAGGGTAAGGATCTCTGGGGCCCCCAACATTGGCCCAATGATATGGGACCTACCACTCAACCTGTAACTGCAGTTCGCAATCTCGGATTTCTCATCGATGAGAAACTTATAATGAGACAGCAGGCTGTGAAGGTGGCCTCTATTTGTTTTGCCACCTTGAGATGGCTTCAAAAGATCTTGTGGATGTTGCCCCCTTCCACACAAAGAACGGTAGTCCAGGCGTTGGTCGTTTCCCGCCTGGACTACGGCAACGTCCTATATCTTGGAGCCGACCTAACAACCATAAAAAAACTCCAGGTTGTGCAGAACGCTGCTGCTCGACTACTCTGCAATGTTCCTAGGAGAACATCTGCTTCCTTAGCACTTCGTGACCTTCATTGGCTCAAAATCCCAAATAGAATCAAGTTCAAAGCCCTTTGCCATGTTTTTAAAATCAAACACGGCTCAGCCCCTAAATACCTTCAGGGCCTTATTCAGGCCTACAAACCCAGTCGAACTCTAAGATCATCAGTAAATGGTGACTTCTCTGTTCCCAGATTTAGGCTGGCAAAAATGGGAGGCCGCTCTTTTGCCCATTTAGGTCCTAAATTTTGGAATGCTCTTCCTGTGACCTTAAAGACAGAAACCAATCTTTTTCGTTTCCGCAAGGGACTTAAAACTTGGCTCTTTCAGCAGTAATCTGTAGCCCCAGTAAAATCAGCTTGCAATTCCTTCTTCTTTAGTCTATCCCTGAGCACCGGGAAACCCACTGCGGGTAGCTGTGCGCTTTAGAAGTTTAAATAAATAAATAAATAAAATATGCAGGCACCACCGGTGAACTCATGAGAAGACTCCAGATGATACAGAATACAGCAGCCAATGCTGATTCTCAACCCAAAAGGACCCTCATCACCCAGCACCTGAGAGACCTCCTCTGGCTCCCCATTCTGAAAAGATGCCAGTTCAAACTACTGACCAACGCCTACAAAGCCCTCAACAACCAAAGATCTGCACCACCTGAACTTCCACCAACCATCTAGAAACCTCAGATCACCCACCTTGCCCTCATACAGACACCGCACATTCGCTGATGCCACACCAGAGGATGCTCCTTCTCTCACCACGCCACCAGTTCCTGTAACATCCTCCACCTCTACTTCCGAACATCACCCTTGCTGACAGACTCCTGGAGGAGACACAAAACACGCAACCCTATGCCTGGGTACCCTCACGGGTACGGGTAATAAGCTGTGCTATATATTGATTGATTGAATGATTGATTGATTGATTGATTGATTGATTGAAGACTCTGATAAGAAGGGGAGAAGCAACAGAGAAGAGGTAAGAAAAAAATCAACATGGGGCAAAGGTGCTAAAAAAAATTAACATTTTGAAAAAGCATTTTTTCTTTAAAGAATGTGAATACTGCAATATGAGAGCGAGTGGGGGAGCAATGAAGTAGTGAAGGCATAGGACAGAAAAATTGAAAAGCAAAATAAAGCTGTGGAGAGAGGGATGGGAAAGCAATAGACAAGCTACGGAGTGGAAGGAGGAAGCAACATGGAGCACATCAGGATGATTTATTCAGGGGGAAGAAGCAAACAAGTGAAGAAGCAAGAAAACACATGCACTCCCACATACTGCTGAAAAAAATAAATCAGTAATTCCCTGAATATGAACAGGGAGAGGATACAAGTCATTCAATTAAAAGGATGGCATTGAAGCTATTCTCAAAGGGAGGGACAAACACAAGAAGATGAAGGAAAGCCATTGAACAAGAAGTAATAAAATGGGACTTACATGAAAACCAATAGCTACTAATGGGCTGGCACAAAGTCAACTATAATTACTAATGTTAGTCACAATAGGTCAACAAAAAAAGTTAAAAGCGGTCTATAGGCGAGATCTAAAATTGACTCTGAGAGTTATGTAAACTTTCTTTAATATGCCACTTTTCCCCTTCCCTAACCCTTTAGCCTCTTCAGCAACAAATAAGATGCCATTGAGGAGCTTTGGGTGGAAGATGGAGCCAGTCCTTTGACCGTATAAGGCACAAAGAATGCAAAATGCCAATTCAGCTTCCTCTGGCATTTTGGTGAACCAACATCCACGGATCCATTTCCATCCATTCACACATTTTTCATATAGCATGTGGAAACGGTCCTGCATTCCAGACTATTACTAGGCTTTTTAAAGCCACTTCGGATATACAGAAAGCTAAATTCTTCCAAGATTTTCGTTTAGGACTGGAAGTAATCAGATATGAGTACAAGTAGTGGCACCAGTGGAGTGACTTGAATGTAGGAGATGTATTGTATTAATGAAAAGATTACAAGAAAACCAAAATATCACAATCAACGCAAATATCAGGCGATTGTTAACATTTTTTAGACATGTATAAGTTAAGATCAATTATAAAAGTTGTTGGTAGCTCAAGAGACTAACGCTTTGTAAACTTCACCTAAAAATGTCATTATCCTTATAATTGCACTATTTTTACTGACACTAAAACAATATCTAACAGCCTCAACATTGGATCTTTTTTGCTTTGTTAAACATCAGTTGTAGCAACTGCCGACGGGAATGGCCACAGGTAGCTGAGCTCTGCTGCGCCACTCCCAAAAAACATCCGTCCAACTTTCTCCGCCCTGGACAAAACTCCCTCCTGAGGGGACGAAGACACCTCCTAATGTGTGGACTATCAGCGGATGAAGTTTAAGCGAATTCGGAGGGGCCTATTGAAATGACATCCAGTGCCGGCTCGTATTGTTGGGGCCGAGCCGAAGAAAAGTGACGCCTCCAAGCACAAGGATTGAACATGAGGCCATGGCTGAGGCCTGGACTGCGACCGCCCTACAAGTGAGCATGGACGGCGATGCGGACCCCGAAAGTGTGCTGAGCAGGTGCCTCCTGAGATCCAGACCAAGGTGTGCGCTGCGAGGGGTGAGTGAGGCCGGGGTACAAGCCGAGATGGCTCCCTGCCTTAATTCGACTGGGACTCTGACATTGGCGCTGGTTGCACCGGGGTCCTTCCTCGCTGCGGCTGGGCGTCCCCGAGGGGCCCGTTGAGGGAAACATATCGATCAGAGTACCAGTGTATCCACAGAACCAGATGGGCCAGATTGAGTGGTTCCCATGTGGTCAAGCGGACAGTCAGGGGAGTAGATTCCCGCAAAGGTGAACGGAGGCCAGGAGGAAGCAGTGGGGCCCGACTGGAGGCCCAGACTGAGGTGAACCCCCACCCTGTGAGTAGAGTACGGGGGGGTCCTGAGCAACTTTGGGCCCATTTTGCAGCTGTGAGTGGAAATCAGCGGGCGGTCATACATGACCCATGCGGCGGGGTGGACTCAGAAGTGGACCTTAAGAATACTGGCGAAGTGGCCACATCCCAAGCAACCGCCCCTAGCTGTCCCGGGTCCATTTCACCTAAAAGTTGTTGCCGCATCTGTCAAGAGGTGACCACATCCAACATACGACACAGTCCTGTGCCCCCAGCGTGTACCTGGCGATCATTTTGGGTCCATCGCACCTCACTTGGGTGACATTGGTAGTGAAATTGGATCAATGGTTGGGGTTGCACCCTCCAAACCCGACAGGCCGGGTGGAGGAATTCACCGCAGGCGGCGGTGAGTAGTGGGTGCAGCTGGATCCCTCCTGTTGCCCTCTGTGAAAGCCAACATGGCGACGGGTCACAGTGGTCGAACAGCGACTCAGTCCAAACTAGACAAGTTTGTGTGGCCCAAACAACAGAGTGATGACCACAGACCGGCTGTGCCCATAATGACATGACCGAGCCCACGAACAAAGACCTCCTTGCAGCAATCACTGCAGTGCATACCTCACTAGAAACTCATATCGACACAGTCACCACTGAGGTGACCCAGATAAGGGAGGACATGAGACGGATGGCAGAGCGTGTGAGCAAGGTTGAGGCTACTATGGCTGACCTGGGGACTGACACCACCCTCTTAAAAAAGCAGGTTTCAGAATTGCGCACCTCTCATGGCGCCATGGCCCTACAACTAGATGATTATGAAGGTAGGGTGAGGAGTAACAATGTCCGAATTCTTGGAATTCCGGAGCGGGCTGAGGGAAAAACAGCAGACCTCTTCGTAGAAGAACTCATCTTGAAGCAGGTTCAGCCACGTGGCCTATCCAAGTGCTTCTCCATTGAGCGGGCCTATCGGGTGCCTGGGGGAAGGCCGAAGCCGGGGCCTCCCCCGACCACTATTGGCTCGCGTATTTAACTTTCGTGACCGGGATGTGATCCACCAGACCGCCTGGGCACCCCCCCCCCCCATTGACAATCGAAAACAGCCAGTTCACATTTTTTCCGGATTTCACATTGAAGCCCAGAAGCAAAGGTGTAGCTTCTTGGAGGTGAAGCGAGCCCTCAGAGATCAGGAGATCAAATATGCCATGATGTTTCCAGCTAAACTCCGGGTGGACTCTGAGGGCAAACTGTGGTTTTTCACAAGGCCGGAGGATGCCTGGGACTGGCTCGAGGGCTGGCGAACAGTTGGCAAGAAACAGCTTAAGTCTCCCACTGCAACAACTGGACATGGCGATTGGCGAAAACAACGACGCTCCCCTCCACTCCCGGACTGAGACTCTCAGGGACCCGTGGGGTGACTATGAATACAGATTTGTGATGAAAAATTGATTGATGGCCCATTGGTTCTTCCAACCTAAATGGGTGCTATTGTGGCTTCGATTGTATTGAATTAGGCACTTGGGCCTGTCCGGAGCCCCTGAATGCAACATGATTTTGAGCTTTTGACAATATGGTTTCTATATATGGTATAGTATTATAAAATGCAATTCGTACCCCTAGAACAATATATTGTAAGTCATGCCCAAAGCGCCTAGAGGCCGGGGTGGGTTTTTGGTGTTGAGTTAAAGGGTATTATGGGAGTGGGGTTGCTCACGTTCCTGAAGTTGATAAGGGTGGGCGCCAGGCACTCTGTAATTTGGGGGGAGGCGAGCGGTTTCAGACTAGCTATGCAGGGAGGCAGGGTAGGGGGGTTCCAGGTTGGGTAGGGAGGGGGGTTGTTTCTCATGTTTCTTCTGTTTTTTGCATTGGTTCCCCACATCTATTGGCATATTGGTATCATCCATGTCCCTACACTTTGCTATTTAGGTGGGCCCTGTGGACGCTGCCCTGAACAAATTATTGCCCCGTGCCGTGCCTGGCGGGGTGTCCTCTCCGATCCTTCCTGGGTGGATACATCCGTATGTATGATTTCTTCATCGCAAGTGTTCGATGGCACCTGATACAAGACTTAGAGTCGCCACTTGGAATGTGAATGGTCTGGGAGACAAGATCAAACTGGGAATTGTTTTACGATATGTTAAAAGGCAAGAACTTGATTTGATAATGTTGCAAGAGACTCATTTGGTCGGAAATACATGCATGGCCATGAATAGGAAGGGATACACTATGGTGGTACATTCGGGGTTCTCATCGGGATCCAGGGGAGTGGGGGCCGTTCTCCGAAGGGGTTGCCCATAGATCACGAATAACACGTGGACCAACACTCTGGGCAGGTTTTCAGCCGTTACAGGCACGTGGGAAGGGCGTACCCTGAATATAGTCTCTGTCTAGGCCCCCCCAGGACTACAACAATTGACACTATGAGACGTTGGGACACTGTTAATGGAACTACCCATGGGAACATTAATACTGGGAGGTGATCTCAACGTAATGATGGACGGCACTCGGGATCGTCTCCCATCCAGAGATGACCTGGCAGGAGGCTTGCAGCTCCAAGAGTTTGCCAACGCCCCGGGTATGGTAGACGTATGGAAGTGGCTTAACCCCACACACACCCACTACACCTTTCAATCGGGAGCCCATGGAAGTCAATCCCACATTGACTATATGTTCACCCATGCCCAAGACATACACAATTTCAACAAGGCCCACTGTTTGGCACTAGGAATCTCTTATCACTCACCCCTTTTAACGACGTTTGGTCTGTCACGGACCAGGCAACCTGCCTTTATCAAGATACAGCCATGGGCGCTCAAAATACCTCACATTAGGGAGGCCCTCTTGCAGGACACTGACTACTATTTTGAAGAGAACGTGGGGTCGGTGATCTCTGAAGGGGCGTTCTGGGGGGCGTTTGGAGCGGTAATTAAGGGCAGGGCACTATCCTTGACAGTGGGACACCGAATCGAGCGCTCCCGCAGAGTGGTCGAACTAGAAACAGACATACTAGCCCTGGAGGCAGCCCTCTCGCAGACCCCCGATCCCGACACACAACACACTCTCAAAATCAAGCGACAAGATTACAGACAGCTCCTATTGGAGGAAGCCATGATGCGCTCCTTGTCTACCAGGCATCTAATCTATGAGCAGGGCGAGCATACAGGCAAGCTCCTGGCGTAGTTGGAGCGTAAAGAGCAGTCGACACGATGAGTTCAAGCTATAGCTGGCCCCAATAAGGAGCTCATTACTGATCCTCAGAATATCGCAAATACGTTTGCCTCTTACTTTGAAGACGTTTATAGGGTCCCCGATGCTTCTCAGGCCCCGCTGTTGGCTGATCTACTTGCCACAATCAATATGATGTGCCTTTCCCTGCAGGATAGCGACGCCTTGGAGGCAGACATTACCGTGACGGAGATTCAAAAAGCCATCATGGGGGTGCACTCTGGGAAAGCAATGGGCCCTAATGGACTTCCCATTGAACTCTTCAAGCCCATGTCTGTAAAATTAGCGCCCCATCTTTTTGGCCTATATAATGAATGCTACCAATCTGGGCTCCTTCCTGCAGATATTTGTACTGCAGCTATAGTGGTTGTTCACAAGCCCAACAAACCAGCGGAAGAATGCAAATCATACCGCCCAATATCTCTACTCACAGTAGAAGCTAAAATCCTTGCCAAGCTCCTAGCTAATCGACTCCTTCCTTATATCACCGAGTTAATTCACCCAGACCAATCCGGCTTTATGCCGGCTAGGAATACAGCCAGGAACCTACGGCGAGTAAACGGGGCACTGGGGAGAATCAGCACTATAGAAGAGGAAGCCATCCTGTTGTCCCTTGATGCCACCATGGCGTTTGATACCATTGAATGGGACTTCCTCTTTGCTTTGTTGAGTCGCGTAGGATTCGCCCGACGGCTGATTGGCTGGATTAAACTATTATATACACAACCCACTGCATATGTCACTGTCAGCCAGGAACCTAAGCCGAGTACACGGGGCACTGGGGAGAATCATCACTATAGAAGAGGAAGCAATCCTGTTGTCCCTTGATGCCACCATGGCGTTTGATACCATTGAATGGGACTTCCTCTTTGCTGTGTTGAGTCGCGTAGGATTCGCCCCCCGGCTGATTGGCTGGATTAAACTATTATATACACAACCCACTGCATATGTCACTGTCAGCCAGGAACCTAAGGCAAGTACACGGGGCACTGGGGAGAATCAGCGCTACAGAAGAGGAAGCCATCCAGTTGTCCCTTGATGCCACCATGGCGTTTGATACCATTGAATGGGACTTCCTCTTTGCTGTGTTGAGTCGTGTAGGATTCGCCCCCCGGCTGATTGGCTGGATTAAACTATTATATACACAACCCACTGCATATGTTACTGTCAACAATCCTCGTTCTGGCACTTTTCCCCTCCATCGGGGCCCGAGACAAGGCTGCCCACTGTCCCCACTCCTTTTTGCCCTGGTATTAGAGCTACTTACATTTTGGATCAGGGGAGACCCGGCGGTGCGGGGATTCAAATGGACACACGATCTTGAAGATCGAATTTCCCTATATGCGGACGATATCCTCCTCTACCTGACTTCTCCAGCGTGTTCACTGAGGAGAGAACTTCATATATTTCATATTTTCGGAGCGCACTCGGGGTATCGGAAAAATTGGACCAAATCCCAAATGTACGTATTGTGGGGCGAGCCCCCACCCAGCCTGAGGGGATACGAGACACCGGTAGCTATTCAAGGCTTTTGATATTTGGGTGTGTTCGTGACCGTAGATGCCCAGATCTTTTTCGAGCGGAATCTAGTGGTGCCCCTCCAACGTCTAAAATCAGATGCCCGACACTGGCATTCTCTCCCTCTCACTCTTTTGGGACGTGCGTCCCTGTTTAAGATGCTAGCACTCCCTTGTTTTCTCTATGCACTCCAGAATGCTCTATACCCAACCCCAGACTCTTATTTTGCCCAAATCGACAGTGTGGTGTGTGGGTTACTTTGGGAGGACCGTCCACCTCGTATTGCTATGTATAAATTCACCATGGGATGGTACGACGGGGGGATAGGTTTACCTGATATTCGGCTTTACTACCAGGCATCCCAACTGACGGCAATTAACAACTGGGTGTTAGGCCCACATGGCGATCCCAACTTAAGCACCGACCATTGGCTCATGGGACGAGGGGGCTATAACAGGGCGTTGTATACCAACCCCCGCAAACTTAACTTAACGGGACCCACGGCTTGTACAGTTGAAATATGGCACGGAACTACGAGGAAACTGGGGTGGCATAATCGTCTAACGAAAGCAACTCCTTTATGGTAACCGGATATCCTAGGCCGCCTCAGTAAATGCTACGGTTTCGAAAAGTGGGACACTATCGGAATCTCCACCATAGGGGACATGTGGGTGAAGGGGAAACTGGCCACATTCTCCGACCTCCAGACTAAATACCATCTAGAGCCCTCAGAGAATTTAGGTATCTCCAAATCAGGCACGCCATTTCCACTGCCTTACCTAGAGGAACCCCTCTCACTGGTTCGTCCCCATTGAAAGATCAGTTAATATTGGATCGAATGGAGCACAAGGCTATCTCCCTAACGTATAAAAAATTGGTAAATAATCGTACTGACCCTATGCATTATTTACGTACTAACTGGGAATCTGATCTGGGTGCTATAGAAGATGAAGATTGGAGAGATGCTCTCGCCTCCCCTAGTGAGGTAGCAATCCCCATGCGTCTCTGCCTCGTGCAGCTTAAAATACTCCACTGGGTATATTTTGATTATAAGCTGTTGTTCCGACTTAGGAGTTGACCAGATCCGCTCTGTCTCCAACACTGCAATTAAGTCTGCACTTTCATGCACATATTATGGGAATATCCATACATACAATAGTATTGAGAAAGAGTGACACGCCAGCTGTCTAGGGCATGCGACAAACCTCTGCGTCCCTCTCCCAAACTCTGCCTCCTCAACATATGGGAAGCTACCGACCTTTCCATATGGACCAGGCATGAGCTGCAATGGGGGGGATGATTGCAAAGCGTAATATTGCACAGAAGTGGGGTCAGGACTCCAGTCCGAAGGTAACGGACTGGGTGAAGGACATGGACGGTGCAATGATAGCTGAGAAAACTGTTTTTAAGGGAGGCGGATGCCCCAGGAAATGGGACCATAAATGGGAAAAATTGAACAAACACTGCGGGGACATATGCATTTCCCCAACAGTGGAAATGCGGCGTGAGAGACAAGCACTAATGCCCCGCCTCATGATAGATGATGGGCCCCCTCCATAGGCAGTATGATAAGTGGATTAAGGCTAGACCCCAAAAAGCACTCTAATATGTTATGTATGATTCTCATCCAGAGGAGTGTGGTAGTTACAATTGGGGGCCTCCCAGGGGTGGAGAATGGGTGTAGTATTTTGCACACTGTATGTACTAATTAGATGCCAAAGTTTTGTTTTCTTCAGTGGACATGTTACTACGTCTGTACAGTATTTGTACCAATGTATTTTCTTATAAATAAAAACAGTTAAAAAAAAACAGTTGTAAGTAAATTTTTCTTAAATGCTAAAGTTTGGGGCAGCTACATATATTATGTAATAGGCTTTCAATTGTATGTCATCAGAGTCGACAGACAGTTTTTCCTTTAACCCCTTCGATGCTGATGACGGAGCGGTTCCGTCATCAGCATCGGTTGGGCTGTGCTGATGACGGAACCGCTCCGTCATCAGTACAGCCCTGGGGGAGAGCGCTGGCGCTCCCCCCCCTGTGCGGCGATCTTTTTTTTTTTGCATGGGTGGCAGCGGAAGACTTTCCGCTGCCACCCCCTGGCCCCCCCACGCTTCCTGGTGACGTCAGCGCGCACAGCGCGCGCCGACGTCATCAGGAAGCGCTGGACGCGCTGGAAGCCATTTCTTTCCAGCGCGTCCAGCATAGAGGTGGGTGTTCGGTGCTCCGGTGGGGCGGGGGCCGTTTTTCGGTGCCTTGAGGCATCGGGGGGGAGGAAACTGTGTTTCCTCTCCCCTGATGTCCCAATGCACGGCATTCCTGGTGCACGATCGCGCACAGCGTCGCGATCGTGCACCAGGAATGCCCCACTAGACACCAGGGATTGTTTTGTTTTGGCAAATTGTGTGTAGGAAGCGACCCCTTGGGCAAGGGTCGCTTCCTTGGGCTGGCATATATATTTTCAGACTTTTCTGCCCCCCCTGGGGCAGATCGGCCGTTTTTTTTGGCCGATCTGCACCGTGGGGGGGCAGAAAAGCCCACTAGACACCAGGGATTGTGTTTGCCAATGTTTTTCTTTGCAGGAAGCGACCCCTTGGGCAAGGGTCGCTTCCTTAGGGGGCCATATCATTTGTTAGACTTTTCTGCCCCCCCTGGGGCAGATCGGCCGTTTTGTTTGGCCGATCTACACCCGGGGGGGCAGAAAAGCCCACTAGACACCAGGGATTGGTTGTTATTGATGAAGGAAGCGACCCCTTGGGCAAGGGTCGCTTCCTTAGGGGTCACATCATTTTTTAGACTTTTCTGCCCCCCCTGGGGCAGATCGGCCGTTTTGTTTGGCCGATCTGCACCCAGGGAGGGCAGAAAAGCCCACTAGACACCAGGGATTGGTTGTTATTGATAAAGGAAGCGACCCCTTGGGCAAGGGTCGCTTCCTTAGGGGGCCTAATAATGTTTTAGACTTTTCTGCCCCCCCTGGGGCAGATCGGCCGTTTTGTTTGGCCGATCTGCACCCAGGGGGGGCAGAAAAGCCCACTAGACACCAGGGATTGTTTGTTATTGATAAAGGAAGCGACCCCTTGGGCAAGGGTCGCTTCCCTAGGGGGTCAAATAATGTTTTAGAATTTTCTGCCCCCCCTGGGGAAGATCGGCCGTTTTGTTTGGCCGATCTGCACCCAGGGGGGGCAGAAAAGCCCACTAGACACCAGGGATTGTTTGTTATTTATAAAGGAAGCGACCCCTTGGGCAAGGGTCGCTTCCTTAGGGGGATAGAATATTTTTCAGACTTTTCTGCCCCCCCTGGGGCAGATCGGCCGTTTTTTCAGCCGATCTGCACCCAGGGGGAGCAGAAAAGCCCACTAGTCACCAGGGATTTGTTTTTTATTTGAAAAGGAAGCGACCCCTTGGGGAAGGGTCACTTCCTAGTGGCCCTAATATTTTTTTAGACTTTTCTGGGGGGGAATAGAAAAGCCCACTAGACTCCAGGGTTATTTTTTTTATAGGGAGCGACCCCTTGGCCAAGGGTTGCTTCCTTGGGCCCATTTGTTTTCAGTATGTTCTGCCGTGTCTTTATTTGGCCTCTCTGCCCTCCGTAGGGTTGCTTCCAGGGGGCCCACGTTTATAATGATTTATAATCTTCCCCCCTTGGTGGCAGACACCCCATTTGTGACATACCCTGTGACATAGCCTGTTGTAATGTGTGTTGTTTTTGTTTCTTCTAATGTGTATTGTTTTTTTTTCTCTTTAGATTGTTGCAGTGTGCGGTTCTGTTACTGGTGGTTCTGTTGTTCTGCTGTTTCTGTAGTTGCATGTGTTTGGTAAGAGACCTTTTTTTTGTTCAATTGTAATGTAATTGTTTATTTTGCAAAGTGTGTAGTAATACGAGTATGTGTTGTTGCTGTTTGTTGTGATTGTAAAACATGTTTTGCATTTGTTTTTGATGTGTCCTTCTGTAGATGTAAGTTTTTTTTTTCTTCTTTCTAGTGGGATATCGTTGCCTATTTGCTGTGTCTTTGCAGAGTAGGTGCTGGTGAGTGTAGTTGTGTCTTGTAAGTGAATTGTATATTTTTTCTAAATATATTTTTTGGTGAAAAAGTCTTACATTTTTATCTTACTTTGTGCAGTGTTGGGGTTGTTGAGTTGTTTGTGCAGACTCCTTTATTTGTAAGGATAATGGCTAGCCGCCGGATTACTGCTCAGCAAGTTGTTGGAATGCTTTTTGATTCTTCCTCTGACCATGGTCCAGAGTCTGACTCTGATTCTGAGCCAGAGGTGGGAGGTGAAGATTCAGGTAGTGAGTTTTCTCTACACATGGCTTCATCTGATGATGAAGACACTTTGAGTGCTGATGAAGCTACTTTTGGTGTGGATGATGTGCCTGTGGTTGGGGAGGACATTGCTGTGTTTACAGTTTTGGAGGACATGGTTGTGCCTGTGGTTGCGGAGGACAGTGATGTGCCAAGTGTGCGGCAAGAGACATCTGGGCTGCAGACTGGGGCTGCTAGACTTCCAGTTGGTGTTGTGAGACAAGAGTTAGCTGGGCGGCGGCCTGCGGCTGCAAGACTTGACGATGAAAGTTCTGACCTCTGGGTTGCACCAGGCATGGTGCAGCCGGCATTGCCTGAATTTACTGGTGTTCCAGGGTGTAGGGTGAACACTGAAAACTTTTTGCCTATTGATTTTTTCAAGTTGTTTATGGATGATGTGTTTTTGGCAGAGATTGTAGAGCAGACTAATTTGTATGCTGAAAATTTTTTGAGGGTGAACAGTGCCAGCCTTAAGCCCCACGCTAGAGCTACCCGGTGGACTCCCACCCATTTGGAGGAGATGAAAAAGTTTTTGGGTTTAACTCTTTTGATGGGCTTGCTTAGGAAACCATCAATGGCTTCATATTGGTCTACTAGTCCCTTGATGGCAACAGCTATATTTCCGGCAGTCATGACTCGTGATAGGTATTTGCTTCTGCTGCGGATGATGCATTTTGTTGACAATAGTCTTGCTTTGCCACGAGATCACCCTGATTGTGACCGTCTTTTCAAGGTTCGGCCTGTCATTGATCATTTGGTTGATCGATTTTCTGAGATCTTTTATCCTGGGAAAGAAATTGCAGTGGATGAGTCTTTGCTGTTGTTCAAGGGCCGCTTGGTATTTCGGCAATACATTCCTAGTAAGAGGGCACGCTATGGAATCAAACTGTATATGCTGTGTGACAGTGAGACTGGATATGTCTCTAATTTCAGGGTGTACACTGGTAAGGAATCCAGGATTAACCCCCCTGGTTGTCCGTCGACTTTTGGAGTGACTGAGAAAATTGTGTGGGAACTTGGTCGTGGATTTTTTAACAAAGGCCATCATTTGTATGTCAATAACTTCTACACTGGTGTGCGGATGTTCAGGGAATTGGCCAAAGTGGACACTGTTGCTTGTGGCACAATCCGCTCAAACCGTAAAGGTTTCCCAAAAGAACTTGTTTGTCGAAAGCTTGCTCGGGGACAGTGCAGTGCTTTGCGTTGTGAGGAGCTTCTAGCTGTGAAGTTTACAGACAGGAGAGATGTCTACATGTTGACTACAATACATGATGAAAGCACTGAACCGCGGAATGTTTGTGGTCAGGTTGCAGAAGTGCGCAAACCTGTGTGCATACTGGACTACAATAAGTACATGGGTGGTGTTGACAGAGTTGATCAGAGGTTGGAACCGTATGCTGCTCTTCGTAAGGCTTACATTTGGTACAAGAAGTTGGCTATCCATCTTTTCCACTTGGCAACCTTTAATGCTTTTATTGTGTTCCAGAAATCTTGTCCCCAGTCAAAGTTGACTTTTGTAAAGTTTCAGGAGTCTGTAATAGGCAGCCTTGTTTTAGTGGAACAGGCAAGTGTTCCTAGATTTGGAGTGGTGGAGGATGTTGCCAGATTGAAAGATCGCCACTTTTCTGATCATATTCCTCCTACACCCTCAAAAGACTTTCCCAGTCGGAGATGTAGAGTCTGTTGGCGAAGAGGTTTGCGGAAGGAGGTTCGCATGTACTGCCCCGACTGCCCTTCAAACCCCGGGCTGTGTGTACCTGCTTGTTTTAGATTGTACCACACGCAAAAGAATTTTTGGGAGTATCAATGAGTGGTAAAGTGAACTGGTTGGTCTTTATTTTGTAATAGTTATTGTTCAGTTTCAAAGTTTGTATTTGTGTAGTCTTTTTAGATTTAGTTGTCGAGTTAGTAGATTTGTATCAATTTGCAATTTGTTTTTGTTTCTCTTTTATTTTTAAAAAAAACTAAAGTATGATGTTGGTTTGCGTGTAGTGTCCATTGTCTGACTGTGTGCATGGTTTGGCGCTTGCCTGGTGTTGTGTTTGGATTTGTCTTTGGCTGGTGGTGTTCGTGGAGTGGTGCTTGACTGGTGGTGTGTGTGGAGGGGCGCTTGGCTGGTGGTGTGCATGGAGTGGTACTTGGCTATCTGTGTACGGAGTGGTGCTTGGCTGGCGGTGTGTGTGGAGTGGTGCTTGGCTGGCGGTGTGTGTGGAGTGGCGCTTGGCTGGACGGTGTGCGTGGAGTGGTACTTGGCTGTCTGTGCACGGAGTGGTGCTTGGCTGGTGTTGTGTTTGTGGAGTGGCGCTTGGCTGGTGGTGTGTGTGGAGGGGCACTTGGCTGGTGGTGTGCATGGAGTGGTACTTGGCTGTCTGTGCACGGAGTGGTGCTTGGCTGGCGGTGTGTGTGGAGTGGTGCTTAGCTGGACGGTGTGCGTGGAGTGGTACTTGGCTGTCTGTGCACGGAGTGGTGCTTGGCTGGTGTTGTGTTTGTGGAGTGGCGCTTGGCTGGTGGTGTGTGTGGAGGGGCGCTTGGCTGGTGGTGTGCATGGAGTGGTACTTGGCTGTCTGTGCACGGAGTGGTGCTTGGCTGGCGGTGTGTGTGGAGTGGTGCTTGGCTGGCTGTGTGTGTGGAGTGGCGCTTGGCTGGACGGTGTGCGTGGAGTGGTAGTTGGCTGTCTGTGCACGGAGTGGTGCTTGGCTGGTGTTGTGTTTGTGGAGTGGCGCTTGGCTGGTGGTGTGTGTGGAGGGGCGCTTGGCTGGTGGTGTGCATGGAGTGGTACTTGGCTGTCTGTGCACGGAGTGGTGCTTGGCTGGCGGTGTGTGTGGAGTGGCGCTTGGTTGGTGGTGTGCGCGGAGTGATGCTTGGCTGGTGTTGTGTGTGGAGTGGTACTTGGCTGTCGGTGTGCGCTGAGTGGTGTTTGGCTGGCGGTGTGCATGGTCTGGTGCTTGGATGGTGGTGTGGGTGGACTGGCACTCGGCAGGCGGTGTGTGAGTAGTTACTTTCTGTTGGTCACTACACACACTGCTAGTTGAGTGACACTCCACACAGTCCATCATTTTGTGTAGTTGCAGTGTCCGAAATGTGGGCGTGTGAAAGTGATGGGCCCTTGAATGGCGCTGTTTGCTGGTGTGAGTGTTGGAATGTGATGGGTCCGCGGCTGGCGGTGTGAATGTTTTGTATGTGTCACGCGTACGAAAGGTGTATGAATGGCCTGTAAAGAGGTTGGTGCCTTGACGTGGCTTTACAGCTCACGAGCTGTGAGTCCGTGGTTCAGTTTATCATACTTTCAATTATACACAGTGTATTTCATTTTTGTGAAATTACTTGCGTATACAATTGTATGTACTGAATCATCACTCACCCTCGTGCCAAATCCAACCAGTATGTGTGTGTGCTTGCGGATTAGATGGTGTGCAGTAATAATTGTTTTTTTTCTCTTTCTGCAGTAGGGTGTACCTTGCCCCTTATTGTGATTGTTGTTATGTGTTGCTTTTCCATTCGGATGGTGTCAATGGTCTGGTTTGTATCAGGTATGAAAGGTGCGTGAATGGCCTGTAAAACGGTTGGTGCCTTGTCGTGGCTTTACAGCTCACGAGTTGCGAGTCACTGGTTCAGTTTTTATGCATTTATTTATTGACAGAGCATTTCATTTTTTTGAAATATCTTGTTAATAAAATGTTATGTACTGAACCATCACTCGCCCTCGTGCCAAATCCAACCTGTATGTGTGTGTCTTTGAGGAATAGATAGCCGTGCTTGAATGTTTGACTTTTGAGTAACTCTGTTAAGGTGTGGTATCCTTTTACTCGGGAGAACAAGGGGAACGCAGGGTGGTAGGACTTTTTTGCCGGCACGGCGATCCCACGCCAAAAAGTTTGGAAAAGTTCTATTTTTACCTATTTTTAAGGTTTGCAAGGAGTTCTGGGTAGGAAAACATTGGGGGACCCACACATGCCATACCTCCCTGGACTCTCCCGGGTGTCTAGTTTTCAGAACTGTTTGGGTTTGCTACTTTCCAAAGAATACCACCCAGCCCCGGGCCAAAAACTCAGGTGACCCCCCCCCCAAATCAAAGTTATATTGCTTCAGGGTATTTTATATTCACCACCGTTAGATTTGGACCTTTTCCTGTTGCAGCCACTATGGCTACCCACGCAAGTGAGGTACCGTTTTTATCGGGAGACCTAGGGAAACGCTGGGTGGGAGGTAATTTGTGTGAGACCAGTGATGCCACGCTTTCCCAGACTACAACGTGTGAAAAAATTGATTTTTTTCTGCTAAAATTGAGGTTTGCAAGGGATTCTGGGTAAAGGAACGTTGGAGGATCCACGCAAGCCATGCCTCCTTGGAAGCCCCCGGGTGTCTACTTTTCAGAAATGTGTGGGTTTGGTAGGTTTCCATAGATGGCTGTCTCGCACGGGGCCAGAAACCCAGGTAACCCCTCTTGCAAAAGCTGGTGAATTTAACAATGGTGAAAATGTTAAGTCCACCAGCTTTTGCAAGAGGGGTTACCTGGGTTTTTGGCCCCGTGCGAGACAGCCATCTAGGGAAACCTACCAATCCCACACATTTCTGAAAAGTAGACACCCGGGGGCTTCCAAGGAGGTATGGCTTGCGTGGATCCTCCAACGTTCCTTTACCCAGAATCCCTTGCAAACCTCATTTTTTGCTTGGAAAAAATCAGTTTTTTCACACGTTTTAGTGTGGGAAAGCGTGGCATCACTGGGCTCACACAAATTACCTCCCACCCAGCGTTCCCCAAGGTCTCCCGATAAAAATGGTACCTCACTTGCGTGGGTAGGCATAGCGGCTGCTTTAGGAAAAGGCCCAATTCATACTGTGGAGACCAAAACATTACCTTTAGCCAAATAATCTTATTTTTTGAGGGGGTCACCTGAGCTTTTGGCCCGGGGCTTGGCAGGCATCTTTGGAAACTACCAAACCCAAACAGTTCTGAGAACTAGACACCCGGGGGAGTCCAGGGAGGTATGGCATGCGTGGGTCCCCCAATGTTTTCCTACCCAGAAACCCATGCAAACCTGAAATTTTGGTCCAAAAACCCACTTTTCCATACTTTTTTGGGTGGGATGTCGCTGCCGGAACAAATGTCCTACCACCCAGTGTTTCCCTTGTTCTCCCGAGTAAAATGATACCTCACTTGTGTGGGTGGGCCAAAGGCATGTGACTCAGGCTGGGGTGCTTAATTTGTAAAACTTAAATATGACTAAAAACTACTTTTTTCAAAATTCGTTTTTGGCTTGTTCTGCTTTGGGGCACCCACACAAGTGAGGTATCCTTTTACTCGGGAGAACAAGGGGAACGCAGGGTGGTAGGACTTTTTTGCCGGCACGGCGATCCCACGCCAAAATGTTTGGAAAAGTGCTATTTTTACCTATTTTTAAGGTTTGCAAAGAGTTCTGGGTAGGAAAACATTGGGGGACCCACACATGCCATACCTCCCTGGACTCTCCCGGGTGTCTAGTTTTCAGAACTGTTTGGGTTTGCTACTTTCCAAAGAATACCACCCACCCCCGGGCCAAAAACTCAGATGCCCCCCCCCCAAAATCAAGGTAGTTTTGCAATGAGGTAATGTAAATTCACCACCGTACGATTTGAACCGTTTCCTGTTGCAGCCACTATGTCTATCCACGCAAGTGAGGTACCATTTTTTTCGGGAGACCTGGGGGCACGCTGGGTGGGTGGAAATTTGTTGATCCACGCAGATTCCAGAACTTTCTACCACAGAAATGTGAGGAAAATGTGTTTTTTGTGGTCAAATTTTTATGTTTGCAAGGGATTCTGGGTAACAAAACCTGGGGGTAGGCAGACGAGTCACCCCATCCTGAATTGCCCTGGGTGTCTAGTTTTCAAAAATGTATAGGTTTGCTAGGTTTCCCTAGGTGCTGGCAGAGCTACGGCGCAAAAACAAAAGGTAGTCTTTTTGTCCGAATCGTGCTAAATTTCACTGGGAAATTGAGGTGCGACCATGCTGCGTTTTGTGCTGTTTCATGTCGCAGCCACTATGCCTACCCACGCAAGTGAGGTGCCATTTTTTTCGGGAGACATGGGGGCACGCTGGGTGGGTGGAAATTTGTTGATCCACGCAGATTCCAGAACTTTCCACCACAGAAATGTGAGGAAAATGTGTTTTTTTGGTCAAATGTTTAGATTTGCAAGGGATTCTGGGTAACAAAACCTGGGGGTAGGCAGACGAGTCACCCCATCCTGAATTCCCCTGGGTGTCTAGTTTTCAAAAATGTATAGGTTTGCTAGGTTTCCCTAGGTGCTGGCAGAGCTACGGCGCAAAAACAAAAGGTAGTCTTTTTGTCCGAATCGTGCTAAATTTCACTGGGAAATTGAGGTGCGACCATGCTGCGTTTTGCGCTGTTTCATGTCGCAGCCACTATGCCTACCCACGCAAGTGAGGTACCATTTTTTTCGGGAGACCTGGGGGCACGCTGGGTGGGTGGAAATTTGTTGATCCACGCAGATTCCAGAACTTTCCACCACAGAAATGTGAGGAAAATGTGTTTTTTTGGTCAAATTTTTATGTTTTCAAGGGATTCTGGGTAACAAAACCTGGGGGTAGGCAGACGAGTCACCCCATCCTGAATTTCCCTGGGTGTCTAGTTTTCAAAAATGTATAGGTTTGCTAGTTTTCCCTAGGTGCTGGCAGAGCTACGGCGCAAAAACAAAAGGTAGTCTTTTTGTCCGAATCGTGCTAAATTTCACTGGGAAATTGAGGTGCGACCATGCTGCGTTTTGCGCTGTTTCATGTCGCAGCCACTATGCCTACCCACACAAGTGAGGTACCATTTTTTTCGGGAGACCTGGGGGCACGCTGGGTGGGTGGAAATTTGTTGATCCACGCAGATTCCAGAACTTTCCACCACAGAAATGTGAGGAAAATGTGTTTTTTTGGTCAAATGTTTAGATTTGCAAGGGATTCTGGGTAACAAAACCTGGGGTAGGCAGACGAGTCACCCCATCCTGAATTGCCCTGGGTGTCTAGTTTTCAAAAATGTATAGGTTTGCTAGGTTTCCCTAGGTGCTGGCAGAGCTACGGCGCAAAAACAAAAGGTAGTCTTTTTGTCCGAATCGTGCTAAATTTCACTGGGAAATTGAGGTGCGACCATGCTGCGTTTTGCGCTGTTTCATGTCGCAGCCACTATGCCTACCCACGCAAGTGAGGTACCATTTTTTTCGGGAGACCTGGGGGCACGCTGGGTGGGTGGAAATTTGTTGATCCACGCAGATTCCAGAACTTTCCACCACAGAAATGTGAGGAAAATGTGTTTTTTTGGTCAAATTTTTATGTTTTCAAGGGATTCTGGGTAACAAAACCTGGGGGTAGGCAGACGAGTCACCCCATCCTGAATTGCCCTGGGTGTCTAGTTTTCAAAACTGTATAGGTTTGCTAGGTTTCCCTAGGTGCTGGCAGAGCTACGGCGTAAAATCAAAAGGTAGTCTTTTTGTCCGAATCGTGCTAAATTTCACTGGGAAATTGAGGTGCGACCATGCTGCGTTTTGCGCTGTTTCATGTCGCAGCCACTATGCCTACCCACGCAAGTGAGGTACCATTTTTTTCGGGAGACCTGGGGGCACGCTGGGTGGGTGGAAATTTGTTGATCCACGTAGATTCCAGAACTTTCCACCACAGAAATGTGAGGAAAATGTGTTTTTTTTGTCAAATTTTTATGTTTTCAAGGGATTCTGGGTAACAAAACCTGGGGGTAGGCAGACGAGTCACCCCATCCTGAATTTCCCTGGGTGTCTAGTTTTCAAAAATGTATAGGTTTGCTAGTTTTCCCTAGGTGCTGGCAGAGCTACGGCGCAAAAACAAAAGGTAGTCTTTTTGTCCGAATCGTGCTAAATTTCACTGGGAAATTGAGGTGCGACCATGCTGCGTTTTGCGCTGTTTCATGTCGCAGCCACTATGCCTACCCACGCAAGTGAGGTACCATTTTTTTCGGGAGACCTGGGGGCACGCTGGGTGGGTGGAAATTTGTTGATCCACGCAGATTCCAGAACTTTCCACCACAGAAATGTGAGGAAAATGTTTTTTTTGGTCAAATTTTTAGATTTGCAAGGGATTCTGGGTAACAAAACCTGGGGGTAGGCAGACGAGTCACCCCATCCTGAATTCCCCTGGGTGTCTAGTTTTCAAAAATGTATAGGTTTGCTAGGTTTCCCTAGGTGCTGGCAGAGCTACGGCGCAAAAACAAAAGGTAGTCTTTTTGTCCGAATCGTGCTAAATTTCACTGGGAAATTGAGGTGCGACCATGCTGCGTTTTGCGCTGTTTCATGTCGCAGCCACTATGCCTACCCACGCAAGTGAGGTACCATTTTTTTCGGGAGACCTGGGGGCACGCTGGGTGGGTGGAAATTTGTTGATCCACGCAGGTTCCAGAACTTTCCACCACAGAAATGTGAGGAAAATGTGTTTTTTTGGTCAAATTCTTATGTTTTCAAGGGATTCTGGGTAACAAAACCTGGGGGTAGGCAGACGAGTCACCCCATCCTGAATTGCCCTGGGTGTCTAGTTTTCAAAACTGTATAGGTTTGCTAGGTTTCCCTAGGTGCTGGCAGAGCTACGGCGCAAATACAAAAGGTAGTCTATTTGTCCGAATCGTGCTAAATTTCACTGGGAAATTGAGGTGCGACCATGCTGCGTTTTGCGCTGTTTCATGTCGCAGCCACTATGCCTACCCACGCAAGTGAGGTACCATTTTTTTCGGGAGACCTGGGGGCACGCTGGGTGGGTGGAAATTTGTTGATCCACGCAGATTCCAGAACTTTCCACCACAGAAATGTGAGGAAAATGTGTTTTTTTGGTCAAATTTTTAGATTTGCAAGGGATTCTGGGTAACAAAACCTGGGGTAGGCAGACGAGTCACCCCATCCTGAATTCCCCTGGGTGTCTAGTTTTCAAAAATGTATAGGTTTGCTAGGTTTCCCTAGGTGCTGGCAGAGCTACGGCGCAAAAACAAAAGGTAGTCTTTTTGTCCGAATCGTGCTAAATTTCACTGGGAAATTGAGGTGCGACCATGCTGCGTTTTGCGCTGTTTCATGTCGCAGCCACTATGCCTACCCACGCAAGTGAGGTACCATTTTTTTCGGGAGACCTGGGGGCACGCTGGGTGGGTGGAAATTTGTTGATCCACGCAGATTCCAGAACTTTCCACCACAGAAATGTGAGGAAAATGTGTTTTTTTGGTCAAATTTTTATGTTTTCAAGGGATTCTGGGTAACAAAACCTGGGGGTAGGCAGACGAGTCACCCCATCCTGAATTGCCCTGGGTGTCTAGTTTTCAAAACTGTATAGGTTTGCTAGGTTTCCCTAGGTGCTGGTAGAGCTACGGCGTAAAATCAAAAGGTAGTCTTTTTGTCCGAATCGTGCTAAATTTCACTGGGAAATTGAGGTGCGACCATGCTGCGTTTTGCGCTGTTTCATGTCGCAGCCACTATGCCTACCCACGCAAGTGAGGTACCATTTTTTTCGGGAGACCTGGGGGCACGCTGGGTGGGTGGAAATTTGTTGATCCACGTAGATTCCAGAACTTTCCACCACAGAAATGTGAGGAAAATGTGTTTTTTTTGTCAAATTCTTATGTTTTCAAGGGATTCTGGGTAACAAAACCTGGGGGTAGGCAGACGAGTCACCCCATCCTGAATTTCCCTGGGTGTCTAGTTTTCAAAAATGTATAGGTTTGCTAGTTTTCCCTAGGTGCTGGCAGAGCTACGGCGCAAAAACAAAAGGTAGTCTTTTTGTCCGAATCGTGCTAAATTTCACTGGGAAATTGAGGTGCGACCATGCTGCGTTTTGCGCTGTTTCATGTCGCAGCCACTATGCCTACCCACGCAAGTGAGGTACCATTTTTTTCGGGAGACCTGGGGGCACGCTGGGTGGGTGGAAATTTGTTGATCCACGCAGATTCCAGAACTTTCCACCACAGAAATGTGAGGAAAATGTTTTTTTTGGTCAAATTTTTAGATTTGCAAGGGATTCTGGGTAACAAAACCTGGGGGTAGGCAGACGAGTCACCCCATCCTGAATTCCCCTGGGTGTCTAGTTTTCAAAAATGTATAGGTTTGCTAGGTTTCCCTAGGTGCTGGCAGAGCTACGGCGCAAAAACAAAAGGTAGTCTTTTTGTCCGAATCGTGCTAAATTTCACTGGGAAATTGAGGTGCGACCATGCTGCGTTTTGCGCTGTTTCATGTCGCAGCCACTATGCCTACCCACGCAAGTGAGGTACCATTTTTTTCGGGAGACCTGGGGGCACGCTGGGTGGGTGGAAATTTGTTGATCCACGCAGGTTCCAGAACTTTCCACCACAGAAATGTGAGGAAAATGTGTTTTTTTGGTCAAATTCTTATGTTTTCAAGGGATTCTGGGTAACAAAACCTGGGGGTAGGCAGACGAGTCACCCCATCCTGAATTGCCCTGGGTGTCTAGTTTTCAAAACTGTATAGGTTTGCTAGGTTTCCCTAGGTGCTGGCAGAGCTACGGCGCAAATACAAAAGGTAGTCTATTTGTCCGAATCGTGCTAAATTTCACTGGGAAATTGAGGTGCGACCATGCTGCGTTTTGCGCTGTTTCATGTCGCAGCCACTATGCCTACCCACGCAAGTGAGGTACCATTTTTTTCGGGAGACCTGGGGGCACGCTGGGTGGGTGGAAATTTGTTGATCCACGCAGATTCCAGAACTTTCCACCACAGAAATGTGAGGAAAATGTGTTTTTTTGGTCAAATTTTTAGATTTGCAAGGGATTCTGGGTAACAAAACCTGGGGGTAGGCAGACGAGTCACCCCATCCTGAATTCCCCTGGGTGTCTAGTTTTCAAAAATGTATAGGTTTGCTAGGTTTCCCTAGGTGCTGGCAGAGCTACGGCTCAAAAACAAAAGGTAGTCTTTTTGTCCAAAGAACGTAAAATTTCACTGGGAAATTGAGGTGCGACCACGTTGCATTTTGTGCCGTTTCCTGTCGTAGGCACAAGGCCGACCCACACAAGTGAGGTACTGTTTTTATCGGGAGACCTGGGGGAACGCTGGGTGGGTGGAAATGTGTTGATCCACGCAGATTCCAGAACTTTCCACCACAGAAATGTGAGGAAAATGTGTTTATTTTGTCAAAATCTTAGCTTTGCAAGGGATTCTGTGTAACAAAACCTGGTGGTAGGCAGTCGAGTCACCCCATCCTGAATTCCCCTGGGTGTCTACTTTTCAAAAATGTATAGGTTTGCTAGGTTTCCCTAGGTGCCGGCAGAGCTAGGGTGCAAAAACTACAGGTAGGCACTTTGCCAAAAAAGGGTCAATTTGTAACTGCTAAATTTAGGTGTGACCACGTTGCATTTTGCGCCGTTTCCTGTCGCAGGCACAAGGCCGACCCACACAAGTGAGGTACCGTTTTTATCGGGACACTTGGGGTAATTCAGATTTGTAAATCAACTGTTATTACCAATTGAGCTTTCATGCATTTCTCCCTTTCAATGAAAGACATTGTGTAAAATAAAAATCTTTATGAAAAATGACCAATAATTCTCATGCTAGTATGAGTATTCCCAACTTTGAAAATGTGCAATTATATACTGTTTCTGAACTCTATAATTTGTACCCAATTCAGAAATACATAGGTGTCTTTCATACAGATTATTCCATGTATACATTTTCCAAGACAAAATGCACTATACCCAGTAAATGAAAAAATACCATTGCAAGTTGCTGCTCAGTTTTTGGATCTGGGTTCGTCGGGTTCTTGGTGAAACTACAAGTCCTATATATCCCCACAACCAGGAAGGTCTAACGAATGTAACGGTATATTGCTTTCCAAGAGCTGTCAAAATTAGAAAAAGTTATAGGTGAAAACGTTGAGACAAAAGGCTGTTTTTTTCAACAAAATTTCAAATATTCCAATATCTAACTGTTAGTTTCTATAACGAAACCTTCATGGATTTAGACAAATGACCCCTTTCTGAATTCAGAATTTTGTCTACTTTTCGACAATGTAAAGCTTTCCAGGATCCATTATTGCTTTCAAACTCATTTCTACCATTAACTGGAAGGAGGTGAAAAGCTCTAAAAATAGCAAAAATAGGCTATGTCCCAGAAAAATGCCAAAACTGAGTGAAAAATGTCGGTTCTCTGACAAAAGTCTGTCATTCCCTGAAAGCTGAGGAAATGGAGATTTCAGCCCCACAAACCCTTTTGTGATACCATTTTCAGGGAAAAACCCAGAGGCTTTTATTTGCAGCCCGTTTTTCCCATTTTTCTGAAAAAAACAAAAAAATCACTATATTTTGGTTAATTTATGGGACCCCTCCAAGGGAATCCACAAACCCTGGGCGCCTTTAGAATCCACATGATGTTGGAAGAAAAGGACGCAAATTTGGCGCGGATACCTTATGTGGTCAAAAAGTTACAAGGGCCTAAGCGCGCACTACTCCAAAACGCCAAAAAAAGGCTTAGCACAGGAGGGGAAAAGGCCTAGCAGCGAAGGGGTTAAGCGTAGGATTCCATTGCCCCTCAAATTCATGGATCGCGATGTAAAACAGTCTAAATCTTAGGAATTTCATTTTAACATAGGCAGGCAGATTTGACCCTAGATATTCTTGGCTCTGTGACGCGAGGGTATGAGATACAAAGTCCATCTGTCTATTTTGTTGTGACTTGGCAAAGTCTTTATCCCTCTGTCTGCCAGTTAACATTCTCTTTGATTTTATTGTTATTGAGCAGATGCATAAAACCATTCATTACATCATGAACAATAAAAATCCAATAATGGTATTTTTTTATTATATTAAATAAACTTTGTGATAAAACACAGGGATCGGTTATAGCTTTGGTACTGCATTCCCAGGCCTTGAACAGAAATAAAGTACGATGTGCCAGTAATAACTTTAAGACACAGCCTCTAATATTAAAAAAGACATATTATTCAAAATAGTAGCATCAGTCGGCTGTGCCCCTCCCGAACCTAGGTAAAATGCAGTTGAAATTCCTCGGAGTAGACTTTTTTGGGCCGATCGGTTTAGCGCTGCCAGAGACTTTGGGGGCATATTATCAAGGAAAGGGGTTAAAATTATCGCGCTTTAGCGGCTAAACTGCGATAATGGGCTTGATAATATGCTGTAGAGAATTCCAATAGAAGCCCATGTTAACACCAGAAGATGGGCTTCTATTGGAATTCTCAAGGCATATTATCAAGCCCAATATCGCCACTTTAGCGGCAGTTTCCTGCTGCTACGGCAGCGATAATTTTAACGCCGATCCTTGATAATATGCCCCTGAGGTCGGCTAAATTGTGGATTTTTAGAGCCGCATCTGACAATATTACATTCAGTTCACATCCCTATATAATGCTCTTTTTAACTCCTAATGGATTAAGGATTTTAAGGTTAACAGATCGACCCATTCACAGTCACAAAAATAATTCAAGCTGCTTCTGTAGTGTATTGACATCAAATATTTTAAATTCATGTCGAGCCTGATGACACATTGTGGAGTGGCAGTCCAGAGTGCAGAAGATTACTACACACTGCATAACAGTTTAATCCAGACTGGCTATAGCCATAAACTTTAACACAGGTGTGTAGAAAGTACATTCAATGTTCGAATCACGCTTCACCCTACACTGACTGGAGAAGAAAAGTATCATGTGCCATCCAGAACAGGTCTGAAGCTGAACATCTAGGATGTTGATCATGGGAATTTGAGATGAGAGCATGGTGGACATGTAAATGTACTATTTTCATGTAATGTTTGATAACATGAGTCAAAGTATTTCTAATCACACGCGAACAAGGGAACAATGATACAGGCATGTATCCTGGAGGGGGAAGGGGGAATAGAACTTAAGTCTCACAGTTTCAAACCAATAAAATGACCATCAGACCTTCAACAATCTTGCCAATAGACCACATGTCCTTCAATACAACATTTGTTAGCACTTGCCAACCAGCTCCTGAGCTATCTCCCTATCTGTCTGAAAATTAACTTTAAGGCGCCTCAATATCTGCATGGGAGCTTTATTACCCTGGTCTGTTCAAATATGAAATATAAATCCAAGCACATGAAGTGCAATTGTTTTCAATACAGTATTCACGAAGGAAAATGTATTTGTTTAGTGCTTATTTTTTGCCGGTGTTTGCTGGTACTCGGCCTTGGCACTCATTTCCAATCACTGACAAGTATTTATCCACCAAATGCTGACGTTGTGTGTCATTTGTTTTTGCAGAATTCAGCAGCAAAACATTTAACAATTTAATATACTTTTTTTTTAAATGATAAAAGTTTCAGGCAGGTACTGCTGTCCCTCGTATTTAAACAGCAGTCAGTTGCAGGATATGGGGGCACTGCCAGCTGCAGTGGATTCTTGAGAAGTACTTTGGCCCATGGCTCTTCACTATCTACATATTAAGTAGGTAAGTAGTTGGGGCACATTTTGCTAAAATCGGTGTCTACCTGCAAGCTGCTTGCTCAGGACTTTGCAGGTTCACTCAGCATTTCACAATTTCAGCGTTAAATAAAGATAGACCATTTAGTTGTGATTATAGGGGGAAAATTATTTGCATAGCTTCAAAGCCTTAGGTCTGTTGCAGTCTATAGCAGATATGCAGCAAGAGTGATATAAAAATAACAATTGTTATTATGAAGGTTGTGAGTCTCGCATTCATAAAGATTACATTTTAAACCATGACCCTGTGAGTGGGGCATAGCTTGGTCAGTAAGATTAGGGGGGTGAGCCTCAGGGTTTCCGACAACCATGCTCAAGTTCAAGTTCAAGTTCAGAAATTTGTATAGCGCACTACTCACCCAGAGGGTCTCAAGGCGCTTGAGAGAGGGGGGGGGGTGCTTTACTTATTAAATATCCAAGTTTTTAGTTGCTTTCTGAAGGAGAGGTGGTTCTGTGTAAGGCGGAGGTAGGTGGGGAGAGAATTCCAGGTCTTGGCCGCTAAGTAGGAGAAGGATCTTCCCCCCATGGTGGATCTATGGATGCGCGGAATTGCGGCGAGGGCTTGATTGGACGATCGTAGTTGGCGGGAGGGGGTGTAGAAGGACAGTCGTGTGTTGAGGCATTCGGGTCCTAGGTCGTAGAGGGCTTTGTGTGCGTGGGTGAGGAGACGAAACGTTATTCTCTTGTTGACGGGGAGCCAATGGAGGTCTTTCAGGTGGTCGGAAATGTGGGCTTGCCGGGGGATGTCCAATATGAGTCTGGCTGAGGCGTTTTGGATGCGTTGGAGTTTTTTCTGTAGTTTGGCTGTGGTTCCGGCGTAGAGTGTGTTTCCTTAATCCAGTCGGCTGGTGACCAGTGCGTGGGTGACCGTCTTTCTTGTTTCGGTGGGGATCCAACGGAAGATTTTTTTGAGCATGCGTAGGATGTTGAAACATGATGATGAGACGGCGTTGGCTTGTCTGGTCATCGAGAGGGAGGAGTCCAGGATGAAGCCCATGTTACGTGCGCGATCCGTAGGTATGGGTGCGGTTCCCAGGGCCGGTGGCCACCAAGAGTCGTCCCAGGCAGAGGGGGATGACCCTAATATGAGGACTTCCGTTTTGTCCGAGTTTAGTTTTAAACGGCTGTTCTTCATCCACTCGGCTACTTCTTTCATTCCTTCGTGTAAATTGGTTTTGGCGGTGTTTGGGTCTTTGGTGAGGGAGAGGATCAGCTGGGTGTCGTCAGCGTAGGAGATGATGTTGAGGTTGTGTTGGCGCGCGATGGATGCGAGGGGACTCATGTATACTTTGAAGAGGGTGGGACTGAGTGATGATCCTTGTGGTACGCCGCAGATGACTTTGGTGGCCTCTGATCTATAAGGGGGGAGTCGGACTCTCTGGGTTCTACCGGCGAGGAACGAGATGATCCAATCCAATGCTTTTCCTTGTATTCCGAAGTTGCTGAGGCGTTGTATGAGAGTGCTATGACAGACTGTGTCGAAGGCTGCGGAGAGGTCAAGTAGGATGAGGGCAGCTGTTTCTCCGTTGTCCAGTAGTGTTCGAATGTCGTCTGTTGCTGCGATGAGGGCGGTTTCGGTGCTGTGTTTGGCTCGGAAGCCGGACTGTGAGGGGTCGAGGGATTTGTTGGATTCAAGGAAGGCGGCGAGTTGACTGTTGACTTTGGCAGGGAATGGGAGGAGTGAGATGGGGCGGTAATTCTTAAGCTCAGTGGGGTCTGCTGTGGGTTTCTTCAGAAGGGCGCTGAGTTCGGCATGTTTCCAGCTTTCCGGGAAGGTAGCGGAGTTGAAGGAACAGTTGATGACATCGCGAAGATGGGGTGCGATGATGGAGTCTGCCTTGTTGAAAATGTGGTGAGGACATGGGTCGGTTGGCGATCCTGAGTGGATGGAGTTCATCAGGCGGATGGTGTCTTCGGTGGTGATTGGGTTCCAGGCGCAAAGGTTATTGGAGTGCGGTTTTGGTTCGGAGGTGGGTGGAGTGGACTGGTCTTCGGACTGGTTTTCAAAGCTGTTATGTATGTCGGCGATTTTGATGTGGAAGAATGAGGATAGAGAGTCGCAGAGGTCTTGGGAGGGAGTGATGTCGTTGGTGCCGGCGGTGGGGTTGGTAAATTCTTTGACGATGTTGAATAGTTCCTTGCTGTTTTGGGCGTTGTTGTCAAGTCGATCCTTGAATGCTGATTTCTTGGTGGAACGGATCAGTTGGTGGTGTTTGCGGGTGGCGTTCTTGAAGGTGGTCATGTTGTCAGTGGTTGGGTTTTTTCTCCAGGCTTTCTCTAGAGTGCGACAGTACTTCTTGGATTTTTTTAGGTCATCGTTGAACCAGGGGGCTTTTTTGCTACCTTGCTTGATTAGATGGTTTTTCAAGGGTGCTAGTTGTTCGGCGCTGTGGGTGATCCATTGTGTGAGGTTGGTGGCTGCTTGGTTTGGGTACGATGATTTGGCGGGAGGGTTTTGGTGAAGCGATGTGAAGAGCTGGTCGGTGGTGATTTTGTTCCAGTTTCTTCGAGGAATAGGTTGTGGGAGGTTGTGGGTCGTGGTCTTTTTGTAGTTGAAGTGAACGCAGCTGTGGTCTGTCCAATGGAGAGCTGTGGTGTGATCGAAGGAGATGTGCTTGCTGGAGGTGAAGATAGGGTCGAGCGTGTGTCCGGCAAAGTGGGTAGGGGTGTCTACAAGTTGTTTGAGTCCGAGATTGGCGAGGTTGTCCAGAAGGGTGGTGGTGTTGCTGTCGTTGTTCTTTTCCAGGTGGAAGTTGAGCTCTCCCAGTAGAATGTAGTTCTCGGAGGGGAGGGCATGTGGGCTGATGAAGTCAGTGATGTCTTCGCAGAATTGTGTGCGGGGTCCTGGTGGTCTGTAGATGAGGGTGCCTCTGAGTGTGGTTTTGGGGTCGGTGTGGATCTGGAAGTGAAGATGTTCGGCGGTAGTGAGGTTATCGTCGGAACTGGTCGTGATGCGGATGGTGTTTTTATGGACGATGGCGATGCCTCCTCCTGTTTGGTTGGTGCGATCTTTTCGGATGATCTTGTAGGTGTCCCGGATGGCTATGGCGATGTCGGGCGCTGATGAGGCGTTCATCCAGGTTTCTGTAAGGAAGGCGACGTCCGCTGATGTAGTGTCGAGTAGGTTCCAGAGTTCAATGGAGTGTCTGTGGACCGAGCGGGTGTTAAGCAGGATGCACTTTAGGTGGTTAGTGTCGGAGCTCTGTTTCGAGTTAGTGGATTTGCAGTGGGTCCTGATGCAGACGAACTTGCAAGAGTGGCAGGTGAAGGATCTATGGGTGTGTCCTGGGACAGCTTGGTAGCATTGTGGTGCGCGGCCGGGGTTAAGGGCTGAGAGGGTAGCGGTGTCGTATGTTACGCGGGAGGAAAGTGTTTTGCGGGGGGCAGGGGGTCTGGCGCTGGGCGCGGTCCAGGCGCAGACGGGCGTAGACAGGCTTACCTTTGGCGCACCTTCAGCGCGCATGGGGCGCGACCGCTGCGTGCAAAGGCATCTGTCATATGTAGATAGTGGAGGGGGGAGGGGTGAGGGAGGAGCAGCTGGGAGGCGGGAGCGGGGTGGAGAGCCGGGCAGGGAGGCACAACAACAAACAACAAAATGGCTGCAAGCCAAAAGCGAAACAGGATTGGGGCACAATGTAAATAAATGCGATGAAAAACGGCAGTGGCACCGGCACAGTCAGGCACAAATGATTTATTCAGGCAAAGACAGCACAGCAGAATGGAAATATCGTGAAAGCGCACTAACGCAATATAGCGCTGCAATACAAGTATACTAATCAATCAGGCACCAATACGTGTGGGAGCAATGCGAGCAAGCAGATAGCAATTTGGCAGTGTAACGCTACGATACCCCAAGCGCCAAGCAGAGCGGGGAGCAGCGTGAGGAGCGACCGCTTCTGAAGGGATCAGGACGGTCACAGCGCTACAATTGGAGAGCGGAGCCTAAACTATCAGTGGGAGGGAGGAGCAGCTGGGAGGCGGGAGCAGGGTGGAGAGCCGGGCAGGGAGGCACAACAACAAACAACAAAATGGCTGCAAGCCAAAAGCGAAACAGGATTGGGGCACAATGTAAATAAATGCGATGAAAAACGGCAGTGGCACCGGCACAGTCAGGCACAAATGATTTATTCAGGCAAAGGCAGCACAGCACAATGGAAATATTGTGAAAGCGCACTAACGCAATATATCGCTGCAATACAAGTATACTAATCAATCAGGCACCAATACTTGTGGGAGCAATGCGAGCAAGCAGATAGCAATTTGGCAGTGTAGCGCTACGATACCCCAAGTGCCAAGCAGAGCGGGGAGCAGCGTGCAGAGCGGGGAGCAGCGTGACGAGCGACCGCTTCTGAAGGGATCAGGACGGTCACAGCGCTACAATTGGAGAGCGGAGCCTATACTATCAGTGGGAGGGAGGAGCAGCTGGGAGGCGGGAGCGGGGTGGAGAGCCGGGCAGGGAGGCACAACAACAAACAACAAAATGGCTGCAAGCCATAAGCGAAACAGGATTGGGGCACAATGTAATAAATGCGATGAAAAACGGCAGTGGCACCGGCACAGTCAGGCACAAATGATTTATTCAGGCAAAGGCAGCACAGCACAATGGAAATATCGTGAAAGCGCACTAACGCAATATAGCGCTGCAATACAAGTATACTAATCAATCAGGCACCAATACTCGTGGGAGCAATGCGAGCAAGCAGATAGCAATTTGGCAGTGTAGCGCTACGATACCCCAAGCACCAAGCAGAGCGGGGAGCAGCGTGAGGAGTGACCGCTTCTGAAGGGATCAGGACGGTCACAGCGCTACAATTGGAGAGTGGAGCCTATACTATCAGTGGGAGGGAGGAGCAGCTGGGAGGCGGGAGCGGGGTGGAGAGCCGGGCAGGGAGGCACAACAACAAACAACAAAATGGCTGCAAGCCATAAGCGAAACAGGATTGGGGCACAATGTAATAAATGCGATGAAAAACGGCAGTGGCACCGGCACAGTCAGGCACAAATGATTTATTCAGGCAAAGGCAGCACAGCACAATGGAAATATCGTGAAAGCGCACTAACGCAATATAGCGCTGCAATACAAGTATACTAATCAATCAGGCACCAATACTTGTGGGAGCAATGCGAGCAAGCAGATAGCAATTTGGCAGTGTAGCGCTACGATACCCCAAGCGCCAAGCAGAGCGGGGAGCAGCGTGAGGAGCGACCGCTTCTGAAGGGATCATGCTGGCACATCATGTTAAAATACGTTATAAGGAAAGCAGTGCCGAATGGCAGTTTAGGAGGCAGTGGAAAAGAAGCAGAGTGCAGATTGTAAGGGGTACTTAAAACAATATTTTTTTTAAATAACCAACATTTTTTAAGACATTTTAAATATAGACGAGAGACAGTGTGTGTGCTTGTGTTTTTGTCTGGGTGTGTGTATGTAAGAATTCCAGTTGAAATCCCACAGACAACGTATCACATACGATTGAAAACTCCTGTACCCAACTATTTACTAGAGAATATATTTATTAGGGGGGTTGTAGAACCTCAAAACCCCCCCTTGAAGCTATGCCCCTGCCTTTGAGGTTCTTTATAGTCTCAGTAATGATGGAATTGCTCCGTCCAAAGGTGTTTTTTCTGAAGTTGGTCTAGGTTAACTAGAAATAGAGTTGTCTTGAGTGGCAGCCCCTCCTCTGTGGCAGAGGGTGTCGCCCCACTGCTCTTAGAGTAGTAGAAATGGGAAAATAAAATGATAATAACACTATGTTATTATTATTTTAAATTTCCGTTGCGAGGCAGGTTTACGGGGTGGGCGGGGCATGGCTGTTCTTACACTTAAGTGCGCATGATGGTTTAGTCGGCCATCTTGGCCCGGCCGAACAGTCATGCGCATTTTGCATGTTCTCCACTGGATGAATTGTACAGCTTGGGTTGAGAATGTGCACAGGCTCAAAGTCCTTGTCTGAACTCTGTACCACGGCGTTCAGACCAATCACGATGCTCCTATCATGGTTACAGCAGCGTTGCAATTGGATTAGGGGAGCCTGTGTGTGCTTCCTGCTTCCGGCAACAACAAAAGAGGATGGAGGTGAGGCGGCGGCCGGCAACAAGGTAAGCAATTTTAAATGTATTTTTCTATCCCCTCCCTCAGCTCCACCCATACTACTCGGTGGCAGCCACCACTGGTTGCTTCTAGACTGAACTAAACACAAACAATGTATCAAATTAAAATAAAGCAGGAACGTGAAAGGAAGGAGCTCTGTTTAGGGAGGGGCGGTGTTTTACTTTTTTCATTTTTTTTTTGTTATTATAGGGAACCCACATTTTGTTAGGAGTAGGACTTATGCGATTAATTCTAGCAGGGGCAGCTCCTCCACTAAGGCAGAGGAGCGTTGCCCCACTGCTCTGAGAGCAAAAAAAATAAACATAACATGACAATAACTTTATTATTATCATTTTCTTTTTCTTTGCTACGGGCCTGGGCTAGGGTGTGGAAGGGCTGGGGTCGGAGCCTGGGAGGAGTGGTGAGTGCACACTCTCAAAGTGAACATAACTGCCTGGCCGGCCTTTTTGGTCTGGCCAAAGCGCCATGCGCACTTAGCATGTTCTCCACATGGCTGCATTAGACAGCCTGGTGGGGAACATGCCCAGGCCTCCAGTTCCCCTCTGAGTGCCAAACCACGGCGCTCAGACCAATTGTGATTAGCTTAGAGGAGCCCGTGTGCGTTCTGGTCCCGGACTTGCCAGGAAGAGAAGGAAAGACAGAGAGACGGTGGCCATGGAATGGTAAGTGGTTTTTTTTCCCTTCCCTTTTGTTTTCAAATCCACCCCGCCACCTCTGTTTCCTGCCAGCCGCCACTGACATCTAGTACTTTGAGTATAGCCATATCCACACTGAACTTCCCACCTTGCGAGGATCTGTGCACTGACACTGCAAGTGTTGTCACCAGGCGCTGGCCTGTGGTTTAGCTTCCTGTCAGTCACTGCTTTCATCTGACAGACACCGTCCCACCCTGTGCCTTGACAGAAACCAGTCATGGTAACCGTGTCCTCGCAATGTTCCAACTTCTCCAGGGAAATGAATCCACTGGTAATTACTTTCCACCGCGAGGCGACCGAGAGAAACCACCTGGTCGCTTTTCCTTTCCTATCACTCGCTAATTGGTTGCTGGATGAACAGCGCCGATCCAATCCCATTCCCTGTAAAATATTAGGCATCTCCCAATTCAAGATCAAACAAAACCAAGAAGGAGTGCTTTCGTTTCAGCGTCACTTCCATGATGCAAACGCGACCTGACAGCACTTCACTGCTGCACTTCCCTAGGGTGGCTGGCGATGTGTTCTCCCAGAGTAAGTAAATGGAGTCAGAAATGTGCTAGCAATTGATGTATTGTTTGGGAAATCGGGATCCAATGTGTTTTTTCTGATTTCCTAATCAATGGTGGGTGAAGCAGAGAGGTTCCTTTATGGTACCCTTGGGTTACACATCAGAATGTTGTCTCCAGTCCATACATGCTCTGGTGACTTCCTGAAATAGCAAATGACCACCATCAGCCCAGTGTAAGACTGGGCCCTACCTGCACCTGGTAGGCCGCTTGATGGTGTACAACTAATGGGGTAGTGTGTAGAGGGGCCAACTCTCTCTTCACAATTATGAAAAACCGTCACTGAGGTCTTTTCATGCAATTACTGGTATAATCAAGAGAATCAAATATCAAAAAAGCACTGGACTGCGCCATCCTATTTAGATTGACGGGGTCATGACCTTGGATCCATATATTCCTTCCGATGTGACGTCAAATACTGGGACCTTTTGCCTTGTATGTGCAACTGTACGCCCTCTAATGTCCGCCATCTACACATATGGTTCTGAAACATAGCTCGAATAGCTGCCAACCGGATTTCATCATCGGAACAATTCAGTATTTTTGAGTTGTGTTTTTTTTGTATCCTATGTATTGATCAAGCCCACGTTCACTGCTGCCTCTCTGACCTTTCCACATACCCTAGTTATAGGCTCCAAATGTGCAAGGCTCTCAGCCCTTATGGTCGGATTTGACGTATAAAAAAAGCATACATGCCAATATCTGAAATATTTTTGCAAAAGTCCTTTCTATTGCACACCCTCTTCCCAATCTCCCCCTATTAAAAGTCAAATGATAATCAATAATTTAAAAAGCTGCCTTCCTATTGCCCACCCTCTTCCCTCTCTTCATTGCCAATTAACAAGCGATAATTTTAAAATCTGTCTTTCATTTGTCCACCCTCTCCTTATATTTCCCCATATGGTAAAATACCATTCACACGTAAAACATTTACCACCAGTATACATTATGTCTGTAAACAGTAGAACGGCCCAGAATTGGTTCCCTTGTAGTCGAGGTAAATAACGCTGATGGCGCGTACATTGTTTACATCAGGACCGCGCTGCCTGGCGACACCCTTTGAGCAGGCTCCCTACAGAACACCACAACACAGGTGCACCAGAGATGTGTAAAAGGTCTCACATCACTTCCGTTCATGAAAATAACCTTGTGCAAAACGGCTCAGCACGGTGCTTGCCTGCAGTTGGATTCACATAGACACTATGCCGTGGTATCGTGTATCTCCCTGTGTGGGGGAAGCGGATGCACTCAATGAGTGAGGAGACCCCCACACATTGGTGAAAACACAGCCTGTCAGAGCGGTGGGGTTGCTGAAAGGACGGTCTGCTCCTCACCCTCACACCGCAGCCCGCCTTTTCTCCCACCATACCGCATCATTCTTCTCGGCAGCCTACCAACAGGGGAGTCGGGCAGCACTTGTAAACACTTACAGTGTAAATGCGTCCTAATGCTGGGTGCCCACGTCTGGCTGTGATTTATGTCCGGAAAATGCAAGTGAGCGCGCGCTGCAGCTCCTCTGTGGCTCGGTGTATTTGAGTTTCAAGAAATCAATGGGTGAAGGTCGAATGCGGATGTCATACTTCGCACAGAAGAAACGGAGAGTGGGAGAGAGTCGGAGTGTGTGTTTGTGTGTTCGTCTTGCGCCCCTGAACTCTCTTTTTGCTAAAATACCCTGCGTCAATTTGATCTCGTATATGTGGTGCGTGTGCTTCTGCACCCCTAAATCTCTTGAGTTTAAAAGAAGTTGTGTCCTTGCACATCCAGGGTCGTTGGAGGGGGACATAGACCCAGGGCTGCCCCTATATGTTAGCCCTTAAACTATGAGGGTGCACACTCCATAACCTTGAATACACTCTGATCTCTGGCCCCGGCCTGCCCCAGGTCTGTATAATCCACAACCCACAACCCAGAGGATCCGAGGATCTCAATGCCTGTAGGGCCTCCCACACTGGTGTATAAAAGTATGAACGTGTCTAACCCTGTGTGTATCCAAAACTCCTGAAAACATTTGAACCTGTTTGCCCCTAAATTCCAGGATGTACACTCCAGTTTTCTGCCAGTTTAGAGTATGTCACCCAGACCACTCCATAGCTTTAATACCATATTTATGCAACACCCCTCCATTGCATAAATGCCATACTTATGCAACACCCCTCCATTGCATAAATACCATACTTATGTAACACCCCACCATTGCATAAATACCACACTTATGCATTCCCTGGGCTCCCAGAGCCATATAGCCCCCTGGTTTGTGGACCACTGTAGGCCGAGTTCCTTCCTGCCCCTTAGCCCCTTGCCTCCCAGGAATCATGCATTCCCTGTCCCTTGTCTCCTCCTGCCCTCCTCTGCCCCCTCCCCGAGCCTAGCAGTCCAAGGGGGATCGTGGTCCCTTACACCCCGCACCCGAGCTGCCTCAGACCCTCTGTGCACCGCATCCCCTGCCGGTACCCGGTGCCCATCACCCGGCCCCCTCACCTGATTGCCAGCAGCTCGTGCAGGAGGTAGGCGGCCGCCGCCAGCAGCGCTCCCCCGGTCAGGTAGAGGGTTTTCTTCCACCAGGAGTCGGAGCCCAGCCCTGACATGGTGCTGCCGGGATCCTGCGCCGGGAAGGCGACGATGTCCCCATAGAAGAAGGAGGCCGAGTACTGGTCCTCGGCGCTCAGCGACAGCGGGCTCTGGTTCCGGCTCAGATCCAGCAGGCACGAGCGGGGCGAGGAGGAGAAGCCCACCCCCCAGTGCATGCTGCCGCCGCCACCCGCCGGGCCCGCGGCCCGCCAGCGGAGTGAGGCATGGACCGGCTCGGATGGAAGGAAGAGGAGGAGGAGGACCGCGGCCGAGGAGAGCTGATGATGGAGCAGGCGGGCGGAGAGCAGCAGCGCCTCCTCCTCCTCTCCCGGAGCAAGGACCAGCAGCAGCACTGAGCAGATGCCGCCACCGCTGCCCGCCCCGGCCGGCGCCCCCCCCCCTTTTGTGTCAGTGTCAGTGCGGGAGGAGAAGTCCGATGATGTCATCATCGTGCCCTAATACGTACGACTGATGCATGTAACTGCCCAAGATGCGAGCAAATGGGAATTCCCTTATAGACCATCCTGACAATAAGTGTTTAATTGAATTGCCATTCGTGTATGTATCTACTCGATAATACTATATAAATAAAACCCCAAATAAACATATTTAAATTGTCACTTGCTGCACATTGGGCACAGTCAATTTTTGGCGCAGACCTGAACCGAAAACTGGTGAGATAAAGCAATCCACTTAAAATTCCTGCGAGTGAACGGAGAGAGAGCGGATTACAAGTTAGGTGTGGTGTTTCCACTTTGACAATTCAGTTATTAGTCCACGCGTTCTACAATATATTCTTGACCCTCGATTAGGTGAGGGTCAATTGGTTCAAGCCAATCATATTCCACTATGCAAGAGACAGTGGGCCTCTTGCTTCACCCACACACTTTCAATATTTCTGAGGTGACCGAAGTGAATGCATTTTTAAGAACCTCTCAAAATAATTGCAGAGTCAGGTATTATTTGAGGTGGGCTGCATTTCCTAAATGCTCCATCGTAACCTTTCGCCTTCAGAGGTCATCTGTATATGACCACCGAAAGGGAAGCTGCAAGGCATCTTGCTGGATTATTGCTTAGGGAAATGTAACTTAGTGTAGGGACATCTTAATATGAAAAGAGCAACTAAAGTTTGGTATACTTTTTTATTTTTAGATAATGCAATGTTGTTACATGAATTAAAAATGTGCCCTCACGAAGCGATTGAGCATCACACGCCAGTGCTGGTAGGATGTTATTTTATAAATCAAACAAGATATGAGACACTTGTTCCTTAGATGTTACTCTCGCTTAGTTTGGAACTTGTTGGATGTATAATATTTTCAAGAAACAAAAAGATTGTGCTGTTCTTTGTCAGTGGTAACAGAGTAATTGCTTCCACGAGATTTGTTTTGGCAATAATCCTTCACCAGTAATGCATTGGATCACAGATGCAGCTGACGCCAAACCAAATTGGATCTATTAAATCTAAATGCTCCTTTCAGAGAAATTAAGGCTATCAGATCACACAAATCTTGCACTGGTTTTATTTCATGGTATGCAATTTTAAATCGAAAGTGGAGAATAGTTGGAGTTTATGAAAAGTTGCAATTGATTTGTTTATTAGATAGTGGTGGAAGCACTCAAATGTATTTATTCAAAGGTCGCCGTTTGATACATAGCCTAACTTCCCCACTTTTTACCAGGTCACAATCAGAGGGGAAAGCCAAAGTGAAGTTTCTATAGGTCTCTTACTTTGTATCAATCTACTTTATTTGGCAACATCCTGCTTTAAAAATAGGGAAATGCAATTAATAACGCTTCGGGGGGCATTGGGGGTGTAATGTGATATTCTGGCACTTGCATTTAGTTTAAAAATTGTTCACAGCTGCATTGATTGAATTTTTTGCTTACTTTTTGTTAGGCGATCGTGGCTGACTAGTGCCACTCACTTTACACATTCTTTACCTCCACCCACTCACTTTGTTGAGCGTGGGAGGTGCATTTCTCACACACCTTTACTTCCTGCTGTTTACTTAGGATGTGAGAGCAGATGCACATCAGGCGCACCAATGGCATCTGGAGCGTAGCCAGCGCCAGCCACGCAGTCCTTTCCCCCCAGAACTCAGCAGATAACTGGTATACAGTAAGTACTTTCTCCTGAGTCTTCAACTACCCAAATGTAACAATCAGTTGGACTGTGATTATAAAAGTAACAGAGAATTCCGAAGCCCAAAGTGTGACTTTCATCTACACACAAAATTCTCCGGCAGCAAACACTAGAACCGTCCCTATGTGGTTCATAAAAGATCTACACACATAACAAATATGAGGTCACACAATTCAGTAGATAATAGCTCAATCCCAGACAGTCACCTTACTCAAAATCTTATTTCACATACTGATGGGGTTATTAAAGCTTGTCTAATTAATGTTTGATCACTCCCGAAACTCTGAGCACTAGAATATCTTACACAGCAATATCTGGGATCTTGTCTACTTAACTGAAACATAGCTGAATAAAAGCTCTGGTCCGGACCTCGAATGAGCCATTGCTAATGGACACTTGATCCCTCATTTGGACAGAATTGTTGTAGTAGGAGGGGGAATTGCCATCATTGATCACTCCAATTTATTTTGCTTCAGTAGGCAGGTAGACTTACAGAATAAAACTGAGACTTGCTTTCACCCTGAGGATTTTAAACAATTTCTCCCTTTACGGACTTCTCGAGTATTGCCCCCCCCACTCCAGGTGGACTCACAGTTCAGTGAGATTCTAGCCAATGTCATTACACCGCTATTCCTACAATACTTTAATTTTATTGTCTTAGGCGAATGTAACATACACATTGATAATCCATTATGTAAAACTGATGAAAAGCTGATAGAGGCAATGTCCATATTTAAATTAGCTAAAAAGGTCGCTGGCCCAACATATTCGGGCGGCCATACATTAGATGTCATCTCCTGCATCCTGCCTTCATTCATTGTCGATTAAATATCTCCTTTAGCATGTTCGGCTTATCCTTTTATCCCTACCACTTTAAACTGCCTGTCCTACAGACTGTTAAAACAAATGAAGGCCCCCTGCATTGCTCCTAGCATGTAGTCTCGGGCACAGTATTGAACACAGCATGTTCCTCAGTCAATGTTGACCCCACCAGGGATATAGACACAGCCATTACGACTTTTGAGTCTGATCTAAAATCACTTTTTGACACGATTGCACCTGTAAAAACAAATTTTAGGGAAAGAGTTTTGTCCTTTGCTTCATGGTTCCCTGCGGAACTAAAGGATGAAAAGCGCAAGTGCAAAAAACTTGAGAGGAAGTGGCAACACAATTATTTGGAAGATGATAAACGCAGCTATAACTATGCTTTGAAACAGTTAGGAGAAACATTAGCAAAGCGAAATCTAGCATGATCACCCCACAAATTGAGGATGCAAAGAATGTGCCTAGGACCAACTTTAAAATCGTAGACTACTTCCTGAATACGAAATCATGTAAACAATCTATGCCTACCTCTCAACAATTTGTCGATAGTCTGTCCTGCTTTTTACATGATAACATGCTCAAAATGTATTCATGATTCAAAGATAGTATGAATAAGGATCACTCCAGGTCTCTACCTTAAACCTCAAGTCATCCAACCACAGCTATTCACCTTTCACAGCATGTCTTTAGAGTTTTCAGGAAGGATTTTTTTACAAATCAAATCGGGCTACCCACTAGACATATGTCCACCACACATAATGAAGATGAGCAATGAATGGCCTTAATCTCTACATTATTGACTTGTTAAATCGTTCCTTAGAATCCCAAAAGATTCCCATAATACGGGAAAAGGTAATGGTGCTCTCTAAGCAGAAAAAAGGCTAACCATGACCCACTAAACCCAAGCAACTATAGGCTTTCCTCCTTACTTCCGGCGATGGGTAACATGCTAGAAACTTGGTTAAATGAACAGATCACAAATTTCATAGTTGAAAATAACTGTCTACATTGATACTTAGGGCTTTCAAGTAAAGGTCGACCAATGATGTTGTTATCATCTTCTGCAAAGTGAACATTCCTTTAGTACTTCTGCGCTGAAGTGTAATATTGGCCCTAAGTATCTGTTTGAACATATAAAAAAAATTCTGACTACCTGAGTCGAATTTTTTAAAACTTAATATCTGACCACTTTTATCAAATACCTATCTATGGTAGTTATCGGTGAACCAGAATCAAACATGAATTGAATGAATCTATTCTGTACCATTAATATGCATATGGGTTTTCACCAGTGCATTACCTTTAACCTAAAGGACTCATTCATGAATATTCTATTTAACGTTGTGCACTTCCTCAACCATATAAACCTTATTACTCCTCCAAATTCTATGCTCTTTTGCCAAGGTGGCCAATACGCCACAATAATTGTACAGCTTTCACCAGGCTGGACATAATTTTACATTGATCTCAGGATGATTATACCCAGACCGTGAACATGTTTTTTGTTTATCATTGCTTTCGCTAGTACTATTCTTTTCTCTTTTCCTTAATTATTTCGTTGTTTAGCCTTTGTAACTTCATAGTTCATAGAGTCTTAACTGATGATGGTCTGTGCTTTGTTGGGTCAATACTATTATTTTTCAAATACTTTTTCTGCCATATTGTGCTCAAATGACACGTTTTTACAAACAAGTAATCTTTTTGTGCTTTACTCAATAACATAGACAAATCATTTGTTCACAAATCATCTAGACAACAACATTCTCATATTCACAATTTGCTTCAAGATTGTGTACTATACAAGCCTCGATTTGCTAATTCCGTTGCTGATATCGCTTATACATTTACATCTTTCTACTACAATGCTGGAGTTTGTGGCAAAGTGAATTTGAAACTTCACTACAGACCAAGTAAATGTTAAAAAATATTCTGATCTTAAATACTCTAGCAATGAAATAAACTATCAGTTTTCTTTGCTCACATTCTTGGACATTTAATATCTACTAAATAATTGTGATCCGTTCAAACCCAACATTTCAATTTTTAAGATTCTCCTGGTGTCTTCGAAAACATGGCAGTGCTTTGAAATTCCACATTATTTTATTTGCGCTTTATAATCTTAGTATGCCCATTTAGTTGTATACTGACTTTTTTTTACTTATTTCCTTTAAAAGGTGGTTCACTTCCTTGTAGAAGCTGCTTGTTTTCATTATCCTTTTCATACATTCCTTGGTACAGCGTTATGCCAGGTAGTGCGATGTACAAAGTGGGAAGTGAAAACACAAATATAGGTCTAAAGGATGTACTTTGTTTCTTGTATTTTTTTTAAGTTCAGATAGTTTTCATTTTAGGAAAAGTGAACAAAAACTAACCATGCGACAAAGCAATACAAAAAAACAAAACAAAAAAAAGGATAAATAAAATATGAAGTACATTCTGAACATTCACAAAATATGACACAATATACTGCAATGTATTGGTACCGCCTGTAAGGTTGGTAGAAATAAACATCAATCAGCATGACATTGCGTCCTGTGGGGCCATGTTAACAATATGGTGGTTGTCAAACAGTGTACAATGAATAGACGGGAGGAAAAGGGTGTAAGTAGGACTGCCAGGAGATAGATTTTGAACTTATAGGATGGAGTGAACCACATTTATCAGTCCACTGGACTAAAGATGGAAGTAGAGGAAGAGAGAAGGGAGGAGAGAGAGAATGTGGGAGAGAGAGAAAGACGGAGGCAAGGGGGCTACGCTAGGCAGCTGTGGACTATTCACTTGGTTTGGCACCGGGCAAGGCCCTACACGGGGAAATAATAGTGGGGGAGGGGGGTCCTATGGGGGTTTGTGTTCCTGCAGAAATGTGTTCATCATTGCACCCCAAAGTCGTCTTTGGCTTTAGAGCCATGTATGTTGGAGTGCATTGTGTTATCTGCACTCCTGATGGAGCAAACTAAGTTCCACCGCTTGTCATAGGTGCTAATGGAAGATGATTTCCAAGCAGAAAAAACTGTTTTCGTGCCTAGGGATAAGAGGAGGTCAACTAATGAAGATGTGGGCGGATTTAAGAGCAGACCGTGAAGATTAGCATGAAGTCTCTTCGGGGTTGTAAGGAAATCAATTACTATTGGGTTCTTTGTGAGCTGCTGTAGTAGATCATGAATTTTCATCCAGAGTGGACGTATACATTTGCATGTGAAAAACACGTGAGGGAGGCCCCCGTCTCCTCCCCACGTCACCAACATAGGAGACAATCCCTCAGTCCAAGTTTGTCTAATCTATCTGGGGTCCAATACGTTTTATAGATGAACCAGAACCTGGCTAGCGCTATGGTGGGAGACATTTTTGAGTCACAGGGAGATTTCTAAATTGTTTGCAAGCTTCTTTCATTGACGTGTAGATTGTTGGAAGGTGAAATGTGTGGTTCCCATTTTCTGATGAATAGTTTAATCAATTGGCCATTGTATATGTCAAGAAAGTTTGTATAGGTGGGAGGCAGTGGGGCCTCTTTTTTTGAAGGTTATTAGTAAGTTAGGGAGGGCTGGTTTATGTGGGTGCTTTAGCTTACCCAAAGCTCATTTGAGGGGTAACAATTTATAGAAATCAATATTAGAGAGGTCATAACAAGATTGTAGGTTAGAAAAGGAGATAGGGTTGTCACGGAAACCAATAATTTTTATGTTTATTCCTTTGTGAACCCAGGTGGACCAGAGTACTGTCTTCCAATTGAGTTTAATCTGGCGTTTAAACCAAAGGGAGGTTAGGGTTGAGCCTTGCAGCTTGTGCGTTAGACTTTTTTCGAGTTGGAGGAGTGAGGATGCCATGTCCACTAAAAATTGGTCTACAATGATTTAACGGGAGTTTTGCAAAATTATGGGTAGTGAGAATGCAGCTAAGAGGTAAGGGCGCTGTAAGACCTGTCTCAATGGAGAGCCAAGGAGGAGAGTTAGGATCATGTTGGTTCAGCCACCAGGAGCCCTGCGTAAACAGGAAAGCTCTTTGATAGCGGACGTAGTCTGGAATATTTATGCCCCAGAGCATTTGTTCCTATTCAGGACTTTCATGGAAATTCTTACATTTTTCTTTTTCCAGACAAATTCAGATACAGCAATATCTACAGATTTGAAGAAGGTGGTGATTAAAGATACTGGGAGCATCCTGGAGATGAAAGTGATAAGTGCGGCTATCATCATTTTGACTGTACTCACACGTCCCCACCATGTGATGTTTTTAAGAGACCATGTGGAAAGAAGTTCTTTCATTTTGTGAAGAGTTTTTTGTGAGTTAAGGGCAGCCGATTGTTTGAGATCCAAAAAGGCCCAGATGCCTAGGTATTTAATGATGGACGGTTACCATTTTAGACCAATATCGCCAATGCCCGTAGCTGTGCAGTGTACATTTAGTGGGAATACCTGTCTGATTTTTATTTATGCAATATCCAGCCACTTGTGAGTATCTATCTATTTCTGTCATAATAATTGGGATGGCATGGGAGGCATCCTCAGTAAACAGGACATCGCCCGCATGTGTAGCCACTACATGCCTGCCCCTGTTGAAGTGGATACCTTTATTCCCAGGCAGTGTTGCCAGATTGGGCTGTTTCCTGCACAAATGGGTGAAATGTTCTGATTTGTGCAGGAAACAATTACCCTGGCAGGTTGTGTAAAGTTGGACCACACTTGCCCATGTGTGTGCAATATTTGTGGTTTTTGCCGCGCCCACAGAAGATCTGCAATAATCAGGGCCGTCAATCATTCATAGCGTGAACACGCTACTTATGACGGACCTGCTTCTTGTTGTTGGCCTGCCCCCAGAGAGAATGGGCCAATGATCTTACAAGGGGCAGACCTGTCATAATTTTTTAAAAGTTTTAAATCAGTCGATTTACCTCTTGGAGCGGGCACGGCAGACCCAGAGTGCCATCTGTCTAGAGCTTGAGAGAGGAAGAGTCAAGAGCATCCAGGCAAGGACTGGTTGGCCTATCCTTCAGCCTGCTTCTGTTGTGTGTGGGAGTCACTAGGTGCCCAGCAGGTTTATTAAGGTAAGATTAGTGGACGGAGTGTCCACTCTTCCTTCTCTGCCGCGGTCAGTTGCCTCCCTCTTTTCTTCCTCTTCCCTCCTCTCTTTTTGTCTCTCTCTCTCGCTGTTCCTCAATCGCTGAAACAGTGCTTCAATAAACATATCTTACCCTCTGTTTCCTCTACTTTCCTTCATTCATAACCTTGTGAAATGGATCCCAAAAAGAAAGAAACACTTTTGTTGAAAATGTTTCTTACATTTTTCTGTTCCAAAGTGCAGCCTTGGGACAAAGAGAAAAAACAGGTTCAAAATTAAAAAACTAAATAACTAAATAAAGCATTACAGAGCGGTTGCAGAGTGGCCAGATTGGTTTTATTAAGACCTAAACACAGTAGCACCACTTTACAGAGTTTGCCAGTGAAGACCTACTTTCGTTTTCTTGTTTCTTTGAACAGCATTGTTTTCCCCGGGTGTGGAAGTGCACCATCCCTGAAGGTTCTGCAATACCTGGTTGATGACTGTAGTGGAAGTTAATGTGATACTTATCAGCTCTTTTCTTTATTTTATTTTATAAAATGAGTACTGGGGCTCTGTGTTCAAGTATGTCTTTCTAAACCATACTCCTTACATTTTGTAAGGAATTAAGCAATGGACATTGAAACGTGCCCTCTGGCCCTGTAGTCATCTGTGCTTAACGTTTCAGGCAAAAACACTCTTGATTTCTGAATAATGAGTGTAAATGTGTTAAGGCAACCCTGTTGCTCTGCTTACATTTCACATGCTTTACTTAATCTTGCATTCCATATAAGGGTTTGCTTTTTCCAGGATGTTCTTACTTTTTTTTCCAGGCAGCATATTACTCTTGTGCATGCTTTGAATTGAGTCGCATCCAGGTGTTTATAGTGGGGCACAATTGGATTGCAGCTGAAGGCAGTGCGAGTTTCTCTCAGTGGGACAATGTGGTGTTCAAAGGGGGAAAGGATGTGGCATTATGGCCGGAGCTGCTGAATGTGGTACTGGGGAACCAGGTCCAGCCTTCATGAACAGTCTACCAGACCACTCTCCTGAGGGAGCACATTCCAATGCTAGACCTTAGAAGCCCCAGCTAGACCTGAGAACCCTGGTGTCTTAGCACCTTGAAGGCCTGCCCACCACAATCCATACTGAAGTTCACCTCCAATCTTGCGGGCAAGCCTACGAAGCAGCACACCCTAGAGCAACAGTGACTCGGTCACTGAGGTAACAGGACACTTGAGGTCAGTCCGCCTCAACCATTGGTACCGCAATTGGCCTTGTTTCAGTAGGAGTAGTGAAACTCACCAGGGATCGACAATGCAGGATTTGCACGCACACCAAACTAAGGGGCATATTAACAATGTAAATGTAGTATACTTGTAAATGTAGTATACTTGTAAAGCTGCCCCAGCAATGGGGCGTCCTGGCGCTGTATAACTCTGGGGAACCCGTCCTGGCTTTCCCTGTGGGATGGTCCCTTGCTGGGAGTCCCCAAGGTGGAGCCAGGCATCCCCGGAATTGGTGGGGCCGTTGTGGAGATTAGGCAAGCTAATGCCCAGAGTTGCCGAGTGGAACCGCTGATTAGAGTAAGCACCGAAGCGAGAATTATCGAGTCCGCTGACCAAGGTCCACGACCCTGCCGCGTCGGGAATTGAACCCTGGTCCCAGGCTGACTTCTGCTCTCAGGCCTGCCGCCTCTAACCAGTGAGCCACACTACTCCACAAGGGAATGGTGAAGCGGGTTGTTAAGCAAACATTGCTAATGCCACGCTCTGCCATCCTGAAAATGCAGGGATGTGCTCTATTGACAATGGTACACCACATCCCTGCGTTTTCCCTAGCACTGCCACTAAACCCAGCTGCCTAGCACAAATGCAGGCACCCTAGCACAATAGTACAAGGGTGCCAGCATGGAGGGAATGATTGTTTATGTGCAGGAAGGTTTACCTTCCTGCACATAAACAATCCAGAATGATGAATTGTAACTTCTATGAGTGCTGCATTGTGCAGCGCACACAGAAGTTGCAAATCATCATTTTTTAAATGATTGTTTATATGTAGGAAGGGACACCTTCCAGCGCATGAACAATCCTTCATGGCGATTTGCTGTTTTTATGTGTGCTGCACAATGCAGCAAACATAGAAACATTAAAAACAAGGAGAAATTAAACATTTCCTCGTTTTGCCATGTTAAGTCTAGGTTTTCCCTTGCCTTGATTTTGGCACTGCCTCCTATTTACGTCACATTGTAAATAGGGGGCAGCAACAGAATAAATGGGTGTTGGGGCGGAACAAAGGCCTCTTTTAGTTCAAGTCAGGCAGGCATGAGCTGGACAGGCGCTAAATGCACAGACTCCTGGCTGCCTGAGCTGAACTTTGCCAGGCTGAGGATTTCACAGCCCTGTGTGCATGACCTCAGTCTGGCAAAAGTGCCTCGAGGCCCTCCCCCTTGTGATGAAGGAGAGCGCTACTGATTGCCTGGGACCTGGGCACTTCAGTTTTAAGTCCTGAAGTACCAAGGGCAGAGTGTCAATCAGTGGCACCTAGTCACAGAGTGGGGTGGGGTAATCAGTCTCACTGACCCCATCGCACTCTGTGGTGAGGTTGGGACTGCTGCCTTCCAATCAGCCAATGAGGGAAGGCAGCAGTTCCAACCCTCGTGGGACCTCTTAGGCTTCCACCTCGGAGAGCTGCAGTTAAGGTAAGTTTTATGTGTTTTTTATGTTTCATGTGTGTATGTATTAATGTATGTGTATCTAACTAGCGTTATGTATACGAAAGCAAGTAATGGAACTATTTATATGGTATTTATGGATTTGGCTGCGGCCTTTGACAATGTGAACAGGAACAAACTGTGGGCCATGATGAATAACCTGGGAATTGACCCAGGTCTTATAAATATCCTCAGAGAATTACATTGGAACATCACTGCCAGGGTCCGCTTTAGCACGGAGGGGGGGAGCACTGATCCCTTTCTGTGCACCAGCAGAGTGAGGCAAGGGTGTATCCTTGCTCCCTTTTTGTTCTCTCTCTACATAAATGATTTGGAGAAAACTTTGATTGCCCAGATCGTAGACTGCCCTAAAGCAGGAACGCGTCATATTCCGGTACTGTTGTATGCGGATGACGCAGTTCTGCTTGCACGAACATCACGAAGTTTACAACACCTTGTTGACGGATTTCTAAAGTTCATGGACAATTTAGATCTGTCCGTGAATCTGAGCAAGTCCTTTGTTATGGTGGCAGGTAATAGGCCCTCCAGGAAATTTGTATTTAAAATAGGGACCCACAAATTGGAAACTGTAAAATGTAAATGTAAATTGATACTTGTATAGCGCACTACTCACCCGCAAGGGTCTCAAGGCGCTTGTACGAATACCGCTGTGGAACCCATCCTGGCTTTCCCTGTGAGGCATCCACTCCTGGGCACCCCCAAGGTGGAGGCCAGGCATCCTAAGCGTGGTGGGGGCCGTTGTGGAGATTAAGCAAGCTATTGCCCAGAGTTGCAGTGTGGGACTCCATGATTGGAATAGGCACCGAGGCGAGAATTATCAGGTCCGTGGAATTTTTGAGCCCAAGACCCGCTGAGGCGGGGAATTGAACCCTGGTCCCGGGCTAGACCTCTGCATCAGGGTCTGCCGCTCTAACCATTGATTATTATAGGAAAAACAGGAGGGAACCCATAGACCTTGTTGGGATGGGTGTATCATGTAGACATAAACAATTCCCAACAGGTATTATGTAGAGACAGTTTCAATTGTGTATGCCTTGAGCATTACAAAGAACAGAAACAAGGAGTCAATTGATTTTTAGAAAAAGGTGGTATTATTTACCAAGGAAAAGGTCTTTCATAAGCATTTACAGTTTAAACAGCACTGTAAAGATCAGATCTTGTGACAACCCAGTGGCACTTGGTGCAAGGTGCTATATACAGTTTAAGTGAGGTGAGAGTGCAAGTGCTTTTTAAAAACAGCATTGGCGGCGCATAAGGTAAAGTATATACATCAGTTAAAGCTTCAAAAACAACACAAGTTACAATCACTTGGAAAACAGTTATTTTCTTGTAAGAGCTTTAAGCGCGATATGCGTCATATAATTCAGGCTGTATAGTCGACGGCGTTTCGATCCCCTTTGGTCGGGATCGTCATCAGGACGGGGTTGTCGATATGTACAGTGCTGTTGACAAAAAGAGGGGCAATTGTAAGCGGGGGATGGCTGTTAGGGCGGGGGGTGAGGGGGTGAACAATCACTAGTTAGGACTAAATCACTGAAGGTATAACGTGTAAACGGGGGTGACTGTAGTGGTGGCAGGAAAGGGAAGGAGGGTGAAGCTTGGGGGTGACTAGTGTAGAGAGTTGGTAAGTTAAAATTAATTGTCCGGGCGGTGGGGAGGTGGACAATACATAAAGAATATGCACTCACAAAGGCCAAGCAGGGATGCGTGGCTGGCGGCACTCAGGGCTAATTTTGGCCGATTGCTAGAGGAAGAAAAAATTAATTATTATTAATTAATTAATTGTTGAGAGGCGCGAGTGCATCTGGTGATGGCGATGGAAAACGCTTGATGTAGAAGTACCTGATTGCGGCTTGTCGAAGGACTGCTCACGAAGTTAGGCAGCGTCTGGAAGGGCGAAGCGAGAGAGAGAGGCGGTCAGTCAGTTAAACCGCCGTGATCGAGCAGGCGTTGGTTCGTGAGTGCGATCAAGGCGTGTAACCTCTATCAGAGGGAGAGGCTCTTACCTGAGGAAATCAGGGAACAGAAAGAAGTTATGGAACTCAAGACTACTCCACGCTACATCCCCTATAATCTGCCCTTGGAAGAGAAAGAAGCCCTTACCACCCTCCAAAACAATCCGGAAATAGTCATCAAACCCGCGGACAAGGGTGGTGGGATTGTTGTCCTCAATAATACCGAATATGACAGAGAGGTGGAGCGACAATTGACTAACCACGACCACTACCGTGCTCTCTCAAAAGATCCTCTCGCAGACATAAGACAAAAGATTCTCTCTATAACAACTGCAGCAAGAGACAACAACGTCATCACTAAAAAAGAATTTGAGTTCTTGAACAATCCACATCCCAGAACCCCAATCCTATATGTACTTCCCAAAATACATAAGGATGCTAGAAATCCACCTGGACGCCCGATCGTATCAGGGTGTGGCTCCATCTTGGAACCCCTTGGTAAATATGTGGACTCTGTGATTAAAGAGTTTGTGCCCATCACAGACACCTACATACGTGACACCATGGCTTTAATCAACACCATCGAAGATCAACCCTTTGATATGGACAATCAAATAATGGTGAGTTTGGACATCGAGTCCCTTTACACTAACATTCCCCACTGTGAAGGGCTCAACGTAATCAAAAATCTATTGATCGCTAGACCACAACCATCCAAGATTCCCACTGATTTCATTATGGACCTTCTAAGAGTGGCCCTACAAAACAATTACTTTTTGTACAAGAACACATACTACCTTCAAATCAAGGGAGTAGCGATGGGCGCTTGCTTCGCTCCCAATTTTGCCATTCTATATGTACATGCCCTTGAAAAGTCATTGTTCCTCAACCCAATCAACCCATATCGACCCCAAATCCATCTGTGGCGTCGGTACATCGATGACATTTTACTAATATGGAATGGCACGGCTAACTCTCTACAGCCTTTCATCGATTGGTTAAACTCTTCCCAGGAACACCTTAAATTCACATGTGAGACCGAGCAAAATGATCTACACTTCCTTGATGTCACGATACATGCGGAGGAAGGAAAAATCGGGACTGTGCTCTATCGGAAGCCCACTGAACGCAACACCTTGCTGCACTACTCAAGCAACCATCCCAGAGGTCTACGCGATGGTCTCCCATTTGGCCAATTCCTCCGCATCCGGCGAAATTGCAAATGGCGTAAGGATTACTTTAGGGAGGCGGACATCCTAGTTCTAAAATTGATCAACAGAGGTTATCCACGACGTCTGGTGAAACAGGCAAAGAAACGGGCCTGGTATAACCACCGGGAGGACCTACTGAGGCCAAACCAAAACAAAAAAACTCTAAAGAGGATCCCCTTTGTCTCTGTCTTCAGCCCAGACAGTAACAAAGTAGCCAAAATAATTAAAAAGAACTGGTCTGTGCTACGATCTGAAGAACAATTCAATGCACCACCCCTGTTTTCATACCAGAGAGGAAACAACATCGCCAATCACCTCGTTCGTGCCATCACTTGGCCATCCTCCACCACTGAGAAACACACCATCACAGCAGCATGGGGCATGCCTCCCGTCATCGGACATTTCAAATGCCAATCCTGCAGCGTGTGTGAATTGACACTGAATACCAAAGAATTCACATTCAAGGGTCAAACACACCAGCTCACTCATCAATCCAACTGCAAAACGCAAAATGTGATTTATGCAATCCGGTGCCCTTGTGACCTGATTTACATTGGCCAGACAACCCAAATGGTGAAACAGCGAATCATACAACACAAAAGCAGAATCAACTGCAAAGTACTCACAGCACCTCTGGTTTCACACTTCCTAGAGCATTCACATACGGACACGGACCTCAAGTGGCTGGTCATTGAGAAACCTACATTACCCCTCAGAGGAGGTAACATGGCCGCTCTGCTCAACAGAGCCGAATGCAAATGGATCGCCAGGGTCGATTCGGTCAACCATGGGCTCAATACCCTTGATGAATGGACCAGTACCATCTCCATCTAACTCTTACTGTCCGATTCTCCCTGTCTTCCTAACTCGCCACACTCTGAACACAAATTGTATAATAAATGCACTTTTGTTATAATTGTCGCATCCTCCTTGGATGTTAATGTAATTCCATTGACATAGACAAACTCCTGTAGCTAACCGTCCGGTTTCATACCTTGACTAACTCTATGTTAATTGACCCTGACTGTGTTCTGATGCCTCTCCCATCTAAATTGATGTGTAAATATTGTAATGCTTAATATGCCCCATGGGCTCCACTGTGTACTTAATAGCATCACCCCTGGGTTGTTACCATCGCATCCTCTTCCATTTGATTGGCCACACCGTTCCGTGTATCCCCCAGCGCGGCCTCCCGCCTTCAATGCCTTCTGATCCACTCACTTCCTGTTTACTCGTGTTTCCATAGTAACTCTGTCCCTCGCCTCCAGTTCCCTCCCCAGCCCTTCCACACCCCGCCCCCCGCACCCACCCCTGCCAATCGCTTCGCGACACCTCCCTAGACACTCCCAGACTCCGCCTCCGGTATGCGTCCGAAACCCCACCTCCTCCTCGCGGTTGCCTGGACATTACCCAGGACACGGGCGAGCCTTGGTCAGCTACCGCATTCAATGCCGCGCCACGCCAGATGAGCCTTCGCCTTCTGTTCCCTGATTTCCTCAGGTAAGAGCCTCTCCCTCTGATAGAGGTTACACGCCTTGATCGCACTCACGAACCAACGCCTGCTCGATCACGGCGGTTTAACTGACTGACCGCCTCTCTCTCTCTCTCTCGCTTCGCCCTTCCAGACGCTGCCTAACTTCGTGAGCAGTCCTTCGACAAGCCGCAATCAGGTACTTCTACATCAAGCGTTTTCCATCGCCATCACCAGATGCACTCGCGCCTCTCAACAATTAATTAATTAATAATAATTAATTTTTTCTTCCTCTAGCAATCGGCCAAAATTAGCCCTGAGGGCCGCCAGCCACGCATCCCTGCTTGGCCTTTGTGAGTGCATATTCTTTATGTATTGTCCACCTCCCCACCGCCCGGACAATTAATTTTAACTTACCAACTCTCTACACTAGTCACCCCCAAGCTTCACCCTCCTTCCCTTTCCTGCCACCACTACAGTCACCCCCGTTTACACGTTATACCTTCAGTGATTTAGTCCTAACTAGTGATTGTTCACCCCCTCACCCCCCGCCCTAACAGCCATCCCCCGCTTACAATTACCCCTCTTTTTGTCAACAGCACTGTACATATCGACAACCCCGTCCTGATGACGATCCCGACCAAAGGGGATCGAAACGCCGTCGACTATACAGCCTGAATTATATGACGCATATCGCGCTTAAAGCTCTTACAAGAAAATAACTGTTTTCCAAGTGATTGTAACTTGTGTTGTTTTTGAAGCTTTAACTGATGTATATACTTTACCTTATGCGCCGCCAATGCTGTTTTTAAAAAGCACTTGCACTCTCACCTCACTTAAACTGTATATAGCACCTTGCACCAAGTGCCACTGGGTTGTCACAAGATCTGATCTTTACAGTGCTGTTTAAACTGTAAATGCTTATGAAAGACCTTTTCCTTGGTAAATAATACCACCTTTTTCTAAAAATCAATTGACTCCTTGTTTCTGTTCTTTGTAATGCTCAAGGCATACACAATTGAAACTGTCTCTACATAATACCTGTTGGGAATTGTTTTTGCTCTAACCATTGAGCCACACTTCTCTGTGAGTACGTTTCCCTATCTGGGCCTCCTATTTGATGGGGAGATAAAGTTTAGTTCCTTGATTGAGGAACGCTGTACAAAGCTGGTCTCCTCAAACGGTGCGATTTTAAATTTTGCCCGTAGTCTGGGTCGTTGGTCACCAGAACAAGTAATGAGCCTATATGGCTCCATAAGCACTGCAAAGGCCTTGTATGGAGCAGAGGTCTGGGGTTTTAGAGATGCAAAATATTTACAGTTGGAGGAAGACAAATTCCTTCGTAGGATATTAAAGATCCCACAGAGTACCCCAGCAGAAATTGCACACGCCGAACTTGGGACCCCATACATTACAGACCAAGTAGAGGTGAGGCCCATTATGGCATGGCTCAGAATTTGGGTAAACCCTGAGGCAGAATTAAGTAGGGTAATTGTTGGAGATTGCCTACAAAGGGATAAGGGGTTGCAAATCCCTTGGCTAAAGTATGTCAAGGGTATGCTAGAGAATATAGATCAGAATAATCTCTTTAGTAACCCGACTGCAATTTCTACCTCTTGTAAATCCCGAATTAAAAAGCTGCTGTTAGGAAAATTCGCATCTGACAGATTAGGCCCTAATTTATTAAAGAGATCAGTAGCGGCTCATTGTTTAGTAAGTAATGGGGAGGGCATGGAACCCTATTTATTTTTGATGCACATTCAGCAGGACAGGTTTTTAATGTATCGTTTTAGGCTCAATTTGTTACCTAATATTTTATCATATCCATCTGGTTTTACCTTAACAATTGAGCAGAAGGGTGCCTGCGGTTGCGACAATAGGTCCCCGCAGGACACCCTTCATTTTGTACTTTTGTGTTCATTTTATCGGATCCCCCGACGTAGATTTTTGGTGGACATTTTAAAAGAGGCAAAATTTAGTCATGCGAAAACTGCACTACTCTTTTTACAAAGAGCAAATGATACGCGCACTTTATGCTCTGTTATGAATTTTTTTAAAGTAGCAGTAAGATTAAGAAATACACGATGTTAAGCAATGATGTATATAACACTATGTCTTTATAACTGTATACATTTTGTCTTTAATATAGTTCAGAAATGTAAATTTAATGAATTTTTTTTAGATGTATTTTTATGATGGTTTTTAATCATCGAAATAAAGATTTACTGAGCTAAACTAGCGCTATGTAATACTCTCAAATAAAATAATAAATGTGTTAGTGTTGTGAATGGGTGTGTGTGCGTGAGTGAATACATGGGTGTAAATGAGGTGTATGTGTGCATGTGTGGCCACTGCCCCCTCCCTTGTTAAATTACCATCCACCACTGCTTTTAGCATAGAGTTCCTTTTATTTGTACCTAAAATGTCACAACCCTTCTAATATAGCACAGTGAAGTATGCCCCACCATCAAGCAACTGCAGGCAAACTGAAAGGCGTTACTTTAGAACCTTGTTTTTATGCTCAATCTTTTGTTATTCCAAGGTTGTTTAAAGGGGTTACTTTGAATAATACTTATTAGCACATCTCAACAACTGCATTGCGTTTTAATCCTGACTGTGTGTTTCTGCGGACCAAGTGCTCTTAATATATAGTGCCTACAAGTGTACATGATATGACTCCTACACATCGTAGCCTTCATTGTGCACATGCATAGTAGTGCTTTAATTTACAATTTGCATTTATATAACCATCGCTTTATGCGCTCTCCTAAGAGGCTATGGATTGGATGTGCATTTAGTCTGAATACCTTAATGAATCATTGGCAGGCACTGTGAGAAAGCAGTACTGCCTTCAGTCTCAGGACTATAAATGTCTACCCGCAATCTAAACTCACCCAGACCTGAAGGTGACTCATTTTACAATTTGTATTATAAAAGTATGTTTTGTGAAAATGAAACTAAAAAAACACATCAACTGGATAAAGCAAATACTCTTGTGAGCACTGCATGAAGTAAAACGCACAAAATGCCCGAATGAAATGTAAACATGGACTGCTTTGATGGCATGGATTACCTTAGGGTGTTTGCAGTCATTGCTGAGAATTTAAAGTTAAGAGCATGAATAATTAAAGCTCTGGCTGGGGGATAGGAGTAAAGGAGCCTCGTGGGAGGGCCCAAGCCAATGATGGTATGGGAGTGAGACAGTGCTAAAGATGAAGTCGGAATGGAGTGGGATGGAACACAAATAGTATTACAGTATCAGTAGAGTTGAGGGAGTGTCAGTGTTGAAGGTGTCGCCAAAAGTTCTGGGAAATTGAATAATTTTCCTTTTGGCTCCAACAGCCTTGCGTTCATCCGTACCCCAAACAAACCCATCTGCTGCTTGCCAAGACTAGGAGCTTTAGTCGAGCGCTTGCTGCAACACAATACAAACAACAATGTCCTCTATACTTTTTTAGTGCCAGAGTAAGTGGTCATGGTGAAGGACTTTGAAACGGAGAGCTGGAAATCGGTCAGAGTATGTGACTGTCTCTTTTCTGGCCTCTCCTTACATGTTAACTGGAAAAGTGTGGAACTCTCATCTTACTGTAGCAACCCTCAGTTTTCACACTGTTGCTTCACATTTACGTTCAGATTTGTCTGCTGCGATGTTTATTTTTGCTGTTGTCCACACTGTCATTGTAAAGGAGTTTTTTGTTGTTGAATATCTTCAGACAAGTACATAGAATGCTAATCAATGCCAAACAAGTTGTGTTGCAATTACTTTAATACAAGGGGATGTTTCTTCATAGGTAGATCGTTGTGTGTTATTAATTCTGCATAACCATTTCATTATTCTTTTTGGAGCCACATTGTTGAAATAGCATTGCAATTCCTATTCATAGACATACAGTGGTTTTTTAATCTGCTTTTGTAGAGGTAATTCATGGGTGCAAGGTTCGGATTTGGTTCTGTGATGACAGAACTACAAGATGAAAAGTCAAAGTGGTGACTGGTCTTGAAAAGTAGTATTTATTAAAACAGGTGCCCAGTTAACCTCTTCCCATTATCTGTATATTGAATAGAATTTAAATTCATCCTTAAAATGTTTTCTGAAGACTACTTTTGCAAAATTTGAGAGTTTCGCCTTTGAGCTGGTTTTTGGGCTGACACTGGTCTGCATTGGGCTGAATTTGGACTTATGCATGAGCGTCTTTGGGCTTGGGACAGGTCTCAAACTCTGGCAACACTGATCTCAGGCTAGAATGGGGGGGGGGGGGGTTGGCCTGGGCCCGTGCAAGTTGGCTGATTAGTTTGGCTCCTTGCCCTACAATTTCAGTGATCGGCTCACACATCCTGCACTATAATGCCCTAACCCGGGCTGGAATGACCTGAGTAAAAGCAAAGGACCACAATACAATAAAGTTGGGGAACCTCTGATCACTCAGATTGTCTTGGATTGCAGCATCCACTAGCAAGCAGCATAGGAGACAGCATGGCAGCACCCTGAGGCCCACTGCAACTAAGTGTACTGCAGTACATTCTTCTAGCTCAGCTATGGTCAACTTTCAGCTCCTGTGAGTAGAGGATGCTTATACACTAACACCAAGACATTAGCAGTCTATCTACACCCCCCACAACCAAGACAATAAAGACAACAACGAGGCCCGGTGCTACTCCCTGCATGTTCTCTAAATACCCCAGCAGAAGTGTGTCCCGATGCGGAGCTCACTATGCCCCGTCGCTAATTAGGCTGTGACACAGTTGTACAGTATCCCGGCACTCATGATCAACCTGTTATCAGCAGGGTGGCCTGACACTGTTTTCTGGGGCTCCAGCTGGGACTCGGCCAAGCGATGCACCCGGTGATATGCCCTGATTGGGTTGGCCCAAGATCATCAAAGCCAGATGCTACCCGTCGTGGGACTCGTAGACTATTATCAACCTCCTCACTGTCACCCAGGGGCTTCTGAATACTGCTACGCATAACCGCAGTGCCCCTATGTTATGTAACTGTGAACAAGTATTGTGAAATGCTCTGAAAAGCTGCGAGCACCGTGCTACATACCCTTCAGCCCTCTGCCTTGGCAGCGGGCATTCTCTCGGGCACCTCACGCTGTACGCCGCACCTCTGTCACCTTCTGCGCGGAGGGGTCTCCGCCTGCGCCTGATTGTATTGGCTGCCTCACACTCAATTTTGAGGAGAAGTAGGTGTTCTTTGAAGGGCACACTGGAACTGGAATATGTTCAAGCATAGAAACAGATTGGAAACAAGCACTGAAACATGCACTGACCCCAAGGATGGAAAACAAAATGGTGGCAGCGACCATGACAGTAATCTGTAGGATTTCTGCCATCCCATATCCCATCTAACACCAGATTAAATGCATCATTAATATGGATAAATATCTAGCTGTACTTTCACAACACTGCTCACAGCGGTTATTGGATTAGAGACTGTCTTCTTGTATACCTACCTTAGTAGGTTGGTCTATAATAAACGTCCTGATATCTGTAATAGTTACCTGAACGCGCAAACAAGGCCCATACTAAGCTGTGTACAAGGTAATAGGTCCAAGATCAACCTGTTGGGCTACCTTAGCACGTCGTTCCCCATGGTCCTGCTACTGCCAGCGATATACTCCTGAACGTGCAAACAAGGTACAATTGCAGTCTGTGACAAGGAGGGATTACAGAGCGGGCTACTCAGATGACTACTTTGTGCCTTCATGTGAGTAGTCTAATAAACCTGCTCAAAATGATTTATAAGCACATGACCGTGAGGCCTGGGTATGTAATCAAGTAACTGCACATATACGATTTACATCTGCGTGATTTAGTCTGAAAACAAGGGGGCATATTTACAAGGGAATTGTGCCACCAGACCATCACTTTTTTCAACGTTCCGGTGGCGCAATGCCCTGCACCATATTTACAAAGCAGAATAAAGCTACTTTGCGTGGTTTAAAGCTGCATTGTAAATACGGTACCCTTTCAGACAGTTTTCTGCAATGGGTGTTGCTGTGGGCATTCCACCGCAACACCCACAGCTTTTTGATGCTGCCCCAGATTTACAAGGTTATGTAAATCTGAGGCAGTGGCAACATCCAACACCATGAAAAAGCAGGTAACAGATTGGCACAACGAGGAGCCCTGGAGCAGGGCCTGCTTTAGGGCAGTACAACCAGTGTAGATGCATCTGGCGTTGACCAGGGGTGGGGGGTGCAGTGTATTTAGAAGTAACGGGCACCAAGAGAGCTAAGGCAAGCACTGCCATGGAGTACAAAAGCCTTCAAGCAGTTTATATACATATCCTCCTAGCCTTGTTAGCAATGAAATGATAATGTGATAATGTGGATGATAAAAAACATGTTTAATGGCTGTTTGCATAGATATAAAAGTACTAAGTAATGCAACATTTTTGACCTGGGAATAACATGGTACGAGGAACTCCTGAAATTTCCTGTAGTCACTTTCAGCAGGTCTAACGTGCCAAAATGTACCTGGGAAGAAAAACCCAGTAACTAAAGGGCCACACAGAATTCAGTGCACTAGGCACGAGAGGAGGTCAAGCCAGAAAATTCATAGGGAGAGATGAGCCTTAACCAAGCCGGGTTCCTCTCTTGACCCTAAGAGCTAAAGCAGAAACTGAACTATTGAAAGATTTGCCATGTAAATGACAACAAATACCATGTAGAAACTTGACAAAGACTTTCAGATGTAAAAAAAAGTTATATCTTGCTTTAGTCTCATAACACTGACTTGCCATTTAACAGTGGGCTGTATTTAAGTCCATGTGTCTCATGCAAGTTAGACTACCCCAGTTCCTCTTAGAACCTACAGAGATCAGCTGTGGAGTGACACAGAGTTCTTCCCTGAGCCTTACCCTCTTTCAACATCTACACGCCCCCCCTTGCAGCCATCGTCAGAAGCCACTGACTCAACATCGTCTCCTATGCTGATGACACCCAGCTGATACTCTCCTTCACCAACGAACCCACAACTGCAAGAACCAACTTGCACAGCGGAATGAAGGCTATTGTCACCTGGATGACGGACAGCTCCCTCAAGCTCAACTCGGACAGGACGGAAGTACTCATCCTGGGTCCCACTGCTACCGACTGGGGTGACTCATGGTGGCCAGCCATGCTGGAACCCCCTCCCACACCTACGGTCCACATGCACAACCATGGCATCATACTGGACTCATCACTCACAATGAACCTCCAAATCAATGCAGTTTCCTCAGCTTGCTTCCTTACACTCCGCCTGCTTCGAAAGACATTCAGATAGATCCCCACAGAATCCACCCACACACAGATCACCAGCAGACTCAACTATGGCGCCCCTAGAAACAGCTCAAGAAACTGCAGAATGTTCAAAACGCCACTGCCAGACTGGTCCTTGACATCCCCTGCCACAGCCACATCATGCAACACCTCAGACAACTCCACTGGCTCCCGGTCAACAAGAGAACCACCTTCAAGCTCCTCACACATGCCTACAAAGCTCTCCACAACATAGTACCAGCATACCTGAACCACCACCTCGCATTCCACGTACTCGCCAGACAACTCCGTTCTGCCTAATGTGCCCTAGTCTCCGTCCCCAGGATCCACAGACCAGAACGGGCGGAAGTACATTCTCCTACCTCGCCACCAAGACCTGGAACACCCTAACCCTCCACTTCAGTAATCCGTGTTGTTGACCCAATTCAAGAAAGACCTCAAGACCTGGCTCTTCAAATGATCCGCCACACCCAAAGGTATCCCCACTCCCCCCCCCCCCAGCGCCTTGAGAACCTCACAGGTGAGTTACAAACCCCTGATTGATTGATTTATTTGCAAAGCCATCAACAATCAATGACAACCATGGTTGCCCACACATTGTAAATGCCATTTTCCACAGCATTTTTTAAGATCTGCTGATCAGTCCAAGTCGAGGTGAGTAAAGGTGAGAGGTAGTGCCAAAGGCGTAGAAGACACTAAATTTCTGATGGTACATGAACAGCCTTGAGGAGAGTTAAACCAGGGATCACTCTTGGCTCTAAGAGCCAAAGCACGAGCTGAACCATCAAAACCTGTAAATCAGGGCACATGTCATGAAGAAATAAGATAGTCTTTAAAATAAAATAAAAATGCATTCTTCTAAACGTTTCAGTGTATCAATAAAATATATATATATATATACACGATTAGATCAGTGAATTGAGTGAGATGTATTTAAAGTAATTTGTTTTAAACAAAAAGCACTCAATAATACGCCTATGCCATGACGTCTTTGCCACAAGTGACTCAAAATGTGTCAGTTTGTCATTTTCTCTCTTCAATGTTACTAAATGTGGAACAATATTATTTTATATTAATCCTATATGAGTGAGGTTTTTGTCGAGTGCAGATGCTGTACTGAATTACTTAAAAGTGCTCTCAAACTGGCTATTTGAGGAACATGATACACAGTGAAGTCACCAAATAAACCATGGATCACACAATTTGTCAAGTGGGGAAGCAGGTATTTGAGGTCGGGAATCCTGGTTGCACATTGCTCAATTGAGAGACTTCATAGCTATATCCTTCTCTCTGTTTAACACCAAAAGTCGATGCTTTGTGGTTAGTTTTTTAACTATTGCTGTTCAATTAGTGTTAGCATAATGAGATGAATAAATGGCCATTTTCCACCTTACATGAAACTGCCACTATGCATATATACATGTGTGCAGTTATAAGATTTAAAGTAGTACTTTTCTGTTTGGAATGTTTCAGCAGAAACTTATGATCAAACATAGGGAGTGAACATGCCTGTCTGAAATCATGATGCGCTTCACAAGCATCTCCTTGGAGAGCTATATCCCATGGAGGAAACTGGGCGGCTTGAAGACCTCTTTGTTTTTGTCAATTATTTAATTTTGGTCATCAAGGTATAGAGCCTCTTTTAAAGTTGTTCATTTTCTTAAGTCAGTTGAGCCAGTAGTAACATTAAGATACAATCGAATCTTTTGCCTTTTCTAACTGCTGGCTTGACAAACAGAACGTTTTTACAACATGTTCAACACTTCAATGACATCAATTAATAAATTAACAAAACAAAGTGGTCATTGAGCCGCCCATGGGTTTGTTCCTCGGGTTGCATTGCTTCAAGGAGACATGTTGTCTGACACTTTTTATTCTTCAGTTTCCACTTCAAAATCTGAGTGCATATTGTCCCCTCAAACCTTCTACTCCAAAATATAATGTGGCGGTGGGGAGGGGTAAATCTCTCCTCTCACACGGTTCTGAAAAGTCTTCAAAAACGTGCCCACTTTAGCGTATATTTGCAATAGCCTGAGGGTTTCAATGTTACTCTAGCACAACGATTTCTTCGTGTGCACGATGCACTCAATAAATTCTTTATAAATAAAATACAAAATACACATTTCTTGAACACTTGTGTTCCAACCAGTACATCCTATGGCCAATATTGCTATTCTATGCAGAGCAACATTTTGCCGATTAATATATAATATAGGTTTTAAATGGTGCACATCAAGCATTGTATAATTTTTAGATGCTCTCATTCAGACTTAAATGTGGTAATTACACACAATAGCAAAACACCGAGCAGTATCTTGGATACCAGTTTTGTCTCTACTTTACTTGGCTCGTACCTATGGAACCTGGGCTGAACCATACATTTGGTTCCAGCCAGGCAGAAGCTCTAACAAGCACTGTATTTTGCATGTGATGACCCATTTCTGCGTTTTGAACTCAGAATTGGAAGCATGTAACATAACTGACCCCACTCACTCTGGGCATTTGCAGCTCAGGTAAAAACCCCTAAAGCCTACTTGTGATCAGTGCCTTAATGCAAAGAAAGGATGTGTGCTAACTTCTGCCTTTTTTAAAGGGCCGGCTGCACTATTTCCTGGTGAGGATATTGTCATCGCTGGTGCTGAAAGCATTTGAAGAGTATTGCCAGAAGAAAGAGCTGGTGGAAAGGAGATGACGTCTATTCGCTCGCCTTGAAATCTGCAAACCTGTGCTTGATTCACAAAGTTTTTTAGTTTTTTTTAGTAGGTGTTTTGCTCCAGCTTAGGTATGGCTTACTCATGAAGTTTCTGAAGTACAACTTGCTTACCTAAAGCTTCAGTGAGTAAATATATCGTAAAGTTGGAAACTACACACATAATAAAGAAGAGTGATATAGCGATGCGAAATCTGGAAACAAAATGCAGGAGGCAAGCAGTTTTCTGAAAGTTTTCTTAAGACTCCTAAGCTTTTTATCAAGTTATTTAAGGATTAGCTGTTGTAATAGCAATTGATGGGATAGGGGTAGATAATTAATACATTTTAGGTGATAAAATTGATCATCACCAGGTATTAAACACTTTCAAATGCATGGTTTGGCAGGTGCCAGTGGCTTCCATTGATTTAAGTACTTTAGAACCAGCTGACGCTGGTGAACTGGACCAGTTGTGGAATCTGACTGATGTCTTAGATACATTGATAACATTGAAGCCATTACGAAATAGCCATGATCAAAAGAAGCAAGCACTACTGAAAGCCTAGTGTCAAGCCCCAACGGGATGGTGTATTATTAAAGATGAAGTGTAGCAAGCATGGAAGAATATTGTCACTGCATTACACCCAACAGCTGAGTACAGTTCTGCATGGGCAGACTCCTATGACTACAGAATCAGAAGAAATAACGCCAAATATTTAGTTTAATGTGTGTGCATGCCCTTGGGATAGAACGCCCATAGGAACACTGATTCATTTCCAGTTTCAATGTATAATGTGTAGATATCTATGACCCATGTTAATTGATGAAAAAAGTCCTTTTAATCAACACAAGTTCATACACTGCCATAGAACAGTCAGCCAGAAATAGAATTAACGTTCTTTTTTTAATTGTCGCTCATATACACTTCTTGTATTTTTATTTATTTTTTAACTTTCTTAACACAAATTGCTTAGTTTTGATCCCCGTTCCTATGTGTTGGGCAAATGAAAACTATAAGTGATTCCTTTCTGAGGCACTCTACCCATTAAACCAGTGCACCAGACACCCCAGGACACCAAGGGGATTTCTCAGGTATAAAGTACACTTAACCAATCGTTCTTGTCCATCCCTGACTGGGTGACACTGGGCAGGCTCGTCTTTTCAGTCTGTGGAGTTCCAGCGCCTGGGTGAGGTTTGCTGCCTCCTCTACAGCTCTCTTCTTGCCGTCAACCTCATTCTTGACTCATTCATGGGTAAGTCGCTTAATGCTTCCCTTATCCAAGAGCGCCATTTCATGGAGGTGAGGGGCTACCTGCTCTTTGTATACCAACATTTTCTAGTTCCATTTCAATGTCAAATCTTCTACATACGTAATTCTGGTTGTGTAGGCAGGCAAGTGATCCTAATCAGAGACCTTATAGCCTTTTAGATGTCCTCCACCGAGCTCAGTGAATATTCAGCTTCTCAAATTAATTCTAGTTCTCACTGCTGTGCCTCTTGATCTTTAAAAAGCGGCATCAGGTGGCATGTTTACTAACTATACCAATCCTTTTACCTTCGCACATATACTTCGACTTTGGTTCATACAAGATTGAAGTTTTGATTCCACTTCCTTCAAGAGGCAAAAAGACAAGTTTCCTCTCTGCACTCTTGTTTTTGTTTAGAAGCTGCCAAACCACCTCAGCCCGATTTAGTGTTCTCTTTTTCCTGACCTTAGTGTATGGCATATTTTCTCAGTGGTTCAGGGTCCCATCTCTTCTCCACTGTCCTGTGAGACACATACTCTTTTGCACCAGCCTTCAAGGACCAGCCAAGACAGACATCTGATTGTGGGCTGATTTAGAGTTTGGTCGAGAGGATACTTAGTCGCAATAGTGACAGAGAACCCTCTCGGGCAAACTAGAGGTCCGCCCACTTGATTTACAGACAAGTGCACTATGTCATCCACGAAAACTACTCTGTCTTAAATGTTTTCACCCACACACTTACTGCCAGACAAAACCTGACTGTTAAGGGTCTGTGACAACTGCAAAATGATCCTCACACCCTAGGAGTTAACTCCCATGGTGAGGGGATCGTTAGGTTTATATATTTTCAAAAATAAAATCCTGCATTGGGATTTTATTTTTGAAAATAGAAAAACATTAAATATTTGATAAATGGTAGGTACCATCATTTTGACACATTTTACATTTTGAGCAGAACCGCCATGACGGCAGTTCCTGACAATGTTAAGAAATTTCCGCTGGACCAGCGAACACCTCTAAATGTGGCAGTAGAAAGACCCTTGGTGAGGCAGGAGTAAAGTACTCCGCTATATTGATGGATTTACCTCCATCAGTCAAAGTCTAAATTAGGACCTTTGTCCTGATCAACAGAGTAGAGTGCATAGTCAAGCCCAGCAAGTATGAAAGAAGATATCCTAAAAGCTCTTCCATTCTTAAAGAAGTAGTTTCCTATGGCTAACATATGGTCCATTAAAGGGAGATCTGTCGTGCTAAAGGTGAGGTATAAATGCCCAAAAGAGTTGTAGCTATATCAGGAAAACAAGGGCCACCCTACTCACACTGAACCAGAGTATACAATATATCAAGAAAACGATTTTTGCGGCCAATGCATGGATAATTAATAAACAAAGAGCATACTAGCATTCAATTACTGGAAACAGGATGTTGTACGAAAAGCATACTCCAGAAGCCAGATATTGTTTTCACAGAATAATCTTAGATTAATAAAAGTGAGATATTAACACTTCATTCCAGAGAGCTGACTTAGACGGCTCCTACCTGAGTTTACCATTACCAAAGGTTAACTCCAGCGTGAGGCAGATTTTTGACAGCCCACGGAAAACCGAATATCTCCCAATAATCTTCAGGCGGTGTAACTCCATCATGATACAGATCAGGTGTCCTCTCTTTTCATATCCTGTGGTCATATTGATTTGAAACCACTTCCTGATAAGCCAAATCACTCTCTTCCCCTCCATGGGCCTCCACCTGGTCCCCATGTGAGTACTACACCCCCGTTTTATTCCTCACTTTAATGGTGTGCATTCCAGCATACTTGGCTTAAGATCCATCAAGTGTCCCATATATTTAGGTCCTGCTGAGACCCCTAATTTCTGTTTTTGGGGTCAAAACGTCATCAGCTTACATTTGAAACAAACCTTTACTGGCCCTTTCTCAAAAACTAATATAGAGGCCATTATATAAACACTGTTACAAGTTCGTTTTCATGTACTAAGAAACCTTGTTAGTTATCAAAATTGGTCACAAGTTCTTTGTGGTTTCTGTTTAGTCACTTGGGACACGGAGCACTGTTGATATCTCACTTTTATTAATACAAGATTATTCTGTGAAAACAGTATGTGGCTTCTAGAGTATGCTATTCGTATAACATCCTATTTCCAGTAATTGAATGATATTATGCTCTGTTTATATTAATTATCCATACATTGTCTGCAAGAACCGTTGTTTTCTTGATGTAAGAGAGCGGTAGCAGCATCAATGATAAATAGTCTTAAAAACCTTTTCGATCAATTTTCTTTATTTGACGTCATAAGGGGCGAGTGTGACTACAACTAAAAACACATGTGAACACACTCAGGGGATGATATATCTTCAATGGTTTGGCCTAAGATTTGGAGCTCTCCTTTCAAAAGAAAAAAACGACACCAGCTTTATCACAAATGAGACTGTGGATCTTACACAATGTCAATCTGACCCATATGAAACTTAATAGATCGGATTTATCCATGCAGTGCTTTTTTAGAACGAAGGTAGACAGGGACCATCAACCACAAATGCAAGTCAGGCTGCCTTTTACAAATAAGGCACAGCTTTGTTTGATACTATTTCGGCATTTTTGTAAAGAAGAGCTGGGCTTGGTGGACGGTTTAATAATAAAAGACTTAAGAGGAACTAAAGAAAGAAAATTACCAATTTGGAATACAAATTTAGCACTTATAGACTCGGTAATAAATACTTCTTACACTGCTGCACTCATGTTCTGAGTGAAGGAACTGGGAGGGAGGGATCAGAAGTGGCTCCTGGAAGGGTAAGGTATAACCTCTTTGTGCAATCTGAAGGACCCACTGGCATGTAGAAAGGTTACCTTTCCTCACACAGGCCGCACATGCTCCTTTAAGGGAAAGCTAAAGCAGCTTTACAAGTGGTGTTCAGGAAGAGTAATAGGCAGAGGCATCCAAATCCCAAACAGTATGCATATATCAGTCTAAGAGATAGGCAGTGTTGAGGGAATGAAGGGGCCAGGCTACTCGAAGAGAACATCCTCTTCTCGACATCTTCCAATCTTTGATTGTCTGTCAGGAGGTTGAGCCAGGACATCTTCTGGATTTTGTTTTGTACAGGAGGAGACCTGCACAACCAGATGTTCTATTGAGGGGTGAACCATCAGGAATGATAGATCTCCTGGGGCTGGCATGTATTACCTGGCCATGACATGATGTACAGCCAGGGCCGCGCTGGGCGTCTCCCAAACGTCCCTCACTGGCTCCATTAGTGCCTCATTAAAAGGTGGAAGAGGCTCAGCTGTGGTGGAGACCAGTTGTAGACCCTTGGTTAGTATATTTGATCTGGATTCTATTGAAGACATGGGCAATTCCAAAACTTTAGCCACCTATCTGAGGATGACATGAGGGGTAGTTCTGATGATTGAGGATCAAGGTCTATGTCCAATGAAGTGTGTAGCTCACTAGCATTTTGTAAAGCTAGATCACCTGATCTATCTGAAGAAGGGATTGGTAGTAAAATCCCAGACGACCTGAATACGTTGTGCATGGAATGCCAGTAATCCTGAGGGGATGAAGCACGTTCTATCTGTCTTCTCTCAAATCCTCTGGGGTTGCTCTGAAAGACCTCAGCGTATATTTGCAGGGTAAGATAGTTCCTTGGATGGAAGTTAAGTCTGCAGTGTTGGAAATGGAGCTGGAAAGTGCATCGATGGCATCTGAATCTGCACCACCACGAAAGCTGGCAGCAGTCAGTGAAGAGCTAACTCGTGAAGGTCTGAGCATCAGAATAAATCTGTCCAGCGCCAGAGGTGTTCCTAAGGGAATAAGGGGAATGGCCAGCCAGCAATATCCCAAGCAGAGCCCCGAGTGGTCCCATCATTGCATGGAAAAAGAGGCCTGGATCAGCACCCAGTGTTAGGAATTTCGAATCACCTGGAGGTGGAGCTGCAGGAGATATCAGGTGCAAAAGGGACCGATAAAGGCCCAGGAGGTGGTGTTGGCAGCGCCAGTCCCTCAGCCAGAGGTAAATTAACGAGCTCTGAATACAAGGACAACTCGCTGGAGACGGAGCAGGTTGAGGTGGCTGGCCCTTGGACCTCGCACGACGTTGAGGGATTTACATGCATGTCTCTTCTTATTCTTACGTTTCCTCCATTTTTCCCTGGAAAATGGTGAAGAGATGAAGGGAAACCTGATTGGTGATCTGGACTGCGAACGACGCTGAGTCTAATAATCATCTCGGGTCAAAAAGAGTTTGGACGCATGTTCTTTGATGGCCTTTGAGTTCAAGCTTTTGCCGAGGTCAATTGCAACAGGGCTTACATCCAGCCTTCTTGAGGGGTGACATACCTAAAGCACTGCACTGAACTAAAATTCCAAGAATTCTTTGAGGAGACAAGCTCTGGCTCCATGTCAAATGGCACAGAAAAAAGGGAACTGCAGTGGGTGCACGAGTGGGCACTTTTTTATGGCTCCAGTCAAGTCAAGATGGCATTGTTTTTAGCGAGAGATGGAGTCAGCACCCGCTACAGAAAAGGGGAGCTATGGGAAAATATTCTGTGTCAGCCTGGCGTATGGGAATATTTAACAGGTTAGAGAAGTATCTAACAGAAACTGTACATTACAACGTCATAATTCAAAACACATGCACTGGGGGTTAATAGGTGCCTTGGAATGTCTTCTAGTCATTGTGTCTCTCAGAGTTCATATTCTTTCTTCAAAAATGAGCAAGAGCAGGACCTCTGACTAAAACCATAAGGACAAACATCATAGTGGACGGAGCATGAAGAGTGCCTTGAACATGAGCCTACGTGCTTCTTGATTCTCATTGATCGATTAAAAAAATCAGTGTAATTCACACCACAGCAGCACACTCTAAACACGGAGGGCTCCATGCTAAAAGAAGACACAGCATGTTATTTAGTGCAACACTAGAATAGAGACCAAAATGAGTAAAACAGGGCATGCTGTAAAGCATCCATTTCTTCAGCCATTACTATCATTTGCAGTATTAGTATTCAAATTAACTGAAGTCTGTCTCAACTTCTGAAAAGTTGGAACATAAAAAAGAAGAGAAGCAGGAGGATAGAGAGCAAAATTAGGCAAAGCTGGAGAAACAGGAAAATGATCTTATGGCAGTCGACGACATATCAGCTAATCCCTTAGCCTCATCTGCAGTGTTATACAGAGTAAACTCATTTGGGATATCTTTCCAAAGTCTCTTTCTTAATTAATGTGAAAACATGTGTAAACGAGCCTAAACAGAGAACCTGCAACAGCCTGATAATAATTTTCATTTTGATTGCATAATAATTCAAATGTTAACACAGACTGTATAGGAACATCAAGGACAATGCAGGTAGAAGCAAAATTAACTGACTAAAGGAGGTAACTGAGCACCTTCAGTGGGGAGAGGTGGAGGGTTAAATAAAATCACAGGCGGAGGGTATTGTACTTGTGTAAAATAAATGACAGTTGTTGGAGTCCGATGCAGGTGTGGCTCACTGAGAGAAGACAACAGCAAGAAACTTGGGGCAAATAGGTGAAGGAAAGTGCAATCAGTAATCTAAACAGACTGAAAATTCTTGATGCAGATTTTTTATAATTTGCTTGGATCAAATTATTGTGCAAATTCTGGAAGTGATTTTAACCTGAAGCAAATCTATTAAAGATATCTTATAGGCATGGCTGCAGAATCAACTCTGTGGGCAATCTGGACTGGAATCATCTTGAGTCCCAATGTCAGTACTGGATCGCGAGTTATCAGGAACTTGAGAAGGGATTTTTTTTCTCTTAATTGCTTTGAAAGCCTTATCACAGCGGGTAGAATCTAGATTTCAATAAACAGTGCTTATATGTTGTTTTATTGGGGAAACGAAGATACTTCCTCAGAGTGCTTCCCTGCAGTAAGGCAGCAGCAGGAACGTGATGTACTTGTACTCCAGAATCACCTCTTGACTTCTGCAGGAATCGTTAACAGGGATGTCTAGTCGAAGCTAATCTGTTAGGGGCTCCAGCTGGATTCTGAACAACCCTAAGCTTTATGTATTTTGAAACCACTATGCATCGCATGGGCAGCCTTGCCAGACATGGTACATTGACCCTGGCATCAGCTTTTGAGGTAAGAATCTTCCCTGCCAGGGGTACAGAAGGTAAGGCAAAGTGGATCCCTCCATAAACATCATGTTAGACGTTCTTATGCTAGATATGCACTATATACACCATTAATATACTATGTTGTTAATCGTACCCTGTCTGAGACTATGTCCCTCTTACCAATGCTGGAGTTCATCCTGTTAAGGTACACGCTAATTGGGTACTCTAAGCTTGGCTTCTAAGTCGTACAATTTGCTTCACAAGGATCTGGGTGAAGTACTTACCCGTCTCCAAAAGATATGTGGTAAGAGTCCATTTAACATTTAAGGCTACAGCACCCTTTCATAAACCAAGTAGAACTACCAACAATATGGGAAAAATTGAGAGGAACGTATCTGACTATGCATTGAAAAGACAAACAGAATACAATATCAAGTAGCCACTGCTCACATGAGGCCACTGCTCACATGAGAACGTCTGCATTGAAGCCAGGACCACAAATAAAGCAATAGCCTAGACAGAAGAATGTAGGTGGCACAAGCCAATCTACCCAACGATTTTTAAAAGTACTCATTGTCTTAAGACTTGCAAGTCCCCGGACTTGCTTTTGGATGTTGCTCACCAAAGAGTGCTAGACTCTTTTGGGTGACAGCCAGACAAATTCGTACTTCTTTTGCCATGGGTGAATACAATCCCCAAGATCAGGCGATGACACGACAAAGATATTGGTATCATCTGATCAATGTTCTTGGGGAACTAGTCTTTTAACTAGTGGGAATGCTGCCTACCACCTCTCCATGTGTAAATCTGTGAACTCCATCATGACTGGGTCCTTTATTCACACTGAGTGCAAGTGAGGTGTCTCAGTAGAGCCAAGATACAGGAATAATTTATTAAGTATTTATTGTATGAAATTATTAAAATATTATTTACAATAATAAGATACAGTAAAAACATGAATTAAAAACTACATGTGATATAAAATTTCAATACAATATGCATCTCATTTACATTTCATTGACATACTGGCAAGTAGGTTCTAAAACTTTGGTCAATTTCCCAATACATTTACAGTCTTTTGTGTATAAAACAATATGCAGGGGGCGTGGCCAAGATGGCGGGGTGAGAAGACGCTCTATCTCGGAGCTCCCGCCGACAGCCTACGGCAGCACCGGCTCTGACGCCGTTACAGCAGCGGTCGGCATCCACACAACAAGTCTCGTGTCCCTGAAACAGCTGTGCCCCATGTGGAGGGCGAAATAAACACCGGAGAGGCATTTTAGAGACGCTTGGCGCTCGGCAGACCGGTTGCTTGTGAGGCCCGAGGGGTGAGCGACCGGAGGACGCAACCGAACAGCGATATTCGCGCTGCCTGAATAAGAATCCTGTTGAGGTAGCTCCGTGAACTGTGGCTGCCGGGAAGAAGTGTGGCGACCCGAGGTGGAGACGGTCTCCTGTAGCGGAGGGGCAGAGACGGCAGAAGACCGCGGTTGAGCCGCCATTTTGGCGCAGCGGTGGCAGAGTCCAGTGCCGGGGAGCCCGGTGGGTCGCAGAGACTACGCAGCGCCACCGAAGACTGCCTGAATAATCAGCAACGCGGCACAGACCCACACTGGTGGACGAGGTGAATGCCCCCCGGTGAGCGGTCAGTGCAGCGGTTGAGCGGAGGCCCCGGTGGAGAGCGTTGGACCCGCCATCTTGCTGCGGCCCGGAGGGGTCCTGGGCGACCTAGCGAGAGGTCAGAAGGAAAAGTTCCAACATAGGAGGGAGCGGACGAGAGCCCAGCGGTCCCTGAGGCGGCAGCGCATGACGTGCGGAACCGAGTGGCAGCATAGCCCCTGCGAGGTTGGTGCGGAGGGCGGTTCGGGGGACTGGAAGACGCCGAGGGGCCCACACAGCAAAGGGGCACGGAGCTACTGCTGGGTGCCACTGAGCGAAGGCGGACGCTAGAAGAGCTCACAGTACAAGTAGCAGACAGCCACCGAGGTGAGACGTACCGGTGGAGCGGCTGGTACCACTTGTGAACCCCCCGAAAGTGCATGGCAACTGCGGGGCCGAGCCACGTTGTCCGAAGAGCGGAGGGGGAGAGAACGGGTCTCACTCTGCCACGCAGGGGTCATTGATGCAGGAGCCAGACTTGGCGCCGCCACCCTGGGCCTGGCACAGGCCACTGGAGAGCTTGGGCCTGGAGCCCACTGAGAAAACTTGGTGAGGAGCCGGCAGGCACAGAGGGGGACAGCTGACAACGCGACCTGGAGGCCTCAAGAGACAGAGCGGGTGGAACCGGGGACGACGCCTGTGCCCAGTGGAGGAGGATAGCAGAGACCTTGATGCCCGGGGTGGAGAGAGGCTTACGGGAGACGCAGTAAGAGTGCAGCGATATCGCCTTCTTGCGACGGGGTTCCAGCTCAGGCGGACAGGATTGGTGGTGTGGCCCCAGGGATACAGCTGGTGAGTGGAGTGTCTGGTCCCGGGGACTTGCGGGCAGCTTGGCGGACGCTGCAAGGGACTGCCGAACAAGGGGTTGCTGGCCAACAGAGCAAAGAGCGGATTGGGAGGAGTGGTAGCCTGAGCTCCCCAACGGTGGACTGTTATGAGCTAGCCTGGTGAACGGAGTGGGTGAGCGACAGGCCGGTCCCGATACAAGGCAAGGGGCCATTAGATTGCTTGGCACGATACGATGCCCTGATCTTTCATTACCAAACGCGTGGCTAACGACCCACAGACTTTCATTGAGCTTAGCCGCATAGCAGTGGTGGCACCAGTGCATGCGCCCAGTGCCGGGTATAAGATCCAGGAAGGGAGACCCCAGCACGAGCTATATGTACCATGTCCGGTGTGAGAGCGCATAAGGATAAGGCGTTAAGGAGCTGTTTGCAAAGGCCCAAGTGACCCCACCACCCAAAGATATGACCACGACTGCCAAACGCCCATCCACGGGCACTGCGGAGGGCTCAGAGCCTATCACGAAAGCTTTCATAGAATCATTATTCACAGCATTGAGGGATGACATTCACACCCTCAAAAAAGAATTTGCATAGGAGGTTAAAGAGATCCGCAGAGATGTCGATGGGATAGGGGAGCGCGTAATGACACTAGAGACCAAAGCAGACTGGCACAACACGGACATCGAGGCCCTACAACAGGAGATACTGAGGCTCCACGACCAGCAGGTAGATTTGCAGTCCCATGTGGAAGATTTGGAGAACCGATCTCGACGACATAACGTCCGAATAAGGGGAGTGACATTGGCTGACGACATCAAAGACTTGTTCGGCTTTACTAGAGAACTTTTTAACCACATCTTGGGTCGTCCACTACAATCAGAACTTCGGCTGGACCGAGTGCACAGAGTGGGGCCCGAGAGGGATGTCGGCCCCTCCGCAGGATATCCTGGTATGTGTGCAGGACTACCGCACGAAGGAGGACATTATACAGAAAGCTAGACAGCTGCACCCCATATCCTTCAGGAACCAAATGCCGGTCTTGTTCCAAGACTTGTCAACGCTCACTTTGCAGAAATGACAGTCATTCAGACCTGTCACAGCTCACCACAGCTTCAAATACCTTACAGCTGGGGCCACCCATTTCGCATAGTGTTTAAGCTTGAAAACAAGCTGTATCAGATCCGCTCATTGAAGGAAGCCTGCCGCCTGCTAGAGATAGACCCGTCTGAGGGGGAGGATGGACCACCGGCCCGCTCTGGGGGTACTACAGCCATGGGTCCCCAGTGGCGCCAACAGGGCAGGAGGCACCGCTTCAGGAATCCCCCGGCTTTCGAGATAGCAGATGGCCAACGAGCTGCGGTTGAAGCAGTAGCTTCAGATCTGACATCGACTCACCCCAGTTGACTTTAATGGCCTCGACGTCCGCAGCGACAGACATATGCTGGCTCATCGGCGGGAGGGAAGAGTGTTTCGATCTGACTGTCTTACCCCGAGTGAACACATTCCTGATTGCCCCTGAGGGTGATGGACCTAGGACCTTTGAACTGTTGGGTTTTTGAGAGTAAGGGAGGCAGGAGGGGGGTGTTTTTTGGGGAGTTGGGAAGGGAAAAGGGGATGGGTGTCCAGTGCTCCGCTCCCGTCTTCACCTCCCGGAGCCCTTGTCCACGCGGCGCCGTAAACTCACTATACGCCATGCATATGCTTACGCCTATGGCAATACTCGCCGGGCCTCACACATTAGCCTGATCTGGTTCCTAGGTGGTCATGCCCCCCACCACTCTTAAGATCTTGACCCTCAATGTGAGGGGTCTCAATAATCCTGCTAAGCGGCGAGCGATCCTATCCTGTCCTGTCTGGAAAATACGCAAGCTGACATATGCTTACTTCAGGAGACTCACTTATTTGGCGCGTGATTGCTATCGACTGCGCTCTCGTAAATTTCCCGCGCAGTTCTTTTCTTCTAGCCCCACAAAGACAGCGGGAGTGGCGATTTTAGTGGCGCAGCGATTCAAGGGAGAGGTATTGCATAAAAGTGCGGAACTTAAGGGGAGACTGTTGACATATCGTTTTGCCCTGGGTGGTCTCACGTTTACCATTGGGTGCCTCTCTGCCCCGAATGACGGACAGGAAAATGTTCCTGCAATCAGCTCTCACTGAGGCCACAGCCACACCAGACAGACACATTATCTTAGGGGGTGATCTAAATCTAGTGTTTGATAATGTCTTGGAAAGATCCAGTCAACGTACCCACCAGACAGACACATTATCTTAGGGGGTGATCTAAATCTAGTGTTTGATAATGTCTTGGAAAGATCCAGTCAACGTACCCACCAGGCAGGCGCGCTTTCAGCTGGCAGCCTAGAACGATTGCGGGACATAGACCTACATGATCTCTGGCGTAGGCTCCACCCTCAAGATAAAGAATATTCCTACTACTCTAACGCACACAAAACATATGCCAGATTAGACTATCTCTTAGCCTCAGGCCCGGTTTGCTCGCTCACGACCACAACTGAGATAGGGGTTACATCACTTTCGGATCACACACCAGTCACTGCCACACTCACGCTCCCACCTACAGCTTACCCTAAGTATGGCGCCTTAGAGATGCACTAGTGCACAGGGCGGATGTTGTGAAGCACATTCAAGACACAATCAGCGACTACCGTTCTCATAATGCCAACTCAGATACGACACCTGCGACACAGTGGGCGGCGCTGAAGGTGGTGATCCGAGGGGAGTTTATAGCCCTCTCAACAGCGGACAATAGACAGTGGCAATACAAACGCGAAGAGCTCACGCAACGCGTTTGCGAATTAGAGCAAATGCACCAGAGAACGGGGGCCCCAAGGGTGTGGAGACAACTCAAAGCAATGCGGCACCAATTAGCGGCATTGGATCTGGACCGCTCTGAATTTGCGGCCCTACGGCTGCGGCATGCTTATTATATGTGGGGACAGGTGCGGCCGCCTATTGGCTAATAGGTTACAGGAAACACGTCAGCAACAGAAGGTCAAGGAGATTGTCCGGCCTGACGGGACTAGTGTCTCGGAGGATGCTGAGATTGCGGAGGCTTTCCGAGACATTTATGCCACCCTCTATACTGGCAACTAGCTGAATGGCTCGGAGGCCACCTCTTTTTTGGACTCAGTCACGCTACCATCCTTGACTACTCCTCAAGCGGAATATCTTGAGGGGGACATTCAAAAAGAAGAAGTCATTGCCGTCATTTCCAGACTTAAATTAGGGAGGGCGCCGGGACCGGACGGTTTCCCCGCCATTTTTTATAAGATGTTTTGTGCAGTACTCGCCCCAATCCTTACAAGCCTGTTCAATACGTTTGCGAAACGAGAAGCAATACCGCCTGACCTTCTATGGGCTTCAATAACAGTCATTGCGAAGCCCGGAAAGGATAGGACTAAATGCGGGGCCTACCGGCCGATATCCTTATTAAACGTGGATCTTAAATTGTACACTGGGATCCTGGCGTCCCGACTGGCCCCTCACCTACCTGGACTTATAGACCCAGATCAAGCAGGTTTAATTCCTGAACGCCAGACAGTAGATAACACCAAATGAATCATTCACCTAATAGAGAAAGCCACCCGAATACCAGGGGAGAGAATTATGTTAGCAATAGACGCAGAAAAGGCTTTTGACTGCGTCCACTGGCCCTACCTAGAACAGGTTATGGAGTGAGTGGGCATTGGGGAGAAATTCCGTACCTTTATCTTTAACGGCTATAAATTTCCCACGGCGATAGTGCGGGTGAATGGCTACAGCTCTGCTAGTTTCCCCATCGAGAGGGGCACGAGGCAAGGGTGCCCACTCTCGCCCCTTTTATTCGCCTTATATATGGAGCCACTAGCCCAGAGAATATGACAAAACCGGACAGTCACAGGGATCAAGTTTGGCAGCTACATCCACACGATCAGTCTCTACGCAGACGATATCATGATCTCACTAGACGCCCCAAGGACTGCCTTGCCAGCCTGTTTAGCCGATCTGAACGCCTTCGCTAAGGTGTCCGGGTTCAAAATGAACACGGATAAATCCATAGCCTTAGATCTTTCACTGTCTCCGCCCCACAAGATCTTACCTACAAAACCTCTTTCCCATTCAATGGGCATCAGGCACGGTCCCGTACCTGGGGATCCAATTGGCCTCCTCACTCCCCGCCATGGTCGCAGCCAACTACAATTTACTCCGCGGGAAGATCCGGGGAGAGATAAACCGGAGGAGACACTACCCACTCTCCTGATTGGGTAGGATTGCAGCGGTCAAGATGTCCATTCTGCCCCAAATCCTCTATCTTTTTCGGGCTCTTCCGCTACGACCACCCGTTGGATGGATCCGGCAGACACAAGCCGAACTTGCCCAATTTATCTGGCAGGGTGGGAAACCTAGAATGCGGAGATCATTGGCCAGGCGGCGCAATTGCGCTACCTGGTGGAATGGAGTAAATGGGAGTCGGAGAAACACTGGCTCTTTCAAGAACAAGCAGTGGCCAGTCGTCCACTGCAAGAAATCCCCTTCCTTCGCAAGTCCCACCGACCCACTAATCTTTACGCCTCGTTTATAACACGAGTTCCCCTGGATGTGTGGGACGCCACTAACATTGCCCATGATTTTACAACCTTCCCCTCTCCCCTCACCCCGTTGGTGGACAATCCAGACTTTGGCCCAGGCACAGTAGGGACGGCTTTTGCCCATTGGTGGTCTGTGGGATGCTGATTCTTATATCACATCTATGGAGCAGAGGGTATCATTCCTTTCCCCCAATTCAAACAAGAGTATGGCTTCAAAGAGATAGAACGGTTACGCTATCTACAAGTGAGACACTGGGCACTGCAACCACAAGTACGTGCAAGTGCAGACGGCTTCTTGCATATGAACGGTGGCTCATCTCCCGCACATCAGACACTAAACCCATATCTGATCCTTATAAGATGCTGCAGCCAACAGAGACACATATACACAACCCAGGCAGAGAGCGATGGGAAAGAGAGCTGGGTAGGGTCATTAGTCACAAGGAATGGGAGAAGATTTACTATAGGGCACGCCACTCCGCTAACCACATGGGGCTCACGGAGACACTCACGAAAGTAACAACATACTGGTATTATACTCTGGAAAGATTACATGAGATGAACCGTAGTAGAACCTGTTGGCGGGGCTGTGGCCAAGTTGGAAACCTGGTGCACCTGCTGTGGGATTGTGTCCACATTCAACCTTATTGGACGCAGGTGTTAGACGAGGTGGATAAACATTTTCATACAGAGCTTCCGCGCTTTCGAGCATATGTCATACTAGGGCTTCCTAACCCCCTAACATACCCACTACGTTCTCGTAGAGGTAGACAAATGGCCATCGCTCTTGGCTCCGCGGTGCAAAATATACTCACACATTTGCGCACCTCCAACATACCCAATTTTACAGGCTGGCTGCACAGGTTGTGGCATATACTTGGAATGGAGCAATTATCACTCACTATGGCAGGGGAGGGAGATAGATATGAAGAGCTCTGGCAACCATTTAGGTCACTCTTGATCACAGAATTTAGAGAAATCACATGTCCAAGGTATCTAAGACTGTTGAGACTCAAGGAGCCGAATGGAACAGACCCTTAAGGCAGGCGTAATTATTGAGGCACAGGAGGAGAGAGTGGCAGGGAAAAATAGGGGTAGAAAGGAGCACTGGAATGGGTGGGAGAGGGGTAGGAGGTGGGGGAAGGAGGGAGTTCTTAGTTGGAGGGTCTTTTGTTTCATTCCCTCATACCATATGCCAACACTTGGCTGACTGTACTTTGTATGTTACAACGTGCCTGTGCCAACCTTCTAATTGCTTGTACGTTTCACTCTCAATGGCACACGATCAGAATGTATATGGTGTGATTTTTGATTTCAAGCTGATTTCAATAGATCTGACTCCTTAATAGATCTGCAATTATTGGAAACAAAAGCATTTTTAAAATATTTCTTCCTCGTCTAGTAGGTTGAGACCCAAACAAATCAAATGCTCAATTGACACCTCGTTATACATACATAGGCGCCTTTAAAGATAAACAATAAGTATTCTATAACTCTTCAAATTGAGATTATAGGACTCAACATAAAACGAAATCTTAGAAATTTTATTTTACATCATGGATCCAAATTATGATATAGATATTATTCTTTTACACTAAGATAAAGTTCTGTTACATATTGAACATGTTTCAAGTTTAAGTTAAACATGTCTATATTTCTGTAATGCTAACACCTCCGCAGCCCGAGCATTCTTTCACAAATTTCGTCTTGCTAGCCTCTTGAGCTCCTGGTGCGACAATTTAATCAGGTCTGATAGAGTAATTAAGGAAAAAATCTACTACTCTTAGATTATTTTCCATAATTACTCTATTATTAGCTTATGGTTCAATTCATGGGTATTCGCACTGGCTTGTCATCTCAGTGGAAATCAGCGATCGCAAGAAATCATTGTTTGCGAATGCACAATATCACAAAAATAATTCAACCTTGTTGATAGATATCTTATAGTTAATGATATCAGGGATAATGTCAGTCTCAATTGACAATGTGGGATTGACGAACAAATATTTGGTAAAAATATGAATTGTTTTATGTAAATTGTATCCAAGTTATTAATACGTTTTCTAGGAAGCACTATTATTCCATATAATAAAGCAGGGACTAATTTAGAATTGATTCCCTTTACAGATTGACAAATCGCATGACCTCCATGAACTTTCATAAATCTTCTGATTGCGAGACTGTGTGAGTCTTAGTTTCAAATTAAAGAGATGAGTTTATCATCCAAGCTTATAATCCATTGTTAGGTCAAAATAACTATACCATGTGACTTCTTCCAGAAAATGATTCTGAGATTCACTAAAGACCATAATTTTTGTTTAACAAGAATTAAAGTTAAGGTCATTTTCCATGTTGATTTTTTGTAAATTAGATAAATGTACTTAGTGGGCTGGTGGAGCTGTAGGAAGCTCGCTCTGTATATACTACACCAAAGTGAGTTATAGTGTGCACAGAGTCCAGTGGAACCCAAAACGTAGGCAGAGGTAAATTAGATAGCACCTCACTCTCTATTTGTGGTAAGGTGGTCGAGCAGTAAGGCTTTATCAGAGGACAGTGTTAAGCATTTGTTGTACACACGCAATCAGCAAATAATTTCACACACTCAAAGACTGAACTTCAGACCAATTGTTTTGTATATAAATATTCTTTTTGTTATATTATTTTTTAGAACCAAGCAAGCCTGGCACAGGTAAGCAATAAATACTTTACAGTAGTAATGCAGTTGTAACACAGTTTGGATTGCAATTGTGTATGTACTTTGTTTTGATTACAGTACTGTTGCTGAAAATGCAATGCTTTAGAAATATAATACATATACTTTTTATAGGCTTTTAAGTAAAATAACCAGTAAATTACTTAACATATCACTTTTATTACAAAGTGCAGTATACCTGGATACTGCACTGGCACATTTCCTGTAAACAGGTGAGTAAAATCATGTTTGTTATTTAGTACAGTTTTAAAAGGATTTCTTAGATTTTCAAACTCCACACTTTGAAACTTTTCATAGAAAAACAGTCAATGTTATCCTATGGAGGAAAATAGTGTTATCGGTTAACAGGTAGGTACTTTGTTGTGGGAGATGGTATTCTGGGGTTAAACTCAAGGGTCCGCCAGGGTCAAGCAGACACCCTTAGTGGCACTAGGGCGGCCGGGTGCATAGTGCTGAAGCCCAATGTTATCCAACGGTGATTAGAGGGCCTCCGGTTTGTGGCTGCTGACGAGCAGGCCACTGGGATGAGGGAGCAAAGCTCCTGGACTTAAGCTCAGGACAAATGGGGGTTCAAGCCAGCACAAAAGGTGCACCCTCAGTGGCACTGGGGCGGCCGGGTGCAGACTGCTGGTTTGACGTTGGGCGCCCTCTAGCTTTCAATGGGGTTTCTCCGGTTTGCAAACACACTGCAGGCTCGGGGACAATGGTCTTCTGGGTGTGACCACCGCTTGGAAAGGTAAGTTGGGATGCTGGGGGTTGGTTAGGCACCATTGGTTGGGCCACCCAAGGCCGTTGGGCGTCAGATGCAGGGGTGCCTTTTAGGGTTGGATCTTCTTACCAGGTCGTGGTTGGGGGACCTTCCGGATTTAGGATGCAGGCGTCGGCTGGAGGCTTGAGGGAGGTCAGGGATCACCGGATCTCAGGTAAGGATCACTAGGGAGACTTCCTCTTGGTGTTTGGCCACTCGAACTCAGGCCGTGGGCGACCGGTGCAGACTCGCGGATCTTTGCGGAGCTGGAGTCTGTTGGTGAACAAATCCGGTGTTCACGGGAGACAAAGTCTTTGGGATTGAAGGCAGACCGGTACTCCAGGTTTCTCGAGGTTGCTGACTGCAGGACACACTGGGATTTCGCTGGAGCAGGTTGAGTGGTGCCCCTAAATACTAGATTTAGGGGTGTTACAAGTATGTAAAAGATTGAGACCAATGGGTACACCCCCTATTCTGCCACCCTCCAGTGGGAGGGTCTCCCCATCTGTAAGATGGCGTGGACTGAGAGCTGTGCTTCACCTCGCCTCCCCCACCTGAGGGGTGGATTTGGCAGAGGTGGGCACACCTCTCTTCCTCACTTGTTTTTCGAACCGGTTCTCCCGACAAAAGTGGGGTCAGAACCAGAGGGGACCAGTTGTTGAAAGCAGCATGTGGCCTGGGGAAGCTCGGCCTGGGGAAGCTCACAAAGATGGCAAGCCTTTAAAGCTTACCCTTCCTGAACCCTACCCATCCTGCGGGAGGAGGCTTAGCACCTTGTCTCAGGGTGTGCATTGTTTCAGGCCCCAGAGAGCAGGAGGCTTTCGACCCAGGAGTCCAGAAACATGTCAGGTGGTGGCAGCTGAAAGCAGCCACTCATCCTGGACATTAGTGGCAGGTCGTTTTTCAGGGCAACTCTAGGATGCCCTCTGTGTGCATTTTTCATTTAACCCCACCCTGGCATCAGTGTGGGTTTAATCTGCTGAGAAGTTTGATCATAAACTAACCATTATGGTGTTGGGGAGTTCGAAATGACAAACTCCCAGCACCATATACTCTTAATGGCAGCACTGCACTTATAATGTCTAAGAATGGACTTAAACACTGTAGGGGTACAGGGCTAATGCACCTGTACCCTTACCACTGGTATAGTGCACCCAGCTAGAGGGCTGACTGATCTATGTCAGGGCAGTGGTTTGTAGGCATGGCACACAGGGATGTGTGCCATGTCGACTCTTCACGTTGTTCTGTACCAAGACACGCAGCCTGCAAAGGCAGTGTGTGAGAGTAAAGGTACAGGACCTCTGCGGGTGGCACAACAAGTGTTGCATCTCTCAGAGGCCTTCCCTGGTCACAGTGCCCTGGATACCTGTGGACCCATTTACCAGGGGCTGACCTGAGGCCAGGGATGCCAATTGGGTTTTGATTTTAATGCAGTTTAAGGGAAAGAACATAGGCCCTGGGTACAGATTAGCAGGAGCCCAGGGCACACTCAGTCAAAGCACATCAGCAGTTCAGCAAAAAGTGGGGGCAACCATGCAGAATGAGGGCACTTTCTCACAGGATCAAATGAGAATCCTCAAGAAAATCAAGCCCTTTACTCCCTCCGAAGACATCAGGCAGTGGTTCAATCTTTGTTTATCTCTAGACTGGAATATCGTCTGGTGACCCTAGCTGGACTTCCCAAAGCTAGCTTGGCCCCGCTTAGAGCTACCCAGAAACACATTGGCTAGACTCATCACAGGCTCTGGAAAGTATGACCACATCTCCCCGACCTTCAGCAACTAAATTGGCTATCTATCGAAGCCAGAATCCGATTCAAGATAGCCTGCCTGACCTAAAAAGCCATACATTACAACACCCCGATCTACCTGGCAAATAAGCTTGACCTCTCGGGCTCTGATCGGAACCTAAGCAGTACATCCACCCTACTCTTGAAACCGGCAAGATTCAAAAAGAAAAGATCTTACAATCGTGCTTTCACCGGTCTTGCTCCAAGAATCTGGAACGTCCTGCCTCCAGAGATCAGATCCAATCCTTCCACTGCATCTTTCAAGAAACTTGTCAAATGGCTACTCTTGAACGAACTTTAACAGCATCAACTTGTTCTCTTGCTCATCCTTTGTCAATATTCTGATTATTAATGTTCTACATTGGTGCGTTTTATTGTATGCTTGTATGTTAAATTGGGTGCATGCTCTAGGGCACCGCTGATACCCCCAACCCATGACCGGATCTGTTTCCCCCCCTTTGTTGTAACTTCGCCCACTGTCCTATGGTGTTTTGGTTACCCTTGTTGTCGCCAATTCTGTACAGCACTCTGATACCCGCATGGGTCTTGTTCGCGCTTTATAAATCTATGCCAGATAGCATTTTGGAGACAGTTAACACTGTATGATTTAAATATTTTGATATATCAGCAATGTATAATGAAAAAATAAGCTGTGCTACAATGCAGCCCTGTTTATGTCCATTTAATGTTGGTATTTTTGCAGATAGGGCATTTTTGTCAGCATAACCCCTTCGGTGCTCATGACGAGCTCAGCTCGTCATGGCATATACCTCTCAGGTGCTCATGACGAGCTGAGCTCGTCATGAACACACCCATTTTTATTATGGCCCAGCACAGGAGGGGAATAGCTCCAGCAGCCACGAGGTTAAACTAAAGCCAGGTATCATCATACAGAGATATCAATAAACCTAGAATAGTATGATTGATTACACGTTTGGACAATTTCTCCCAGTCTTTTCCGATTGACCATGTCAAATGCAGATGTATAGTCAACGTAAAACACATATAAACTAAGATTCCTTTTCGAGGTTTTATTTACCAAAAGTTTTAATACAATTATGTTAACAACCGTCGAACATCCTTGTCTAAAACCAGCTGCAGAAACCTGAAAGAGTGTCTTGAGAACAGCCTGTCCTACAGCAGCTTGCTGCTTGGAATGTACATCAACACAGTAGTGTTTGGTAAAGGTATGTGGTGTAACCCACGTGGCTGCTCTGCAAATGTCCTCTAAAGGAATGTTCCCTAGGAAAGCCATGGATGCCCCCAATTTGCGTGTGGAGTGCGCCCTTGGGGGTATCGTTAGAGTGCGCTTGGACTTTTGATAACATATTTGGATGCACTTAACAATCCACCTGGCTATTCCTGCTTTGGAAATGGGGTTGCCTTTGTGTTGTGGTGCGAAGGCAACAAAAAGTTCTTTTGTCTTTCTAAAGGGTTGTGTCCTGTCTATGTAGTACATCAACGCCCTCCGTACATCTAAGGTATGGAGCATTCTTTCCGCTACCGTTTGTGGGTTTTGGAAGAATGCCGGCAAGTCAATAGTTTGGTTGAGATGAAACTGTGACACCACCTTCGGAAGGAATTTGGGGTTAGTGCGTAGCACTACCCTATTTGGATGAATCTGAATGAAAGGCTCTTGGATTGTGAGCGCTTGTAGCTCACTAACACGCCTCAGTGACGTAATAGCTATTAGGAAAGCTACTTTCCACGTTAGGAACTGGAGTTCACACGAGTGCAGTGGCTCAAAAGGTGGTCCCATCAGTCTGGTGAGGACCACATTGAGGTTCCACACCGGAGCTGGTGGTGTTCTTGGGGGAATGACTCGTTTCAGACCTTCAAGGAAAGCTTTAATGGCAGGCACTCTGAAGACAGAGAGATGCTGCCTGTTCTGAAGATAAGCCGCTATGGCGGATAGATGTATCCGAATGGAAGTGTACGCTAGATTGCACTTGTAAAGATGCAAGAGATAGCAAATGATGTCAGGGATAGATGCATCTAGCGGGTTGATGTCATTGGCTGTACAGTAAATGACAAAACGCTTCCATTTCGCAGCATAGCATGCTCTGGTAGTTGGCTTCCTTGCCTCCTTGATGATGTCCATGCATTCCGGAGGTAGGTTAAGGTATCCAAACTCTAGGACTTCAGGAGCCAGATCGCCAGGTTGAGCTGTTGCGGATCTGGATGCTGAATTTCTCCATGGTTCTGCGTCAAAAGTCTGGGCGTGAGGCGCAGTCTTTGATGCGGCACCACCGAGAGTTCGAGGAACGTGGTGTACCATGCTTGGCGCGCCCACGTTGGAGCAACTAGGATGAGAGTCATCGCGTGCTGCCTTAGCTTTCTTGCCACCAGCGGTATCAGAGGGGCTGGCGGAAAAGCGTACGCAAATCTGCCTGACCAGTTCATCCATATCGCATTCCCCTGCGACTGTGGGTGAGGGAACCTGGCGGCAAAGTGTTGGCATTTTGCGTTTTCTTTTGTGGCAAACAGGTCTATCTCCGGATGACCCCACTGCTGGAAGTACGGGTGGAGGACAGATGGGTGTATCTCCCACTCGTGCATTTGATGGCTGTACCTTCTGAGCAGATCCGCCATCTGATTGTCCTTTCCCGGGAGGTGTTCCGCCATGAGGAAAATGTTCCTCTGAATGGCCCACTTCCACATGCTCTGAGCCAGATGAGACAGCTGTGGCGAGTGGGTGCCTCCCTGCTTTTGAATGTAGTACATCGCGGTCATGTTGTCCGTCCGGACTAACACTACCTTGTTGCACAGATGTACAATGAAGGACTTGATCGCCATGAAGATTGCCATCAGTTCCAGATAATTGATGTGCATCCTCTGTTGTTGCGTCGTCCATAGTCCCTGCACTGTGTAAGTGAGCAGATGAGCTCCCCATCCCTGGAGAGATGCGTCCGTTGTCAGGATAATCTGTGGCACTGGCTCCTGGAACAGTCGGCCCTTGCAAAGGTTGTGTGGAGTCCACCAATGCAGAGAGTCGTATGCCCGACTGGTAACCAACACTAGGTCTGTCAATTGTCCCTGAGCCTGTGTCCACTGATTTGCTAAGCACTCCTGGAGCGGGCGCATATGTAACCGTGCGTGAGGGACTATGAAGATGCAGGAGGCCATCATGCCTATCAACTGCATGAACACTCTCGCTGGAAGTGAGTGTTGTGGTCTGAACTTCTGGATTAGAGACTGCATGCAGTCTATCCTGACTTGGTTTGGTTGAGCCATGGCCGTCAGGGTATTGATCGTCGCACCTAGAAACTGCCGGACATGTGCCGGCTGAAGATGCGACTTTGGGTAGTTCAACGAGAAACCTAGATTGTGAAGGAGGTGAATGGTGGTCGACATGTCCGCGGCGCACTGTCGTTCCGACTTGGCTTGAACGAGCCAGTCGTCCAGGTAGGGGTAGACATGGATGTTCTGCCTCCTGAGGTGCGCTGCTACTGTCGCCAGACACTTGGTAAACACCCTTGGGGCTGTGGTGACTCCGAAGGGTAGGACCTTGAACTGGTAATGCTTGCCTTGAATAGTGAACCTGAGGTATTTTCTGTGGGACGGGTGCAGTGGAATGTGGAAATAAGCATCCTTGAGATCTAAGGTTGCTAAGAAGTCCCCTAGGTTTAACAAGGGAAGAATCTGTTGCAGTGTAAGCATATGGAAATGTTCTGATAGTATGTACAGGTTGAGGGGACGTAGATCTAGAATGGGTCTGAGAGATCCGTCCTTCTTTGGAATAAGGAAGTACAGGGAATATACCCCTGTGCCCTCCTCCTCCACCGGCACGAGCTCGATTGCGCCTTTTTGCAGCATCGCCACTACTTCCTGCTGCAATAAGTGCAAATGCTCTGCGGACATAGGCCGTTGCCTTGGTGGAATGTTGGGTGGAGTGGACTTTAACTCTAGACAATAACCGTACTGGACAAGTTGTAGCACCCACCTGTCTGTGGTGATGTTTCTCCAGACGGGCAGGAACTGCTGCAGTCTCCCCCCGACAGGTGTTAAGTGGTCGGGGGGCAGTGACAGAGAGTCACTGTTTGCTTGGGGTAGAGGAGCGGGAGTTGTTGTTTGCTCTGCCGCGACCTCTGTTGCTGTTATTTCTGTAACCTCCCTTGTTCTGTTTTGTGAACGAGGATTGTGCTCCACCTCTTGAGAATTGCGATTGTTGACCCATTTGTCCTCTGGTGACTCCACGTGCACCTGAGCGACGAAAATTATTGCCACGAAACTGTTGTGATTGTAGGGCCCCCATAGATTTAGCAGTTTCCGTGTCCTTCTTTATCTTTTCGAGGGTGGTGTCAACATCTGGACCAAACAGTCTATCAGGATTGACTGGCTGATTAAGTATGGTTGTCTGAATATCAGGTTTAAACCCTGATATGCGGAGCCAAGCTTGTCGTCTCAGCATGACGCTAGTGTTGATCGCCCTAGCTGCTGTGTCTGCGGCGTCAAGTGCACACTTGATGGCTGCGTTGGAGATCAGTTTCCCTTCCTCAATAAGCAGTTTGGAGCCTTCTTGAAACTTTGGAGGCAGGTGTTGTACAATCTGCTCTAGGGTGTCGTAATGCGCCCTATCGTAACGTGCTAAGAGTGCTTGTGTATTTGCAATACGCCAAAAGTTTGCAGCTTGTGCCGCCACTCTTTTGCCCCCTGCCTCTAGCACTTTGGACTCCTTGTCTGGGGGAGGAGCTTCGCCCGTTGTCTGGGAGTTGGCCCGTTTCCTGGCATTTGCGACCACAAGAGAGTCTAGTGGCAACTGTCCCCGAATGTATGCAGGGTCTGCAGGTGCTGGTCTGTACTTTTTCTCGATACGTGGATTGACCACTCTCGCTCTGGTAGGTTCTTTAAAGATGTCAGCTGCATGCTTGAGGACTCCCTTGAGCATAGGCAGCGTTTTCACAGTTCTTTCAGAGACTGAAAAAGTGTCAAAGAGAAAGTCCTCTTCTACTGGGTCAGCATGCATGTCCACATCATGATTAGCAGCTGCCCTCTCAATGAGTGCATGAAAACCTGCAGAATCCTCTGTTGGGGATGCACGTGCACTGAAAGGCTGCGGGTCTTGCCCCACACTTTGGGTGCCTTGGTCACCAATGTCATCATATGCATCTGGATGTGCATCTGGTTCATTGATGGGGAAGGTGTATTGGTCCTCCTCATCATATCCCTCACCCTCAGAGTGTTCTGGTGAGGGAGTAGGGCTTCTTCTTGGAGGAGGCTGGATAGGTTCTATGAGGTCAGAAGCGTCCTGAGGAACCCTTTTTTTCTTTAGTGGGATGACATAGGAGTCCAGAGGCTCAGAAGTAATCCTCCTTTTGTATAGGGTTAATTTGCCAGTGTTGGCGTCGATGAAATGCTCAGAATCGTCCTCTGATTCGAGTTCTCGACCTGAAGGCACCCCCGCCGTAGAAGAATCCGACTTCTTTGGCGTCGATTTCGTCGAAAAGGCCTTCGGAGCCTCTTTCGGCGGCAGAAGGAAGAGAAGCTTACTCTTAGGCTTTGCCGGAGTGTCCTTCGGCGTCTGAGGCGACGGTAACGGAGCCGACGTAGCAGCGGCCTTGTCCCTGATTCTCTGCAGCGAAGCGGCGATGGGGGACACTTCACTTACAGTGGCTTTTGGCGCTGACGAGGATGTCTTGACCTTCCCCTCGGATCCGACGTCATGGTGGCCTTTCGGAGTCTTGGACGCCGATGCAGTTGCCGCCGACCCAGAGTCCTTGGATCGATGCGCAGATGTGCCAGCCGTCGATCCGTGTGCTTGTGTCGCCTCCGGCTCCACTACGCGACCGACGGACGGAGTCCCAGTCGGAACCGGAGCCGTGCCGTTGGCCTTGGCGTGCTTAGACGGTGTCGCAGCGGTTGATCCGTGCCGACCACCCTTCTTAGAGGATCCCTCCTCTGGCGCCGATTTTGACCCTGTGGAATCGACCGACTTCGTCGACTTCTGTGGACCGGAGGTCGACGGAGCCGATGCGGCGGCGGGTGCAGTAGCTTTCTGTTGGCCGGCCGCCATTTTAGGGACGCTCGAGTCCTTAAGTTTCAGTTTCGTTTTCGGGTCGGCCATTTTAGGCGTAGTCGATCCCGTTGGTTTCGGTTTCGATCCGGCCTGCCCAGCAAGTATGTCCGTGGCCGGGCCTGAAGGCGGGGCCGTGGCTTGCGGTACGGGGTCTTGGGCCAACTGGCGATCCCGTGACCCGATCGTGATCTTCGAAACCTTCGGGGCATAGCTCGTCCCCTGAGCTATCTGCCGCGGCCCCATAAATCTCTTCGACGTCCCCTACCTCGTCGACGTATTCAAGGCCTTGATCCACGACTCCGTCGTCGTCTTCCGGATCCGCCTCGACCTCCGTTTCGGGTGGGGATATTTGGAGATGATGACCCTGTTCATCTTCTTCTTGGTCGCCGAAGATGTTTTCTGGATCCGGGGCCGCTTGTCTGGCCTCCAGGCGCACCGCGCGCCGAAGCTTGAGAGTCTTTTTCGACCTGAATTGAGCGCAAGCCTTACACTTGCCGTCGTCATGGTCCGGTGAAAGGCATTTGTTACAGACCGGGTGCAGGTCTATATGTGGGTACTTGGACCCACAGAGCGGACAGTACTTAAACGGACTCCGCTCCATGCTGGAAAGTCGTGGTCGTGTCGCGATGAGAAGGCCTCGATGTCCGAAGAGTGAAAAAACTCCGCTGTATCCGACTTCAAGAGTCGGAAGAACTCGAGACCGTGCGCAAACAATACCGACGCTATAAATACAAGGCCTTTTGGCCTTAAAAAGTTAGTTTTACTCGGTTCCGACAGAGAGAAGTCGAGACCGCATCCGAACCCAATGGCGGAAAAAAACAATCTGGGGATGGAGCCGATGCCCATGCGCACTGTAGTCCAGGGGAGGAGCCACCTATCTCAGGATACTTCGAAGACTCTTCCAGGACAACAATGTGCGATCATCCGGACCCAACACTAGGCGGCGATCTAATGCTAAGATATGAATTTAGCAGCCCACATGCCTCGAACATATATATATATACATACACCATGAGGGACCGCCCTCTGTGGGGACGGGATTTTTTTATTAACATTACTTTTTCACTTTTAGTAGTACAAAGATCAGTATTGTGATAACATGGAATTTCAAATGGTGTGGAGCTGCTGCAAACATAGAGATTGCCCACATGCAGTGTCCATACTTCATATGGCATCTGGAAAACGTCAGCTGGCTTAAAAGAACCAGTACCCAACCAACCAAAGACCAAAATAGTCTCATAATATGAGTTTGCAGGAGTGATAAGGTATCTTTGATTAGTCCCCTCCTTTATGTGTGTTACTCCTAAGGTTATAGTCTGCTCCATAAGGTTTAGCCGTAGCCAGAGTCGCTTTCCCTGACCGCCCATCTGTGCTGTTGTTCTCTTTATCCCTCTACCTGCAGAAACCATTGTAATGTAAAGTGTTTTTGTCTGGTTTGAAATCACATAAACATGAACGGAGCAGGAAGAATTCTTTGTGTTCATTGTTCTTGAACTAAGCCAGTTGTAGCCGGCCGGCCTGTGGCCAGAGAAGTGCAACATCAGCACAAAGGACTGTGGGCAAGGGTTTCAGCAAAGCTATAAACATAAACAAAAAGAGATACCCACATCCTGTGCCCTGCTCTGCCTAAAAAAGCCAAGATCTAGCAAAAGGCCCGGATTGCAAAGAGACCATCTGATTCTAATCTACAAAATCAAAGCGACAGGTCAGCTTTGCAGCTTGTTGCCTCTGACCTGTAGCACACCTGCACTACATGCACTTTTCAAAAATCGGTTTGCACCAGTGATTATGGGCACAATTCTTTAATGTAAGCGGTCAACTCAACTGCCATTGCTTCTCAATATAGACCGACACATTTTGCCCAATTTAAAGTTCACTTTGTGAGAATTCATGTACACCGTGCAGATAAAGGATGGGAGCAGGGACAACGTCTTGGTTGTCGGCCCTGAAGAAGTAGAGCAAACAATCTATGAAAAAATTTAGTTGCTGGTCCAAACTCAAAACTGATGTTAAATCGTTCCAGACTTGGAGTCCAGCATTCCAGAGCACTGCTGTGAGGAATTTGTTCCTCCCTAGACTGCTAAGACTGGAGGTCTGTTCCCAATGCACAACCTGGAAAAGAATTGAGGCTACGAGCAGCGATTACCTGCTTAAGGGCACATGGACCTCTACATTTCTTCTGCTGCATCATCTTTCTCTGATCCAGGAGTCCCAATCTGACTGTGAGGGCCTGTGAGTCACAATTTCCCTTCCACCTTATCAACTTCTCCCTGCAGTAGTGCTCTGTGAGTGAAGGCCTGGTCGCGTCGAGATTTCACTGCCACATCATTGTTCCCTCTTGACAGGTAGCACAGATCTGCATGTTAGTTATCCTCAGGTTCTTTCCGACTTAATGTTGCCCTGTATGCAGTGCTGGCCTGTTTGAGGGCCAATGGGCCTCCATGCCTACATCCTGGCTGCACCAAACTGGGTAAGCCTAAATCGCAACAATTTGCTACACCAACTCTTCCCCTGGAACCCCCTTTTCCCAAATTAGACTGAAGCTCTTTAGTTCGGCAGAAGTGTCCCTACTGCTCATTCGGCAAGAAAAGAAACTGCAGTTTTTCCAATAAAAGTGGAGCGGGAGGGAGAAAAAGAGACCACCACACAGTATAGATTATGTATGTGCAGTGCAATTTCCATTTGTAGACTTGCTTTTGCTACTGACTAAGTTCTGTTGAGCCTGTATCCTTATTACAGGGACCCTTGAAAGCACACATTGAGATACAAAGTATCCACAACACATTAGCCAGGACATTTAATAATGCCATACGACTTACAGCGTCTTACTAGGCATATTTATACTTAAGGTAAATAATGTATTTTTCTAACATGACAACACTGCGTGTGTATTACATTTACTATGAAAGAAGCGCAAACTGTGCTAGGCGGTCTATCCCACACAACCCTAAAAGAGACTGCCTTTACTTTTTGACCTTCCTAGCTTGATATTTAAATTAAAAAAGGAGGCACTTTGCAATTCGCAAGCTGGCACCAATATCTGGCTTCTGAAATCCCATAAATAGCAATGCTTGATACAAAGATTGCCTAGTGACCCCATAGTAACGCGGGACCAAGAGAGCTGTCCGAACAGAGGGCATCCCTCAGTCACTAACAGAGAGCCAGGTACCTTCCAGATATTTGGGTTATATTACGAACTCTTCTCACAAAGAGCTCTTTGAATCAACCTTTATTTTGTTATGAATAATAGAAAGCGATAGTCCAGGATTCCGTAATTTAGCTATAGACTGATTGCCTTTGATGGAGTCGAAACAGAGGGCAGAAAGTTCTGGAAGATAGCCCAATCCAATCCAAAAATTCTTTATTTTCGGCCATTTGAGGCCATAAAAGATTCATTAAGAAATATTTGAAACACATCAGGCATACAATAAAAACAAGGCAGGGTACATTACACAACTGAATCAATTCCCTATAGGAGCTAGGCATGAGGAGGCAATTAACTCTATTGCGTTACAGTTCATAACATATTTAACAGAAGATCAATCTTTTAATATTTTTCCCCTTATCTGACACATGGCCATTAAAAACTTGGCAACTGCAAAAACTATATAGTGCAGGGTACTTGTCTTGAGAATTCTGTATGACTGTAAATAGTTTCTAGTGCCCAAGTTCCTACACAGTGGGACTAGCCAATATTTCCTCGGTCTAGTGTAGGCAGGGCAAAAAAACAGCACGTGTTTCTCATCCTCCTCATTCTTACTGCACCCGGGACAGATTTTATCATCCAACGCTCTCCATTTACAAGTAAAAGTTTTAAGGGGCAGGGTGCCTCGCCTCCATTGAATGAAAAGTTTCCTTGCCAAAATAGGAAATATAATATCCATAAAACCTTCAAAATAAAAAGAATTTTTGGTATCCAAAAATTGTTCAGTTAGGGTGCCGACTTTGGATGAACACACCAGGGAAACTAGACTTTTCTCCTTGAATATTTCAAAGAGTCTTTTGCGTGGCACCCCTTGGCAACCTCTTTCAGGAGCCTCCCACAGCTCTGGAAGTCCCAAGCGATAGAGTTCTCGTTTGATGAATGCCAGCCACGGAATTCTGTCACGACGGTTCAGATTCAGGACATGCTTAAGATCTTCTCTATAGTGGGCAAGTTCACCAGTGGACCACAGCCTGTGCCAAAACCTCAGTGGTTTGAGTGCCAGATCGTCCCCTATTGAAGGGAGCCCCAGATCTAATCTCAGAGGTAGCAAGGGTGTACCTTGGAGAAGACCCAAAAGGCGTCTAAGAAAATTGTTCTCTACCTTTACAAGTTCCGTCCCGGCTTTATATCCCCACAACTCACCCCCATAGGATACGGCTGCTTTGGCTTGAGTTTTATACATCTCCAAGGCCGGACTAATGGGTCTAAAGGTTGATGTGTTCGCAACCTTCAAATTTGCCCCAGACATTTGGGTCAACTTTAAACGAGATCTCGCTATCTGCAGACCCCATGATAAGTTTTCGTGTAAAGTTACCCCCAAATACTGGAACGTTCTGACCCTTTCCAGCCTTGCGGAGCCCAGTGTTGGATTAGGCCTGGTTGTAGTGGAGGGGTTAAATACCATGAATTTGGTTTTCTCTGTGTTGATCTCCAGGCCATGCCCCCTACAGAAATCCCCAAACCCATCTAATATCCGTTGAATCCCCATTGGGGACTTGGAGAGCAGGAGGGTATCATCGGCAAACATGATAGCTGGAATCCTCCTGCCTGCCAACAAAGGTGCGTCGTGGTCCCTAACAGTGTCAAGATGGGATATGACACCGTTAACAAAGAGGCAGAACAGGGTCGGCGCCAAAACGCAACCCTGACTAACCCCTCTGAGAACTGGAAACCTAGAGGACAATGCTCCATCCCTCCCACACCTAACCTGGGCAAAATTGACTTCATGGAGCCTAATTATAGCCTGTAGCAGTTGAGGGGGAACACCCAGCTCCTTAAGGACCTCCCATAGTTTCTTTCGGGGAACTAAGTCAAATGCGGACCTCAGGTCCACGAACACCATGTACAGACTCCCCCCCTCAATCCTCACTATTTTCCAGTAGAGAAGGACGAGGCGGAAAATCTGATCCATGGTGGACGTGTTTTTCCTGAAGCACGCCTGGAGGGGACTGAGGATCGCATTGTCCTCCATCCAGTCAAGAAGATGGTCCAAGAGAAGGCGAGAGAAAAGATTTTGGGGTACGTCTATAAGACTGATCGGCCTGTAGTTGGCTGGGAGCAGAGGAGAGCCCTTTTTGAAAATTGGTACTATCTCTGCCCCCAGCCAAGTACAGGGGATCTCCATCCCTCCCAAAATAGAATTAAATATGATTTGAAAGTACGGGCCCCAAATCTCTGGGTGGTATCTGAACAAATCTCCAGGGAGTCTGTCAAGTCCTGGGGCCTTGCCCGGCGCCAGTCTCTCAATAGCATTTTCTACCTCACCCAATGTGAATTCTAGTTTGTCTGCGGGATCAGATATGATATCGTGAGCCACCTCGTTAGCAGATTCAGGGATATCTTGGTACAATTTGCTAAAATGGGATTCCCATACCAAGGCAGCAATATGTGGTTCCACTGCTGATTTTGGTTCGCCTGTGACAAGATTGACCAGAGACCAGAATTTTCTGGAGTCCCTGGTTTCCAATGCCAAAAATAGATCCTGCCACCTATCCCAATCCCATTCTGTCTTAGCCTGGGCGATGGCTTCCCTGTATTTGCGTCTCAGCTGAACTACCTTGTCCTTGTTGATGCCGGACTTTATCATGGAAATCAGCTCGGTTTTTATTTTTTTACAAGTAGAATTATACCAAGCTGAGGTTCGGATCCCCTTCTTCCTGGTCGCCACCACAGGGTAAAAAACCTCTCCTAAAGTTCCTACTAAATCTGAATGGATTTGGGCTAATTTCTCATTGAAATCAACGGGTCTGGGTTTGTTAATCAGCCCATCCATTTCAACTAACTTCGGGAGCGCCAATTCATAGATTTTTGTTATACGCTCTTTAGAGCTTACTAGTTTCCCCCATCTTACCCTACGTCTGTTGTTGCTTAGGACCAGGTTCCCTATGTCTTCACTAGAGTCTGCAGCTGACGTCCCTGCATCGGGAGCAGGGTGGGCCATATCTAAACAGAGGGCATTGTGATCACTATCTGATCTTTCTATTACCCTAAAATCCTGAACCTTAGACCACAAGCCTGTATCTACAAAGATGTAGTCCAGGCGCGATTCGTGGTCCTTCCTATTAAAGGTACACGATGAAGGGGTATCAGATGGGGTACGCGAAGTTCAAAGTCAAGGACATGATCTGCAAAATCAAATAGTTTCTGCTTAGAGGCTAGAATTCCTTCCTATCTAGACTGGAGCATGGTAATATTATGGGTTTATTAGAAACAGTATGGAATTGGACAACTAATTGAATCCATATCCAACAGAAAAGGGCAGTTCCTCTTTATTCGTTGCAGTTTCATTATTTTACAACATATATTTTGCATGTTGCTTTCAGTACTCTGACGTGTTAGGGTTTGCATTGTAGCCAACACTTAAGTGGATGCTCACAGAGGTTCTCCAGATCTGGTAGGAATTTCAAAGCAACAGGCACAAGATTTTTTTCAAACCTTCATTTTTTTTTGTTTCAAATAACATAACATTGCAGTGATGAGAATTGGAAGTACAGCACACAGTGGGTGGAGCACGAGACAGCCCTCCGAGTTACTACAGGCAGGTACATGTAAAATCATAAACAAGGTCTAAAAGGGTGCAAGACAGTCGCTCGTCACTGTCTCTCAAGATAACAAAACACATATAACATACATCAACACACCTTTCATGGGGCCAGTCCCACTACATCAGATCGAGAAGAGCCTACGGAGCTACCAGAGTTGTTGCCCTCTTTGCTTGCCTCTGTGGAATCAGGATCCAAGACCCTGTCACACAAACTCTGCCACACAAGGAGATCTTTCCCACCGTGGCATCATGCCTGCTTAGCCTCATGTGGTGTTCCTCCGCTAGCGACCATTCCACCACATCCATGTGCCAGTGATCCATCTCTGGGGCACGCCAGCCAATCCATGTGATGGCCACCCAACACATGGCAAGCACACAATGCCAGCTGCAAAAAATGTATAAGCCATCTTAAGAGCCCTGGAACTTTCGATGTTTCCCAGCATGCAACTCTGAGGGGTCGCCACCACCAGCAGGGAAGTGACTCGTGCCAATTCGCCCACCACCTAATTCCAGAAGTCCTGTACTGTACTGTTCTGCAGGCCCAGGCCAAGTGGAGGAAATGTTCTACCGGTATTCCAAAATGAGGGCAGTTGTCTGTGTTAGCATGAGATATGCTATGGAGAGTCTTGTGGGTCAGAAACGTGCAGTGTAAAAAATTGTAATGTACTACCTTGACGCAGCCATTGCATAAAATTGATTGTGTGAGCTCACAAACGTGGGCCCAGTTCCAATCCTTCAGAGCTGTTTCCATGTCTGTGTCCCAGCTGCTTGTGCCCGTAACTGGGAGCCAGCAGCATTCGCATTCATGGCTTTATAAAGCAAGGAGATCAAGTGCCTGCCTGACCCACAAGACAACAGGGTTCCCAAAACGTCAGGCACCACGGGTGCAGCTGGAAAAGTGGACCAAGTCTGCTTGGCCACCTCTGCTAAGCCCACGTGGTGCAAACTCAGTCAGTGCGCCCTCAAAGATGATGAAGTTCTCGTTAGGGTACAGGTCCCGAGTATATTGCAACACCTATCCCTCCATGCCTCGAAGGACATATGGGCAGCCAGTTGTCAGACCGGTGCCACTATCCATACCGGTAGCTCTCGGTTGAATGGGGCTTGTCTCAACACCGCAGTGACAACAGGTTGCCATATACGTGACATCTGACTCACCACTTAAAGTATACCCTCCAGGGCCCCAGCTCCCTCCATTAATATCTCCAGTAGTTGTCATGGCTAACAGGCACAAGCTTAATGAAACTACAACAAAAGTTACACCTGAAAATGTTCTAAATGTGTGAAAAGAGTAATGGTCTGTACAATAAATGGAAAAACAAAGATTGATGATGTGAGTATAATGTGAAAAAGCAGCAATAATCCATGGACTGTGTGAACCCTCTCCTGCGACAGAGTGCAATGGTATTGACGATGACCACAAGGCAAACAGAAACAGGCAAGGGGGAAGTTGCTGGGCTGCACACTCCCTTTTATCAATTATTTAAGATTCAATTTCTATTGATGTGGTGGTTTGACCCATTGGATAGCTGGAGGTGGGAAGAAGTGAGAAAAATGTTGTACCATTTAATTAATGACCAAGTAACACTTTAATTATATTACAAGACTATGCAATATATGTATCAACACATCACGACAAGAGAACATCAAGCATGATACGAGCAAGTAGCATCCAATGAAGTGAAAAAAAAAATGTTTTATTTCAAGCTCCAAATTAGCAATCTTTATCCCCAACAATGTTGTTCTTCAGGTGAGGAATACAGTCATACATAACTCACACATTTTAGATGCAAAGTGAAAGAGCACCATGATAATTTCGGATTATGATGTGAAGGAAAGCTTGAATATAAAAAAACACACCAATATTACCGACTTTCTTGTGTTCTAGTTTGGTTGCCTTGGCACTTTGGTGTCATATAACGAACCATTGCACATTTTAAAGAACATTTAGTGTAGCCTATTTCTTATTGCAGACAAAAGGAAGCAATACAAATTAATACACGCCCATGCTAAGTAAAAGCATGGAGATCGGGAGTAAAATATATAATTGCAATAGTCATCTCACTCATATTTGAAAAACTTTACGGTCATCTTTTCAAATCCTGGTGTAACATGTAAACTAATTCCATGCAGCCCAAATTGCCAATGACATCAGAATTGTAAAGTTACATGCCAACCCCATACCATGGATGGACAGGCATGGTAGGCCCAAGGCATTTTGGACGGTTTTAGAATATTCCATATGAAAGGTTACCAGATAACTCCATGTCCTGAGCGTTCCTTCAAAAACACATTGCAGTCTGGGATTTATACTCCATAGGTTCATATGAACTAAAGCAATTGTTCTAACACACCTGAAAATAATGATACTGAGAAGAGATGACCAGGACTGGAACATGTGCACCTGGGGACATGCATTCATCTGGTAACCATACTCGTGTGGCAATTTTTAACATGCAGAACTGATACATCCATTACACTTGCAAATCAAGACATTATTTACACTGGCACACTTTGAATCCACATGGAATATGTTGCCACTCCCATCTGAACTCCAGATTTAGTGACACCTACAGATGGCAAAGAAAACAGCACATTAAATGTGTGCTGCAGGATGCAGAGCGGCCCTAGCCACATCCTGATGTTGTTGGGGCAGACACTGTCATCTAAGCTGGCTGCGATGAGACAAGTTCTACTGTATCGACAGCAGCCAACGCACTCATGCAGCCTCATAGCACGAGTTCCACTTTTCAAGCATTCAGTTAAAAAGCAAGAACATATTGCACCAATAATCTATAAATTCAACATTTCTAAACTGCAACAATCTCCATTTTTCAGGGCGTTGTTCCTAAGTGAGCATCAACTTTAGGGGTGCTCTGCTCTTCCCCTGGTGGTTGCTCTGTTGAAAAGATATCTTCTTGGGGGACAGTTTTCACAGCGTGAAGTGCGTAGTTAAGGCTGGTACTATCGATCCAACTCCACAAGGTTGACAGTGGGTTATACAACATTCCATTCACAGTCTCAACAACAAAGCCATCTGCAGGAGGAAGGATGATAAAAGTAGTCATTTAGTGCTTTCCAATGACTGATTATTCAGCCTGTAGCAAAACAAAGAACTGGTGAAAACAACAATTTCTTACCAGAGGTTGCTGTTTACTGTCAGGTGCTTTTCACGCGACTTTTTGGAGTTTGGAAAAGCCCTCTAATATTTTGTACCTAACGCATAACTAATTCTAATATGCCAAGTTATGAGTCATGAATAGGAAAGTTTCTGATGAAGGCCCGAACTTATTTGAATACTGGTGAGTGTGGTTAAACACCAAAAGTGGCACCGTTTTTGCACCAAGTTGGTACAATAGACAGAGCAGATACCTTCATTAAGCACTCACAGAAGAAGATTTAGCACTCAGGCATTGTAAGGTCTACAATATTAGGAATCAGTCTTTTAAGCCTTTCACATCAACTTGATCAAACATGAAGAGAAAATGAGAAACTAAAATATACCAGACCTGGTCTACAAATGCTGTAGAGAATACTAAAGAATAAACATATTCCTGCAAAAGGGAGGATCAAAACAAATCTTCCATCAACAACAAGGAAACATTTTCCCATTTTAATCTACCTTTGTCATGTGTTATTACTCCATGTTTTCCCACAAGTTATAGAACGGTCAAGCAAATTGTCCAGAATTTCCATATATTCATGTCAGGTTCACTTACCTCTACTGTCAGATACAACTAGTGGAAATGTGCTATAGATACCAGAGGCCTTCGCCAAAGCCATACCAGAAGGGCATTATTATTGTTTGAATGTTATTATGGACTAGACATGATGAAGAACCTGAGTCTACTATCCATAACCAACAAGAGATTTTGGCCAACAGCAAATCTCCAGGATTATACTTACAATCATCACAGACACGCCTAGAAAGATTTACAGAGACTACAGCTATCACTTACCATTTTGAGCTGTCAAGGGGCAATTGGAATAAAGATGAATTAATATATAGGGTTTCAAGTGATAGAACTAGCAGTAGTGGCTAGAGCTTGTAAGAAAGCAGTCCTCTCTGAAGAAAAGTAACAAGCACATCAGGTGGCAGGGTATAGTATAAAACATTAACAAGGTGGTAGAAGAAATAACAAACTGCATTCAGATATCAGATGCAGAGTGCTTGCAGTTACAAGAAAACGTGGGAACATTTGACCAAAACAAAATTATATTCTTTGGCACGTCGTATCCAGGGAAGATAAAGTAATTAGGAATTCTTGCATGTCAAAAGCAGTGAAGAACTGGAGAAGACGTTGTGATAGTTTTAACGTTTATTTGAAATTGTACGAGTTGAGACATAATGAGGACAGGAACACAAAACCATACATTGTACAAATTAGACAAACTTTGTAATAGTAACAAATGAGTGAAAAGGTAATAACCAATTAATACTGCTGTGGAACAGATCTCAATCTACCAACAATAAAGTTAAAAAGGACACACAAGAATGACAACAGTTTCTGCGCTCCCAGAAACTGTTGTCATTGTTGTGTGTATTATTAGAGTTTAGGAGCAGTTGCATAGGATTATAAATAGGGATAAAGAAGCAGAACAACTTTTTGAGAATCTAGTCTCAGGCGGATCTATAGGTAATGCCATGAGACCTCCCAAACAGACGAGTAAAGAAGGTCTTAGAGCCAAGTTTATGAAACTAGAATCACTTAAACGGATTGAACTTAATAAGTGGTGGGATGCTGCGACTTTGAAGCAGTATTTGAAGTTGAATAGAATTCCTCGAGGATTAAGATCGCAAATCATACCAACATATGAAGATCTTGAACCTGATCTATACTTATCATGGGAAAAGGAACTTAACTCAAACTCTAGAAATCTTATTGCTATTTTGACAGAAAACGCAGAAAGGAAAATTACAAAGTTGCTTATTGAGATCTCTAAAGTAGAAGAGGAGATCAAAGAGATTAACCTTCCTGAAGCAACTATTAAAAATTATACCATTTTGGATGAGATAATGAATGAATTACAAATTGACATTAAACAAAGTAAAGCCAGAAAGCTCAAACGCGACGAAAGAGATTACAGCTCTGGTCGCGTTTACACTTTCGCTAAGAGGTTTGACTACTTAATTAAAGATGTATCTACTAGTAAACAAAAGAGTGGCACCCCATCCACTAGTGAAACTGAACCTGGGTCAAGTAATGTATCTAGTAGTGAAAATGAAGACAACCCTGAACCAATAGTTCTCCCAACACCAGAGACAACTTTTTTAGACGAGGTTCGCAGACTGAGGCGAGGGAACAGGGATTCAGAGAGGAACAGGGATACAAATGTAAAACAAGCATTGGAAATGCAATAGGTCTCGCAATAGGAAAGTTTTGAGTTTTTGGTGTGGATTTTTTTTTTTTGTTACGTTTTTCCCCTTCTAAATAAAAGTATTAATCGTGTATTTAGATTTGTGATTACTTTAGTAAATATGTAATGTAACATGTGTAGCATTATTAAAGGTACATGTTTTGTTTATTTCCCTGTTTTAAAACTATTGTTCTGAGAAATCACAAAGTTTTACCAATAACACAACTGAAATATATTTAAATTTGATTCTTCAATTTGTATTAAATTTTTAATTTTTGCTAGATAATATTTGAACTATTTGTTGTTGAATTGTTTGACAGATTGATGCAGTGGTTGGGCTGAGTGATGTTGTGGTGTTGGTGAGTGATGTTGCGCTGAGTGTTGTTGTTGTTGCGTTGAGTGATGGTGTTGTTGTGTTGATTGATGGTGTGGTGGTGCTGAGTGATGCTGTGTTGGTGCTGAGTGATGCTGGGGTGGCGCTGATTGATAATGTGGTGTTGCTGAGTGATGCCGGGGTAGCGCTGAGTGATGATGTGTTGATGATGAGTGTTGCTGTGTGATGTTGGTGTTGGTGTTACACCGAGTGATGCTGGTGTGATGGTGAGTTTTGATGTGGTGGTGCTGAGTGATGCTGTGGTGTTGTTGAGTGATGCTGTGGTGTAGCTGAGAGGTTCTGTGGTGATGCTGGGGTGATGTTGAGTGATGATGTGGTGCTGTGGTGGTGCTGAGTGTTGATGTGGTGGTGCTGAGAGTTGCTGTAGTGGTGCTGATTGGTGCTGTGGTGGTGATGATTGATGCTGTGTTTGAGTAAATTGATGCTGTTGTTGTGCTTATTGGTGGTATTGTTGTGTTGAGTGATGCTGTGGTGTTGTAGACTGATGCTGGTCTGTTACTGAGGAGAGGGTTGAGTGAGGAGAGGGTTGAGTGAGGAGAGGGTTGAGTGAGGAGAGGGTTGAGTGAGGAGAGGGTTGAGTGAGGAGAGGGTTGAGTGAGGAGAGGGTTGAGTGAGGAGAGGGTTGCGTGAGGAGAGGGGAGAGTGAGGAGAGGGTTGAGTGAGGAGAGGGTTGAGTGAGGAGAGGGTTGAGTGAGGAGAGGGGAGAGTGAGGAGAGGGGAGAGTGAGGAGAGGGGAGAGTGAGGAGAGGGGAGAGGAGAGGGGAGAGTGAAGAGAGGGGAGAGTGAGGAGAGGGGAGAGTGAGGAGAGGGGAGAGTGAGGAGAGGGGAGAGTGAGGAGAGGGGAGAGTGAGGAGAGGGGAGAGTGGGGAGAGGGGAGAGTGGGGAGAGGGGAGAGTGGAGAGTGAGGAGAGAGGAGAGTGAGGAGAGAGGAGAGTGAGGAGAGAGGAGAGTGAGGAGAGAGGAGAGTGAGGAGAGAGGAGAGTGAGGAGAGAGGAGAGTGAGGAGAGAGGAGAGTGAGGAGAGTGAGGAGAGAGGAGAGTGAGGAGAGAGGAGAGTGAGGAGAGAGGAGAGTGAGGAGAGAGAGGAGAGTGAGGAGAGAGAGGAGAGTGAGGAGAGAGGAGAGTGAGGAGAGTGAGGAGAGAGGAGAGTGAGGAGAGAGAGGAGAGTGAGGAGAGAGAGGAGAGTGAGGAGAGAGGAGAGTGAGGAGAGAGAGGAGAGTGAGGAGAGTGAGGAGAGAGAGGAGAAACGAGATGTGTCACATTTCATGAAAACATGGAAACAAGTGAGAAATGTAGAAGGTAAACTGATTTACATCCAAAAAGTTCACTGCTCTTAATTTTCGATTCAGCTAGAGGACTGGCCAGTGAAAAGGGAGGAGGGAGGAGAAGCTGCCGAGTAAGGCTGTGTGCGGGGAGAGAGAGGGGAGGTGCTGGCGGCTGGGGAGGGGGAGGAGAAATGCGAGTAGGTGAGAGGACTGGAAGAATGCAGGGGGCGGAGCGGAGCGGGAAGAGCTGCTCTTGGCAGGCTGGGGAACAGATGCTGCTACATGGAAACAAGTGAAAAATGTAGAAGGTAAACTGATTTACATCCAAAAAGTTCACCGGTCTTAATTTTCGATTCAGCTAGAGGCAGAGAGGTGGGGGGCTGCCTGGCTGGGCAGTGAAAGGGGAGGAGAAGCTGCCGAGATTTGAAGAGAGGGGAGGTGCTGGCGGCTGGGGAGGCAGGGGGCGGAGAGCAGAGGGCGGAGCGGGAAGAGCTGCTGGCGGAGCTCGGGAACAGAAATACGAGGCACAGAAAAGCGGCAATGAAATGTGCACCGAAACAGCAATGGGAGGAGCGTGGGTGTCATTCCATGAACAAGTAAAAGTCACTGCAACGAAAACATAAATTAAAAAGTCACTGCAACGAAAACATAAATTAACAAGAAACTAAGTACTGACGGCAAAGTTAGGGGAGGAGAAGTAAAGGCTGTGTTTGCGGGGAGAGAGAGGGGAGGTGCTGGTGTGGGAGGAGTGCTGCTACGGCCTGGGGGAAGCTGGCTGGGGAGGGGGAGGAGAAATGAAAGTAAAGGCTGTGTTTGCGGGGAGAGAGAGGGGAGGTGCTGGTGTGGGAGGAGTGCTGCTACGGCCTGGGGGAAGCTGGCTGGGGAGGGGGAGGAGAAATGCAAGTTTATGGCCCAAAAGCGCGTGCCTGTGGCCACGTGAACTTCATGAAAACCGCAGCAAAAAGCTAGTGGTTTCATGAGGATTTCGAGCACTTGAATTCTCGATCCCTCAATGCGCTTGCGCGCATTGTAGGTCACGAGACCTAAAAACTAGGAGAGGGGGGAGAGGCGGTAGGAGGTCAGTCAGGAAGAGTGGGGATGAGATCGTGGAAACCATTATTCAAACTGATGTAAAAGATACTGAAGATATTGAGATTGTTAATCTGTCGTCTATAGAACTAACTGATGATATGATAACTTTACTGAGCAAAGGTATGGGCTTCTGTCATATGGCTAACTCTGATTGGTATATGACGAAAATAGACCTGTTCAGATTTGTCAGAAAACTAAGACTAAAAAAGTATTTTGCAAATGTACCAGAAAACAAAAAGATGTAAGAATAAAACCTTTGAGTAATATTACCATACAAGAACTGAAAGAGACTCAATTACTACTCTCTATCACTGAGAAAGAAGATGATCCTGTTACTATGACCAAATTATTGGATGATTTAGAATTGGATAGATTCCTTAGTGAGAAGAGTGGACTTAAGGAGAAATCAAAATGGACACCAAATATCACATCTGGAAGTACTATAGAGGCTTTCTATAAAGCTGTAAATCAAGATATTGATAAGGAAATTGATCGAAAGTGTTGCGAGAAACCTAGACCATATAATGATAACTTAACAATAGGAGAAAGGTCTGCACTTAGGGAACTTACACGTAATTCAGCGCTAACCATACGCAGAGCTGATAAGGGAGGAAATATAGTAATCCTCAATACTGATGACTATAAAAGGGAGGTAATGTTACAGTTGAATGATGTTAAGTATTATGAGAAGCTAACTAGTAACCCTTTGGTACCTCTGACTAAGACCATTAATGATCAACTTAATATCTGGTATGATTTAGCGCTTCTAGATCATGATGAATATACATACTTGCGGGTTACAACTCCAAGGGCCCCATGTATGTATACTTTGCCAAAAATACATAAATGCAGAGACAATCCCCCTGGAAGACCTATCATTTCAGGGATCGGAGGACCAACTGAACGTTTATCTCAGTATGTAGACACATTTTTACAGATGCATGTTCGTAATCTACCATCTTTTATTGAAGACACTAAATTTGTGTTGAACTTGTTGCAAGATTTGGTGTGGGATGAAAGGATGATATTAGTGACACTAGACGTAGTGTCACTATACTCGAATATCGATCATGATCTGGGGTTAAATGCACTTGACTACTTTTTAAGTAGAAGACCGGCAGAACTATATGATCATACACGGATGGTACTAAAAATGACAGAAATGGTACTACACAATAATGTTTTTCTTTTTGATGGTCAGTGGTTCAGACAGCGTCTTGGTACTGCGATGGGTTCTAGATTCACTCCATCCTTCGCGAACCTCTTTATGGGGTGGTTCGAAGCGGAGAGAATCTGGGGCCCATCTGGAGAAAAGTGGATACAGTATATCCATTATTGGGGAAGATATATAGACGACTGTCTGTTAATTTGGACAGGCTCAGAAGATGAACTCAAGGAATTCTTTGAGTACATAAATGATAACAGACTGAATTTAAAATTTACTACTAATTACAACACTAGTAACATCACTTTCTTAGATATAGAACTCTTTACAGATAATGGAAAACTGTGCAGTCGTATGTATAGAAAACCAACCAGTTGTAATGCTGTACTGCACGCTAAAAGTTGCCACCCTAACAGTCAGAAGAACGCCATCCCCTATGGAGAGATGGTTAGGGCAAGGCATAACTGCACTAATGAGATAGATTTTGAAGATAACCTTGTAGACCTCTCAAGAAGATTTATAAAGGCTAGAGGCTAGATAGAGGCTATCAAAGCAAAGTATTTAAGAAAGCAATTGAGAGGGCGAAGAAACTAAAAAGGAGTAAAACGCTAAGCAGTAAACCCTGTAATAAAACTATCAGACAAACCAGACTAAGATTGATTACAGACTATAGCTCTGATAGTGCACACCTGTTTAATATCCTGAAAAAAACATTGGTATCTACTTAGTATGGACAAAGATCTTCTTCCATACGTTGGTAATACACCAGGGGTGACATTCAGAAAAGGACGTACTATTTCTAACTACGTCAGCCCAAGTTACCCTGTAAAAGTAACAGAACCAGATAGACTTACGACTAGTACAAAAGGATTACACAAATGTGGCAAGTGTAGCTCGTGTAGGTGGGCAATAAAGAAAGTTAAGACTTTTAATTACAATAACACTGGAGAATATGTTATTGACCATTTTATTAACTGTGATACCACATATGTGGTTTATGTAATTGTGTGCACCTGCAAAAAGATCTATGTGGGTAGTACGACAAGGAAATTGAAAGAAAGAATGGTGGAACACTTCAGGGCACTAAAGACAGGAGATACACGCTACCCGGTAGCATCACACATGGTAAGAAACCATGAAGAGAAAGAAAAGCACATATTTAGCTACCATGGCATTGATCATGTTAAGAGAGACCCTAGAGGTAGCAATAGAATGATACAACTGCGACGCAGAGAAGTTATGTGGCTGATGAAACTCAGAGCCGTTGAACTTGGCCTAAACATTGATCACTAATTTGAATATTATTTAGGTCAAGAGTAAAATGTATTTACTGATATATGTCTGAGACTGTATAAAATGTATGTGATCTTATTCCCTGCTATCCTACCTGTACCTATTTTCCCTCTCTATCCTTCCCGTTAGAATACATACGTAAATGAAAATCTAATCAGCAAATATACTATTCAACACCCCCAATCATCATCTATAACCCGCGGTATCCGAATCTACAATACACCTGTGATAATGAAAGTTAACTATAAGAAATAAGTAAGCTCTAAACTAAGTACTGGCAAGTAGTTATAATTAGTAAGTACTACGTGATTTAGATTGCCCATTTATTAGATAATAGGTCTACTATTAATCATGGATATTAATATTAATAAAACATTATGAAACGTGAAGTGGAAATGTTACGTTGTGAATATTTAATTTAACACTACAATTAATTGATGTATTTATATATAAATCGCAAAAAACAACGAGTACATGGAAAACGATATTGCATTAACTAACTTATAATTATTTTGAGTACAAAGAAATATTTGAAACTTCAGCCCAATTCAAAATGGCTGAACTACAGTCCGTCGAGTGAAAGAATATAGATGTAGTTCTATTATGGGTGTATATTGATCTTAGTTGTTTAGTAAAAATGATTCAAGAACAGTTAATACGTAATTTAGGATTCTTTTATAATCGCTGATAGTGACTGTATGAATAAAATACTAGGCAAAGATGGCGCCCACAATTTAAGACTATAAAAAGCCATTACAAGATGGCGTCGGTGTAGCACGCGAGAAATTACTGAGGCGATTTCAAGATATACGGTGAGCGGAATGGGCAACTTATTGATGTACTGTAATAGGATTAGGACCTAGCAATGTATGAAATACTAAGTCTGGTTACATTTACTTTACAGAATCGCGGACCAAGACTGCCATTAACTGCAAAAATTGCGATAAGATTAAAATTGCAGGTAACAAATGAGATTGGTAGTTCAAGATAGTTAGTGAGATATACGATGTTAATAATGATAAACCCCTTAATTAGAAATAGTTAACTAATGAGACTAGTAGTAAAACTAGATCAGTAGGACAAAGGATGCCAATATTGATATTTTCATTAAATATTATTACTCTAGAATAACGAATATTGACAAGGGATACCTAATCACAACAGCTATAATACGAAATTGTGCTACAGAACTGCACGCTTCCAAGTACGAGGTGAGCTAAGTGAGATACCTAGCTTGATGTACAATGTTGGATCGATAATTGGATGAATGGGCTATGGCTTATGATAGGGGATGTGTTGCTTGTTGTTAAAGCTAAACGCTGAATTGGAATTAGTGGATAGGACCTTGCGTATATAATCTCAACTGGACCTTATATTGGTAGGTTGAATAGATAAAGATACAACAGCTGCTACTGTAATTCTGAAATCTATATCTGGGTCCTGCCCACCTGGTAACTCTATTTCTAATTTTAGTTAAATTTACTTTCTATTTTTCAACTCTATTTCACTATGGTGACTTTAGTTTCATACTTGGCATTAGGGTCTATAAGTGATGTCTTTACTAGACCCCACAGTAACTCGGTGGTCTTCTTAAAGACAAGAATAGTTTATTGTTGTACAACATATTAATTGTATTTAGGTTACAACTAAGATTATTGTAATTGTTTACAGCCCTGAAGAAGTCTGTATGTCAAAGACTGACTAAGACGAAACACGAGTTGGCTGTTCTGTTGAAATTTAATTTGGAAGAAGAAAAGTTAAAGAATAAAGAAAAGAAAACTTGAAGAAGGACAATACAATTTGTGGACTGTAATTGACTATTTTGAGTGCTTGGTGGATCAATTTGTTATAAAGTTAAAAAGGATTACGTGCAAAATCACAAATCTCAAACGCAATTAAAGTAATTTTTTATATTCGATCATCTTCATTTAAACTAAAATTGAATCTTCTAAAATTTCCTACATGTTAAAAAAGGCAGGAAGATTGCTTGTAAATCTGTGCTAAAAATTAAACAGGGAATAATTTCAGTTCTGCCCCAGCTATCTCTAACAGTCACCAACATTAATATTTTATGTAGCAATCTGCACTGCAAGATTAGGAAGGCTACCTGAAATCTGTCTAACATTACACAAGCCTGCCTCCCAAGAAATAAGTTACTTACCAGTACTTACAGTTTTCCAGCACTTATATCTTTCATACACCTATACATGCTTATGTCATGCCACGTAGCCAGACCAGGATCCACAGTATCATTAAACATAGCAGTAAATATGAAAAGAGCTACAGGCAAGAAATAGTGTTCATTTTGTTGCACCTTCATCTCATAGAAAACTGCTCAAACTTCAGCCAGTGAGAGGAATGCACGACCCCCCCCCCTCCTCGCCCCCCCCTCCATATGAGAACACAGCTCAAATCTCTCTGCTGGGGAACAGGCCATTTTACATCCCTCTCTTTCCCTTCAATGTTCGGTATATGTTTCAAAGGGGGTCGGGGACGCTCAATGGCTACAACTGGATCGTGGGAAGACCAGATCATCATTCCTCTGTGCCTCAAAAAGCCTTAGGATGATGGCAGGACTGCCACAAAATTACCAAAGACCTCCTGTTCAAGGATACACCTCAAGAAGTTTGTGATGACAACCAATGCTAGACTGGAGGAGAGGGGTTCATCTTCAAGAACTCTACATCCAAGATGTATGGCTGGCACCAGAGAGGCAGTTACAAATCACTGTCCTAGAGTTGCAGAGCTTCAGGATTTTTTTTCAAGGGTCAATAACTCTTTCATACGGATCAGAACAGAAAACAGCACCTCAATATTTTATGAAAACAAGCAGGGAAGCACAAGAGCACCAGTCCTGTCAGAAAAGGCTCAAAGTTTCTAGCGCTAGGCTATTGTTCGCAAGATCAAACTATCAGTGGATCAGTTGACTGGCAGATGCCCTTAGCAGATCCAATAATGACTGCCATAAATGGCACGTTCACTCCTATCAGCCCTACAGAATTTCCCATCGGTGGAATATCGCAATTAGACCTTTTTGTGAACACAAGCAGAAAAAATGCAGATTCTTCAAAAGTAGGCAGTGGCAACCTGGGACATAGGTGGGTTCGTGTTTTTAATGAACAAGTACAGGATATTTTCATTTGCTTCTTCCAAATCCCACCCTCCTCCCTTTACCCTTGTGTTTCCCACAATACTCATCAAGCTCAATAAGTAACTATCAACAACACTTAATAGCCTCACCGTGGCCCAAGCAGTAAAGGTTCACAAAGCACCACTTGAAGAGTCGCCCGTATTTCTCTTTTCCCGATTGTCCAGACCTTCTCGCAAGGCAAGGGATTTAAGGTGCTTCACCACAACCCTGCATCATTCATTCTGACAGCGTCTGCCGGAGCATGTAGAAATTGCACACTTGAATATTCCTCGTATTGTTAAGGGTTTTTGGCAAGAACTTTAGCTCAATAGGAACACACAAGCTGAAATGGAATACATTTTCCTTGTGCTGCCACCAACAGGATTTGCACCTGTTATCGTCAAAGCCTCAACAACTTTTACAGCACTTTTGAGTTTTACAAAACTCTGGCCTGAAATCCATTTTAGTGAGAGTTACTTTGCCGCAGTATTTCACCTTTCAGAAGTGCATCCAATACTTTCACTTTTCCTCCCAGCCATCCTTATAGAATTTATATGAGGCTTTATGCATGGTTCCCTTTATTCTGTCATCCTCCAGTACCATGGGAAATCAGCATTGTCCTCTCCCAGGGAATGAAAGGACTAACAGCCCGGTCATGGAGTGGGCCAAAAATAATTTCCAGAACGTTTTATTTTTCTTTTGTGCTCGCATCTTTATTGGAAGTTGGTGAGAACAAAGACATTTGTACTCTGTAATAGTCTCTTTTGGTGACATCAAATGAAAGGGTATCCTTTCTCCAAGCAGCACGTCATTAGATGTATTTCAGCATGCATTACCCTCTCTGTTACCTTCTGCACACGCACACAGACATACCTCTCACCTTGACTCACAAAGGCACAACTGTCACCCTGCTCTCGTAGACACACCACTCACTCACATTGCACTCACACTGGCAGACCACTCACCTTGCACTTAGAAGCATGAGTAACTCTTACATACCGGACTCTGCTACAAATGATTTCAATCTGAGTTATGTGACCCGGGTGCAAACATGGCACCTCCACATAGGTAAGGTAAGACTTTATTTGCATAGTTACTTAAAACCATTGCAATACATACAAAAAAATAAAACCATATTTAAAATGTTCGTGCTCCCTCATGAGCGTCACAGCGCGAACAACTAAAAACACTTCTGTGTCATTACAGATTATAACGTCCAGAATGATTGTGCCTTTGCAACCTATAAGAAAAATGCGATCTGCTGTGACAATTAGTCGTCCATTTAGTAAAACTACCCCAGTAATCCGATACCCTGCAGATTAAGAGTCAGTTTGGCATTTTTGCCCGAGCTTCTTCAAGGAATCTAACTACCCTTGTGTTCAATTGTGGCGATGAGGGATCAAAGCATGCCAAAACTGCTTGTCTCCTTGTCCTGATCCCTCTTTGATTAAAGGGAGTTTTTAGCAGCCGCCTCCTTTCTTGACGCATCTCCGTGCAAGTGCAGATGATATGTGTGATGTCGCCCTGATCCTTTTTGCACAGGCTGCATAGAGTGAATGCCTGCACCCTTTTCCAGGGAGGGAGCTGCTGCGTGGTTGGTAACACTCCCAGCCGGAACTTTAAGAATTTTAATTTCAGTACTTTTGAGTATCCCAAGTTAAAATAAAGTTGTGGGGCTAGGGTCTTATATGTGAACAGAGTCATCCAGGCGTGCGCTCTGACAGAAAAGGTCGCCTTATCCTCTAGCAATGAGTGCATCTTCAGCGTCTTCCACACCGTTTTTTTAAACGCTGAATGGAGGCAGTGTGTGTCCCATAAGGGGGAAAGGCCTGTGGTTGACAATGCCTCCTGAAGATATTGACCTGCGGGTGAGTTCTGCCTCAGTTAGATCTCTTGCCAGAGGAGGTGTGTTAGAGTTTGCTGACCTGATCTTGTGCCAGCAATTGACGAAAGCTCCGTAGCTGGCCCAGGTTTGCTTTATCAGACCAAACTCCAGTCAAATTTGTGCCGGTGAGGTGTAGGTCGGGAGGCTGAACATTGTTATATATGCTTTGACAAGTGTTTTATCCAGGAGATTACTAACTCTCCCACACAGTACCTCAGCACCGTACGTAATAGAAGGTAGTATTTTAGCCCGGGCTACCATCAGGAGTGGACTCAGAGTGGGGCCAAGCAGTTTAGCTGATAATCCTTTCCTAGAAAGTGCAAGGATCATCCCTTTCCTTTTAATCTCCTCTTGCTGGCGACTGAATGAACCTTCTTTGTCTATGTAGATTCCCAGATACTTGTAAGCCTCTGTTGTTTCAATATGTTTGTTACCCAGGTACCATCGGTAGCTCTTTTTTCGTTTCCTGTTGATTGTCATGGTCCTCGTTTTGCTTAAGATTATTGAGAGACTGTTTTCTTCTACGTAGACCTCTAGGCAATTCAGGAGATGTTGCAGGCCCACTGCCGTGTGGCTGAGAAGGACTACGTCATCCGCGTAACGTAAATTAGATAATGGGGAGCCCCCTAACCTGGGTGCATGTGAATTACAGTTATTGAGTGCCAGAGTTAGGTCTGTCATGAATAGATTGAATAACATGGGGGCCAGCACGCAGCCCTGTTTGAGACCTTTCGATGTTTTGATTTTTCTTGAGAGATGCACTCCTGAGCCCAGTTTGACTTGAACCCAGGTGTCGAAATGTAGGAGCATGATCATTGATAGAAGGTTATTAGGGATGCCCCATCTGGCTAACTTAGACCACAGTTTGGGCCTCTCCACATTGTCAAACGCGGCGCTATAGTCAATAAAGAAGACATGGAGCTGAGTTTTCCTGATTTTTGCCATGTCCATTAACAGTGACATCGCCATGATATTAGTTATTGTGCCAGAGTTTTTTCGGCATCCTGTCTGGTTTGGCGGGATTATTTTGTTGTTTTCTGCCCAGATTGACAATTCCTCCAGCAATGTACCCGCAAAGTATTTGGCTTCATTATCGATCAGGGCTACTAACCGATAATTAGCTGGTAAATTCTTGCTGCCCGTTTTATGGATTGGGATGATTGTCAACCCTTTCCATGATTCTGGAATTATGCCCAGATGTCGTACTTCCAGAAATAGTGAGTGGAGTATTTCTGCCCAGTCCTCTGGATTTTCCTTAAACAATGCTGGTGGGATTCCGTTCGACCCTGTCCCTCCTTTCTTCCCTTCTTGATCTGTTTTTTAATTAAGAGCTGTTCAGTGGCAGGTGAACATTTGTCGCTCTGCAGCTTTCCTCCAGCAGGTTGAGGTGTACGGATTGCCATTAGACGTAAACCCGCTTCGGAGTTTACAGAAGGGGTGCTACCGCTTTCCCTGCTCCAATTGATGGTGTCAACTGCATCCTTGGCTATTTTGTTCTTCCCCGGCGTTTGTTAGGTGAAACTTTGGCTGTTGAACTGGGACTTTAAATCACTTGCCCATGTTTCCTCTAGTATGAAGGAGGTGAGGCCCCCATGGTTCGGGTGTATTATCTTATTTACCGTTTTCCAGAATCGATCACTGGCATTATGCTAGAGGTTGTGCAGGAGTTTAGCCCAGATATCCTGTTTATTGTTGTTGTTAATGTTCCATTTCAACCTCTTCAGTTTGGTTCTCTGTTCCCGCACGTTAGAAATGAGCGATATATTGCCTGGGTCATGGCGTTAAGATCTTAACAAGCCATTTATTGATTTTTTTAAGTCCTTTTAGTTATAATCTTTGACTCATGGATAGCTTATGCTGTTGTGACTGTCCGCGAGAGCACCTTGATTTTATGTCTGGTGCCTTTAAAGTGCTGAGGTTGATTGTAAAATGTTCCCAGGAATGTATCTGGTTCTTGCCAGGTGATGGAGCAGATATAAGGTTGATTGCTGTATCTGTCAAAGGCTTTATGGATTCTGTCGAGAACTTAATCCTCTTATAGTTGGTTGTATAACTTGAGCCTAATTGTAAAGCAGGGTAGATGTTATGCGCAGCAATACCCGCTAAAGTAGCCTCTTGTGGACGATGATCACTATCCCCTATGTTGCCCATTTTGAAGCCTGTTACGTATTGAAACAGCGAAAGGCTGTCAAACGTATAGTCTATAAATGAGCTTGTTAGCTAAGTGTGGTAGCTAGCCGCTGGGGGAGTGTCATTAACTGTTCTTCGGTTAAGGGCCCTCAGATTTAGGTGTTCAAGATCTTCCAGGAAATGTGTTTACCCTGTTCGGCCTCCCATTTTTTTTTTGTTTGAATATGTTTTATTGGTTTTACAATGTTGAAACACCACACATTCCAGTGCGTCAAGCAATAGATGTAACAAACCATTCCAGTAAATCATTATATCAATCATAAACAATGTTGGTACATCTTGGAACATTGGTCATATATTACAATTTATAAGGCGAGTATAGAAAAAAGAAATAAGATTAACTCCCAAACGGTGCTGTATAATTAAGGGTGTGTCTCATCTTTACTGGCCAGTGGGTTCGTTACAGGAACGAGCAATGTAATAGGTGCTTGAGAAAAAAAAGAGGGGTATCATGTTCCCGGCGTCCTGGTTTGTGTGTGCATAGGAAAAACGTGTTGCGATAGGCAGTTGACAGTGAACCGCTACGTATGCGAACTGTGAGGGTGGCATGTGGCCCTTGGTCGTGTTGCAGCATGGCAGTATCCGGTGGACTTGCTATTCCCCCCGCCTTCGCTGGGTCTTAAGTAAGTTGCACGCCATCCTGAGTGGTCTCATCTGTATACCTTGTGTGCGAAGTAAGATTAAGGATAAGAGTAATATATTCAACATATTATGTTCCAAACAATCAAACAAGTGTGTACTTTGGCAAAGCCGTTTTGACACCTAAAACTAAGCCAACAAGGGGGGGGGGGGGGACTTTGTGGGTGTGCAAAAGAAAAGAAGGCTGATCTAACTATATATGGGAAAAAGACAGCAGAGGGGAGAAATGGTTGAAATAAAAGCAGGAGAGTACAAAGTAAAAGAAAAGAAAAAGGGTTAAAATTGCAAGCAGTATGTTTGTATATGTCCATGAGTGTGCATCTCAGGTGTCATGAAGGAGTCAGTACTGGGGTGAGGGTGCATGCGGAGGCCCATCACGGCCATGATCTGTTAATGCCAGGTCTCGTATGTTGTAAGGGAAAAGGGAGGGTGGGTGACCGTTGCTTCGCAGGGCAACAGTGTTGTCGTGTGCCGTAGGTACAGTATATTATGTGTTGGCGAGGAGAAACCCCATCACATGTGTGTGTCGCTCTCCATCGCATCTGTTGCCCAGGTCCAGTCCGGGGGGGGAGAGGATCTAAGTGACTCCCTGATCGAGACACGCCTGATGGAAAGATCTCAGAGTGTCGTCCCAGAGTTACGCTATGGGGAATTTCCTGAGCCCTGCTGTCTCTTCTCTATGAAGGGTGATGCTTTCTGCCCTTGCCCAGTTATCGAATGAGGCAGGCCAGTGCTTGATATGTGGGGATTCGCTATGTTTCCAGCGTTTAGTGAGGAGTCTTTTGGCCGTAATAAGTCCAAGGTCCCAGAATCTGGAGAGGACTTTATTGTGTTTCACCCTTTTATACAGGCCTAGCAGGCACGTCTACCATGTGTGTTGTAAGTCCTCGTCAGTCTCCTTTGCCAAAAGCGACGTCACAACATGCCAGTACAACTGTATCCTCGGGCAGTTCCAGAGCATATGAAGGAGATCTGCATCGATCAGTGAGCATCTCGGGCACGCGGCGGTGTCGGCTGCAAAGTATTGATTAATCTTATTTGGTGATAAATATGCTCTATGCAATATATAAAATTGAATGAGTTTGAAGCGGGAGTTACGTGGAATGTGGGTGGGGCCTGACAGTATCATTGTCTATTCCTTATCTGTCCATTCCCTTCCCCTGTCTGCCGCCCACTTATCTCGCAACGGCTGGAGAGTAATCTGCGTGTGTGACAGTAGAGCCTGCGCTAACCAAAGAATCACGTGTGACCCCTTCCCCATAACGTGTAAGTACTGCACCAGCAGGTGGGTCGGTAGCTCCTCAGTAATGTCGCCCCAGGCTTGCGTGTACGTATGTTTGATGGAAGCGTGTTGCAGAAACTGCCCAGCTGGGAGACCCGTGTCCTCGGCTAGCGTCCCAAAGGGAATTAGGGCACCAACCGTGTACAGGTCTGCCATTGTGTCCACTCGGACTCGCGCACACTGTTCCAGCGCAGCCTACGTCACTTCCCCGCCGGCTCGGGGGGTGCCTAGGAAAGGGAGTATCGGGGCATAGGGCTTCACTGCGCGTGAGAATCATAGGCTGCGTATATAGCATTTGCGGGCCACAGCCAAGTGTAGCTGCCATGGGCAGGTAGTTTGGTCAAGGCGTGAAACAGTGTGTGGATCTGTGTGAGGGTCAGCATCGTCGTGTCCGTAGCTGTGTCGCACAAATTCTGTCCACTCAGCCAACCGGCCACCCATTGCAGCTGTGCCGCAAGATAACAGAGTTCTTGGTTGGGAACCGCGAGACCCCCTGCAGTGTAGGCGCATAGAGCTTTGCCAGCGCTACACGAGGCCTTCCGGTGTGCCAAATAGGGCCCCTGATCAGGGTTTCCAGTTCTCGAAAGATGCGAGCCGGAACATATACTGGGATGTTGGAGTAATAATATAACAGCCTTGGCAGTACTATCATTTTTGTTAGCGTCACTCGGCTAGGGACATTGAGCGGTGGGTCTTCCAAAAGGTTATTTGCGTCTGTATGGAGGAAATTGCCCTTACTAGGTTGCCCTCTAGTACATCAGGTAGGGATCTGTGGATGTAGACACCGAGATATCGGAACGTGGTCGGGTACCAGGCGAGCCGCTCGCCATTGATGCTAATCTCACTTTCTTGTGTGTCTGGGCTAAACGAGTACACTACAGATTTGGTCCAGTTAACCCTGAGCCCTGACATTGCCTCAAAGGTGCGAAAGGCGTCCGACAGCGTCGGTGGTAGGTGGGTCAGGTCTTTAATATACAGGAGCAGGTCATCAGCATATAGCGAGACCGCATGGATGCCGTCCGCCAATGGGATTCCCCACTCCGCGCCATGGGCTCTCAGTATTTCCGCAAGAGGCTCCATCGCTAACGAGAAAAGCAATGGGGACAGTGGGCATCCCTGTCTGGTGCCTCGCTTGACTCTAATAGTTTCAGACAATAGTCTGCCTGTGCGGACTCGTACTGTGGGCTTCTGGTACAACAGGCTCACCATGTCTATGTAGTCATCTCCGAGATTATATTTTCGCAATACCACCATCAGATAAGGCCATTCCACCGAGTCGAAGGCTTTTTCTAGGTCTAGTACCAAGCACCCAGACCGTGGCCATTGTCGCGCTGCATACTCCTGCACCCTAAACAGTCTCCGTATATTATGTGAGGTACTCCGTGTGGGTACGAAGCCATTTTGATCCCCATGCACCAGGGTGGTTACAAAGGGAGCCAGCCGTTGGGCTAATGTAGAAGCCAAATTCTTATAATCGGTATTTAAGAGGGCTAGCGGCCGGTACGAGTGTGCTGTCTGTCTGGTTTCGGAAGGGAGATGAGGTTAGCCTCATTCAGCGTGGGGGGAGGGAGAAGTCCTCGAAAGCTGCCGTGTACATTCGGAGCAGTTCCGGAATCAGTATGTCAGAGTAAGCTTTAAAGAACTCTGCAGGCAGCCCATCTGGACCCGGGGATTTGCCATTGGAAAGAGCAAAAATGGCTGCGCGCAGCTCATCTGGCGTGAGCGGGGCCTCTAAGTCATCGCGGTGGTTGTCGTCTAGTTCCGTCAGAGTTATGGCTCGGAGGTACTCAGTGATATCAGCGAGGGTGACTCTCAGCAGAGAACCGTACAGCACACGGTAGTGTGCAATGAAAGCCTTGTGAATCTTGTCTTGTGTGTAGACCACCTCATCACGGTCGGTGCAAAGGGCCGTCACTGGCATCATGCGGTCCTCTTGTCTGATCAGCCAAGCCAGCAGCTTACCGGGTTTGTCATCCATGTGATGTGTGCGCGCTGAGTGGGCCGCATAATTGAGGTGACGTAGCCTGTCCAGCAATCGCTCATGTTCCGCGCGAGTTTCTAATGCTCGCTCCTCATCGTCCTCCCTCGCCTCTTGTTCCCTCTGAAGCAGGTCCATCTCAATCTGTGTCAGATCCCTTTCCAGTTGCTTCCTAACGTTAAATTGCATGCCTAGGCAGTGTCCCCTGATCACTACTTTGAACGCGTCCCATTCTACTTGAGGGGTGGATGCAGTGTCCGTGTTTTTCTCAAAATAGTGCGCCGCTTGTGCATATATGGAGTTCCGGAATGGGGCGTCCAGGAGTAGGTCTGGCTGCAGTCTCCAGGTGGGTATGGGTGGATGTGACTGCGCCCACATCAGGTCCAATATGTGCGGATTGTGGTCCGAGTGTGTGCGACCCATGTAATATGTGTCCGTAATGTGGGGGAGTAATTCACTAGACACCATGTATCTGTCCAGTCGCACATGTAGAGAGCGTGCACCTGAGTAGTAGGAATATACCTTGGTGAGTGGATTACGGCTACACCAGGCATCATGTAAGTCCCACTGTGAGGCCCAGTGTAGTAAGGCTTTAATAGCATTCTGTATAGGTGTGCCATGTAGTGGTGGAAGAGAGAAGTCTAACATTATGTCTAAGATACAGTTGTAGTCCCTTCCCAGCTCCCAGGGAATCCCATGCCAAGGTGACAGGCCAGCGAATAGGCGTGTGAAAAAGTCAACTTGATCCATGTTAGGGGCATACAACGATGTCAAAACCACCGGGCACCCATCCAACCTGCCGTTCACTATCACAAATCTGCCCTCCGGGTCTATGTGAGAGTGTGTAACTGTTAAAGGAGTCCCCGGTCTCGCCCATACCAACGCACCCTTGGCATAGGACGAGTAGCCCGTGGCGTAGAGTTGCCCTCGCCATCTGCGGCGTACTGCGCGGGACTCTGCCTAATTGAGATGTGTCTCTTGCAGGAGCGCGACATGGATGTGGTGGCGTTTAAGGTAAGAGTAGATCTGGTATCTGCGTGATGGTGTATGCATGCCTCGCACATTCCACGTACAAAGTTTTATCGCTGACATTTTAGCTCTTCAGGTAACCCCCTCCCGCTCCTCCCTGTCGCCCCCCAGCAGACCGCGAGAGCTGTACCACTTAAGCATCCCCGTACTGAGCCCCCAAGGACACATCCATTGCTGCCTGCAACACAAATATGAAAAAAGGATTAAAAAAAATAAAAAAGGGTGAAATCAAATAATGCAATAAGCCATAAAGAACAAGGCAAATGAAGAATACCAAAAGGTCGGTTGCCAAACATGCCTCCGTCCAAACTCTCAAGGAGATAGTCAAATCTTAAATTCAGGGGGGGTCGCTGTGCGCTGAGCACTAGTACGGTAGCATAACAACCGGGTATGAAAAAAAGGGGGCTCTACCCTTCCCGGTTCACATAAATGAGGATAAACAGGTGCAGAGGGATCAGTTATAAGGAAGTGCAATACTCGGCTTGTCTTACATTACATTTCCCAGCCAAGTCGCTGTCAGGTAGGTCATTCGAGTCTCGCTGTCCCAATCAAGCCAAAATAGTAGCCGCCGAGAAGCGTCCACAGCTCCCCATCAGCTCAGTCACCCTCTGGAGGCCAAGCGCCAGAGAACCATGCTCACCGCTTCCCGCAGCGAGCAGTCAAGCGTCTGCAGGGTGGTCACATCTCGGGCATCCTTGACATCCATGTGTAGTTGGCATCCAAAAGGCACCAAGCAACCCGAGGGCCTCAGGTCAGGCACTCAGATCAGGGTATGCTTCAACACCTGGTCAATAGATCAAGTCCGCCGTCTGCGGTGTGACATCTGGTTGTTCCGTGGAGATCTAGGAATCTGGTAGTCCACAGAAAGCTTCATCATCACTGGGGAGGTCCCGAGGGCTGGCGTCTGGGGCTGTGTCCACGGTTGGAGATCGGCTGAGTTCCGTTACCATGCGGAGGGCATCCTGTCTTTCGTGTTGTGCGATTTCCGCAGGCGGGCCAGTGCCCACCACCGCTCGTGCCCCATAGGCCAGTGTCGATCTATTCCTGCGTCTTCGCCTGGGACCTCAGACACGCTGCGAGGCCGAGAGTCCTGGTACTCTCCGGGGGGCTGTCTCCGTCCCGCTGCCCAGCCGTGCCTCAACTTCCTCCGTGTAGGTGAAAAAATGAGTCTTGTCTTGCGCAACCACTCTCAGCTTTGGGAGGAATAAGAGGGAATACTTTAGGCCAAGTTGGCGTAGGCGTTGTTTCACAGCAAGGAAGGAGTGTCTTTGCCGTTGGACTTGAATAGTGTAATCAGGAAAGAACATTATTTTGGCATTGTCAATTCGGATATCTTGGAGCTGGCGTGTTTCCTGCAAGATGGAGTCGCGATCACGGTAGTTTAAAATGCGAAGGAGCATCGGTCTGGGGTTTGACCCTGTTGGGAGTGGCCTCGTTGGTACACGATGCGCCCGCTCCACCACGAAATAAGTCGACAGTGCACCCTCAGGCAATAGGGTCTTCAGCCAGTCCTCCATGTGTGTCGCAGGTTCCTTTCCCTCCCATCGTTCCGGCACACCCACGATCCTTGTATTGTATTGTATTGATGATTTGTAAAGCGCGTTGGCTACCCAGGGGCGTCCCAGCGCTATAGAAAAGAGTGAGTTGGGCTGGAGAGGCTGGAGTAAGAGAAGCTGAGTGAAAAGTTAGATTGGAATTTTGCTGAAGAGCCAAGTTTTTAATAGTTTACGGAAGGTGAGAAGGTTAGGTTCTGATCTGATAGGGAGGGGAAGGGAGTTCCAGATCCTAGCCAGGTTGTAAGAAAGCGAGCGGCCTCCACATCTGGCCTTCCTAATGCGTGGTACTGAGGCGAGGTGGGAGGTCGTAGACCTGAGTGGGCGGGAGGGTAGATAGGCTTTCATCAGGGGGGAGTTAATAGAGGGGCCTGTACCCCAGTAGGATCGGTGTGCGATGCACATGCTCTTAAATTCAATTCTGGATCTCACCGGGAGCCAGTGAAGATCCTTCAGTCTGGCTCTGACTGAAGTCCGGCGGGGGATATCCAGGAGGATTCTTGCCGCACAGTTTTGAATGACCTGGAGTCTGTTAAGTGTAGATTGTGGGGCCCCCAGATATAGGGCGTTTCCACAATCGAGACGGGAGAGGATCAGGCCTTGAACCATAATCCGTCTTGAATGGAACGGAAGGAGGGGGAGAATTTTGCGGAGAAGTCTCATCAGCCCGAAGCAGGTGGCAGCAAGCTTGGTGGCTTGGTAGTTGAAGGTTAGAGTGTGGTCGAGCCAGATGCCTAAGCTCTTGATTTGCTCCTTGGGTTGCGGGGGGCTTCCTAAGCAGAGAGGCCAGATGGGATTGATGGATTTCGAGATGTTATTTCCAAGGAGCATTATCTCTGTTTTGTCCCCGTTAAGTTTGAGACAAGAGCTAGACATCCAAGCAGCGACGGCTTCAAGGCAGATATGTAATCTGTGATGAGAGTTCAGGGGGGGGGTCCAGTGCTACCACTAGCTGCGTGTCGTCCGCGTAGGTGACAATTTTCACCCCGAATGGGCGGACGACATCAGCTAGGGGGCGTAGGTAGACATTAAAAAGGGTAGGGCTCAGGGAGGAGCCCTGAGGCACTCCACAAGTGAGGGGTTTACTGGCTGAGGTGAAGTCCCTTTCAAAGACCTGGAAGGATCTATCCGTAAGGAAAGACCTCAGCCAAATGAGTGCTGTGCCTGACACTCCTATTTTGTTAAGCTGGTGAAGTAGGATGTTATGATTGACAGTGTCGAAGGCGGCACTTAGGTCGAGTAGGACGATGGCTGTGGACCCACCATCGTCCAAGATCCTCCGTGCCTCCTCCGTCACTGATCCTTACATTATTTCTCCACGCCCATCCTTCCGCATCCTCCGCACGGTCCTCCAAGAACTCAACTCTGTTGAGAAGATCCTGCACTTGTTTATCAGTGTGAGTGACTCGGGGCTCGAGCTCTGACACGTCGCCCTCCAAGGTCGTAGTGCGGTCCGCCAGTTTTTTGTGGTCAGCTCGTAGGTGAGTGAGGTCAATGGCGACACTGTCAATTTTGGTTTCCAGAGAGGTGCGGGTAAGTTGGATCAACTCCTTCAACCTTTCTATGGCAGCCAACATGGTGTCAAGTTTGGCTGCCATTTGGTCAGCATCAGCAGGTCTTTATCTTTGTCATTTCATTGTTTCCGGCTGGTGCGGATGTTGTTCCCGGTTGAAGGAGAGGGTACTGAATCAGATGGTCGGGGGCTGTCCTTGCTTGGTTCCCCTCTGGTAAGGATGCCGCTCTCTGGGATGTGCAAGTTTTCTTCTCTACCATTACATAACTTCCTACTGGGTAGTCAATCATTTTTAGCCCAGTTGCCTGCTAGGTGTTCACATGGGGAGACTCCTCATCTTTAGCCGTGATTTAACATTGCCTAGGTGAGCCGGCATAGCTATATAGCTCGAAGCTGGTATTAAGAAGCGGAGGGCCAAGACCAATTGTATTTGATGTTTTTTCATTTGCGGAGCCTAAGTCTATATCATCTTGCTTAGGAGGGCCTTCCTTTGTTCCTATTGGCTGGCCAACTGAGTTAAGGGGTGCTGCTGTGTGAGGGTGAAAACCTGTGAGGGTTGTTTTTTCTTGCCTGCCATCCTCTTTTCGATCAATAATTGAATTTGGGCTCTGTTTGATGAAAATTGGGTAAGTCTGTGCTTGCTTGAGTGGCAGTAATTTCTGATTACGACCTTTTCTTTTCAGCTGGCGGCGTTGTTTTGCGTTCATTGTAGTCACTGCCGTAATTGCCGTTGCTATCTTTGGAGAGTCGCCGCTGCTGTTCGAGATGCTTACCCTTTACAGTGTGTCAGTTGCGATTGATTTGCAGGGTTGCTCGGTTTTAATTTCTGCTATTGGAGGTGCGTTGCTGTTGTTAGTGGGGCAGTTGACCCTGGCAGTGCCGGATGGTTTTTCCTTCAGCTCATTGAGCATGGTAGAGAGCATTGCTGGGAGGGTTGATAGCTTATCCACAAATTAACTGCACCCGCATTGGAGATATGATGCTGTTTGTGCCCTTCTTATTAGTGAGTTGAGATCCCCCAGTTTTTCATCACTCCCTGATGTAAACACTGCCAGTGTGTTTAATAATGAGAGCTGTATGTCCATCTTATCTGATTGGTATTGTAGCACCTCCACTGACAGTTGCATAGTTTTTAGGAGGGAGGCCCAAGTGCCTCCATCATGCGGATTTGGGTCCTCCCGCTCCTTGAAGCCCCCTTCCCTCGTCTCCCCCGAGGGCTGAAAGTCCGCTGCACGAGTCTGCGGGTGGTTCATCTTCGGCAAGAGACGATCCTGGTGTTGGACTGGGGAGTATGCTGCCAGCATGTCCTCCCATTCCTGAGTTCCTATGTATGATAGAGCGGTCCTATCTTCCTCCTGCATTAGAGATTTTGAGTTGAGTGGCGGGGTATGGGCTTCTGGGTGACTTGGCTGATGGAGCTATCGTCGCCGCAGAGTGTAACATTCCTTTCGCCATTGTGATTCTTAGAGGCCTCATGACCAGTGGCCACCCCTTCAGGGGCCCAAGGAGAGTCCTGCTTAGTCAGCTTATTTTCTGGGCTAAAGGCAGCTGAACCCAGCTGCTTTCTCTGATTAGCCTGTTTCCTTTAGCAATGGCTGGCCTTCTCCAATTGGGTGCTTAGAAGCGTGAATGGGCTCAGAAGTTCCTGCTGTTGTTGATGGAGTTGTTGCCAGTGTAGCACTGGCTGCTGATAATGAGTGCTGTACTGCTGCTTGTAGTGGTGGCTGAGGCTCCTTTGATCCTAGTGCATTTGTTAATGCCTCATGATCACTTTGGGTTGGACCAGTAGGTTTTGCGTCTCCTGTAGGTTGCATGAACTGTGCAGTACGATGCACAGAGGGGCTGGCTGAAGAGTTCGTTGTAGGGGGTTCCAATTTTGTATTGATTTGAAAATTTCTCAGTACTGATTTGGTTGGAGCCCCTTCATTTGTGGAAACCATCCTTGTAGGTGAAGTTGTGTTAGCGGGCAAAGCAGTTGTTGAATGAAATGCGGGGGTCTCCAACTTGTCTGGCGCGGCGTGAATATGAACTTGGTTGTGCACTTGTGCAATAATTTGCTGCTTCTGCTGGGTTTGGAAAGTTGACTGGCTTGACCGCCCTTGCGATGGTACTGGTTCTGGTGCTTGGTCTGGTAGTAAGGGCGTCTGAAGGCCTTTCACCATGTTATTACTGGAGTACAGGGCGTTGAATTTTGTAAATATTTTTGGTTGAACCAGAGGCGCTTTAAGATTCTCTCTATGTGACTCTCCTGCACTTGGGTCGCTTACTGTCGAGATTAGAGCCGATTCCTCGCTACTTTGATCAGAGGAGTCCGAGGGGGGAACTGCTTTGCCCTTTTTTCTCCGAGCTGCGGGCTTCGGGCGACCGGTCACCCGAACTCGACCTGACCTCATGGTGAACAGACAGACAGCTGCCTTGGCAGATGAAGTAAGGGGCATGAAGCTGTACTTTAAGTAAACAATGCTTGTTGTTCTTTAAGGTCGTAGCACAGGCCAGCTACTCTCTGGGTACCAATGCAGCCCCAAATGCCCAATGCTCTTGAACTGCCCCCCTCTTACTGCTGTTGCAGATTCGGAAGAGACTGGTGGATTTTTGCCTCAAAGTTCCCCCCCGAATCTTGCTCCTTGCTCCTTGAACCTGCTCCCAAAGCCTCCGCTATCCACGCAGAGGTATGTGTTCATGAGACAGTGAGTCTGTGCTTTTTAAAAAGCAGATGAGAGGGTCTCGCATGGCAAAACGCAGGCTGCTCCCGACCTAGTCAGGCCACCTCAGCTGAATTTGCCATGGGCACACACTTACCGGCCGCCAGCTAATGACGGCCACGCTCGCCCAGCCTACCTTGCTCCCTTGGTCCCTAGGAGGAGACCCAAAGGAAGAGTCCTGGCTGATGCCGACTGGGAGGATCCGCTGGCCCCCCCGGTTGAGAAGCGGTGCAAGTCCCGGCAGCAGCGACGGCTGTTCACCCCTCAGGAGCCAGCGTGACATGGGAGCTGCATGACACCGGCAAAAAGCGGGCTGCTGCGGGTGGGCTGCAAGTAGCTGTGAGCGGATGCGGGCTGCGGGTGGCACAGTCTCACCCTGCCTTGGCTATCGGCCGCGCTGCGCTCGTTCCTTCCAGCTCGCCTCGTGCTCGTCCTCGTCCTGCCTCGCGGCTTTCGCTGCCTCACTGAATCGGCTGAGCAGGTGTGAGCCGGGACGTCTGAAAACCAGCCCCCACATGGCACCTCCACATGACAGTCATGTACAGCCCTCGCATCACTCCCCCCTGTGCACACTGGAGCAGTTGAGATGGCCCCACCTTTCTGAACGAGAGAATTCTGCTCTGTGCATTTTTGGCTTTGGAAGCCTTTCGCTCAGTGCCTTGTAAATTTGCCTCTCAGCTCTTTAGCTCCTCATTGTTCCAACAGACCAGGCACCTGCCGACTTCTACACTCGAAACTGATTTCAGTTGACGCAGGCTTATAGCCAACATGCTGTTCCCTGTCTTCAACGAGAATGACTGCACCTTTGATGGTAAAAATTGTAGGCGAGAAAGGCCTTCAAGGGTACTGCATTTCTAAAATTGTTTTGTGTATGCTGACGTTTACGAGTTTTGGAATGTTTTCCAGAGGAAACTCTAGTTTTATTCTTCGAGGAGGTGGTTGCAGGCACTTTTAGTAAGTTCTGCTCGGAAAATCGAGGTTTACTTTTTTGCACTTCCTTTGTGGAATTGCTTGGTGTAGTACTTTTTACGAAATCACTCCCAGAAGAGGGAACGACGCCCCTGGAAAGGAGGTAATTATTTTTCTCCAATATGTATAGGGTCATCCTCCACTTGCTGTCCTTCAGATTTTTGGAGTAAACGGTTTTACAGGTGTAGCGCGAAGCCTTGTGCGCAGGATGAAGGCAATAAATACACTGCTCATGTGGATCATCAGTACAGACCATGTTCTGCCATACGTAGAGCAATATTTGATGAGCGATTTCTTTTCTCTCTCTTAGCATGACGGCAGTTGCTGAGATAGAAAGGGTCTCACTTCCATAGAATTACCCCAAAACCAAATTACAGTAGTCTAAAAGGTGAAGATAGAACTGGGCAGGACTGGTTGAAGTTCAGGGTATACAAGGAAAGCTGTAGTGTAGTTCCTATAGTCCCAATAGGCTGTGCGCATTGGAATAATATCTTCAGTAGTGTAGACGTAGGACTGAGGTTAACTAGGTCTCTACTGACTATATTAGACTTAAGTTTTTTGCCAGCTAGCTCAGAGTTCACTAGAAACTTTCTCGAGTAAGCGAGGAGGAGTTTAACCTCCCTGGATAGACAAGAAGGGATTTAGTTTCTGACAACCATAAAACATGACAACTTTGCTCTCCCTGAATAAGAGTATATCTCTAGAGTCGTGTGAAAACAAAAGACAGCTATTTCACTCAGTCAATAAGTGCGTACTTAGTTTCACCAGATTGCAGAGAAAAAGAGAGACGGGCGTTTTCAATAAAAGGTGTTATTTATTGAGCAGTCTCTTTCCTCATACAAGAGAAATGAATTGCTACAATTGCAATACTTATAGTTAAGTAAAGTGCATACAGTAAAAGCAGGATTATGAAATAATACTGTAAAAGCATTGACATGGTTTCTTAGCCATATGATACTTTAAAATGGATAAAATAGATACATACATATATACATTGACTAATCGTACTCAACTGGTGCTTCTAACTACGCCTACCCCGGTGTACCTGACCTAAGCCTAATACGTGGGAGGGAGTAAGTAAGTAGCAGTTTAAGTTAAGTTTGGTTTGCCAAGAATCTGACTCAAGAATTCTCTGTAAGGGTTTAGTCAGTTCAGTGCCTGGGTATTAGAAGGCAGGAGGGTTGGTATCGCTCTCTCAGGACTCGGTATCCCAGTCACCCGCAAGGGTAGGCTGGAAACGCCAGAGGCTGGATTTCTCGGCAGGAGAAAAGACAGCGTCTTTCTCAGCGCGTCAGAGGGGAGGGGCAGCGTCCGTGGGCTCTCGCATCAGCTGGGCTCTTCCGAAGTAGATAGCTGCTCTGCTCCAGGATTACCACCGTGTGTTTGCTTAAGGCAACGTTGGTATATTTATACCTGAAAGGTGCCGGGTTTGACGTAAGGCTGGACATAAGACGTCAATAAAGATGTCACTAAGAACTGGTCGTTCTTACAGTGCTTTACAGGAGTTCTCGGACGAAATCAAAACAAAGCAGCGGGGATTTCCCAGGTTGCTGGAGGCTTGGATTTGTTTAAGAACTCAGTGTGCTTTCTAGGGGGCTGGAGGAATAGGCTTGCTTAATGTGACAGCATGCGCTATGACTGAATTATGAAAAGGGTTTCTATGCCGTTGTAGGGATATTATTGATTTATAACCGGACAAGGGCAAAGAATAGGAATATTGATTCAGGTACCTAGATAAACACACTACAAAGCATTAATTAGGTCACGGATAGGTTTGAGCGGGGCACTTCTCAGGGACTCCCTCACACATGATTTGCAGTAAAAATCTGAGCTATGGTGGTCTCTAGGGGGAGTAAGAGAGCTCAGCACTTCCACGTCATTGGCAGAAGTTCAGGTTGTTTCAAATGAGGTGGACGTGCTACTAAAAAATGTTGTTGAGGTCTATGGCCGTTTAACACCGAGTACTGCTATCTAAAGTTACTGAGGATTCCAAGCTTGAGGACAGTGAATGATCAAGTATGCAAATATGTGAAATAATTAGTAAGAAAAATCTATTGGCCTCGAGAGAGAGAGAGGGACATACTAAAATATTATAAAGCAGTACAAAGGAGACTGGGTTGAAATGGAAGCTAATGGACAGAGCAGTGGTGTGGCGATTACTCTGAGACCTAGCATGGTTGTAAAAGAGACACTGACCCAACAATGCATACCAGTGAAAATAACAGTGAAAGGCTGAAAAGTTGGGTGTCATGTGACATTATTCCCTTCCCAAATACACGGATCCATGACAACTTGACTTAGACGAGCTTGAAAGGATCAGGTCCTAAGAAGAATTCAAGAAGGATTTCGGGATTGGGGCACGTGATAAGTCACAGCACCTGTAGCTGCCACTTTGGGGCCTTTCCCAGCAAACCATTAACATAATTTGTAACGTTTGAAAGGTCATATAACAGGGAGTCATGGCTTGAACTTACAGTTTATAAAATTCTCTTAAGCAATCCCACTGTAATACCATGGAAGTATCAGCAAAATTGGAAGAGCTTGTTACCGCAGGAAGTTGGAGAGTTAGAATGGTATGTTTTAAGGAGAGGAATAACCTATACGGAATCTGCCTATAATACATAATATTTCAATGGTATCTTACTCCACAGCGATTACGTAACATTTTTTCCATCAGCACCATACATTTGCAGCAAATGCTCTGAGGGAATCGACTCCGTAAAATATGGTATCCACTGTTGGATTATTGCAAGCACTTGTTACATGCTTACATCGACCCCAAACGACTTAAGAGTGTTGCAGCTTGCTGAGGAGTATCTGTTTGAGAAATGAATGTGCCACAAAGAAAAACAAGTTCAATTTACAAATATTACAAAATTAGGGACCAATAGGGTCCAAGTGCTCAAGAGGTTGGCAGGCGTTACACTGTGTAAAAAAAGGGGGCAATGGTATCTTCCACAGAATGGACCCACTTGATTTCTACTTACCCAAAATGCTATTATTTACATGGCCACAAAAAAGTATGTCATGCATGCTACTGAATTTGCAAGTTATGTGATTTCCTCAGTATGTGCAAAAACTCAACTTTTTCCCAAATATTTATTATGGAAAATTCCAAATAGAATTACGTTCTACCATTAAGCATTATGAAGATATATGCTAACAATGGGTTACGTCCTACATCCCAAATTTGCTGAATAACCCATTTCCTCGCTTTTCCTCTGCCAGTGAAATGTGCCACTTGCATTATAAGGTACACTGGCAGTTTCTTGTAAACCTCTTGAAGCCTCTGGCTGCTTTGCGAGAGTGGTAGGTTTGGAAGGTTGTTCTCCTGTGGTGTTGTTACCTTCATGAGGGCATGTGATTTCTATATGCATCATCTACACATAATTTACTTTTTCAATCTTTGATGATTAGTCAGTCACCCTTAGGGAACCCTGGTCAAAAGAACTGGGAGAAGGTACTTCTGAATTACAATGGAGGGAGATTATGCCCTTTAATTTTAGATCAGGGGAAGCTCGGTTCGGAGATGTTCTTAACAAAACGTGATTTGTCAGAAATATTGCAACAGGATTAGCCTTTAGAAATTAGTACTAAATGATGAAAATTATAGTTGGAATGGGAGACGCCATCAGCTGGCATGTTTGCATTATTAGATCGATGATGTAATGGAATGCGGTATCTCAGCAGTTACAGCTGAAATACAACTATATACTTGTAAGATTCCCACTACCATATTTATTCTAAGGCATTGATTGTGGTCAAGTTAGTGATTTTGAAGCAAATGGAACACGGAGAATTAACCTTATTGATAGAGAAAAGATAAGTGAATTTCACCAGTTATGACATCTGAGATTATATAGGTTCTCAAGTAAGTACTCTTATTATTTATTTCGATAGAAATTAGCACTGCTTAACCTATGTAATGCAAAGTTTTTGGTAAAATAGATATGACATTAAAACCCATAAAACATCACTTACTTTTCCTGTATGAACCGATAGTAAATACAGTACATACAAAAAGCTCATGTACTTCCAGTTTGAAACACTAACTGCTGCAACGACTCATGATGGGATGAGATGCTAGCACCAATGTGAGGAGGCTAATTTTAATAATGTAATGGACTTCATTACACTATTTCTTGGAACACAGTCCTAACTAGTCTGCAAATAAACGTTGAGTTAAAGACTGGAATTCGCCACATTAATTTTAGGAAGCTACATTATTTTTGTAAATATTGTATTGATGGCCTTGTAGTTACCAAATAAGTAATGTATCTCTGTTTAATTCAGCAATAGGCTCGGAAATGCATAGGAGCCCATCTTAGACTCTACTTTCCACAGCAAACAGACATTTCAATATAGACTGAGCAAGCATTCCTACTCAAGAATTCAATGATTTAAAAGGCACTCTGCTGTCAAAAGGGTATATGGAAAGCAGTACTTACTAGATTCCAAAATGCGCTCTAGGTCTTCGGGTGTAACAAACTTCTCCCAATCATGAGTACCATCTGGAACAATTCCCAAGATTTTCTCTGCAACCACAATTCCCAAGGCGTATGACATTGGTGTTTTACTAATTGTAGTTATAAATATGGAACCACCAGGCTAAAAGAAAAGAGTGCTACATTATATTCATCACCTGCCACCGTGTTTAATACAGATTCTGTACAATACAGGGAATAAACAGTGAAACACCAATTGACAAGCTGCTTTGTGTTCCCTTCAAAGAAAAATTTCTACGAGTCCACCTTCATGAAGACAACGCCTAGTATATTTGGCTCTACCTTGGGAGACATACCACTTCTCAAATCATGAATACTTGGTGAGCACACCGCAACCACTGTCTTCCTCATAGGTTATGGTAAAAGTGAAACAAGGTATGGATCCAGTACGGCATTGTGTGAGCACACACTAAAGGGAGCACTTGTCACCCATGCAATATAATATTCCCAAAGCATCATCAAGTGATCCACGCACAATCTCATCTGATAATAACCACAAAATAAGTAGTGCTCCTGACCTTTATGGACTATCTAACATGGTTTATAAAATGGACTCCGAATTTTGGGCTGCGTTTTTTAATCCATATTTTTTGTCCATGCTGGCTGTATTTCAATGAGCTAGAAAGAATCATTAATTAGACGCATATTTATAAAAACCTTATATAAATGACCCTTCAACTTATAGCCTGAGCTCCTTGTTTAAGGTTTCAGCAAACATATTTTATAAAATTGGGTTGGACGCATGGGATGATTGATTGTAAACTAAGAAGTTAATTCCAATTGATCAAGTAGGGTTATGAGAAGGCTCCTTGACCGTACATCATATATTTCCCTAAAATAATCTTATTGATAAAGTTGTATGCATTGCCACTTTAGCAGTATGCTCCATGGATTTTGAAGCGGTGTTTGATAAAATGGATTAAAATGGATTAAGGGCTGAACTACATAAGGATAGACTCCTCATAGGTTTCCTATGATGTTCGTATTAGCTTTACATTCTGAAACTTCGGCAAAGGTTTATTTGGCGAACCAGGAAGAGGGAACTAAAAGGAATGCGGCAGATAATTGGATTAAAGCAAGGATGTGTATTAGCACCTTTGCTGCTCTCTCTCTCTTTCAAAGAGACCATACAGGAACTTTGGAAAAACCTAAAGCCTAACCCCAAAAAGTAAATGGAGAACAAATCACACTTTCTTGTACATTTAGTAATTTTAGATCATATTCCCATAGGATTACAGAGAAAGGTGGGTGATCACTAACTCTATTATAAGCACGATGACCCAAACATCAATGTTAATCAAAACAACTATTGTATCTGGGGCATAGAAAATCAATTTTAACAAGCAATTAGAAAATGTAAAATTCCAGAGAATCTAATCTTATAAATATTTAGGTAACATTTTTAATGTGAAGTTAACTTTTATAAAGTATGAAGAAGTGGTTTTGTGTATCCTGCAAGGTTTGCCTCACTTTAATAGGAAAGATGGTGATCTTTCAATGTAACCTTTTTAAGCATATGGGGCTAAAGTGAACTCTAGTATTACAAATGTTTTAACCAGAATAGTCCTTAAGAATGCGTTTCTTTTACATTTTACATGGTTGGGAGGGAAATACATTTTAAAAGCTTTTAAGATCCCAAATGCAGCTGAGGTTTTATGTCTGGAATTTGATTACTATTACTGAATGTGGAACTAGAAATATATTTTTGGCCACATTAACATGCAAAATAACAAACTTTAGCAGGGGGTTGCCTAGTGCATTTATGTTCGAGTGACTCAGACTTTACAAATAAAGAAGTGCATAATTGCTGTGTTTTATTTAAGTGTATACAAAATAGTCATAATTTGCACTCCTCTTTTAAATCACTTTAAACTAATATTTGACTTATTTTACGTTTTTTTTATTACATCTGGTGCAGACCCATATCTTGACTAGCCCCAGTCAAGTTAGTATTAATGAATAATCCACAGAAACCTGTGTTATGGGGTGCACTGTCCACTGGCCCACTATTACGTGATGCAAAATATGCTCACAATTTTATGTGTACATTCCAACCAAAACGTATCAGAGAATATTTCATTAAAATTTTTTCAAAATTAAACAAATTATTATTAATCATCACATTGCACAATCACTGTGAAAAAATAACAGCTAAAACCAAACGAAAACAGGAATGCCATAAACAGTTGCTTAGATGTCTTTCTTCAAAAAGGCTTTTATTCTTCTTTTTTCATCATCAATTGCGTTTGTTTGAAATCTTCAGACAACTCCCCAAATATCAACACATGAAGACATATCCCAATGCATTTCGGCATGCACCTTCGTCAGGGGAATGCTCTACAAATAACATAAAAATCTATCACTATACATGAAATGCTAATAAGTTGTTAGCACTTTCTAATAAACTTGATTAATTATAAATCATTTAATACGCAGAATATTTTATCAGAAACCAGAGAGTAACCAGCTAGGTACCCACATCTAATGTATTACCAATTATCATGCTCACAAAAGTTCGCCAGTGCCTAAAAAGTGTGATGCTAAAAACGACAAAGAACAAAACTGTGCCGTGCACTGTCAGTGCCCAAAATGATATTCACCAAAAAAACTTTGTGTATTCCCAAGTGTCATAAATCATGCTTCTAACTTATTCATACTCCTACCTTCGCTAACCACAATCGAACGGGTAAGTGTGGTGTACCAAAATGATTCTCTTACGAACTTCTGTAGAGAAAATGATATCATCCGTAAATATCTAAGTTGCCGTGTCTATTAGTAGATTATTCCTGTATGTATGACACCTGATGATCACTCACTTGTCTCTGAAGCAATTTTCGAATAATGTCCGCAACGCTACTTCGACTTTGTCTCTTCCCCTTTCCTGAAATATAATGATAATACCGCCGAATAAGCTTACAATCTATACTAATGATGAGACTTTAAAAAAAGTACTCTGCCTCACTAGTACGCCCGGTCCTTACCTATTTCATCTTGTACTTGTCCGTAAGGTCTGCCAAACGCTGTCCCAGTAATCCAGAACAATCTCAGAATGCCTGTACTTGGCGTCTGACGTCACCCTTGCGACTAACATAAACGACAGACTAAAAACCTGTTCCCTCTACCCAAGATGGCGCGTATTTACACACGCTTGTTCTAAACAAACTCAGATCTCGTTTATTCGAATTCTAATTGGTACATTAGTCTCTTATCTGAAAATAAATTAAAACTGTTAACATATGTATAGGTTATCAAAAGTAATCCTATAGAAATCCACTAATATAAAATCTGTGCTTATGAGGTTTTATGAGCATGAATCTGATAATGCATAAATGTGATCCTGTACAAAAAAGTCAAGTATTAATGCAGTATATTTACATTGTATTTACAAAAAGCAAATCATCTCTATCTTATCATTGAGTCCATAGGGAATCAGTGTCCCAAGGGACTTTATCCAGAATGTTTCTCTTTGTGCCAATAGTCTAGTTACATCAACATGTGGTGTCTCCACCAATCTCTCTAATACAGTAAATCTCAGCTGAGGTATTGTGTGACCATGTTCTTGCCAATGTGCAGCCAAACAGGATTTCATATTCATAGTACGTATCATGCTTTTGTGCTCGGTCATCCGCACCTTCACCTTCCTTGTGGTGCGCCCAACATAAACAAGCCCACATGGACATTTAATTGCATATATCAGAACACCAGAATTAAAATCAGAAGTGTGTTTTAATGTAATCCTTTTGCCAGTTTGCGGATGTGCAAATGAGTTTCCAACCAATACGTTACCACAATGTCCACAGTTTTGACACTTCATCATACCCTTTTGACCTAGATCTTTTCCTTCATGTCTGCGACCTTTAAAAATTTCTTTAAGATTCCTCGACCTAGAGTGTGCAAACAGTGGTTTATCTACAAATACCTGTCTGAAGTCAGGTTCTTGCTCGATGATCTCCCATCTTTTCCTTATGCATTTTTTAATGGCCGTTGCGGCTGTAGAGAATTTTAGTACAAAAACTTCTCTCTTGTCTTTCACTCTCTCACTCTTCTCTAACATCGTGGATCTGGACATAGTTCTCACTCTGTTCTCAGCCTGTTCAAGTACTGTCTCTGGGTAACCCCTCTCCTTATAATCATTACGAGTTCTCTTGATCGTAACGAATCCTTGGTTCTCATCTGAACATATCCTTCTTGCCCTGATAAACTGCGACAAAGGTAAATGCCTCTTCAAAGACTGTGAATGAAAGCTATCAAAATGTAAGGCATTGTTCCTATCTGTAGGCTTCTTATACACACTCGTGTCAAGTGTGTCTCCTTTTCTTTGGATAAGTATATCCAGATAGCTTATCTGTTCAGAATTAATAGTGTGTGTGAACTTGATAAAAGCATGACATTTGTTTAGCTCATTCAGTCGTTCTCGTAATTGCTCTTCTGGTCCTTTCCACAATACCAGTATATCATCAATATACCTTAAGTACAGTGCTAAGTGTTCCTGCCACTCAACCTTCTGTAATATATGTTCCTCTTCAAATTTGGACATGAACATATTTGCATATGTGGGTGCCCCAGTAAACCCCATAGAGGTACCAGTCTTTTGTAGGAAAAAACAATTCTGCCACTGAAAATACCCATGATATAAGCAAAATTGCAACAATTCAAGAAGAAAAATGTTTTGACTCTCCTCGTATTCGTGTCTCAAAAGCATCCATTCTGCAGCCTCTAACCCTTCCATGTGTGGGATCGATGTGTAAAGTGCTGATACATCAACTGTACACAGTCACAGTTCATCGTCAGCAGAGAAGGTTACTCTCTGCAGTTTTTTTAAACAGTCAGTGGTGTCTTGTACAAAAGTTGACCATTGTTGCACTAAAGGTTGCATGTAGTGATCCAGATATTTTCCTAATGGCTCATGTAATGACCCACAACCTGCCACAATCGGCCGGAATGGTGGGTCCTTCGGATCTTTGAGCATTTTTGGCAACATATATATGTACGGTCGGCTGGGATGTTCTGTAGTCGGGTATCTCCGTTTGGTGAAAAAATCAAGCAATTACAGTATACCTTACGAAAAGAGATTAATCAGAGACTTCATGCTACGACCCTGATACAATACCATAGGGTAAAGCGTATTCCTAGGGGACTGAGATTCTCATTGAGACCCATGTTGTTCAAAATTAATAAACCATTTCTTGCACGGTGGTTTCCGATATTAAATAAATGCTCGCTAGATCTAGTACTCTTGATTGTCGAAGAGTTGTCTAATGTTTTAAAGGAACTTGAGTCTGAGATTAGTGATATGAAAACAGAACTGGCAACACGCATGTCTGCTGAGGACATGGATAAGACTCTTAAGGAGATTAATGAAAAATTAGAGGAACATACGAAAGAGGTTCATGAAAGAAAACTGCGCAAGTTTAAGCGTGACACGCTAGATTATAAACTTGATGAGGTGTATAGCTGGGCTGACAACTATGCGCAAAGAAGGGTATTCAAAAAACCAACCGCTAACACTTCAGAAGAGAGTTTGGCCACTGATCAGGATACCTTGCCTACACGTCCCCCAGTAGAAACAGCAGCAGCAATTTCATGTGTAGAAGGTGCGACAAACACCAGAGTAGGCAGCCTTTTTTAGAGGGAGGCCACAGTTCCAATCATCCGCCGGACGAACACACACAAAACAAACCAAACGGACAAGGAGGGGACAAGGGAAAAAAACAAGATGGAGTAAGACGCAACCCAAAGAGGAACTGATCATGAATATTTCTGATATTGCACTAAGTCCTACGCAAACAGCAGTATTGAACAAGGGCATCTCTTTTGTGCCGACTTATCAAAGTAATGAACTTGAAACTGAAGTATCTTTCTTTAAATTCATGAGAAAGTTAAGACTCAGGTGGTTTTTTCACCATACAGCTTTATAGAGCTCTGAACCCACAGCAGAGATTTCAAGAACTAAAAAAATCTTTAAACCAAAAAGTCTGTTTATGTCACCCATGTCACATAAAGCTTTAGACCTGTTCGAGACATTGGTCTTAAAAGATCTTGCAGAACTGAGATATCATGGCAATACAAAAAGAAATATGACGAAGCAAGAAACTATAGCACTGAATGAATTGGCTTCTAATGAGGCACTTACCATAGTTGCTGCAGATAAGGGTGGAGCACTAGTGGTGCTCAATTCTGCCCATTACCATCTTAAGGTAGATCAACATGTGAAGGACACCAACACCTACGTACAGTTAGAATCAGATCCCACCATAGAGTTTCAGAGAATTTTATCTGAGATTTTGAAAAGAGCCACCAATTTGGGTTGGATTGAGGAACAGACACGGAGATACCAGACTTCATAACATCCCAGCCGACCGTACATATATATGTTGCCAAAAATGCACAAAGATCCGAAGGACCCACCATTCCGGCCGATTGTGGCAGGTTGTGGGTCATTACATGAGCCATTAGGAAAATATCTGGATCACTACATGCAACCTTTAGTGCAACAATGGTCAACTTTTGTACAAGACACCACTGACTGTTTAAAAAACTGCAGAGAGTAACCTTCTCTGCTGACGATGAACTGTGGCTGTGTACAGTTGATGTATCAGCACTTTACACATCGATCCCATACATGGAAGGGTTAGAGGCTGCAGAATGGATGCTTTTGAGACACGAATACGAGGAGAGTCAAAACATTTTTCTTCTTGAATTGTTGCAATTTTGCTTATATCATGGGTATTTTCAGTGGCAGAATTGTTTTTTCCTACAAAAGACTGGTACCTCTAAGGGGTTTCCTGGGGCACCGACATATGCAAATATGTTCATGTCCAAATTTGAAGAGGAACATATATTACAGAAGGTTGAGTGGCAGGAACACTTAGCACTGTACTTAAGGTATATTGATGATATACTGGTATTGTGGAAACGACCAGAAGAGCAATTACGAGAACGACTGAATGAGCTAAACAAATGTCATGCTTTTATCAAGTTCACACACACTATTAATTCTGAACAGATAAGCTATCTGGATATACTTATCCAAAGAAAAGGAGACACACTTGACACGAGTGTGTATAAGAAGCCTACAGATAGGAACAATGCCTTACATTTTGATATCTTTCATTCACAGTCTTTGAAGAGGCATTTACCTTTGTCGCAGTTTATCAGGGCAAGAAGGATATGTTCAGATGAGAACCAAGGATTCGTTACGATCAAGAGAATGCGTAATGATTATAAGGAGAGGGGTTACCCAGAGACAGTACTTGAACAGGCTGAGAACAGAGTGAGAACTATGTCCACATCCACGAAGTTAGAGAAGAGTGAGAGAGTGAAAGACAAGAGAGAAGTTTTTGTACTAAAATTCTCTACAGCCGCAACGGCCATTAAAAAATGCATAAGGAAAAGATGGGAGATCATCGAGCAAGAACCTGACTTGAGACAGGTATTTGTAGATAAACCACTGATTGCACACTCTAGGTCGAGGAATCTTAAAGAAATTTTGAAAGGTCGCAGACATGAAGGAAAAGATCTAGGTCACAAGGCTATGATGAAGTGTCAAAACTGTGGACATTGTGGTAACGTGTTGGTTGGAAACTCATTTGCACATCCGCAAACTGGCAAAAGGATTACATTAAAACACACTTCTGATTGTAATTCTAGTATTATGATATATGCAATTAAATGTCCATGTGGACTTGTTTATGTTGGGCGCACCACAAGGAAGGTGAAGGTGCGGATGACCGAGCACAAAAGCATGATACGTACTATGAATATGAAATCCTGTTTGGCTGCACATTGGCAAGAACATGGTCACACAATACCTCAGCTGAGATTTACTGTATTAGAGAGATTGGTGGAGACACCACATGTTGATGTAACTAGACTATTGGCACAAAGAGAAGCATTCTGGATAAAGTCCCTTAGGACACTGATTCCCTATGGACTCAATGATAAGATAGAGATGATTTGCTTTTTGTAAATACAATGTAAATATACTGCATTAATACTTGACTTTTTTGTTCAGGATCACATTTATGCATTATCAGATTCATGCTCATAAAACCTCATAAGCACAGATTTTATATTAGTGGATTTCTATAGGATTACTTTTGATAATAACCTATACATATGTTAACAGTTTTAATTTATTTTCAGATAAGAGACTAATGTACCAATTAGAATTAGAATAAACGAGATCTGAGTTTGTTTAGAACAAGCGTGTGTAAATACGCGCCACCTTGGGTAGAGGGAACAGGTTTTTAGTCCGTCGTTTATGTTAGTCGCAAGGGTGACGTCAGACGCCAAGTACAGGCATTCTGAGATTGTTCGGGATTACTGGGACAGCGTTTGGCAGACCTTACGGACAAGTACAAGATGAAATAGGTAAGGACTGGGCGTACTAGTGAGACAGAGTACTTTTTTTAAAGTCTCATCATTAGTATAGATTGTAAGCTTATTCGGCGGTATTATCATTATATTTCAGGAAAGGGGAAGAGACAAAGTCGAAGTAGCCTTGCGGACATTATTCGAACATTGCTTCAGAGACAAGTGAGTGATCATCAGGTGTCATAGATATAGGAATAATCTACTAATAGACACGGCAACTTAGATATTTACGGATGATATCATTTTCTCTACAGAAGTTCGTAAGAGAATCATTTTGGTACACCACACTTACCCGTTCGATTGTGGTTAGTGAAGGTAGGAGTATGAATAAGTTAGAAGCATGATTTATGACACTTGGGAATACACAAATTTTTTGGGGTAAATATCATTTTGGGCACTGACAGTGCATGGTACAGTTTTGTTCTTTGTCGTTTTTAGCATCACACTTTTTAGGCACTGGCGAACTTTTGTGAGCATTATAATTGGTAATACATTAGATGTGGGTACCTAGCTGGTTACTCTCTGGTTTCTGATAAAATAGTCTGCGTATTAAATGATTTATAATGAATCAAGTTTATTAGAAAGTGCTAACAACTTATTAGCATTTCATGTATAGTGATAGATTTTTATGTTATTTGTAGAGCATTCCCCTGACGAAGGTGCATGCCGAAATGCATTGGGATATGTCTTCATGTGTTGATATTTGGGGAGTTGTCTGAAGATTTCAAACAAACGCAATTGATGATGAAAAAAGAAGAATAAAAGCCTTTTTGAAAAAAGATAACTAAGCAACTGTTTGATGGCATTCCTGTTTTCGTTTGGTTTTAGCTGTTATTTTTTCACAGTGATTATGCAATGTGATGATTAATAATAATTTGTTTAATTTAAAAAAAATCATGAAATATTCTCTGATACGTTTTGGTTGGAATGTACACATAAAATTGTGAGCATATTTTGCATCACGTAATAGTGGGCCAGTGGACAGTGCACCCCATAACACAAGTTTCTGTGGATTATTCATGTGTTTTATTTAAAAAAAACATGATCTTGAATTGAGAATCAGGCAACTGGTTGAGATTTTCCAATGACTGTGAATAATGTAATTTAGGTAGCAACCATTTAATTTAAAACAGTGTATATTGCGGGTAAACAGTCATTGGATCTCTTTGGTAATTTGAAAATAAACTAGGAGTAGACTCATCTACGTAAGGCATCGAATCCCTCTCTATGTAGGCATTTACTGTCATTTTGTTTGGGGTTTTTATATAGATATTCTTGCATGAATAATTGTGTGATACACTCTTATTTGTAACTGTACATGTAGAACTTTTAAGATCCTTGAGCACATTCTTAGTAATGCCCAGCTGTCCTGGGGAGAAGAACATGTATTTGAAATCTGTTTTAAAGGCAGCGGAAGTCCTAATGTGAATGATGTGTTTGAGTACCTTTCTGAAAGAAGTACCAAGGGGACAGCAACTGGGGTGGCTTTGTTTAAGGGATGTAGCTGGAAAAGGAAATTAATTGTGTGGCATTAATGCTTTTTCAATATGGCAATTGTCTGTACCTTTAATGCATTTTCATTGTCTATTTAATTGTGTAAAATATCTCCGTTGTAATTAATACATTTAAGCGGATACATTCTCAAAACATACCGGCATGATCTACCCACACTGTCATCCAGTAATAACTAATGTGCAGAGTGCTGAAATTCCCATAAAGGTGTCCTGATGCTGTAGTACACTGCAAAGGCTACTAGAGCACATTAATAGGGTGGAGGTGTGCCACAAGAAGTAAACAGCTATTCATTTCCATTTTAAGTCAGATCTCAAAAGTACGTCCTACTCCGAATTGGTTGATGTACAGACATGTAGCTAAAATACAAATCTAATAAGATCGCCATATGCACCCTGCTGTAATGTCTGTGCATTAACCCTCAGGTGAGTGATGCATCCTCAAATTGACTTCTACTATTCCAACAATGGCCACATGAATTTAATCTATACATGATAACCATTAATGGTTTGCCAAAAGTAATAATTCAACATGGCAATTGATATCCATCACTCAAGTAAACAACAGCACATTAAGACATGCATGCAAATCCTCCAATTTGCCAATGTTACGCCTCACGTACATGTCCATGCCCTCTAGGTGACTCTGGGTCTCTTGTGATACACAGGCTGATTAGCTCTCTACATGAACCAATAATTACAGCGAATAAACCTACAATCCAACACAAACCAGACAATGGAGTGTGAGTTTGTCCTTCTAAGGCCTGGGTCCAATGAATTAACTGCACAAGTGGTGCCCCGGCATATGCGCCATATAGGGTGTGTAAAATTACACTCTCTTGTTGCCTGCTGCAAAAGACTGCAGTTAAACGATATGTGAAGAAAGTTTGAGTCCAATGAAAACACAAATGATGACAAAGAAGAGGCACAAGTGGGACCAGTCCAAATCCATCAGGAAGCTAATGACGCTGGCAATCAGGCTGTCTTACCCAAAATTATATACAGGTCATTGCATTACACAATAACCTGTACTTGAAACCAAACATAAGTGTTCTAAAGAATTATTTGAAGACACCCCACACCCTCTCTCACACTCAATCCTAATCCCACTTGCTTCCAGACTAAACCAAAAACTATATCCATATCCTAATACATATTATACCCTCACTGCCCTTCCCTGCTTTCGTAAACTGGGGTTCTCCAATATCAGCCCTGGAGGCCCAGATCCACGCCAGATATTCATGATAACTACATCTATCTAAATGTGGATATGCTAAAAATCTGTCTTGGATCCGGCCCTCCAGAACTGACATTGGAGAACCCTGTTCTAAACTATCCCTAACTTATCTATGGTATCTCTCTGTTTAATCCTATCCCCATTCGCTCCTTAGCTAACCAATCACTTATATCTGTATCACACCATACACACTTCATTTTTCACTCATCCTTGCTGTGGTTTGGCTTTTCTCCTTCAGCTGGAAAGTTTAGGCAAGCTTCCTTGAAAGGCCTAACATCAGAAACATGTTGGGATTAGTAAGATTGCAAGGAGGTGGAGGTGGAGGTGCAGGAGGGGGCCTACTGATGATTTTATTTTGTCCCAGGGCTGTCAAGTGCTGGTGGGTAGTCATCCGGTGTTGAATTGCTTCAGAACATAGGAGTGGGCCTGTACAAAAGACATGTCTCCCTGCCACTTGAAGTCACAGAGGCATAAGTCGTCTAGCAGAGGACCCTTTGGTTGGCCTGCTAATCTGCCACAGGGAGTTAATGGTGGTGTTGGCCTGCTATGAAAACTCTTCATTGCTGAATCTGACAGCGTAGAGGGCCCCTGTTGCTGGACTTGAGCCAGCTCTGACACCATCCCCATATACTCACTAACTGGCACCATTGCTATAGTCGCCTCCTGTTAGTTCTTTATGGGAGTGGTGTGACATGCCTCCGTGACTGCAATGTATTCCCCGCCTATGAGAAGAAGTGTGCTGTACTGTCCTCTGAAGTGTTCAGCTGCTGTAGGAGATGCAACAGTAGCCTGTGCCTGGTGGTTTGAGGCTCTTCTTCAACTCAGTCCCATTGTCCTAGACTGGGATACTTTCTTCCCCCTCAGGACACTTTTACTGAAATTCATTGAGGGAAAACCAATGGACAGTTTTTAAATTTAAGAATGAGTTGTTTAGAATATTTTTGAGATTGGAGAATCTTGAATGTCCATTCTCAGTGGTGAGCGAATATGGCTTCTAAGGAATTGCAGGAAACTGGGTTTGTGTTGCAGTACCCCCCCCCCTCACCCCGAGATCCCCCACACAGACAATTTTTGCCCCTTTTCAGCAACTAGTTGTTTGTTTTTAACACTGATAATGCACTGAGGCCTGCTGACCAGTCTTCAGTGCCGGTGCTCTTGCCTTAAAACAAGGTGATGTCGACTTGCAACACAATTGGCAAATGACTTTAGCCCCCCTGTAAGTCCCTAGTAAATGGTACCCCAGGTACCTAGGACATGGGTACTAAAGAGAGTCTATAAGCATTGCATCATATCTTATACCACAGCCAAAGGGACCCACACACAATTTCATTAATAAACCCACAAGGACTCTAGTGATTGCTTTATTAATACTTGGACCCAGAGGGTACCTTAGAGATACCCCCTGAACCCTAGTAGTCCTTTAGTGTGCTGGTTGACTGTTCTTGTTTCTAGGAGGTGCGAGACCCACTCTCAGAGGACAGGAACAATACCTGTTACAGAAGGAGGTTTAGTAAATCAGCATATCAAGGCCAGAAGCTTCAAAGCCTCAGCCGTCTTTGCTATGCAAGCCTGGCTTTCCCAAGACCTGGAAGATGCCCCCCCCTGCCCTGAGGCCTATTTGCGCCACTTGGACAAGCAGGAAATTAGATAGATGGCGTGTTGCAAATAATGCCAGGCTGAATACAACTCTGCTGGTTGGCAGCCAGAAGTGAACATAGTAGAAAGGATTCCACCATCTTGAGTATGGTGGAATTAGAAACTCTGGGACAGAGTAATGTGCATTCAACACAGGAATTGGTAATTTAGGGCGTGTAATAACCACAGGAGTAATTAGACCATTGGTTACTACCTTTCACTCCCAAGAACTCCGCTAAATTGAGTATAATTAGGTGCCCCCCTGACACCAGGAAATCAGATTCGGCAAGTACTTAAGAAAATGTGTGAAGGAATATTTCCCTTTGAGTATTATTAAACTGAGAACCACTTAATATTGTTTAAAACATTTTACTGGAAAGAACTAATATAAATTATGATGAGACTTTATGGCCTTCTAAAACGATCTGAGAGCTAGCTTTGATATGAACACCTTAATAGTGAAGGCCAGAAAATGCACTAATAAAATTGTAATTAAATAACAGAAGAAAGCAATTCAAAGAGTGAGGCGTTGCACGCTGTTCGTTAGGAACAAGGGGCATCATATTAAGTTCATGGAACAGCATGGCTTATCCTGCCTTTAGACTTGCCTTGTTCAATATATGATCCATATGAAGCAATGTAACCCCCTGAAGTGCAGCACAACTTTAATTAAATGTGTATATGAGGTTAAATATAGTACAGGCATGTTAGCATGACTAATATTTGTTCAGAGTTTATTAAAGCACATTATGTGCCTATGGCTATGAAGACAGGGTTGTTCAGTACTAACATGGACCTTTTAGCTCTTATAGGTTGTGTGCTCAACTGCCACATAACTTTCTGTAGCTCTTGTTAACAATCCACAGAAGATATTTTGTCATACTGCGACGGCTGGCTTTCGCAGTAGCTTAGCAACTATAAATGAATTGCACAATTGTGCATTAGAGAAATTGATCATAAACAATAGCAGCCGCCTGTGTGTGCTTCTTGAAATCTGACCAAAAGTACTGTTCACTGTAAGTGAAACAAGAGTCAGGCATGAGCAGACCCGCCCTCCCCCGCCCCCTCCCCCCCCCCCCACACACACACACATCTTTTCTTCAAAGACTACTAGGTAAGATAAAAGTATAAAGTACAGCAATAATTGAGGTTGGGCAAGGCTGTTGGACTGGTTATTAGGGGGATGCTGTAAGACGACACAAGAATGTGTGATGAAATATGATTGGGTGTAATTAGGGTTCATTCTTTTATTCACTTTGTTCGCTAAGATACTAATAATCATGGCTATAAATATCACTCACATCAAATAAATATTAGTTTGTTGTTCTCGGACAGGTCTGTCTGACTCCTAACACGCTTCCTCACTTGATCATAACTCTATAGGAGAGGTTGGAGACAACTGCCTTTTCTCCAAAAAGTTCGTACTTTCCTTTTGGAGCTTAGGAAATCTCCCAGGAGGGACCCGATTAATTTCAGGGAATGCGACACGCCAGTGCACTTTTTCCACCCTACTGTGAAGATGATGTGTATTTTCCAACTACATCAGCCGTGCCTTGTCCTGTAATCCAAAGAAATAAAATGTCCAGCATACTGCAAACATTTTCTGCTTCACCACACAAGAGAGAAAGGCTCCTACACAGTTCGCTTGGAGCCTGATTAGGTATTAGAGGGCTATTCATACAAACGACCAGCACTCAAAATGCCATACGGGGAAATACAAAAAAACGCAGTGACCTACCGCCCTACACTCTTATCTCTACTTTCTGCAGTGTTCTCTTTTCAAACCTTCCTGAGTGTGTTGAATGTCATGAAAATCCTTGCATGTGCTTAAAATGTCTTTCACACTAAGCTTAAAAAAGTGAACTTTGTAAGCAAAAACTGTGAATTTTAAGGAATGCCTGACAGTCAAATTGATCTGATTCAGAAAGCTGTAGTTTTTGCCATTTATTATCAGAACTGCCCTGATCAATGGCTTTCATTTTATTAACAACCACAAATGAAGAGCTTCAAGACTTCAAAATTGTGTCACACAGAAGGCATGCAGATGTTTCCAATAGGCACATAAGCCATTGAGCTAATTATCTGGATCGAAACGTGTTATCTGCAGGTCACCCAATGATCTGTGCAGTAGCTACATGAACCAAATGAGCTCTATCAGTAGGCTTTAAACTTGTGACCTGTAAGATGCCTGCATTATAGGAGAAGAGGAACACTAACTTTGCTTCTAAATTGTATTGACTCTGGTAACAAGCTGCATATAAAGACAAACAAGCGTCTGCAATGCAATAGGTCTCGCATTTACGCAAGTTTGAGCTAGTGCTATTGTAAATGACAATGCCTTTTATTTATGTTTTGGTTTTTAAAACATAAATAAAAGGCATTGTCATTTATAATACCAATAGATTTAACTCTCGCAAACGCGAGACCTAGTGCATTGCAAATGCTTGAAGGCATCGCTGAGTTGCCCCTTCGTTCTTCCATGGCCCCTGAAGAGCTCCCCATTTGCTACGAGTTAAATAAACAAGCTGGTGGGCACAACTGAGTACGAGAGACCCTCCTGCAGTAAGAGAAATTCATTAAAGAAAATAGTGCGGAGAGACTAAAAAAGACATACAGTGTAACAACCGAAGTAAAAGGGCCAGTCCTCATGGGAGGTTACAAACTCAGACAAGGTGGTACTAATGAGGGACTAACAGGCCTAATAAGGAATCGGAAGCCAGCATTAACGAAGGACAATGACACAAGCCAATGACAAATATGGGCGGGGAGTGGGCGGGGATTCCATTCCATGCCGCAATACAGCATGGCTCGCACAGCAGCACATGCTCTGCCCAGGCTTGACCTAAAAACAGTACTGCAGTTGCATTTACTGAAGAGTGAACACAGTTGCCCGGAGGCTCACTTAGCTAGCACACTAAGAGGAGGCTGGCAAAGGGCCACCTGCGGTCTGAGGGCCACAACATTTCCATGACACACTACTATCCCAAAACAGACACCTAGTAGAGCTCTTGCAAAGCACATGTTTTCTCAGCTGCAGCCTGCAGAGTGTTTCTGCAGAAACACATCTATGACTTTTTGATCTTGACTAAGAAATGGGGCTAGAAAGCACCAAATATCCCAATGAGTTTAACATTTTTCTGATGGCACGGGGGCTATTACTAACTCTCCTTGGGAGGGTCGGCTCATCAGCTTCGCATACTTGCGAGGCATACTAGCTAACAAAAATACTATAACCTGGCACCACAGTTAAAGCGGTTGGAAGGCATGAATTTTAGACAGACTAGCATGTGCTCTCGATTCTAGCATTGCAAAAAAATGCTGCCTCAGGACTGATCTGTTTCTATGAAGGCTGCGAGGTCAACTGTGCTCTACAGCTACATTGCCAGATTAATCTAAATGAAGTGACTAGAGGCGCCATCTAGTGGTCTCTGTTGGTTGTGAGAGCTCACGTGGATTACCGTTAGTGAAATGACATTGCTCTGTGCACGTGAGCTTAACTACAAGGCGGCGTGCCTGCTAGGCTCCATTATGGCCTACATAAAGTGTACTTGGAAATATGGTCAAAGGTAGAGTTATAATGGTTCATGGTTATCCCGGGTCATGTCAGCCATTTCACAAGCTTTATACTCAATCACACACCACACCATATGTCACATTAAATACACTGCTTGCCGAAACAGCACGCTTACATGCAAGGAAGTTTAGACCCGCTTGTTGTTTTTAGGGTGCTGTTTCCACTGTTCAGTTTCTATATTGTCATTTAATAAAATAAAAGGTGGCCGTGTTTTCTGTTAACTGTCATATTTTAAATTTCAGAACAATAAATTGAATGCACTAGAACATGTAGTATACCTTTGTGAAAAACTCAAAATCCGCCCTATAACATAGTTTGATGTTTCTTCGAACCGGTTACAACCCCCCTCCCCCAAAAAAACTCCATAGTAGGATTGCTAGCAATAAGCTGACATATGTTACGCCACTACCACTTTCATGCCAATTCTCCTGGCCATATAACTTCTCTTTCAAGCAAGTCAGAGAGGGACTCTTTCATTGGAAATCAGATGAAACTGCAGGTTTAGGAAGGAGAGGCACACCAGATAGTAGGTACACAAAGAGCCCTTGGATAACAACCGAACTGGGAGAGAGACGTTATAAGAACAAGCGGGGTGGCATGGGTATGCCCTAGTCTTAACAAGTAACAAATGTCAAATCTTTATATACAGTCACAATTCTAAGAATCAATGTAGTAAGGATATTATTTTGAAATTAAATTTTAAGTGGATGAAAATATGTTTTAAACACCGCTTCGGAAGGTACAGGTACTAAAGCTCAAAACTGATATTCTTAACATGAAAGAGAAAAGGCACCAGGGCCAAATCAAGAATTGTTTTTTTTCTTTCAAATCTAGAAATACGTCTTTCACCAGCTAGACACCAAAGTATTAAAAAAACTACTTTTGAACACTGTGGGTTGGCTTTGAATGAATTTGGACAATAAACAGGCAAATTACAAAGGACCAAATTTACCAAGGACCATGGCCGGGGTGCAGCAAGGAGCAATATTCAGCGACACCAGGGCCCCTATTTGATTAGCACTCATGAAAAAGTGTTAACATGGCTGATCTTTGACTCGAATGCCTTTGCCAAAGGTGCAACCTGAATCAACTGCAAAATTTGCCAACTCTGTAGGCGTCACAGTACAACTAAGCACACAATTAGATGCCTTAGGCCTAGTGTGCATATTTTACAAACCTCCTATGCATGCTACCCAACCATTCTATAAGTTCTTACTTTTAAAACGTTGTAGCAGCACTTGATGAAAGATTCTAGGTCACCAACATGCTCAACGACTTCGGAGGCTACGACTGCATCATACATTTCCGTAGCCTCATCCTCCATGTCCTCCAGCAGGCAGGCTTTGTACTGGATGAGACTGTCGAGGTCTGGCTCGAACGATTTATGCAGTTCTGCTGTTCTAATGTTGTTCTCCAACGGATCAATTCCGGTAACTGCAGCACCTAACCTGCCAAGAGGCTAATGACAGAAAGCGTGGTTAAAGCCTTTGTGAAAGGAAAGCACGTTACTTATGCAAGAACACAGCTGCTATGAGTCCACCACAATTCGAATTTAAATGCAATACATTCCTGCTAATAAGATCATTGGCAAGCAACCATACTTTATAAAATGTAGCTTCAGACAGAAATGGTACGCATTGGAACTATACCATTTGGACACAAACAAACAAGGTAAATACATTGTCAAACCTTTTGCTTGACTAATTTTTTAAATATGTAAAGTGTAGTAAGGTAAGGGTTTCCTTCCTTGCTCTGTGAAAGGCAAACCATGGTTACCTTAGAGTCTTCTTCTAATCTTGAAGCATTCACAGAATTGGGATTATTGGACTTTTCCATGATCAGTGCATTTGCGAATGTGGACATTCTGCAGTTTTGGTGTAATTTCCATCTTCACAAAGAGTGTGTGGCCTATCCTCAAATATTTTTTGTGGTAGAGAGGAGGAGAGGGTTGGAACACCTATATATCAAATACATTTACATTTTTTTCAGAACTATAAAAATGTACATGCGCACTGCTGGGAAACAGGCAGCGGCAATTCATAGGAAAATTCACATACGTGGACACATTACGCAATGCTTGCAAAAGTACAATTCCAAATGTAAATTTAATTTCACCACTGAGAGAATATTTTTTCAGCAAAATAAACCTCTTTCCCTACACCCTACCTAGCTACCTAAATTTGAGGATGAAAAAAATCTATTTCTACACTAAATAGAGGTTTACTCTTCTCCTTAAAATGAGTAACTAGTCAATCACTTACATGATGGGAAAGTGCCTTGCAGATGTCTGCAAATACTCAAACGCAATAGTTTGTAGGAGTTCACTTATTTCAAAAGGCATTCCCATTCTGAAACGCTCAAGCCTCTCCCATGGTAGCAGATTACTGCCACATAAAGCTACACCATTTTGGGAAGCAAATCAATTTGCACGCCTAATTTAATGTTTTTCTGGATTGCAAATATAAAGCTGCACGTGTAGATCATTCCATCTGACTGTTTAAGATTAATTTATGACCTTTAAGGGCGCTGCTCGTTTACAGGGTGGAACCAGTGAGGACCAGCCACTTATTAAATGGTGGGGGTGGGGGGGGGGGGTGGTGAAGAGGTTTCTCAGCAGGAAACATGTTTTGCCATGGAAAATCCAAAAATAAATTTAAATAAAGACATGTGCATTAGTGCTCTGGAATTCTATGTGCTGCACAGATTATTCATTCAGAATTGCTAAAATGTCAAATACAGGATTAAACGTACTGGGTTACATTTCTGATGCTATACCCTTTTGACAAAGTAATTGTTTCAAAGGATAAAATACTTCTAGAGTATGTCCCACAGGACAAATACTGAGCGAGGCAAAACGGCTGTATGATGGAACAACGCAGATAAATATTCTGCATGCCTTTACCACGCATTTTTTACCCCGCATTTTTTTTTGATCGCATATGCTTTTACAATGTATACCTTTACCACACATTGTTTGTATAAACAATGTATTTGTGGAGGGAATTCCCCACACTCCTGAACTTACCTTAAAGGCATACGTTGTAAAACAATATGCATTCTAAAAACATGCCTCGTAAAAAAATGCACTGTAAAGGTACAACGTAGTAAAAACCTTGTTGTAAAGGCTGTTTCCCATTAAAACAAGGAGTAATATAAGAAAATAAGGAGTCGCGCTTATATTGTGAAGTTGCAAACGTGAACCTCAGGAAGATGACCAGCATACAACATAAAATCCTCCTTTCTTTCCATTATGCCTAAAATACCAAACTTTAAACTGCGGCAGCATCAAGCCTACCCATCTCCAGTTGCCTCTCTAAGCATTCTCAAGTGGCCAACTGTTCTGTTCTCAAAGCCAACAGCCATCATGCAGACATGAACTGCAGAAGAGCAAGAATGTAGAGATTTTGCTATACTTCATTTTGGACATATTCTTAACGCTTCATCATGACTGCCACCTTAGTCCAATATAAATGACACACAATATTCAGTACCTCCAGCACACGGAGTACGGCCACACACATTTTTACATTAGGTCATGTGAAGTGAGGTACTAAGCTTTACAATGTCTCAACTCAAAGCTTCAATGTTCATGCACAAAATCTTTTGGCGTGGAACTGCAAATTTTGGGATATGTGACAGAGGTCCGTGATTAGTACAGAAGAACAAATGCCCAGTTGTTTGATATAAGAAAATAGTATGAACTGATACCTGACGAAGGCCAAAATGGGGCTCATTTAATCATGGCCGAGCAGTGGGTTGCAAATCATTGATAGGTGGGTTGGATACCTTGAGAGTGAACATTTCCACAAAAAATTTACATCACCAGGTATCACCATGGGCCCTGTGTAATCCAACTGGTATACCTTTAGAGAGGTGGTGGGAGGAGCACATCAAGGTGAGCAGTTGGAACATATCAAGGTTGGCACCAATTCCACACGAAGCAAGCATGCAGCTCTGACTGCGACACTAGTGCTTCAGCGGGTGCTCTGGTGCAGGAAGATCTTGGAGAGGCGGAAGAACATGAAGACATCCAAAGTAGGCCTAAATGCACAAACCCACAGTGGAGCTGCTGGGGAAACATAGGAGAGTGACATTCCCCGTTCCATGGGGGAGCTATCTTCTGATAGATAATAACTACCATAAAAATATATTGTTCTTCATACCACACTTCTGCCATTTCTGTGCTTTCAAATAAAAATGGTGCTGTCATCAAGTATAACCACTTAGGTGCTCCCCCCCCCCCCCCTGCCTTCCCCCACAACCTCCAAAGTGCTGAGCCCTGGTACATCAGGCAGTTGGCTTGTTAGCCTTCATAACTTTTTTACCACAAAAGATATTCGGTCAAATTTGCTTCCTTTTTTTCTGTACGCCTGGGTTTCTATATGCACTCAGGGCTTCTGATGGTTTCTTGAGGAAAAAGTGAAAAGAGCCAAAATGTGCCAAAAGTTTGGGGGTTTGTAAAAATGTGCTTTCAACAAACATATGCTCCGTCTGGCTTTCAGGAACAGGCAGAGTTGTTAAAATAAAAAATAAAGCATTGCAACAGTTTTTGCAATTTTATAAGTGACTGTCAATATTTCCAGTTTTTCCAGTTTCTGTATACTTGCAGTTTGTGGGGGAAAGAGGTGTGAAGCACATGAGATCCCAGAAAGTTTCATTTCTTGGAAGGGGACAACATTTCAAAATCAGGAGGGAGTCAACCGTATAGATTACTCGAGGTTTCTGCCAAAAATTACCCGTCAAAATCAATAACTAATCAACTTAAGTAGGAAGAATAGAAATAGTTGACAATATTCATCTGTACATTTTGCCTTAATGACCATCCTGCAAACGTAATAGTGCTTGTTGGTTGTCCAGAAATAAGCGATTAACAGTTATAAACAAAGCTGCAGCAAAATACCACCCACATATCAATTCATAACATAAACAAAATCAAAGAGGAAAAGAAAACCATGCTTTTTTAAAAAATGTGTCCAAGACTAGGAGGTTAAGAATAGTGGTTATTGGTATGACTCTGAATTTAGAGTTACCTATTTTACAACATGATTTAGAGGCTGTGTTGCTAAATGTGTTCTTTTTTTGCATACTAACTTGCATTTTGAATGCACAACTGTAGAGAAATTCACTTGATAGTAAGAAATATTCTACTATAGAGTATTTCCACATTACTCCCAATAAAAGCGGTACCTCACTTGTGTAAGTGGGTTTATCACTCATGACAGGAAAATCCCTAAAATGCACCATGGTTACATCAAGATTTTTCTTTGTCATTTTTATTTCTAGGAATGGGGGTAGCTACAGCATTTGGGCCCGGGATTGGCCAGCATCGAGGGAAACCTACCAAACCCAGATATTTCTGAAAACTAGACACCCAGGGCACTCTGGTGTCAGCAGCGTGGGTCCCACTACTGTACCTTACCCATAATGCCTAGCAAATTTCAAATGTTTGTCAAAATCACAGATATATCTAAGGTTACTATCAAAGAAAGCTCTGAAGTCTGTAGGAGTTTACAAAACTCCTACCACCAAGTGTTCCAACACTTCTCCCAATAAAAGCAGTAACCAATTAAAACTTGGTCTATGTGTAGTAATTTTAGTGCTAATGTGGTCTTCACATAGTTAAACGTTTTGGTCCGTTCTTATAACATATGTTAGGCCCACCCACATATAGGGGTACTTTTATTTTACTGGGAAAAGTGCGAGAGTGGCAAGACCTGGTGGAAGTGCCAGAGAATTCTGTCACAAATAAAGAGGAAAAATGTGTTTTGACAGATAGTTTGACGTTAACAGGGTAGACATGCTGGGATCCATTCAAGACACACCACTCTGAAACCCTGGGTCGCTAGTATTCAGAAATGCCCAGGGTTGGTAGAGCTCCCAGGGTGAAGGCCAAACATGGGCTGAAAGGCTGCAGTCATCCCCTGTGCTAAGAGAAAGCAAAATTGCTGTTTTAGGCATATTTTTTACATTTGCAGGGCGTTCTGGGTAGCAAAAAATGCCGGGACCCATGCAAGCTCCACCACACTGGGTCTCTAAATTTCAGAAAGACCCAGGGTCGGTAGGATTCCCTGGGTGCCGGCTGGGCCAAAAGTCAAATACTGCAGCAAGAGAGAGCAAGAGAGAGACATTGGGATTGCTTTTGGCTTTAGTTTTGGCATACGTCTGGCAGAGATGGGGAATCGCCGACCCCCTATCCCCATTCCCTCAGAGGGACGATATACTGTCTGGTGGGGAGGTGGGGCCCAAAGCAAAGGCGCCATAGCCCATTCCTTTTCCAACTTATTTCCCAGGTAGTATGGTGGGCTTAATGACTCCCTAGTTGGCCAGATAGAATTGTTTACGCCATATTTGCCTATTGGAAGATGGGGATGAAGAGGGCAGGGGAAGGGTCAGAAAGCTCTACAAAACATCAGGGAAAAAGTGAAGAACTGAATAGGGTGCAGGGTTTGCCATTCCTGACACAGTACTGCAGCCGCCACCACTGGCACCAGACAGTTTGTGTGCCCCTTTAGGGGTTGTTCAGGCCTATCTTCATGTCACAAGAGACAGAAAACCAGGTAGACACTTCAGATTGGTGTCCAAAAAAGGAATAGTGTGTAAAATAGGCCTGTACTGGCATCAGGGCAAACCATTGGGCACCAGTCTTTCTGCTACCCAGGGGAGGAGGAATGGCGGACATTATTCCCTTTCGAGCAGCCCATATGTCAAAATGACGCCCACATTTTCCCTTGCATGCCAAATGCTCTTCCGAATATCAGTCTTGTTAGACAGCGCCCCGGAGGGTCGGCCGAATACTGGGGGAGAGGCCTCCGATGAGGGCCGTCTCCGGCGATCGTACAGACAGGTCACTTCCCTTCCCACAGATAGACACCACACAAGGATGAGATCAACACTCTTTATATAGGGTTCTTGCAGCAAGGTTATCAGCGGTACAGGAGATTCAGGACTCGGGGGTCCTCTCAATTCTAGTCTCTGTAGGGAGAGGGGGTAGCGGGACAGTCTCGGTACCGGATCGGTACGGGGGGTGGCAGGAGGGGAGCTCACAATCCTCGAGCTTTAGGAGTCTCCAAGGTCGGGCCGCGGCAGCGCCAGCAGACCAAGATGATGGTTCACGTTGCAGGGGGGGCCGCGGCAGCGCCAGCAGGCCAAGATGATGGTTTCACGTTGCAGGGGGCCGCGGCAGCGCCAGCAGGCCAAGATGATGGATTCACGAGGCAGAGGGCCGCGGCAGCGCCAGCAGGCCAAGATGAAGGTTTCGCGAGGCAGAGGGCCGCGGCAGCGCCAGCAGGCCAAGATGAAGGATTCACAGGCAGAGGGCCGCGGCAGCGCCAGCAGGCCAAGATGAAGGTTTCACGAGCAGGGCTGGGGCAGCGCCGGCAGTCCGTCAAGGATGAGTTCTTCTCGGTGTCTCTCGACTCCAGGATACAACTGCCTTCCTGGTCTGGGGCTGCCCCAGTTATAGGTCTAGTCCCCTTTGATGTCCGGACCCTCGCGCCTGGGGGTCGGGGGGTCTGGAGTCAGGGAGTCCCGACACCCAGCAGGGGGGTGGAGCCAGCCCCCAGGGAGGCCGGGGGTGATCGACACCCGGCGGAGGAGAGCCGTTGACGCCTCCTTCTTTCATCGACATGCCAAGTGGTCTCTTTACCTCCTGTGTGGAGGTTGGTGCCTCGATGTCGGGGCCTGGCCAGGCCCGGGGTTGGGGTCGAGTCGAGGCCACGTGGCCTTGTGCTGTAGTGCCCAAAGATGGCTGCCGGGCTGGGGCCATGGTGCTGACGGGGGCCCGGGCCAGCCGGTACGGGAGGGTTCGGGAGCTGGAGTCCCGTTGTGGACGGGTTGGGAGTTACCTCGGGGGGTTGCCGGGGTGGCTCTTGCTGGTGATTCAGGGAGAGCCGGGGTCCGGGCCCTGTTGTGCGGGGGGGGAGAACGGCCCGGCTACGAGGCCTGTCCAACAAGTCTCATCAGTATTCAGCTTCAGTCAGTTGGGTTTTATCCAGTGAGCAATTTAAGTCACGTAGGCACTAAACTTGAATTAATAATAGTCCTCTGACCATATCCTCAGAATAATGCCCATAATACATAAAATTGACAACCTGAACCATACACTAGGTTTAGTCTTAGACCAACGCTTAAGGGACATTCAACTGCACAGAATGGATATTTCAGAACCCTTCAAAGATTTGGTTACGGAGATATTCTCATTAGATGAGCCAAGAACTCTCCACAGAAAGATTACCATAAGCATCTGTGAGGTCCTAAGAATTTCATTTGACAAGAGGAAAAGCAGAAGAGCCTAGTGGCTGTTTTCTGATTGGATGACCATGATAGCTCTAAAACAAAGTTTTGACAGGTCATTCGAAAAATAAACATGACAGAATTTTATGGACTGAGCACTCTGCAAGACAAACACTGAGCTCATTCTATAGGAATGTTCCTTCTAGCTAAGACTAAAGAAGTCAGCACCTAAACATGGAGGGTGGGGCCTATACCCAAGATCCTGGCACAGATAGTTATGAATGTGGGTGGAATCGGATGTCGTCTGGTTTTGGCACTGTTGATTTTGACTTAGAACACTCACTAAATACAAACCAAATTAAGAGATGAGTTCGTGAACACCTGCCAGCAGGTCAAAACAGCAATTGGCATTGGGGAGAGACAGCTCATGCAATGTGTGTTAAACAGACATGGTCATGGGGGAACTAGTGTGGCAGTGTGGAAAAAACATGGTATATGGTACATGAGCAATGTAACCGGATATGGCCAGATATACTTAACTGTGGAAATAAGAAACTGACATGGTAATGTGTAAACTGGCATGCAAGGTCTAGTGGGCAATAAGAAATAAAGCACAGTAATGTGGCAAGGGACAAGACACTGCAAAATAAGTTGACAAATTGCGAAGGAATTTGCAGTATTTGAACAGCTTTCTTGGCACGCTGTGCATCATACTATAGGTGGCACCCTGGAATATCTAAATAATGCAAGGCTAGCATAAATGTCTGCCTTCACAGCAACCATTGTTTGCCCTCGGCATCCAGTGTATGTCTAGGGCTCACGAGTTTCTGACGGTTAAATATATATTATACAGACGCATATAAATAATTCTGCACTGTGGCAGACCCTTAAGTACTGAAGTATTTAAAAGCTGCCTATAACACGTTTTGAAGACACAACCAAGTCACATTTTTTTTTTATCTATTTGGGAGGTGGGGGTTTCTGGGACTACATTCTTCACAAAAATGCTGTTCAGGAGGATCAGCCACACATGCTTTACTTGGTGCAACATGGGGATGCTTTTATGCCACTAGTAGTTGAAAATTTCACACCTAGCATTGAGTGGAGAGCGCTGTACCCAAAAAACGCAAGTAGCAAAGCAAGAACTTGTGGACCTGACTTGACAGGAAGCAGGAAAAGGTTACTCTAGCATGGATCTGAGGAAAGAAAGATTTAGTACAATTTGGAAATAGGAGTGTGTGCTAAATAATGATTCTTTACTTAATTTGCAAGAGTGCTCATTTCATATAAATAACCGAAACATACCGTTATTATTGACTCACCTCACTTAACAGTCCTCCACCACAGCCAACATCCAAAAGTTTCACACCAAGCAATGGACTGCTAGGCTCATGATTGTTATTTTTACTTATTAGCGTATCTCTAGAAACAGAACAACAAACTGAAGTTATCCAATCATCAACCAAGGAACGAGAAATAAATAACGGACTTCTCAAGCGCTTCAATTTATAAATAGTTTAATTTCAGTGTGAAAAAAACCATATAACAGTATAACGAATCTACTTCAGTACCAAAATAACAAAATGTGTCAATTAATGAATAGAAACGTCATTCAAACTAGCCCACCCAGTCTTAATGCCCTATTCCATAACTATTCAAACAAAGGAATGATATGGACATTTCAGGATATAGAGATAAAATATCCATCTTAAGTGCTTCATTGTCACATAAATAAGACCACAAAAACAGAGTGTGATCCTATCATTGCGAGGATTTAGAGGCTCCTGTTTGTCTAAATAACCAGGAATAAATATTTTGTGAAATAAAAGGGTTTTAAAAGTCGTAAGGCCATAAAGTTAAACGCTTTAGTCAGGTTGGTTAATTGATAGCACGGTTTCTCCAATATTGGTCTTTCCTCTAGGATACCTATACATTTTGTACAGGCTATCCCATAACACCGGCTTCGTGCCCCACACTTTCATTGGCAGCTACAATAGCCCAGATTCTCGAAGCAGAAGTCTGAAGAAGATCATGTCTGAGAAGAAGAACGGTACTCATAACCATCCAAGCCATACAATTAAACCCAATGCAAATCAAAGCACTTTGCAGCCTTGTGAAGGGTATGCTGCAATACAAAATCATGTGAAGTTCCTAAAATATGGACATTATTTATGCACATTTCCCCACTAAATATATATTCTATAACCAAAGTTTCGACCTTGCAACAAAAAAAAAGTTTATGCATAGGGTTAGGTAAGGTGCACAATTTCACAGCTGTCTTGGCAAACTTATGTCTTAGAAAAACATTTTTCATGCGACATTGCCCCATAGAAATTAGAACATTTCTATTCACTCACCTCTTGTTCTGCACATCTTACACTTTATTAGTTTAGAAGTATTTTAGCAGTGCATGTAAGCGTAGGAAGGCAATGTAAATGTTTTGATTACATATTAAGTTGTGTCTGTGGATATTCACATCAAAGGCATTGTATTTCTCTGCAAAATCACAAAAAGAATTGTGTTGCATTTTCGCCCTATTATGGCATATGGTTGGGTCTACCCTGGAATGGCATGGTGAGCAAAATAACGATGGATTAAACCAAGATGTGTGACAGCAGGAGAATATTTTGACAATGTTCAACATTCCGTCCATTATATTTTTGTGTTGCATTTTTTCCCTAAGTGGGAAGGGTATGCCCAGATGTGGGTCCTGTGCTCCCTACGCCACCGGTTTCAAGCTAGCCTGGCTGATGAGAAGTGATACCCCGAAACTGGTCCCAGGGTGCTTGTTTTCCAGTCGAGGGAAACCCTAGCTTGGCAGTTCAGGCTCGAATATTCACATAGGAAGCAGGGTCAAGACTGATTTGCATCCGGCTTCATTTAAACTGGAATGGCGTGGCGAGCAAAATAACAAAATAGATTAAACCGAAATCTGTGATTAGGGGTGAATGTTTGACAATGTCCAGCATTACGTCCATCATCTTTTTGAGTTGGATTGTATTCCTCGGACCACATCATCCGCTCCCAGACTCCACTAGAAACACTGGCAATAACTAGCCTTGGAATCAATGATGAACAGCAGGACATCTGCTCTCTTCACGTAAAACTACATCAATCGTGGCTCTGTAAATCACGAATAGACTTTTGCACAAAAAAACCTTTGAAAACAAGACCCTCCATTTCTTGAAAATGTAGAAAAAGAACAAAGTTACTTACCTGTAACTACAGTTCTCCAGTCGAAACAAACGTTACTTGACATCACGCTTTGAGTATCTGTAATTTTCTACACAACAGTCAAAAATATATTGGCAAACAATAGTGTTCATTCAGTACCACACTCATCTCACTGTAAACAGGTCATATTCAGCAAAGGTCATTATTAAGCTGAGCAAAACACTCACCCTAAAAGCCACTCCTTAGCACTAGTAAGGACGGAGTAGAAAGGGTGAGTCTCACAAAGTGTGGAAGGACGGACAGCATGTGAATCTATGAAAGATACAAATGATTAGAACTATAATTACAGGTAAGAAACGTATTTTTTCTCTGGGATTGGATATTTCTTAGATCCACATGGCTGAAGCATAATATTAAGCAACATATATTGCACACATAATGAAGAATTGGAAGATGGGGAAAAAAGCCTCACTTTATTGCAACACTTTACATAGCATTGCTTGACCAACCCCCAACTCCTTTGCTGCATCAATATTTAGTCAGCGGTAGTGTTTAGAAGAGGTATGAGCTCTCCGCATGGCTCCCAGGCAGATACCTTCATAAAGGACTGCTACAAAACTTTTCCGGCAGAATGAGCGGTGGTCAGCGTGACCCATTCCACAGTTTCTTCTTACAATAGGGGTTAGTCATGGCTTGAATGCCCAAATTCTATGTAAAACTAAACCGCAGTGTATAGCCGGTGAATGACCTCTCTACTAATGTTACAGATTTGGAAAGAACAACTTCTGTACAATAGGCTTATTTAGATCGAACTTAAGCAGCACTGTTGGAATTAATTTGGGATGTGTGTGGTGCATCACTTTAGCCCTGCTGAAAAGTACAAAACGTTATTTTTATTTGAAAACCTGAATCTTCTGGAAGACATTAGCACCAGTACCTGGAGACCTACTAAGACAAGAACATGAGTTTTGCTTTGTAAACCAGCTCAAATGAACATTTCTTGAATTGTGAAAGCACCCACTGCACTAAAGTGAATATGCAGGACAGAAGACTGAACAAAAAAGACTCTTGTGAACTCTTTAATTATACATTGAGGGATGAAATGTCAGTGGAATGTCTGAGCCTACAAATCACTGAAAGAAGGACTCTTAAAGAATTATACTAAGTGAGGAGGGTCTAAATTAAGCTAGGATTGGCTAAATTAAGCAGACACGACATTAGCTGTAATGATATAGGATGCTGAACCTGTAGATAGCATTATAAGTGCATACACAATAGTTTTCAATTTGCCTTACTGGCCTTTGTGAGGACTTTTTTTCTGGGGTGCCAGTACAGGCTGGGGTTACAGGGACTCAATTGTAACAACTGAGTTTGTCACAGGTGCCCTGGGGACCCAATACTTCTGAACTCCAACTTAATGACTAAGTACTCGGTCTTAGCACTTGATTCTTTCCAGGTAACCGAGTCGACAAGTCCAAGATTTACTTAAAGAGGCAATGAATGAACACAGAAGATACAATAATACCTGTTAAAAAGGATACTTTAAAGTGATCTATTTTGTTGTAATAAGAGATATAGAATACACATAAAATGGTGATCAGCAAAGAATACTAGGAGAACCTAGCAACATCGTAGCAGGAGATATACCCCAAATAATATTACAAAACTGAAGCTCTATAAAGGAAATTCCCATAGTAGGCTAAGGCCAAAGTTATCTAATGAAACATATATGAGAATACCACTTGCACGTATATGGTGCAACAAAGCCAGAACTACTGATCTTCGCTAAAGGATCTCAAATCTAAAACAGAAGGGGCATATGCTTGTGTACTATGCAGATGGAAGCTCTTAGAAAGTCTTTGACCTCGGAATACAATTTCCAAACATTCCTTTAACAGGCCTACCAAACCCAATGAAACACCAAGAATGCCTCCTTGAAGGTGTAGATAGGTGGAAGAGAACAGGAATGATTTTCCCCTGACTAGTGTAAGGCGCAGAGCACAGAACCGTAGAAGGCAACTTCGAGCAGACTGCTTGGCCAGCTAATTTGTTATGGTAAAACCATCCAAGCATAGAGAAAGTTGTTCCAATGGTTTTCTGAGCTGGGTGAACACAGTGTCCAGACACTTTGTAAACATGCTGGAGGCATTCCTGAGCCGGATGCGGAAGACTCTGAATTGGTTGTGTTGACTAGCAACAAACAAGCATTTGCAATGCAATCGGTCTCACCTTTGGGACCGTATATGTATTTAGGTATGCAGCACATTAGCCTTGGTGCTGAAACAGTTACTTTCTGTGTGATTGTGTCCTCGCCAGTTGGCATTGCCTTTCAATGTCTCTGCATCAATCACCACAGCTTAATTGTCACGTTAAACTTTAAGCATAGCACCCTCTCTGATCAGAGGCTGGGTATTTAATCGTTGAGACACAATTCATTTGATTTCATTAGAAAACTTTATTTCAGTCAAAGACCATAAAAGTAGCAGAAAATATAAAAATACTTCACATCACTGAAAGCAATTCACAGCAGCAATTCGAATAACATGATTTAGAAAGTTCAATAATCTGATCCCAAAACACTGATATCTCCAACAAACCACTACTAAATCACTATGTTCCATTAGCTGCAACCCCTGCTTTCCATTTCTGTTCTAGGTGCTCAGCACATACATACACACACAACTGCACATTGACTTTTTTTTCTCTGCTTCAAAACCTGGCATCACATCCAGTAATGAAGGGGAGATAGACAGAACCATTGCGCAAGCAGTGCGCGTCTTCACCGAAGCATGCACGTGTAGGTCTTAAAATTAAAAAAGTTAAATTCTCTAACGATGTTATGGTTTAACTACAGATAAGATTAATCGCAGGACTAGAAAGTAGAAGTGCCAACAGGACTATTAATTTACAAACCCCTTGTCTGGTTAACTCGTACAAGAAACTGCAACTGCTTACATGAACTCGGATCTCAGAAGGCTCTGGTAATTCATGCTGCTACAATTATTGGACTGACAATTCAATGTAAATCAAAGTAAGTGTAAATCATAATATGATTTGCTGAATGTGAGGCGAATCCTGTGAGATTGTTACTCATAACTTACTCACGTTGTAAGTAATACTTGCAAATAGAAGGTCTGAATAATTGAGAAGGCTTTTTATTTCATGCTTCATTTTGTGGCTAAAGGTTGTAAAACGTAAGTATGTCACACACAAAAACGTAATTAGAACACAAACACGCAATTAGGTGCAAATACCTCTGGGGGATAACACAGGTTTTCCGTATTTAGGCTTAAGTGTTAATTGATTTAAACAAAAGCATTATATATACGATTTAAAATTGCCTGCAGCTGCGATAAACAATTTTTAAATAGCGCTTTATCTGAGCACCGGACACAAGAATATTAATTTTTTTGTTGTTGTTCGGAACGGGGAGATTAAGTGTTTTGCCCAAATTAACAGGATGGGGACGAGGCTCGAACCTTGGCTTCCAGCACCAAAGTTGGCAGCTCTAGTCGTGTGACCACATCCTCGCTTTTCTATGTTTAGAACGAGTGAAGTGAGTAGTGTTAAATGTATAACTGACTTAAAATGGTCCATAGACGAAGAGCCACACGAATTAAGGGAGAAGAGATCATTAATGACTATAAAGACAGTTGAAGAAGTCGTTTACGGGGACACTAGAGAAACGAGGGCTGGCAGCTCGTTAATGCAGGACTAGCGCAGGTCTCCACCTCCGAGCCATAATGAGAGTTAAGAGGACGGGTCACGGATGTAATGTGGCATGGTGGATGGCACGGCCCGACTGGGCCAGGACAGATAGAAAGATGTAGTAAGAGGGAGGCAGACCTTGAGAATATTGAGACGATACACACAAACTAGTAATCTGATTGAGACACCACACCTGAACAACGTGACTCTTAACAAGATGCATATTGAGAGTCGGCGGGTTAGAGAACACTTTCTCGCAACCCTGCATGGTGCAGAGGATGTTACTTTGCCCCTCCCGTGTCAAGTTGGTAATAGACGGCTTCACAATCTCCCAATGCTCGCAGGAGAAATCGGCCCGAACCCGCCTGCTTCCACTCTTAGAATTCCTTTTGGCAGTAGAGACTTAGGCAGCTGCAATATTGCCGCACGACGGAGCAACAACACTGCTGTCATTTCCGGGGTGGAACTAGCAGCAAGTGTAGTAACAATAGAAGCCCAACTATCTGAAGAACAAGGGTGAAATACAATCTAAATGACGTCGCTCTGGAGCCTGCAGTGGAGCCCGCTCTTCCTCTCCATGACCACGGTGGGGACATGCGGCGTCTGACGGCCCGCTTCGCGTCCACGCTTAACCCAAACAAGTCGGCCTGGAGCGCGCCTTGGAAGAGAGCGTGACGCCGTGAGCGTGCGTTCCGTGCAGCTCGCGCATTCACAGACCGGTGTCTGCTCGTGCACCGGTCTGTGCCACTTGGGGAGGGAAGATGACGACAATAAGGCTCGCTAGCGGCAGCGCTTCGCACTGCAACGCCAGGCGAGCCCTAAAAAGAGGAGGAACTAGCTGTGTCTTAGGTGCATAGCATCTTGTACACCGGTGAGGTGAGAAATTCCCTCTTTATAGAATTTGGAGGAGTTCTTGTGGCGTCCCCACCAGAAGGAATGCTTTTTAAAGGAATATGTTCCACAGGCATATAGCCAGAATGAAGAACCAGCCCGTTTTCTTTCTGATCAGGAAGAATCTAAAGAAGAACTATTTGTTCTACTGACATTTGGCTAAGAGTTTGAAAGCCTCTTCAAGTACCTTGTGTGCATATCATCTTGCAGCTGTTGAGTTGGTGTTTCTCCTTTAGTGGTGGTATTTAAGGCTTTTGGAACTCAAAGGCCTGGCCAACGTGGGCGAGTTCTATGAACCAATGGTCTGACACTATAGCTTATTGTTGTAGGTGGTCCAAGACTTTCCTGCCCATATGGCACCAAGGGAAAGAGGTAGAGAGGTTGTGCCCAATCTGATGAAATAGTCAGATTCTTTAGCCACCATCAATAAAGAAATCACACCTGGTGCAGTAAATGCAACAGAGCAATAGGATTTCTGATAACAAATGAGACATGGGGAAGGTTCTTATGGGTGAAGCCATTGATCCGGTTCGATGATATCTTGAAGCTGATGGGTGAGAAGGCCGCAGGCTTTGTTCTAGGTGAGAAATCGGACACCTCATGTATGCTAATCATTGTTCCATTGACTGCAGAAGGGTATGATGATAGAAAAAACAGAGCAAAACGAAGTAATGCCAGTATAAACTGTAGAAAAAAGCCTTAGCTGAAACGAGGAGCAGCAGAGCTTTGAAGAACTCGCCCACATGCAACATGCGGTAAAATAAAACGTTTCTTACCTGTAATAGGGATTCTCCATCGTAGGAATCTTCTGTGGGATCGCTGGAACACTTATTTTGACACTTATTTTTTTACATAACGGCTTTCAGAAAACTCACTAGCCTTATACCCAAGACCGTAGAAAGAATTTCTTTACACTATTTTCAAAATAGTAATCTTCTGTGCATAAATTAAAGGAAAAAATACTCAAGAGCCGACTTCTTGAAACTCCACATTTTTAAAAGCATATAAATGAAGAAATAATGCCTAATTCTGCATTGACTTAGCTAGTCTAATAGATAAACCCTAGAGGAAAACTGCACTGTGTATTTAGGACTACTGGAGGAGGGTTTGCCTTCCGTTCATCTTGAATTTATATAGAAAAATACTGTTAGATTAAAAGTAAGAAATATGTAATCTCTTCGTTCATGAATTCAGAAAAGATTCCAATGACAGAGAACCAGAATTACAGGTATTTATATTTCCCTCTCTCTAACGATCATGAATATTAAATAGAATAGGAAGCTCTCTCAAATACGCAGACTCAAGAGAATGTCATAAAAGAAGCTGCCACCACTCTCAAGTAGAGCAGTAGACAAACAAATTATACAAACAGGCTAGGCCAACTTGGGCATGCATTCTGGAGTCTGAATCTAGACAGTAGAGTTGTGTAAACATATGAACTGAACGCCAGGTAGCAGCTCTACTTATCCCTGTCACTGGTATATGACTTAACAAAATAGCTTTATTGTTAGCTGGATGGGCTTGAGGTTTGCTCTTAAGCAACATCTTTTGATATCTGAGAGCACAACAAGAGGCAAGATACTATCCATCTAGAAATAGTTTTCTTAGGTGCTTGCTTGTCATATTGATAGGGCCATAGTTTACAAACACAATAGGACAACCTTACCTCTTTTGTTCAACTTAAGTAGCATCTCAATCCCCTCTTAACATCTAAAGTGTCCAACAATATCTCTGCTGGAGAGGTTGGATAAGGAAAACATACTGGCAATGATACAGCTTTGACCTAAAAATCAAAAATCACCTTAGGCAAGAAAGTCTGGTGAGTCCAGAATACAACTTTACCATGGTGGAAAACCATTTGTGATTCTTTAATGCAAAGTGTCAGAAGTGTCACTCAATGGGCTGAAGTGATAACTACTAAATAATCTACTTTCCATGTTATATGTTGTAGCGCAGCATCAATGAGTTCAAAAAGAGACCGTGTTTATTTTGATGATACTGTGCTGAACTCCCACTGGTGGAGATGACCCAGTTAACGGAGAACAAACTTTAAAGTTTTTCTAAAAAATCTTTAATGACTGGCAACCTAAAGAATGATATCTGAGCTGGGGTTTATCTATAGGCAATAATTGCTGATAAGAGCAAGCGCGGTACAGGTAAGAGCGGTGTGGCAGGGCGAGGGTGAAAGTCGACAAACTATGGGATAGGGAAAATAAAATAAATAAATAAATATTTGTTTGGATGTAGGCTAAAGGTGTTGAGCAGTGCTCGGGATCAGTTCATTTAAAACACATTCCCCAGGATCCCAGGATTCTGCAAACGGGAAGTAAAGTTCCAAAATGTTGCTGTGTCTGCTGTGGTGAAGAGATCTATACCTTGCAGACCCAAACACCGAATACCTGATTGAGAACTTCCTCTTTAACAACCTACTCAGCATCTTCTGGTGTGTATCTGCTTATTGACCCTGTTTGCTGATTTTAAGCAGTGAGCAGGTAAACTGCTTGTATGCTGAGATTTTTTAATATCAGCCGATGTCATATCACCTGTCTGTCCTTCGACAGCATTCTCGACCCGATTTCAGCCTGTTTGCTCAGATTATACACTGTTATTGAACTATATATTTCAATCAAAATTATGTCGTTGTCTAGGACTGTAAGGAAAGAAGGTTGCTCTGTGTTTTATGACACAACCTCTCTTTCTAAGATCCAGGACACTGAACCAGCAAGTCGGCTTCATGATCACTTCAACTTAAAAGGGAGACATATGTTACAACTATTTGCCCCTGAAGAGGCTGCTGAAAAAGAACACCGATCAAGCGATGGGTGTAATCCATCCACCAGGGGTAAGACTTTGATGCATCCACCAGTAGAGTCAATCTGACTTCCTAGCTCCCAGAAAGTTGATTCCATTTGATTCAGGGGACATTTTTGCAGGGATCTCAAGTGCAGCCTTGCATGAGTAACTATTGTAATGAATAAGACCACTGACCCAGAAAAGATGTTTACTTCTTTGCTGATGTGTTTTGATGGAGGATATTAGATTGCATTCCTCCTGGATGGATGATAACCTCTCATGCAAAGGAAACATTTTTGTTATACAGGAGTCTGTGGTTGACTGCAATTAATGAATCCTTTGAGTTGGAACTGGCTTAGACTTCTCTGTTTTCACCAGAAGGCCCACATCTATTAAGACTCTCATCGTCATTTTATATTTCCGCAACACCCTCTGTTTTAGCAAGCTTTCACAAGCCAGTCACCTAAATATTGAAAGAACTAGACTCCTTTCGATAGGAGGTGGGGTGCAGCTAGTCCTATGTATTTTGAGAACAATCTTGGACTAGAATATAGACCAAACTGTAATATTTTGAATTCAAAATGCTCATTCTTAACAGCAAACCTCAAATATTTTCTGTATTTGGGTCACATGGATATGGAAATATGCATCACTGAGTCTATGGACCACATCCAGAGTGATGAGAAGACAAATCTAAAGTCAGCATTCAGAATTTCTCTCTTTTCATCTATGTGTTCATGGTTCTCAAATGCAGGATGGATCTGAATTCTTGCTTCTATGGTCCTTTCTTTATGAAGACGTGAGTATATGCCTTGATTTCTCTGAAGTCTTACCACCCTTTCTAAAGTTCTTTTCACCTGCAATGAGCAAACTTCTAAACTGAGTAGTTGCAGATGGCGATGGCTCAATTTTATTGGTTTTACCAGTGGCGCAGTATCAAATTTGGCTTTCATTATATTCATCCAGTCATCAGCATATGAACCAACAAGATATGAGCCAGAGAATAGTAAACTTATTTTTTTTGTCAAACATTCTGTTTCAGACCTGTTAGCGTCTTTCAAGCGGCACACATCATATAAAGGCCATGGCAATATCCGAATGCTGAGAGGTCAGCCCAAACCATGGCAAAACTGATGATCTGGTTTGATACCAGCTGCCCCTCATTGACTACTTCCAGGATGTCATGACTATCTTTCGATGGAAGTCAGTTGGCAAATCTGTTCATCTTGTCCCACAATGAATGGTTCTGAGTAAAAGCAGTTACTGCTCAGGGCTTTCGTATTTTTTTCAGAAGCCTTAGAGTTACTTCTTGGGCAGTAGATGGAGCTTGAAAAATATCCATGTCTGGTTCCAAGAGACCTGGATCCAATGACATTAACGATTATGGAGGTGCTCTATGCTGCAGGGTTTCAAAATAAACAAAGAGGTTGCTTTGGAAAATTGAATGAGATGTTGGGATGCACAATTTTGAGGTGCCATTAGCCAAAACATCACGGAAAATCAATATATTGTCCACTGGTGAAACCCTCTTAGGATATCTTGGAGGCGAAAAAGGACTGGAGTAACCCCGAGTCTGTGGTGCACGTGTCAGTATCATATCTTGGAGAGCAAGATCTCAAACTACAGACTCTGAAATTCGGTTTTGACTCGGAGTTCTCCTAGAGCTGTAAACGTGCATGCTTTGTTCTTGGAGAAGAAGATTTAATGCAGTGCCTCTGAGTGAAGCAGCAGGGGATGACGTGTTATGACGAGGAACTTCCTGCTGCACTTAGGGCTGCTCTTTTTGATGCTCAGGCTCCATAATAGAGGCTGGCATATTTTGCAGTGTGCATTTTGGAAAATCTTTCAGATTATCTCAGCCCTCTTCCTTAGAGGGCAGTGAGATCCAGGAAGTGGAACACACTTCTGAGGTATTATGGCTGCAATTTAGAGAGCAAATTACTCAGTTGCCTGAATTTTTTCTGGGAGGGAGCACCTCTTAGTACTATCTGTGTCCCATAGGCTAGACTCTTGCCGAAGGACAGAAAGGTGAGAAAGGGCTGCTTCTAGGTCATAAGCCCCTGCTTCAACATTGATCTTCACCTCCAAATCAACCTCCCCGTCTACGCCAATCGCCTGTTCGACATTGGTTTTCTTTTTGTCATTGACTGATGCAGATCATGTCCTCAACAGTAATCGTCTTGACAATATCCTTCTGGTCTTCGACTACAACTCGCCCCTCTAAGTCTTGGTCATCGACCGATATAGCATCCTGTATACGGATGGCAAAATGGAAGGGGAGTCTGACAATGACCTCCTAGACGTCGAAGACACCTGCAGGTGATGGTGAGCAAGACACAGATGCTGTTGATGGGGACTGCTCAACAGCAAATAGAAGCGCCAATTTGGACTTTTCAATATTTTCTTACTAAGGACACCTTCAGGCACCTAAGAGAGCGCTAACAAGGAGGTAGAAACTTCCCTAGGCTCATTCGCCTTCCTTGCAGATGATGAAAGGACAAATGTAGGTCTTGAATGTCCCTTCTCTCACAGTGTTAGCCCTTCCTGATCTTTCAAACTTCTCCTTGACATTTTAAGGAAGCATGGACACTGTTTGGTGCCATGATTTTCAAGGAGACAAAAGATGCAGAGATCATTGACATTTCTCTCAAGATCTTCCTCCCACACGAGGAACATCTAACAAATAATGAAGGCATGTTTACACTTTAAGAGTAAACTGATTAGAAGTAAAAACAGTGTTGAGAATCAAAAACAAGCAACTGGTCTGAATCCTTGAAAGACTTTAGGGGAAAAAGTATCCAAATGGATAAAACTGGGCAAAGTTCAGTTTCCGGGGACCCTCACACAGGAGAGCGAACCAATTACTGATGGTAAACTGCCTGGAGTGGTGCCTTATCGGATTCCCAAGTCAGTCTACTTACTAAGATAATATCGACCTCTGCTTATCACAGGAAGAAGTTTTAACAGAACATTTTAACAAAGCCATCTGAAAGATTTGCCTCCCCTTACCTGTTCTAAGTTCCCACACCACAATGAACTGTCTCAACGATGACTGAAACAAACCTCAGACTCCTCTATGCACGCTATTTTTCAGTTTCTCACAACCACAGGAGATGAGCGACCCAACAGGTATATTTGGCTTTCTTCAGCACACCAACCTATAACATAATCACCAGTCTTGTGAAAGATTATAACAGCAGAAGAGAGCAGGAGGAGCAAATAAGGAGGTATTGTGATAAATAAAGAGGTAAAGCACACATACAACACACAAAATTGCTTTGCTGCAATATTTGTGCACTATGAAACACTATGAAGCATATTGACAAACATGAAGTTGTCCTTCAATTAATCTTGATGGACATTAGTGTAAGACCAAAATGTTGGCGTTGTCAAATTTATGACTTAGAAAAGCTCTTGCCATACATTATAAGGCATAAATTCACTATATGTTTATCCCTACGATGCACTGCTTCTATACGAATAGCTTCCATAACATGGAGGAAGCATATCACTGAGCTTAAACATACTGCTGAAAAAGAGAAGCCATCACCCATGTGACACTATGCAAATCTACGCTGCTCTCGTATAAAAAGTCTATCTAGAACCTACCTAATAAATGGAACTCTGAGATCATTCAGAGAATGTAGGACAGAATAGACTCCCTCTTCGTCCCACCACCTCAGGGACCAAGCTTGGAACTTTTTTAGCTCATCTGGATCCACAGTTGTGTGTGCAGAGGTGTACATCCTTGGAAAGGAAAGCCTAAAAGAGAAAAAGGAATACATTAAAGTCTCCAATATTTGAAATAAGATGGACACTACCTATTAAGGCAGTTCACTCTTATGCTCAGCATAACCCAGAAAACTTAGATTAAGTGTTTCACTGAGAATCCTCGGGTCTTGGTGCATTTTACTCTGAGACCAAGCAACTGGTAGTTAATGTCAAAACACTAACATTTTTTGGTTCAGTTGAAACTGTGATAAAAACATATTTACTGAAGCATATCTATAGCTTAGGCTCAGAAATGACACAATGACATTATTTCTGTGACCTTTTGCACATATTCACATATGTGATAATGTTGGATTTGTTTCTCTGAAACTACTTCTGTTTACACATTTGGCTTCCCACAGCATTATCACGATGCCTCGGACACAGAATACAAGGTCTTTACGCATGAGGTTTAGTAGAGGAGGCACTTCAGCGGACACTGAAGGTACCTGCATGGTAAGACTTCACCAAGCAGCAGTCTGACATCTCCGTGAGGGGTATCCAATTCGTGATCAAGATGGGGTCCTACATTCTTACCCGCTAGGTAATAAGGTTGAATCATCCTGTGGGGTTACTCGTGGCTCTGCACATGGAAACACTATAAACACACACAGAGTAGGGTTTGCATAGGAGAACGCCTGATTATTACCTTGTATTTTATGCCTGCATATATACACTGTTTTAGCACCATGGTGGAACTATATCTGCTATTTACTCTGTTGGTGCTTGTAATTAATTTCATCTGCTTCTGTCAAATCTCTTACAAAGCTATAACATTGCACATGAATAACTTAAATCAGAAGACAATTGGCATGAGTACCACGTGGAGGAAATACTAGAGAAAGAATAGGAAAGAAAAGGTCTGCCTGCAAATGTGGAGGGCTGCTAGCAAAGCAAAATAGAACCTACCTCAATTCACTTCTATCACAGAAAATATAAAATTCAGTGCACAAAATAGATCCTTCAAGAGCCAACATACGTCCTAAATATTGTACAGGCTATGCTGCTTACACATGAGATGGAGCTCGCCAAAATGGCTGACTACTGACACAAATGACAGTTAAGATTCATACTTGTAACTGCATACCCTTAAACGATCAAAGCTTGAATATAGAGAGTAACCCAAGTTCAAGCAACAGTCAAATGAAATGCAAGACAAAAAAAACTACATTTAGTATTGGCCAAGAGGCATACCTGTATAAAATGAACACGTTCTGAATGACCTGGGGTGGAATAACGGTTGCTTGACTTGGAAGAATGTGGTAGAGCAGAAGAAAACTATACCACAATAGTCAAAACTATATGGCAACAGAGGCTGGACCAGTTGGTTGGAAATTATTTCTGCAATCATTACTGTATCTCCATGAATAATATGAGCCTTCACCAGTAAATGAGACAGTATAGGTTGAAATGTCCTAAACAACACAGAAACCAGCAGCAGACTGCAACTGGAATGGCTGGATCGAAGAACAGAAACACAGTTGGAAACAAGGTTCCAACTTCCTAGACGTGTAAGAAGGAAACCACTATAACCTGCTGACCTGACATAACACCAAAATATCAAGAAAGAGAGACAAGAGAGGTCTACAGAACAAATTTTGGATGCAAACACCTCTACTGGAGAATCATGAAATGTATTTGCTTTATGATCAATGTTATGTTGCACCACAAAACCAGAAGAGGCAAATGGTAACAAATGGGCAAATGTACTTCAAGGGGGAAAGCTAGGACTACCCTGACTCCCTAAGTCGCCTGCAGAGGGCTACAAAAGTTTTTAAAATGTTGCGGCAAGTCCGCAGATTATCTGTGGCACAAGAACATTTTGTTTTATAAACATACACGAGGGGCTGTGCAAAGAAATTGGAGGGGGGCGTGCCTCCTCTCCCGGAGTCATTAACTGGTCCCGGTGACCCCATTCCCCAGGGCTAGCGCCAGCTATGTCCTGGGGTGCCGATCACCCAGAACACAGCAGTTTCCATGCCCGCACTGGTGCGGACAGGGAACCCTGTGTTTGCTCTAGCTTGACAGGAGCAATTTCAAAGCTCCAAACGAGAACAAACACGAAGTCTGCAGCCAGCTGGTCGGAGTTTGGAAGGGAACTTCAGATCTGTTTTCCAGCCCTCAGTAATGCGGGCAGGGAAACATCTGAAGATTTCTCCTGTCTGCAGGGAGCAACATTTTTGGCCCCCATCGAAGATGCAGTGGGTGCCCTGGGAGGGCTCCAGGGCACCTACCCTTTCTTGGCCGGGCCTTGATGGATGGGGTCCCCAGGGCCGAAATCGGCCCAGTGATGGGGCTGTGCAGACTCCCTAGCCCTCTAGTAACTGGCAATGCCCCGGGGATGGGGTCACCGGGGCCAAATTAGTCCAAGGAGGGGGACTGCGTGCCCCTCACCTCTTTTAAACAGATGAACGGCTATGGGGGATGGGGTCCCTGGGGCCAAATTGGCCCGTGAAGGTGGGCTGAGTGGCCCCTACCCCATTTACAGTATGGTCGGTCCCCAGAAAATGGGGTACCTGAGCTGAAATCGGCATAGGGAGGGGGAATATGTGTCCCCGCCACAAAATATGCTGGGTCCGGGGATGGTATCAGTTGGATTAAATTATGGTATTTAAATATTACTTTACGTTAATAAAAAAAAAATGGGGGCGTGGCTAGCGCCCGAGCGACATGGCCGCAGCCTAGAGGCTCCGTAATCCCCACGAAGAGCCCAGCCGATCCACGTAATTATCTGCAGTTCCTTTTGGCCCCAAACGAAGGAGAGTGAAGACGAAGGTGCCGGGTACCTAGCGGTCGTGTTCTGGCCACGGTACGAGACTCCTGGTGGTGATGGCGGCGCCGGACATTCTGCGGCCTGGTGGAGAAACAGAAGCCGGGGCCTCAATTTTCGCGACTGCCCGGTAACGGTGCACTGCTGCCCGGGTCGAGGGGTGCTGCAGGAGCGAGTTACAGAGGGCGCCGAGGCCGCGACTACACGACTGCCTGTGCTGCCCAGGAGCTGGGGGGGGGGGGAAGTACGGAGACCCCCCCCTGTAAACTGACCTGTGGGCGCTGCATGCACCCTGCGCAGCGGAGGTGCCTGTGACCGCGACCGCCATTTTCTAGGTCCACGCAGTGCAGGCACGAGTGCCCGGGGCGTCTGGTGAGGCCGGGATCTGACGCTGACACTAACAGACCAAGCTATTCTTGGAGGCCCCTGACGCTGCCGCAGACTTACTCCTGGGTTGAATGGACAGCCTCCACACGATTTCCGGAGCAGCCCTGGCGTGATGCACCCTGCGGAAGCAGCAAGGTGCTGGGAGGCGGTATAACTGGCGGTTCTCTCCACTTTGCCGAATGTTTTGCAGTCATACGGACATTCCAGGCGACGGAGCGGTGAGGCGTCTCCTGAGGAACTAGGCGGCTGGAGAGGGCACCATTTTGTCAGACATTAACGTGGCGGCGCAACTGGGGCTGCAGGTCCGTTTCTTGCAACGAAAGTGAGTGCTGAGGGGCAGTGGTGTCGCGAAACCCAACAGGCCGCGTGGGCATTAAGTGTCCTCAGGCAGGTGGCGGCGATTAGCGACTTAGGCCTGAACGACACGAACACCTAACCTGCAGCCATGAGTAACAGAAACGCAAGTGGTCCTAACCAGTCCAAGCTTGATAAATATGCCTACAATAAGACACAGACGGAGGCACAGGACAAAGAGGCACGATCTTTCAATGGTGCAAGTACAGGCGCGACCCTAGAGGTGACTCTACAGGATATCATGACCACCCTGAATAAGGTGGACTCGCGCATTGGGACCCTTGCCGTAGATCTGGCCCTGATCCGTGCTGACTTCAACAAGATGTCCACCAGGGTGTCGGAGGTTGAAACCACAACGGCAGCCCTGCCTACCGACACATTCACACTGAAAAAGCAGGTGAAACAGCTGGAGGCGGACAATAACCTTCTGGCAGAGAAGCTGAAGGATCAGGAGGGGCGATCGAGGCGAAACAACATCCGCCTTATAGGTGTGCCGGAGAGCTCAGGCGGCCCGGCCCTCAATCTCTTTGTGGAGGATTTGGTTACGACTCATCTTCAGCCAAAAGGATTGTCTACTTTCTTCTCCATTGAGAGAGCACATCGGGTCCCTGGAGGAAGACCGAAGCCGGGGGCCCCACTGCGGCCCATACTAGCCCGTATTTTTTACTTCAGAGACAGGGATGCGATCCTGCAGGCCGCGCGTAAAGCTCCCCCTGATCAGAATAGATAATGCTACTATTACGATTTTTCCAGACTACACCGCAGCAGTCACGAAGCAACGCAGAGGATTTCTCGACGTCAAGACGGCTCTCCGTGAACGGGAAATCAAGTACTCAATGTTGTTCCCCGCCAAACTACGGGTTGAAGCCGATGGGAAGATGTGGTTCTTCTCGACACCTGAAGAGGTGCAAGACTGGCTGGACGGCTTGCGCCGGGTCCCCAGGACGGGGCGCACTGGAGATCGTGAGGCGAGGCGATCGCCAGACCGATATGGAGCAGGACTGAATACAGGGCTTTGATCTAGCGTGTGCCGCCAAGCGATAGATGGACATGCAGTGCCGCGATGTTGCTGCTGCGTTGGCTACTAACAGACGCCTACACTCATGGCACCCTTAAAAGGTTACCGGTAGAGTCGACAATTGTACTTATGCTTTACTCAGCTACTGCACAGGTACTTTCCGTTGTACATGGGTTATGAGGCCTTATGCGATGCTACTGCTATACCCTCGACACTGCTGGTTTTTCCCGGCTCGTCAGACAATACACAACGGAGGGGGCGGAGGGAGTTCTCTCTTACCCCCGTCGTTCTGGTACTGGGAAGGGCTACTAAGCACTCGGTTTTGTTGGGGTGGCGGGTAGTTTTGACTCCGTCGAGCAGGGAAGCAGGGAGGAGGGGGAATTGTTGACAGTTGTTTTATGGTTTGATGCTTTCTTCTCTAGGGCGAAAATAGCAGAATGTATATCTGGTGTAACTTTTTTGGAATACTGCATTGAGGGTTGTTCGAAGTGCTGTAATGCCTGTGGCATAAGGCATAATGACATCACACTCGGAGGATGGGTCGCTTGACCCCCTGAAGTCCCGATAGCTCCCTTCTCATTGGACACATGGAATGTGCATGGGCTGGGGGATAAGATTAAAAGGGGTCTGGTGCTGCAATATTTAAGACAAGCTGCACCAGCGGTGGCCCTGTTACAGGAGACGCATTTGGTGGGCTCGGCGTGTAAGGCCATGGACCGTTTTGGATATAAACTGGTAGTACACTCTGAGTTCTCCTCAGGTTCAAGAGGTGTGGGTATCCTGGTACGTAAACACTTTCCATTGTTGTACACCAGACTCGGAAGGATGATCAGGGTCGATTTGCGGCCATGTGTCAGTGGGAGGGGAGACATATCAACGTAGTCTCAGTATACATTCCCCCGGCCCTTCAGGCCATGTCCTTCCCGGTGCTTAGTGCATTTATATTGAGTCTTCCTGAGGGAGAACTGCTCATTGGAGGTGATTTCAATTCAGTGGTGGATGGAACCCTTGACCGATACCCTCCCAGAATAGATACACTGGGTAGCTCCTGCATGGGGGGATTCATAGTCGCCCTGGGTCTTACTGACACATGCAGATACAGACATCCCACCTCACGATACTACGCTTTCCTGTCGGGAGTGCATAACAGCCTCTCTCGTATAGATTAATTCTTGATCTCCGCAGGCAGCCTTCCCAATCTGACAGAGATTGAGATTCGACCCCGAGGCATTTCGGACCACTCGTCTATCTTCCTGACTTACACAACACATACTAAGGTACGACGGCGCATTTACCCCATCTACCCCGGATACTTACATATCCCCAAGATAAGGAAAGATATCAAAGCAAACACACAACATTACTTCCAAGAGAACGCAGCATCGGTGCAGTCCTCTAATATTTTGTGGGAGGCGTATAAGGCAGTGGTGCAGGGGCAGGCTATTGCATCCATAACGGGTCATAAAAGACCGGCTCAGGAAGAGTTGGATACCATGGAATCTGACCTTGCCGAGGCCACTGATCAGCATGCTGACAATCCTTCGCCGGCGACTTTGCAGGCCCTGCGCCTTAAACAGTGCAAGCTTCGGGAACACCAGCGTGAAGCGGTTAAAGTAAGGCTGCAGGCTACCCGTCACAAGATATACGAAGTAGGGGATAAAGCGGGTAAACTTTTGGCATGGTTGGATAGGAAAGAGAGAGCACAGAGGACGATAGCGCAGCTGCGTACCTCATTGGGTTTGGTGGTGACCGCTCCACAGGACATAGTAAATACATTGGCTGAGCACTTTGAGCAAATATATAACTCGGGCTCGCACATGATGATAGAAGAGGCTCAGACCTACATTAAGGATATAAAGATGCCAACATTATCGGAGGAGGCGACCCTCCAACTGGAGGCTGATCCCGCGGTTGATGAGCTGCATGCTCGTCATACCGGCCCATATGCTTGCTTAATGCGGAGGCTAAGGTCCTTGCCAAACTCCTAGCAACGCGCCTGACCCCACACCTTTCAACTTTAATTCACCCGGATCAGTCCGGGTTTATGCCTAACAGGAATACGGCCCTGAACCTCAGAAGACTTCACGCAATAATGGCACGCATACCATGCATCCAAGAACCTGCGGTTATCCTATCCCTTGATGCGCGAATGGCATTCGACATGGTTGAATGGCCTTATTCATTTGTGGTACTTAGACATTTGGGCTTTGGCCCCAAATTCTGCGCATGGGTGCAGTTGCTATACTCAAGTCCCCTGGCGCATGTGGCGGTTAATGGACACATCTCGCGGGATTTTCCGCTTTCTCGCGGCACGCGCCAAGGCTGTCCACTGTCTCCGTTGCTGTTTGCCTTGGTGCTGGAGCCTCTGGCGGCATGGATCCGATGGGACCCAATGATTCAGGGACTTAATTGGTCGATGACCTGGGAGGAGCGCAGCTGAGCTAACTATAATTGCTGAATTTCACTGGTTTTGCACGACTGAAATCTGAGCCTAACTAGAACGTCCCAGTAACCTTTGTTTTTTTCAGTGAATTTCTAAGGTTTTTTTCAATGTAGTTTCCCAACTATAATGTCCCTGTAACCTTTGGTTTGTGAGAGAATTTCTGAAAATGTTTTAATTTTATTTCCCAATTGTAACCACTATCCTTAGACAGTTAGTGTATGAGTGTGTGTATCAGTAGGTCTGTGAGTGGATGCAAGTGTCTAAGTGGGTCTGTCAGTGGGTGCGAGAGTGTGTCTGAGTGGTCGGTCAGTGGGTGTATGTCTGAGTAGGTCTGTTAGTGGGTGCATGAGTGTCTAAGTGGGGTCTGTCAGTGGGTGTGTGAGTGTCTGAGTGGATCTGTGAGTGAGTACAAGAGTGAGTGGTTCTGTGAGCGAGTGCATGAGTCTCTGAGTGGGTATGTGTGGGGTGCGTGAGTCACTGAGTAGGTCTGTGAGGGGGAGCACAAGTCTCTGAGTGGGTCTGTCAGTGCCTGAGTCCCTGAGTAGGACTATGAGTAGGTGCATGAGCCTCTGAGTAAGTGTGTGAATGGGTGTATGAGGGTCTGGGTGGGTTTATGAGTGTTGCAGAGGGTCTGTGAATGGGTGTTTGAGTTACTGAGCGAGCCTGTGACTGGGTGTATGAGTACCAAAGTGGGTCTGTTAGTGAGTGAATCAGTCTCTAATAGGGTATGTGAGTGGGTGCGTGAGTGTCTGAGTGGGTTTGTGAGTGGGTGCATGAGGGTCTGAGTGGGTATGTGAATGGGTGTGTGAGTCTCTGAGTGGGTCTGTGAGTGAATGTGTGAGTCTCCGAGTGGGTGCGTGAGTGGGTGCTTGAGTCGGAGTGAGTTGGTAAGTAGTTGTGTGAGTGTCTCAGTGGGTCTGTGATAGGTGTGTGTATCCGCGTGGTCTGTTTTGCCCTCTCCTGCTGTTTTGCCTTTCTGCTTGTTTTTCTACCCTCTATTTTGCCTTTCCTGCTCTACCTTTCCAGATCGTTTTTGTAACCTGTTTTGCCCTTTTCTGCTCTGTTCTGCCTCCCCTGCTTGTTTTTCTGCCCTCTGTTTTGCCTTTTCTGCTCATTTTGCTGCCCTCAATTCTGCCTTTTTTGCAGTTTTTTCTGCCTTCCTTTCTGTTTTGTCCATTCTGCTCTCTGCCCTCAATGTTGCCTTTTCTGCTTGTTTTTTGCCCACTGCACAGGGGAGAGGCACAGTGCTGTGCACCCCAACCCTCCCGGGCCGATTTTGGCCCCAGGGACCCCATCACCCGGAGCCCGGCCTTAATTTATATTATATTCAACAGGGGAAGGGGGCCACGCATCGACCCTCCCATGCAGATTTCGACCCCCAACGACCCTATAAATTCTATCCACTCAAAAAGGGGATGGGGAGCGCATCCCCCATCCCCAGGTCAATTTCAGCCCTGGGGATCGGCCGAAATACAATAGGGAAGGGAGGCCCCCCCTGAGCCCACCCATGTTTCCCGGAGTGTCCTGGAGCCTACCCAGGACACCCAGTATGCAATGGGACTGTGGGGGGAGCGTCAAGGCCCCCGCTGTCTCTGCTGGCTCCCTGTCTCCTGCGAGAGCCGGCATTGCTATTGCACACAAGGAGCTGCTGGAAATGCAACTTCCTGTGTGCAAGAGCACGTCTGTGGGCAGGGAAAGAGATGAAACCTCGTCTTCAGCGGGCGAGAGCACTTTGACAGCTCCTGCCCACTGGAACCAGTGTTTGCTTTTGCCCGGCCAGAGTTGTTGCAGAAGCAAACAGTTATCTCCCAAGGGTGGGCACATTTGGAGAGAGCTGGAGCTGGAGCGGGCCCTGTGGGAGGAGGGGGGCGGGCCCCAGGGCCAATTATGTCTCCAGGTGGGGGGTGCACTGCCCCGTCCTTTAATTTACAAGGGCCTGTAAATTAAGAGGTTGTGGTTCCTGGAACCGAGAACAGCTTAGGAGGGGGCCCACCGCTTTTTAAAGAAAAGCCCCCATATAATTTTTTCAATGTAATCCTGGGGAGGCGGTGATCCTCAGGGTACAGGGGATACGCGCAGCCTCCGCATATTTCTGAAATATAGCCCCAGGGAGGTGGTGGTCCCCGGGGCTCCATAAGCCTCAGGAAGGGAGCCCTGTGAGAAACCCTTTTTTTCTATACAATGCACCCTGGATCTGGCTCACACAGGGGTTTTTTCCAAAAGCATCACAAGAGCCTGTGCTTAATTTTTATGGGGGGAATTTTCACCAAAGTCACGGATTGACTTCGATTTTTGGTGACATTTTTTACCTCTTTGGGACCCCACAACCAGAGCTAAGGGGTCAGGGTATTCCTACTAAGCCCTCCTATTTATTTTTTATTTTTTTACTATTTTTCTGGGACTCGGCTGTAAAGTCCACATTTGTAAAGCGCACAATCACCCGTAAGGGTCTCTAGGCGCTGGGGGCCGTCGGGAAGATTAAGCGAGCTATTGCCCAGAGTCACATGGTGCTGGGCTAATCTGCCGCCGGAGCCGGGGATCGAACCGTGATCCCCAGATTCCAGCGTCAGTCGCCCTGGCCGCGGCGCCACACCTCTCCCCAAGATGGCTGCCAACACTTCCTGCTTGAAATGTTGCTTTACAATCAGATCTCAGCATGAGATCAGGGGGGTCTTTTCTTTAATATCTCTCAAACTACTGAACGGAACAAAAAGTGTTCTTTCTGGACCAAGAGCTACCTTTTTGCCAAATTTGGTGAAATTCTGTCTAGCGGTTCCGGAGATAGATAGATAGATAGATAGATAGATAGATAGATAGATAGATAGATAGATAGATAGATAGATAGATAGATAGATAGATAGATAGATAGATAGATAGATAGATAGATAGATAGATAGATAGATAGATAGATAGATAGATAGATAGATAGATAGATAGATAGATAGATAGATAGATAGATAGATACTCTTGAAGGCCATTCCGCCTTAAAAACATTTTTGACCATTTCTTATTCATCTTTTTTTTTACTTACTCATTGTCCTAAGATTGGTTAATTAATTAAAATGGTGCCTGCGTCTTTTTTGTAGGCACATGTCAACACACAGTCGCTGTGGCCTCATTATCAGGTCTATTTTAAAAAATGTTTTTGGGCCATGGTGCACAGCATCGCTAAAAGTCACTTGTAACGCCAGTAGGTCTCAAAGAAGAGGCTTGTTGCCAATGCTTGTTTTGCAAGTGGTATCTTCTTACATGTAAACTTATAGCAGAAGCAAATAGGAAATGTTAAAAAAATTACTATAATCATAAAATCTTTATTCGGCTGATCAAACAGCCATAAAAGGATACAAACGGCACCATTATAAAACCATCACTAAAAATGTACATAATATAAAAGTCTATAAAACAGAGATGACCCACACAGTCATAACAGTATATCAATTAATCAGGTCTCAACCTCCAAGGCACCAAAGCAGCTCACAGAAAGGATAATACAGTAAAAATAGCACACTGATTGGGTAGAATCTGAAGATAAATCAAGGCTGGCTTTACTTGAAAGAAATTCAAAGACTTCAATAGGGGAATGTAAAAAACGCTTCCTGGGCCAGCTAAAATAGGAGCAAAACATTACAAAATGCAAGGTGTCCTGTGGAGACTTACTGTCGCAGCCGTAGGGCAACCTAGCATCAGGCACATCCCAGCCACATAGGGATGCCAAAAGATGATGAAGGGAATTAAACCTGAACCTGGCCAGGAGAAACCGACCTTCTTAAAGGTGGACCTGAGCAACTATGGCTAAATACTCTGCACAGTTTTCAGTAGCATTTGACCTTGCACCAAGGGTTTCTGTAGCTAATGCTGCTCTCTCTCCAAGATGGTTAGATCCATAAACAACCTTTTACCAAACCCGAGCTCTCGCATGGACAAAGAGTAGTCATCAAACATTTCAGACCTTTCTAGGGAGGCAAAAGCTGTTTTAACATAGATGATTCACTTTATTTTATTCACCCGATTATGGGCCAAGCAATCCACAAGGATCAGCCGATTTAACTTTAATTCTTTCCTGATCCAGACCGTGATCTCGCACAGTGGAGGACCTAAGGACACCACATCTGTCACTTACCTAGGCCAAGCTCTGACTGCACCGCAAACTGAGGTAGAAAGTGGTACCTGTACTATCGGACGTAAAAATGTATTCTTGAGTCTTATCCAAGTTTACGTAACTCTAAAATGATGGTGGTGCCTAAATAGTAGGGCTACGGTAGCCTTGCCCCATCCCCAACAGAATAAAATAAAACTAGAGTGATGGAGGTAATTTTAAACTCACCTCACTTTCACCCTCATTATTTCTGATCACTACTGTGAAAATCAGGTGTAGGAAAGCATAACTAAGACGCTATGATGATGCTTTTCACGTAACTATCGAAGCGGACAACCAAGATAAAGATAAAGATAAAAAACCCTTATTCACATGATAGTCGTAGGACGACTATCATGTGAATAAGGGTTTTTTAGACAGTTAGAACCCTAGACCGCGATAAAAACAAGACAAGTGATCCATTCTCCTTTGATGAACTGTCTATCGTTTGGAAGCCGAATGGATCTCAGCTTCTTTCTCCCCTGATTGATTATAAGCTTCTCCTTGACAATCCTGAGTGCCCAAACAATAAGGTGACCCAACAACACTCTAGGAGACAGGCGACCCCAGGACAGATGGGGAGGCTCTCCCTATTCAGGGATAACATTCTTTCAGCCAACTTGATTTCTTTGGATACCACCCCCACGGCGCGATTAAGAAAACGCTCTATGGTGGAAACTTGAGGGGAAGCAGGAGGGGTGAAGCTTTGGAGGAAGACCCATTCTTTTTCCAATGCTTGTGGAGCCCTTACCTACCATCAAAGCCCTCCTACCCACACAAAAAAAAGAGGGAATTACCCATCTCAAACAGACACTACTGTATCAATACAACCTCCCCCATAACAAGAACACAGTCCAACATGGGCCCCACAAGAATCTAAAAACTGTTAGACTCTGGCAAAAGTCACAATGCAGGTGGCTGGCTTGAACTAAAGGTCATGTAATTCAGGTAACAGGTGGGACAAAGAGAAGCCCATCTTTACAGATGCCAAGATTCAGGACAGAAAGTCCTTCACGGCAAACACGTCTGTTCTTCAGTGGCTGGAAATGTGAGCCAAGAGGGTGGCCGGACCTCACTTCTTCGAGTCACTGAAGGGTGCAGGACGGGCTTTCCCTTTACTCCAGACTTTGACCTGGCGTGGCCTGCATGCATCCCACGCGGCGGAGTGGAAACAAGCGCTTTATAGCACTATGGCGGCATTACAGGAAGCGCACCCCTCCTTGCTTTAGTGCAATCTGGGGATAAAAGTCCCACTAGTCCAGGCAAACAACCACAGAAGGCACACTGCGTACCGCACCGCAGGATGGTAACAAGCGCTTTATAGGGCTATGGTGGCATTTTGGGAAAGCTGTCCAGCCTTTTCAGATTCGCTATCCAGGGGTGCGGAAGGGAAACGTGCCATGTGAAGTAGAGGGTTGGACCGCCAAGCTCTCGGGGTTGGACAGGAAAGCTGGGTCACCCTGTGCAGGGGATGGAGGTGGCAACAGTTCTGTTCACAGGAGCCCCTGTGCTGGGCTTGGACCAGGTGCTCAGTAGAATATCTGTTAATGCCTCATTAAATGGGTAGCCAGGGTTCTGAGGTGGAGACATCATTCTGCAGCATCTCCGTCAAGACATTGGTCTTGACTGCCACAGTAGGAAAGTGCAGGTCTAAGACCAGCGCAGCCATAAACACCATCATTTATTTATTTGCAAGTGAAGCCCCCTCCTCCGTAGCCAGGTTAGGGGGAGACACCATGCCAGGCTCTGGGGAGGTGTACAAGCTGCTGGCATCACCCAGGTCCCCGTACCAGCCCATTTCCTCTTTGAAAATCGGGATTTCTAAAGGGTCCTGCTGCCCCTACCAATTCTCATCCAATCCTAGACCTTCAGAATAAGGGACAGGATGAGGCATGGAGCCCAATGGCTCCATCGGCACCGGTCTCGGTGGATGTTCAGCCAGCTCTGTGTCATCTGGAATAAGGATGGTGAAACGTCGCCGATGGGCGCCGGCATCGCCGAGGGTCTCGATGTCAGTGGTGGCTACTATGGTGCAGGGGCTGCGGGTTAGGCGGGGGGCGGGAGGGAGTGTTTAAAAAAAAAAACAATTACCTGTCCGCTGCCACCTCTCCTCCGTTCTTCTTCTGTGGACAACGCAGGAACAGGAAGCGCAAAGGCTTCCAGGCTCCGCTAGCCAATCACGACGCTGCTAATAGAAGTGAATCCCAAACAGTAATTTCCCTATGTGATAGTCTGAATATGGTGGCGAGACAAAAGTTTTTATTTCACCTCTCCTGGACATAATTCTAAGAGGACCATCTTTAATCAAATCATTCACGTCTTAACATGAACAATGTATGCAATTCAGCATTATCCACATTCAGCAAAGAACACTCTACACAAACAGCATTTGCCCATCTCAAATTCCAGCACTAGCCAACACAGCCACATGTCCTCTGTTCTCATTAGTATTCTCTCGCAGTCGTAAGTACTCCTTTGATTTCTCCCAGGTGGATGAAAACAGCCTCACATCATCTCCTTCCTGCCTCCCTCCAGACCCATGTTATCAGCTGCCTCTAGACTATCTGGCACTGAATGCTTCTGCACTTTAAGGTCAGCTAATTTCCTTCATCCATTTCATTCTAAAGTATTTCTTTTGCCGTGTGGCTATCATTCTTCTTCACCTGGCTCGCAATGGTATAAAAAGTCGTTAGTGGCAATTTCAGCAGTATGATGGATTATGATTATGAATCGTTTAAAAAAACACAACTTGCCATCTTTATGCTTGAAGATAAAAGTAGGCTATCAATCTTGATGTGATTGTAGGTAGCCAAGTTACCAGTGTGCACGTTATGAATTTTCTATCCAAGACTATATTTAACAATTTCTTTAGGTAAAGGAGACGACAACAGAGCCCTCAAAGCCCGACAAGACACCAACACAATGCAATGTCCCAGTTCACACTAGGCACCGCTGCTCCATACAGATGCTTGTGCCAGTGCTTCTTAGGCATAACCAAATTAAAAAGATGAACCTTTGTCTCAAGCTAGCTGGGCAGTTAATAAGAAAGAGAAGCTCAACCCAGAGAAAGGCATATGCAAGGCTCCTGGCTTTACGTTTACATGTGGATTTTTACACATAAAAAGGAGGCAAACAATGTGTTTCTTGCATGTATTTACGCTTATACGTCTCCCTGGGCTGCATGGGGAGAGTTGAGGAAAACAAAACGTACATCTGCATACATTTTAGAATAAAATTGTGTATTTCCAGCCTCATCCAAGAACGGCTGACAAGTTGCGCACCCTGCAGCCTGACTAACTCTTTCCTGCAATAGTGGGTGGGTGCAGACTGGAAGATACACTTACATTCTAAATTGTGCAGAAACGTAGATTTTGTTTTCTTTAACACTCCCCATATATACCTGTTGTAAATTCTTAAAATCTATATCTAAGTTTTGTTTTCGTCAACTTGTGCACGTGAGAAATAGCCCAAATATTTACGACAGGAAAAGATAATCATCATGATTGAGTGACAATTTGATTGTATGTGGGCCCTTGCTCTGCAGGCAGATACTCGGTCCTCCACAGACGCCCAACGTTGGCCAGAGGGCAGACTTTTGCAAGTCTCTTTGGGAGTCTGTAGGGGAAGAAGCATTACAATACAGCAGTTGCTACAACGCGTTTAATTGGGCATTATTGTAATTTTTTGTACAACTAAAATTAGAAAAATACCAGCTGCAGTTGCCCTGCGACCTCCTTCCCACAACCCAGCAGCCCACAAAACATAAAATGCTGATACAGATAAAGTAAAAAATAAGTATAGGCCAGTAAAGATAAATAAAAATACCAGTAAACCGAGAGCTTTGCCATATGCCATCAGGAAGAAGAAGAAACCCAGCATATTTTCCTTTTTCAATGATCAAACTTACACTTACTATCAAAATGATATTCTCACAAATTGATGACTTACCAGATGTTCCTTACACCAGACTGGTGTAAGGAAGTTGGGGTGTCTGGTTTCAAAAGTCTGGCGTGCTTACATCCCTCTTTAAAGCCACAACGCTTTGTAAACGAAGTTCCAAAGCAACGGCATGCTGCGAACAGACAGAAGATTAATTAGAAGTGTTGTGGTGGGAAATAAAGATTATACTTTCTCTTCCCGAACAACAGATTTCAGTTTTCGATCAACAATTTTCCTCTCAATCATCCAGCTATCCTGATTGGGATTACTTTAACTTGTATTCTTTGAAGCACTGTGGACGTTACATAACCAGCATTAGTAAAGCCAATAGGTTTGGCTTCAATGTGCTAATGCATGCAAAAACTCACACAGGTTATTTGTGCCCTGTGGCTCTGGAAACGGCCTCTTTCTGTGCCTCCTGTGTCTATTTTTTTTATTCTCCAAGCCTGCAGTGCTGAATTATACCGACACTGTAAAATTCATCCTTGGTGCAACAAAATCAAGAGAGTGGAAAAACGTGGAGCAAAAATCACATTTAGGTGCAAAAGGACTTTTAGGCACAAAATGACTTCAACAGAGCAACTTCAGCAGGCGAGTGGAAACAACTGGGTGCAAAAGCACATTTTGGTGCAAATCAACTAGAGAGTGGTAACACTTTTAGAGCCAAAACATATAGTGTACAGTCAGGTACAACATTTGTATTGGTACAACATCAGCAGGAGTGTGGATCATACATAGGTGTAAAATGGCACAGTACATGAAGATTGCACTAGTAAGAAGTCACAGTATGTGTAAAAAAAAGTCTACTTAACTATGTATGACACCAAATTTTGTTGACAGCATAGTGGGGCAAATTCATCACTGACACAACAATCACGAGTGCTGATCCTCTGCTTTGTCCTCTGCTTCCTGGTGGACCAGGTCTTCTGTACAGTGGTCCATAGTGTCTCATCACCTTCGGGGTGAGGGGTACCAGGCAGACAGGTGCTACTGGGACCCAACCATTCGTGGTTGAGATTATTTGACACTCGTGTATACACATCGGGCCCACTATGGCTCTGCAAACTGGACCAACTCCAGCCCTTTCTATGCTTCATTTTAAGAGCAGCAAGGGCAGGCAGTTTAAGGCTGCTTGGGAAAGTAGCTTTGGGGCAAGAGCTCAGAACTGAACAGTCAACAGACACAATAACCATGTTTTACCCAGTGCTTATCTTTTATGTTAAAAGTAAGTACATGGCAGAACTAAAGACAACCCATTTCACTGGAAACAACATACAGGGTTGAATACAAAGGGGCAGATGTATCAAACTAATTTTTTGTCGAAAACGCTGCAATTCGCAAAACAGCAGCGTTTGCAACAAAAAAAAATAATCGGGAAATGCTTTGTATTTATGAAATCGCATCGCAAAATTAAGGAATCACAAAATTTGCGATCCCTTAACTTTGCGTCAGCATTTAAGGAATAGCAAATTGCGATTCCTTAAATGCTATGTATGAAGCACCCAAGTTGTGCGATTCCTAATTAAGAAATCGCAAATTACCACCAACTTGAGGTTGGTGGTAATTTGCGATTTTTTTCACAACTGCACTTTTTGCCATTTGTGAAGGTGCCATCTGGCGCACATACATGCCCGCCATATGCGCACACATGTAAATTTCAGGGGTGCATTAGAGTGTCCTTATGACACCCTAGCACCCTTGAAATTAGTCTCAATTTGCGATTCGCAAATTGAGAATCATTTCCCATTCATTCCTATGGGCCTCCTGGCCCATAGAAATGAAAGGGAAATAATTCCTTAATTGCGAATTCGCAATTTGCTATTAGCAAATAAGGAATATTAGAAATCGCAAAAAAATTGCGATTTTTTAGATACATACCATTTTGCAATGCTCAAATAGCGATTCTCAATATTCGCTATTTGAGAATCGCAAATAGGTATTTTGATACATCTGCCCCCAAGTCACGATTAGCAGTGAGGTAGTACATCTCCTTCATTCCTGTATCCCAGAACTATCTCCCTCCCATCCTCTCTCTATTGTAAAAACCCTGTATCTATAGTCCCAAAACAGACTACAGCCTTACGGAAGGATTAGGCACAGGTACAAATCGTTTAAACACTCTCACAGGTAACTTGTGCAACTTTAAATCAATGTCTCTTTTAAACCTCTGAGCACAAAAATGTTAAGGTCCACATTCAGTCATTGAATCAGGCTAAGTCCCTCATTTTAACTCCGGGCTTTTGCAGCAATTTGGGCTGTGAGGGCAGAAAGGGATCAGGCTTCCGCCCTCAAGGCAGCTGCTCTTCTCTTGAGTTGCCCACGCTGGCAACCTCACTCTGGATGGTATTTGTTGGGGGTGCAATCGGTGAAGCAGGACTGTGCAGTGACACACCTACACCTAAGGAAGTTGTATCTGTGATGGCATTAATGATGCTTCATATTATTCTGCAATGTTAGTACTTCCTTTCAGGCTTCTAATGCCATGCTAGTTTATAGAGTAATGTGTATCAATCAATCAATCAATCAATCAGAGTACATGTAAAGTGCACTACTTACCCGTGAGGGTCTCAAGGCGCTGAGGGGAGGGGGTGCCGCTACTGCTCAAAGAGCCAGGTCTTGAGGAGTCTTCTGAAGGCGACTAGGTCTTGGGTCTGCCGTAGGTGGGTTGGGACGGTGTTCCAGGTCTTGGCGGCGAGGTAGGAAAAGGATCTGCCGTCAGAGGTTGTTCGTTGGATGCAGGGGAACTGTGGTCGGGGTCCGGGCGGTCTGTAGATGAACGTTCCTCTGAGGCACAGGGAGGGGGAGACACTGGCACAGAAGCAAGGACGGAGGAGACTTACAAGCGGCAGCATTAGCAGGGGCACACAGTCGGAGCTGTGTGGAGGGGGAGCGACCTACCAGGAGGGTCAGGGGTCGCTCCCCTTAAGTGACTATGTCAGTGACAACATCCAACTAAGTCACTTTAACTTTTGGTTTTGGCAGCGAATTTCTAAGGTTTTTTTAAACAAATATAAATCTATTTATCACACCTAACAATAACGTTACTTTAAACTTTTTTTTCCTGTGGATTTCTAGGTTTTTTTCCCCGTAAAGTAATATTTTACTACTATACCTGAAGCCAACCCCCACAACGTATGACATTCGGCCATGAGCAGTGGGGCGGTTTGTCCGCAGGGCCTAGCCTGCCACCATGCCGTATAGAAAATCTCCCACAGGCAGCCATCCCCACAATGTGCATGGCCTTTGGCACTGTGGCCTACCCACCTGGAGCTAGCCAACGCTAACCCCTACACCTCCGGCAGGCAGCCAACCTCACCCTGCGCACAACCTTTCGTCGTGTGTGGAGTTGGCCAAGGGCCTAGATTGCAGCCAGTTCTCGCGTTCTACTCCCGAAGGAAGCCACTGGGAGCGAGCTAATCCCATGCCATGCACAACCCTGGGCTGTGTTTGTTTAAAAGGGCATGGGGTCTGTACAACCTCCCTCCCCGAGCCTTATCAGCCGTTGGAACCACATCCCACGGGTCAAAGACAATTAAAAAGTGGAGAGGGCCAAATTTAATATAAACGGGGAGGGGATGCGCCCCTCCTTTCCAAGCTTTAAAAGGCTCCGGGGACCCATCCATTATTTTTTGCATTAGTGTTAAATTATAAGGTGAAAACAATTAAGTTCTCCTCAAATAATTCCATGGCACTAAATTTGTTTTTAAAACCTGCAATAGCCAACTCAATTGCAAACATCGATCTTCAATGATTCAGGGCATTTTGAAGCATAGACCTGTCATTTTGTATTATACCAAATGCAGACAAAACAACATTATTCAATTAATAAAGATGACTTGATCGTGTAGTCATGCCATTGTCCACAACAGCTAATGCCTTTTCCAAATTTGCTGTATCAATCTGTCTCAATAATCCAGCAGCTCCTTGTTGAGAACTTTCCAAAGTTCATTGTAAGTTGCATAAATACAAAGTTTAGAATGAGGAGAACTGGGACCAAACAAACAATCATGTAAATTCATTTTATCTACAGGGAGGGATAAGTGATCATTAACTGCTGACAAGGTGAAATGTTGTACAACTATTGCTGGCACAACTTCCCTACACTGTATGTAGGAACTACCCAGAGTATTGTGACTGAATATACTGGTGGTCTTGCCTGCTTGCTTTAAACACCTTGAAAGAGTTTTAAAAACGGGCCTTGCATCGATTGGCATCCACTGGAGCCTCTGAAACAGAAAGTGAAGAATCATATGTTCCATTCTGCACCATTTCAGTAAGCTATGCTTCCCTGAAATTAATAAGCTGTTGCAGTTATCGAATTTTGCAAAAAAGGGAATTTTTGGTGTATTTAAATGTTTAACATTGGCCAACCCAAGACATGTAGTCTGTTTTGTTTTAAAAGATGATTTAATGGGGGGCGTGGCTACGATGGCAGCCTGAACGGACGTGCTTTGTGAGGCTCCCCGGCCCAATGCCCCATAGCACGGTGTACACTGCAGAAATCCCCCCAGAACCCAGCTTAAACTTGCATCGCTGGGTGGCACCCCACCGCAACACCCCCCTGGCCGAAATCCGGACCGGCGGAGGACACCGTCGCCCCATTGCGCCCGCTGCTGCTGAGACCGAGGTGACCGGCGCAATGGCGGCGCGGAGCTGAAGCTGTCCGGCGGGACCGGAGGAGAGAGAGCGGTCTGCGGTCCTACGGCGCTACCCCACCAGAGCCGGTGAGAGACACTCTGATCCCGGCGGCGGCTGCGCGACCAGCGCCTGGCGCCCTCTGCACTCGGGGACCGCGCGAGGATCCGGCGGGTCCCCGCAACTCTAGCCCCCGGTCCGGGCCTACACCGTGACCGGACGGGACCCCTCCCTGGTGAGTCCGGTCCAACCAAAGCTGCCGCGCCTCACCTGCCGACCACACACAGCCGGCACCTAGCTCCGACCCCCCCCCGCCTGGAGCTCCGAGTCGAGGGAGAGCCTCGCCCCGGGGCTGGAACACCACCCGCCGCTACTGCCCCCCCTGCGGGGACAGCGCCATACCAGAGGCCCCGGCGCAGGGCCTGTCTTTGCTGCGACCTCGCTCTGAAACACCTGGGCCCTCCTGCGCCGCGGCCCCGGCCTGCTACCTCTGGCCCCCTGTGGACTGGGAGCCACGTGGGACCACTACAGGGATTCAATCACACGGGACCCTGCTTTGCCACTACGGTCCCCCAACTCCAGCTTGAGGACACTCCTGCGTTGCTCTGCCAGACCACGCTGCACACGTTCAGGAAGCAAACACCTCTGAGGCTTCTAGAGAGACAGACGGCATCCCTGGCACCGGAGCACGGCGGACGGCCGGCCTGCTGCCCTACTCCCCGGCTTGGGGCCTGCTCACGCCTGAGGGACCGGCGCTCCTAGCGCTCACAGCAGCTCTTGCTCGTCGACCGCCCTCACCAGCAGGGTTCCCCTGACTCCGAGGGGTCATCGGTGCCCCACCTTCAGGGAACTGACCTCACCTGATTTGATCCCCACACTACCGGCGGGAGCCTGACCTTCCTGCCCGTGGTTGAATGCTCGTTTCTCCCGGCGCGCCCACCCTGGGTACCCTGTGGGTCTTTCCCACGGAACCGCATCCGGCCTCTATCTCCCGACTACAACGCTCTAGGCGACAGACTGCCGGAGCGCTACATCCCGCTCCAGAAGCCATCTGCGCGACCCCGCCGGAGTGACCGCCAGGCCTTGCGGACTCTGCATCTCACACCAAAGGAGCGCTACCTGAGTCCCTCTTGCCCCCCCAGTCCGGTTCTACGAGTTCCTAACTTTGACATCATGGCGCACTCCAGCCGCAAAGGGACTCGGAACATCGTGGACCTCTTGAGCAAAAATGCACCGAAAGTGGAGAAGTCACAAACAGCGGCCTCCCCGAAGCCCCAAGCAAGCCCCCGGGGACAGGAAGAGGACAATGCCCCCATCACTAAAGCCTTCCTGGCCTCCCTCTTCAATACCCTGAGGGAGGATTTTCAAACCCTGAAACAAGAACTGACGGGGGAGCAACGGGAACTGCGCCGAGACCTGGACGGCCTGGGCGAGCGAGTAGCCTCGGTGGAGGAGTCGGACCAGTCACGCAGCATGGAGGTGGAGAGGCTACAGCAAGAGATCCTTCGACTCCAGGACCAACAAGTAGACTTGCAATCGCACTCAGAGGACCTTGAGAACCGCTCCCGGCGGAACAACATACGGGTCCGTGGAGTCCCGTTGAAAGCAGTGAAGAATGACCTGGTTGCCTACTTGCAAGCTCTGTTCCGGGAGATTTTGGGCGAACCTCAGGATTTTGAGATACGAATCGACAGGGCGCACAGGGTTGGCCTGGCGCGCCGGGAGTCAGCCCCTCCACCGGATATTCTGGCTTTCCTACCGGATTTTCCCCTCAAGGAACGCATTCTACGGGAGGCCCGCAGGGCACAGCCTATCCGGTTCCGCGACGAACCCGTGGCTCTTTTCCAGGACCTTTCTCCCATCACTCTACAGAAGCGTAAGTCCTTCCGGATAGCAACAAACTTCTTGAGAGACAATGGGGTACCCTACTCCTGGGGCCATCCGTTCCGCCTGATCTTTAAGTGGAATGGCTCACTCCATCAGCTCAGATCGCTCCGCGACACTTGTGCCCTACTGAACATTGAAATGCCAGAGGGGTCCGAATCCAGAGACGCATCCCCACGTAGATCACAGGATGACTCGTCACAGCGGCCGAGGGACAGCTGGCAAACAGTGCGACGAAGACGCTCCCCGAGACGCGTCCCGAAACCGGACCCTGCCACGGTCGCTCAAGAACGACAGGCGGCTGTGCAAGAAGTGGCGGACAACACTGCAACAGATCTGTAAGACTAAGTATGCTTGGGGGTTTTCTTTTACGCTGTAATAACCTGGGGCGACAGGTCGGGGGGCCGCTAATTCGGCCGCTACCATGGTACCCCTTCTATTGACTTTCTACGGACCTGTGTCATACACAATTAGGCCCGAGACTCTGACTAGTTCCAGTTTTGGGGTTTGTTCTGGGGAGGAGGGAGGGGCGGAAGGGGGGGGGGGGGTGGGCTCTGTTGATCTTGCGGGGGCACATCTTGTTGGGGTTAGGGAGGTTCTCTCGGGACGGGGGGAGAGAGGGGCTGTGGGGGGGTACGAGGTTGCGGGCAGGGCAGGGTGGGGGACGAGGGCGGGGACCAGTATGCCAAGGGACTCCTACAGGTTTCAGATGTTGACTACGGCATGTCGAGCACGACTGCGCTACACGATGCTAAGCTTAGGTCTCTTCGAACTCTCCCAATATGACTGATACACTCAAGGTACTATCTCTCAATGTAAAGGGACTCAACAATCCAATTAAACGTAGAGCTGTTATCTCATACCTCGAACACTCGGAGGCTGATGTCTGCTTATTGCAGGAAACCCACCTCCTGATTAAAGATCTGCACAGAATGCGCTCCCGGGCTTTTCCTCAACAGTACTTTTCCTCTCTCCCGTCTAAGAAAGCTGGGGTGGCCATCCTAGTATCCCGACGTTTCAGAGGCCGGGTGGGAACCAAGGTAGGGGAGATTAAGGGACGCCTCCTGGCCTACTCCTTCCACATAGGGAATAGTGCGCTGACAATAGGCACCATCTATGCTCCCAACACGGGTCAGGAACTATTCCTGAAAACTGCACTCTCCGAGGCACTACAGTCACCTCCCTCTCAGCTACTCATTGGGGGGGACCTCAATCTGGTCATGGACACAAATAAAGACAGGTCTGGGCACCGCTATGGAGATACCGGCGCACTCTCGGAGGCGGGTAGGTCCTGGCTGCTGGAGAGGGGCGTTCTTGATCTCTGGAGGGCGGCACACCCCAACACAGAGCGCTTCACCTTCTACTCCCATGTACACCATACATACGCGCGTCTAGATCACTTCTTAGGCTCTTCGGAGCTGCACCCTCATATCACCGACGTTTCCATTGTCCCGGCAGCCCTTTCAGACCACGACGCGGTGGAGCTGACACTCCGTATACCCAAGGTGCCACGCACTCCTGGCTATTGGCGACTCAATGAACCCATATTGCAGAGGCCGGCCGTTGTTCGACAAATCCATAAATGCATCTCGGACTATCTCGCCACCAATGACACCCCAGCTATCTCAGTGTCGACTCTCTGGGGGGCCTTGAAGGCAGTAGTCAGGGGGGAGCTGATCGCCATCGCAGCTGCTGACGCCAAGATCCGCAAAGAAAAGAGAGCTGACCTCTCAGCACAAGTAGCCGAACTTGAAAGAATTCATAGCCGCACCTGCGCCCCGAGGATCTGGCGTCAGCTGAAGGCCGCAAGGGCTCAACTGGCCGGCATCGATACAGACAGAGCGGAATTTGCCGCTCTTCGCCTCCGCCATACGTACTACGTAGGAGGTAACCGCACCGGACGCCTTCTTGCCAGTGCCTTAAAAGCCAAAACTCACCGCTCAAAAATCACCACTCTCCTGGACGACTCCGGTACCACACTCACCGAAGACGCACAAGTGGCTAACGCCTTCCGCTCCTTTTACGCCTCCCTGTATAGCGAGGACAGTGTCTCGCCGACCGACATTGACGCATACTTGCAATCGGCGGACATTACACCGTTATGCCCAGCGACAACGGAAGCCTTAGATGCTCCCATTCGCCCTGATGAGGTCCTGGCCGCCATCTCGCGCCTCCGTCCGCTCAAATCACCAGGCCCTGATGGTTTTTCCTCAGGCTTTTACAAGCTCTTTGGCCACGTACTAGCTCCGGTACTCACGAGATTGTTTAATTCTTTCGAGGGCCCGAGCTCCATTCCGCCGGACATGCTGGCAGCTGACATAGTGGTGTTGCCCAAACCGGGCAAACCCACGACGCACTGCTCTGCGTTCCGTCCAATCTCCTTACTTAACTTAGATTTAAAGCTCTTCACAGGGGTGCTGGCGGCCCGCTTGGGCCCCTGTCTACCGGGTATCCTCGAGCCGGATCAGTCGGGCTTTGTCCCGAACCGCCAATGCAGTGATAACACTAAACGATTGATGCACCTCGTGGATAAATCTCACTTTCAGGTCTCGGACTCGGTGCTTCTAGCCGTCGATGCGGAAAAGGCATTCGACCGTGTCGACTGGACCTACTTACAAAAAGTCCTGCAGCGGTACCAACTGGGCGACCGGTTTCAGGCCTGGATCGCGAGCTGCTACCACCACCCTATGGCCCGGGTCCGGCTGGGCGGCCTAAAGTCGGACCCCTTCGAAATACAACGAGGCACGCGTCAGGGGTGCCCCCTTTCGCCCCTTTTATTCGCCCTGTACGTGGAACCCCTGGCGCAGAAAATTCGAGACAATCCTCGCATTGGTGGTATCTCATTCGGCCATGAACCCCACGTGGTGGGGCTATACGCCGATGACATCATCGCTGCTCTGGACCGACCGTCCAGCTCTATACCTGCTTTCCTGGAGGAATTGGAGAGCTTCGGAGCGGTGTCGGGCTTCAAAATCAACAGGGGGAAATCCTTGATCTTGCCCCTGGGCAAGAACGCCCTTCCTAACACCCCACCACCTGATTTTGGCTGCGACTTACAAACCTCCGCGCAGCTTCCATACCTAGGGATCACTCTTACTGCTTCCACGGACTCAACGGTGACCCTTAATTATAAATCACTTGTCTCCCAAATTCGAGCCGACCTCGCGCGATGGTCAAAACAACCCCTCTCCATGCTGGGCCGCATAGCGGCAATAAAAATGTCAGCCTTGCCCAAGATCTTGTACATTTTCCAGACCCTCCCAGTAATGCCGCCGCCAGGTGCGATTGCTGAATTGCAAAATGCCTTCCACCAGTTCATCTGGGAAAAGAAACGCGCACGTCTGCATAAACAGGTGGCGCACAGACGTATTGATGAGGGAGGCCTCGGGATCCCTGATCTCAGGCAATATTTTCAGGCCTCGCAGCTCCGCTACTTGGTGGAATGGTACAGGCCTGAGTCAGAAAAGAGGTGGCTCTTTCAAGACAGAGCGATGGCTCAGACATCGCTGTGGAAGATCCCATTTCTTGCCCGCCGGCATAGACCGCGATACCTTCTTAAATCTCCGGTTACTCGCACCATCATGAAGACCTGGGACACGGTAGCGGTCAAACGGGGCCTGACAACTTTCCCATCCCCGCTCACTCCGCTCTTTGATAACCCGGAATTTCTGCCGGGCGCCGATCCCCGTGCCTTTCTACAATGGCGGAACACGGACTGCCGCTCGGCCGGCCATCTCTTTGACTTAGAGGGCTTCCTCCCCCTTGCCGAGATCACACACGGCTACGGAGTGAATAAACCTCACATGTTCCAATACTTCCAGCTTCGTCACTGGCTTCTACACCCGGATCGCGCTCCCCTAGTCGCTCGACCGATGACGCAGTTTGAGAAATGGCTGATTACGAAGGACTCGGATAGGCACCTTATATCGGACCTTTACAAAATGTTATCCCCCGCGGCCGGCCCGGTTAAAACAGCGGGGCAGAGGCGCTGGGAATCGGAGCTCGGAAGGACACTTTCGCCCAAGGAATGGGGGTTCGTATACCATAGAGCGGCACACACCACTCGTAATACTAGCGCCAGGGAGTCGGCGGTGAAACTGGCCATCTACTGGCACCTTACCCCGACAAGACTCAATCAGGGCAATCCTCTTCGAAGCGCTCTGTGTTGGAGGGGCTGCGGTGAAAGGGGCACTCTGACCCATCTCCTGTGGGAATGCAACGCTCTGCAAGGGTACTGGAAAGCGGTATTAGACGATATTGACTCCACCTTTGAAACTGAAATCCCGCGCTTTCCTGCATACACTATCCTAGGGCTACCCAACGCACTCACATTTCCCTTAAAGTCACTACGTGGCAAACAGATGGGCATTGCCATGCAGGCAGCGTCACAACACGTTCTGTCACTATGGGGCTCCACCACATTACCCACCCACACTGGCTGGTTACACAAATTGTGGTTCACACTGGGCATGGAGCGCATCCAAGCCACACTCACACATTCGACTGACTCCTTCCAGAAGACCTGGCAACCGCTCCTGTCCCTCTTATCCAGGGAATTTCACGAAATCACATGCCCAAAATATCTTCGCATTCTACGGCTCACGACACCACCGCAGAACCCGCCACAAACTTAGACACCTTGCTACACACTAGCCCGAGAGTGAACTCAGGGAGACTCCGAACTATTGGCATACTGGCCGGGGTGGGGGGAGGGGGGGAGGGGCGGTTGGGTGAAGGGTGGGGGGTTGAGTTTTTCCTTCTGTTTTGTTTGGTTGTAATTCCCACATGGCATCTTCACCTAAATGTCGGCAATGCAATATTGTGTAGGCGTGATTTATATGCTTCTTGGTTGCCTCTCAGAGAAGACGTGCCTGTCTGTCTCGCTCGCTACATAAACCTACTGCATGCTATTCGCCTTACTATGCCTGTTTTTCTTGCTCTTAAACTCAATAAAACAAATTTGAAATTAAAAGATGATTTAATGAGGGATCAGACGAGCCCTAAATAAGGTATCAGTGTCCTGGACCCGCCAGTGTTGTGTACCCCAAATAGATTTAAGCTCAATATTATGCTTCCAATACTCATAACCCTGTAAGGCTAGTTGTGAAATAAATGAGTCAGAATAAATCAATTTAGTTTGTGTGAGCATATTTTTCTTCGGAGGAAAAGGCGAAAGCTTATGACAATATGAAACAGGGTCTGTAGGGACATGAACAGAAAAATAAGGGAACTTCTTCAAATACGTTTAAGAACTACCTACATGTGGTTTCAAGCAGTGTTCCCACTGCATATAACTAAAAACACCACATGGAGTACTAGCTCTGTGTAAACAGTGATATGCATAATGATGGTACCAAAACATTTTCACCCTAATTTGCAGAACTCAAATACAAATCCTCATTTTCAAATACTGAGCATGATTCTAATTCAGATAGCATATTAGAAACAGCGGTAACATCCCATTCATCAGAAATTAAACCCAGGGTAATAAAATTATCCATAGCAACTTTAAAGACATAAGGAATTTGCAAGGTCTCTGTAGGATCAAAAATGTGATAGGGAACTGTAATCCAAACAATGCCATAATTGACAGGGAAAGGAGTAATGTTCACCAGGGACAAGTCTCTACGGACCTTATCTAAAGAAGAATGGGGCGTAAGCACCTTAGCTACACGTTCTAGTGAAGTATGGTCTGGGAGATGGTGTCCATTCAACAGCAGAAAGAAAACTGCAATGAATGCAATACAGAGAAAGAGAAAAAATAATTAAATGAAAATCCAACAGTAGGCCCATAGAGGAATCAGGTAAGTCTGTTTAACCCCTTGGCCGCGGCGGTAATTCTGCAGCGGCGCTGGGGGGGAGGAGGGCCGCGCGGCGCCACCATGCTGGTGACGGAACCACTCCGTCACCAGCCATGGGCGCGCTGTGCTTTCGACGGAGTGGTTCCGTCACGGCCCCGCCCGCTCAATGGAACGCTCAGCGCAGGCGCGGAATTAATGCCACACAGGCGCGGCGGCCAGGCCGTGACGGAACCACTCTGTCACCAGCACAGCACGTCCGTGGCTGGTGACGGAGTGGTTTCGTCACCAGCATTCAAGGGGTTGAGGCAAAAGAACAGTGCATGTGCACTATGAAAAGAAGTATGCGAAGAGTCTGAAATAAAATCATCAATGTTAAGAAAACAACCAGCAGCAGTTTGAATAAAAACAGGGACCTCATCAGGCAAAGGAGAGCAGGTAGGTATCTCCAAAGGCAGTAAGTAGTATATAATTTCATTGCAAGGAGCAACAGTAGAAAATGGTAAAAACTCATGTTAGAAACACATCCTGTGTTTCCATCATTAATTAGAATGATTGAAAATTCAGGATCTGAAGACCCAAGCTGGGGTGTAGAAAGATCAGGACTAGTTAGTGCACATAGAGGGATTTCATGCAGGGTAGGGAGAGGTGAGAAGGAACTACCAAGAACCTCCTGTGGCCTACTATGGGGAACTGACCACATGTTTAACTTAATCAAATGCAAGGACGGGCACCGGTGCACAGTAGGACAGGCCAAACTTTTTTTTACCTGCAATCTTCTCTGGTACTAGATTCCCAACTTTAGGAATCCAGCCAGAAACCACTGATTGCTCCATCACTGTATCAGTGGCAGAACATTTAGAATTTTAATTTGAGTACCCATCTCAGAAGTCATGGTTATTCCTGTAAGTACGTGAACCATTCATTGGTATCAAAGGGCGCGTCCGCCAGAGTTATTAAGACCTGGAAAAAATATTTGGACCTCAAGTAATACTTTCTGGGGAGTTCTACCACTCAACGATTAAATTATTAATTATTAATGCTCAGGTGATGAATCCAACTCTCAGGTGATGAATCCAACTACGACCTGAACCTAATACTCCAGCTGTTAAGAACTGCTTTAAGTCTCGGTTCTTCGGTTCCACTTTCGAATTTCCCTCAGGTTGACAGGGGAAGAAATAATGCACAGCAACACTCAGGGTGCCAATTGTATCCAGGAATCCCTTAGAGGCAAAGACCAGTCCCTGGACAGAGTGGCATGCTGCCACTGCACATGTACTGATTAAGACTTACTAATCGTTAATAACAGTGCAAGCATCAACCGATTGCTGTGGCCACACCCATAGAATTTCAGAACAAGAATCATAAGCCACCACATAAGTTTAAAGCCACTGGGGTGGGCCACAATGATCGAAATAGATGCACTGTAATGGATTATTTGAAACTAACAGAGGTGTCTGCGGCGGGCGAGTAATGGTGGAACTTTTAGTTGTTGAACAATGTCAGATCAAAGGAGAATATTTTTTAGTCTGTTTATAAACACCCTGCTTTCAGTAGTGTTTCTGTAATAAAGAAACAGCAGCTGCCACCCCAGCATCAGCAGATGCCAATCCCTCATGAGCAGCTATTATTATCTACAACCTGCAGTCCCAGTTGGGTATCCCTTGATCACCCACATCGAGAATGCAAGCAAAGTGAATATTGTGAGGACTCAATAGAGGAGAGGAGATTTTTGCTGAGCAGACTTTAGGTAGGGGCAGCTACTTATATAGTCTGAACAGTCACCTTGGCAGCTTAATCGTCCAACAAATTCCCTGCAACGTGCATTCCAACACGTTGATGACTCAATATGTGGATCACATAAGCCTGTGGCAAAGCATCCTTCAGACCCGCCTCCTTCCCTCAGAGAAGTTTATGCTTGGTAGAGTAACCTTTAGAACACCTGAATCCATTCAAGCCTCAACAAGATAAATTATCATTAAAGGACTGAACACAGTAATAGGAACCATATACCATAAGTGTAGGGAATTCTGAATCTGTATTCTGAAATGCCAGAGTCAAAGCTTTCAATCCAGCAGATGAGCGGGAGAGCATGTGAAGTTTGCGAATATGTTTTTATGCCTGAAATACACCATCTTTCATGACACCTTTTACTGCAGCACATGCAGCAGAGTACTTGTACATAGTTCAGCCCATCCCACGGTTGGTACTATCAGTATAGATTAAGAAATCATACTGATCGAGAGCCAAACTTTTACTAGACATGGGGTAGTCATATTTATAGTGGAGATTTTACTGTGTTTATAAAGTATTGTCAAAAACTAAATCTCCATAAGTAGCTGTGAGAAGTTGGCCGGGAAAATGCTGTCCACTATTCTAGTGGGCACCTTGCACCAGTCCAAACGACCCTTCTTGATGATAGGTTAAAGGCAACCTTTATTGAAAGCTATCCTAGTGGTAGCTAGTGGTAGCTATGGAGAGCATCCTTCAGGCTAAGTCTTGAAGGAATGTAAAGAAGCTTGTTATACCAGTCTATAATCTCGTGAATGACCAAATGAAAGGAGAACCACATCAAATATATATATATAAAATATATGTATTTGTCTCTTAATGAGGCTAGAGGTAAAAGCACATACATAACATTTAATGGCACAGTAAATCAGCACAATATATGTCAAGCACTAGGGGTGTACCAAACCATATATCAATAAAGTGGTATAAGAACCACAACTTTACTAGACACAAGGCCTAGAGCCTGTAGAAGTGCTGGGGCCACAAGGAACAACCCAAGGTAGTGACATAAGTTACCCACAAGGGACGTGTGCCTTGTCTGAACACAGCCACGGATCGCCGTTAACTTCAATGGGGAAAGTCGCGGTTGGAAATTTATAGAAAAGGGATACTTAGAGGAGGACTTTGAGCAAACCCGTTTAGACTTAAGGGGTTGTAGGGCCAACTCCCACGGGAGCACCGGAATACTCAAGTTACCTCACAAAGGGAAGCCGGGTGCCTAGGTGTCTTTTGGTGTCGGGAATCGTCGTGGATTTCAATGGCGATCTGCTTCAAAGTCCTGTTGCCGTCGAAGTGGAATGTCCGGGTGAATCCAAGCCTGGATCGAAGATGAGAAGAACCTGAAAGCAGAGGGGACAGAGTCCGGGTCACTAGCCAGTGACAAGGGAGCACGATAGACGAATGCCCACCAATGTCGGGTGTTTCAGGTGAAAGAAGTGATGCTTGACTCTACAGCCACGAGGACCAGGAGGCATCGGCGACGACCAGGAGCTGGATTTGAGCTGTCCCACGAAGGATGTCGAGTGCTGCGGTGTCTGTGCCCGGATTGGAACCAACAGGCCTTGGCAACAGCAACCCACGCAGAAAGGAGAAAGATGCTTTGGTGCGGACCAGCAAGGTCCGGGGGACTCACCACTTGGTGGGGAGTCAGGGCACGGATGGAGCAATCAGGGAAGCCAAAGGAAAATCAGATTTGCCTTCACAGGTACCCACCAGTCGACGGGCCAGGGATCACGAAGGAACCTCGAGCTGAAATGCAAGAAGCAGGCTTACGGGACATTCGTGGAATGTAGGCCCACAATCTTCGGTGCAGATGGTGCTCGGGGCTGGGGTTACAAGTAACCCAAAGCGCAACTTCAAGAGACGTCGAGAAGTCAATGCACTTGCAAATATGCACAGTGTCCAGGAGTTACGGTTCCATGTCACTCATGAGGGGTGCGGGTCTCAGCTTTGCTGGGGACTCGGGTCTGCCTCTGAGAAGTCTGGAAATCCTCTTCATGGACTGCAGGTACTTTGAAGTCCGTCAGGAGGGAATTCTACCCCCGCCACCAGGACTGGCGGGGGGGACAGGATTTCAAAGTGTTTTACACCAAACACGACATGTTTACGTGCGGCCATCCCAAAGTTAGCATTTACCGCGATGATATAATGCTCTTAAGATAATATGATCAGACTGCATCACATAACAGCCCCAGAGAGTAGGTTCCGAAAGCTGTAGAGGGGCTCTGCTCATGCATGGGCACCCTCTCACACGAAACCAAGCACCCTGCCTTCAGGATTGATAAGGCCTGCCATAGGGGTGACTGATAGGTCTCTATGTGTAGTAATTTAAGGTAGATATAGGTAACCTATATCTCAGTAAGGGGTGCATGCACCACCTTACCCAGACTGCAGTAGCAATCCTGTGGTGTCATTTTGGAAGGTTTCCCAGGGGTGGCACAACACATGCTGCAGCCCCTGGTAGGTCTCTGGGGTACCTATGCCCTTAGTACCTAGTGTACCATATACTAGGGACTCACAAGGGTACCCCAGTAACCAAACTGGAATGTACCTATAGTTCATGGAATCAATTTAGAGAGGAAGCAGCTAGGCAGGGGTCCTGGATAGCAGGTCCCCAGCCATACTAAAGTCGAAAAACAGTGAAACATCAGCAAAAAGTGGGGGTAACCATAGGAAGCAGATCCTACTCCCCTACAGTAGCTATCAAGAAAAATGCCCACTGGGTCCATCTTGGATGTGAGGCTTTTGAGATAGAAACGCTGACCTTTAAGGCCAGAACAGGAGACCGCACAATTATGTGTTTCCCCTAGGCCAATGGACGTTCTTTCAGGACAGCAGTCTGAAAAGAAGTCAAACTTTTTTCAGTGGAAGCAAAAAGGCATTTCTGTATTCGAATATAAATGCAATTTATAAGCAATCAGCACAGTTTCTCCCTTGTTGAATAAAACATTGTAACCACTGGAACCCGCAATTATGCAGCTCACTACGTTGGTAGTGTTAACACAAGTATGTAAGTCTTTAGAGTCAAACTTAACTGTACATTTCTGAGAATAGTAGTATGTTCAGTAGTCAAATGTTTATTTTTAAAAAATCTCGATATATTAAATTGTAGAAGGGTTTAACCTGTTGTGCATATTCTGGTATGCATGTTTTACCAACATTTAGAAAGCCCAAAAGTGATTTAAGCTTTTATAAGGTATTTAGTGGTTGTAAAAGAGCACATTTCTCTCAGAAATGTAGCACTAGTCTTTTGCCTTCATTCAATAATTCATATTCCAGAAACAGGACAGTTAAAAGGCAATCTTAGATTTCAGAAAATTAAACGTGTAACCATGCTCAGCAAATCCCAGAATACTACAACCCACTATGACCAAATGTGTGTTTAAAGCTTCATGAGTGATGTAAATCTCATCAACATAGGACAACGCTTCTGCATCAATTTCTTGTAAAATTGACGTTACTCTGACAGCAAACAGATCTGGACTGTTCTTATACTCTTGTGGAAGCCTACAGAATCTTTGTAGGGCTACTAGGGCTGAGAATGCAGTCAAATTGCAGGTTTCGGGTACTATATTTTGACTGGAAAAAACATTGGAAATGCGCAATGTAGTTTTGCATTTTTTTTACAAACAATGTAATCAATTAAGACTGGGCTGTGTGGGTTAAGTGCAGCAAAAGTGCAGGCGTGACAGTTTAACTGTTGATAGTCCAAGACTGTACAATAGGAATGATCAGGTTGAAGCACAGGAAATAATGGATTATTCATAGGGGAGACACAAGGCTCAATCACACCTTGATATTCTAATTGTGTTAGAAGTTCCCTAACATGGTGTTTAGCTTTAATAGGATACGGTGCTTTCGCCTGCATGCTGGATCTTATAGGTATAACATGATATGGGGAGTCTTAACCCAACCAGCCTAATTGTGATAGAATGCTTGAGCCTGTGGAAGGGTCCATCTTGCAGTATATGCTGATTTAACTTCCTCAGGAACAAGATCAGAAAAGGAAGGTATTATTACATCCTCCCATTGTGGGACTTTCCTAACAAACTCTGGCGGTCAATCTACCTAGCCTAGAAAATGCAGTATTCATTAGTCAAATTCTGCCAGAATATTTAATAGTACGCAGTAAGTCCTCAATTTGTATGTCCAAATCCATAAAGTCTATCAGGAGGGCGTAACCGCTGATCTCAGTTTCAACCTGCACAGTCATTAGTCAGCCTCACCACCAGAAACTAATGAACAGGCAGATAAACCAATGTGACCTCTGCTACGCCATGGAGCAGAGGTCTCGCCCACGTCTTGTTCCGATGAAGAGTTCTGAGTATTTGTGGCATATTTATGGGAAATTCCTGCCACTTTCTTCTTTTTAAAATGTGCTTTTTGTTGTAGAAGTTTATTTTCCTTTTTTGTGATGATACCAGAGGAGCGCTGCGAGTCTATTTTGATTTCACATACACTTCCTGTCTGCGGTCACCTCATCCTACTATCTCAGACCCCTTGTCTGCAGAGTCCTGCAAGAAAAAAGAAGGATGTGTATTGGAATTCTGATGCCTATCAGGTTGTTTAAGTGTATCGCGGTTATGTAAATTGTAACATTTTTCAGAAGACTCCAGTTGCGGAGATCCAGTTAGTTTTAGCTCCGTCTTTATTTATATCCCAGCATTTTTTAGAAGACTCACGTGTCTGCTTGGCAGTATCCACACAAAGAATGGTGGAGTGCACTCATCTGTTCTGATCCAATATTCATCAAGCTCAACGTTGAAGCTGGTGTGCTATCTTGGTTCGTGCTCCGTCCGTGCGCGCAGTGTACGTATGTCCCAAAAAGGAGTCCTGTCAGGTCCTAAACAAGATGCACAGCCAATTATATATATATATATGTAAAATGTCAATCATTTTATTGTATTTCACGAGTATTCCATATGTAATCCAATCATTTTTCAAGTTTCCTCTTTCCATTTTTATAGGCCAATATTGTCCATATTTTCACAAGTGCCTCATCCTTATTGCTTGAAACCCAATGCATTTCGGGATGACTCCTTTCCTAAAGAGTAACTACAATGTAAAATACGAATGAGGGATTCTGGGTAATGTAGTATGTAGTTTTTTCTAGGTACATTATAGTTAGTCAGTATCATAAGGGATTAAGTATTTTCGTTTTGAGTAGTTGTACATGTGTTTAACAGAAAGGATTGATGGGAGTTCATTACTATTTTACATTGTAGTTACCCCTGAGGATGAGAGTCATTCCAAAATGCATTAGGTTTCAAGCAATAAGGATGCGTCATGAGGAATTGTGAACCCTCCAGTGCTGCTTAGAGAAAGTCTTATGAGGCACTTGTGAAAGTATGGGTAAAAATTGATGTATAAAAATTGAAAGCGGAAACTTTAAAATGTATTTGATAACATGGAATATTCGTGAAATACAATAAAATGATTGAAATATTGCATATATAAATGGCTGTGTATCTTGTTGAGGACCTGCTTTGCAGTATCTGCATCAGATTTGACTTTAGGTTGTGGCTTCTTAGGCCTGGTTCCCAAACTATTACACCCTATAGATGTATAGGTTTCAGAAATTATTTTAGGCAGCTCGCGTTCCTGATCTACAGCGGGACCTAAAGCGAGCCATTGGCATATCGCCAAAGAAGCAGCCTCCAATTTGATATTACTTTAAAAGTTGAAGATTTGTCCAATACGTTTTATCCACAAATCGAGGGCCGGTGCCACTCCATGTTCAGCCTGAATCTGTTTAAGTATATGACAAAATAGGGCAACCCAATAATGCCCTTAGGACTGGTTATTATCAATAACAAACTGTACAAATGTCCTAGGAGGAATCATTTAGTATTATTTTCAAATTTTGTAACCTCACTTATGTGAAAACATTTCATATAGAACAGGAAAGTCTCAAAATCTTTAGATACAAAAATGTTTTTTAATCCAATTGCAAAGTAATTAATCAATATTCAAAATCTGGCAACAAAAAAATACTACTGAATTTGTCTACATTTCTCTCAGTAGCAACCATACATCTTTTGCTTGTTATACATATGGGTTAACAATACACCATATTCCAAACTTAAACAGATCAGTTTCACATTATCTTTGAATATACCATACAGTGTATTCATTATAACAAAATGATGTAATATCGTCAACATTTCGGTCCCTTAACAGTCTAATAGATACCAGAGACCAACTTCAGGACGGCAATGTTGCACAAAGAATCTAATATAATAAATACACATAACATACTATGTATAAGGAGAGACTCAAACTGAATTTAATATGTACATATCACTTCTGCTTACACCAAAAGAACACCATTAAAACGCATACACACCCGTGTCGATGTGTACTAGTCGACCGTGAGAGCCGACACACACAGCGACGTACGCAGCCCGGACAGCCGATCGCGGAGGAGCGTGAGTGCCGTGAGTGTGTGCCGCGGGTCAGGAAACGGCACCAAGAATCGCGGGGGCATAGTCCCCAGCCATAGCCCCGCATCTGAGTGCTGCAGTAGCCGGTACCGGCAAATTCAGCGGGTCCCCGTGCCGCGAGACCCAACTGGGTGTGGCGCGGCGGCCCGAGCGGTACAGAAGGGCAGAAGGAACGGAACTGAGAGTGCCGGTATCTGGAGCTGTACTCTAGGAAGGAAGTCGCGGTCCCTCGGAGTGGCAGGGCCCCCGTTAAAGTATAGTGAAGGAATGGCAAACATGGCACGAATCAGCTGAATAGCCAAGCTAGCCCAAATTTTAATGAGGAGACGCCCAACTAGGGGCAGGAGCAGGAGAAGGGAGGCAGACCCGGAGAGGTAACACTCCATAGGAAAAGAAGAGTGAAGACGGGCTGGCGGGCAGTTGGCACATCAGAGGTAAGTGAGCAGTGAGTGTGGGAGTAAAAGCTGTATCCCAATAGTAGTAACCCCCCACCATGTAAAATACATATAAACCAGAAGCCAAGAATATACAGGGGAGACCCTCAGGAGACAAGCCCTGAATTACGCCCCACAGGATCACACAAGCAAAAAGCACGATGGGACCAAAACGCAAGCAAAAACTACGTAAGGAAGCCCCAGAAGATAGCCCTGAGAAGAGTGAGCTACTGGTGGGATCAAGGTCATGGTTAGATAGCCAGGAAAGTCAAGACCCCACGGAGGACAATAGTAAGGGGCAACAAATGAAGAGAAAAGATAAAAAAGAGTAACCAAACACGCCCCACACGCTAAAAAGGGTTGTACTTCAATATCTATCCCGAAAAAGAACACTTTAGTCTCTAATCCCATAAAGGACTTTGTAGGCAAACATTATAAATTACCAGAACTACCCGTAATAAACCTGGAAACTGAAGAGGAGCCCCGGTCCGAGAACGTAAAAAACGTAGATACGGAAGAGGTGCATCAGGCGGAGAAAAACAGTACGGTAGACCCAGAGGAAGAAGAACTTGAAGAACGATTTAGGGGACCCCTTATTAATAAATCTCTCCCTCCAGAGTCATAATCTAATAATGGTAGCACCTCGGCTATCATCTTCCCCAAAACTTTCTTCCCTACAAACTTCGGTGAATGAAGGACAATTGGGAAGTGAAAGTTGTGAGACTAGCTTTGTCTGGGGGGCTTCATCTAATCAAGTATTGCATCTCCGAAATGGGAAAAACAACTCAAACCAGCAGGACTCCGTAAGGACAGGGAGTCAAGCAAACCCCGAGAGAAACAGCCCCCAGGATTCGGACCTGTCAGCATCACCTTCTTCTTCTATAATGGACCTTCTACTGATGTTACAGAAAACCCTTCAGGGAATTTTAGAAGTTTCAATGTTAAATAATGGTGTATTAAATTCCCAAAAGGTATATCTAAAAAAGATTGAAAAGGAGTTGGCAGGGATTAAAGGGCAAATGCCGCACATGTTAAGACCAGTGGGGACCCCACAAACAATAGATCAAAATATAGGGGGTGAAATATCAGAGGCACCAGATAATGTGTATATATCTAAACGCCCAATGATAATAAAAGGGAGATGTGAACATGTAAGGGTCCGTACTAAAGGCAGGGCAAGCAAAAAGCAGACCCTGCTATCAGTGACTAAGGAAAATAGGAAGAAAAAGGAAGTTGAGGGAAAGCTAAATGTCTTTGTACCCATAGGACCCCCGGCAACAGAGGACAAAAGAATTGCACCGAGTACACAAAAGAAGTCCCAGAGTAGTAAGGATCCAAAAGAGAAGGTACCAAAAATTAAATTTGTAAACCAGAGAATAAACCCATCTATAAAGGGCCTATTGCAGAATGCCCAGAGATATAGTAACCAAAAAGCAACACTACAGACAGACTAGTCAGTTGCAGGACCTCAAGGGAGGGGAGAGGTCAGTCAGCTAAATCTAGGATCCCCTAAGAAAGGAGCAGTGATAGGGAACAATAAATGGGTATATCTGGAACCGGCGCAAGCAGGCCTAAGGGGTAAGAAATTGAGGAAAATGAACCCTTTAAATAGGGCCCAAATCCTGTCTACCTTTTTGAACTGTATAAGACTGAGAGGGATCGGTTCAAAAGATCTGAAGCAGGTGGGCTTTATAGAAAGCACAAATGGCAGGGAAATAACAAAAGTATTACTTTACTCAGACTTGGTAAAAATGGCAATTATGAAAGCAGAAAGTGAGATATACCAAGGAGGAGTAAAGTTGATCCCCGAAAAGGAATGAAGAGGAGAATTACAATCAGGAAGTAATTTTCTAAAGCGCCATGCAGGTCTTGGGAGGAGACAGGTGAGGCTACTAAAGGATAAGGAAGAAGAGGGTAGCCGCCTGAATATAGTAATAAATAATACAGTAAAGGACGACTCGTGGGGTATCTGGAGTCAAGGAAGCTATCTAGGAGACCCCTCAGAGATATGCTTAAATGAATTGGGTCAAGCTGGTGGTTTAAGTGAGATAGAATAGGAGGTGGGGGTGTCGCATAGCCTAAGTCTCTTATCATGGGTTAGGCAATGAGTTAAAGCAAGAACTCATAAAGAAACAAGTAAACAAAGTAGCAATTGCCTGCCTTCAAGAGACTTGGGCATGCAGCGAAACCGCCATCTGTGAGGGCTACCACCAATTGAATCGATTGGCCAAGAGGAAAAGATTTGGCCGCCCTTCGGGGGGAACTATGACACTTATCTCAACAAAAGTACTAAGAAATGCAGCATTGCTAGAAGTGAAATGTATATGGTTATTGGCATGCAGGTTAAATCTCCTGTCCCTGGATAAGAAATGTGATATGATAACTGTCATAAATGTATACATGCAGTGGGACAATGTGGGAGAATATGTAACCGAGATGGGGAATTTTAAAGAGGACATAGACTCTTTATTAGAAAAGTATGCCTCCGATGTATTGATAATTATGGGGGATTTTAACCATAAGCTGCACCCAATGAAGGCTGATCGCTGGAATACAGTTCTGTTAGATGCCTATGGAATTAACAATGCCAGCTTCCCACTATGTGATCCCTCGAAACAGGATTTAGAATTGGCTAATTATTTAGCGAAAAAGGGTATGTTATGCCTAAATGGCAGATTTAAAATAGACTGCCCGGCAAAGAAGACCTTTAAAAAAGGTTTACAGGGGGGGCGTGGCCAAGATGGCGGGCTGAGAGGACGCTCCCTCTGTGAGCTCCCGTGATCCAGGAGCCCCTGCACCGATCCGTAGCGCTGATCTCCCCCGGATCGAGCGGTGACGGCGCCGGGTGCAGTCGGCCAAGCATCGACGCTGCCCAGAGCCTTTGGCAGACCCGCAAAACCGGCAGCACAGCGCCGGAAAGACCCCGGAGCGAGGCCTGACTGAGGAGCCGGTGGAGATCCGGAGGGCCTGCGGCCGCTGCCCGCCGGAGCGTCCGAGATCGGCACCAGGGACGCAGCGGAGACCTACGGGTCGGGAGCGGACCCACCACGAACCACTGGCGGGACCCGAGGACGGAGGCATTGAGCGGTACGTGCGACGCTCCGGCGGGAGTGAGACGGGGGAGGAGCCGACGGAGGACAGCTGCGCCAGACCGGGGATCGGGCGGACCAGAAGGCCCGCGTCTGCGCGCCGGCCCCCCGACCCCCTCTTTCCGAAGGCCCAGTTGGCGGGTGAGGATGATTGGGGACCAGAGAGCTCCTGTGGTTCCCTCGACGGCCGGGGCGCGACGATCGACCCCCGCCTTGGCCTGGCTCCCGAGTGGACTTCCCCTCTGGACCTGTGGCGCAGTACCACCACACGAGCCCGCAGCTCCGGCCGGAAGCAGGCCTCTGCTTGCTCGCCCTCTTATTACAGAGCCGACGCCTAGCAGTTGCAGCGGGGGTTCCCCCGGTGCACCCCTCGGGGGCGCGGGACGCCCCTGGACTCCGCCCTACGAGGCTTGTTGATTGGAGTGGCCGACGGACGCCGAGAGGGGGACTGACTCGCACCACCTCTCGCTATTGTAATGTGGAGGTCGACCCTGATCCCACCGGGAGTGGCGCTGCCTGACTGTCGGCCTGGAGGAGAGGTTAGTGGCCCGGGCACGCTGTGGTTCGCCCGCAGGAAAGGGGAGGATTGCTCTGCCGTCCACAACATCAGAACTCTACTCCTGTTCCACGTCGCAGTGGAGGCGACCTACTGCTGAGAGCGGACCGCTATTGCCCCCCTGCATCGGCGCTCTCGTGGTCCCGAGGGCACGCTGAGTGGGGTGTGACTGTGAAACGTTACCTGTGGAAGTGCCGCTGTGCCCAGACCTTGCAGGACACCTTGGCCCCTGGCACCACCACATCACGCAAACCTTTGTGAGTGACACCCCACCTGCCGCACATCCCCACCTCCACGATGTCAGGCAACAGAGGGGGTAAGAAAGGAGACGGCACCTTGCCGGAAATGCTAAGCAGGGGCGCCCCGAGACAGGACAGGGGCCAGCCTGCCCCGACCCCTTGGACCAGCTCTCGGGGCGCGGAGATGGGGGAACCTCCGGTAACCAGATCTTTCCTGGAGTCGCTATTCAGCTCCCTCAGAGAAGACTTCCAAACGCTGAAGCAGGAGGTGGCCGGAGAGGTCCGCGAGGTGAGAAGGGAGGTTGACTCCCTTGGGGAAAGAGTGTCCACTGTGGAGGAAGCCAGCCACTCCCGCGACAAGGAGATCGCGCACCTGCAGCAGGAGGTCTTGCGGCTCAGAGATCAACAGATCGATCTCCAGGCCCACGCTGAGGATCTCGAGAACAGGTCCAGACGCAACAACATCCGGGTCCGGGGTGTACCGTCTCAAGAGGAAGGTGAAGACACAGCCACCTACCTGCGGGACCTGTTTCCCGAAATACTGGGCGAAACTGGGGACTTCCCTGTGAGAATTGATAGTGCGCACAGGGTGGGCCTGCCACGGAGGGCCTCGGCGCCACCCCCGGATATCCTGGCTTTCCTGCCGGATTACCCTTTGAAGGAGCGGATTCTCCGCGAGGCACGGCGACAGCAGCCCCTGCGTTTCCGGGGTCACCAGGTGGCCCTGTTTCAGGACTTATCGGCGATCACACTGCAGAAACGCAAGACATTCAAAATAGCCACAGATTTCCTGCGAGAACATGACACGCGGTACTCCTGGGGCCACCCTTTCCGGCTCATTTTTCGTTGGAATGGGACTCTCCATCAGCTTCGGTCCCTCCAAGACACCTACGGAGTACTGGGGATCACCGCGACAGATGACGACGCTCCCACGCCTCGCCGCCGACGCAGCACCAGGAACGGCTGGCAGACGCTTCGGAGGCGGTGATCCCCGCCTCCACCCCTGCGACCCGACTCGCCCACTATCCGTGCGGAAATGGACAGTGCAATACAGGAGGTGACCAGGGACACGTCGTCTGGTGAAGTGGCCTTGACGGCCTGAGCATACTCCGGGGGGGAGATCGTCTTGGCTTCATCATCACTGCAGGTGCGGGGGTTCCGGGGATGGGGGGCGGCGGGAGGACATAGGTTGTGGCTGGACGTCCACTTCCATAACTTTCCACGGACTTGTCCATTCCGGACCAGACTGGGACAATGGTGTTCTTTGAATGGTTGGGGAAGAGGGAGGAGGGAGAGGGGGGGTTGGGGGGATTTTGGGTTCGGAGGGTCGCAAGTAAGGGTGGGGGGAGACGGGGAGTTGGGATGTTGGAGGGTAGTTTTAAGGGAGGGGGTGGGGGGGTTCGGAGACCGTACTGTACTGTTGTTGCATTTGCTTTGGCCTCACACTGCTTTTCCATGGATCTGGGTACTGTGTTGTACTCTTGCTGCATTTGTTCTCACCTCGCACCACCATTTCGAACTGTCGACACCGGCGACGACCCCACGGGGACGCGACAGGTTCATAAGCACTGCCCTTACGATTGTCATTGATGGCCCTTGAGATAGTAACCCTTAATGTGAAAGGGCTGAACAACCCGGTCAAGCGGAGGGCGGTGCTGTCCCTACTTGAAAACACTCAGGCAGACATTTGTCTCTTGCAGGAGACACACCTTCTAGCTAAAGACTGCCACAGGCTGCGATCACCAAAATTCCCAGTACAGTTCTTTTCCTCCGGCGCCACCAAAACAGCAGGGGTTGCGATCTTAGTGTCTAGAAAGTTTAAGGGGGAGGTCCTGCACAAAGTGTCAGAGCAGAAAGGGAAGCTCTTGGTTTACAGGGTCAGGATGGGAGGTCTGGTGTTTACTGTTGGCTCGATATATAGTCCCAATGACCACCAAGAACGGTTTCTACATTCGGCTCTGGAGGACGTAGCGGCCACCCCAGATAGGCACATAATTATTGGAGGGGACCTGAATATGGTCTTTGATTCATCCTTAGATAGATCGGCGCAGCGACGCCCACAAACTGGGGAGATCTTGCAGCTGAGTAAGTCACGCTTGGGAGATCTCGATTTGCATGATTTGTGGCGGCGCCTCCACCCTACTGCCCGAGCCTACTCCTACTATTCACACGCACATAAGTCCTACGCGAGATTAGATCATCTTCTAGTGACGGGACCGCTTTACGAACTAGCAACGGCCTCCAAAATAGGAGTTCTTACATTGTCGGATCACGCCCCGGTGATGGGCACCTTCCAGCTACCACCGATGCCTCCCACGCGAGGGGTCTGGCGCCTTAGAGATACTCTATTACATAGGCAATCTGTAGTAAAACATATACGAGACTCGATTGGCGAATATCGGCGGCACAATGATAATGGTGACACCACTTGAGCGACCCAGTGGGCCGCCTTGAAGGCGGTGCTCCGCGGGGAGTTTATTGCCATTTCCTCGGCGGAGAATAAGGAACGGCAACAAAAGAGAGACGAACTTACGAGCAAGGTGAGGGAGTTGGAACAGGTGCACCAGAGGACGGGGGCCCCTAGAGTCTGGAGGCAACTTAAAGCTGCCCGGAAACTCCTATCTGCACTAGACATGGATAGAGCGGAATACGCTGCGTTGCGCCTGAAACACGCGTACTACACCGGCGGTGACAGGTGCGGCCGGCTTCTGGCGAACAAGCTCCGTGTTAAACACCAAAACCATCGGGTGAAGGAACTCTCGGTTCCCGACGGGGAGACGGCCACGGAGGATGGCCAGATTGCGGACGGTTTCCGTCGCTACTACGCCGACTTATATACAGGCGAGCCCTCCTCGGCGCAAGCCGAGGCTGACTACCTGGCCTCGGTCGATCTTCCCGCCCTCGCCCCGGAACAAGCAGAATACTTGGAACGGGACATTCGGATCGAGGAGGTGGTCACGGCTATTTCCCGACTCAAACATGGGAAGGCCCCGGGACCCGATGGTTACACCCCACTTTTCTATAAAACGTTCTGCCCAGAACTGGCGCCGCTGCTGACGCGACTCTTCAACACTTTTTCTGACCCGGGGGTTATCCCTCCGGATCTACTCCGGGCGACGGTGTCGGTTATCCCCAAGCCGGGGAAGGACCGGACGGAGTGCGGCTCCTACCGGCCGATCTCACTTTTGAATGTAGACCTCAAGCTGTACACGGGGAATCTGGCGGCGCGCCTAGCACCTCATCTGCCGGGGCTAGTAGATCCGGACCAGGCGGGGTTCGTCCCTGGTAGACAAACAGTTGACAACACCAAGAGAGTGGTCCATATCCTGGAGAAGGCCTCCCGTATTCCTGGAGAACGAATGCTTCTTTCGGTTGACGCGGAGAAGGCGTTCGATCGAGTGCATTGGCCGTACCTGGAGAAAGTGCTATGCAAACTGGGTATAGGTGAGAAATTTCGCACTTTGATATTCAATTGTTATAGGTTTCCTTCCGCAGTGGTACGAGTGAACGGTTGCAGCTCCCAAAACTTTGCGATAGAGAGGGGCACCAGACAGGGGTGCCCGTTGTCGCCACTACTCTTCGCTCTTTATATGGAGCCATTTGCCCAGAGGATTCGTCAGAATCCTGACGCATCAGGCGTTCGAATGGGGAGGTATGTCCACACCGTTAGTTTATACGCGGATGACGTGATCTTGACCCTCGATGACCCAAGAAAGGCACTCCCTGCTTGCATCGCAGAGCTGGACGCCTTCGCCGCAGTGGGGGGTTTTAAAATGAATCTGGGGAAATCGGCAGCCCTTGACATCTCGCTGACCACCGCCACGAGACTCGAGTTACAGAGCCTCTTTCCCATGCGCTGGTCTAAGGACCTGGTGCCCTACTTAGGCTTACTACTGGCGCCTTCTTTACCTGCCATGGTGACAGCCAACTACGCAGCCTTAGGCAGGAAAATTAAGGAGGAATTGACCCGCTGGAACAAAGGTACGTTGTCGTTGCTGGACAGGATAGCTGCGGTGAAGATGACTCTCTTACCGCAGGTACTATATCTATTTAGGGCACTCCCACTTCAACCCCCGAAGGGGTGGATCGGGCAGGCTCAAGCGGACATCGCGCGCTTTGTCTGGCAGGGCCGCAAACCCAGGCTCCGGAGGGCCTTCTCCACGCTGGCACCTGAGTCCGGAGGGCTTGGTATACCGGATCTACACAAGTACTTCCAGGCGGCGCAATTGCGGTATTTAGTGGAATGGAGCAAGTGGGAATCTGACAAGCACTGGTTGTTCCAGGACCAGGCAGTGGCGGGCAGACCCCTGCAGGAGATACCCTTCCTGCGCAGAGCACACCGTCCCCCCAACCTCTACGCGTCCTTTATCACGCGAGTCCCGTTGCGAGTTTGGGACGCCGTGAATACTAAGCAGGAGCTCACCACCTTCCCATCGCCGTTTACGCCACTGGTTGGGAACCCAGACTTCCATCCTGGGATGGAGCCGGGTGCCTTTGCGCACTGGCGGGCGGCTAGGTGCAGTGCGCTGTTTCACATGTACGGCCCGGACGGCGCCATATCATTTCAGGATCTCAGGCGGGATTACCACCTGCCAGAGACCGAACGAATGCGATATCTGCAGGTGCGTCACTGGGCGCTTCAGCCGCAGGTGCGTGATCTAGCTGACCGAAAGCTCACATCCTATGAGACGTGGCTGGCGACACGCTCCTCGGACTCCAAACTCATCTCAGATCTCTACAAGCTCTTGCAACCCCCCCCCCCCCTTCCACATTTACAATCCCCGGGCGGGAACGCTGGGAACGGGAGCTGGGAAGGGCGCTGAGCCACACGGATTGGGACCACACTTCTTACCGGGCACGCCACTCTGCGTACCACACCGGACTCACCGAAACGTTCACCAAGATATCCACCTACTGGTACTATACACCTGAGAGATTACATGAAATGAATCGTAACATTGTAAACACCTGTTGGCGAGAATGTGGACAGATTGGCACACTTACACACGTCTTGTGGGATTGCCCCTTATTGAGCCCCTACTGGAAGGAGATCCTAGATGAGATAGACCAGTGCTTCGACATTGAATTACCCCGCTTCCCAGCCTATGTCTTGCTAGGATTGCCCAACGGCCTGATGTATCCTCTGAGGTCCAGAAAGGGTAGACAGATAGCGATCGCCTTGGGCTTGGCGATTCAGAACATACTCATCTACTGGCGCTCCACTACGCTCCCCACCACTGTTGGCTGGTTACATAGGTTGTGGCACGTTCTGGGAATGGAGAAGTTGTCCCTCATGGTGGCGGGTGAGGTGGATACGTTTGAGGAGCTGTGGCAGCCTTTCCATACCTTACTACAGGCAGAATTCTAAGAAATTACCTGTCCCCGATATCTTAGACTACTGAGACTAACGTCTCCGGCTAACCCGCCCACCTAGTATGCCCGGGAGGATTGCTTGACGAGAGAGATGGGCACACTGCAGAAGTGATCGAGGTTTGGGACATTCGCACAGTACGGGGGGAGGGGGGGAGTTGGGGAAGGGGTTGTTGGTTTTTGAAATTGTCATCACCGCATACACACTTGGCACCATGCTATGAAGGATGTTATACTTGCAGTATATTGCACGCTGATGGCGCTCCTGTGGCGGAAACTTTGCACTACCTCTTTTGAGACGACTGTATTCATTTGTTTGTATTGTTTTTCAATAATGCAATAAAATGCTTTAAACCTAAAAAAGGTTTACAAAATTGCCCAATTGACTATGTATTCATGTTAGCCTGGAACTTCCCCTTAGTGCGGGAATTTATGTTACATCAAAGCGAAGGTAGCGACCATAATTCGCTACATTTGACGGTACATGGGGGAAGGATGGAATACAGAGAAAAGGTGATACCACAAGAAGTGGATTACCCAAAACGGGCAACAACAAGACTAACAGAGGAGTACCAGGAAAAGTTAAAGTCCTTTCAGCTAAAGGTTGAATTAGTAAATCTCGGGAGTAAAGATTTGGAATGGTACGAGGAGAAGATAGCCCAAGTAGTCCAGAGCCTTAGGATAGAGCTAAAAAAGGATAAAAGGATAAAAGGAAAGGTACAATAACCCAAGCTAGCCGACTGAAATGGTTCTCCATGGACTGCCAAACTAAAAAAAGGGAAATAAGAACAGAAGCGAGAAGGCAAAGGGAAAAATTCAATCAAGAGAGGCAAAATCATCTCACTTAATTGAGATCTGAGTTCAAAAAGATGGTCACCGACGCAAAAAGGGTATATAAAGAGATATGTTGGGTAAATCTGCTAGAGTCAATTGAGACTAAGAATCTGAGACAATTCTGGAAATTGATAAAAGCAGCATCTGCCCCCTCAGCTGGAGAAATGAAATGTGTAGTAGGGGAGGCAGTCTGGGATAAATACCTAAGGGAACTGTATGGAGCCCGAATACCCCTAGGAGACATAGTGCCCCAAGATTGGCAGGAAATTTCACAAGAATTTAAATTTGATTTTACGGAACAGCAAGTGGAAGATACGATAAAAAAGTTGAATCTAACCCGAGCCGCAGGGCCTGACAATCTCACAGCGATAATTTTAAAATCGCAAACAAAGTGGTGGGCAAGATTCCTATCCCAGATGTTTCAAGTAATACTAACTGAAGGTAAAATGCCATTGAATTGGAAGGGTGCGTAATAAGACCAATCCACAAAAAAGGCAGTATGGTTGAACATCAAAATAACAGATTGATAAACCTACTGGATATAGGGGAAAAGGTATTTTCAAAACTCGTGCTAAATAGATTAAATGCATGGGTTGATGAGTTCTCAATCGTACCCATAGAACAGGGAGGATTTAGAGAGGGGCACTCCACAATTGACCACTGTTTTTCATTATGGGCAATGGCAAGAAAGTCAACGGAACAGAATGGAAAACTCTGCTGCTGTTTCGTTGACTTTCGTGCTGCCTTCGACTCAGTGGATCGGGTGTGCCTCTGGGAAACACGTATTAATAAAAATATTCCAAAAGACCTGTTGATTATAATAAAAGAATTACACCGAGGCAATTGGGCTCAAGTAATTAGGGATACCGAGGGTGCATTTACGCCAAGAGTACCTATTGAAAATGGCTTGAGACAGGGCTGCGTATTGGCCCCCCAGCTATTTTCTATATTTCTGTCAGATTTACCAGCTTGTGGAGAAGTGGAGGGTAGTGCCAGCCCAGGAATGAATGGTAACAAGTTGCCGTGCCTTTTATACGCGGACGACCTCGTAATAGTAGACGAGACTGAAATAGGCCTTCAAAGGAAGCTGAAATCTTTTAACGAATACTGTGTAAAGAATTTTTTAACGGTAAACTTAGACAAGACAAAAATTCTACGCTTTGGAAAGAAAGCGGCTAAGTTTAATTGGTTTTTAGGTGATCTTAAATTGGAATCCGTGAATGAATACCGCTACCTAGGGGTGTGGTTTGATAAAACATTAAACTGGCATACACATTTAGAAGCCCAAAAAGCGAAGGCATACACATCAATCGCTGGTTTAAAAATGTTTTATCGTGATTATGGGGATATGTCTCACCGGCCATTATTAAAGGCATTCAGTGCAATGATACCCCCGCAAGTACTCTATGGAGCAGAGATCCTTTATTTGAGCGGTAAAGGAGTCTGGGACTTGGAGGAAGGGAAATGCCTGAAAAACCTTTTCATCCTGCCCCCATCATCAATGGTCCAAGCAATAAGAACAGAATTAGGAACAACGGCTTGGGGGGTACAATCACAAATAGCAGTGATTAGATTTTGGAAACGCTTGGAAAATGAAAAAGGACAAAAAGTTGCACAATGGTGTCGGAACGAGATACAATCAAGTAACTTAAACTGGGCAAAAATGTTTAGGAAGAAAGTGATACAGACCTGTGAGAACTAAAATGTGGTCATATGCCGAGATTCGCTAAGGAAAGAGTGTACAAAAAAAGACTTAAAATTTAATGGACAAGAAGTCTCTAGAAGATCTGATATAGAATACCTTGGCAAGAAAAATCAGCAGAGTTCATGATGAAGTCTTGGGCAAATGAAAACTGGTTCCCTTATTTGGACACCCTACCAAACCTGTGGTATAAACAGGAGATCCTAAGGATGCAAATTGGGATCAACCCGTGGTTAATAAATAAAGAAATTAGAGCTAAAATGTTGGATCCCAAAGGGTGTTGTAAGTGAGGGCTGGGCACAAAAGGGGATTCTGTGCACGTCCTACTGGATTGTATAACTATTTTAGAACTACGGAAACTGTGGCTGCGTCCAATATTTTTAAAATATGGTATAAGAACACGAGCGCAAGCGACCGATCTCCTTACAGAAATGCCCTGCCTTGAACTCGCAATAGCCCTAGGGAAGTTCATAACGGTAGTACAGAGATTCCTAACAAGTCAGAAATAATATTTTAGAATTTTATATTGAATGAATTTATACCTTGTCTATGTGAAATTGGTGGTTTTAATTAATCCGTAAGGGGTAAGGTTTTTTACTAAGGAAGTTTTACTCTATGAGTATCCCTTTTTAAATGATATGTACCCAGGGTAAGAAAATTTTATAAATTGTTGTAGAATATTTTAACTTGTAATTATTCTGTGTTTTACTGTGGAATATTTAAAATAGTATTTACTGCAATGCATTTGTTTAAAGATTACGATCTAAATAAACATACTTTTGACTTGACTTGGAGTACAACGAGTAATGGTGTAAATGGCATCAAATACAATACCCCGTGTATTACACTCCTCAACAGGGGGAACCATACCAAGTGGAAAACACATAATGAGAATTCAACATTTATCTTGGGGTCCTATAAGGGGAAACACTGCCTCAACCTGCTTTGTTTTTTGTGCAATCTAAAACGGAGTTTCGTCACATTTTGTAGGAATTTTTAATATAATGGCATTAATTGTAACTGGACTAATTAGTGGCACAGCTACCTGAGCCTGACTAGCTTGAGGAGCCCTTGCTGGGGCAGTAATTAATGTATGCATAATATACTGCATCAGACGTCGATACAGCCAAACCAAATGGTTCAAGAGAGTAAGCGTTTCACGCTGGTTTAATGCATTGGCATGCGGATATGACGTATAGCCTGCTAAGGTCAGCCAGATTGCCCCTTCATTGCTGAGAGGACCCCGTCTTTCATTTTGAAGTGTATGTGGGTGGGCGCCTTGGAACCAATTATGATGGTCATGGAAAGTTAATGGTATTTCTAAACTATTATAAGATCTATATGCAGTCAGAACTGCAGCCTTAATGTATATATGAAATGTTTGTGAATTGGCAACTGCTGGAAACCCAGGATTAAAAAAAAATCACATTTATGCACTCTGTATGCCTCAGTCATGAAAGTTACTTCTCCACTGTCATTGGTGAACCCCTATCTAGTTAAATGATAGTGACAGCTTGTCTGGCATTAACAGCAATAATCACTGGTTGCGCCATATTTCATGAAAGGAAACACTTTACGGGGCAATCCTTTTAAAAGATCTAGCTTGAACAACCTACAGAGATACATAGGGGGTTCCTATTTAAGCTGAGAAGGATAAACCCTTCTCACCACAGATGTCTCAGTATAAAGTAATAAAGGTGCCTTGGACACATGCAAGAAAACTACCCAGTAAACCCATTACATTTTTTTTGTTGTTGTAAGTTTTAGCTCGGTGAGCAGTTGTGACCTTGGTGTTGCTGGAAGATATGGCTGAGAGAGCCTAAGTGGAAACCTTGAACTGATGCCTTTCAGTTCATTCAAACCTTCCTATTCCCCTAAAGGATTCCTTCTGCTCTGTCATCCGGACCAGTAGGTTAGCCTAGCGCTGGGAGGCCTCCGGGTAGCCATGCGCTCTATAAATGCCCTTTTCATTTCATTTCATTTCAGTCCCTTGTGTTACAGTGAAACTCTCTCAGCCAGTCCGGGCGTTTTGAGTATTTTGAGTTGCCAGGCTCAAAAAGAGGCAGAGATGTGGCACGCTGGAGAGTAACGAGCAAAGAAGAATCATAAACAGATGTTGGGCTATTCGCTTTATCTAGCACGGGCTACTAGTTTAATATCTCAGTAAATAATGTGTTTGTTGAGGTCTAAGAAAGGGCTTGTTTTATTTACCGCGGGAGAGTAGCTAACTCAACAGGGCTTTATATTACAGTAAATAATAGCTAAAACAAGCCTCATCAATAAACGAACAAAACAAATATTTTTAAATACATCGCTTCTCTGGAAAGGCATCTTTCATATTGGGAGAGGTATTACAGTAACAACTTATTGAGCTCATTAAACATACTGATTGTATTAGGGATGTAAATCATGAAACGGACATTATATGAATACATGCTAAAGAGTCCTTAAATAAATAAATAAATAAAGCGTATTTCCATAAAATAAGGAAACATTTCACCTTTGAACATCAGATCAAATCTCGGCATGGAGAGGTATTTATTAAAAAAGGTACAGTTTTTAATCATGCATCCTGAACTTGCATGTTTGAAGGTGCTCTCACCTGAGGTATTGTGCACAGATCTCAAAATAACTGGGAAGTTGGGTCAGGGGAGAGCGGGCCAGGCAGGGTGCCCGGTGATGAAAACACAATTAAATGTATATTACGGTGCCTCATGGGTAAGGGGGGTAGGAGAGGGGGAGAGAGAGAAAAAGAGAGAGAGTCCTTTCAATCTTTGTGGCAGTTGTTCTGACTTTTTTCTGTTGTTTTAACACGCGACTTTACACATAGTTGCCTAGCAAATGCTGCACTCCACAATTTGAACCATGTTGCTCCCAACAAGAGGCTTTGATCTGGGGACAGCCTTGTATTCCAGGGAGGCTGGCTGAGCCTGGGGCTTAACCCAAACATACATCAGAGCATCTTCGACTATGCACTCCCGGGGGCGAGTGCCCTGCCTCTCTGTCTCCTTTTTGGAAAGGATGAGATCTACTGGCAGAAGGCCCCAGCAGTCATGAGCAGTCATGTGACATGGAAGAGGTCTTAATATGGGAGGTGTGTCCTGCTCATATGGGAATTGGGTGACTTTTGGACTGTATACTTCTCACAGATAGGAGTGGGATATCGAGTGGTGCTACAGGCCCTGTGGCACCATTGAGCTCCTTGACAGTACAGGCAACTTGGGGGGTCCCAAACATATATAGCAACTACATTTCCTGATTTCCAGGAAAATGAGTAGGCATCAATGTGGGCCAAGTCGCATTCATCTGTCTCATTGACCCCACGCTTCTTTATAATCAACAATACTGTTCCTATCTGGAATAGCGGACATCACGGACTGCCAAATTAGAAGTTATATCTGCCCGCTGTCGTACTGTATGTACCCAATGGGATTGTAAGGTCGGCAAGACTGATGACCTCCAATACAGATTTTGACAGGGGTACCATGTATAGTTGGGTGCCTCGCCTGCTGCAACATATTGAAATCCTGAATATGCTTTGTGGGAAGGAGCTTTTTGTACTAGGTTATGTACCAAGGGTTTCACTCTCCAACACAGTGGTGATCATTCATGTGTAAAAGGACGGTGCACAAAGGGGAGTACTCGAAAGCTCCAGTTCTTATTTAAAAAGTTATTTGATTTGATTTGATTCCCATTAAAACAGACTCCTCAGCCAACGCGTTTCGTTCACATTGAACTTCGTCAGGGCTATTTAGGTGAAGGAAAAGTTCCGTAGTTTTTAGCTCATCGTAGAGCTGGTATAATCTTTCAACAAACGAGAATTCCAAATGTGACCATACGATAGTTGACCACTTGGTAGACAAAAAGGTGGTCGTCCGTTCTCAATAAAGTGGCTGATTCAATCCCAGTAGCATGATAACATTGGGAGGGTCCGACCTAAGTCTCGGCCGCCCGTTCGGATAGCTCGCTGTGTCGCAAGTAAAGTGGTCACAAAAGAAGTGGTGATCATTCCTTGAGGACTGCGAGACTGCATACAGCCCTTGCCCACTTAGAGACTAGGCACACCACCTAACGCCATAGGGCGCCACATAGATCGCCGGGTCTCCAACCGCTATTATTAGAAACAGTCTGCTGACCTACATCCAACCAGACACCAAACAACCTCAGACATGGATGAGCCTTTGAAGGAAATTATGGTAATTGGCACAACACTGGCAGCAACGGACTCTGAAATGACAGATCTCATCGCGGAGGTGAAATCAATGAGAGAGGAAGTCACCACCTTTCACACCAGATTAGACAGAGTTGATCAGAGGACCGAAGACGTGGAAGCAAACCACTACGCTCTATCGGACTGGAGCAGAGATATTTACTTTCTGCAGCACCAGGTCACAGACATAGATGACAGAACACGGTGTAATAATGTTTGCATATACAGCATTCCTGACTATGCAGAGAAGGGGAACATAGTCACCGGAAGTACCGACAATTAGTCCACTTTCTCTGGGGAACGCTTGAAGATCCGCCAGTGAAGTTGTCCATATCTCCTATTCAATAATATTTAAGACTCTGGAGCCGTTTAGGGAAACTGTCACTGGAATCTATGGGGTTTTAATTAAAACACTACACTTCAGGCCCTCTTTCAACACAACACAACTAGACTGCATTGGCAGGCATTCTTGGGTAAATAATATTCACCCTCGGTATCGGCAACCCTCCTTCTTGACCATGATAGGGTGCTTAAGGAATCACAGTTGAAATGCCTTTACTTTAAGATCTTTATGATTGGTACTAGTCCCCAAGGAAGTTACATCGGGCACTTCTACTGCCTCACAGCCAGTGCTGAAACTGAGGAGAATACAGGTGCAACCTCTACCATGTTCTCTGGTCCTACTGAGACTACAGTACTATTGAACAGAAAGAAGTGTGGGCCAAATTACATCTCTATAGCTCCCTAACGCTAGCTCTCTTATCCCTTCTCCATGACATGATTAACACGCCTGATATGGACTCCCACAGTCACGGGTGGCTAGCCACTTCTCCAGCATTAACCAAAGTATGCATTCACTGGCACCAAGCCTCAATCCCAGAGAGTCAAGAGTGGCTTACAGAATTGCATAGGGTGGTGCTCCATGAACACACTACTTATAAACTTAACGACAAGCTAGAGGCCTATGAAAGGATATGGTGCACATTTCTTTCCTCATTGGAAAACAGAACACCATGCAGAATCCCAACTGGTGGATCCAGGCCCATACAGTAATTCACCATTTATGAGGTTTCACTAGTAATCATTGGTGTACTGTTTGCAACCCGTAAATACTGGCAACTTGTAATCTTGCCATGGTGATCTAATTTAAGTTCTAAGTAGCAAAAGGGGGAGCATAGAGGTTATGGATAGAACCTACCTCCAATAAGACTATGTATAAACAACGGGATTCTATCCTATTTCTTGTTTTTATTTTTATTTTGTAATTGCTAGTGATGTGTGAGTTGGCTATTCTCTACAAATGTAAGAGAAAAGCACTATGTGTTTTTAAAATACCCCTCACACACTATGAATTCCATAGTATCCTGCATCATCGGGGTCTTTCCGTCCCTCTAAGGGGCGGGCGTGCTTCGACCTATGACTACGCGGGAGCACATGATTTTATGTGGATAGACTATATGTGTTGTGTGGGTTGTGAGAGTGGTAAGGAAAGTGCTAATATACAAAAGATGCGAGGTATTAAAAATTCCCTGGCTAGTGGAAAAAATACACTTTATTCCTATCCCTGGCTGGGAACGTTAAAAAGGGGAGGAGAGAGTAAGCGGGGGTAACTATTACTCTACTTGGTCGACATGTTTCGTAAGCAGTCCCCTACTGCTTTAATCATCAGGACCTATTGTGATCCCTACTACACTCTAAGATAATTTTATGTATGTTGTATGCCTATCGTTTCACAAACAGGCTGAACGCAAAAATAGGCTGGGCAACTGACATAAGCAGGGCTAAATAACCCCTCAAAAAGTTTTACCAAATTGGTACACTTTCTCTTGTTTGCCGTGCCACATAAGCTAGCGCCGGGTTAGAGGATAGGCATACAACATACATAAAATTATTATCTTAGAGTGTAGTAGGGATCACAATAGGTCCTGATAGGAATACTTACTTTCTTTGCATGCTAGACCATGGTTTCTTGCAAAGTCATTTCAAGTCAACTAGTTTTTTTTGCCTGGTGGCTTCCTGCACAGATATAGCTCAGAAATCTCATATAAGAAAGTCTTGATGAACTAACAACTATTTGATTGTGACAGGAAGTCATATTACCACATGAATGACACTCACTTATTCATTTTCAGGAGCAATGTAAAAGCAATTAAAATTCAAAGCCAGGATTGGCCTGTCACACGTCCTAAAATCAGACGAGCTACGAGCAATATTCTGAGACCTGTACACGTGTGCGGCCTCAAACAAGCATATGTTGCAACTTCCCGACGAGAAAACTAAAAACGTACCTTTGGGAAACACTTTCTCAGGGGAGTCTTTTTGAAAATGGGAATTAAAAATATTTCATGAGGTCACTGCCATTTCACAGAAGAAACTGGCAAAAAAGGGTTACCATATAAAAAAATGTTGGTCAAATCTGGTTATAACGCGCTTTATATTGAAATCTATATAAGATGCTTTTTATTCTCAAATCACTCATTCTCCTTTGTAGAGATCCCGGTCAGTACTATATATGCAGTATCCGAATCAACACATTTGTTGTAATCATAGCAGGTTTGACCAACATGTTTAAAATGCATGATTTATCAGTTTCCTTTTATTGGCTTGAAGGCTAGCTCCGCCCCCAGTGTTTGAAGCGTTAGCTCTACCTCCATTGGTTGACTTGTTAGCCTCCAACGCCACCCAAGCCCCACCCCAATGTTAGGGTGTACAGCACCTTTGCCCAGGGTAGACAGGATGGACAGCACACAGATAAAGCTCTGACCTTTCAGCAACCTTTACCTTTGACCATGAGGCTACACGTGTACTAATATAACTCTAAAGGATAATAACACACTCTGTCTGAAGCAAACGGGTCTGAAAAATAACTTAAAAGTATGTCTTCGATTGGACACTCAATATTAAAGGCAGTAATAATGCTGCAGAAATCCGACAGCCTGTACGACAAGTTTCTGGCGCACAGAATTTACCTGCTGCGCGCAAGGCCATCTGTACTCGTCGCCTTTCTTTGCCTACTTCAGTGTATCGTCCGTGCCTAAGGCAGCTGTACATCAACGTACAGGGGGCAAGGCAAGTGTTGATAAATTAAGGCACCATCCGGCCTGTACGCCAAGTCATGGGTGACCTCTGCAACGTCATGAACGCGAGCTCTTCTGAGGTCTCAGTGGAGACCAATGGGAATTATGCTAGAGAACCAATCAGCGACCGATAGGTACTGCGCCTGCGCCATGTTGACCAATGGAAAAAAGTACTTTCCTCGTAGGAATCCTATTGGGTGTTTTATGGTGAATTATATAGGTGCACTTCGTTTTCATTTTACTTGCGCTTTCAAATCAACTCGGACGTTATCGTTCCTGTGCCTCCTTAAACACTATTCTCTGCTGTGGCTTCGACGTTCATGGTTTAAGAAGCTCGCTGAGAGAACGACCCTTGGACTGCGTAGAAAACGTTGGACATCCAATACAGCTCTGACTTCCAAATGCCTTCGGAATAGTAGAGATATTACTTCTTCATTTTAGGGTGTTCTGGTTTCCATTGTTATTTCGCAGAACCTTTTTTACGAGTAAAAGTCTCGTTGAAAGCGCGTTTAGACAATTCAACATTGGGGAGAGCCGAGGAACCACCTTTTCTCCGAGAACGAGAATGAGTCATCAAAATATTTAAATCCGGCAACAAATTTTATTAAATAAAAAATGATAGAGACTTTAACATAAATAATATTTATACTTTGGGGTAGTTTAAGGACAGCGGAGATCAGAATTTTTCATGCATTAGTTTGATTAATTAGGTTAGTGTATTTCCATAGGAATTACTTGGCATATGATGTTACAAACCTTTTTAAAGTTGCATTTTGTGCTAATAATGGTTTGTGGTATAGCGTTTTATTGCACGGATACCAACATAGTCGGCAAAAATTTAAGGAAAAGTCTGTTTTTGAAGTAAAAAGGAGCAACAGTGAAGGGATCTGGCCAGAACGCATGGCATGTCCAGCATTAAGTGGGGGAGGGTCAGCCGCCAACAAGGTTTTAACTCCAAGCCGGGAAATCGGAAAGGGGAGGGGCGTCCAGCATTGCTAAGCTTTTGGGCAACCCTGTCCACACCATGGCAAATATGCCTGGGTCTTTCATGTACCGCCTGACTGATGGAGGTAACTCGCGCCGAAAGCAAAAAACTCCAAAGACAATATTTTTATATTCACCTCGACAAATAAACGTCACTATCCTCGCCATAAAAATCCTGCCACTATTGGAAATCAGCCGCCTGCGCTCAATCTCCTTAGCGAGGCAGGCCTGTTGTTAAATGCTAGGTCACTTGTGCGTAACAATGTTGCATTTAATGATCTGGTTTCTCAAAATAAACCACCCGGGGTTTTTATCACAGAAACCTGGGGCTCTGAAACCTCTGGCCCAGATTTTGTTGAAGCAGTCCCCGATGGCTATTCCCTGTCCAGACTTGATAGGACAAGGTGCAGGGGGGGGGCTGGGAATCTTGTTTAGAGATACCTTCACTTGCTGTACCAAGCCTCTCTCCGTGCCTTCAGATACCTTTGAGGCACTATATTTTTCCATTAATTTCTCGCCCTCTGATTCCTTCTCTGGAATCCTCTGCTATAGACCTCCTGGCCCCAAATCGACTTTTCTCAATGAAATCTTTAAACTTATTGAGCACTATGTTGATAGACCCTATTTTACTATTCTGGGTGATTTTAACTTTCATTTGGAGGCCACAGATTCAAAGGATACGCAAGCACTTGTAGAGGGCTTAGCTGCCTGTCGATTTGACCAATTGGTGAACGGCCCCACACATCTGGCCTCCCATACATTGGATGGCATCTTCTCTAATGATGCTAGACTTAGGACTGGCATTCCTATTCCTCTCTCTTGGTCCGACCATCTGGCAGTCCCCTTCCATCTCAAAGTAAATCCCAACCCAGGCAATAAACCAAAAACTGATGTTTGGTCCCTTAGAAGGAATTATAAAACTATAAATGATAACACTCTTTCACCTTTTATGAATGGTCTCAGGTGTTCTTCCCTGGAGGATCCAAATAGGGCTGCTTCCGATCTTTCCATTGCCCTAGCTACTGCCATAGACTCTCTTGCCCCGGCCAAACGTCACTATTCAGCCCGTAAGAGCCCCTCTCATCCCTGGTTTTCAGATCGCCTAAAAACTTTGCGTCAGAAATGTCGGCAACAAGAAAGGTCCTGGACTGCTTATCCTGATCCACGGGGGAAAGCCCTGCATAAATCCCTTCTTAGAGACTACAAGAAGGCAATAAGGGAAGAAAAAAGTTATTATTTTACTAACTTGACTACATCCTTAAAATCCCCTAGAGACCTTTTTAACATAATTGACACTCTCTCGGCACCCAGACAGTCTGACCCTACTATTGATACCCAGGAACTTTGTAATAACTTAGCTAGTTTCTTCCATGATAAAATTGTTGAGATCTACAGTGCGCTTGAAATTAAAAAATAAAGAGCTAAATGTCGAGGCACTAGGATCTTCTTCCTCAACTCATGATATAAATGGAAAGACCAATGTTTTGTCCAAACCATCGCTCACTTGTTTTCCCCCTCTGTCTTTAGAAAATCTCAATCTTTTACTGGATGCCACAAAGTCCTGCTCACCTCTTGACCCCTGTCCACTAAAAATCCTAAAAACTTGCATAAGGTCGGTGCTTCCCCCTTTATTGGAAGTCATAAACTTGGCGATCCGAGAGGGTATTTTTCACTCCTTGTGGAAAACCGCCACTGTTAGGCCTTTGCTTAAAAAATCCTCCCTAGACCCAGGAATTCTGAAAAATTACCGTCCTATTTCCTTACTCCCGGTCCCAGCCAAGATTCTGGAATTTTATATAAATCAAAATCTGTCTACCTTTATTGAAAATTCCAACATGCTTGACAGTTCTCAGCACGGCTTTCGATCAGCTCACAGCACTGAGTCTGCTCTCACTGTTGTGACAAACAAAATCCGATCTGAGGTTGACAAGGGACACCCTTCGCTGCTTGTGTTATTAGATCTCACAGCAGCTTTTGACACCTTGTCCCCGTCAATACTGATCTCCAGGCTCAAGGACATCGGATTAGGAGGCTCTGCCCTAAGTCTGCTCTCCTCCTTTCTCCATCACAGGGAGCAGAGAGTAAAAATGGGCAACTTCCTGTCCGATCCCCAAAAGGTGCAATGTGGGGTTCCTCAGGGCTCCTCGTTGAGCCCTCTTTTATTTAACATCTATGTTACCCCACTTGCACAGATGGTAATATCATTTGGCCTGGATGTGTTATCATACGCTGATGACACACAGATCTTGGTATCCATTACCCAGCCAGTCTGTGAGATTGCTTCCAAGTTTAGAACCTGTATGGAGGCAGTCTCCAAATGGATGTTGTGTAATTTTTAAAAATTAAACGGCGAAAAAACCGAAGTTATGGTCTTCGGAGGGAGCCAAGATCTCTGTTCGAAGGAGTGGTGGCCCACGTCCCTAGGAGATTGTCCGACCCCTACTCCTATTGCTAAGAATCTTGGAGTACAAATTGATCCTACCCTCTCCTTCGACCCCCAGGTAAATAGGACAGTGTCAACTTGTTGTGGCACCATCAGAATTTTAAAGAAAATTGCTCCTTATCTATCCTTGGCAGCCCGGAAACAAGCAACAGCTGGCTTAGTACTATCGAGGCTTGATTATTGTAATGCCCTCTATGGTGGCATCAATAAAGGTTCCATCCATCGCCTCCAAATGGTACAAAATGCGGCAGCCAGATTGGTGCTAAGTCTCCCTAGGAGAGCATCTGCAACAATGGCCAGAAGGGATCTTCATTGGCTTCCAATTCCATCTAGGATCTCTTATAAAATTCTCTGTTTGGCCCATGGTGCTATCCATGGCTCAGGATCTGAAAGCATTGGATCTCTTTTGTGTGCCTACACCCCTATCAGAACTCTTCGTTCATCTTCGAAGAACAGGCTGGTGGTTCCTAGGTTTACTAAGGTTAGATGGGGAGGTAGAGCCTTTTCCACCTTGGCACCCAAACTGTGGAACCTCCTCCCCCTTGAGCTTTCCAGTCAACCATCCTTAGCAATATTCAAAAAATTACTTAAGACCTGGCTTTTCTTTCAGGCATATTAGGCTTTGCCTTCCCGCTGGCCTTCTGGTCCTGTCATTTGGAGTTTGGATTTCTATGTCTGTTTGTAGTGCGCCTTGATGCCCCTTTGGGGCTAAGTTTTGCGCGGTATAAAAATGCCTTTCATTCATTCATTCATAAGAACTAAGGCCCCAGGCGCTGCCGCTCACGGCGATCATGCTAAGTGCATCATCGATGCCACATTTTAAAAGGTCGAAACAAGCAATGGCGGAAGCGTGACTAGAGGGGAACTTAGAGGTCCAGTTCGCACCGGCCCTTCACGGTACACCGAAGGTCAGGGGAGAGAGCATTCTGGAGCCAGTTAGATGTTGCACGCGAGGTATATTACAACTCTCTGCCCTCAAACTACATACACACCACAAAGTGCCTTACTTCCTGCATGCACCAAGCTTAAAGCAGTACACAACCACCACGCTTAGCAAGAGAATGGCAACACGGGGCTTCACCCACACACACCCAAGTGTTGGTCCTGGAATCCATAACGGAGAAGATGCATTTCTGTCAAACTGGTTTTTCCTAGTTTGTCAAAACAACGGCCTAAGCCACCAGAAATGTCACGATCTTTGGAATTTTATGGGTGGCTTAGAAGACATAACCCAAAAAAAGTTCAAGTCAGCATAGATCAGTGACCCTCGCACTTCAATAAGCACCAACGTTTCGTGAGCTAGATCAAAACAAAAGATTTGAAGTTAGCTGTGCCAAAGACCCATACATGGAAAAATAGTCACCCATCATGCGCATGTTGCGCCCTCACGTGCCCAGCCCGAAATGCTCTTCTTGACCATCTGTTATTTTGTGTTCTTCAAATTCTCACCCATGAAGTGTGCACTGCCTCCCTCTGGCGGCTTACTTCAAGGAACGTGGAGACAGCATGGCAAGCAGCACCCTCACCAGCCATTCCCGCCCTCCCAAGAGCAGTCACCCCGGGCGCGAGGCATTCACGTCAACAAGCCCGCTCGCGCTGCTCACCTGGTCTCCTGGTTGCTGAACTTCTTGGTCACCACCTTGCCCAGTTCCAGGCCGAGCCGGTCGGCCACCTTCTGCGAGAGGTTCTGGTGGGAGCTGCCGCTGAACAGCACGATGTTAGGCATTGGTTCTCGCGGGAAGCAGGAGGACAGAGAGAGGCAAAGGATAGCGGCGGACAAGGGAGGGGCGCAGTGTTACGTATCTTTTTTTTTCCTTATAATCTTATACTTTATTTTGCTTTTTGGTTTCCCCTCCCTTTCCTTTGGGTTCTTTCTCTCCTGCTGCTGTAGCTCTTGCAAGCCTGTGTCACGCGGCGGCCATGGAGCTTGGAGAGGAGGGATTTAAGGTACCGGGAGGAAGTGATGCTTTCATTTGCTGTGCGATTCCCTCCCACAGCCACTCCCATTCCACACCCACTGCCCTGCCCCTTTCACTCTCTGCTCTTACCTTCCATACGATAATACCTTACGTCACGACACTGTAAAGAACATTTATATTGTGGCATTAAATGCTCATAGTATATAATATAATGCAGACTTTTGTAAAACCGCTGCGCTTTCAATTGAAACTGAAACTTGTGGTTGAGTTTTTGCTATTTATCATAGTCGGCAGGAAGTACTGCCATATTTCGAGTCGTTTATCAGTGCTTTAAATAGACAGGCACTCGGTATCGGCACTTCTTTAATTTTGAAGGGCGAGTACATGCACTTCTCCGAAAAGGACCAATGGTTTTAATGGGAGAGTAACAGCACTTTCAATAACAAGCATTTACAATGCAATGGTCTCGTCTTTGGTAAAGTTAGAGCTATTGGCATTGCTCATGACATTATTTTTGTTTTTAAAACATATAAATAAATGCCAATATCTTAATCTCTCGCAAATGCGAGACCTATTGCATTTGCACCCACACACACACACACAGAGCCACACGCACTCACTCACACACAGACAGACAGTGCCACACACACACACACACTGGAGCAGTCACATACACACACACACACACACACTGGAGCAGTCACACACACACACACACACACTCTGGAGCAGTCACATACACACACACACTGGAGCAGTCACATACACACACACACACTCTGGAGCACTCACATACACACACTGGAGCAGTCACACACACACACACTGGAGCAGTCACATACACACACACCCTGGAGCAGACACACACTCTGGAGCAGTCAGAGGCACACACACACTGGAGCAGTCACACATGCACACACTCTGGAGCAGTCACATACACACACACACTGGAGCAGTCACACACACACTGGAGCAGTCACACACACACTCGGGATCAGTCACATACACACACACGAGCAGTCACACACGCACACACTCTGGAGCAGTCACACACACACACTGGAGCAGTCACACACACACACACTCTGGAGCAGTCAAATACACACACACACACACACTGGAGCAGTCACATACACACACACACAAGCAGTCACACACACACACACTCTGGAGCAGTCACATACACACACTGGAGCAGTCACACACACACACACACACTGGAGCAGTCACATACACACACACCCTGGAGCAGTCACACACACACACTGTGGAGCAGTTAGAGGCACACACACACTGGAGCAGTCACACACGCACACACTCTGGAGCAGTCACATACACACACACACTGGAGCAGTCACACACACACTGGAGCAGTCACACACACACACACTCGGGATCAGTCACATACACACACACTGGAGCAGTCACACACGCACACACTCTGGAGCAGTCACAGACACACACACACTGGAGCAGTCACACACACACACACACACTGGAGCAGTCACACATACACACACACACACACACACTGGAGCAGTCACACACACACACATACTGGAGCAGTCACATACACACACACACTGGAGCAGTCACATACATACACACACTGGAGCAGTCACATACACAGGAGGTGTCTGCAGAGACTGAGGAGGTGTCTGCAAAGACTGAGGAGGTGTCTGCAGAGACTGAGGAGGTGTCTGCAGAGACTGAGGAGGTGTCTGCAGCGACTGGAGAGGCTCTGCAGAAACTGAGGGGGTGTTTGCAAAGACCGAGGAGGTGTTTGCAGAGACCGAGGAGGTGTCTGCAGAGACTAAGGAGGCTCTGCAGAGACTGAGGAGGTGTCTGCAGAGTCTGAGGGGGTGTCTGTAGAGACCGAGGGGGTGTCTGTAGAGACTGAGGGGCTGTCTGTAGAGACTGAGGAGGCTCTGCAGAGACTGAGGAGATGTCTGCAGTGTCTGAGGGGGTGTTTGTAGAGACTGAGGAGGCTCTGCAGAGACTGAGGAGGTGTCTGCAGAGTCTGAGGGGGTGTCTGTAGAGACTGAGGGGGTGTCTGTAGAGACTGATGGGGTGTCTGTAGAGACTGAGGAGGCTCTGCAGAGACTGAGGAGGTGTCTGCAGAGTCTGAGGGGGTGTCTGTAGAGACTGAGGAGGTGTCTGCAGAGTCTGAGGGGTGTCTGCAGAGACTCGGGAGGTGTCTGCAGAGACTGAGGGGTGTCTGCAGAATCTGGGGAGGTGTCTGCAGAGTCTGAGTGCTGTCTGCAGAGTCAGGGGCCGGGGTGCTTGCAGAGACGGACAGCGTCAGCAAGGAGGGTCGTAGCTGTCAGACGCCTGGCTCGCCGTCCCGAGGCCCTGGGGCAGCGGAAGAGGCTTGGGTTAAACTCTGGCTTCGCTGTGATGCTTTCATGAGGTTTTTAAGGGCGAGTTAATGACCTGAAAGCCCCTTCCTGGGGCAGTTATGAGCAGATGCCCTCCGAGTCTCGCTGACTGCAGCGACCGCAGCAGAGAGAGAGGGGCTCTGGCCCACCCAGTGCCCTGACACCAGAGCGATGCGGGGGGGGAGGCCGGTCCTCGGCCGCCTGCGAGCCGTGGTGCATGGGGAGCAGGGAAAGGGCCGCCTAGGGGGAGGCTGACCCTCAGAGTCGCGGGGATAAAGTTCCGCCGGCCCTGGAAGTCAGTGGCATCCCTATGCCCCCCCTGACAACGGAGGTGTGTGTCCCGGTGCCGTGCACGCATGTCGTGGGCACACTCGCCCTGTCTGGGCACCTCTTCTCAGCAAGGAGGCATGGCACGGACAGTGGTAAGACCACCTCTGACAGGACTGCACAGGTGCCGCCTCCTGACGGCATCCCCACAAGCCCCTGCTATGCTCCCTCGACAGCCCAGAACCCACTGAGATACATAACAACAGTTGGTTCATCAGGAATGCATCGTACTGTGCCCCGGGGTGCAGTGCCAATAAAGTTCTCAGGTGAACAGCCCTGAACATCTGCCCAGCGCCCATCGTGTGCCCCAGGCCTCGCGGTGTAATAATGTATGTAGCACTTCCTGCCAGAGGGTTTCTGCTTCAAAGCACTGTAAACAACACGTGGAAAGAGGTGACTTTTCCATTCAGACCTGGGTTATTTCGGATCAGTCCTGGCACTGAAAGCTCGAGCACAATCTGCAGTGGAGCCCAGCAGTCAGTCCGACGTCACAGGCAGGCCGCTCTAAGGGTGCAAGCCAGACGTGAACTTGCTTGGCGCACTCCCTTTGCCATGGCTCACTAAGGCTGCACGCTGGTGCAACAGCGGCAGACTGGACAAACCCTGCTCTCGAAAGTGCCGAGACGGGAAAACGCTAAGTGCAGCACTTAAAAAAAAGAAATCAAAGAAACAAATACATGTAGGGTTGTTGTGAGCTCTTTGGATAAAACAGGTGAGAGGAAGAGAGAAGGATCATGGAAAGATGGAAGTGTGTAGGAGCATAGAAAGGAGGAGATGGAAGGCCGTGAAAAGGAGCCCAAGGCAAGCGGAAGACTGTAGTATTCTATCGGATAGAGAACACGTTCTTCCACCGCCAGAAATGGGTATTTCAGTCAGAAATGCAAGTTTTCTTTTCAGAAAGGACCCCCTCCCAAGAAGACAGCCCGCGCAGTGCCGGCTGCTGCTACTGGTGCAGTTAAGATCTCGCCGTCCCAACCAAGGGCAATAAAAGCTGTGTAAATACCACTATACAATAGTCTAATCTCGGAGCATCTGTGGAGCCTGTGCCTCCCGCCGTGGAAACAGTGCCAGGCGCATTACCGGACTCCGAACGAGCGTCTTTTCCCCTCTGTCATACCGGCACTCAGTGATGTGACACTTTATACTAGACACACACCTGCGTGCAGTACATGGAGATGGTGGGTGAGTAACCGGGCATTCCCATGGAGTGAATGTCTCTTCTAAAACAGCCCGTGAAGAGGCCCCTTCCACAGCACGGGCCCCTCAGGTGTGAATGCAGTACAGAGCGCCAGGCGCTGCCCTGGCGCTGTCAGTGTGCTAAGCGCCCCGCGTGCCCTCCCTGCGGGGGCAGCACCTGTTAGGAGCGTCGCTGGACAAGGGCGCCAGGGTCCGCCTAGCGCCTGAGTTACCGGCTACCTACCTTGTGGAGCGGTGTGATCCTGGATAGATCACTTTATTGAACTGCGCCAGGCGCCCCTTATCGGCCAACAGTGTGACTTTCTAGAAAGAGTCAGCCACACAGTATTAGGGGTTACATAAGAAAAGTGGGCCGTGACATTCCTTTTTGTCTCCATAGTCCCGATAAGTCTGATCTCTGTTACAGTCACATCTATGTTCTCTTCCTAGAATATTAAACACCTGTGAAGGCTTCCCTTATGCTGTCCTCAACCCACGCATTCCACTTTATAGGGCAGTTCCAAATCTCAGGGGTATCCTTGCCCCAAAGAGGCGGGCAGGGGCGCCCTGACAGTTTTCGGTATGCTTCACATCACTGACTGGGCAGAGGTGAGATGCGTTGGCTCATCTGTGCGCTGCCGTGTCATGGGAACTCACCTCTGATCCCGGCTTCCCCCATGTGAGCGTGCTGTGATCCTGCGCAAACCCTTTCTCTCCGTGCGCCGCGGTGAAAAGAGACAGGGGCCGATAAGAGACAGGATGAGCGTCTGCATGAATCCCGGGCTCCAGAGTGGGCATCTCTGAGTGTATGCACCTCGATTGCACCGAGAGATGCTGCACTCCCTGACCCGACGGCAGAGTTGATGCACATCTCAGGAAGAAGCAAGAAGTGCGGATAAAGTGCTGCATGAGATGCGGGTACCGCAGAGCTCTCAGTCCCAGCTCTCCTTGGTACTGAGAGCGCCGCTACCTGCCAAGTACTTGCAAACACAACAGTGATGGACAGAATGTGGATCAATGTCACACATTCACCCCAGTCCAAAGATCTGGGCCCAAATCCATCGTTTTTCCACTCCACACCACCCTGGGTTAGACAATGGCGATATGCAAATCAGCACTGACCCTGTGCCCCATGGGAACAGTCCAGTCCGAACTACAAAAGCCATGTCCTTCCCAGAACGGAAACAAGCATCCGAGGACCGGCCCGGTTTCGAGGTAACACCTCTCATCAGCCCGGCTAGCTTGACTCCAGTGGTGTGGAGTGCCTGGGACTCACGTCTGAGCATCCCCAGTACACTTAGAGCAGTAATTGCAAACACAACAGTGATGGACAGAATGTGGATCAATGTCACACATTCACCCCAGTCCAAAGATCTGGGCCCAAATCCATCGTTTTTCCACTCCACACCACCCTGGGTTAGACAATGGCGATATGCAAATCAGCACTGACCCTGTGCCCCATGGGAACAGTCCAGTCCGAACTACAAAAGCCATGTCCTTCCCAGAACGGAAACAAGCATCCGAGGACCGGCCCGGTTTCAAGGTAACACCTCTCATCAGCCCGGCTAGCTTGACTCCAGTGGTGTGGAGTGCCTGGGACTCACGTCTGAGCATCCCCAGTACACTTAGAGCGGTAATTGCAAACACAACAGTGATGGACAGAATGTGGATCAATGTCACACATTCACCCCAGTCCAAAGATCTGGGCCCAAATCCATCGTTTTTCCACTCCACACCACCCTGGGTTAGACAATGGCGATATGCAAATCAGCACTGACCCTGTGCCCCATGGGAACAGTCCAGTCCGAACTACAAAAGCCATGTCCTTCCCAGAACGGAAACAAGCATCCGAGGACCGGCCCGGTTTCGAGGTAACACCTCTCATCAGCCCGGCTAGCTTGACTCCAGTGGTGTGGAGTGCCTGGGACTCACGTCTGAGCATCCCCAGTACACTTAGAGCGGTAATTGCAAACACAACAGTGATGGACAGAATGTGGATCAATGTCACACATTCACCCCAGTCCAAAGATCTGGGCCCAAATCCATCGTTTTTCCACTCCACACCACCCTGGGTTAGACAATGGCGATATGCAAATCAGCACTGACCCTGTGCCCCATGGGAACAGTCCAGTCCGAACTACAAAAGCCATGTCCTTCCCAGAACGGAAACAAGCATCCGAGGACCGGCCCGGTTTCGAGGTAACACCTCTCATCAGCCCGGCTAGCTTGACTCCAGTGGTGTGGAGTGCATGGGACTCACGTCTGAGCATCCCCAGTACACTTAGAGCGGTAATTGCAAACACAACAGTGATGGACAGAGGTGAGTTCCCATGACACGGCAGCGCACAGATGAGCCAACGGATCTCACCTCTGCCCAGTCAGTGATGTGAAGTGGAAAAACGATGGATTTGGGCCCAGATCTTTGGACTGGGGTGAATGTGTGACATTGATCCACATTCTGTCCATCACTGTTGTGTTTGCAATTACCGCTCTAAGTGTACTGCGGATGCTCAGACGTGAGTCCCAGGCACTCCACACCACTGGAGTCAAGCTAGCCGGGCTGATGAGAGGTGTTACCTCGAAACCGGGCCGGTCCTCGGATGCTTGTTTCCGTTCTGGGAAGGACATGGCTTTTGTAGTTCGGACTGGACTGTTCCCATGGGGCACAGGGTCAGTGCTGATTTGCATATCGCCATTGTCTAACCCAGGGTGGTGTGGAGTGGAAAACCAATGGATTTGGGCCCAGATCTTTGGACTGGGGTGAATGTGTGACATTGATCCACATTCTGTCCATCACTGTTGTGTTTGCAATTACCGCTCTAAGTGTACTGGGAATGCTCAGACGTGAGTCCCAGGCACTCCACACCACTGGAGTCAAGCTAGCCGGGCTGATGAGAGGTGTTACCTCGAAACCGGGCCGGTCCTCGGATGCTTGTTTCCGTTCTGGGAAGGACATGGCTTTTGTAGTTCGGACTGGACTGTTCCCATGGGGCACAGGGTCAGCGCTGATTTGCATATCGCCATTGTCTAACCCAGGGTGGTGTGGAGTGGAAAAACGATGGATTTGGGCCCAGATCTTTTGACTGGGGTGAATGTGTGACATTGATCCACATTCTGTCCATCACTGTTGTGTTTGCAATTACCGCTCTAAGTGTACTGGGGATGCTCAGACGTGAGTCCCAGGCACTCCACACCACTGGAGTCAAGCTAGCCGGGCTGATGAGAGGTGTTACCTCGAAACCGGGCCGGTCCTCGGATGCTTGTTTCCGTTCTGGGAAGGACATGGCTTTTGTAGTTCGGACTGGACTGTTCCCATGGGGCACAGGGTCAGCGCTGATTTGCATATCGCCATTGTCTAACGCAGGGTGGTGTGGAGTGGAAAAACGATGGATTTGGGCCCAGATCTTTTGACTGGGGTGAATGTGTGACATTGATCCACATTCTGTCCATCACTGTTGTGTTTGCAATTACCGCTCTAAGTGTACTGGGGATGCTCAGACGTGAGTCCCAGGCACTCCACACCACTGGAGTCAAGCTAGCCGGGCTGATGAGAGGTGTTACCTCGAAACCGGGCCGGTCCTCGGATGCTTGTTTCCGTTCTGGGAAGGACATGGCTTTTGTAGTTCCGACTGGACTGTTCCCATGGGGCACAGGGTCAGCGCTGATTTGCATATCGCCATTGTCTAACCCAGGGTGGTGTGGAGTGGAAAAACGATGGATTTGGGCCCAGATCTTTTGACTGGGGTGAATGTGTGACATTGATCCACATTCTGTCCATCACTGTTGTGTTTGCAATTACCGCTCTAAGTGTACTGGGGATGCTCAGACGTGAGTCCCAGGCACTCCACACCACTGGAGTCAAGCTAGCCGGGCTGATGAGAGGTGTTACCTCGAAACCGGGCCGGTCCTCGGATGCTTGTTTCCGTTCTGGGAAGGACATGGCTTTTGTAGTTCGGACTGGACTGTTCCCATGGGGCACAGGGTCAGCGCTGATTTGCATATCGCCATTGTCTAACCCAGGGTGGTGTGGAGTGGAAAAACGATGGATTTGGGCCCATATCTTTTGACTGGGGTGAATGTGTGACATTGATCCACATTCTGTCCATCACTGTTGTGTTTGCAATTACCGCTCTAAGTGTACTGGGGATGCTCAGACGTGAGTCCCAGGCACTCCACACCGCTGGAGTCAAGCTAGCCGGGCTGATGAGAGGTGTTACCTCGAAACCGGGCCGGTCCTCGGATGCTTGTTTCCGTTCTGGGAAGGACATGGCTTTTGTAGTTCGGACTGGACTGTTCCCATGGGGCACAGGGTCAGCGCTGATTTGCATATCGCCATTGTCTAACCCAGGGTGGTGAGGAGTGGAAAAACGATGGATTTGGGCCCAGATCTTTTGACTGGGGTGAATGTGTGACATTGATCCACATTCTGTCCATCACTGTTGTGTTTGCAATTACCACTCTAAGTGTACTGGGGATGCTCAGACGTGAGTCCCAGGCACTCCACACCACTGGAGTCAAGCTAGCCGGGCTGATGAGAGGTGTTACCTCGAAACCGGGCCGGTCCTCGGATGCTTGTTTCCGTTCTGGGAAGGACATGGCTTTTGTAGTTCGGACTGGACTATTCCCATGGGGCACAGGGTCAGCGCTGATTTGCATATCGCCATTGTCTAACCCAGGGTGGTGTGGAGTGGAAAAACGATGGATTTGGGCCCAGATCTTTTGACTGGGGTGAATGTGTGACATTGATCCACATTCTGTCCATCACTGTTGTGTTTGCAGTTACCGCTCTAAGTGTACTGGGGATGCTCAGACGTGAGTCCCAGGCACTCCACACCACTGGAGTCAAGCTAGCCGGGCTGATGAGAGGTGTTACCTCGAAACCGGGCCGGTCCTCGGATGCTTGTTTCCGTTCTGGGAAGGACATGGCTTTTGTAGTTCGGACTGGACTGTTCCCATGGGGCACAGGGTCAGCGCTGATTTGCATATCGCCATTGTCTAACCCAGGGTGGTGTGGAGTGGAAAAACGATGGATTTGGGCCCAGATCTTTTGACTGGGGTGAATGTGTGACATTGATCCACATTCTGTCCATCACTGTTGTGTTTGCAATTACCTGCCAAGTACTGGCATAATCCGCCCTTCCTGCCCCACATGAGCATAGGCCCCCGTGACAGACAGAAACAAGCAGTGTACGCAAAGTGCTGCACGCCGTTGGGCCAGCTGTAGGTATAGCGGGGCTCTCCGTAACAGTTGGCACTTAGAAAGCACTTAAATACTAATGACACAGCACTTCCTACTCAATACTCAGGGTACTTCGATATCTCCTACTGGGACACTCTTCCCTTCATACCCCCGCGTTAGCACTGATCACAATGACAGGCAGAAACAAGACGTGTCCATAAAGTGCTTCAAACAGCTGAGGCAGCTGCGAGTACCCGTGGCACAGTACCAGCACGTGATGATACCTAGAGAGACTACTCTAACCGCTCAAGTAGTGAAAGAAGGCGCACTTGTACTCTACGTTAGCACTGATCACACTGACAGGCAGAAACAAGACGTGTTCCTAAAGTGCTTCAATACAAGTCAGTTCCCGGGCCGGCAGCCAATAACAGCGCGGCCCGGGGAATGACGTCACGGGGGTCTCCCGGGCCGGCAGACAATCACAGCGCGGCCCGAGGAATGACGTCACGGGGGTGTCCCGGGCCGGCAGCCAATCACAGCGCGGCCCGGGGAAGGACGTCAGGGGTTGTCCCGGGCCGACCGGCGGTGATTTTCACACGGCAACAGATGAGGGGTGGGCTCCCTCAAAAAAAAAAAAAAAAACGGGACTAAGCAAATTAAAAGAAGCGCTCCTCAGCGCGGACCTCGGCGAGAGGGAGGGTGTGGGGGGGCGGAACTTAAAAAAAGAGACAGAAACGCCCATGGATTGCATCAAGCCGCGGACCTCGGCGAGAGGGAGGGTGTGGGGGGCGGGACTTAAAAAAAGAGACAGAAACGCCCCCTAATCGCGTTGTGACGGGGAAAGAGTAATTGACAACCATCTCTTCCAATGGCTAGCCTCCATTTATGGAGCTAGCCATTGGAAGAGAAGGCGGGACAAAGCCCCACACTGTAGGATCATAAGATTTCGCCCTGTGCGAGCACTGCTGCGCAGTGCTACGGCCAGGCGAAACCTAAAAATGATAGAGAGTTTAACATGAAAAAAATGTATTTTCAGCATTTCTTAGGGGCGATATTGTTTGCATGCTGCTATGTCACTGAATGGAGTGACATTTATTGAAAATAACATTTTCTTAAAGCATCAAACAAGGATACTCATGCCCTGGCTTCTTTGATATGTGTAGCCAAAATGTGTCAGTTTCAGAGGCGCAACTAGAGCCACATTTCGGCGGGGGGAGATGGCTAATTCTTCCAAGGATAGTCAGAGTGGAGATGCAGGGGCTCTAAGAAGGGGTGTGTAGTGCATGAGCCACTTTAGTGGTCTGATGATCTGTGATGACCCTCGATCACCACCATTGTGTACTGATTTTAGTGTGCTATGTTACTTTAGCCTTAATGTAGGATGGTCTTGCATTACAATAATCTTGCCAAAGAATAGAAGGTGTGGGATGTCGAGGTGCAGAGTTGTTGGTGATGGTGCACACATGTGCTCCATAGTGGATACTGAGGGATTAAGTGCATAGTGTTATTTGAGTTAGGTGAATTATGACTTTAGCCTATTGGCTTTGACATGGTATAATATCATTCTGCTTTCCAAGTAGTAGAGGCCTATGCTTGAGCAACTCCATATTCTAAACTGCAGCCATCTTCTGAGCCTCTGTAGGTGAGAGGTGATATTTGAGATTACATGTGTTGTTCACCGGCAGTGAACCAGAGCAGACCAGTTCTTATCAGGAGGAATGTGCCTTCTTCGCATTGGCGCCAGAACAAAAGCTTGGCCAGCTGCTGTTGGGTGCTTGGTGTGGAAAAGTACAGGAATCTTGTGAGTAAGGTAGGCGGGTTCTTCCAGAAGCTTCGATAGAGGATAGAGTTCTATATTAGAGAAGGGGGTCCGAGAGAGGAGGGAGAGAGAGTTTCTGAGAGGCAGAGAGCTGAGATGCTGAGAGCTGGAGAGATGCTGAGATGCTGGTCTGGTGTTTTGGCGGTCTGATGATACATCACCGTGCAGACGTGTGTGTGCCACAGAGAGTCCGGAAGCAATCAGTGAGGGAAAGAGAGACGGACCCTTCTTCAGATGACAAGACGCCTAAGATTATGGTGAGGTGTTCGATATATATATCTAACTTTATCTAACTATGCTTTTATTTTCAGGCTCTATGTATATCTATGTGCTGATGATTGCTGCTAATGTTTACTGTGATGTTTAGTTATTTCTTTCTTTTGTCATCCTATTATCATGTAATAAAGAAACCCTAGAGCATATCATTTGTTGGTATTCCTTGTGAGGGAAGGTTGAGACCCCTTTTTTACCAAGTACTTACAGAGGGATGGGCGATTCCCCTCTAATGGGTAATTGTTGATACGGAAGGGAAAGTGCCTACCATCAGGGATGTCTAAATTACATTGCTAGGAGGAGCATGCGCTGTGTACCTTCTTAGATTAGGAGGTGTTGTGAATTTCTGCGTACCCTCTTGGATTGGGAGGTGTTGTGACTTGTTGTTATTTGCGAGCTCCTCAGCAATGGTCTTATATGTTGTCAGTGTTTATTCCTTTCTTGGGTAAGTATTGTGAAATGTGGTGTCTTTCTGTAACCTGAGAAAGGGTGTGGTAAGTAATGACCTGGTGACTGACAGAAGCACCAAAACATACAGAGAAACACGTCATTACAGGGTGAAAAATATAAAAGCCTCATTAACAAGCAAATGGTCTTTTAAAGACCTGTGAAGTACTCGAGTGCGGCTGTGTGTGTGCCCAGAACCTGAACTGAATGACTAACGTGTTCGCATACTAGTTGATTAAAGAAAATTACATCTATTAACATACAGTGAAGGGCCTTTACAGTTTGGTCAAACGTGGAAGCCGGTATTTGAGCCCAAGTTTCATTGTTCTATATTGTGGAATTTATACACCGTAGGGCAACATCCTTTTTACTTCCATTTACTTACCAAACTCAGTGCTTTGTGTTCAATTACTTCATTAATTCGTATTAGTATTACCCGAAGGCGTGCCAAAGGCAAGCCCATCTGCGCCCAGCCGGGGCCAGGAGCCACAACCCCTGCCCGTGCACCCTCCCATATCAGGAGTTACAGCCCAAACTCCCGACATAAGCTAAGAAGAGAAACCCCCGCCACATGCCTCTCTTCCTGGGACCTAGTGGCCCAACACACCATCTGCCCTTAGTGTGGCTTTCGACTCCACCCCACCCAAAATTGTGCAGCATAAGATGTACCTCTTAAACTGTAGGTCCCTCCCCAAACACTCTCTAGAAATCTCTATGTTGCTAGAAGAGCTTAACCCTGACGTTTTATTCTTGACAGAGACATGGCTGCATGCTGAGTCAGAACACAATCTCGTCCAGGCCCTCCCCCAAGGCTATCAAATACTTTGCGGCGACAGCAAAGTGGGAACGGGAGGAGGCTTAGCAGTCATCTACAAAGACTGTTGCGGATGTCGTAGCGCCTCCATCTCCATCCCAGATTTGGGACCACCCACCAACTGTGCAGCAGTCCCAATCTAGGAATTACGATGCGACCGCCACCATGGCGTTCGTATTACCCACCTTTAACATTGCAGCACCCACCGCAATGTTAACAAGCATTTACAATGCAATGGTCTCGGCATTATTAAAGGTAGAGCTATTGGCATTGCTCATGACATTTAAAAAAAAAAAAACATAAATAGATGCTATTGTCCTTTACAATGGCAATAGGTGAGCATTAGAGAGTATTCGCGGACACAGAGCCACACAGAGAGCCACACACACACAGAGAGAGAGAGAGCTACTCACACAGAGCCCCACACACACACAGAGCCACATAGAGCCACACACACACACACACACACACACAGAGCCCCCCCCCCACACACACACAGAGCAACACACAGGGAACAGAGGCCAGAAAAAACGCTCACAACGAGGAAACAGGGGGCAGAAAAGCACGCACAACGAGGGAACAGGGGGCAGGAAAGCAAGCACAACGAGAGAACAGGGGGCAGGAAAGCCAGCACAATGAGGAAACAGGGGGCAGGAAAGCAAGCACTATGAGGGAACAGGGGCAGAAAAGCAAGCACAATGAGGGAACAGCCACACACAGACAGAGCTATAAACAGACAGAGCCACACACACAGACATCCCTCAGTCTAGGCCAGCCACACGGCCATCTCTGCCCAGTAACACCCAGGGAACAGAGGCACACACACTGTTGCACTCTAATTTTCTGGTGGAAGTGCTCTCTCAAACAGTGATCTTGTCATGTATTCCTATAGGTTCTGAATCGATCCCCCTATTCCTGACCCTATTCTGGTTAAACTAACTATCAAGTTAACTAACAGTCAGCCCATGAGGCAAGAAAAGCCCCCATGATGCAGATACCGTTATCTGACGCAGTCACACTACGGCACAGGAACGTGTTATCTGATTAGGTCATAACGCTTGAGATCTAATTAGACAAGCGACATTCCTCCAGCCCCTGATAAGGCATACGACGTTCTCATAACAAATCAAACCTATGACAACCTGGAAAATCCGTGCGGCCATTGTTTTGATTTCACAGAGAACTTCAGTAAAAGAATGTGCTAACGAGCAAGTCGTATGACATCTTTATTGACGCATCTATGTCCATCCTTACGTCAATCTCGGCACCTTTAAGGTATAAATATTGCCGATCTTGCCCTATGCAAACACACGCGTGGTGACGAGACGGAGCAGCCATACTTGCTGAAGCCCAGAAGCAGAGCAGACCCCGCTGGCAGCAGCCCCGCCTTCCTGACGCGCTGAGAGACGCGCTGCTATCTCCTACCGAGAGACCCAGCACCGGCGCTTTCGGGCAGCCCTCGCAGGCAGCCTGGAATATCGAGACCAGAGAAAGAGATACCATTCCTCATTCATCCTAACTTCCAGGTACAGAACTGAATAACCCCTCACAGAGAATTCTTTAGGTATTCACTTGGCAAAAACAAACTTAACTTAAACTGTAACTTTCTATTCCCGCCCACGCATTAGACTTAGGTCAGGTACACGGGGTAGGCGTATTTAGAAACACCAGTTGAGTACGTTTAGTCAAATGTATATGTGTATGTAAATATATTTTAATCATTTTAAACATCATATGGCTCAGAAACCATATCAATGTTTTTACAGTATTATTTTATACTATTGCTTTTAATGTATGCACTTTACTTAACTATAAGTATTGCAATAATATCGATCCATTTCTCTTGTACGAGAAAAGAGACTGATCAATAAATAACACCTTTTTATTGAACACGCCCGTCTCTTCCTTTTCTCTACAATCTGATGAGACTAAGAATGCACGTACTGACTGAGTAAAATAATTGCCTTGTGCTCACACGACTCTGGAGATACACTCTTGATTAGGGGAGAGCAAAGTTGTCATGTTCTATGGTTGTCAGAAACTAAATCCCTTCTTGTCTAATCAGGGGAGTTAATTCTTTCCTGAACATTCGAGAAAGTTTCTAGCGAACTCTGAGCTACGCTGGCAAACCCAAAACTTTAAGTCTAGTATCGACAGTAGTAGACCTAGTTAACGTCTGGCCTAGGCCTTTACTGCTGTAGTTATTATTCCAATGCGCAGAGCCTATTGGGAAGATAGGAACTACACTACATGGCGCCCAACGCGTTTGGAAAGGGCGATAAAACTAACGTAAGACATTTAGAGTAACTCAGTCGTGCTTTCTCACTCAGACCCCTTTTCCCAAATACTCCAAAGACGTCTGGAGTGGGTGAAAGGTAATATCCTCCAAAACCTCGCAGGAGGGAACTCCTATGTAAGGTTCTTGGTATAGTCAACGTTGAAGGATACACTGTTCCAAAATATTGTGCATCTAATCTTTGTTCCATTAAGAAACCTGATCTGCAAACAAACATAATACCATCCTGTCGGTAAAATGGGAGACAGTGATGAAGAAAGAGAGGCAGTTAGATTAGCAGCTGAAATAGTAGCAGCTGATACTGCAGCACTAGATGCGGACGGGGATATAATACTCATCCCGGTCGCCAAAAGGAAATCTATAACCTTAAAACTTATAGAAAATGGACTGACACCTAGAGGTGGCACAGTCATATTCGTAATTGAGGCACACGAATATCGGCAGACAGAGGTATACTATACATGGATACATTTTCCAGCAGCAAATGCTGTAACAAAGTACTTCCACTATTACAAAATAGAGGTTCCACCCGACATTTACACTCCTTTCGAGGAGGTGGAAGTACCACTCAAATTCCAAGAGCATTTGCTCTTATTTGATGGCGCCCTAATACATAACAATCACATTACAAGGCTCGGTCCTTTAGGTAGACCAGGAGCAACGTGGCCGGTCTTAGCCGGATACACACCACACCCAGACATCGAAGGGATGTCTACTGGAGAGCTGTTAATACAGCTAAAACAATTACTAAAAATTCATAGACAATTAGTCCAGTATGTAATGCGGACTTCAACAATTCAGCCAGCGATTAAACTTCCACAGCTGACCCCTCACCAGGGGAACACAAATAAAATCACACCACAGAACATCCAATCCTGCCTAGGTAAAGTTCCGGCTAAACGGGAACAAATACCATTCTGGTTGGCACAGAAAATCACCCAAATAGAGGCGGTGTTTCCTGACACCACCCCGCTAGAAAAACACAGGATTCTGACTATATGTCTCCCAATGGGAATCGCACCACACATAGAGGACTGTGACACTTGGGGTACAGTCTTTGCTTCAATCTACACAAAAACGCACGGTGTTCCATCCATTTCGGTAATACCAGATGTGCTAAAACAAATTCAAGATGAATACGGTCCAGAACCAGCTTTAACTCTTGGTATGAAATTACTGAAAGACTTCAAGCAGGTCTCGGCTATATTATTAGCCAATATAAAAGGTGAAGCAGCAAACGTGGCGATCCGCCAAAGGTTAAAAGAGACAGATATAGCAGACCAACCAGCTGAAATTGCCAGAATCATAGAAAAATCCTATGAGGAACTAGGTAGAGATAGTTTAGGGGGAATACCAGTAAAACCGCAACTGACTGAAAGTCCAGAAAAAATATTTTTTAATAATTCACCAAAAAAGAACTGGGATGGAAACAAACAATCCAATCCAAAAGAAAAGAAATTCCAGTCCCGAGGAAGGTCTCCTAGGCGAAGGGAGAAATCTCCGAACCAGAGACACAGGTCACCCCAGAGTGACCCCTCTGGGAAAAGATATAACCTTAGAAATAGGGATAATATTAAAAAACCTGATAGATATCAAGACATTGATACACGTCCCTCTCAATCTTTTCAGACTTCCTCGCAGAAATCGGAAAGAAGAGGACGATCAGAACAAAGAGAAGAGCACGCCAAGTCCAAAGACAAGGAACCTGCTCAACAAAAAAAGAAATTACAATTTCCAAAAAAGAAGGTAGCCAGTATCAAGGTAGTTAACAATGCCGAGAATACTGAGGACACAACTGAAAAACTGAGAGTGGGCTCAGACAATGCTAGACAGCGCAGCAGAAGTGAGCATAGCTCGCAAAGTCCTTATGAATCATCTGGAGACAGTGGACACAAATGAATATCTTCAAGTGGAAACTGCAGACACCAGAGTTAGCAAACCCCACAAGATATACGAGATAACATTACGTATAGAGGGAGATAAGACTAGGAAAATAAGGGGACTATTTTGGGATAACCTCTCCAAGGGCTATGACATCCTTCTAGCTGAAAAAGACTGGCCACCAGAGTTTGTCAGGGAGTGCCCTCATGGCGAAGAAGTAATTATGCCTGCCTTCTCGAATCAAATCCCGATTCATAAAAAATACACACTTGCTAGAAAGTGGGCAGTGGCCTTAGCACCTGCTTTATATAAAAATCATGTAGGATGGGATGAGGATTCTCCTCCTCACAAAATCCAGTTAAAATCACAACCTACTGCACAAAGGCAGTACCCAATTAAGCAAGAAGCTAAAAAACAGGTAAATGAAATACTAGATCAGCTAGAATACCAGGGGGTGATTGAAACTTGCACCTTTGTTTCCGGTCTCCAAACCAGACAATTCATATCGTCTAGTTTTGGATTACCGACACCTTAACACATGTTGCAAAACATTTGCAGTGCAAAACTCACACAGTGCTGCACTAATGAATAACATAGTGCGCAAAAAATACAAAACAACCTTGGACATCTCCAATGGATTCTTTTGTCAAAACATAGCACCAGAGAGCAGATATTTAACTGCATTCTCAGTAAATGGCACTCAAAAGCAATTCTGTCGGTTAGCCCAGGGGTACAAGAACAGCCCGGGGGTATTCTCAGCGAGAGTAACAGAATTACTACAACTATATGATAATGAAGCATTATCTTATGTCGATGACATTTACTTAACAGATGATGACTTGGATACTCACTTGAAAAGAGTGAACACCATAATACTTGGGTTCGCAGCAGAGGGTTACAAATTTAACTTTAAAAAGTCCAGAATTGCCCATCTGACAGTCCTGTTCTTAGGATATGAATTATCAAGTATAGCCTGGTTGACAATTTTCTAAATAACTAGAAGAATTAAAAAATCTAAAATATGAAAAGACGTATCCTCTGCCAATCGACATTCTGCCTCTACGACATTACGCCTGTGTAATCTATACAGACGGACATGCTCAACCCTCCGTTTGGGGAGAACATGCATACAACCCCACATGTGAGATTACAAAAGAAGTGTGGCGCGGAGGTAAACTAAGAGCTCTATTAACAAAAACACACTCAGTTGAAACTAATTCAGAACTACAAACTGAAATAATAGCATTAAAAATGGCGCTAGATAATGCGGATCGCGAATTCCCGACACTTATAGTGTCAGATTCATATTACTGCGTCAAAGCATATAACAAGGATTTGCAGACATGGATTCAGAACGGTTACAAAGATGACACAGATGCACCAATAAAGCAGAAATTTCTCTGGGAACAAATAGCTCTTTTACAAAAAGAACTACCAAAGACTCACGTGACACACTCACTGAGTCATCAGCGTGATGGCGTTCACGTTGTAGGGAATTCATTGGCTGAAACAGCCGCAGCGGCAGCCACTAAACCGGCTCCCGTAGATCGAAAAAAGCGTACATTAAAATACATTGACGGTGAAACAATGCTGGCGGTGAAAACGTCATCAAAAGGCGACTGCTCAGCGTTACCGATCAACTATCCACTCAATTATACATACATAATCGATGCAAACTACGTCCCTTTTGCTCGAATCCCTGGAGTGGGGGATAGAGTGATTCCAAACATGGACAGGAGAAGCTTGTTAATCGCAGACGCACACATGGGCGAGGGTCTCAGACACCTCAAACTGAAAGATTCTCTGGAAGAATTACAATCACGGTACTGGTGGCCAGGCATGAGCCTGCATTACACCATGTTTGTAAAAAACTGCCCAAACTGCAACAGAGATCGCAGTGGGGAGAGAAACAGTTTAATACCTCGTCGTATCAAGGCAGATAATATGACCAATAAAAAGCAGGGCTTGCGATTAACATATACAGGCTAGTTTCCACTTATAATGTAGATCACCAGCACTCGGCTGACGTCCGGACTGTTATACAAAGATTTGCGAGTCTAAATGGCATATACGCTAAGAGCATGTTACGTTTGACCATTGTCTTCACTCTAGCCCTCCGGCCGGGGGGGAAACATGGCCAAATGAGCACAGCCCAGCGGGAATCTTCTCACTTCCTTCCTGAGGGTACGGGATGGTGTAAAGAAAAAACCAAGGCAGAAAGCAATCTATAATGGAAAGGATATTAGGTTCGGGAGCTGGGTGGGTCAAACATCTAATAAGTGTCCAACGTAGTCTAAATAACTTGCCAAGAAATTCTCTGAAGGGATTCAGTCCGTACGAATTATTATTTGGAACTAGAATGATTATCTCTGACCTCGACAGTCAGACTTCAGTGGTTAAAGAAAAAAGCTTTGATGTCAAAGACCGTTTGGCTATTTTGCAGGACTTAAACAAAACAAGAAAAGACCTGAGCAACATACAGTTGAAACAACAGCCAACAACCACTGAAGAATCACCACCTGTCCCAGCAAGACCTGTCTGGATTCCAAAAGTCGGGGATCTAGTCAGGGAGAAGATCGCGGTAAAGAAGGAATTTGGGCCTTCTTACAGAAAAGCAGTTCCTGTCTTGTCTGTCAACGGGACAAGATCAGTTGTACTACCGCCACTTGCTGGTAAAAAGGAGAACCGAGTTGTATCCATCGACCTGGTAAAACCACAACATGTGGCCGATAACAAACAGTAGGCCAAGTGGACTCCCAATAAGTAGCAGAACACCAAGGTTTGCTACCAGTACAGAGGTCCTAACGAAGAGGCTCATCACATTCGAAACGCCTACAGAAGAACAACAAGGACTATGCAACGATGCAATAGAACTCAGACCTCTGAAAACCCAAATAAAAACATTTAGCAGGGACACACCAATCTATAATGAAGTACCAAGTGAAAATGCAAGAAACAAAAATCCTGAAGCAATTGGAACAATTGACAGAACTGCATCCGGCTACTTCATCAACTTCGATGATTCCTCTGAAGGCCTCAGTGAATCAAAGACACAGCCATCATCAAAATCCTTTAAAGACAAAGCTAAGGAACTTTTGAACCAACTGAAAGAAACATATCTGATTTCTCCATGGATTGAATTTTGGGTGGGTTTTGGTGCATTTATCCTCATACTTTGGCTCATCATGGTATTAACTTTGGGACGCTTCATTGGGGGAAAATATGCTAAAATGGACACAGCAAGTCAGAACATCAACTTGGTCCTCAAACCACACACATCTTCACACGTCGAGAAAAGAGAACTTTCTTCAGCCAACTTCACAGCCAATCCTATACCTGGTGGGGTAGCCTGGGACAACACTGACTATGAAATTTCTGGTCCGTTCGAGATCCTGAAATACCCACACCAAATCAAGATCTCCTTGAGTGACTTTGCAAAACCAAACTCATTTGCTGATGATTGGGACTTCGAAAGCATTAATAACATGATGTCTGACTTAGTAATGTCTGCTAAATTTACAAAACATGATTATTTGCAAGGTTCTACAAATTATGATAGTATGTATTGCTATAACCACTATGGTAACCATTTTTTACATAAATCTGCACAACCTAGAAATGTTTTAAATTATAATCAATGGGAACATTGTGCAACACCTCCAAAAGGGAGCTCAAGAACTGTTTACGACAAATATTCATATTTTTCAGGTTTTAACACAAGTAATGCTGAAACATTTTATTATAAATTGTCAAACAAGACAGGGATGAAAACCATGATAACCTACACAAAGTTGATATATTCAGATTCATTCTTCGAAGAAATGAATACTTTAGGATTTAATTATTGGGACAAAAATGTTGATTTGAAAAGTGTTTGGGGTACAAAAGAATGGCAAGCACAGGGTTTAGAAGCTTTGTTTAGAGCTTGCATGATCCCAGAACAAATGATATTTTTAAATGACACTGTTCAACAAACCACCTGTCTTGGCATAGCCAAAATCAAAGATTTAAATAAACCGTCTATTCCAAAGCCAACAATGTTTAGCAATAGCTCTGATACGGATGAAGAGATAGACGTAAACCATATATTAAACCAAAACAGAACACATCCTGATTGGAAACAATGGTTGATCTGGCCCACAGATACAAATAACTGTCAAGACAGATTCCTGAATAAAACACAGGGGTTCAAAATGACCAGGCCAGACCCTAGATATCCCCAAAGACATCACCCAGGGATAATAACAACCTACAGTGTGGGCAAATTATGCCTTCAGTGGCTACAAACTTCCACACTGCCTGAAATTAAGCAACACCTAACTTTACTTACTGATGGTGCTGACTTGCGTGATTTCATAATGGGACCACGCAAACAGCGTCAAAAGCGTTTCATAGCAGCCTCTGTATATGCAGCATACAATGAGGCCTGGAAGGTTAATCAAATTGAAACAGCAGAGAGAATACGGGAAATTGACCGTATTAATTTGGAAAAATCACTTTCTGTAGTGGACAATGGGTTAATGACTCTGTCCTCCAGAATTTTTTCTTTGGACAGCATTGTGTCGTCAGCAATCGATATATTATCGCAAGACTTACTGTTATTACAACATGGTCAGTCACAATTGCGTTCTATTGTACAGCTTGGCTGGACGTTACAAAATCTGCGTTCAGGCTATGTGCCTTGGCGTTTAATCAACACAACGTCACTATTCCAAATCTTTAACCTTACTGATAGACAAATCGGTATGGCGCAAAAGGGTGCTGATTATACAATCTTGAGCATTGAAAAACTAGAAAGATTACCAATGACAATGTCAGAACGACCTGTCAGTGAATGGATAATCCACGGAATCATAAATATTCCAATCTCAACCTTCAGGTTTCAATACTGCCAAAAATATATACAGGCTGGCATGTACGAGAAATTGGGAAAGGGGTACCTTAAAACAACTTGGAACCTGCCCTATTCACATGCATGTGTCAGTAATAAAGGACAGAAAGTGTTTCTTAGTGGCAACAATTGTGCTATGTCACTAAGCGGCACGCTTCTGTGTAACGGAATTAGTTTGCATGGAGCCTGTGAAGGGAATTCATACAACCTTTCATGTCACCAGCAAGGCGCACCTGCAACTGAAATAGAACCATTCTTTCAAAGACTCTATAATGGGAGTTACATTCTTATTGTAGACCGCAAATGTTGTAGTCTTATGCCCGGGACTCCTTATCTAGTCACTACGACTGCGAAGGTCAAGTGCTGTGGACGTTCTTTGTTCCCCAGCTCCTTTCCAGACAGGGAGGCAAGGGCATGGCCCAGTTTGAAAATTACTTCTATTCGAATAGATACTTTAAGCAGAATGAAAACAGTGCTTCTTCAGACGCCTACAAGGCTCACGTCATCAAAAGAAACGTATGATCTACAAGTCGCAAGGACGACTGCAGAGATACATACATTATTATCAACTAATTCCCCCGTACATTTCGCGGAAATCCTGAGCGAAATCTTAAATATTTCTGATACCACTGGGGTCTCAAAGGTATTTAAGACAGTATTTTCGATGGCATTAACACCATTCAAAGCCATACTGGGTATTTTTCCAGATTTCGTCCATTCGATTTTTGGCGGACTTCCCCTGATCCTGGGACTAATTGCAGGAATCCTATTCTTAGTCCTTATTTTTCGTTATGGCAACCCATGTCACAGATCAAACTCTCGCGACAATGGAAGATACAATCCTAGCCATTGGATACCGGGACCGGATATCAAAAATCCTGGGACTATCCCGGCTTAGAGACCTGAACATGACTTGGTTTCTATCATTTCGACCAATGTGGCAAAGATGTGTTTTACCTGTATTGAGATGTCTGCTATGCGGAGAAGAATGCGTGTTAGACACCTGTCTGACGCTACAATCGGATTCGCCAGTGGATGCAGATACATTGTTGGTTCCTACCAAGGTTCACGCTTTGTGCTGCCCTCAAAGGCTGCCAATCCTGATGACGGCATTCGTGGAGTCTTCACCACTACGATTGAAGAGTAGTGAAGTTCAAGATGAAAGCAGCATTAATCAGGTACGACCTTCTGTCAGCAATGCGAATCAGAATGTCAATGGAGACAATCATGCGCACAAATGCATGGTTACACCTATTTCCGACTTAGTGGAACTTTCCCATGAAGCTGTTGACAGTTTTTTCGAAAGCCTTAATGATATGATGTTCTCTCCAGAACAGAAATAGAGACTTTTGAGCAAGCTCGCACACGGCGTTCCCTGAATTCGGCCTTCAACTTTGAAAATAAAGTCACATGAACAAATTTTCCCACCAGTTCACGGACAGCAATTTTTTTAGCAGCCCCAAATTAAATTTTACAAGAATTTCGGGACACTTATCTTCTGCTTAAAGTAAGAAACTATTCCTAGAGAACTAAGATTTCTATTTTTAGATACTTTATAAACTTTAGTTGCCCGCTGGTATGTTCACAAATATTTTATTATGTGATGAAATGGTCTCGAACTTTCTTTCTGTATAGCCATATTAAGAGCCATTTCATGTGTATTTCTCATATACCAAATAAGCAATAATGTCTACAAATGCGTGTTTACTTTAGCGTTTAATTTATAGCTTAAGTGCATACAATATATATGACTGCAATTCTTCAGTATATTTGAAAATTTCAAAATGCATTTATGTATTTTGGGGTGGTGAGGTATACACTATACTCTATAGTATGTTGTACTATGTTATACTATGCATAGATTAGTAAATATGACCATAGTTAGCGTGGAGTGGGTGTCATGTATTCCTATAGGTTCTGAATCGATCCCCCTATTCCTGACCCTATTCTGGTTAAACTAACTATCAAGTTAACTAACAGTCAGCCCATGAGGCAAGAAAAGCCCCCATGATGCAGATACCGTTATCTGACGCAGTCACACTACGGCACAGGAACGTGTTATCTGATTAGGTCATAACGCTTGAGATCTAATTAGACAAGCGACATTCCTCCAGCCCCTGATAAGGCATACGACGTTCTCATAACAAATCAAACCTATGACAACCTGGAAAATCCGTGCGGCCATTGTTTTGATTTCACAGAGAACTTCAGTAAAAGAATGTGCTAACGAGCAAGTCGTATGACATCTTTATTGACGCATCTATGTCCATCCTTACGTCAATCTCGGCACCTTTAAGGTATAAATATTGCCGATCTTGCCCTATGCAAACACACGCGTGGTGACGAGACGGAGCAGCCATACTTGCCGAAGCCCAGAAGCAGAGCAGACCCCGCTGGCAGCAGCCCCGCCTTCCTGACGCGCTGAGAGACGCGCTGCTATCTCCTACCGAGAGACCCAGCACCGGCGCTTTCGGGCAGCCCTCGCAGGCAGCCTGGAATATCGAGACCAGAGAAAGAGATACCATTCCTCATTCATCCTAACTTCCAGGTACAGAACTGAATAACCCCTCACAGAGAATTCTTTAGGTATTTACTTGGCAAAAACAAACGTAACTTAAACTGTAACTTTCTATTCCCGCCCACGCATTAGACTTAGGTCAGGTACACGGGGTAGGCGTATTTAGAAACACCAGTTGAGTACGTTTAGTCAAATGTATATGTGTATGTAAATATATTTTAATCATTTTAAACATCATATGGCTCAGAAACCATATCAATGTTTTTACAGTATTATTTTATACTATTGCTTTTAATGTATGCACTTTACTTAACTATAAGTATTGCAATAATATCGATCCATTTCTCTTGTACGAGAAAAGAGACTGATCAATAAATAACACCTTTTTATTGAACACGCCCGTCTCTTCCTTTTCTCTACAATCTGATGAGACTAAGAATGCACGTACTGACTGAGTAAAATAATTGCCTTGTGCTCACACGACTCTGGAGATACACTCTTGATTAGGGGAGAGCAAAGTTGTCATGTTCTATGGTTGTCAGAAACTAAATCCCTTCTTGTCTAATCAGGGGAGTTAATTCTTTCCTGAACATTCGAGAAAGTTTCTAGCGAACTCTGAGCTACGCTGGCAAACCCAAAACTTTAAGTCTAGTATCGACAGTAGTAGACCTAGTTAACGTCTGGCCTAGGCCTTTACTGCTGTAGGTATTATTCCAATGCGCAGAGCCTATTGGGAAGATAGGAACTACACTACAATCTAGCCACGTTGAACTTTTTTTGCAGAAACAAAGTTCTGTTTAGATTCTGTGGCGGGGCTTGTGTGGAGCTTCACTGCACGACAATGGAGGGCACAGCATACTACGTGAAATAAAAACAGGACTAGGCAGTCTACGCGGATATTGCCCCCTAATAAGCAAGTCAATTTGGATAAGGAGTGTTGATAGTGCAACAGATTATTGTGGTGTTGTTTTTACAGGATATAAATGGTGTTCAATTCAAAATCTCACTCAAGTTTTGGTTTTGCCGTTACAATGTTTCACATTCCTCGGGAAAATTTCAGCTGTCCATTTACAAATCGTTTTCAACGGTTCAGCTTGGGGGTGAGCAAGAAAAAAAATCGATTGGGTAATTAAAAGTGCAAGCGATATAATCAATAAACACTATCAGACACCGACAGCCAGCCATGAGAGAGGAATGAAATCAGTAACCATCAGACATCAATAACCGGCTACAAACAGCAGCTGAAACCAGGCCAACCCCTGTATCAATTCAGCGGATGTCCAAAGCCTTGTCTGCCAGCAAACGGCCCAGTGACGAACATTTGTAACTGGGAATTTTCATGAAAGGATTTGGGCCGAGTTGCAATTTGGCACTTTCTGCAATTTCTAATTTTCATGTCGTCGGCCCAAGACGTGTCCTGTAGCCAGAGTTTTACATCCCTTTTTGGAAAAGGAGAGTGACAGATTCCCTGGATGAAGTAAGAGGCACGGCTACCTCTGGTGCAGTGGGTGCAGTGGCACCGGGGCCCATTGAACCTGGATAATATTTGTATCTACTACCCCAAGCACACATCTTGAGACCAGCATCGCCGGCGGGCTGCAGGTCCCTGTGGGCTGTTGACTTGTATACCCCCTGGAGACACTGCCCTTCGTCCGAAAATGGCATCTGAAAATCGCTGAGACGCCCCCTGCAGAAATAAAGGAAGCTTTAGACCTGTCCCAACCATGGGGACTCTTGCGGGTCCCTCGCACCAGATGCTCTTGACGCCGGGTCCGGCTCAAGACACGAGATCCAGGCTGCCCATTGCGTCTTCATGGGAAGGTCGCCCGTCCCGTCTCCCCTATACACACTGGGCACAAGGGCAGGCAGAGAACATCCTTGACTCACCCTGAGGCCAGCAGGTGTTTTCCTCAAACTGTTAAATGCACAATAGGTGACCCTCTCGCCACCGGAGCAACTGCTGGTTCTGAGTTTCTTTTTAGCTCCAAGGCATCTCCCTCCCACACTTTTCAATGCTACTCCAGCTCCTCGCGTCCCTTGTTACTGGAGCCAGAGATGAATAAGGCTTCTCTGCCGGTTACGTCATTTCCGATGACACAAAATCATAACGCGGTAGCAAACGTGACATATTTAATATAATACAGTTATTTGTATTATGATCTCTTGCACGAAGACATTAAGCAACCATCGCTTGCTTTATTTAAATAAATGAGGTGCATGTGGTTTTGAAAACTGCACTAAACAGTGCAGTGAATTCTGTTCTCTAAAGCGAGAGCTTTCTTTCCCAGATAAAATAAACGTTTTCTTTTTAAAGGCCTACAACAGCCGTATTTGTGTCGCACGCATTGGCCCCCGACGAGTCTTGTTCCTCAAATGTTACCCAACTCACTAGTGCTCTGCTTATTGACCTCTGAAGAATGAAAGGCTCAATAAGCGAGAGGTGACACTGAAGAACCGGGCCTTATGGGCCTGGCGGCACAGGGCACGCCTTAAATCTCCGAGTTTACCTGCCTTGGCGAACAGAGACACAAGACACTCTGTTTGGCGTAGAAAACCAGGTTTATTAGCTGCAGCTAAGCACAGTTGTCCCAGAAGTACAGAGTAGGTTCTTAGGAGACTGCCACTTTACTACATGGCGCACAATCTTTTATAAAAACAACAATTGATGGACAGAATGCAGAACAATGTCATACATTCACCCCAGTACAGAGATCTGGGCCTAAATCCATCGTTTTTTTGCACTCCACACCACCCCAGGTCAGACATGGCCATATGCAAATCAGCCTTGACCCTGTGCCTCATGGGAACAGTCCAGCCCGAACTGCCAAGCCATGTCTTTCCTGGACCGGAATCAAGCATCCAAGGACCGGTTTCTGGCTATCAGCCGTCATCAGCCTAGATAGCTTGACTCCAGTGGTGTGGAGAGCATGGGACTCACGTCGGAGTATACCCATCCCACTCGGGGTGACAAATGCAAAAACAACAATTGATGGACAGAATGCAGAACAATGTCATACATTCACCCCAGTACAGAGATCTGGGCCTAAATCCATCGTTTTTTTGCACTCCACACCACCCCAGGTCAGACATGGCCATATGCAAATCAGCCTTGACCCTGTGCCTCATGGGAACAGTCCAGCCCGAACTGCCAAGCCATGTCTTTCCTGGACCGGAATCAAGCATCCAAGGACCGGTTTCTGGCTATCAGCCATCATCTGCCTAGATAGCTTGACTCCAGTGGTGTGGAGAGCATGGGACTCACGTCTGAGCATACTCATTCCACTCGGGGTGACAAATGCAAAAACAACAATTGATGTACAGAATGCAGGACAATGTCATACATTCACCCCAGTACAGAGATCTGGGCCTAAATCCATCATTTTTTTGCATTCCACACCACCCCAGGTCAGACATGGCCATATGCAAATCAGCCTTGACCCTGTGCTCCCAATACATACAAGGCTAGCCAATAGGAAAAGTTAGAAAACAAGCTATCAAGTGTCCCAAATACGCCCTTCTTTCAGACCCTGTGTGTTACCCCTCCCCACAAGTTAATCAGTGCTAGTGCCTGCAATCTAATTTGCAGGTGGCAGGACATATTTGTGTGCCTCAAAGGATAGTTGTGTAACAAGAGAATACAAGGAGAGAATAGCGAAGGCCAGTCGGGTAAGATAAAGTAAGGAAAGAATAGAGAAAACCAAACATTCAGTCGAGACAGGAATCAATCAGCCCAGACATGGAGTAGTAGACTCGACCAGACCCTGACATCGGCTTCGTAAGCAAGGGCAGGGGGTTACTTTTTAACAGAAGAGACACGTAGCAGCTGGAAACGGCAAAAACACTCCGTTCGCCGTGCCGCCTGAGTGAAGGCAATACAAAATGGCGACAGGACACAAAATGGCAGCTGAATACGGAACGAAGTCGAAAACCAAAGACCCTCAGACCCTCCTTTTGCCATTACTCAGGCAAAACACAAAAGACTCAAGTTAGTCTGAGTCGATGTCAATGGCCATGAGGTCGTCGAGCTGTTGCTGCAACATCATTTTAATGTGCTCTGTTTTCTGTGACACAGGTCTCGGGACACACATGGTGGTACAAAGACCGCAGATGGCAGGGCCACACTGTAAACAAAGACAACAAGAGAAAATGATGGCCAAAACCATTCCAAGGAAGGTTAATACCTTCCATCCCCATGTGGACAGTAGTCCCCAAAACCATCCTATCACAGACCAATCTCCTGTGTCCTGGTGAATCGACTCGGAAATTATGTGCAATTTAGAGATGGCTTGGTATTCTGTAGGGGCATTATCAGGAATATAAATGCAGCAACTAGACCCGATCAATTTACAGACTCCTCCGCGATCTGCAAGAACAATATCTAGAACCATCCGGTTCTGTAAAGTCATAAGGCGGTCCGCCTGAAGTTCGGCTGTTAGATTACTCAAGGCTCCAGAAGTCACATTTATGGTAGCCTCAACAACAGAAACTAACTGTCTAATGTTTCTGCTATTGGCCATTGCGCCCCAGAAAGGAAGAAACCCTTTGAAAAAGTCCCCTCCCTCTTGTCCTGCTGTGTCTTTAGAATCAATAACCCCTCTGCCATATCTATTTCTATGATGACCTGAAGGAGCAGTGTATGTTGGAGGGAGAAGAAAAGCCACATAACACGTTCCTGCAAAATTGGTGGGGAGTCACGTGTAGGCTCTATCGTGGCAGACAAAGTATGTGCCCTGAGATGGTACTAATGGTAAAGAAATTTGGGATGAATAGATGTATGTACGGGAACAAACACTCTTTTCCTGTTGGTTTTTAGTATTTTGACCATTTATCTGTAAACACAAATTACCTCGATGAGGTATGGTCCAAATTGGTGGGGATCTCCTTCGTTTAGCCTTATCTGTAAGGCTAGTAAAGTAACGAGTCACATTCCAACCATCATACGCTCGTTTCTCATCAACGGGAATCTTACCACTTTCGGCAAATCTAGCCATAGCCACTATTCCCTTTATCACAGAACTATGACTAAAATCTGCTCCACCACCATATGGACCAACAAGAGGATGTCGAAGTTGATTCTGGTATGCATTGGAAAACATGGCCAAATAGGCCCAAGCGGAACCTTCATAAGAAAATGGAAGGACTAAATATGGCGTCCCTTTCTCTGTGTTATGAGGCATGAGTCTACAAACCCAACAGTCAGTAATATTGACTGCCAGTTGATGCTGATGCAACAGCTGAATGAATGAATTGTTAAAGTATTCTGTTCTCCTAATTTGTTCGTGCTCTGGGAATGTATGGAACTGATGCGGGGAAGCAGTAGTGGAAAGAGGCAAGGAAACAGAAGTAGAAACAGGTGCTTGCTGCATAGTGTAAACAACCCAACCCACACAAGCCAATAAAATACATGAACATATTAAAATGCACAAGGTTATGCCACATGGACTAAACAACAGTTTCTTATATTTACTTTTCATTTCTTGCTTTTTATCATTCTTTTCCAATTCAATATCCATCCTCCAAAGCGTTTCTCACGGTAATCTTCCTAGATCACTTAGTTGTGATTATTAGCCGTCCTATGACACTGCAAGTCCTGCCGACCTACTGTCACTACTCAGGTCACAGACTAAGACTCCTACTGTGACCCTGCAACTTAACGGATGGTGGAAAAAGAATGTCTTTCAAAAAGTGTAACCAGAAAAAGGAAAAGAAAAAAAAGTTCAATTGTTCTTAATCAGTTTAGGTCTTAGGTTGTACCGGGTCTTGTCAGGTACCGTTTGCTCTTGAAACAAAGTCTCTGGGTTTGTTGTGTTCAGTCGCAGATGTGATGGTACAGCTTCTTGCAACACGCCGTCGTCTTCTTCTTTTTCAGATCTCATCCGATCCAGACGTGCACTACTGAAAGGTACCAACCGAGGAACCCTTTCGCCCTCACTGTCACCTATACCCTTACGGACCCACTGGTCAAACGGCAAAGGCAAAGGTACCCTTTTGCAGTGCACGCCATGGATCCAGTTCTTCTTTCCGGCGACCTTTACCGCTGTACGTGTCACCAGAAGAACTTGCCGAGGCGGCCCCCAACGAGGTTCCAGATTCTTCTTTTGCTGAAAATTCTTCAGACAGACCCAGTCTCCGGGTTGGATGGAGTGTCCTGGGTCTGCGGAGGCCTCCGGCAAAGCGTTTTGAACCTGCTGATGAAGAACACGCAATTTAGTGGTGAGGTCATGTAAGTAGTCAATCAACATAGGATACGGAATATCGGAGTACTTTTTAGGTCGTGGGACTCCCCAAATGTTAGCTGGGCGCCCAAAAACAACCTCGTATGGGCTGGGTCCCAAGCAAGAGTGTACTGCTGTTCTCATAGATAGGAGTGCCAAAGGTAAAGCATCGGGCCAAGCAAGATCCGTGCTGGCCTGAATCTTTGCCAATTTGAGTTTGAGAGTGCCATTATAGCACTCTACCAAGCCTGCTGACTGAGGGTGGTTTGCCGCATGGAATTTCTGCCTAATACCAAGACCCGCACACACCTTCTGCATAATTTGGCCTACAAATTCACTTCCATTGTCACTCCAGACAATTCGCGGCAAACCAAACCTCGGGAAGAATTCCTTCAAGAGGACTTTAGCAGTGGACAAAGCAGTATTATCCTTTAGGGGGTAGGCCTCTATCCATCTGGAAAAGGCACACACCACCACCAGAACATACTTAAGGTTGTTGCAACGTTCCATTTGAATGTAATCTATTTGTAATACCTCAAAAGGATGCGTGGGGGGAGCAAAATGACCTGCCGGAGTTGGGGTTCCCTTTCCTGGATTATGCATCAAACAAACGATACAATGTTTCACCACATTTTCCGCACATTTCGGGGTTCCTTCATTCTGCCATACTGGAGCCAGAAGTTTGCATATCCCTTTCGCACTGATGTGGGCTGGACCATGCGCCATGGTAACTACAGGTAATACATAGGCGTCTGGTAACTGCCAACGCTGGTGTTCTGACAATTCCGTCCAACACCCTGTCGCGTCCAACATTCCCATACTTTCTCTACACTTACTCAATTCCTTCTCTGTAGCTTCTTCTTGAATCATTCTCACACTTTCTATCGTGTCCTCGCACATTCCTCCTTCTCTGACCCATTTTGCAGGGCCTGCAACATACATATGACTTGCAGCATCTCTCGCTGTTTCTTTCGCTACCTCGCCTGCAAAAGCATTCCCGCGACCCACATCATCAGTGATCCTTTTATGTGCACTACACTTCATAATCGCTATCTGGGTAGGCAAAACCAGTGATTCCAAAAGGTTATTCACTAACTGACCATGCTGTATTTTAGTACCATGTGAAGAAAAGAATCCTCTTTCCTTCCAAAGGCGGCCAGTACTGTGGGCCACCCCAAATGCATATTGGCTGTCGGTGAACACATTCACTCTCTTCCCTTCAGCCAATACACAAGCTCTAGTCAAAGCTATCAATTCAGCTGCTTGGGCTGAATTCTGCTTAATGCGTGCTGTCTCTACGACTGTATGCAAAGTAGTAACAGCATAGGCTGCAGTCGTTTCACCATTGGGGAGCTTAAAACAAGACCCATCCACCCATAGGATCCCATCTGGGTCCACGAGTGGTGTATCTTTTAAGTCTATTCTGCCTTTCGTTTCCTCCTCCGTACGGAGAAAACAATCATGTTGTTCTTGGCTGTTTTACTCTTATGAAATGGGTAACAGTGTCGCTGGATTCAAAGTATTACATCGCTTGATGTGTATATGACTAGCCAAGAGTGTCAGCTCATACCCAGACAAGTGGGCACTCGTAAGATGCTGTGTTTTCGTTCTGTTCAAAAGAGTATCCACTGCATGTGGTACCATAACAACGAGAGTGTTATCCAGTACCAATCCAGCAGATTGACGAATGGAGATCGCTGCTGCTGCTGTAGCTCTGAGACAACTAGGCAATGCCTTGGCTACTAGATCCAATGTAGCCGAAAAATAGGCACATGGCCGCTGTTTATCTCCAAATTGTTGTGTTAAAACTGACAATGCACAACCTTCTCTTTCATGACCGTAGAGTGTGAAAGGCTTACTGTAATCCGGAGTACCTAACACAGGGGCATAACACAAGGCAGTACGTAGGTTAGAGAAACTCTTCTGACATTCGTCAGTCCAAGGAAGAGGTTGGGCTGTGTCTTTCAGAGTAAGTGCCAGCAGAGGTTTAGCCAACAAAGAAAAATTTGGAATCCACTGTCTACAATAAGAGGTAATGCCCAAAAAGGCACGCACCTCCCTTTGTGTGGATGGTACAGACATTTATGAGATTACTTGAATACGTTCTGGGGTCAATCGCCTTCCCTCCTTCGACAAGAGATGACCTAAGTAGGTAACCTCTTGGCGACAATATTGTAGTTTAGAGGGTGACACTTTGTGGTGCAGGTCAGACAAATAACGCAACAATGAAACAGTCACGTTTTTACAAACATCCTCTGAATCAGCAGCAATCAACAAATCGTCCACAAACTGAATAAGAGTGGCACCTGGGGACAAGGTGAAAGCATCAAGCTGAGATTTCAAAGCCTGACTATAAATGGAGGGACTCTCACAATAGCCTTGTGGTGCACGTTTGAATCGGAAACTTCGGCCTCCGAGAGAGAAGCCAAAAATATCCCTACTCTCCTCAGCAATAGGAATGCTGAAGAAAGCATTCTTGAGATCAACAACCGAGAACCAGGTAGCCGAAGCAGGTATCATCGTAAGTAAGGCAGTGATATCCGGGACGACAGGAAACTGAGGTATAACAATCTTGTTAACCTCCCGAAGATCGATCACAAAACGATATACAGGAGGCTGAGAAGAATCAGTGCGTTTAAGAACAGGTAGAACAGGACTATTGCAAACATTTCCTCTTGTTTCTTCAACCACACCCTTTTGGACCAAATCATAGATAATAGCCAACAGAGCTCTTTCCCCGTCGCTAGAAATTTTATACTGAGGAATGCGTGGTAATTTAACATTAGGCTTGACAGTAACCACGTAAGGTGGAATTTGGAGAAGACCAACATCATTCGGACCTGTAGCCCAAAGCGTAGCAGGAAGGGAATGCAATTCAGGTGGGAATTGGTCCTTGGACAAATACATAGGAGAAACCAATTTCTCACCTAAAGTAAGATGTACACCAGAGGGGGAACAGTACAATGTTGCATGAAGACATTTCAATAAGTCCAAACCCAGCAAATTCTCACCACAACCAGTCGTTAAAATGAGCGGTGCCTCCAAATCATAAGGACCAATTGAACTAGGCAAAGGGCAAGAAACCGGGTTACGAACTGGGGCGCCAGAGAATCCTACCGAAACATTTGTCAAGCCAGACAAAGGTGCCCCAGGGAGTTTGGAGTGTATGATAGAACTTCTCATTGCACCAGTATCCAAAAGAAATGGCTCTGAAACACCCAATGCAACAACTTCAACATAAGGCCCATTCTGATCCACTGGAATTAATACGACTCCCTTGCTTTGTCCATGGCTTGCCTAGCTAGAGTAAAAATCCTGATTCTCACTTTCAATACAATAGTCGTCATTGTAATATTGTGCAGACTGAGTATTCTGCTGGTCAAAATAATTCATAGAATTCTGAGGGGGAAAGGAACTCTGTGTCTGAGACAACGCACCTCGCCCCCTACCCCTGGGTGCTGACTGAAAACCACCACGGCCTCGTGGCCCTGGAAATCCACCATTACGCTGCAATAAAACCGGACAGCTATTCTTAAAATGACCTTCCTCTTTACAATAGGCACATTGTTTAGGACCTAGCAAAGGTTCAGGGGGGGGGGCTGTTGAAATTGGCGCTGAGCAGAACGAGGGGGATAAGCCTGTTGCAAAAGAACCTTCGTTTTTAATTCTTTAGCCTTTTTCTCAAGTTTATCCTTTTCCTCCTTATCTCTATTCTCGTAATACTGAGCAGTGGCTAATATTTGGGCAGACAAGGAGACAGCCCATGAACTTTCGGAGTCTTTCAATTTATGCGACAATTCTGGAAGTAAATTAAATACAAATGTATCCACGAATAATTGCTGTCCACCCTCAGTACTCATATCTGGACCACTGTGGTCGATGAACGTCTCCTCGAAATGGGTAAAGAAATCGGAAACACTCATCTTTCTTCTGTTTACATGCAGCCAACTTATCCCAGTTAACACGTAAGGCAGGCATCATTGTTTTCATTAAAGTGATGATCCTACCGGGCAATTCTGTAATCAAAGCATCGTGTTTAGCACCACCTATTTGTGCTGCATCCACGGCAGCTATAGCAGCCCAATCGCCGCCTAAAGCTTGATCATGGTTCTCCCTACAAATCCGAGCCCATAATGCTTGTGGGACTACATTTCCCATCAGCATATCAATATCGGCCAAATTCATGATACACGCATCAACAGTCTGGGACAGCACTTTATAATACCCAGCGGGATTTTTACGAGGATCCGGTAAAGACTGTTTAAGCGCCAAAACTTCAGATCGTTTCCAGGGGACATGTACCCATATACGCGGGAAATGAGCTGGTATAGGTTGATTACCACTCTGGGCTGGAACCGCATCTCTCCATACTGGGGGAACCTCTCGCATAGGGTAGTGTTTCACTTTCTGTCTAACTGCAGGATCAGGTTCAAGAAAAGTCTGAGAAGAAAATAAAGACCTGAAAGTGACAAGTGTCCTTACGGCGTTCTCGACCTCAGAATCGACAATAAGTCCTTTATCAAATGTAGCCTGTACATCTAACAGACCCTGGGGAGCTAAACCCAAATCCATGTCCTCCCATCCTTTGACAAGAGTGTCACACATAACATTAAAAACATATCTCTGTCTAGGCGCATCCCACTGGTGAAAAATGCTCATGATATCATGCACACTATACTGTGGACCACTCATGATCCATTTGTGAGCAAGATTGTTCAACACAATTCGCTCGTCGGGACCTGGGAGTTGACTATGGGATTGCCTTCGAGAAAGAGCAGGAGTCAGGTTAAAAGACCCAAAGAGGGGGGAGAAAAGGCCAGAAACAGTATCGACCAATCGTTTACGAGTTGTGGGAGAATCAGACAGTAGAACGGGAGACAAGGCATTAGGAGGGGTGATATTTACAAGAGGAACCGGGGGTAAAGGAGACTGAGGTACAGGAGTCCAAGGAACGGGAGGCGGTGGCAAAGGAGGCGGGGGTGGCAATATTGGAAGGGGCAATTGTGGAAGAGCCGGGATAAATGGCGGAACGACAGGTGGCTGGACAAGAGGTAACAATGGGGGTGCATTAGCACTTTGTACATAGGTCGGAGGCAATCTCAACAAATGGGACATTAAGGGATCTTCGTCAAGATCCTTACTCTGTGGGGAAGTAGGCAACACAGGGTAACATCTATCGATTGCCATACGATGCTGTCTTTCTGAAACTTCAATCGCCTGATCAATCTCATTAACTTTAAACTGCTGGGCAGCCTGTATAATCGTCATACCTTTCTCTTTCTTATCTCTTTTCGCCTGCTTCATTTCTTTTTGTGTGGCTTCCTTACGCCAGAGGCGGAAAGAGTCAAACATTGCCGGCCGGGCTTTTCTTTTGAACAAAATTGCTTCTAGATTATCTAATATATCAGGCTCAAAGCTACAATTTTGTGGCCACTGCAGAACACCATCTTTCTTTGTGTATCGGATCCATGCCTCGTTAAAGGCAATGGGGCCAACACCATGTTTCGAATAGAGCTCATAAGTGGGAATTCCAACCGGAGGAATTGGACAAGAATCTTCCAGCCGGGAATCCCGATTACAATCAAGACAACAAAACTTCCTAAACTTGCTAAGACCAGGCATTTTTAAGTCACTGGTCTACTTACAAACTTCAAGGGGTTAGAGCAAATCACACAGCACAAACGTACTCACCCCTTGGCTTCGGCTATTGCAATGGTCGAATAACAAACCCAAAGAAAAACAAAAATAAAGAAGTGGGCGCTACCCACAAATACTTAACTAAGTGTTCTCTCACGCCAACAGAGGTCCGTCTAACGTCTCGCAATACCAGTCGTCACCAAAGGGACCAAGGCAGGGCGGAAGTCAGGGCAGCAGTCATCAGCAGCCGTCGGAAAGGAGTAGCCGCGCTGCAAAAGACCTTCGGTCCACTTCGACATACAGGAGTCGCTTGACGTGGTTCGCGAACCCTCACGAATTGTCTTGCGAGGCTCCTCACGACCCTCGGGCTGAACTGCTACCGCTGATCCCGCCCCACGTTGGGCGCCAGTTGAAGAACCGGGCCTTATGGGCCTGGCGGCGCAGGGCACGCCTTAAATCTCCGAGTTCACCTGCCTTGTCGAACAGAGACACGAGACACTCTGTTTGGCGTAGAAAACCAGGTTTATTATCTGCAGCTAAGCACAGTTTTCCCAGAAGTACAGAGTAGGTTCTTAGGAGACTGCCACTTTACTACGTGATGCACAATCTTTTATTTTTAGAAGAGCTCATCAGTCCTGAAGATGATCTAAAATTATCATAGATCGAAACGTCGTCGACCCACCCAAGGAAATACCCCCACACCATTGTATATATTTTTGTGGTTTAGACCTTGTTGTTGTGTGACATTCTGTTTCGTTTTCACTATGTTCACTTGTGTCACGTTATGCACTCTGTCACTCATATGAGCACCTGAAACGCCATGATATATGCTAAAAATGAAAATAAATGAATGAGTTTATGTTTACCTACACTTTTAGCTCCCCAGCGTGAATTAATTATACGCTTTATATTCTCTCAAGGACCTCATTAGGCCACCCTTGAACCATTGTTCTTCTAAAAATACGTTTCCACCCCAGGTTCGCTTTATGGGGTACCCTTGTTTTCAAAATAGAGCACAATCTTTTATAGCACACATATTTACAACATATACTCCCAATACATACAAGGCTAGCCAATAGGAAAAGTTGGAAAACAAGCTATCAAGTGTCCCAAATACGCCTTTCTTTCAGACCCTGTGTGTTACCCCTCCCCACAAGTTAATCAGTGCTAGTGCCTGCAATCTAATTTGCAGGTGGCAGGATGTATTTGTGTGCCTCAAAGGATAGTTGTGTAACAAGAGAATACAAGGAGAGAATAGCGAAGGCCAGTCGGATAAGATAAAGTAAAGAAAGAATAGAGAAAACCAAACAGTCAGTCGAGACAGGGATCAATCAGCCCAGACATGGATTAGTAGACTCGACCAGACCCTGAGATCGGCTTCGTAAGCAAGGGCAGGGGGTTACTTTTTAACAGAAGAGACACGTAGCAGCTGGAAACGGCAAAAACACTCCGTTCGCCGTGCCGCCTGAGTGAAGGCAATACAAAATGGCGACAGGACACAAAATGGCAGCTGAATACGGAACGAAGTCGAAAACCAAAGAACCTCAACTCTCGTGAGCTGAGTCTGGCTTAGGGGATGCTTGAGTGGTTTTAGATTAGGACTGAGTCTTCAAAGCGCTACTTGATAAAGCTTGATAAAGCTACTTGGAATTCTGACTGGCGGAACTTCCACATGCTGTTGGTCATAAATCCACGGCCGTGGTGGACACTGTTGTGACTTCCACCTGTATGTATGCTAAGAGGGTCGGTCATGTGCCTGGCGAGCCTGACACGTAAATAGACTCCTTTCACTCGGACAGTCCGTCAGTGTTTCTGGAGTAGTCCATTTATGTAGCGCTTCACACTTTTGCTGAAGCATTGAGCCGCTTTCAGGAGACAGGTCGCACGCTACGCCGAGCATTTACAACCGTTAGCGCCAACGCAGAGGATGAATATGGACTTTGATGTCACCAGGAGGGACAGATGTGGGGGGCTCGCGTTGCCCCCTCCCCCACCCCGTTGTTCGTGTGTCACAGAGGAGAGGGCAGCACCCTGGTGCATGGGCTTCTAGGGGGGACACCATCTCCTCACAGGTAAACTGATAAGAGGCCGTTCCAGCAGCAGCTGATGATGCAGAGAGTCACAGGTTTATCAGGTGAACTAATTACCCGCCTAGGACGCGGGGCTCCCAGTATCAACGTCGCACATTTACTCGACTTCAGTGTGCTGTTATTCTTGGCACTACAAAACATTTCCTTTGGTGCAGATTCAACAAATGGGCACACCGGGCATTCTGACGGACATGGCGGGGAGCTGGCTTAACTGAGAGGCGTCCGGCGCCGGCTGCACGGGCTTCTCCATCTGCCCGGTCTGAGGGGCGATGTGATGACCATGGACTGCCGGATCAAGTGAGTGATGAGCAGTGAGGACAGCGTGCAGAATGAGGGGCATGGCATTGAGCTGTGCCAATGGAAGACGGTGTGATAGCGGCATATGACGTGAAAGAGCTCTGGGCGTTGGAGGGCAGAGAACAAAGGGTTCTCGGGGGCACGAAGTGCCACGGAGGGGGCTGAATGCCGGGAGAGTGGCATACATGGAGTTTTGGCATGAAAGAGCAGAGAGTGGAGGGCTCGGGAGAGTACAGGAATGTTGCATCATAAGACATAGGAGATACAGGGGGGGAGAGTCTCTGTCTGTTGCGCGGCCGGTCAAACTTTCTCCGAGGCAAAGCAGAAATGCCTTGGAGAATGCAGGGTCATTTTCCGTATTGAGGGGCGTGTTTTCGTTCTCTCCTCTTCCCATTGGCTGGAAGGTAAAATTCCAGCCAGTGGGAAGAGGAGAGAAAGTAAATAGAAAGAAACGAAAAAACACACCCCTCAATCCGAAAAACACAGGGCTTGAACAGAGTGACGCCCCTCTCCTCAATGGCTGGCCTCCGTTTTGGAAGCCAGCCGATGAAGAAGAGGGGCGGGTTCCAAGCCCCATCTAAGAAACATTAAATCTTCGGGCTCCGCCCACACTGCTTACGCAGTGCGACGGAGTCCTCGACCTAAAAAGGGATGTTTTACATATTTGCGTACTACGTGACAGGCACCATGCGGTGCCTATCGCTTGGATATATAACAAAGAACACTTCTCCAAAACTCCTCCAAAACCAATTATTTAGTGTCACTTGTTACAAGCATATGTAACACCCACAGGAATGGGACGGAGGGAACGGGAGCCCACCACGAGCCCCCAAAGTCCATCCCCGCCAGCCTTTTCATGACAGTTGAACTGGCATAGAAAGTCAGGTGGGGATGGATATTATAATCTGTCCGGCGGTGTTTACCAGGCACTGCCAGCATTCTGGGTATTGCGGGCGGTCCTTTTGGTGGTCTGAATCTATCCGACTGTAGGGACTGTGGCAGTTGGATTTTCCGACCGCCATTGTAATGTGGTGGTCTGATCGCCCCTTAGAATTGGCGGGCGGACCACCACAGACAGGCTGACGGTGGCGGTCCTCCCGCAAATGTCCTATCCCTTCAGAAACAAGCCTGTGACTATAAGCAAAGTAAGGTCTCTGGGTTTTACACCGGAAGACAAACTTTGGAGATATAAGTTACATAACTTAGAATGCTCATTAGAAGCATAAGTGCTAAGAATCTAAATAAGGGGGCTGCTAATGAAATTCTCAATGCAGGGGAGTGTGAACTCAGTTCACACATAGATTCCTTGGATATAACATGTTCCATGCTGGTCATCCCATGTTTATTGTATGTCAAAGATACCTTTTTAGGTCTCGGCCTAGCGTACACTGAGCAGCAGTGCCGTGCAGTCAGAGTCCTTTTCTCGGGGTTTTGAAAATGGACCTGGAAATTCCACGTAGCTCGTGCGTGTTATTTCCTAGGTCCATTTTCATTGGCCTTTGCGTGCGTGTACTTTTAAAACAGAACACGCAATAGGCCATGGGCGGTCGCGTAGCTCTGCCCATGGCCTATTGGTGTTTGTTACATGCACCAAAGGCCATATGTCTTCAATTATCGTGCCGACACGGGCGCGATAATTGAAGACATATGCTTGCAGTGGCGCGCGCGCACCACTCGCAGGCTTTTTTTTTTTACTATAGCGTTCGGGCCAGGGTGGGAGAGAGCACGTCTTACACAGAGATCCGAGCTGCCATATGGAATGGGCGGGCTGCTGCAAACTCCAAATACTTCTTCTCCCCAAAGCCTCTCACAGGAGGAACACAGACACATAAATAATACCCACGGTCGGCTTGTTTTCAAATGGCGTCTAGATCCGAAGTATATAAGCTTCTCTTCCCAAAAATGCCTTAAGAAGCGATAGTGGCTATTTATCGATTTTGCCCACTAGGACCTCCTCCTGCTCCCGAAAGCCGTGTAGTGCACTGAAGCTTCGCTGATGGTTGGCGCAGGCTGTGAAAATCTGTGGCGTAGTTTCCAAGCCCTGTGGACAGTCTTCTGTCAGTGGTAGGTGGATTTAAAACAAAGCAGTAAGAATGCAGCACTTATATGATGCCCATAGACACTGGCTCGCAGCATCCAAGCACTGTAAGATCACTTATCAGTGGTACACGAGGTCAAAGTTATTCCTTTTGAGATAACGTTCACTCCCCATAACCTTGTGCGCAATTTGATCTCCTCTGTGAAATCACGGAAAGTCGAGTTTTCACTCGAAACGTCTGTTGCGCAGTGAGGTGAAGACACTAGGTTCCTTGCAAAACCAAAAGCAAAAAATCCCAATAGGTTTTCAGGGTTTGCGAAAAAACATCTATTGGCCGATGTAAATGTAATGAATTTCAGTGGATATTATCTGCATGACCGACCATAATTAAGTAGGCTGGATAGCTCAGTGAGTTAAATGCCCGCCGCTGACCTAGGCAGTGACCGGCAGGCTACATATTTGAATCCCGAGGGGCCAAATCTGCTTTGCATCCTTTGAAATGTCGGCATGTTGATATTACCTGTTACTTACAATGCTTAAAAGAAGCAAAGCAGTGCCACAAAGCGCTAGACAATAACAAGGTGTAGATTTCTTAAAAGCAGAGCGGATATACCTATACAACAGCTGAGGAGCTGAGCCGTAAACTAGAATGAAGACGTGTTTCCTTGCTGGAGCGATGAAAATTCTAAAATGTCAAGCAGAGGAGACTAGAAGAAGTAAAAGACAGTAAATAATGCTTTTCAAACTTTCAGACTCGCTGCGAGCTGTCAAAGTTATGGGGGGGGGAAACGTGCCATGAATTCAGCGCTCCTGGATTGCCCTGTACGGGTACTCTCCCCAGCCAAGGAGCACGGTTTGCCCAATGTCAAATATAGTGGCCTCACCGAGCCTCTCCCACTAATGTACACATGCTATGTGCTTGCTGTTAGCTCTCTCCCCTGCATCCCTCTGTTACTGTCTCCCTTTGCCCCCCCACTAGTGGCGTAACAATAGCCCCCCACACCCTGGGAAGGGGGGGTTAACTCAAGGGGACCAGGCTTTAAAGCTCCTGACTGGGTGCGGGCGTGGGGGGGCTCAAGTTTCATTGCGCAATGACCCCCCCTGTTGCTGTCTCCCTCATGTATTTCTCTACCGCTTCCCCTATGCTTTTTTCCTCGTGCCCCTCCTACTCCTTGGTGCATTTCTCCAATTCATCTCCCCTAACCCGCTCTACATCTGTTTTTTCCGAATATTAAAAACACAAAAGAGTGCTCCACAAGTGTTTTATTTTATGTTTTATTTTATTGACCAAACTAAGTATATAGCCAGGGCTTTAAGTGAGATGAAAAACCTGCGGGGGTCTCTCAAATGTGCGTGGTCCATATAATTCAGTTTCAGTTTTTAACGTCTTTATTGCGAATTGTTATTCATAAAAGACACACATACAAAACAAACAGTACAAATTGATATTAACAGAATCATAAAGTATCAAAGCAATACTAACAAGCAAATAAAAAGTAACAGTAATTAATTGGATAAAAGTAATTAAGGGCGTGGCTTATCAGCACCTAAGCTAATTTGTGATTACCATAGTGTGCCTCCCTGGTATTTTGCTGCTTCTGTCTTTGCATCGGGATATATAATGCAACAAGAATCATTATACAGACAAGATAGGACTATTGGCTTTGTCAATTGGTGTCAGTTGCATAAGATAAGTAATCAACAACTTTGGATCCCTTGTATATAATATTGAAAATGCTTCTCTTCTGAAGTGATGAGACTGGGGAAGAATTATAACGAGTCTCTTTGAAGTCACATAACAGGCTGTGAAGGGTGGTGCAGCTGCAGAGTTACGATTTGTTTTTCACCCTGATGGTGAGGGACCCGTCTTATTTTTTCTGTATTTCTCATATGCCCTGGTTGTGTATGAATAGGGTTGCCTGTGTCTACTAAACACTATTCATTTTATCATTGCCAGGCTTGAGCCTCAGGGACAGAATTTTCGAGCTAGCGTTCATGAAAAGGGATGCCCTTAAGATCTCAATATGTCAAGTGCTTTCTGCGGAGATGGTTCTGCAGTCTGCATGTTTAAATTCCATTGAGTAAGCCAGCCTGTCCTCTATCAGTTCTATTCAATTCAGTTGTAAAACTTGGTTGTTTAGTGAGTTGCTCGGCCGATACAATGTCATTGTGCTTTAAAAACACATACTGATATATTTGTTGTCATTGTTAGAAGGCCGCCCAACTCTATGACTTAAAATGTCCACGGGATGAAGGAGAATGTAATTTTGCCAGATAAGCGGAATTCTGTTCTTTTCCCTGACCGCATAACCGCCTGTTTTGCAAAGGAAACATTTTCTCTTGCTGTTAAAATAACGGATGTTTATTGTTATCCAACTCTGTACATTTTATTGATCTTGGAAGGATGAAAGGCTGTACGTACCCACCAGTATTTGACGTTGTGACCATGAGGTCAAACACTTATTCCTAGATTGGATGCATTAGTCCACTGAACAATCTACCAAACCGTGTATGTGGAAACCCCGATAAAACCACACCAGAGTCGCACCTAAGGCCGAGTATGACAAGAACTGACTGCAGTGGTTTTAATCCTTTGATAATAAATATGTCCAGTTGAGGCAAAACCAGCTGCTAAAATAATTTGTTGGGTGCCTAGACAGTGCTTGTAATATATGAGGGATCGTTTGTTCATCTCAAAAACACAAAGAATCATCACTCTTTCATTTGTTTCTCTCTTAGATTAATTGAAAAGAGAAAGCAGTTTATTTTCCACAACAGCTCACTTTTCACTAAATTCTTTAGTCGGGTTTCCAAAGGCTAGCATGACCTATTGGTTTTGCCTGTGCTTGTTTATAACAAACCACTATACATTTTTGGAATGCTAGTTTCTATTGCTGGTTTTATTTTAAGAGGAAGAGTACCGGCATTTCTCAAGATAGACATAATACTTTTAATTAGAGAGTACCAGCACTTCTCAGGAACAAGCAGTACCTGCACTTCTATTTTTCCATTTCAAGCACCAGGAGTACTGGCACTTTGAACCATCCGAAAGTCTATTCTCTGGTATGCCACTGGTGATGCCATTGTGCAAACTGTTGAAAGTGCAAGTGTTCCGTTTCTCCTCTCCATTGTATGAGACTTCTAGATGAAATGTGTGCCTTTTGCTCAAAAAGTGACTACTACAGAGTAGCCTCCAACTTTATTTTGCATAATACACCTACAAGTGCAGTTGTCACAGTGAACGTCCTCCACCTGCTTTTTCGGGATCTATGACACCCCCACCACCCTCTACCCATCCATGCGTTCTGTATTGATTTACGGTTTGTGGTGCACTGGTAGATTAGGCCAGGGTCTTAATGGGTGGATGAAAGGCGTGCACAACCTGGGTATCGCGTTTTTAAGTGCTTGTGGACTGGCTCCACTTTTCATCCTAAGGAGACAGACATGAACCTTTTCATTCAATAGATGCTGATGACAAGCCATTGACAATGTAGCCCAGGTTCACTGTGCGAGCAGGGCGCTGAGCAGTCACACTGATCCCTGCTAGAGTGATGTGAGTGAGATCTGAGTGTGTGAGGTGCTCATGGCATAATATGGAAAAATTGCTCAGCTACTGAATGTGCCTACGGATGAGAGCTGTGCACAACCTGTGAGCCATAGCGATTATAAAGAGACTAAACTCGATTTCTTTCTTCAGACGTTGATAAAATAAATATCTCTGGGGAAGAATACACACATTTTTGCCTAGAACGCTGCAAAGATAGAATTGCTGTCGCTGGTGAATGTTTATTATTCCATTGTTGAAACCTCTGAACTTCTCACAAGTTCGACCTGCTCTTCTGTTTTTTTACAGCTTTTATCTGATGAACATATGATTTGTAAAGTCGTATATATTTATTAAAAGCTGCTATGAGATTGAAATATACTTGGATTCATTCCTTTTGTTATATATGATTTTAGACTATTCTCACAAGTGTGACCCGCTTTTCTGTCTTCACACTTTTATCTGATGAGCGTGTTATTTTAATGAAGTGTGTTTTTCGGTCTTGCGCCTAGCGCGATACACTGCGCAGCGAAAGTCAACCACACACACAAAATACACACGCATAAATACACACAACCACACCTAACCACACACACAACCACACACACCCACACACACACACACAACCACACTCACACACACACAACCACACACACACAACCACACACACAACCACACACACACACAAACACACACACCCACACAACCACACAAACACATCCACAACCACACGCACAAACACACAACCACACACACGTAAATACACACAACCACACCTAACCACACACACAGAAACACACACAACCAAACACACACACACAACCACATGCACAACCACACGCACAATCACACAACCATACAACCACACACACACACAACCACACACACAACCACACACCCACAACCACACACACAACCACACAGCATCAGTGCACAATTTTACAGGCACACACACCACCAGCCATCAGTGCACACATCAATTGTTAACTCCTCCACGGTATAGAGTCAAAATATCGAGTTTTTAATATCGACTAGACATAATATCGAGTAAAAAATATAGAATGGACATAATATTGACTAGACATAATATAGACTACCAAAATATCGACTAGAAAATTTTAATATCGAATAGAATGGACATAATATCGAATCAAAAATATAGAATGGACATAATATCGACTAGACATAATATAGACAACAAAAATATCGAATTTAAGGTAAGTTAATATTAATTTTTATTTTTTGTGTAATATAATTCTGTAGCGGGTTGTGGGTTTATAGGGGAATAGGGTGGGAAGTAATTTAATTATAATTAATTAAATATGTTATTTTATTTGTTATTTATTTAGAATTATTTGTTAATTAATTATTAATTGGTAATTAATTAAAATATAATTGGTAATTAATTTTAATTGATTAATTGATAAATATGTTAATTTTAGTAATTTATTTTCTGTAGCGGGTTGTGGGTTTATAGGGGAATAAGGTGGGAAGTAATTTAATTATAATTAATTAAATATGTAATTTTATTTATTGGTATTTATTTAGAATTAATTGTTAAATAATTATTAATTGGTAATTAAAATATAATTGGTAAATTATTTTAATTTATTAATTGATAAATATGTTAATTTTAGTAATTTATTTTCTGTAGCGGGTTGTGGGTTTATAGGGGAATAAGGTGGGAAGTAATTTAATGATAATTAATTAAATATGTAATTGTATTTATTGTTATTTATTTAGAATTAATTGTTAATTAATTATTAATTGGTAATAATTAAAATATGAGTTGTAATTTATTGTAATTGATAAATTGATAATTATATTTCTTTTATTACATTATTTTCTGTAGTGGGTTGTGTGTTTATAGGGGAATAGCTTGGGAAGTAATTTAATTGTAAGTAATTATATTGTTTAAATATTTTTTTGTGTCTAATTTTTATTTTTATATTGTAAATTAATTTATTGGTAATTGGTAAATAATTAGTATTAGTAGGTAATTTGTATTATTAGTTAATTTTTATTTGTAATTTTAATTGATTAATTAATATATTTTATAACATTTTCAAATATTTTAATCATTTTGTAATTGGTATTAATATTTATGTTATTTATATTTATATATGAAGTATTTACTTTCCCTACTATTGCACTCACTAGAGTGGGAATAGTAATTTTTACCCCTACGCTATCCAACGTTTTCCCTACTGTTGCACTTTCTGGAGTTGGAATAGTAATTTTAACCCCTACGCTATCCAACTCTTTCCCTACTGTTGCACTGTCTGGAGTAGGAATAGTATTTTTTCCCCCTACGCTATCCAATGCTTTCCCTACTGTTGCACTCACTGGAGTAGGAATAGTAATTTTTACCCCTACGCTATCCTACATTTTCCCTACTGTTGCACTGTCTGGAGTAGGAATAGTAATTTTTACCCCTACACTATCCAATGCTTTCCCTACTGTTGCACTCACTGGAGTAGGAATAGTAATTTTTACCCCTACGCTATCCAACGTTTTCCCTACTTTTGCACTCTCTGGAGTGGTAATAGTAATTTTTACCCTCTCACTATCCAACGCTTTTCCTACTGTTGCGCTCACTGGAGTGGGAATAGTCATTTTTAACCTTACGCTATCCAATGCTTTCCCCACTGTTGCGCTCTCTGGAGTGTGAATAGTAAATTTAACCCTCTCGCTATCCTACGGAAAAAATATTGTATGTGTTTTGTTTATAATATGTATATATATATATATATATATATATGTTTTAAAAGTAAAAAAAAATTAAAGTTACATTAATGATTTATTCATTTACATTTAAGTATTTTAAGTATGTTTAAATTAATTATATTTATTATTATATTACTTTAAAATTACTTTTAAGATATTTTTAAAATTCGATATTTTGACTGTCTATATTTTTTCCTATCGATATTTTGGAGTCGATGTTTTTGTACTTACCTGTTTGTAGATAGGAAGTCGATATTCTGGCATTCTATATTTTTACCTCGATATTTTGGCAAGTCGATATTTTGACTGTCGATATTCTGTCAGTGATCCCTCATCCACAATTAACTATTGTAGCAATCGCAGTATGGCGCACTTTACTTTTAAACATATTCATCTAAAGCGCAGCATGCCACCATTGCTACAAAAATAAATAAAACAAATTTTGGCCTACAATTTATAGACTTTTTTTGCAGTTGGTGTTGCAATATTCAGCAATGCCAATAGCTCAAACTTAATTATCCCGAGACCTATTGCATTGTAAATGCTTGTTTATTATGAGTCTTAGTCAACTGTTTGACACACTGGAAATTAGACTGCCATGTCTAAAGAAATAGTTAAATGGGGTGCCAAATTATATAGAGAGGACATGAGACTAGGACGAGCACTTGACATAAGCTATGTTACTAGGTAGTTAGAAATGTTATAACCATAGATGCAGAACCTTATTCTGGGTTGTAAATCCTGAGCATAGATTTTATACAACCCATTTTTTTAGTAGCTTTTGTTGCAACTGGTAAATGGTTTAAATCTCTCCCGTGCTATGGTACATCTGCTCAATCAACGCACACTTTTTACTTTTGTGCTCCCTTTTAAACACTTTTAGACAGTTTCTAAGGCCTATTTTAATGCACACGAACTTTACTTCATATAAAGAGGGACTAGTATATTTGCAATGTCTGTCCTCATTTGTTAATTGCACTATTTTGAGTTACATGGTCGCTGCTATTAAGTTAAGGAGAAAATATGCTTTTTAACTCTTCGAATGCAATATAAGTGATGATAATTATTTTTACATGAACGCAAGTGTATCTGTTTTTTTAACTGTATTTGAACTATTCTGTACATTTTTATGGCTTTTCTAACTGGCCGAATAAAGAGTAATTTGACTTTGACTTTAGCATGTTCCATGTTTTTAACAAATGATCCCCAGCTTGATGTGCGTTTATATTCAAAGAGCACGTGAATGTAAAAAGTCCAGTTCTGAATAATGATTTTTATGCAATTAATATTTAATTGGAGATATTTGTCAACATCAGAGCCAAGATGTACTCTGTGAAAATAAAGAACCAAAGCACTCCCGATCCCCAAGTCTGCGTGGTGCATGGAAAAGAAGCAACTGACATCACAAGCACAGATGGTGCCGTATTTAGATTTGATATGTCGCTTCAAAGGGCAGGTGGCACTACTATATGTGACAGGTGAATTTGAGAAAAATATTCCCAATCCAGTCTGCTGCCTGGAGACGCTTCATGGAGAAGAATCTTTGACACTGGAGCATGTGTGAAAGTGATGGATTCCAGACTGTTCGAAAGGCTACCACGCCCACTGCTCTCCCCAGCCAGGCGAAGATATACACTTAGGGAGGAACAAAGCCGTTGCCACTACGAGTAACCATTGAAGTACATGTTGCATGTAATGCAAGTGTTACGCTGGCAAAGTTCCATGTTACTCAAGAGTACGCTACTTGGCTGTCACAAAGCTGAAGACCTCCAGTTGATGTTTCTTGTGCATCAAGTGCACGAGTCGCTTGCTGACGCTGTACTTGCCAAGCTCCCGCAGCTCCTCCAAGGCCTAGGAAAGCTGAAAGGCAAGGAAGGTAAGTTGCACATAGATTAATCCATGAAGCCCACTGCTCTGAGACACCAGAGGGTCCCTTTACATCTGTGAAAGCAGGTTGAGCATGAGCTGCAAGTGCTGGAGGAACTCGGAGCTGGGTTTCTCCACTTGCAATGCACCAGAACTGAAGCAGGCTTGCATGATAAGACTGTGCGTAGACATAAAACTACCAAATCAGGCAATCCGGTGCGAACGCCATATAACACCAATAATGGATGCCATTTGTTGCGATGTTACTTCACATCTTCTTTCTTCCTTTACTCCTTTCCTGCTGTTCAGCCTGGATGTGAATGGAATGTTATGATCTCATAGAATGTTGGGTGTATGATCTTGGTGAGTTGGTGTCAGAATGCTGAGCAGCTAGGAGGCTGTTCCTGGTGGGGCGTACATACAGGCCTACTTACCATCTTGGCTACAACTTAAAGCTTATGTAACCTGAATCCTAATAAAGTTATTACTTGGAATTGCAATCAAAATACATAGAAAATCAACTAGTGCCAACTCTATTCTTCATGCAACCAGCAGTCATTCCAATCACACCATTGCCAATATCCTAGTTGGAGAATACAGTTCGAGCCCGTCTGAACTGCAGTTCTAGCGAAGACTACAATACCAATTCAAATGAAATAACCAATCGATTAATAAGCCGAGGATACAAAACAGGAGTCCTCAAAAGAGTCCAGAAGAGGTATGCTGATACCGAACGACAACCGTTGTTGCACAACAGCCGCCCTGGAGAAAGGAAACCAGTAATTCGGTTCTGTACACAATACAACAATGGTCACCAGCACATCCGCAAAACTTTAAACAAAAATTGGCATCTATTGAAAGAAAATCCAACTATAACAGACATGCTCCACGAAAAACCTCAACTCAGCTTCTCTAGAAGCAGAAACCTGAGGGACATTTCATGTCCATCATTTTTGGATAAAAAACAAGAATCAAGTCAATTTTTACAGCAGCCAAATGGCTTTTATACTTGCTCAAACTGCTCAGTACGCAAGCTGAGAAAATCAAAGATCAAAGAAACCGACATTAACAACAATAAACACAAAATAAGGGAGTTTATCAACTGTGAAAGTACAAACTCTATCTCATCACCTGCCCCTGTAATCAACATTACATTGGGAGTACCACTAGACCTCTGAAAACTCGCATTCAAGAACATTATCGCAACATCCATAAATCAGACACTCGCCAACCTTTGGTGGAATATTTTCTGACATATCATGAACATCAACGGAACTTCACCTTTGTAGGCCTAAAAAAACTGAAACAAAACAAGCGTGGTGACAATTTGGAATCGCGTCTTTCCAAGGAAGAGAGCGCACTCATCATAGGCTTCGCAACAGTGGAAAAAGGCCTCTTAATATAGATCATGAATGGCATCATTGGCTCTAAGAAATTCTGGAGGAAGATTAATTGGAACACAAGAGACAGTTGTCAGTTTGGTCTGATGTATTTGGTTGATTAAGTTTGACAAAATGTATGATATGCCTAGGGAATCTATACACTACTGTATTATGATGTCAAGGCTGTTCTTTTTGCTCTTCTTAAAACAACATTTTCAAAAGGAAAACAAAGAAGAATCAATAATAAAAAAATAAAGAAAAATATGAATGAGTGAAAATGAATGGAATAAAGTGAAAAAGCATAAATAAAAAGAACTACTTTCACTCCAAGCATCCTAGTACAGTATTATTTCCATGAAGAAAATACACCCATTGATGGGATGAACATAATATTTTATTAGGAGGATTATATGCTCACAACTTTTCTGATTACTTGGAACTGCAACCTGGTCTTCTGTGGACCTTCATACTACAACATTTTGGTGACGATCTGGTCTTCAAACCCTGTATGAATTCAAATTCAATGGACTTACAATACAAGTAACTTTCTTACTGCAACTAAGAAATCTACAATACTACAACTACATGAAGAAATTCAAGCTTGAACCTTAAGAACGTGGCAGCATCAGCCCCACCAATGACCAAAGACATTGGTCAGCCTCAACTCGGGCGTGCCAGTTTTCACCTCTCTCAAGCCTGGTGAGTTTTGTATTGTTTGTGCTTTTTGCCATCTCTATAACTTATTTGGCGTGATAGACTTACAACCTTATGAAAAGACATCCTGTGGCTTACACTCGGTGTCATTTGGCACTAGGAACTGTCTGCATTACCACTTTGTGCCTGCTAGTGACATTTTCTGCTAGCTCTGTTTGTATAGGGGAAACGCTTTCGTCTGCATCCTGCAAGAAATTTGAGCAAGCGTCATTCATACAATTTGCCTGTGTACCATGGCTTTACATCAGAGGTGTATCTCCTCTTGACTTTCTCAGCACATTCCGCACTATTTTCTGACATCCTTTCGTGGAGCCGGTGCCGAGACTCAGCTGTGCCAATTATTGTGCTTACACGCTTGTACTTTATATTAACCCTGTGTGGTGGCAAGTCTTGTGGACATTTGGGTATAAGTCTATTTTTATTTTTATTATGGGCCTTGATATCCCCTCTACTTTTGGCAGTTCAACCACCCTGTTAAGGTTTGAAAAACAGCATGCACCATGCTCAGCGCACACTCTTACCTGTTCGTGGAGCCTCCAATCTTCTGTGACGCTTTGGAATCCTGTAATCACTGTGCAGCAATGTCTGGCGCACGAACTCACCGATAGCCACCCGGCACGGCGTCACCAAATGTGCCGCCATCTTTAGTTTGGCACCACCGGAGCTCAATGTGGTCGATGTGTTATCCAGTTTCCTCCTCGAGGTTCGCCTCTTTGACAACCACGTTTTGTTCCTTTACAATAAGTCATTTGCAATGTCATCTTCATGCTGCCCCAAGACTTTTCTAGTATCCATCTGTTCATCTATTGCTTGCTTGCTCGTGTGAAATTTTTGACTTTCTTTAAGGATCATTTCACCTGGTGCTTCCTAATCTTCAACCACTTTGTGTCTGAGAAGCCACTTTTTGAGCACTCTCCTCTGCAATAGAATTCTTCAGTGAGGTGAGGCATGCTTTATTCCGTGGAATTCCTCAGTAAGGTCAAAACTAAGCAGGCAGGAAGTAACTCTTCAAGATTGAACCACAGTTTCATTTTTCAAGAGCACACCAGTATAGACTACGGTGACCCCTTTTGTTGTTTTATTTCATTACTTTATGGTGGACAGTGCTTCTTGTTATCTTACGCGCAATGTGCTTTTGTTTCTATGCCTTGTTTAAATTTATGCCATGCTTACTTTGTTCTTATTGATTGCATTATTTGTTATACTACCAGGTTTATGATATTTCTCTATTCTCGTTACGCTTCTGTGATTATGCGCTGTCCGTTGTGCATTATACTCACTGTGCATACCTGTTATTCTACTTGTTTTGCCAAGCGTACAGTTTAACTCTTGTATTTCAGAGTTGTTTGTTTTTCCTGCGCTGGTTGTGCAGTTTCTTTTGCTGTTTACTTGGGTGAGAGGTTAGCTGAGTTCATCCGAGTTCTTGTTTTCTGCTTTTGGGTATGTGTATCCCTTATTTTATTAGGCTTTCGTTCAGAAGGGGTGAGTGTATCCCGGTATTTCCTTTGTGGGTGAGTGTATCCTACTTCTTGTTTTTGCTTGATGGCTGAGTGTATCCCGGTATTTCGCCTGTGGGTGAGTGTATCCCACTTTATGTTTTCTTTGCTTGATGGGTGAGTGTATCCCGGTATTTTGCCTGTGAGTGAGTGTATCCCACTTTATGTTTTCTTTGCTTGACGGGTGAGTGTAATCCAGTATGTTGCTTTTAGTGGCATTCCCCGTGCCATTCTGTAGTTTACCTTCATTCATTGTTTATCACGTACGTACATTTTTACTGTAAACATTGGGTTTACTTGCATGACTACATTTGTACTTTCTTTCCTGGTGTGGTATGTTTAACACTTTACAGTTTTAGGTCTAGTCCTTTATTTACTTACTTCAGTCTTTACAGACTTACTGCACAGTTTTTACATTTTACTTCTTACCCCTTTATTGCGGGGTGTGTGTAGGCGTATAATTTTGCTTTTACGTTGTCCTTGATGGTTGCCTATTTGCTACTTTACGCGCACGTACATTTTATTTTCTACGTTTTGTGTTCTGGTCTCTCTCTGTTTGCAACGCAGGCTTGCTGTATGCTCCTTTTCACAGAACGTAGGGGTGCTTTGACGTCAGGCGTACTGGTCTGGTGCGTATTTTCTTACTTCTGTTACAGTTTTTTTGCATTGAGATCCTGCGTGCTTGTTGTTTCTGTGATTTGCAGGATTTGGGTTGTATGCTCTTCTTGTGGCATACGCTTTACTGTTCTGTCCTCTCCTTGTGAGACTAGGGCATGGGTGTGGTTCTCTTCATTTTATGGTTATGTTTTTTTCTATTCTCCTTTTATTCTTTTTCTGTGTAAAGGAAGAGGATGTGGTGTGATGTTATTTCACATCTTCTTCCTTCCTTTACTCCTTTTGTGCTGTTCAGGCTGGATATGAATGGAATGTTATGATCTCATATAATGTTGGGTGTATGATCTTGGTGAGTTCGTGTAAGCAGGCTGAGCAGCTATGAGGCTGCTCCTGGTGGGGCGTACAGACTGGCCTACTTACCATCTTGGCTACAACTTAAAGCTTATGTAACTTTGGGGGAGGAGCCGGACCAGCGACCAAGATGGCCGCTTAAGGACCGGCTCAGCTGGCCGTCCCATCCTGACTCGCCATCCTGCACAATATCCTGAGCCCCGTCCCTACCGTCTGGTGGGGGACCCACGGCTGTGCCACAGGGCGAATTGGAGAGTTTGCGTGGTCCGGCGACCGAGAATCGTCATCTGAACCTTTGCGGCCTACTGGGCGATGAGACCGGGACCCCGAGTTTGGTCCTGCCCGCCTTGGAGTTCAACAACACCGGTGAGGGAGACCGGAAGTGGCCGGTCGGAGACCTGACCGCGGACCCTGCGTCACATCGAGGGAATCACACGACCCCATTATCCATCTGCATGGCCTAGAGTCTACTGTCGCAACGGGAGCGACTCACAGCCGCCTGGTCGGGAGGCGAAGATGGCGCCTGAGGTCCCTGGTGATCGGAAGAGCTGCCGGCCGGTCTCTGAAGTGATCGTGGAGACTGTGTGACACGACCGGGAGTTGTTACATCTTTGTATGGCGTATCGGACTCGGAGGGCGCAATGGCGGCGAGAGCGGACCCCGATAAACCTCAGTCCAAGTCTGTGAGAGGGACCAGACAGGTCCAATCTAATAAACTGGATTGCTATCGGTTCCCCGATTGAGGCGAAGCGGGGCCCGGCGGGAGGTCAGGAGGGTGATCCCGCCGGAGAGGACCCGACAATGAAAGATTTAATGGTCCCGATCGCCGGGGTTCAGTCCTCCCTGAGCAAGATGGACAACAAGTTGGACACTGTTTCCATTGAGGTGAGTCTTATTAGGGCAGATCTCACTAAGACGAGCGGAAAAGTCAAGTCCCTGGAGGTCAAGACGTCGAGCCTGATGGAGGATGTCACGGAATTACAGCAGGAGGTGAGGGAACTTAGGGCAGTCAGGAATCAGGTTGATCGGAAACTTGATGAGTACGAGGGGCGTGCAAGGCATAACAACGTGCGCATCCTTGGTGTGCCGGAGAAATCGGAGGGCCTTACTTCGGATCTCTTTGTGGAAAATCTCGTACTCAATCACCTCCAGCCCAAGGGCCTCAGTAACTTTTTCACAGTGGAGCGGGCACACAGGATTCCTGGGGGATGACCGAAACCAGGGGCGGCTCCCCGCCCCATGATAGCACGGGTTCTGAATTTCCGGGACAGGGATGTCATCCTGCAGACGGCGCAGACCTCGGGCCCGTTGGCTTTTGAGAATGCCTCTCTGCTGTTCTTCCCTGACTTTACGCAACTTGTGCAGAAAGAGCGGCAGAGCTTCATGGCGGTCAAGCGGAGATTGAGGGACATGGAAATCAAGTACTCAATGTTGTTCCCGGCCCGTCTCCAGATTGAACATAATGGCAAGACCTGGTTCTTTGACAATACTGAGGTGGCTGCGGACTGGCTGGACCGGGTCCGGCGTCGGAGTCCGAGGCTCGCGCCCAGGCGGAGGACGAGGAACAATGACTTTCTTTATATGCGGTTGAGCGGACTTGCCATTGGTGGTTGGTTTGGTAGGGGTGACTGTTTGTTCCCCCCGTTTGCAGTGTATTGTGGACCTTATTTGCATCAATCCTTGAGGGGTATTACCGAGTCGGGGGGGGGGGGGGTTGGCGGCCCTGTTGTAAGGTCCTCCTCCGTTTTCTAATTTTAGATATCTGTAGTTTAGATCTGGGGAGACAGGCACACTGCTAGTTGGGGATGAGCGCAAGCTGTATGCAGGGGTGCAGGGCAGGGGGTTGGGGGGTAGGGTTTTGTTATTTTTGGTGGTGTGTTGTTTGTTTTTTGTTTTTGCATCGGGTGTCATCGAATGTTCCGGTCTTTCTGAATGATACTTATGGCTTCCAATAGGCCGGGATTGGGCTTTTCCGTACTCAGGAATGTGAATGGTTTAGGAGATAAGATCAAGCGTGCTATGGTGGGGCAACTGATCAGACGAAACTCGCCAGAAGTGGTGTTGTTGCAAGAAACTCACCTCATGGGCAAGCGATGTATGGCACTGCACAGAGGGGGCTACAAGCTGGTGGCGCATGCAGGTTTCACCACTGGGTCTAGCGGGGTGGGAATCCTGGTGAAGAATTCATTCCCTTTCACTATACAGGCAACCTGGACCGACAACCGGGGAAGGTATATGGGCATCTCAGGGTTGTGGGAGGGTAGAACAGTCACATTTATGTCAGTCTATATCCCTCCAGCGCTGCAAGCTGATACCTTTCACGACCTGTGTAAGATCTTCCTTACTTTGCCTGTTGGGGTTTTGGTGTTGGGGGGGGACTTTATCGCAGTAATGGATGGCGAGATTGATAAACATCCCTCCCGTGTTTTGTTGCCGTCCCGTAGGTGGTTGTCGGATTTTATTGCTACCACTGGCCTGGTTGATGGGTGAGACACCCCGGGGACGTTGAATACACACATGTCTCTGCTGCGCACCGTTCCCTTTCGAGGATAGATTATGTTTTGCTGCCTGCGCCGCAGGCGGTGTGGATCCAGGAGGTGCGACACCTGGCTAGGGGGTGTCCGATCATTCACCGGTTTGGCTTTGACTTCAGTTGGGGCAGGGCGATGTGGCTAGGATTGCCCCAATTAGTGCTTAGCGTTTGAGGGACCCCGGCACCAGGAACGAGATTGTGCGTGTCACCGATCATTATTTTCAAGAGAATGCCGGTACGGTGGACTCGAAGTGTTCCCTATGGGAAGCGTATAAAACTGTTGTCAGAGGGGAGGTGCTTTCTCTCATTTCCGAGCAGAAGAAGAAGAGCAAGGCAGAGATTGATAAGGTGGAGGCGGATCTGTTGGCCCTGGAGAGGGAGGTGTCCTCTAGCGACGACCCAGGGGGTTTGCACCGCCTTCGGCTCCTTCGGGATGAATATAGGAGTCTGGCACGTGACATGGCCAAGACGCAGCACGCGAACACCCAGAGCAGAATTTATGAGCACGGCGACAAGGCCGGTAAACTAATTGCATGGTTAGAGAAGAGTGAGTGGGCGTCTCGTCTTGTGCCGGAGCTGCGGATTGCGGGTTCGGGCAAAATGACGGATCCCCAGCAGATAGTGGATGAATTTGCCCGGTATTATGAAGAGGTGTATAAGACGGAGGGGAAATATTCTGAGAATGACAATGCTGACATGATACGGAACATTCCAATGCCCGCCCTGGTCAGACGAGCATAGAGAGTTTTTGGACTCCGCCTTTACGAATGATGAGGTGGCGGCGGCCATTAGAGGGGTTCATTCCGAGTAGGCCTCTGGCCCGAACGGGCTCCCCATAGAGTTGTACCAGTTAAACGCTAACAAGCTGGCTCCGTTTCTTAAGGATTTGTACTTGGAAAGTAGGGACAAGGGTAGTCTACCTTATGATCAGCGTGTCGCTAATATTGTTGTGATCTATAAAGACAGTAAACCGCGGCTTGAGTGTCCTTCCTATCGGCCGATTTCGCTTCTGAATATTTATAAAAAATATATATTAAAAAAAAGTGTATGTAACTTGAATCTTAATAAAGTTACTACTTGGAACTACAACCTGGTCTTCTGTGGACTTTCATACTACAACAACATTGTAGCAGATCTCAATGCGGCAAAATGTTTTTCAAAACTAGATCTGAACTCAGGTTTTCACCAGCTAGAATTTGCCCCAGAAAATCATTACATCACTATTTTTTCAACACACGTAGGCCTCCGGAGATGCAAGAGACTGAGCTTCGGTGTTTCGGCAGTGACAGAGGTATTTCCGAAATGCTTGGAGTCATCAACCTGAGTGGTGATATTCTCATTTTCTCAGAAAGTCTAGAGGAACGCCATGTCCAGTTGAGAGCCACCCTTCAGTGCCTGGTAGACAGTGGCCTGACTTTCCACAAGAGTAAATACTCCTATCTGGACTCCATAGACTTTTCTGGATACATCTTCGAGAGAGAGAGGAGCTGAAAGATGATCCAAGGAAAGTCGTGGCCTTGCACCTGTGCCACAAAACCCCATTGAAGTCCCCAGTTTTCTGGGGATTGTCACTTACTGCAGTAGATTTATCCCGAACCTCGCCACAATGTTGGAGCCACTTCGGACACTCACCTGCACTGCCGTACAATGGGACTGGAGCCCTGCAGTGGAGAAAACCTTCAGAGACATCAAGACTGCACACCTTGATAAAGTCACCATGGCCTACTGTTATCCACAGAGGAATACTGAACTAATAGTTAACACCAGTCCGAAGTGCCTTGGAGCTGTCCTCATGCAGGAGGGAGTGGATCGGGAATGGGTCCCAGCAGCGTATGAAACTCGCTATGTTCAGATCCAGTGCAAGGCTGTGGCCATCTGGTAGGTGTGTCGACATTTTCACCTGTATCTTTATGGCCATGAATTCAAGGACATCACTGACTGTAAGCCCCTCCTTCCACTGTTTGCTGGTATCACTCGTCTAGATCCTCCATGAATCGAAAGTTGGGCAGTGGAATTGCAGCCCTATGCCTTTGAGATGGCCTACCGCCCCAGGCCAACAACTCTGCTGACTATCTGTGACACATCCATCACCCCTGGAAACTAAGAACCCGAAAGCAGAAGAAGAAACACAGAGGAGTTTATTCAAAGATTGTGACTGATGCATGCTCCAAGGCGCTGACAATTGAAGAGTTCTGCGTGGCTACCAGGACCAATTGAAGCCTCATCCGAGCGAAAGAGGCACTGGCTGATTGACAACGGCAGCATTTCCTTGACAGAGTTCGCACCCTGACGCCAGAAGAACAGATGGCAAGGCAACAGCTGTGGAGGGTGAGGAATGAGCTCAGTGAAAACTGAGATGGTCTGCTGCTACATGGACAGCTGATTGTGATGCCAAATAGTCTAGGGTCCCATGTAATTAACATGTGCACCAGTTAGCACAAGATTATAAAACTGTCCCTTTCCTACTTGGAACAGTGTTTGTCATAGGACAGGAGAGGCTCTAAAGACCTGAGAAGCACACTCCCTACTGCCCATAGATGTGTTCTCATGATCTTGCTATAATGAAACACATGATGGACGGAATCTTGCACAATGGCAAAACATGCACCCCCTGTCACAGATCTGGGGGAAGATGGCTGATAGCCAGAAACCGGTCCTAGGATGCTTGATTCCGGTCCAGGGAACATGGCTTGGCAGTTCGGGCTGGACTGTTCCCATGAGGCACACGGTTAAGACTGATTTGCAAATGGCCATGTCTGAACTGGGGTGGCTTGGTGAGCAAAATAACGATGGATTAAACCCAGATCTGTGACTGGGGTGAATGTTTTGCCACTGTGCAACATTCCGTCCATCATCTTGTGTGTTTTGCTGTTCACTGTATGTGGGAAGGGTATGCCCAGACGTGGGTCCCGTGCTCACTAAGCCACTGGAGTCAAGCAATCCTGGCTGAAGACGGCTGATAGCCGGAAACCGGTCCTAGGATGCTTGATTCCGGTTCAGGGAAGACATGGCTTGGCAGTTCAGGCTAGACTGTTCCCATGAGGCACAGCGTCAAGACTGATTTGCATATGGCCATGTCTGAACTGGGGTGGCTTGGTGAGCAAAATAACGATGGATTAAACCCAGATCTGTGACTGGGGTGAATGTTTTTTTACTGTGCAACATTCCGTCCATCATCTTGTGTGTTTTGCTGTTCACCATATGTGGGAAGGGTATGCCCAGACGTGGGTCCCGTGCTCACTAAGCCACTGGAGTCAAGCTATCCTGGCTGAAGATCTGTGACTGGGGGTGAATGTTTTGCCATTGTGCAACATTCCGTCCATCAATCAATCAGTCACTTGTAGAGCGCACTACTTACCCGTGAGGGTCTCAAGGCGCTGAGGGGAGGGGGGTGCTGCTACTGCTCGAAGAGCCAGGTCTCGAGGAGTCTTCTGAAGGTGAGCAGGACTTGGGTCTGTCGCAGGTGGGTAGAGAGGGTGTTCCAGGTCTTGGCGGCGAGTAAGGAGAAAGATCTGCCGCCGGAGGTTGTTCGTTGGATGTGGGGGCGGCTGCGAGAGCGAGGCTGGCGGAGCGGAGCTGGCGGGTGGTGGTGTAGAAGCGGAGTCTGCTGTTCATGTAGGCTGGTCTGGTGTTGTGGAGTGCTTTGTGTGTGTGGGTGAGGAGCTTGAAGGTGATCCTCTTGTTGAAGGGGAGCCAGTGCCGGTGTCTCAGGTGGAGGCTGATGTGGCTGCGACGAGGGATTTTGAGGATCAGACGGGCGGAGGCGTTTTGGGTGCGTTGTAGTCGTTGTAGGTGTTTGGCAGGGATTCCTGCGTAGAGTACGCTGCCGTAGTCCAGCCTGCTGCTGACGAGGGCTTAGGTCACTGTTCTTCTTGTTTCGGTCGGGATCCACTTGTAGATCCTGCGGAGCATGCGGAGGGTGTTGTAGCAGGCTGAGGAGATGGCGTTGACCTGCTTCGACATGGAGAGGGAGGAGTCTAGGATGATAGGTTGCGTGCGTGGTCCGTGGGTGTCGATGCTGTTCCGAGTGTGGTCAGCCACCAGGAGTCGTCCCAGTCAGAGGGGGTGGGGCCGAGGAAGAGGACCTCTGTCTTGTCCGAGTTCAGTTTCAGGCGTCTGCTCCTCATCCACTTGGCGACGGCCTTCATTCCCTCCTGGAGGTTGGTTTTGGCAGTGTGCGGGTCCTTGGTGAGGGAGAGGATGAGCTGAGTGTCATCGGCGTAGGAGATGATGTTGAGGACGTGCTGGCGGGCCACTTGTGTGAGGGGGGCCATGTAGACGTTGAACAGGGTCAGGCTGAGGGATGAGCCCTGGGGTACGCCGCAGATGATGTCGGTGGCTTCAGATCGGAAGGGTGGGAGGCAGACTCTCTGGGTTCTGCCGGAGAGGAAGGACGTGGTCCAGTCCAGGGCCTTCTCTTGGATTCTAGCTTCTTGGAGGCGTGACTTTAGTGTGCGGAGGCAGACTGTGTCGAAGGCGGCTGACAGGTCCAGGAGGATGAGGGCTTATGTCTCGCCGCTGTCAAGTTGGCGCCTGATGTTGTCTGTGGCGGCGATGAGGGCTGTCTCGGTGCTGTGGTTTCATCAGAATCCGGACTGAGACGGGTCTAAGATGTTGTTGTCCTCGAGGTGGTGGGTCAGTTGCATGTTGGCAATTTTCTCGATGACCTTCGCCGGGAAGGGGAGCAGGGAGATGAGCTGGAAGTTCTTGAGGTCCTTGGGGTCCGCCTTGGGCTTCTTGAGGAGGGCGTTGATTTCGGCGTGCTTCCAGCTTTCCGGGAATGTCGCTGTTTCGTAGGAGATGTTGATGAGCTTCCGTACTTGGGGTGCGATGGTTACGTCCGCTTTGTTAAATACGTGGTGTGGGCAGGGGTCCGAAGGTGATAGTGAGTGGATGGAGTTCATGGCGGTGCGCGTCTCGTCGTCGTTGACGTTGGACCAGAAGACCAGGTGGTTGGTGCTGGTGGTGTTCGAGGGGGTGTTGGAGTCTGGCGTTGTCGGGGCGGTCGTGGTGTTGAAGCTGTTGTGGATGTCGGCTATCTTGCGGTGGAAGAAGGTGGCCAGTGAGTCGCACAGATCTTGTGAGGGCGGGATGTCGTTGGTGTTGGCGCTGTGGTTGGAGAGTTCATTCACTATGTTGAATAGCTCTTTACTGTCGTGTGCGTTGTTGTCCAGGCGGGCTTTGAAGGAGGATCTCTTGGCTGTTCTGATGAGGTGGTGATGTCTGCAGATGGCGTCCTTGTGGGCTGCGTGGCTGTCCAGAGTACGTTCGTGGAGCCATTTCTTCTCCAGTTTCCGGCATGTGCGTTTGGAGATCTGGAGCTCCTTGGTGAACCTGGTGGCTTTCTTGCTGGTGTGGTTGTTGGAGGGTTTCTTGAGCAGGGTGAGGGTGTTGGTGCAGTCATCGATCCACTGTCTGAGGTTGCTGGCGGCGGCGTCTGGGTCAGTGGGTTTGGTGGAAGGGTTCTGGGCGAGGGTGGAGGTCAGCTGGTCTTCAGTGACTTTGCTCCAGCAGCGGCAGAGCAGCTGTTGGGTGCGGTGGTGCGTGGTTGGGTGCTGGAAGGTGAAATGGATGCAGCAGTGGTCGGTCCAGTGGAGTTGGGTGGTGTGGTTGAAGGCGACGTGGGTGCTTGTGGCGAAGACGGGGTCAAGCGTGTGGCTGGCAGTGTGGGTGGGTGCGGAGACGAGTTGTCTGAGGCCGAGGTTGGTGAGGTTGTCGATGAGGGTCGCGGAGTTGGCGTCGTTGTTGTTCTCGAAGTGGAAGTTCAGGTCCCCGAGGAGAATGTAGTCCGTGGAGGCGAGTGCGTAGGTGCTGGAGAGGTTGTCGATGGAGTCGCAGAACTGAGATCGGGGTCCTGGGGGTCTGTAGACGAGTGTTCCTCTGAGGGTGGTGTTGGGGTCGATGTGGATCCGGAAGTAAAAGGGGTTCGGCGGTGTTGAGGGTGTTGTCTGCTAGTGTGTAGCATTGGAGGGTGGACTTGTGGACGATGGCTAGACCTCCTCCAATTTTGTTGGCGCGATCCCTGCGGGTGATCTTGTAGCCGTCCGGGATGGCTATGGGGATGTCGGGTGCTGAGGAGTCGTTCCACCAAGTCTCGGTCAGGAAGGCAACGTCTGGGGCTGAGGTGTCGAGCAGGTCCCAGACCTCGACGGCGTGTTTGCCTGCGGAGTGGGTGTTGAGGATGCAGCGAAGGTGGTTGGGTCCGGTCCTTGGAGGTTTGGTGGTTCTGTTGCAGGTGAAGTTGCAGGTGCAGCAAGAGAAAGGTCCGTGGGTGCGTTTCGGGCGGCCTGGAAACAGCAGTTGTTACGGCCAGTGTTGAGTGTGAGGAGAGTAATGGCATCGTATCGGAGTCTGGCATCGTGGTGAGTGCGGGGTCTAAGGGTTCTGGCGCTGGGCGCGATCCAGGCGCGGACGGGCGCAGACGGGCTTGCCTCTGACCTCCATTTAAGGCAGGGAGGGAGGGAGGAGCAGCTGGGATTTGGGAGCGGGGCGGTGAGAGGGAGGGGCCGCAGGGGAGCAGCGGGGGGAACAGGCTGAGGGGAAGCAGAAGAGAAGAGGGGGGGACGGGGGGAACGAGCTGGAAGCGAGGGCAACAGTACAGTACAGAATCACAAAAAGAAAACACGCACTGAATCAAAGGGGCAACAGTACAGTACAGAATAACAAGGCATGCACTAAATCAGATGGGGCACAACAGACAGCAGTATCAAACTCACGGAGGAGGAGCAGCGGCAGCAAGGGAAGCGCTGGCACACAGGTGGAGCTGTACGGCAGCAGGGGAGTGACCTGGCCTGCAAGCAGGGTCAGGGGTCAATCCTGCTGTCGCGCAGCAGCCGCCTTTTAAGGCGGGGAGGGAGGGAGGAGCAGCTGGGAGGCGGGAGCGGGGCACGAGGGGGCGGGCCGCAGGGGACCAGCGGCGGGGAACGGGCTGAGGGGAAGCAGAAGAGAAGAGAAGAGGGGGGAATGAGCTGGAAGCGAGGGCAACAGCACAGTACAGAATCACAAAAAGAAAACACACTGAATCAAAGGGGCAACAGTTCAGTGCAGATTCACAAGGCAGGCACTAAATCAGATGTAAATATTGTGGTTTTATGCATTCTTTCTATGCGCCCTCTAGCACTGCAACCCTACATTTACTCTATTCCCCTCACTTAACATGGCTGCCATCATAGCCTTTTGTTTATTTCTAGTCATTAATACTCCTTAACTGCACTTGCCGCTTCACCTATTATGGCCGCAACCTTAGTCCTTTGTTTATTTTTAGAACCCTTGCCACCGCGGCACACACTCATGACGTCACCCGCCACTAACCTCCCTTCGCACTTATACCAGCCTCTCCGTCAAAAATCCGTGTATACTAATGCCACTCCACCAAGCGGACGTCTGAACTTCTGAACACTATCAAGTAAGTCAGTCACTCGGAGGGACGATTCGCGCCGCCCAGCAACATTCTTTAAACGTAATGCATGAGCGATACTACCACCACGTTCCTCCCAAATAGCACGGCTAGCAAAACCTTTGGTATCACAGCCCTTCGTTTGCATTTAATTAACCTATCACCACTATAGTTGCCTTTATTATGGCTGAAAGCACAACGCACGGATTACCATCCTTCAACTAAGAACTTCATAGCTCTTTCTACTCACCGCAGTTAACCCATTTCTTTAATAATCACCGTAATTTCTTTCATCTTTTCTTGCTTGCCTAACCATCACGTACGGTTCACTGTCCATACAATCACTTCGTTCTACTCTTTAACCACGAGCACACCTTACCCATGTCATTTGTTTGATGTTAATTTCATACTAGCCTGACAGGGCTTTATCTCTTCTTCGTTTCAGAACTCCTTGACAAAGGACTGTTCTTGTCCGAAATGCATTGGAGTTTCCATTGGATGGAATTTATTAAATACTGAACTCGAAAGTATTTATTTATGATATGCTGTAAATATCATGAACCTTCTACATGACTAAGAATAAATAAGAACAGATTCACGGACTATATTTGGAGTCTTTTTTATGAACCCTAAGGTGTGCCTCCCCCACAGGGATGCATTTGCAATCGATGCGTGCACTACTCATCTTTATATAAGCGCCACCGGATGGAGACGCTACCTGTGAGAGCACCCAACCATATCAGAATTTTCAAAAATCTACATCTACCAGCTGTGCACCCTCAACCCACTCATTTTAGTCATTACTTTCTTCCGCCCAGAAGAGGGTGGCACGCCCTTACCACCACATCATGCAATTTGATGAGATTAGCAAATCAACTGAAGCAAGAGCCAACCTTCTCGCTTACAATGAAGAAGAACGTCAACATATCTATTCTCTGATCGAAGAAGACACTAGTCAAACCGCCACAGGACGCACTAAGGAACAATGCATTAAACAGCTTTTATACCTTTCTAAACGCCATGTCAACCAAAAACTTCATGCAAGCACATTATTGAAGTACCACAAAGCCCTAAGAATTCCACGTGGCTTGCGGATAGCCTTAAAGCCTTCTCTTTGCAAAAACTCCAAAGCCTCTAAAGAGAAATGGAATGGTATACTCAACAAATGTAGCCTTGATTTGATCTTATTAAAAGTTGAAGAATTGTCTAACATCCTTAAAGATCTGGACAAAGAGATCAAAGACATTGAGATTGAATTGACTGATCTGGTAACATCTGACGAATTAGCCAAAACACTGGAAAACATCAACACACTATTAGACAAATATAGCAAAGAGATTAATGAGAGAAAGGTGAGAAAGTTTAGGAGAGATACCCTAGACTATAAATTAGATGAGGTCTACTCTTGGGCCGATGTATACGCCCAAAGACGTCGCAATAAACCCTATACAGCCCAAACTGACACCTCATCTTCTGGTAGTGACTCATCCTATCGTCCACCAAAAAACACTTTCACAAAGGCGACCACCGCCCCAAGCGCTGACCAACAACCAGATCAACAAGCCAGTACCTCAAAAGAAGGACAACAACCTACTCCGGTTCATTTTTTAGAATCAGGCCAGGAGGAAATCGAAGACTCAGGAGGGGCAAAAAGAAAGGAAAAGGAAAAGGAAAAAAGTCCCCCGACCACACGAAGCACCGTATCGAAGAAGGATCCGAAACCCAGAAAAAACACTTAGTAATAAACATTTCAGACACTATCCTGTCTCCACATCAAATACAACTTCTGGAAAAAGGAACTTCATTCATACCGACAACCCAAACCAATCTACTAGAACTAGAAGTTAGCACGTTCAAACTTACCCGCAAACTTAAGCTACGTCACTTCTTTGACAACATACTACCTCCTAACACCGACGTAAAATTCGATCAACTGATGGGTCTACGACCCCCAAGCAATTATCAAGCACCCACCAGTCACAAGTGCATTGACCTATTTGAAAATCTGGTCAGAAACGACCTATCTAAAATTAATTTCAAAAAGACTACAGTACGCAGCAACATCACCCAAAAAGACAAGGACACCTTAAATAGTCTGGCCAACAATCCGGAGATAAAGTGTATGAAGGCTGACAAAGGAGGAGCTTTGGTAATCCTCAATACGGAATTATATAATAGAAATCTCAATGATCACATCAACGATGAGAACCTCTATATTAAATTGGACAACAACCCCACGCACCAATTTCAAATTGAACTACAAGAAATTGGTACAAAAGCTCACAATGCTGGCACTATTGAGGAACGCACCAAAAACTATCTTTTATGTGAACACCCTAAAAGTCCTTCAATACATATGTCTCTCAAAATTCATAAAAACCTTGACAATCCACCTTTCAGGCCAATCGTCTCCACAAGAGGATCAATATATGAACCGGTGGGAACATTTCTTGATAAGTATTTACAACCTGTCATTATCAAGATGAAAAGTTATGTTAAAGACACCACTGAATTTTTACTCTGATTGTCAGAAATCGACGTTAAAGACATGGAACCCTTAGTACTTTGCACTGCCGACGTAAGTTCACTTTACACCTCTATCCCCCACGCAGGGGGTATCAAAGCCATTGAAAAAGCAATCCTCAACAGTGAGATTGAAACTCCCATGCAAGAACTACTTATGGAACTCATGATATATACACTTTATCATAGTTATTTTAAACATGACAACAACTGGTTCCTTCAGCTATCAGGAATGTCGATGGGGAATTGTGCGGCTCCAACTTATGCCAACATCTACATGCAAGAATTTGAGGAAATGCACATTTATGGCAACAAATACTTCAATGACAGACATCACCCCATCGCAAGACCTCTGCAACTCCCTCGCTTCATACTAACAACGACATCACCCCATCGCAAGACCTCTGCAACTCCCTCGCTTCATACTTCCACAACAAGATCGCGGACATACACAACAGCTTCAACAACCAACCAACGCACACCAAGACCGAACAACCACCCCCCACCACCACCCTCCACGCCTGGACCCCGGTCAGCACCGAAGACACCATCCGCACGATGAACTCCATCCACTCCGGATCACCGACCGACCCCTGCCCTCACCACGTCTTCAACAAGGCCGACGCTGTCATCGCACCCCACCTGCGGGACATCATCAACACCTCATTCGACACCACCACCTTCCCTGAGAGCTGGAAGCACGCCGAACTCAGCGCTCTACTCAAGAAACCAACAGCGGACCCCACCGAACTCAAGAACTACCGTCCCATCTCGCTCCTCCCGTTTCCAGCCAAAGTCATCGAGAAGACCGTCAACAAGCAGATGGCCGCCTTCCTCGAGACGAATGGATCCCTCGACCCCTCACAGTCCGGTTTCCGAGTCAATCACAGCACCGAGACCGCCCTCATCGCCGCCACCGATGACATCCGAGCCCTGATGGACAACGGAGAAACAGCGGCCCTCATCCTCCTAGACCTCTCCGCGGAATTCGACACTGTCTGCCACCGCACCCTAGTACAGCGCCTCAGCAACGTCGGAATCCAGGACAAGGCGCTGGAATGGATCATCTCCTTCCTCGACGGAAGAACTCAGAGAGTCCGCCTACCACCGTACAAGTCAGAGGCCTCCGAAGTCATCTGCGGCGTCCCCCAAGGATCCTCTCTGAGCCCCACCCTCTTCAACGTCTACATGAGCCCCCTCGCGGCCATCGCACGCCAACACAACCTCAGCATTATCTCCTACGCCGACGACACCCAGCTGATCCTCTCCCTGACCAACGACCCCGCCTCCGCCAGAGCCAACCTGCACGAAGGGATGAAAGAGGTAGCCGAGTGGATGACGACCAGCCGCCTGAAACTGAACTCTGACAAGACGGAGGTCCTCATCCTGGGCTCATCACCCTCCGCCTGGGACGACTCCTGGTGGCCTCCCGCCCTGGGCACCGCACCCAAACCGACGGACCATGCACGCAACCTGGGCTTCATCCTGGACTCCTCCCTCTCCATGACCAGGCAAGTCAACAACGTCTCCTCGGCGTGCTTCAACATCCTACGCATGCTACGGAAGATCTTCTGGTGGATCCCCACCGAGACCAGGAAGACCGTCACCCAGGCCCTCGTCACCAGCCGACTGGACTACGGCAACGCCCTCTACGCCGGCACCACCGCCAAACTCCAGAAGAGACTCCAGCGAATCCAGAACGCCTCAGCCAGACTCATCCTCGACATCCCACGAACCAGCCACATCTCCGGACATCTGAGAGACCTTCACTGGCTCCCCGTCAACAAAAGAATCACCTTCCGCCTCCTCACCCACGCACACAAAGCCCTACACGACCAAGGCCCGAGCTACCTCAACAGCCGGATCAACTTCTACGCTCCCAAACGCTACCTCCGATCAGCCAACCACGCCCTCGCCGCCGTCCCCCGCATCCGAAGATCGACGACAGGAGGAAGGTCCTTCTCCTACCTGGCCGCCAAGACCTGGAACTCCCTCCCGACCGACCTCCGCCTGACCCAAGACCACCTCTCCTTCAGGAAGAAGCTGAAGACCTGGCTGTTCGAGCAGTAGCGGCACCCCCCCCTCCCCCAGCGCCTTGAGACCCTATGGGTATGTAGCGCGCTCTATAAGTGTCATTGATTGATTGATTCTATACGCAAGGTACATAGACGACCTATTTATCCTTTGGAAAGATACTCAAGAATCCTTGCAAAACACATTAAGCTCACTAAACATGAAAAATGAAAGAATACAACTCACATGGCAAATGAGTGAAACCAGGAAAAACCAAAGGTGGTGATGGACGGAGCGTTGACAATACAAACAAGGTGGTGATGGACGGAGCGTTGACAATACAAACACTCACCCCCAGTCAACTGATCTGGGTTTAATCCATCACCGTTCTTTAGCTCACTCCGCCACCCCAGTTCAGACATGGCCATATGCAAATCAGTCTGACCCTGTGCCTCATGGGAACAGTCCAGCCCGAACTGCCAAGCCATGTCTTCCCTGGACCGGAATCAAGCTTCCCAGGACCGGTTTCTGGCATTACAGCCGTCTTCAGCCGGGCTTGCTTGACTCCAGTGGCAAAGTGAGCAAGGGACTCACGTCTGAGCATACCCTGCCAACTTAGGGCGAACAAAGAAAAACCAAAGGTGGTGATGGACGGAGCGTTGACAATACAAACACTCACCCCCAGTCAACTGATCTGGGTTTAATCCATCACCGTTCTTTAGCTCACTCCGCCACCCCAGTTCAGACATGGCCATATGCAAATCAGTCTGACCCTGTGCCTCATGGGAACAGTCCAGCCCGAACTGCCAAGCCATGTCTTCCCTGGACCGGAATCAAGCTTCCCAGGACCGGTTTCTGGCATTACAGCCGTCTTCAGCCGGGCTTGCTTGACTCCAGTGGCAAAGTGAGCAAGGGACTCACGTCTGAGCATACCCTGCCAACTTAGGGCGAACAAAGAAAAACCAAAGGTGGTGATGGACGGAGCGTTGACAATACAAACACTCACCCCCAGTCAACTGATCTGGGTTTAATCCATCACCGTTCTTTAGCTCACTCCGCCACCCCAGTTCAGACATGGCCATATGCAAATCAGTCTGACCCTGTGCCTCATGGGAACAGTCCAGCCCGAACTGCCAAGCCATGTCTTCCCTGGACCGGAATCAAGCTTCCCAGGACCGGTTTCTGGCATTACAGCCGTCTTCAGCCGGGCTTGCTTGACTCCAGTGGCAAAGTGAGCAAGGGACTCACGTCTGAGCATACCCTGCCAACTTAGGGCGAACAAAGAAAAACCAAAGGTGGTGATGGACGGAGCGTTGACAATACAAACACTCACCCCCAGTCAACTGATCTGGGTTTAATCCATCACCGTTCTTTAGCTCACTCCGCCACCCCAGTTCAGACATGGCCATATGCAAATCAGTCTGACCCTGTGCCTCATGGGAACAGTCCAGCCCGAACTGCCAAGCCATGTCTTCCCTGGACCGGAATCAAGCTTCCCAGGACCGGTTTCTGGCATTACAGCCGTCTTCAGCCGGGCTTGCTTGACTCCAGTGGCAAAGTGAGCAAGGGACTCACGTCTGAGCATACCCTGCCAACTTAGGGCGAACAAAGAAAAACCAAAGGTGGTGATGGACGGAGCGTTGACAATACAAACACTCACCCCCAGTCAACTGATCTGGGTTTAATCCATCACCGTTCTTTAGCTCACTCCGCCACCCCAGTTCAGACATGGCCATATGCAAATCAGTCTGACCCTGTGCCTCATGGGAACAGTCCAGCCCGAACTGCCAAGCCATGTCTTCCCTGGACCGGAATCAAGCTTCCCAGGACCGGTTTCTGGCATTACAGCCGTCTTCAGCCGGGCTTGCTTGACTCCAGTGGCAAAGTGAGCAAGGGACTCACGTCTGAGCATACCCTGCCAACTTAGGGCGAACAAAGAAAAACCAAAGGTGGTGATGGACGGAGCGTTGACAATACAAACACTCACCCCCAGTCAACTGATCTGGGTTTAATCCATCACCGTTCTTTAGCTCACTCCGCCACCCCAGTTCAGACATGGCCATATGCAAATCAGTCTGACCCTGTGCCTCATGGGAACAGTCCAGCCCGAACTGCCAAGCCATGTCTTCCCTGGACCGGAATCAAGCTTCCCAGGACCGGTTTCTGGCATTACAGCCGTCTTCAGCCGGGCTTGCTTGACTCCAGTGGCAAAGTGAGCAAGGGACTCACGTCTGAGCATACCCTGCCAACTTAGGGCGAACAAAGAAAAACCAAAGGTGGTGATGGACGGAGCGTTGACAATACAAACACTCACATGGGAAGGACATGGCTTTTGTAGTTCGGACTGGACTGTTCCCATGGGGCAACAGGGTCAGAGCTGATTTGCATATCGCCATTGTCTAACCCAGGGTGGTGTGGAGTGCAAAAAAACGATGGATTTGGGCCCAGATCTTTTGACTGGGGGAGTGTGTGACATTGATCCACATTCAGTCCATCACTTGTTGTTTTTGCAATTGCCGCCCTAAGTGCGCTGGGGATGCCCAGACGTGGGTCCCAGGCACTCCACACCACTTGGAGTCAAGCTAGCCGGGCTGAAGAGAGGTGTTACCTCGAAACCGGTCCGGTCCTCGGATGCTTGATTCCGTTCTGGGAAGGACATGGCTTTTGTAGTTCGGACTGGACTGTTCCCATGGGGCAACAGGGTCAGAGCTGATTTGCATATCGCCATTGTCTAACCCAGGGTGGTGTGGAGTGCAAAAAAACGATGGATTTGGGCCCAGATCTTTTGACTGGGGGAGTGTGTGACATTGATCCACATTCAGTCCATCACTTGTTGTTTTTGCAATTGCCGCCCTAAGTGCGCTGGGGATGCCCAGACGTGGGTCCCAGGCACTCCACACCACTTGGAGTCAAGCTAGCCGGGCTGAAGAGAGGTGTTACCTCGAAACCGGTCCGGTCCTCGGATGCTTGATTCCGTTCTGGGAAGGACATGGCTTTTGTAGTTCGGACTGGACTGTTCCCATGGGGCAACAGGGTCAGAGCTGATTTGCATATCGCCATTGTCTAACCCAGGGTGGTGTGGAGTGCAAAAAAACGATGGATTTGGGCCCAGATCTTTTGACTGGGGGAGTGTGTGACATTGATCCACATTCAGTCCATCACTTGTTGTTTTTGCAATTGCCGCCCTAAGTGCGCTGGGGATGCCCAGACGTGGGTCCCAGGCACTCCACACCACTTGGAGTCAAGCTAGCCGGGCTGAAGAGAGGTGTTACCTCGAAACCGGTCCGGTCCTCGGATGCTTGATTCCGTTCTGGGAAGGACATGGCTTTTGTAGTTCGGACTGGACTGTTCCCATGGGGCAACAGGGTCAGAGCTGATTTGCATATCGCCATTGTCTAACCCAGGGTGGTGTGGAGTGCAAAAAAACGATGGATTTGGGCCCAGATCTTTTGACTGGGGGAGTGTGTGACATTGATCCACATTCAGTCCATCACTTGTTGTTTTTGCAATTGCCGCCCTAAGTGCGCTGGGGATGCCCAGACGTGGGTCCCAGGCACTCCACACCACTTGGAGTCAAGCTAGCCGGGCTGAAGAGAGGTGTTACCTCGAAACCGGTCCGGTCCTCGGATGCTTGATTCCGTTCTGGGAAGGACATGGCTTTTGTAGTTCGGACTGGACTGTTCCCATGGGGCAACAGGGTCAGAGCTGATTTGCATATCGCCATTGTCTAACCCAGGGTGGTGTGGAGTGCAAAAAAACGATGGATTTGGGCCCAGATCTTTTGACTGGGGGAGTGTGTGACATTGATCCACATTCAGTCCATCACTTGTTGTTTTTGCAATTGCCGCCCTAAGTGCGCTGGGGATGCCCAGACGTGGGTCCCAGGCACTCCACACCACTTGGAGTCAAGCTAGCCGGGCTGAAGAGAGGTGTTACCTCGAAACCGGTCCGGTCCTCGGATGCTTGATTCCGTTCTGGGAAGGACATGGCTTTTGTAGTTCGGACTGGACTGTTCCCATGGGGCAACAGGGTCAGAGCTGATTTGCATATCGCCATTGTCTAACCCAGGGTGGTGTGGAGTGCAAAAAAACGATGGATTTGGGCCCAGATCTTTTGACTGGGGGAGTGTGTGACATTGATCCACATTCAGTCCATCACTTGTTGTTTTTGCAAATGAGTGAAACCAACCTTTCTTTTCTGGATGTTAACATCACGAAAACCGAAAAAGGATTTATCACTGACCTACATCGGAAACCAACTGACCGAAAAACAACACCTTGCATTTCACTAGCTTCCACCAGGGATCGCTGAAGAAACATCTCCCGTACTCACAAATGTTACGCCTAAGACGTATAGTGTCAGATGACACCACATTCAAAGAAAGAATCAAAGAAATGCACGACCGTTTTGAAGAAAGAGGATACCCCGAAACCATTCTTGATGAAGCTATGAAACAAGTTGAATCTATCAATAGACAAGATGCGCTGAAACACACAAACCTGGCAAATAACCAGCGTATGGTTATAGTTTCGAAATTTTCCACCTTAAGCACCGCCTTTAAGAAAATCATATTTAAACACTGGCCTATTCTACAAGCAGAACCTGATTTTAAGGACATCTTCAAGATTCAACCTTTATTCGCCTACATACGTAGTAATAACATCAAAGAAATCTTATCTAAAAGAATGGACAAGGTCAAAGAAAACAAAGGAACCTGCCCATGTATGAACTGTAATAACAGTAACTGCGTCATTACAGGAAGCCACATCACACACCCCATGAAAGGGTATACCATTAAACTCCATGTAAATGCCACCTGCGACACCACAAACTTAATATACGGATTGAAATGTCCCTGCGGAAAAATGTACGTAGGTAAAACCGAAAGAAAAATTAAAACTCGTGTTAATGAGCACAAATCGAACATTCGCACCAAGAATGAAAAGTCCAATGTTGCCACTCATTTTTTTGAACTCAAACACAACATTGCTCAATTGAAGTTTATTGTTTTGGAAACAATTTCTAAAATTGAAGGAAGAGACAATCGTAAATTTCTTCTACAGCGCGAAATGGAATGGATTTACCGCCTTCAATCAATGAAACCATACGGACTCAATGATCGCACTGAATTTAGCTGTTATCTTTAAATATTGTGGTTTTATGCATTCTTTCTATGCGCCCTCTAGCACTGCAACCCTACATTTACTCTATTCCCCTCACTTAACATGGCTGCCATCATAGCCTTTTGTTTATTTCTAGTCATTAATACTCCTTAACTGCACTTGCCGCTTCACCTATTATGGCCGCAACCTTAGTCCTTCGTTTATTTTTAGAACCCTTGCCACCGCTGCACACACTCATGACGTCACCCGCCACTAACCTCCCTTCGCACTTATACCAGCCTCTCCGTCAAAAATCCGTGTATACTAATGCCACTCCACCAAGCGGACGTCTGAACTTCTGAACACTATCAAGTAAGTCAGTCACTCGGAGGGACGATTCGCGCCGCCCAGCAACATTCTTTAAACGTAATGCATGAGCGATACTACCACCACGTTCCTCTCAAATAGCATGGCTAGCAAAACCTTTGGTATCACAGCCCTTCGTTTGCATTTAATTAACCTATCACTACTATAGTTGCCTTTATTATGGCTGAAAGCACAACGCACGGATTACCATCCTTCAACTAAGAACTTCATAGCTCTTTATACTCACCGCAGTTAACCCATTTCTTTAATAATCACCGTAATTTCTTTCATCTTTTCTTGCTTGCCTAACCATCACGTACGGTTCATCGTCCTTACAATCACTTCATTCTACTCTTTAACCACGAGCACACCTTACCCATGTCATTTGTTTGATGTTAATTTCATACTAGCCTGACAGGGCTTTATCTCTTCTTGGTTTCAGAACTCCTTGACAAAGGACTGTTCTTGTCCGAAATGCATTGGAGTTTCCATTGGATGGAATTTATTAAATACTGAACTCAAAAGTATTTATTTATGATATGCTGTAAATATTATTAACCTTCTACATGACTAAGAATAAATAAGAACAGATTCACTGACTATATTTGGAGTCTTTTTTATGAACCCTAAGGTGTGACTCCCCCACAGGGATGCATTTGCAATCTATGCGTGCACTACTCAACTAAATCAGATGGGGCACAACATACAGCAGTATCGAACTCATGGAGGAGGAGCAGCGGCAGCGAGGGAGGCGCTGGCAGAAAGGGGGAGCTGTGCGACAGCAGGGGAGCGACCTGACCTGCAAGCAGAGTCAGGGGTCCATCATCTTGTGTGTTTTGCTGTTCACCGTATGTGGGAAGGGTATGCCCAGACATCCTCACTAAGCCATTGGAGTCAAGCTATCATGGCTGGAGACGGCTGATAACCAGAAACCGGTCCTAGGATGCTTGATTCCGGTCCAGCGAAGACATGGCTTGGCAGTTCGGGCTGGACTGTTCCCATGAGGCACAGGGTCAAGACTGATTTGCATATGGCCATGTCTGAACTGGGGTGGCTTGGTGAGCAAAATAACGATGGATTAACCCAGATCTGTGACTGGGGGTGAATGTTTGCCATTGTGCAACATTCCGTCCATCATCTTGTGTGTTTTGTTGTTCACCCTATGTGGGAAGGGTATGCCCAGACGTGGGTCCCGTGCTCACTAAGCCACTGGAGTCAAGCTATTCTGGCTGAAGACGGCTGATAGCCAGAAACCGGTCCTAGGATGCTTGATTCCGGTCCAGGGAAGACATGGCTTAGCAGTTCGGGCTGGACTGTTCCCATGAGGCACAGGGTCAAGACTGATTTGCACATGGCCATGTATGAACTGGGGTGGCTTGGTGTGCAAAATAACAATGGATTAAAGGTTTAACCCAGATCTGTGAATGGGGGTGAATGTTTTGCCATTGTGCAACATTCCATCCATCATCTTGTGTGTTTTGCTTGCTATAATGAGACACATGTAATTAAACTGCTGACATGGAATATTCATAGTATGAATGAGCCGCACAAGGCACATCACGTCACGTCATTTATTTGCATACTTAACAGGCACAAAATTGATATAGCTCCTCCAAGAACTTCATCTCATGGAACACATTAAACCTGGGTATGCTCTGGTTGGGTTGCGGAGACACATCCGGCCCTGTATTCAACTTATACAAGAGGGGTGGTAGTGTTGATAAAGACAGGAGTGCAGTGGTGCATGCTGCAGGCTGTGTGTGATAAAAACATGATATTCTCCTTGGGTAGAGCATCACAATTGCCTGGGTCTAGTGTCTGAATACTGATTGCACCAAGATCTTCCTCTAGCTTTGGCAGAAGATTCTTGATCTTGGTTTAACAACAGTCCACTAGGGAGGGTACTTTAATGTTGTTTTAGATGCTGAGGTAGAGAAGTCTAGCTCAAGCCAAAGACCTCACCCGAATGCCGCCCAGCAGTTACACACGATTATGCGTGACCATGACTTGCCAGACATCTAAAGAACCAGACATGCTGGGTCTGTGAGGTAACTTATATTACCTCCTCATGTAATGCTTGGTCCACAATTTCCTACTGGCTGGTGACCAGGGGCGCTGGTGTCTGGACCATGTGTAGGACACTCTCGGAGCATTCTCCAGTGGTGTTCGGGCAGACCACTGCCGACAACCGCAACCGTGCATTTAGCTGGCTGATCCTGTCTAATGTGCTCCAAGATTAGGTGAAATAGTGGAATATTTCTCTCTCAACTCACAAACTGTAGCATCTCCCTGTACATTGTCAGATGCATTCAAGGCTATTTTTCACAGAGTGTGCATGTTTAAGCTGGTTGGAAAATTACGCTCATTGCATGAGCAGCTCTGGAAGCTGGAAAACGACATCTAGAAGCTTGATGTGAAGTATTTCACAACTGTGAGATGCTGATACCCACCCAAATTCGAAACAAGCTGATGGCATATGACGAAGAAGTCCACAGGGAAATCCACTTTTTCAATAAAGAAGCCACTGCTAGAAAGTATGAGGAGAGCTATAAAGCTGGAAAGGCAGTGGCCAATCCTCTGCGCAATTCCTGGGCAAGCTCCTGTAACAACAAACTCTTGGATGAAAACTGTACCACAGATGATATAATGCATGTTGTTCTTCGACTCGGTTCAGCTGCTGTGGCTGAAAGATGCCAACTGGCAGTATCTGGATGTGCTGTTAACAGCTGAATATTACGTGCAGGTAATGTAGAGTATGCTTGGTGATAAAGTCCTAGGGTCCGATGACCTCACCGCTCAATTTTATAAGGAATATGCCCATCTACTGCCCCACTTAAAGGTGGTATACAAGGAAGCCAGATAAGCTAGGTGCCTCCTACCATCAATTTGGTTAGCCATTGTTGTTCACCATTTTGAAATCCAATAGGCCACCAGAAAGCTGTGACTCCTACTGACCCTTATCTGTGATTAACCTAAATAACAAGACATTAGCTAAGCTGATTGCTAATAGAATATTCCCTCTACTCCCAAGCATTGTTAGACCACACAAATCTGGGTTAATAGGGGGGCGACGCTAAACGGCACAAATCAGCATACAGAATTCACACAATGGTTCTGGAACCAAAGCCATTGCTGTGTTCCTTGGTGCCACCAAGGTGTTCGACTCACTAGAATGAAGGTATTTATTTATGTTGCTGGAATGGACTAGGTTCCGTAAATGGTTCACCCAGTGGATCAAATTACTATACAAGCAGCCCAATGGCGGATACACAAAAATGGCATTGTGCCTCGCCAGTTCCCTATTGCCTGGGGCGCCATACAGGGATGGCCCTTGCCTCCTATATTGTTTGCGATCACTATGGAGCCTATGCAGCTTGACTACAACACCATCCTGAAAGGGGTCTAAATTATACTGCTCACGGCTTGTGGTAACTATGTACCGATTGAGAGAATTCCTTTGATTCTGTAGTTTCACTGGGATAACCATCAACTGGTCTAAGTCAATTCCACCTGATCTCTGCCACACCAAAATTTGAATTCGAATTCCACTTGAGAGGGGCTGCTACTGCATTCAAATACTTTGGTATATGGATCAGTAGGGACAGTGAAGAAATATAGCACGAAAACTATGGCAAAGCAATCACATGGTTAGAGGGATGGATGTGATGTGAATCCGATGGCCACTATCCAAGACTGACAGAATCACCATTGCGAAGATAGTGATCCTTCCCAAGTTTCTGTTTGTGTTTTTCAATATCCTGATACGGATGTATGTCGTTACTACACATGCTTTTACAACGCATGCCTTTACCAGGCAACTTTTACAACGCAAGTCGTTACAACGACTTGCGTTGGGGGGCGCTGGATAGTGAATAGTTTAATTTACTATTCCAACTCCAGTCCCCGTGGATAGTAGGGAAGGTTTTGGATAGTAAATTAAACTATTCCCTATCCTACAGTGCCCCCCAGCGCAAGTCGTTGTAACGACATGCGTTGTAAAAGTTGCATGGTAAAGGTAGTGCGTGGTAAAAGTTGCGTTGTAAACGCTGTTTACCTCCTGATACCACCAGCCAGGCACATCTTTGACTTACTTGGGCAAGTAAGCAACCCAGGATTTCTTGGGATGTGATCGGTTTACCATTATAACAAGGTGGGCATGTACAACTGATCTGCAGCTTTACTATTACTGCCCACAGACCCAGTTTGCTCACTTTTGACTACACTCAACACCCATTGGGACGCATTTTGTGTTTAAGGCTGATGGTGCTGCTCCATGCCAATTAAACACTTTGGCTTGCTGCCACTTTAGGCTCGCAGAACAGATATTGATATGGCACAATGCACAATATGGGCTTGGGAAAGGCTCTGTCGTGAGGTAGGGCTGGACAGTTTATATACCAATAGACTATCCATAGCCCTTTACCCGGCCCTACCTCTCGCAGCGGATCAGAAGTTTTACCTCCACCTGCAGGGCATGCAACATACTACAGTAGGAGATCTATAGCCTAACAACCAGTTAATCATGATACAGGCCATTAAGAAGACATGCCAGGGGGGGCGTGACTTAGCGAGCCAAGATGGCGGTCGCACCTTGAGAGTGCTCCCGGACCCGTCCTCTAACCGCCCGTCCTGGGGGCCATCCAGCCCTGAACCTTGTCACTGATCCCTTGCTGCATCCCTAGCAGCGACCCTGGTCATGGGTAACCCAGTGAACCAGCGTTTCATTGCACTCGGCCGGCCTGCCGGGTGCCCTCACCTAAAATGGCAGCCTCTGTGCTCTGAGCCGAGATGTCTGAAGCCTTCGGACCGTGCTGCCTGAGCTCGCACCTGGGTGTTTGTGCTGGCGGATGTGGCCCCTGAGGACAGAGTGATCAGTTGTGAGCTGTGGAGTTTCTTGGGCGCTCGCCTGCATTCTTCTCCTCCCCCCACCCAGCTGAGATCCTGCTTGGGCGGCCGCTGATGCCGGTTCCTGCCCGCCATTGCTGGGATTGGTGCACCTGACGCGAGGCTTGTGCTGCTGCCTGCGGCTGTTGGAGATGCCTGAGGCTGCAGCCCAGCTTCCCTGCGGCATTGCCGTGGTACTGGCCACCACTTCGGGCGGCGGGGGACGGGGATTGGTGGCAGTTGGGCCCAGGCTGCTGCGGTCTACACGATCGGAGGTTCAGCGATCGGTGGACCCAAAGATTTGGTGAGTTCAGGCAGCGGGGGTCCTGGGACTGTGTTGAGAGAGGCCCCCCGCACGCACGGAGCCTGCTGAAAGTGTGACCTGAGCCTTGAGTGGTGTTGACTGAGATCTGGCGCGCTGTGTCTCCTTACCTCCCGTGACCCGCTGCTGCCGATCCGGCCTACGGAGCCCCTGGAGCTGCTTCCCCGATATTGCATTGGGGCTGAGACTGTACTCCTGGCAGGAGGAGGCCTGAGGGGGGTGCCGGCCTTGACCACCGAGCGGTATGGAATTCCCGGAGAGTGCCCACCGCCACCCCCTGCCTCCAGCCTGCCTTTGTATTTCCTGGTGCTGTCTTTGGGGCCACTAGTGCGAGATCCCCCTTGCTGCCCTTGAAATCCGGCCTTGACTGCTCCACCTCCGGAGGGCTGTGGCGCCGGGGGAGTGGGTGTCGGGCCACATGCATTGAGCGGTGTGAGGACCTAAGTGAAGGCCTCCACCACCTTCACCACCGCCCCCCCCGCCCCCTGACCTGTTCTTGTGGCGCCTGATGTGGACCTTGGGTCCTTCAATACAGAGGCTCCGGTTACAGAATTCGGACCGGCCCTCCACCACGTTGCTTCTGGTTGGGGATAAGTTCCAGGGGAGGTGGATTCGGCCACAAGTACCGAGCAGCAAGAAGCCCTAGAAGGATGCCTCCTCCGCCATCTCACTGCCTCCAAACTGCTCTTGGGGCGCTTAGCGTGGTCCATGGGTCCCTAGCACAGAGGTCTTGCTGCTACCCTGGGACCGTACCTCTGTGCCTTTGCTTCTGGTGTGGGGTCTCGCCCGGGGAGGTGGAGCCGGCCGCATATACTGAGTGGCGTGAGGTCTTGGAAAAGTCTCCTCCTCTGCCCCGGTTGCCGTCTTGCTCCTGTGCCTTCCGGAGTTGATCGTTGGCCTCCTGCTACAAAGAGCTTTGTAAGAGGAACGTCTGGACCACCTGCCCTGCTGGGTGGCGGCAATGGGCCGAGACAAGCCAACCAAGACCCGGCCACCCAGACTAAAATGGACCGTTTCACCTCCACAGACTCCGGGGTGACATGGGGAAACGTGATAAGGATGCCTTATCGGCTGCGGACCTGTCTACCATCCTTCAGGCTATCCATGCCCCGCAATCCTCCATTGAGGGCAAGATTGCTGAAGTCCGGGTTGATGTGACTCTCATCCGGCAAGACCTTCGGAAAACCACTGCCCGGATCAAAGAAACCAAATCCTGAATTTCCTCAGTGGAAGACAACGTTCAGCAGCTGAAGGGACAATTTGCTCATCTCCAATCTCACACCCAGGAGCTGCAGAACCGGCGGGCAGAGGACGCAGAAAATAGGTCCTGCTGCAACAACCTTCGCCTTTTGGGATTTCCGGAGGGGGTGGAACAGGGCCGTACGGCGGACTTCATGGAGAGGTGCCTGCGCTCATGGATCCCCAAGAGCTCCCTCTCCCCGTGGATCGCGATTGAGCGGGCACACCGCCCCCTTGTTCCTAAACTGCCCAGGAGGGGACCCCGGACTGGTCATAATGCGAATCCTCAACTTTAAAGATTGTGACTCTGTCTTGGCCGAGGCCTGCAAGCAGCAGTGCCTCAAATATGACAATCACATGATCACGATCTTCCCTGATTACACTCGCGAGGTCCAGGGTCAGCGCCGCTCGTTTGGCGAAGTCAAGCAGAAGCTGCACGCCCTTAACATACAATACAGGCTCCTCTTTCCGGCATGCTTGCGAGTGGTATTCTCCAACAAGACCCTATTCTTTGACACTCCTGAGGAAGCTTGGACTAGGACCACAGAGGAACGCCCCCTGCAGGCCAACGACCGAAATCCGTCACCCGGGGGTGCGGATGGTGGGTCTGCCAGCCAGGCAATCCCTGGCCCCCAGCCTCAGTGCAACCGCTCACGTAGGCGTCGTGGCCAGAGGTGAGCCCGCTCGGATTCCCCATTGGGCCCCTCTCGGCAGCCGACGCCTCTCCCTCGAGACCCCCTGGTCGTGAGGCGATCTGGCTCCACTGGCCACCTGGACCATGGGAGTGCCTCACCTCAACCATCGCTGCTGGACCTCCCGGATACAGATCCAGCACGTAGCCCAATGCTTTTCAGGAACCCCGCATGAGCTCGTCTCTGCCTGCGGGGCGTAGCTCCACGGCCAGAGACAGCGCATCGGCTCATCACTGCTTCAACTCCCGATGGACTTGATTATGCACATCCTGCTATGAGGAGGGGTCCTCCACGTTTCCCCATTTCCAAGCGTTTTAGTTTGGTCTTTTGTTAGTTTTCCACTGTTAGGGCGACAGATGCTTCCGTTCCTGAAGTATAGGTTGGGGGTGGGGGGACCGTTGTCCAGAGTTCTATTGTTTGTTTTTTGTTATTTTCTGCACCAGCACTTCTGCCTAGCTGCGACACAAGCAGGCAGTGACCGACATTGTAACACTATGCCTGTTACCCCGCACACTTGTCGTATAGCGCCCATTGCCGGTGCCAAGTACTCGACCATTTGCCCGGCACCTCCATGCCAGACGGTCGTTCCGGAATAACACCACTTCATGTTATGTATGGAATGTTAACAGCCTCTTAGATAACGTCAGGCACACTGCGGTCCTACGTTATGCCCAGCGACATACGGTGGATATATTGACGCTTCAGGAGACACACCTGGTAGGCAACCAATGTCCCTTTCTGGCACGCTATGGCTATGGTGGGATTTGGCACACTGAATTTGCCCGTGGATCTCGGGGAGGGGGGGTGGCGATCCTGATGCACCGCACTCTTCCCTTTGTGGCGCGCAAAGTGGTGCATGATCCGGGGGGTTGCTTTGTCATCCTGGAAGGGACCATTGCGAACCAATCCGTGAACCTGATTGCTGTGTACTCCCCCCCTCTCTGCTGACCTCCACACTCCAGCGTCTTTCCCCTCAGGTGGCTGCCTTATCCCCGGGGACAACTGTTGTTGGCAGGGATTTCAATGCAGTTATGGACCCGGGCCTCAACACTGGTGCGGCCGCTTCCGCCTCCCGGTTTTCTCAATCTGCTCTCCTCTCAAATTGGGCTGCGTCTCTGAGCCTCGGAGATGCCAGGAGCTCTGGCATCCGACCACCCGTCTATACACTCATACATCAGCCTCCCACCACACGCATGACTGACTGAACTATCTCTTCCTGCCGGCCCTGGACTGTCGGTCAATCCAGGCCATCACCATCCTTCCCAGGTGACTATCAAATCCTTCCCCAGTATCCATGCAGATGGGTAGGTTCCTGGTGTCTTTGTGTCCCGATCTGGTGGCTGAACGCCTGGTTTCTCCAGGACAAAGACTTCCGGAAACACATAGGGGACGAACTCCGTCAATATTTCTCCACTAATCAGGGCTCGGTCTCACCTCCTGGTACTCTGTGGGATGCCAGTAAGGTCACCATCCGTGACTTCGCCAAAGGCCATGTCAAACTCCAACGTACGAAACAAGATGCCAGTCTCACACTTCTGGAGGCCCAGGCTGCTCTGCTTGAAGCCCACCCACCAGGTGATGGAACAGAGGCCCAGGATCGGAAATTGGCGTTTTTGAGTGATGAGATCAAACAGGCTTCCCTGGAGTCCGCTAAGCTACTATGAAGGTCCTCGGTGGCACGAGTGTATAGATGGGGGAGATAAAAATGGGAAGCTTTTACATTGTTTAGCCACCTATCCTATGGCTATTCGTATTATCCCTGAGGTGGTTGACTCCCACAGGGAGACCCAACGGTCCCCCGTGGTGGTGGCCCAGAGCTTTGCCTTGTACTATGCGTCTCTCTACTCTGTCCAGCCTCCAGACCTCATACTCTCAGAACTGCTCCTGCAAAAGTGAGTCCCCTTTCCGCAGCTCAGTGACACTGAGGTGGAGGAACTTGATCTTCCGATCACTCCGGAAGAGATTAATGACGCTATCTCCCGCATGGCCGCGGGCAAGACACCGCGACCGGACGGACTCCCACAAGAGTTTTATGTGTCCTACAGAGATACGCTGGTTCCCCACCTCCTAGAGATGTATCATGAAGCTGCGGATCGTGGCTTCTTCCATCCTGAGACGGATCTGGCCACCATTGTGGTGATTCCTAAGTCTCAGCCTCCCTCAACCCAATGCTCTGATTATTGCCCCATCTCCCTCATTAACTCGAAACTCAAAATATTTGCCTCAGTCCTGGCGAACCGCATATGTCCTTATTTGGATAACCTGGTTCACCTGGACCAATGTGGATTCATGTCCTCCCGGAGAACCAGGCACTGCCTCAGGCGTCTGCACCTCGCTCTTGCGAACCGACAACAACTGACCCCTTATCTCTCTTTGCTCCTCGTGGACTTTGAAAAGCATTTGATTCAATTGATTGGTGATATCTGGAGGCAGTGTTGTTGGAGATAGATTTTGGGGCCCCTTTTCGTAACTTGGTCAGGACGCTCTATTGCAGGCCGCGAGCCCAGGTGATGGTTAATGGTGCTCTTTCACACCCCTTCCCTATTGAGAGGGGCACGAGACAGGGTCGCCCCCTTTCGCCCCTCTATTTTGCGTTAGCGATGGAGCCCTTTGCTTCTCTTATTCACACTGATCCACTTCTCACGGGATGGCAATGGCCCGGCCAGGCAGAGGACAAAATTGCCCATTATGCTGATGACATTCTGATATTTTTGTAAGATCCAGCTCAATCAGGGCCCCGGTGTCTCCGAGCCCTACGCCTCTTTGAACGAGTCTCCGGCCTCCGACTGAATGCGGCAAAGTCAGTCCTGGTCCCCCTCCATCTATCAAGAGAGTGCTTTGATTGGCAGTCGTCGATTCCTCTTCGGCGGCAGTCGTTCAAGTATTTGGGGATCTGGGTGGCCCTCCTTCCCGACCTGCCTGGCCTCTCAACGTCACTCCTCTGGTGAAACGGGTTCGTGCTGACCTCCTTAAATGGCAAGGGCTACCACTAAACCCTATGGACAGAATAGCCCTTTTTAAAATGATGGTTCTGCAACGATTTCTCTATATGCTCCAGATACACCCCTCTCCTCACGGTCATGATTCCAGGAAATGGACGGTTTGGCCACTAAATTCTTATTGGGGGGTCGGAGACCGAGGCTGGCCCTCACTCAGTGCAGGATACCGCCCTTTGATGGTAGGCTGGGTATGACTAATCTGTATTTATATTATATGGCGACTCGGCTCCTTACCATACATGATTGGTTAAATGGTGGCATACCGCTTGGAACTGCATAACTTGGGTCTCTCCAACATTCAACGGATGCTATACGGGACCGCTATATCCCAAGCTCACATGCGGGGTGCTTCTGGCCGGGCGGGCCTCTCTGCACCACACACGCTGGTCAGGCAAACTGATCCGATATACCCCACTATGGTGCGGAACGTGGCTCAGGGAAGTTGCCGCCCTTTCTGGCTTCAGAACCAGGGATCTCATTGGGATTTCAAAGCTTGGGGATGTCTGGGATGGTAGCTACATACGCGATTTCCCCAGATTTGCAGGCTCGGTTTTCCCTCCATACCTCCCAGTTTTATCGCTACCTGCAGCTGCCCCACGCCCTCCACACCCACATCTCAGAAGGGACCTCCTTACCTGAATACAGCCCACCTGAAGCCCAGGTTATGACTGGCGATCTGGGGAAAGGGGGGATTTCCCGCATCTATCGCTCCCTCACAAATAACACCCCCATCTCCCTCTCCCATCTCCAGAGCAAGTGGGAGGGCTGGCTTGGATCCCTGGACGATGCAGATTGGAGAGATGCGCTGATGGCCCCCAAAATGGTCACAGCTTCAGAGTGGCTCCGATTAGTTCAAATGAAAACAAGTTACTTACCTGTAACTTTGGTTCCCCAGTATTGGTAACTTTCATAGATTCCCATGCTTTTGTATCATTCCCCGTCGTCGGAATGGGAGTCTCGGTAATAAAAAATACCATAGTAGTAGGTACAAAAGAGAAAGGAAAGGCCTAGGCCTCCTTCCCTTTTGTAACATATCAGCCTCTTTTTGTAAAAGAGACCAAACTCTAGGCGTCAGCCAATCAGAAGAGCCTCACCCCTGGAACCTTCCTGAAGGAACCTCAGAGCCTCAGATTTTCGTAGCCGTTGTGTGCTAGACACCCTACTTGCTGAAGGCTGAGCTTTCCTCGGGGAGGCGGGTGGGCGCATGGGAATCTATGAAAGTTACCAATACTGGGGAACCAAAGTTACAGGTAAGTAACTTGTTTTCTTGCCCCAGTATTGGAACTTTCATAGATTCCCATGCTTTTGTATCAGAATAGCAAGCAGTAAAGCATCATAAACACATTTTGTAAATAAGTACCTTATAACATCAAAAAATGAAATTACAAAATGTGTTACCAATGGAAGGTGGGAAAGAAAGGAAAGCTCACCAATCACTTGAAGAGGTTCCTCAGGACAGCCTGGCCCACCGCCGTATCATCCTGCTGCGATGACTCTAAGCAGTAATGCTTAGTGAAAGTGTGCACACTGCTCCAGGTAGCAGCCCTGCAAATGTCCTTTATATGTACCCCCGCAAAGAGGGCTGTTGAGGATGCCACTGATCTCGTTGAGTGAGCACGGATCCTGCCCACCAGAGGTTTTCCTGCTATGTTGTGGCAATGCAGAATAGCACTCGAAATCCATCTTGAGATCCCCTGTTTGGACAGAGGGAGACCCTTGCTTGGACCACCAAAGGCAATGAACAATTGCGAAGTCTTTCTAAATGTCTTGGTACGGTCTAAGTAGAATTTCAGACATCTCTGTAAATCCAGAGTGTGCAACGTCTTCTCCGCTGGAGTGACTGGATTTGGAAAAAATGTCTTTAGAATTACTGGTTCATTTAAGTGAAAGTCAGTAGGAACTTTAGGAATGAATCTAGGGTTCGTCCGCAAGATGACCGTGTTCCTTTTGAACTGTAAAAACGGCTCTTGGATAGTAAGGGCCTGCAACTCCCCCACTCGCCTAGCCGATGTCAGGGCTAAGAGTAGAGCCAATTTCCATGACAAGTATTTCAAGTCTGAGCGGTGAATCGGCTCAAATGGTTCCTTCATCAGTTGGGCCAGGACCAAGTTTAAATGCCAAGTTGGAGGAGGAGGTCTCACTGGTGGATAGACCCTGAACAGGCCCTTGAGGAATTGCTTGACAATTCTTGAAGACCATAATGAAGGACCAGAGTCAGATCTCCTGAACCTTGAAATTGCCGCCAAATGGACCTTGATCGTAGAATGGGTCAGATTAGACTTTGCTAGCGGGAGTAGATAAGGCAGGAGTTGATGAGGTTTTGAAGTAAAAGGATCAACCTTTTCCTTCTTACACCAAATACAAAGCCTTTTCCATTTTAATCTGTATGTCTTGTTTGTTGAAGGTGCTTGTCCTTTATCTCCTTGGAAAGAGGGACATTCATGAATTCTCGCTGGTCAGGAGCCATGCCGTCAGGTGTAATGATTTTGGGTCTGGATGCCAAACCTGTCCTCCGGACATTGACAGAAGATCCGGCACCTCCTCCAGCAGGACTGGAGGACTGGAGGAACTAGCGACAGCAGATGTAGTTCTGTGTACCAAAATTGTCTCAGCCATGCTGGGGCTATTAGGAGTATCTTGCATGGTTCCGTCTTCATCTACATGATGAGGCGTGGAATCAGGGGAATTGGTGGAAACGCATAAAGAAACCTCCCCGTCCAGGCTATCGACAGGGCATTGCCCAATGAGCCTTGATGGTGGAACCTGCTGGCGTAGGACCGGCATTTTTTGTTGGTTGGCGTTGCAAATAGGTCCACCTCCGGTGTGCCCCATGTCTAAAATAGTAGATCCAGAACCTGCTGTTTTAGTTCCCACTCGTGACTGACTGAGGATAACCTGCTCAGTCTGTCGGCGCCTTCGTTCAGCACTCCTGGTAAGTGCTCCGCCTTTAGTGAAATTCTCTGAAGAATTGACCATTCCTATATCTGCTGAGCTTCTCGCGACAAGAGGAGTGATCTCGTCCCTCCTTCTTTGCTCACATAATGCATAGCTGTGGTGTTGTCCGTCCTGCGAGAACTTGTGAACCCTGGAGTCGCGGAAGAAAAGCTTGAAGAGCTAGCCTGATCGCTCTCAGCTCCAACAGATTGATATGCAGTTTTTGCTCGCGAGGAGACCAATGGCCGCTGACCTGCAGATCCTGCATCACTGCTCCCCATCCCTCCAATGACGCATCCGTCGTTAGTATTTGAGGCGATGGTACACTTGCGAAGGATAGACCTTGGCACAAATTGTCTTGATGTGACCACCAAATCACTGCCTTTCTCATCTCCCGAGTGACAACCACCTTGTCCTCGAACGATCCGTGCACTTGTTTCCATTGGAGGTCCAGTTGCTCCTGCAGGGGACGCATCCGCAGTCTGCAGTGTGGAATTAGGGGAATACATGAGGACATCACCCCTAGCAGCGACTTGTAGCTGCGTACAGAAAGACACCTTTTTCCCCGAAGGTTTCGTGCCAACCGTTGCAGCTTCTCTATCCTCTCTTGAGTAGGAAACGCCCTCGAGAGCCTTGAATCTAACACTGCTCCTAGGAATCGTGCTCTTCTTGAGGGCCTTAGCGTGGATTTTTCTCTGTTCAAAGTGAGCCCCAGATTCTGGAACAGATTGGTGCAAGCCTGCACAGCGTCCTGCGCTAACCTTCTGGACGGGGCCTTCAGTAACCAATCGTCCAGATAAGGGAAGACCTGGAAGTGGTTCTTTCGCAGAAATGCTGCCACCGGTGCCAGCACCTTCGTGAAAATCCTTGGGGAAGAGCGAAGGCCGAACGGCAGAACCCTGAACTGAAAATGGCTCTTGGCTACTGTGAAGCGTAGGAACCTTCTGTGTGCTGGGTGAATCGGGACATGGAAGTATGCGTCCTCCAGATCGAGCGTGGCCATAAAATCCCCCGGACTGATCATCTTCAATATGTCCTGTAAGGATACCATCCGGAAGGATAGGGAGACGAGATAGGTATTTAGCTCCCTGAGGTCTAACATGGGGCGCCATTTTTCCAGCGTCTTTCTCACCAGGAAGAACCTGGAATAGAAACCTTGGCCCTGTTGTTTGGAGGGGACCGGCTCTATCGCCCCTTTGCGGAGCATGTGTTGTACTTCGAGCCTTAGGAGACGCAGATGTTTCGATGGAATGGCTGCCGGGGGCCTGGGTGGAGGGACTTCCATAAATTCCAAAGTATGTCCTCGCCTTATGATGTTGATCACCCAACGGTCCGATGTTATTTTGGACCAATTTTGAAGGAATTTTGAAACCCTGCCTCCAACTGATGATCTCTTGGAGGAGGGAACAGTAGGCAGAGCCAGGAGGCCGCTATTGGCGCTTGGAGGCGTCCCGTCCACGGACAGCCTGCTTGCCCTTGTTGTAAGGCCTCGAGTAACCCGAGGATTGGCCCTGTCTTTGCTGGTATGACTGGCGGTTTTGCTGGTATCCTGAAGTGTTTGAAGAATAGCGTTGCTGCTGTTATTGGTATGAACCTCTATAACTTCCTCCTCTGCCTCTCGAACCTCTGAAGGGAGATTTGCGATACTGGAGGGTACCTAGCGATCTGGCTGTTTCAGTGTCCTTTTTGATCTCTTGAAGAGTATCATCTATCAATTTCCCGAATAGGGCCTCGCCATCGAAGGGCAGATCAAGGACCTTGTTCTAAACCAAGTCGCCTTCAGCCACCCTTGGCGTCTTAACACTGCCGCTCCTGCCAACGCCCGAAAGGACGTGGTGGCAATGTCCATGGCACAGTCTATAATTTCCATAGAGACCGCCTCACCCTCTTGTAAAGTCTTCTTTGCTTCCACCACTGACTCTGGTGGAAGCTGTTCCAGATATGGAGCTACATCACACCATAATTGGCGATCATATCGTCCTAATATCGCCAAAGCGTTGGCGGCCCGTATTAGCAGGCTAGCCATCGATGAAAAACGCTTGCCCGTGTTATCCAGTCGTCGTCCATCCTTGTCAGGAGGGGCCGTTAAGGGAGCAGAGGGGTTCCGCGACTTCCTCTGTGCTGCCTGTGAGATGACAGAGTCAGGTTTTGGATGGCCCGTTAGCGCTGCAGGTCCATAATCTGGCGCTTTATACTTCTTATCCAGACGCGGTAGCACAGGGACCACCGTCGCTGGGTTTTTCATAGCTTTCAAACCTTCCTCCCACAAATGATCCACAATTGGAATCGACCTTGTTGTCTTGCGGAGCGTTTCTTTGAAATCATATAAGAAACAGTCCGTAGTTTGAGCGGGCATTACCAGTTTAAATCTCCCAGATGCACGTTCCATCAGCTGGTGAAAACTGCCGATGTCAACAGTAGGTGAATCTACCAAGTCTTGATGTGGCGAAGCTTGGTCCGGGATGATGTAGTCATCATATTCATCCCCATCATGATCTGACTCTTGGTCATCATTGGATGATTCATCATCATTACCATCCCCATCCGGGTCATCAGCTGGCTCTGACGGAGCCTGAGGAACCGGCCGCTGAGGTTGAGGTGGCGTCTGTATCGGACGTACCGGAGTGACTACAGATGAGGGGTTCCTCACTGGTGTCGAAGGAGCAGACCTACGTGGTGTTGGTCTTTCAGCTCTTGACTTATAGTCCTGTAACATCTTGTGGAGGTCATGCAGGAAAGTTGTAGGAACCGAAGTCATGTCTTGTGGCACTTAGCTCCTAGAGTGGGCCATTTGCTGATATTCTCTTTCCTCTTGGTCATATGCCCCTTTTGAATCTGTCTCTTGACTCTTGATTAGTAGCTGAGACGGGCTATTGGCATAGTCATAAGCATCCTGTCCGTCTTCCTCAGATTCTCCCTGGTCCAACAACAAAGTTGGCGGTAAAGGGGTCACCCTTCGCGGGGACATCATCTCAGGAGTGATTCTTGTTAAAGAAACCGTCACTCGTCTCTCCGTAGCCAGAATCGTCGTTGGTTCCGTCGACGCTGGAGATATCCTCGCCGACGATATTGGAATTACAGATGTCGTCGTCGACACCACAGTCGACGAGCCCGCCGACGTAGTAGATATTGTTGTCGTCGTCGATGCACTAGTCGACGACACCACCGTCGTCGATACCGTCGTCGACGCCGTCGTCATCGTCACTGCCGTCGACGATGATGGTTTCCTCGTCGACGATGTTAATGAAGCCATCGACTACGTCTTCGTCGGCGATGTCGTCGGCACATCTCCCGTCGACACTGCCGTCGACGATACCTTCTTCGACGATGACGACGAAGCTTTCGTCGACGACTCTCCCGCCGACGAGCCCGTCGACGGGACCAATTGGATTTTGGGCTTCAATTTCTTCGTCGACGGAACCACCGTCGACGATGTCTTCGTCGTAGAGGACTTAGAACTCCTCTCTGAAGAATGTGAGGAGGGTTTTTTGAAGGCTGGGTCTGTCTTCTCACCCTTATGAGGCGAAACCAGTTCTGCCTTATCCTTCCCACTGCGGTGGGGGGAACTTCCTGAACCCCGGCTATCAGACTCTCTGGGGGTCTTTTTAGAAGCCTTTGAGGGGCGCCCCACAGAGGAAGATGGGGAACCTCTACCCCTTTTCACTGACCTTTTTGAGGAAGCAAATGAAGACGATTCATCCTCATCACTGGAAACTCCATGTTTCCTCTCCTTCTGCCTCTGCAGCCATGTAAGCAGTCTTCCAGCACGATCTCTCAAGGTCTTGGTGGAGAGAGTGCGGCAAATTTTGCAGTCCTCTGCCTTGTGATCCGGATAAAGGCAGTAAATGCAATCCTTGTGTTTGTCCTCCACAAACAGCCTTTTCTTCCCACAGGTGGAACAGGGCTTGAAAAGGGCTTTCTTTTTCTCAACTTCAGACATACTGAGGAAAAGGAGAGATTCCTGAAGTAAAACTGAAGAAATCCAGAGCTCAATGGAGACTCCCTAGCACAATGTGCGGTAGAAAATCTGAGGCTCTGAGGTTCCTTCAGGAAGGTTCCAGGGGTGAGGCTCTTCTGATTGGCTGACGCCTAGATTTTGGTCTCTTTTACAAAAAGAGGCTGATATGTTACAAAAGGGAAGGAGGCCTAGGCCTTTCCTTTCTCTTTTGTACCTACTACTATGGTATTTTTTATTACCGAGACTCCCATTCCGACGACGGGGAATGATACAAAAGCATGGGAATCTATGAAAGTTCCAATACTGGGGCAAATACTACTTACACGTGGCCTACCTCACGCCATTGCGACTTCATCGCGCTGGGTTTTGACCTGATGCTTCCTGTCCCCGCTGTGCGTGCCCCCAAGCTGACTTTTACCACATGGTATGGCTCTGTCCTGCAATCACGCGCTACTGAGAGCTAGTGGCAGGGAACTTACGGAGGTTCAGGGTTGGGCGATCCCCCTGAGTCCATTGAACATACTCCTGGGCATTACCAAGGGGTTGGACGGAACCAGAGCCGAGAAGCTTTGTGTAAAGACGCCATTGATGGTGGCGAAAAAGGATATTTCAGCTAATTGGCTGAACCCGACAACTCCTTCACTGGCGCGCTGGTGCAGAGGGGTGAACTGGTGCGCTGCACAGGAGCGACCAATGTATGTGGCCTGGGGCTGTCACAAAAGGTTCCGACTGGTATGGGGCAAATGGGTTGGCGTGGAAGAAGATTGAACATTCTGGATGATCACTTATGTACATGGGTGAGGACATTGCTGCTGCTGCTCATATGTTGAATTGCATCTGCTGGAGTCTTAATTCTTGTCACTGTTATGCACTGCTCACTGTACTAAGAGCTGGTACTGTTTTTCTTTGCTGCATTTCATTAAATCACTAAAAATTGATTATAAAAAAAAAGAAGACACGCTGATGCATGTCCCTTGAAGTGTTCCTCTACTACCAGCTACATGCCACTGTAGGGAGATACATAGCATATTCCCAAAACCTCACCTCAGCTACATGTGCTTGACATGTTGCTGGCCTCTTCCTCCCCATGGAAATGGACCACCGCTTACACTCCACTATACAAGACAAGGGACCTGTGTGTACTTCAAGGTCGAGATCTGCATGGCTGACAGACCTTCTGCCCATGCTATAGGATGAACAGTGGTGCTATTGCTGAGCTCTGAGGGGCACATCAACGAATTACTGCCTGCAGTTAGATAGGGTTTGTGATCACCAGAAAATAGCTGTAAGGAGGAGTCTCAACATAATCACTGTGGCTCTGCCCACATGTTGATCTCTTCAATAGTTGGTTGAACAATAGTTGTGTTAGTCCATCTAAGAATTAATTCCAATGTTCATAACTGATATAGAAATTATTAGTGTGGACTCCAAGTCAAATACAGTAGGAAGGGGTGTAATTGAACCTCTTGTTAAAAACCATACGAGTGGCTTTACATTGTGAACTCTGATAAACACAATAAAACGTGATTTTACATTCTGAGCTCCTTATTAAGCATCACAGGCAGGGGCTTAACATTGTGAACCCCATGACAAATGCAATAGAATGGGGTTTTACACTGTAAACTGTGACACATGCAATATCAAGGGATTTTACGTTAAGAACTCCATGACAAACACTATAGGAATAGGCTTTACATTTTGATCTATTGGACAAATAGGAATGAGTTCTATATTGCCGACTTTCTGGAAAATGCAATAGGATGAAGCGAAGTACATATATTCCCTTTTAGGTCTCGCCACAGTAATTGCTTGGTATCTCAAGAAAGAGTTAATGTTCAAGTCAATGTATATTTTATGTCTGCTTAAATCGTATGGTGAGTCTACTTAGACAGGCACGGCAAGGTCATGCTTATGCTCGAAGTAAAGCCAAAAGGCTTGCTTTATTTATCACTAAATGTGGTGACAGTGTTAGCAGGTCTCTCATTTATAATGGAAAGAACTAGGCAAAACCTGTAGACACACTTTTTTGTTGGAAAAGCCATATGCTTTTCAATAGGTCCATATGAGAGCATTGCTGTTTTTTACAATCAGAACCAGCTAGTGTGCAAATAATCACATGGTACCGCATAGAAAGTGAGGGCAGGCTACATTCACAGGGTTAGTTGCCTCTTATAAAATGTCTTTAGGGTGCTTGATGTACATGGTAATATGCAAGGTCCGTAAAGGTGGGGGTTCCAATTTGCAAATCCACATGTAATCTTGTAAACATTTTTATTATGGTATTACTAGTGTGTGCAGTGAAGTACTTTCACTTTTTAAAAATAAATAGCCCTGGTTGTATGTTGATATGCTGGACATACATGTTGTGTGTTGCTATGCTTAGAGTTTCTACCCCACAGCACCGTCCTTAGTCAGCACTGAAATTCTCTGCCTAGCTACCCTGAGAAACTAGTGTTTAAAGGAGCAAGGAAAGACACCCAACGATACAATTGGGACTTGTACATTCCTATTCTCCTGGGACCTCCTGAACTGGATTTCTCAAGGACAATAGGAAAGGGCTTTTTGGTATTACCTCTTTGACAATTGCAACAGGAAGGAGACAAGTTACGTATCATTAACTCTGGTTCTCCAGCATTGGCATCTTTCATAGACTCACATGTTTTCATTATTTCCCATAGTCAGGCTGGGAATCTCTAGCAGTGTATTCAATTACATTGAATTTTACGTAGACATTTTACATTCTATTAACATCATTGTAAATTACCCAAACTCTAGCTGCTCAGTACCCTTAGTTGTTTCCATGTCAGATGCTTCCAACTGCCAGATTTTCTAGCTTGTTAAACATTACCCTTACTAGAAGAAGCCTCATGTCAAAGAGAGGTGGGAGGGTTGCATGTGAATCTATGAAACATACCAGTGATGGAGAATAAAAATATTTCTGCAGACTTGTGGGATGTTCAGACTGGAAAATTCACTGTACTCAGGAACCAAACGTGGAGCTTCAGTGATGCTGGCTCTGGTCAAACGGTCCTGCTGTAGCAATAGCAAGGTCTGTGAGAGACACAGGAGTTCCATGAATCAAAACTGTCTTGGTCATGCTAGCTCAACACAAATTATTTAGCATGGTTCTCTTCACATTTTCCTCAACACCTACGGAATTTGGGGGAGAGGCAGAAATCCACATGCAAATGTTCCTGACAAGCAAACAATAGGCTGTTCCACCACAATCCTGCTAACATCTACCTGCTTGTGTTCATTGAGAAGAGATTGATCTTTGTTTTGCACCACATTCTGTACGCCCAAATTGTTACTACTAAAGATTTGCTGATCAAGGAAGCTATAAACCACCAGACCTGAGCACAACTTAATCTTATCCCTATTTGTTTAGAGCATCCTAATAATATGTTATGTTATGTTACCACACATTTATAACGCGCGCAGCTACCCAGAAGTGTCCCGGTGCGATAGGCCAATGCAGGGGTGAGCGGAAGTAAAAATAGGAGCTAATCCATCTAATTAAACATTAGGGTTTCAATTCCTTCTTAAATGTACTCAGATCGTAATTATTCCTGATCGCAAAGGGCAGGCTATTCCAGGCCCTAGCCGCCCTTACGGAGAGGGAGCTCCCTCCCGTTCTGGCGAGGCGGTAGCGTGGAATGGCAACAAGGCATTGACCTGTTGATCGGAGAAGCCTGGATGGCGTATAGAAGTTAAAACGTCTCCTGAGATAACAGGGTCCAGACTTGTAAAGGGCACTGTGAGTAATAGTTAGTGCCTTAAACAAAACACGCTGGTCAACAGAGAGCCAATGCAAGTCGCGAAGAGACTGCTTGATTCCGAAGCTTCGTGGAATGCCTAAAAGCATTCGAGCTGCCGCGTTCTGAATGGTCTGCAGCTTTTTTATCTGGTAGCACGGAAGGTAATTGGCATAATCGAGCCGCGACAGGATAAGAGCGCGGGTCACCATTTCTTTGGCCGCTTTTGGCAGGAGCGGCAGAAATTTCCTGAGAAGTTTTAGTGTGCCAAAGCACACTCCTGCCAATTTATTAATCTGAGTTTGAAATCTGAGATCCTCGCTAAACCAAACTCCCAGGTTTTTTGCTGGGCTACCCTGGGTTTTTGGCTTGGGGAAGCCCGCTGGCCACAGGTCATCCCGAAAATTCGGCGGTAAGGTCCCATAAAGAAGGACCTCTGACTTTTCCTCGTTACATTTAAGTTGGGCCTGGGACCGCCAATTAAAAACTTCTGTTAGGCAGTTTCTGGCTGGTTCCATAGAAGCCTCATCTTTCTTCCATGTGAAAAGCAGCTGGGTGTCATCAGCGTAAGCTATAATTTTGGCACCCAATCCTTCCGCCAAATATATCAATGGAGTCACATACTCATTAAAAAGCAAAGGGCTCAATCTAGAGCCCTGAGGGACGCCTGTAGTAATGCTTCTTGGTGTGGACGAGAACGGCGGGACCCACAGTTGTTGCGATCTATTGGCCAAAAAGGATTCAATCCAGTCCCACACCTGGCCTGAAATTCCAATATTAGACAGGCAAGCTTAAAGCTGCCGGTGTGGAACCGAATCAAATGCGGCAGAGAGGTCCAATAAAACCAAGGCCGCTCTGCCACCAGAATCACAACAATCCCTAATAGCCTCTGTTATCTCGACCAAAGCAGTCTCAGTGCTGTATGAGGCTCTAAAACCAGACTGAGCCGGGTGAACAGCAACAGAAGTTTAGATAAACGTAGACAGCTGTTTAAAGACTGCCTTCTCGCAAACCTTTGCAATAGCTGGAAGGAGAGAGATTGGTCGATAGCTAGCCAGGGTGTCTGGTTTCAATGAGGGTTTTTTAACAGGGGTAATAGGTTGGCCTGTTTCCATTCCTCAGGCACCGTGGCAGACTGCAGGGACAGGTTAATGATGTTATTAACTTCGGGATTAACTACTGTTGCCACTGATGCCAGCTGCCTGGCAAGACAGGGGTCTGCCGGGGGATCCTGATTTGAGTGCTTTAAGAATAGTCAAAGTATCAGCCAACGGAATGGGCGTGAATCCTGTCACAGTCATATGTGTGCAATCCGTCTTGCAAACAGCATTGGCCGGATATTCAGTCAGGCCCAAGCTAGCTGGCCCCAAACTGGCCTGAATTGCTTGTATTTTGTTGATAAAAAAATCAGAGAGTTGTTCACACCAGGAGTTGGAGGCGGGGGCAGCCTTACTTTCTGTGACCGGCTTCATAAAGCTCTGGACAATCAAGAAGATTTCCTTTGAGTTGTTCCTGGATTGAGCAATACGCTCCGCATAAAACTGACCTTTGGCGCTCTTAACTGCGTTATAGTAGCATTTCTGAAATTTCCTAAGAGCTAATTTGGCTAGCGGGCAGTAAGCTTGTTGCCAGGTGCGTTCTAATTTTTTACACGCTTTTTTTTATTTTCAAGTTCCCTGGAGAACCAGGGTTTGGACGGAGTCATTCTAACTCTCTTGTGATCCTGAGGTATAGCCAGTTGATCCACTGCTCTCGCAATCCAATTGTGAAAGCTTCCTACTGCCTCAGACAGTCCCTCCCCAGCCAATGGGCGTGATTTTGACAAACCTTTGCCAAAAGCTACCAACTCTAGGCGAGGGGGGGGTCTACTTTCAGTTAACCTCTAGGGCGGATCTGGAGGTGTGATTAACCAAGAAAAATGGATTAGGGAGTGATCAGACCAAGTAACCGGCAGGGGATCTTGAACTGTTAGAGAGAAATTAGAGCAGATCACATCAAGAGTATGGCCCCCACTATGGGACGGAGTATTGACCCATTACATCAAATGGGCAAGATCTAAGGTGTCCTTCAATTCGCTAGTGTTGGCCATCTCTTTACAATCCCAGTAAATGTTAAGGTCGCCAAGTAGCAAAAAATTAGCATAGTGCAAGGCCCTAGGTACAATGGCATCATTCAAAGATTTAAGAAAGGAGCCCGCAGGACCGTAGGCCTATATATTAAAGTGGCCGCAAGAAGAAAATGTGGTGAGATGTGAGGGCAAAGTCCAATGCTTCCCCATCCTTGATGGCATGTGATTCTTCCTGCGTAAAGATCCAATTATCCCTGTAAACTAACACCATCCCCCCCACACCCGTCAGCTATCTGGTCCGTTCTAGCAATTTTATAGCCTGCAGGAATGGCTAGTGTAATAGCAGGAGCCGCATAGTCATTGAGCCATGTTTCTGTTATGAATAGCAAATCTAACTGGCTATCTACCAAGAGCTAAAAAATATCCTGTGTATTCTTTACTAGGGACCGAGCATTAATTAAGGCGGCCTGAATCCCCCGGGAGTTTAAAGGGGCACCCAAAACCTGGTTAGGAAGGGAGGTATCACCCAAAGTGGGTTTAAAATGAAAGTTGGAAACCTGGTACGGTCTTGTCATACAATCCAGGACACACCAGTCATGACCACACCTACCCAAACGTTCCCTTATTGCCAGGATTTCAGTGCGACTAAGCCCCAACCGGGCCTTAGGCAGATCTGGTTGGCACCGGGCAGCATGGCTGGCGCTGGCCGCGTCCAGGGCGCGGACGGGTGCAGACGGGCTTGCCTTAGGTGTGCCTTCGGCACGCCAGCGGTGCGTCCGCCCCTCATGCATGTTATGTAGCCCACAGTCCCTGACAGCTAGAAAGCGCTGTGCACAAAATGGCGGTCTAGTATGTCCCCCCCAGGAGTCTAGAAGTGTGTGCTGGAGACGTGAGGGTAAGTGAGACTGAAAATTCCCCGTTTAAAATCGGCAGTTTTAAAAACAGTAGCAGCAATTACATTTAATTCAAGCAGTAGCAGTAGTAGCAGCAGTTAGTGGATCTGGCATCTAATGTTATGGTAATTTTCAAGAATGTTTTAATCAATGCTATAACTTTGTGCCAAAACTCTTGTAACTTAGGGCAACTCCAAACCAGTAGTACGCAATTTACCTCAGTTGTACACCTGGGACACCTCCTTGGTATGTTCTCATTCCAATTGTGCATATGTACAGGAGTACTGTAGATGAATCATTGTGTATAATCTGCATTATTTTAAAGTTAGGCCCTCTAAGGGCACTCATATTATAATTTGATACTTCTTCCCAATCCTTAAGGTTAAGAATAATACTGGTTTCTGTTGGACATGGACCTCTCTGCAGGGTCACCCCCAAACGTATTGCCTTCTCCCCTGCTGTTTTCAGAATTTGTGTTTAAACCTGGGAATGGATTACCTGGGTCCTGGTACTTGTCAATGAAAGCTATCAGTGACCTCTATTAGTTGCTATTCTTATGGGCAGATTTTCTTTGGGTTGGGGTCAGAAGTTTGATCAAAGGGGCTGAATGAACAACATCACTTAGTTGGCTATGTGGAACTGTCTGTCTACTGGAATGCATCTATGAGCATTTTAAGGTTAGGTGCTTCAGCGATGGGGCCCGTTGGTGAGGAGAAAGGTTCCCATGGGTCAATTCAGTGGGTCAGGAAAGTGAAGACAGAGGGATCTAACTGAGTTCAGAGGAGCATAGAACTGATGAGGGCCTCTGCAGTAGAGGACCATTTTTCATGCTTTATCGGCTAAGCAGGAAAGCCCATCAAAGTACTGATTTGTTTCCTCTGGCTTTTGGCTTTGGGCGGGGGGGTTCATGTTGGACTTTTCTGTATCTGCACGGTTGACCCTAAATGTTTTGCCTTCTCATATCCTGTTTTCTGAATTTTATTTTTGTTAGCATTAGAACTCTGTGCACTTTACTTTTGCTAACCAGTGCTAAAGTGTTTGTGCTTTCCTCTTTAAATATGGTAAAATTGGCATACCACTGTTTGTCACATTTAGTTTACTTATAAGTCCCTAGTATAAGGTACTATACATACTCAGGGCCTGTAAATTAAATGCTACTAGTGGACCTGCAGCACTTATTGTGCCACCCACTTAAGTAGCCCTTTAAACCTGTCTCAGGTCTACCATTGCAGTTTTAAACTGACAATTCGACCTGGCAAAATAAACCTTTTGCCAGGTCTAAATCTCAGTTTTTAATATATATATGTCACCCTTAAGGTAGTTCTTAAACAGCCCATACAGCAGGTTGCATTGTATTTAAAAAGTAGGACATGTGTTTTTAAGTTTTACATGTCCTGACAGTGAAAAGGTCCCAAGTTTGCCTTGAACTACTAAGAGGCCTTCCTCTCTACGTTCTCTGCAGCAGTAAATCCTGTTCAGCGGGACCTTGGAGCAACAGTATTCAACTCGTGGAGCCCTTGTTAGCTACAACCTGCAGCTTCGTCCCGTTAGAGATTTTTGACTTAAAAAAAAGGGCCAAAGTCCAAATGTAGAAATCTTCACCACAAGTCCTTCCAGCAGCTCCTTGACAGTGATGCCTCCTTCTCCTCAGACACCGCCGGCTTCCTTGCCCTGCTAAACTTTACTTTCTCAGGAACTTTTCCTCAAAATTTCTTCTTAGTCCAAAAATAAGCCGAGACCTGGCTCAATCCACTTTGTGTAGCCGAACCACACTTCATAGAAGGCGGCCTTAACTTTTAATTTGCCCCGGTCTTGCGTGACCAAGATACCCGTGGTTGGCACTTTGATCTTCTAGGCACTATTTTTCATATATTCATAACTCCAGTTCTTCCGATTGGATTTAATTTTGTTTGGTGCCATTTTATGTATTACAATTGTCTCTATTTTAAAACATTTGTGAGGGATTTTTCTTGTGTTGTATTTTCACTTTATTACTGTTTGTGTGCTGCATAAATATTTAACACAGTGCCTCTAAGTTAAGCCTGACGTATTTTGTGACAAGATACCCAAGGGTTAAGCACAGGTTAATTTAGGGACTTTTGTGGTTCACCCCGACAGGGATTGTGGTTGTCGCTTGACAAGGGTCTTCACCCACTCAATTAAAAACCCACTTTCCTACAGTTTTTTTTTACCATTTGGTTTGCAATTGCCCAAACAATTTATTAGATTCGTTCTGATGTTGCTGCAGACATTGTGCCCAATCCCATAAGACTTTAGTAGTATATATGAATAAATCCATGCCTACACCTTCTTGAGTTTTCTATTTGTTGCGACAAAAGTTTACTGTTGCACTGCAAATTTGTATATAGGTATATTCGTTCCCCCTCTCTGTAAGTAAAAGTTTGTTCTTTGCAATTTCCCAAGGTGTTATTTCATCATTAATAAACTAGTCCCCTATTCTTCCTAATTCTGATTTTTCCCATCTCTTTGTTTCTTTCTGTGAGAGTTGGGTGAATATTACCTTTCAGGGAGTTGCTGTATGGTAGAGGGAAATTTTCATAAACTGCCAGAAAGGCTAGTGTTTCGTATAAAAGTGCACATTGCGCAATATGTTACTAATTTAGGGGTTCATGGTTTTTGGATTGGTGGGTCAAAATATGGAAATTGTTTCTCTTCCATAATTTCTATGAAATAATTATTGAATGTCGTTGAGACACTTAAATTACAGAAACTTGTTTGAGTTAATAAGAAGGATGCTTAATAGTATTTCCTGCAATTTGGGAGGACCATCCTGCTTTATTCCCACTGTAGATATAATTTCTGGAGATTTAACTACAGTCAATGTTTACTCCATAACAAACTACCAATTTCTGAATCAATTTACTAAACAATTTGCTGGATTAACTAAATGGGAGGTCAGTGAAGGAAATTCAACGGTGGTAATATGTGCATTTTAACCACAACAACTCGACCAACTATCAAAATTGGTAAATGTTTCCATCTAATATTGACATTTTTTCTGTATCAAAGGAATATTGTTTAGTTTATAAAATTCTTCGTGATTATAATTCCCAGATACTGTATTGGGTTTTTATTGTAGTTTGATTGTAAAATCTGAGGGAGTGTTTCTTTATCAGTGTTTAAGAAAAAGTCACTTGCCTTCGGTAACGCCTTATCTGGTAGTGACCTTATCTAGCCGCTGATTCCTTACCTTTGAATTACCCAGGTGTCAAACTGGATCCAGAAGATTTTTTCTGAGCAAATACCCTGTGCAGCAGTAGGTGGTGTCGATTGGCTCCCCCATGTGTGATCCGCACCGGAAGTGACGTCAGCATCACCTATATAGGTGCCACCTAGGCACACTAACATCAGTTACTTTACACAATTTTCACCGCCAGAAGCGCAGAACTATGAAAAACACTGATACTGGTGTGGATAAACTAGGGTCCTGAATGGGATCAGCCCTGACCCTAGAAAACAGTCTGCAGAGCCGGGAGCATGGGTGGGTCGTTAAGGAATCTGCGGCTAGATATATTCTCCACTAGATAAGGTGTTACCGAAGCTAAGTAACTTGTTCATCTGATAGAGACGCCTAGCCACAGGTTCCTTACTTTTGAATAGATACCCAAGCAATGCCATCCCTAGTGGTGGGTCTGTGGACCAATTTCAAACAAGGAAGTCCTGCAGGCCCAAACAGGAAGCTTGAAGTCCCTCTGCTTTAAATGATGTCATCAGCTGCTTGACCTCTTCCAGCACTTAGAAGTTTCATATGTCATGTCGAAGAAAAATCTAAAAAAACTAAATTCATCAGCAATTCTAAATATTTTCTGTTTGATCGCTGCTGCAAGAAGATTTTTCCTGTGGTGATAATCACAGATGTTCAGCAATATTGTGACAGAGGGGAAACTGGAGGCCCTTCCGAGCCCCCATTAAGGTTGTGGTCACGTTCACTGTGATCAGGAGTATCGTCTCAATAATGCACTGAGAAAGCAGGAACAATAATGTGAGGTGACAACTTTTCACATTGGAGTGGCACTTTATTACACAAAAACACAAGTATTTCAATAAAACGCATTGCTAGTGAACACTCTTAAGAAAACCTGACTTCACTCTGCCAGGTGTACATGCTAAATAGAAATCGCTTCTAAAATGCTGCGAGGCAAGCTGAAATGAGTAACTCTTAAAAATGCATAATGGAAAACTGCTAGAGATCCAAAGACATGGAGTACATTTGTTATGAAATCATAGTGCCTAGAATCAAGCCTTTCTGATGAGAACTATAAGGCAAACTGGAGTGAGGATACATTAAAAATCACATTTAAATCAGCTAGAGACTCAGAAAGACACAGAGTGCATTCTATGAAAATATAGAGAACTTGAAACAAGCCTTCCTGAAGAGAATAATTCATGCAGGTTAAACAATTTAAAGAGACCCAGAATGTGAGGGGCCAGGATTATTGAAACTGCTCAATTGAAATTACTTAGAGAATGAAACCCACATTTCTGGAGTGAAGGAGAAACTTAGGCAATGCAAAAATATTTTAAATCAATGGAAATATTTTCGAAAAGAAAACTACTCTTGACTGCAATGCTAGTAATGCACATGTTAAGTTAGGAGGAACAATGTTATTGCTTTGCAATTGCAATAATGTTTTTAGAATAAGGGTGAAGCAGAGGAGAGAGAAAAGGACAATTTTAAAGTGCCAGAAACAATTAGAGCTTCAGCCAAAGATGCTTAGATAGAGGGCTGAAGGAGACCACACAGGCGTCAGTGACCCAAAGGGGTCACTGCAGCGAGGTAGTCTGGTGAATGGACTGAGGAGCAGATCTTTATACACTTTCAATGGTGAACCATTAACATCATGATGACGACATTATCAGGTGTCTTTGACCTACAGGACATGACACATGTTGGTCACGTCTGGAAAATATTGAAGAAAACAGAAGTGCCACCCACGCTACAAAAGGTTTCTCAAAAGGTCATAGGATGTTTGACCATGAATCATAATGAAATTGCACATCTATTGACCAGGATTTGCGTCACTTCAGGGAAACTTTTATAAGAAAGAGGAAGATATTGGTTGCATGTCTTAGTTACATTAAGGCTAGCAGCAGATACAATAAAGATTACAGATGGCACGTGGCCCCAACCATGAGGTATTGCGTGATGTCTCTTTTAGCTCGGGAAGTTCCCTGTTCTTGCGGTATTGCTATTCTTGCAGTATCTACGTGGGTGTAAGAGAAGAGGTGCAGATCGAGGAAGTGGGGGCTCCGGGGGAGCTGAGCCTCACTGAGAAGATTTGTATGAGAGAGACACTTTGGGGCCTATTCATAGAAAAAGAACAGCTGGGACAAATGGATCAATTTAACAGATTCCTTTTTATGCTAGCTGGTGGGGGCTTATCAGGGTCTCATGCCTCAAGGGTGGGCAGAATTGGCCTGGGGTAAAAAATAGACTCTGCTTCATCTCCCTCCTTTTGTTCATTGTATTGAACAAACATTATACGTGCTAAGTTATTCACATTCCCAGTTCTATTCTTGCTCTCCCCGTTCCAATTCTGCTATTCTCAGGAGGTGCAGGAAGTGCTAAAGCCATGGGGTGCAGGCTGAAGAGCATAATGCTCATTAGGACACAGCCCACATGTTTAGAGACAAGTATGACACATGTTCTTTTCTGTGACTGTAGGCCAGTGTGTGCAAACATAACATCCTGCCCTGTCAACTGTCCCCTTGTCCCATCTTTATCAATGGCTATTTATTCAATTTCGTACAATATCTCTGTGTCATTTAAGCAGTATCTTAGGTATAGCAAGCATGTGATCATAATACATTTATAGTCATTATAATGGCAGTAATAGTGTTCAATACTACTAGTAGCACACAGTGTAATTTTCTTTTTCTTTTTTTTTCCTCATTGTTCTTAAAGTCTTGATGCATTGTTCCAATCGTTGGTACGTGTGGTTAGTGTGACTAGTTGGAAGAATGTCTTATCTTTTGCTGTACTTTAAGTCTTTTCAAAATTAACCTGAAAAATTAAGCAGATCTTCAGTGATCATTTCTGTAAACAGAAAGAAGTAACCGTTGGTGCCTGTCTTTGAGAGGTTTTCAAGCACTTCAATTACCTAGGCACTTTCAAAAATGAAGAAAACAAAGTGATGAAGAAGGAAAAGATACCTCGTCACAACTTGTAGGCTGAGGGGTTGGTGCATTTGAAGTTCCAGACGTCTTTAGGTGATGTATCGTTGGGGTCCGCTTACACTCTTCCTTTCTCTGCTGTGTAGCACATGCAACCCATCAGGATGAGCTTGGGATACCATCCCCACTTTGTACTTTTCATGGGGCGGACGTTGTAATGAGGCTGTCTTGGATGAGAAGCAGGGGAAGGCAGTGGAAGTTTTCTTGTTGGGGCGGAGTCGCTGCTTTCTTTGTATGAGAACCATGGATCAAGAAAGTCAGTCACTAGCACTTGAAGAGAACGTAGGGGTCCTTGGATGATAGTATCAAGAGGCCTGGCCTGCTCTGGGTAGCAGGGAGCTGCCTCAGTTGAGTTGTGCTTTCCTGGAGGAGGCCTGGCCTGCAGCAAACAGGGATCTGCCTCTCCTCTAATCCTTCTTTGTTGTTGCTGGTCTGCTGGAGTGAATATTGTACCTGTGGGGTACCTCAGATGACACAATTGGTGCAGGTTGAGCTTGCCCTCCTTTGTCCGGCCATGCTCCTTTCTTGGTGTAGGAGCTGTGTATCCAGGATGTCACCTGGCCAGAGGCAGTGTTGTCTGGTGTCCCTTCTTCAGGAAGGCCTTACAGAACCTAACAATGTTAGTCTTGGCAGTGCTACTCATGTACAACAGAGCAAGTGGAAGTGCATCAATCCAGGTCAGTTCAGTGGATGCACAAATCTTCCTTATATGATTTTTCAAAACTCAGTTCTTTCTCTCAACATCGCACCCTGCTTGCTGATGACAGGCACAATGTAGTCTGTGTAGCTCCTAGCCCCTTGTACAACCCCTCAATCACGTGTGAGATGAACGGTGGTCAACTGTCAGAACACAAAAGCATAGGCACTTAAAAGTGTGGAATGAACTCCTTCAGGAGGAATTTGGCAATAATTTATACATTTCAGTTCTTGGATCGGTGTACCAACACATACTTGCAGTTTCAATAGGGGGCTATGTTGAAGAAGTCCATTTCATGTGGGCCAAAAGTGGCCTGGGGTAGTGGAAGTACCCTTTTTTCCCATTTAACCTTAGTACCAGCATTTAGAAAAACAGTCTGATCACATCCTACAAGTGATAAACAATGAAAAAGACGGGCCATGGGAACAAGCATTTTCATTAGTAAACATATCTTTCCATTTGGGCCTATCAATATTCCCTCTTCTGTTTGCCTTCATCTTCCCCTTTTCCTATTCTTCCTTTTCTTCCACCCCTTTCCAATAATATACTTAGGGACATAGTACATATCATTATCTTTTATCTTTACATCATGATATCATGTGGAGTAGAAGCAATTTGAACCATTGTGTGCATACACCCAGTTACTGAAGATATTCCCCCTTTTTTACATCTGCATCAATACATTCTTTACCTCGTGATACATAATTGTATTGGCATCCCTGTATGACCATTTAAAAAGAAATCCATTATCTCCAAAACCAAAAGAAGAATTAAAACGTTGTAATATAGCTTGTTCCAACAGCAAACATAGTTGGAAATCTCTGTCACAGTAACACCTTTGGGAACTAAAACAATCATAGTTGTCAAACTGTGCCCTGGGATGTGGAATCCCTATAGCCCCATGCCCAGGGCAAATATATATATATATATATATATTCATACATGTACACATATACACATATACACACACATATATATATATATATATATATATATATATATATATATATATATATATATATATATATATACACTTATCTATTTATTTATTTTTGGAGGTCAAGGAGCAACAATTTTCATGTGTATTTTGTCCTTGACACAAGTAGGCCCAAGCCCCTACAGTACAAAACCTTTGGCTGCCACTTTACAGCACCACATTATGTATCAGGGAAATGCATTGTCTGCAATAAAGGTGATATTTGTGTCCATGTGCTAATGCTGTGCAAACTTGCTATTTTTTTTTTTTGGTTTATTAATGCAAAGGCTTTGTTATTAGGGTGAGCGCTCTAAGTAAATGTTTTAAGCCCAGACTGCACTTCTGATAGTGGTTAGAGTATAAAAATGTGTACACTTATTTTCAATATTTAGCAATGTGACGCTATGCATATTGCTTACAGGATGTTCTCCAATTAGATGCAAATATTTGCAGAAACTTCAAAAGCAAGACTCATAATTCTTTGCTTTCAAAATAAAATTTTCACAAAAAAAAATGCAAAAACATTTCACTAAACTACTGGAATATGGTAGGTACCAATTCTTTGCAACATAAAAATAAACAAGCGTTGTTAAATTCAGTAGGTCTCAAAATTATTTGTTACCCTCTTGGCTTTGTCAATGCACACCCAGTATTGTAGTCCCTGGCTTATGTACTGCTTAAAAAGCATTTTAGCACATTCACCTTACAGTATAGGTACACATTATTTCCTGCAATTTTGAAGAACCTAGAAATAAAAACTATTAATCATTTCAATTACTTTTGTTAGACAGATATATATCTCTATATATAAATATATATATATATATATACATATATATGTACTTTTCGGCATTTTGTGTGATCCTGTGATCGGTGTTCTTAACTGTCTCAAACTATTGTTACAAACCACAGGAAGTGTATTTCCTGCCTGGCTCAACGCCCAGAATCTGTGGTTGGCTACTTGCAACTGCAGCCCCAGAGACAACCTATTAACTCTTTTCTTACCTCATAGCTTCTAAAAGCATGTGTTGTTTTTAATTGTACGCTATGCTGACCAGAATATTTAATATCACATATCCTTTTTTTGTAAAGCACACTTTCACTCAGAATGGTAATATGGCGCTAGATAACAGATCCTTATTGTTCCTTCAACTCAATGGTACTCCTTTCATCCACCTTGCATAGCTCAGTAAATGTAGTTGCATATGAACCTGCGACTTATCAAGTCAAACACAGGCTCGGGTTCTCTGTATGTCATGCACGTTGTGTAAACGCCGTCCACAATTTTAAAACTTCATTTTGATTATTGAAACGGCACAATTGAAATTACTTAGGGAATGAAACCCACATTTCTGGAGTGAAGGAGAGACTTAGGCAATGCAAAAATATTTTAAATTAATGGAAATATTTTCGAAAAGAAAACTACTCTTGACTGCAATGCTAGTAATGCACATGTTAAGTTAGGAGGAACAACGTTATTGCTTTGCAATTGCAATAATGTTTTTAGAATAAGGGCAAAGCAGAGGAGAGAGAAAAGGACAATTTTAAAGTGCCAGAAACAATTAGAGATTCAGCCATAGATGCTTAGATAGAGGGCTGAAGGAGACCACACAGGCGTCAGTGACCCAAAGGGGTCACTGCAGCGAGGTAGTCTGGTGAATGGACTGAGGAGCAGATCTTTATACTCTTTCAATGGTGAACCATTAACATCATGATGACAACATTATCAGGTGTCTTTGACCTACAGGACATGACACATTTTGGTCACGTCTGGAAAATATTTAAGAAAACAGAAGTGCCACCCACGCTACAAAAGGTCATAGGATGTTTGACCATGAATCATAATGAAATTGCACATCTATTGACCAGGATTTGCGTCACTTCAGGGAAACTTTTATAAGAAAGAGGAAGATATTGGTTGCATGTCTTAGTTACATTAAGGCTAGCAACAGATACAATAAAGATGACAGATGGCACGTGGCCCCAACCATCAGGTATTGCGTGATGTCTCTTTTAGCTCGGGAAGTTCCCTGTTCTTGCGGTATTGCTATTCTTGCGGTATCTACGTGGGTGTAAGAGAAGAGGTGCAGATCGAGGAAGTGGGGGCTCTGGGGGAGCTGAGCCTCACTGAGAAGATTTTTATGAGAGAGACACTTTGGGGCCTATTCATAGAAAAAGAACAGCTGGGACAAATGGGTCAATTTAACAGATTCCTTTTTATGCTAGCTGGTGGGGGCTTATCAGGGTATCATGCCTCAAGGGTGGGCAGAATTGGCCTGGGGTAAAAAATAGACTCTGCTTCAATTGTTCTTGGGCGAGCGTTGTTTAGATTTCCATAAATGGTACAGGTTGAACTCGCATAAATGCATAAATCCTCTTTGCTCCCTGTTAAAACGTAAATTCAGATTAAATCCTGTATTTAATCTGCCACTGCTGAGCCCGCTTCCTTTCCCTGTGGAATTCAATTGTATCTCAGCTTGGATATCCACATTGTTGTCTTCATCTTCGAGCTGAACCTTTGGAGATTGCAACTCCTTTGAATGAACTACACACTGTCTCTGACAATTGCAGTATGAATCATCACACCCAGAGCCCCTTTATTGAAGCGCTTTTAGCTGGGTAGAATATTAATCTATATTTCTCTGTTTCCTGCATTTTGGTCCTTAGCGAAGAGGCAATCGAGGCCTGATTTACTTTTTGTTATTTTACTTCTGCAAGAATAGTTGTGAGAAGCAATTCAATAGTTCCATTTGCGGTGCCATCAGGAGTATGGGGCTTGGGGAGTGGGGGAGAGCAGCTGACTGCTTGGGAGGCTTGCCCCCCTGGGGGTTTTGGGTCAATGGTGCTGCTCTTTTTGGGATATTCCATTTGAGCTGGCTAGTGGGGTATTTATCAGTGCCACCATATTTAGTAAGGTGACACCACAGTCAGTCAGGGAGGGTAAACATTTTTGGAATTGAGGAGGCCATGTGCCTGCTTGCGGTACTGAGCACACAGGCCTAAATAACACAGTGGCCTGCACGCCGGGCGGCCGACACAGCGGGCATCCAGTGGTGTAAGTCTGCTCCCCGCCGCAGCCAAGGGACACAGGAAATGTGGCAAGGTAGGTACCAGTATCCGAAGGAGGGGGGAAAGGAGTGGCCCCTGGTATTCGGCAGGAGGGGGGCGGGCACCGTGTGGCAACCCACTCTTCAAGTTGTGTCGGGTGGGGGTGGGCAGGGGCCATAACACGGAGCCCCCCCACGCAGCAAGAGGAGGGGGGGCTGAGCAGGCAAGCTTTAGCTAGACGAAAATATTTGCGTCACCAGGTCACAGATTTATATAAGCCAGGGACTCAAGTCCCAGCAGTGGTGGTAACGTCAGCCCTTAGAGTGGGGAACTGGAAGACTGGGCACCTAGTTATACAGGGAATTGGCAGTATAGCTGACATAGTGAGGAGCAGGGGTGGGAGTGGGGAAACGCCAGAGGTTTTCAAGGCTGGGATTGGGTGGAGGAGGTGACCCTAGGCCAAGAGCCAGAGGAACTACGTTATAAATGACAACAGGGTAGGGCTGGGAGGTGGGTAGAAGTCAGGTTGGTGGGAGGGCTGCCCAGAAAGGGGGTGTTGAGGGAGGATACCGGTGAATGGCTGGGAACGGAGACTATCTCAGTCCCGGGAGGGGGGGGGGGGGGGGGGAATCGTGGGATGCTCTAGGCGCAAGCCCCTCAAGGGGGGCAAGGTTTAGATGAGGTGTGCCACATATGAGAATGCAGGGCTGGGCCACAGTGGGGACTCTGAGTCTCCTTGAAGTGGGGGGTGCATGGACAGGGCCACGGGGGTGCTCAGGCCACAGTGGTCTGAGGAGAGGGGGTAGAAGCAGGAGGCATCCCCAGGGGACTGTGATGGGCAGGAAAGGGGTGGGGGGATAAGTGGGAGGGAGTAATAGGCGCAGACAATAATCCTGGCAGTAGGGCGGGCAAGGTCAGGTAGGGTGGCAAACCCCAGCTTGCAGGACCTTACTTTTATTTTGCAGGGAAGGCGGCCAAAGGGACAGGCGGACTCTGGAGAGTCAATGCTTCTCAAATACTATGGGGCAGATTTACAAGCCCCTTGCGCCACTTTTGCGTCATTTTAACATGTGAAAAGTGACGCAAAGGTGGTGCAAGGGGCTTGTAAATCTGCCCCCAGAGGGTAAAGAAATGGCACGCTCTAGGGCAGCCACCCAGAGTTCGGCGAGGGATGGGCACGACGCTGCCACGCAGGTCAAGGGTGGCTTCGGCGGTTCAACATCCCAGTTGCATCCTAATGGTTTCTGGGGCCTTGCGGAGGGTATCAGGAGCAAAAGGCTGTGACAGAAGGGCATACTGCGGCCTGCTGATACCCGGCAGTGGACACCGTCGAGGTATATCTGCTAGGGCAGGGAATAGCAAGGGCACGGGTAAACAAGCAGGCAGGTTCGTGGGTCAGGCAAGAAGAAATCACACAGTTGGACTTTGAGAAAGGCGTGTTGAAGAGGGGGAAATAATTGAGGAGGAAAGAATGGAGCACAAGGGGCATGGGGGGGTGGGTGGTCTCATAGTAATGATGTTGTGCCTAGTCTGTTGCCAGCTCGGAGACGAGGAGAAGGATACCCTGCACAGGCCAAAGCCAGTCAAGCCCCTACATGACTAGTTAGGCAGCTGGATCCAGTGCGGACGCTGACCTCAACGCCAGGTAAAGGCAATGGGGGGTGGGGAGATCAGGGTCACACAATTGATAAGGTGTCACTGGAGTTTAATGTGTGCAGCAAAGAGGACCAGGAGGTCTGTCTCTGGAAAAGTTTGTATACAAACGATAACGGGGTGGGTACGGAGACACAGAAAATGGGAAAAGGGGAAAAAGACACAAGCGCACAAGGATGAGGACAAGGTGGTGGAGACAGCCAACACAAAGCCACAGGGTGTAGTGGTAAAGGAAAGCCACAAGATGACAAAGAAACTACCTTACAGGGGAGTGATGAAACCCCTGGTAGCACTTAATATGTGAGCAACCAAAGAGAAAATGGAAGGAGGAATATATGGAGATGTTAAAATCGCTTACCAGAGAATTAAGGGCAAAGGAAGGGTAACAAAAAAAGGTATAAAGAAGAGGTAACTGGAGTTGTCGAAGAGGCATAGGTGCTTATAACAATAGAGAATTGGACTGCTGTTAACCTGACTTTCACAAGTAGTTATTGTGGCAAATACCCTGAGAGGTATCTTATTCAAGTACACAGATGTGATCAGGAGGGCACAGGTAATAAATGGGGGGGTTAGGCCTGGTTGCACGACGATGAGGAATTTAGGGCCCGGTTAAACTGCGACCGCGAGGCCAATGAGGGGTAATAGACACAGATCTGTACCAGCAGACAATGGGAGTGGTTAGGATCAGGAAACCAACTATACGGCTAGTAGTCTCCCGTTAGTATACCGGCCACTTCAAAACCGGACCACCTCAGGAAGGTGGGTTAAAAGAAAAATTCCAGGAAGCCTGTGGGGACTTTATCAAAGGTGCCTGCGCGAGAGAGTTTAGCAGATTCCGACATGAGTGTTGAAAATGTGCAGGTCGACACCCACTTGTACAATTTTTGGGCGCAGTTTCAATACACGGCCTCAGACAGGAATCAAAAACAGCACCCTGGATTGAGACCCCGCTTCAAGTAATAGCCACAACAGCAGGAGGATCACGTAAATGCATACTCAAGCCGAATAAATCCCAAGATTGGTCATGGCTCTCCCAGGCCTTAGGGTAGTGTCCAGACAACCTTGCATGACAACAAACCAAATCATGACTTAGCCCACTATTTAAACATATGCTCCTGGAACATCCGGGGTCTAACAAAAGAGAAAATCAGACGACTAACCACAGACCTCCGGAAGACCCACGACATCTTCGCCATTCAAGAGACCTGGGCTCTAGAGAACACCATCTGGGAAGATCTTACCGTAATCGAATCCTTCGCTATCCCATCCACAGCAGGTGGCCATGCTTCCGGGGGTGCGCCCATTGCTGTGAAGAACACATTGGTCGCAAAACTAGAAACACTTTACAACGGCGAGGGCGACTACATCTTCACCAGCATCGAGATTAAGAGCCACGAAAAGGGAAAAATAAAGCAAAAAATCATCTTCGGCTGTGTTTACTTGCACCCCACAAAAACAAGACGAGAGTCTACTTTGAGTAAAATGGTACCTATAATAAACAACCTTGAAACCCTATTTCCAAACGATCTGTGGCTGATAGCGGGTGATTTTAACTCCAATATAATGGACATCGATCCTACCCAATCCTCCCAATTATCATCAGCTAATGAAACGTGGGCAATCCCGGAGATAAAATCTCAGTATCAACGGAAGGAAGCCAGTGGAATAAAACTAGCAACAAAACTAAATCAACTCGGCTTGCGCATCCTCAACGGAAGGATTGCCCCGGACCAACCAGCTGCATAAACCCACATATCCTCCTTCCGAATGGCTACCCTAGACTTTATATGGATATCAGCTACTGCCTTCCACCTGGTACGCCAGCTTTCGGTAATACCATCATTAGATAGCGATCATGCTATTTTAATGTGCAAGATTGCCCTCAGGCAGCTACACCGCCCAAATATTCCCCTGATTGGAACGGAATCGAACCTGCAGAGTGTAAGAAAACTGAGATGGTCCGAAGGAAATCGGGAAGTAATAGAAGCGGAGGTGGACAATCTCCTGACCAAATGGCCACTGGCTGGTATTAGTCACTTGTCAGCATCCTCTTGGGAAATTACTCTGACCAACTTCAGAGATCAATTAGCATCAAACCAACATATAGCTTTTCGTAGGACCTTCCGACTTCGATTACTCGGTTAGAGCAAAAACAACTTATAATTACCATAAAAAGTAAACTAAACAAGTTGCAACGTACCAACACGAATAACGAAAGCGAATATAAATCTCTGAAGAGCAACATATCAGCCGCCAGAAAAGATTATAGGAAGGCCAGGTTCATCCTAAAGAAACTGGAAGAAGAGCACCACTGGGCGTCAGTCTTTGAGATCATAAAAACTAAAGACCAAAGAAAATTTTGGAACTGGGTAAATAAGGCCACCAAAGCCATTAAACCGCCCACCGCAACTAATCTATCGATTGGGAGGCTTATGTCAAAATACTTTATACAGCGCCGCACGCTTCAAATTGCAGTAGCCTGTCCCTTCCCGATCAATTAATCCCCCAAGATGACACAATCTCCCCCGTCAAAATAACAACAGACAAAATAATAGGAATAATAAAGAAAATGCGCTCAGGGGGCGCCCCCGGACCCAATGGAATCCCTACTCAAGTATTCAAAGCCTCCGCCCAGAAATGGGACTTGATACTGACCCCCCTCTTCGAGGCCGCATTATTGGGAGGCCCCATCCTGGCCTCTTGGCAAGGATCACTTCTCGTCCCCTTCCATAAAAAAGGCTTGCGCTCCAATCCCGACAACTATCAGATGATAGCCTTACTCGATGTGGACGGGAAGGCATACGCTAGCGTCCTTTTAACGGCACTTACAAAATGGGTGGAAAATAACAATCTAATCCCCTTCACTCAAACTGGCTTCCAAAGAGACAGCCATATCGAGGACAATATGATCTGTATAGCCCACCTGATGGAAACCACCCTAGCCGCAAAAGGCAAATCGATGTACCTGGGATTTATCGACTTTCGTAAAGCCTTCGACAGCGTGAGCCGGCCTAAACTGTGGGAAAAATTGGCAAGATGGGGCATCCCATGGTCGCTATTAAAAGCACTAATAGCCCTACACACAGACACCTGGGTTAAAGTAAGAGTTACATCGAGATGGTCTACTTCTAACAAAATCTACACTAGCAGAGGCCTAAAACAAGGGTGCACCCTAGCACCATTACTCTTTAATCTCTACCTTGCGGACCTCCCTGAATGGCTGTCCCGCTCCAAGCCTTTCCCCCAGGAATTGATCAAAGAAAAATCCAAATCCTCTAATACGCAGACGATACCATCCTCTTAGACCAAACTCAGGTGGGTCTTCAAAGACTACTTGACTCCCTCGCCCAGTACTGCAACATCAATATGCTAGAAATAAATGTTACTAAAACCAAAGCAATGGCAATATCCTTCGCGAAAATAAAAAAGACCATGTGGTTTATTGGAGGGAAGCCACTGGAAACAGTCACCGCATACAAGTATCTGGGCGTTTGGATTGATCACAAAGGGAGATCTTCTGTGCATACAACTGAGATGCAGGCAGTTGCTCGTAGCCTGGAGGGGGCTTCCATAAGAACGAAGAGCGCTTTGCACTCCCAGGACTTAGTCCTGTTAATAAAATTGATTACAGCAAAATTCCTTCCTACAATCTCTTTTGGCTCAATAATCTTTAAAGACAAAATGAATATCTGGTTAGACAGAGCGCAATCATCATGCTACCGCAGGGTTTTTCGACTGCCAAACTCGACCTCCCATGCCCAAATTCGGAAAGAATATTCTCTATCCTCCATGCGATGGATTATGAGCGCAAGATACATCACCTATTGCCTAAAAAATCCCTCAAAGCAAAGGACATATGGTCAACTCCCTTGCCCATCGAGGTGAAATCGAAGCTTTTAACCAAGCAAGCAAAAATGTTATCAAATGACCATGACGCACAACAGGTACTCCAGCTCTTCCACGGCTTTTGGGCCGCTAAATTATATGACCAAAAAACTTTACCGTCTTATCTTGCATCCTCTATGAAACCACATACAAAACTTCAATTAATGAGATTCCACTTCGGCTTAATTCCGCTGATGGCATATAAGTTTGGCCAATGATATAAGAAAGAAGCCTCCTCCCAATGCCGTTTTTGTAACCAGGAAGAAGAAAACCTCATCCACATCCTGTGAATTTGTCAACACCTACGAGCCCAAAGAATTTTCTAGCTGAGACCAATCTGGCTTCTTCTTAAAATCAGGACATGTCTAGAAGCATTTGATGCTTGCATGAGGGGAGACTCACCTCAGATGGCGACATGCTTTATAAAGTTTATTACAGAAATTAACTCCCTGATCTTACCATCTGAACAAGTCTGAGCTTTATCTTCTCTAAGTGACATTCCTCTCGTTCCCTTAACCAACAAACCCACTGTTTTTTTAATAGACTTGAATATTCTCTTTTTACAACGGTCAATTTTGAATGTGTATATTGCAATGATTTTAATTAATTTTGCTAATAAATTTTACTTACTTACTTACTTCAATAGTCAAGGACAGCAATTTGGCCATGGGAACCAGCACACTGCCTCCTACTGTGGGCAGCAGGGTTGGGCGCAAGGTCATAAGGGAACATGCTCATACGACAATTAAATAATGTTTCGATGCTTGGTTAGTATAGTAACACCGCAGTAAGGATGCAATGTGGTTAAGTCGAGGATTCCATTGGGGCAGGGGGGTTACACTAGGGTACGAGGGACCTAGGTCCACCAGGTTGTTAGATAACTTAAGGTCAGTCAATTCACATAAAGCAGTGGTGTGAGAGAAGCTTTTCAAAGCAGTTTCAGGGGGAAGAATGAAGGCCCATTTACAAATTTGTCGATCTGACATTTGATCATTTCACCTATTGGGGTGGTTCCAAAGAAATAAAGACAGTTCAGATGGATACAGCACTTGTCTTGGCCGGAGGGATTTCCAGTTAACGATTTCAATTCTGCAGAACTTACCTCAGTTTCATACTTAGCTGTAGATATAGCCAGGGGACTGGTTGAGAGAGTGGTGGGGTTGGGGTAGAGAGGGCAAAAGGTGATGTAAATCTGCCTATCAGTTATTGACGGTGCATCCTGATGAATTCCAGCTATTGGGCATTCAGTTTGATGGACAAATATTCGGGGACACAGCGTTACCCATGGGCGTTTTTATAACTGGTGCCTTGTGGAGTGTTTCAGTGCAATTCTGCAATTGGTTTTCACATGGCAAACTGGTAAAGATACATTGACCCGCTACCTTGACGACTTCTTCCTGATGAGCCAACCCGGTTTGATGGACTGTTAGGAATGGTTGACAAGATGCCAAGAACTCATGGGGGTACTGGGATTGCCCCTGGCACCAGAGAAGACGCAAGGTCCAAGCACGGTGTTGTCATTTCTGGGAATTGAATTGAATTTGGTGGCAATGGCAGGCATGCCTACCAACAGATACAAAGTGCACATGCAGATGTGGCTGGATCACATGTTGGCTAAACAAAAGGTGACAGTCAGGGAGGTACAGGTTCTGTTAGGACATTTGACTTTGCATGTAGAGTAGTACAGACAGGAAGGACATTGTGTAGGAGACGGAGCAGGCATCAGAGGGGCATTCGATACCACATCATATACGTTCTATGCAGGGACAAATGAGGATTTACACATGGGGCGCGGGTTCTTGGATTATGTCAATGGCATTCCTGGGACAGCATGCAAAGAATGGGAATGGAACATACAAATATACTCTGGTGCTGCAGGATCTAATGGTTTGGTTTATACTGGAAGGGTAGATGGTGCAGAGAAGAGTGGCCAGGGCGCTAAAAACATGGGGGTAGGAGTATCGCTTTTCTTGGATTTTTCCTCTAGGGGTAACATCACAGTATGGGGACAGGAATCGTCACACAGGAAGGTCATTTGCAGGGTGGACACTATTGCACTGGTACACGTGGTCAATAAACAGTCTGCCAAGGAGGAACAGGTCTAAAGCTGCAGCAAGATGGTATGTGGTCCATAGACAACAGGGGATGCTGCAGTTGGAGGTAGGGTCTCTGGCTGTATCTGCCAGGAATGTATATTGTCATGCTAAAGAAGAGGTCAGAGGCATGAGCAAGAGAGGACAATGTTGTCCATTTTATCTTGACATTTATTGACAAAGGTTTGTCCTAATTACGATTGTCTGGAAACTTGCAGGTATTGCTTGTATGGGTAACTTCATTGGGGGTTACACTCCTTCTGTAGGTAAGTTGGGCAGGCGCACACTTGAAGGGTGGGCACAGGAGATGGGGATCAGATCTAGGGTCAGGAACCTGTGTCAAAGACACTTTTAGGGAAAATGTTTGGGGTTTTGCCGGAGTGAAGCAAAGGTGGTGAGGAGTCAGCGTTGTTTTTCACCTTGATTCCTTGGAGGTTTGTTGGCGCATTTAGACTGGCCGATCTCTTTGGGAGAAGGGTAGTGCCAGGGTTGGACTGGAAGGACGTTGGGAGTGGGGGAGAGAGATCCAGGTTCTGTCGCTGAGACACACTAAGCCAGATCAAAGAGGTACAGTTAAAGTGGTGCTGATGAAGCTTTTCTGTGAAGCAGCCTTGTACCTATTTCTTTGGGAATTAAACTGAGAAATATGTCTGGCCTTTGTTTTTTGGGTAGTTTTCTGCAGAGCCTCGGGAAAGGTGGTGACCGCTGCCCAGCTACTGTGGATTATGAGGAGGGCATTGTCACAGTTGGGAGAAACTCCCCCCTTCCCCCAAGCATTTTTGGCAAACACTCTTTCAGGAGCAAAGGAGCTACAGATGCAGCGCGAAAAGGTTGGGGCAGGGACAGGATAATTCAACTGGGGCGATTGACTACTGATTGCTTTTGCAGACATTCACAGTTAGTGGACCAGGGGCTTTTGGTAAATTGAAGAATTCCATGTTACTTACATGTGTGTTTTTTCAGGTGCAGTAGCGGTGGCTGGATGCAGCAGATCCGTCCATCTGGATAATAGGACATTCATCTTGTTCAATGGGCTGCACAGCATGAAGTGCAGAAAGGGAAAGGTCTGAAGCTTGGACTGAGTGAGTCACTGGAAGTGTGGGATGTGTTGGCACAAGCTTTTGCCTTGTTTGGGAACTTTCTAGATCCGTCACATTTTCTCAGCTGTTTCGATCTTGCTCTTAGGGGAATATGATTTGGGGGTTGTCAAGGTTTAGTGTTGCTGTAGCAGATAAAGAGGCATTTACTGGAAATAAGGCAGCAGTGGTCTGGATGTCTCGTAATGTGGATGGAATTTTTTTCCATGAACTAGGTGGAGGGGGCAGCGTGGCCCACCGCAATTGGTAAAGAAAGGAGGAAAATATAACAGGGACATGAAAAGCTTTTTTAGGGAGGAAGGTTGGTAGGGTAGACCCCCTGATTTGAGGTTTGCGGCTTTAGAATTCTTCAGAGGAGACGGAGGGCCTTTGTTTCGCTTTAGGATGGAGCGTAATTGATTCAGACAAAAGAGACACTGGATAAGACTCTGAACATAGACAGATAACCTGGGGGCATATTAGCAAGAACCGCGTTAAAATTATCGCCGTTTTAGCGGCAGGAAACTGCCGCTTAAACGGCAATAATGGTCTTGCTAATATGCGTTATAGAATTCCAATAGAAGCCCAGGTTAGATGTCCTGCACATCTAACCTGGGCTTCTATTGGAATTCTATAATGCATATTAGCAAGCCCACTATCGCAATTTTAGCTGCAGTTTCCTGCTGCTAAAACGGCGATAATTGTACCGAGGTTCTTGCTAATATGCCCCCTAGTTCTTCCCAGTGGGGGGGTAAGAAAAGTCAGCAAGGAGGAAGGACTTTTCTGAGTGGCGTTTGGCCGCTAGTTTTTACATGGTTACAGGTTAAGTTTACAGTTGTGAAAAAGTTACAGGGAGGAAGCAATAAATGAAAAGTTAAGATAGGAGGTACTTAGGTAGATGTTTATGGAAATAGGTCAGAAGTTACAGGGGTTAAAATCCAACAATTAATGAATGAGTAGGGGTTTTAAACATTTGCAAGGAAAGGATATAAGAGTAGGAACCTTAGGGGTGGGGGAAAGAGGCAAGTAAGTAAACCAATGTATAGTGAGGTGTAGTTTTGTAAAGCAAAGGCCAAGGTAACATTGTGAGGTGCACCTGTCTTCAATACAGCGGCCTTGTTCACATATAAAGAGCGAGTTTGTGGTGTGTGCTGCGCCTTTGGTCGAAAAAATATGAGGTTAGACATTCATTTGTGCAGAAGGGGATAGCATGCGACTGCCAGACAGAGCCACTCCCCCAACCAACATGGCCGTCGCCTCGGAGATCCAGTGGTCTCTGCTGCGCCTCCTGTGGCCCAATGGGGCTTTGGGGGGGAGCAGCTGACCGCTCTGGAGGCTTGCACCCCCAGGGGTTTTGAGCCAATGGTGCGACCTGGGCCCAATTAGGTTCTTTTTGGGCTATGCCTTTTGGGCTGGCGGGCGGGGTATTTAAACAGCCATCTTGTGCTCAGTGTCACCATATTTAATAAGGTGACACAGCAGCCGGTCAGGGAGGGTAAACATTTTTCCCACCCTTAATTTTATTTTGGGAGTTTTTCATTAAGTTTCTACATGTATAGCGGTTTTTGTTGAGCACAGTAGCATGGGGGAATAATTGTATTTGGTTGTCGCTTAAAGCAGTTGCATGGCAGTTAGCAGCTAGTTTTTACATGGTTACGGGTTAAGTTTATGGTTGTGAACAACGTACACCGGGAGGAAGCAGTAAATTAGAAGTTAAGATAGGAGATACTTAGACAGGTAGATGTTTATAGAAGTTGGTAAAAGGTTACAGGGGTTAAATTCAACTGTTAATGAATGAGTAGTGATTTTAAACAATTGAAACAAAAGGATATAAGGGTGGGAACCTTAGGGGTGGGGGGAGGAGGCAAATAGGTGAACCAATGTACAGTGAGGTATAGTTTTATAAGGCAATGGCTACAGTAACATTGTGGGGTGCACTTGTCTTCAATACAGCTGACTTTTTCACACAAAAAGAGCGAGTGTGTGGCCTGTGCCGAGTCACCTCTGGCCCAATAAATCTGAGGTTAGACTTGCATTTGAGCGAAGGGGATATCGTACGACTGCCAGACAGAGCCATTCCCTCAACCAACATGACCATCACCTCGGAGATTCAGCAGCGCAGTGCCCTGAACAAGAACTGAGCCACAGCTACAAAAGATCTTAGGGTTTATTTACTAGCCCCGTGCGACTGCCAGACGGAGCCACTCCCCCAACCAACATGACCATCGCCTCGGAGATTCAGCAGCGCAGTGCCCTGAACAAGAACTGAGTCACCGCTACAAAAGATCTTAGGGCTTTTTTACTAGCCCCTTGCGCAGCCAGTACGTCACTTTTTCCCCATGTTAAAAGTGATGCCCCAGAAGTGCAAAGGGACTGTAAATATGCCCCAACATGATCATCATCAGATACAGCCTAGGACACCAATTCTGCATGCTGAAATCCAGGGGGCACCGTGGATGACACCCTCTGTGGAGTTCCGTAAATTGGCATAACTTTGGATTGGCCTTTATATGAGAACCATTTGTACTAATCCACCATCATCATTCGGAGATCCAGCACTAAGTCTATCAGGATTTATATGGTCTCTGGGTTAGTGGGCTGTTCCTCCTCATAATAAGAGTCATACTCCTAGTGATACTGCCAGTGTGGTGGGCACGAGTCTTCATCAAAAAGTTAAGACCTTGAATGATCTAGCCCTTATGTTCTCCTTCATGTGGCCCTGAGATAGGGCACTTCTGTTCTTCATCATATTCCTGGCATTTGTCTGTCAGTTGAAAAGAGCTGTATGAGGGACCGAGTGGTCCTTTGTCCCTGGAGCCTTCCATGTCTGAAAGTCTTGCAAGTGGCAGATCAGATATTTTAACTGGGGAAGTATGTTGAGGCATACTCTCTGGTTGTACCACATTCTCTGAAATTAAATGTATTGAAGCTGAGGGGGATTCCTCAGTTGTCAACAGAATTTGTGGTGGAACTGTAAGGTGCCTCATCCGCGATGATGTCGGCAAAGCAGCTCTGTGAGCTTTCAGAAATTGATTACATTTGTCAACCATGGCAAATGTTCAAATTCTAACTCTTGATGAGCCAGACTGGTAACCAAAGGGAGTGATAGTTGTGTTGAGGTATATGTCCCTTGTTCCCAGAAAGCCGCCGTAAATATGGCTTGAATTGCACTGGTGTTTGCACGGACATGCTCAATAATTCTGCATACCAGTACTTATGGGCCCATGCTGGGGATACTAGAATCGCTTTGCACTGCTCGATCTTGATTTTCCATAGAACCTGGTGCATTATTGGTATTGGAGGGAAATGCATAGATGAATTTTCCAGTCCAGTCTATTGTGAAGGCATCCCCTGTGAGTCTGGGCAAAACCATATGCTTGCAAAGTTTGAGCATTTGCTTTGTTTTGATCTGTGTCAAATATGTTTCACTGAGGAGTGCGCATCTTCAAAACAGTCAAAAACAGTTGTTTGTCATATTTCCCAGTCATAAATGTCCCAATACAACCTGCTTAGTCCAAAGGCTACATCAAAGTGAAACCCTGCAATGTGGTCAGTAGAAGATCCACATTATGTCGTTTATCCACCTCTCTATCCTTTGACTTCTTGTGACAAAGGAAGCAATCTTGTTCCTTCTTGCTTGAAGATAGAATAGGTGGTGGTAGTACTGTCTGTTTAACATGGGTGTCTTGTGCTGTGGGTGGGCGGGGGGATTTCAGAGCCAATAGGAAGGCCATAATTTCCAAACGAGTGATGTGTGTTATGTTATAAGGGTTTGTTGAGCGCACATATCACCCGGAGGGGTCTCAAAGCGATATAGTGAATACAAATGAAGGTGAAGATTGACTGCAAACAGGAGTAGGTAAAGCAATATAAAGAGACAGGTTTTAAGCTTCGTTCGGAACGGTTTGTGATCGGTGATCATAAGAAGCTGCGTTGGAAGCTCATTCCAGAAGAGGGGAGCTAAATGAGAAAAGGATCTGCTACCATTTCTGGCAGTGCAGACCCTGAGAGGGGTGAGTAGATGTTTAGTTCCTGATCTAAGATTCCCGTTAGGTGAATACCAGTTAAGTTTCTTGGCCAGGTAACTTGGCCCATTTCCATGCATGGTGTTATGTACGGGGCAGATAATCTTGAAACAAACTTGTTTCCTAATAGGGAGCCAGTGTAGAGCTTTTAAACTGGGTGCAGACGGAGACTACGATGGTAGATTTACCACCAATCTGGCGTTGGTGTTCTGCAACACTTGGAGTCTGGTAAATAGCTCTTCATTGATGGAGGCCATCAGAGCATTTCCATAGTCCACACAACTGATTATTAGACCCTGAACGAGTGGTTTCCTTGATTCCACTGGAGTCCATTGGAAGATTTTACCTAGGCTTCGCATTATGCCATACCAGGTGCTCAAGATATGATTTACATGGTCTTTCATGGACAACTTGTAGTCGATTTTTACTCCAAGGTTACGTACCATGGGGTTAGGAGATGGACAAGGGCCAAGAATCTGAGGCCACCAGTCATCGAAACAGAGTTCATGTGCTTTTCCGAAAATAATTACCTCTGTCTTACTTGCATCAAGCTGAAGATGGATGATTTGCATCCAGATGTTTTTGTGAGTCATACAGTTTCTTAAACCCGATTCTGGTGTCTATTGAGTTGGGACCGAGAGTGATTAACAGCTGATGGTGAGCAGCATAAGACACTACATCGAAATCATAAGACCTGATTACCTTGGACAAAGGTGCCACATAGAGGTTGAAAAGCATAGGACTAAGTATTGATCCCTGGGTGACTCTCTTTCTACCCTCCAACTACGAGAGACTAGAGTGCCTAGATGTACAGTGGTTGTTCAGTCTTTTAGGTAGTTACTCAGCCAGTTTAGGGCCATTCCTCCGACTCCCATTTCCCGCAATTGTGCTTCTAATGTTCTGTGGGAGATGGTGTTGAAGGCTACCGACAGATCTAATAAGACCAGCATTGCTGATTGCCCGATGTCATGGGCGAGTCTTATGCTGTCAACTACCTCTACCAAAGATGTTTCCATGCTATAGCCATTCCTAAAACCTGAATGAGAAGGGTCTAAAATTTGGTGGCTTTCTAAGTAGTTTGTTAGTTGTTTGTTGACCAGGGACTCAAGAACTTTTCCTAAATAAGGAAGTAGAGAAATTGGTCAATAGTTACTGGGCTCCTTGGGATCTGCCAACGTTTTTTTAAGGATAGGTTTGACCCTGGCTGCTTTCCATTTAATTGGGATTGTCGCTCTACTTAGGGACATGTTAAAAAAGTTGATAAGACTTTTAAGGAGCACTGGGGAGAGAGTTGACAGAATGTGAGGTGGAACAGGGTCAACCAGGGAGCCAGATTTGGTCTTGAGGAGGGCTGCTCTAACTTGTTCCTGAGTAAGTGCAGTAAACTCCTCTAGAAACATTGTGGCAGATATCTGTGTGCAGTCAGGTTCGTTACTTTGCTCTTCGGTGTTGTGATTAAAGAAGGTGTTGAAAATGATGTCGATCTTTTCCTCAAAGTTTGTAGAAAGCGTGTCTACCCAGTCTTGGGAGGATACATTTGGCAGGAGGAGGGATTGGTAAATTTTTTTAGTATTTTGTAAAGTTCCTTGTGTGAATTTGCAGCATTGTCAATTCTGTTATTGAGGTTATCTTGCTAACTTGATGTTGTGTAAATAATGTCTATAGATATATTTATAAGCTAGTCTGTCCTCAATACTTTTAGTTGTTCTCCATTTACGTTCTGCTTTCCTGCTGGCTAGTTTGTCAGTTTTTAGATAATCAGTGAACCATGGTGACGCCTGTTTGACTTTTGATTCTCTTTTGGACCATAGACCTTAGGCCTACATATCCAGAAAGTGCACTCACAATCCTCACATGGAAATATCTGTAGTAAGAAACACTTGAGGCTTTACAGGGTTAGTGGTTAGCCTTCGAAGAGGTTTCCATCTTTATCCACGACTTTAACCTCTTAGGTGCGACCACCAGACAATGTCCAATGCTGCACTACCTCCCCAGTGCAGGTGTCGGCTTTTGGCCGACCCTGGGGAGGTATTTAAAGGCCCCTTTGGTGCTCTGCACCAGAGGGAGTCCTTTTTTATTTTGAGATCTGGCTGCACTGGAAGAATACTTTTTGCTTGTAATGACGGTCAGCGAGCAGGGCATGCTAACATCATTACAGTGAAAGTGAAAGAAAAATGAGCCAATGGGCTCGTTTTCCTGTCACTGAAACAGTGCTTGGGGGATAACTCAGCCCCTGAGCACTGATTATCTTGGGAACAGTTTCACTGGAAAAGGAAGAATCTCCACTTTCCAATCACATCTCTGCCCGGTGGATCCCTGCTTAGGGATCGCCACAGAAGAGCAATTCTCATGCAGGGATCCACGCACAAGACACCAGGGATTTTTGGGGAGGACCCCCTGCGCAAGGGGTTGAGTTCCCCCCACCCACTAATGATAGCAGTCTTTCTGCCCCCCGAGGGACAGATGGGGGGCAGAAAGTCCACTAGACACCAAGGTCAAATGTATACATGAACAGAGGGATAGGGGCTGCCCACTATGTGCATGGCCATGCACCCACCAGCCCCCTAAGTCACGTGACACTCTTGCTCCGAGGGTGGATAGGGGTGATTACTAGACACCATGGAATGTTATTTTGTTTTAGAAAAAAACATAGGGTTGGGGGCTGCCCACCATGGACATGGACATACCCTGCCCCACTCCAACAAGAAGCCAGACAGTTATTCTGCCCTTCCAGGGAGCATATAGGGGTAATTATTTCTGACCTGCCCCCCTGAGGAGGTAGAAAGCCCACTAGACACCAGGGTCTAATTATAAAAATAAATCGAGGGGTGGGGGCTGCCCGCTATGGGCATGGCTATGGCCCCACCCCCAAAAATAAATCTGACAACAGTCTTTCTGCCCTCCCAGGAGAGCAGATGGGCATAATTATCCCTGATCTGCCCCACCCCTAGTGGGGCAGAAAGCCCACTAGACACCCGGGGCTTTTCCTTTTTAAAAAGATATATAGGGGTGGGGGGTACCCACCATGGACGTTGCCATGCCCCCACCACGACCTAAAAGCCAGACAGTCTTTCTGCCTCCCCTGGGGGCAGATGGGATAATTACCCCCGATCCGCCCACTAGACACCAGGAACTAATATAAAAATATATATGATGGGGTGGGGGCTGCCCACTATGGGCATGGCCATGCCCGAACACCCCACAAATTCTGGTAACAATCCTTCTGCCCCATCTGCAGATGGGGTGATTATCCCTAGTCTGCGCCCCCATGGGTTAGAAAGTCCATTAAACACCAGAGAATAAAAAATATATATATAAACAGAGGTGGGGGTTGCCCATCATGAGCATGGCCATTCTCCCACCTCAACAAGAAGCCAGACAGTCTTTCTGCCTTCTTTTGGGGCGGATGGGGTAAATACCCATAATCTGCTCCCCTCCGGGTGGGGAGGGGGGGTCAGATAGCCCACTAGACACAAGGGACTAATATAAAAATATTTATATATATATATATATATATATATATAGATATGGGTGGGGGCTGCTCACTATTTCCCCGCCCCCCATAAAATCTGGTGACAATCTTTCCGGTCCCTCAGAGGGCAGATGTGGTTGGTTGTCCCCAGTTTGCACTCCTGCCACGTGGGGTAGAAAGTCCACCAAACACCAGGGAAATTTAAAAAAAATATATAAAGGGGCGGGAGCTGCCTATCATGGACATGGCCATACCCACTTCCCAACAAGAAGCCTGACAGTCTTTCATCTCCTCCTGGGGGGCTGATGGGGGTATTTATCCCTGATATGATCCACCTGGGGTGGCAGAAAGCCCACTTGACATCAGGATCTAATTATAAAAATTAATGTAGCGGTGAGGGCTGCCCACTATGGCATGGCATTACCTTCAACCCTCAAAATATATGGTCTTTCCTCAACCTCCCCCCCACCCAACGGCAGATAGGGGTGAATACCCCAATTGTGGATCAAACCATGGTCACTCCCATTGATCTCAGTTTGATTTGTTCCTATTGCGGGCACTAGTCCCAGCCACACAAGTGGTGCAATGTTTATATCAGCACAAGTGGGGTAACACTGGGTGGTAGGATTTTTGTGGATTACTGCAGATTCCTTAAGGTTCCATCACAGATATGTAAGGAAAATGTGTCATTTCAAGCTTAGTTTGAGGTTTGCACGGCATTGTGGGTAAGGATTTGCAGGGTATTGTGGGTACGAATCCCTCTTGTTATCCATGCTAGGCACACCATCCTGGAATCCCCTGGTTGTCTAGTTTTCAAAAATGTCTATGCTTCTTAGGTTTAAATGGGTGGCATCACACTATGGCCCCAAATACTGCAGCTAACCTGATTGCTTATAACTCAACATAGCTGTTGCAGTAGAAATAAGCAGGATCAGCCATGGGTGAGTGCTGAAGAACAAACTTTATTCTTTAAAGTAAGTAGCAGTGATGAGAGCCCACGACCGCTCATCTGTCGTCCTCGGTGCTACTGCTCCAACAGACAGGAGTTCGAGCAGAACACCCAGGACAGAGGAAGTAGAATGCAGGCCACATTTAAATAATAACATTGAGTGTTCCGAGCGAGAGCACAGGAAATAACAAGTTGTCCATGACTTAGTAGGAGGGCAACTTGTTAAACACAACATAATCCCCATTTTAATAAACAAAAATAAAACATTTAGAAAAGTGGAAACAATTACTAGAAAACCATACACAATGAAAACTGAATCACATCAAATAATAATCTTTAAAATTCAGAGGAAATGAAGCATTGCGAAACACCCTGCAGTTTTAAGCCTTGTGCTCAAATCTTCCGCACTAGAACTAGAAGGAAAAACATCTTTGCTAGAAGACAAAAAATATGAATTATCAGACTCATGAGAACCTTCATTGGAAGAACAACCAACACCTTCAGCTGAGGAAGTACCACGAGCGGAATGAGATGCACCTTCAGCCTGAGAAGGAAGCCACCAGTATCAATTTATAATCTTTATTCGGTTCTTAAAAAGACACCATAAAAGCACAAATACAAAGTACACACATAAAAAGCTTTTAGTGTAACACATAAATAAATCACTAAATACGGGAGTCCTTGATCAAAATGTTCGTGCAATTTAACTCATCATGGGGACAGGCAAATGTCAATGGTCAATTTTCTCTAGTATTTCTTAGTCTTATCGCTACACGAATAAAATTTATGGTGCAAAAGAGGGTGTATGCGTCCTCTGCTTCCTGTAGGAATCTCAGGGCCGTTCTTGCATGTTTAGGTTTTATGTCTTTCAGAATCCCCACCAGGAACTTACGTCTAGGCATAGTATAAAATGGACACAATAGGATAAAATGAAGGGTATCCTGCGGAGACCTGTGGTCGCAGCCGCAGGTACCCTTCTCCGCCAGTGTGTGAGTAAACCCTGCCGGGACCGCAAGAATATGATGTAGCATGTTTAGTCTGAACCGTGTCATGACAAAGCGGTCCTGGGCGTTAAACATGACTCTTAAATAAGGTTCCATTCCATGCTTTGCTGTGAGTTCGTTATAGGTGGAATTTGTGGGTTTACAATTTTCTTTTTCTGCTCTTAATAGCTTGAGCTGTGCCAAGAAGAGGTTCTTTACCAATGATTTACTCTCAGATGTTATAGAGTCTGGGGATGTGAAAAAGTTTGTGCAATCGATTTCGGCTAGGGATTTCTTTACATATTTCAGCCAAGGGATGATATCACCTTTATCTTTTTTGAGGCAGTCCTCGATGATTTGTCTTGTTAGGCCGGCCTCTGGGTTAGTCCATATTTTGACCCATGCCAGGAGGGGTTTAATTTTGATTTTATCTTCTATGAAGAGTTCTCCTAGTTCTTCATGGATTACGTGGGCCGATACGCTCTGAGGGACCTTCAAAATTCTCCTCATAAATTTGTTTTCTTCAGTCTGTATCTGCTGGGCTTTACTATCCAAGAAGCCCCACACTTCTGCGCCATAAGAGACTTTCGCGCAACAAATTGCCCTATAAAGGTTCAGGATTTGTTCCGGGGACCATTTTCCCAGTCTTTGCCCATATCCCATGATAGCTCCTACTGAGGCTGCAAGTTTCGTAGAATGTTTTTCGACCAAGGGTTTAAAAGTGAGGTGATGATCAAATAGTACCCCCAAATACGAAAAGGTCTGAACTTTGTCGATTTTGTGTGACCCAATGTGAAAGGAAAAAGATCCTTTTGTAGGTTTTCCGACGGACATGATATAGGATTTTTCCAGATTAGTTGCCAGGTCTAGTTTGTCCATAAATCTGACAAACCCATCAATCAGTTTTTGCAGGCCAACGGGGGTTCTAGCAAGCAAAACCGCGTCATCGGCGTATAATAACACAGGTACCGCACGATGACCGATTTGGGGTGAGTCCACCTTGAGTTTAAGCAGGTCTTTTTCCAGCGAATTAATGTAAATGGAGAACAAAAAGGGCGCAAGGATACATCCTTGCCTTACTCCACTAGTGCAAGTGAAGGGGTCGGTCTTCTTACCCTCTTGGCTGTACCTTACACTTGCAGTGGTGTTCTGGTGGAGGTTTTGCAAGGTGTCCACTAGCGGTTGGTCCACTCCTAGTTCTACTAACATGCTCCAGAGCTTTCTCCTATTTACACGGTCGAAAGCCGCTGAAAGGTCCATAAACCCCATGTGGATGGACCCCTTTCCCACGATGGTATATTTGGCTATCAGGAGGTAAAGATTTAAACATTGGTCAGTAGTAGATCTGCCTTTCCTGAAGCCATATTGCATTTCTGAGAGGATTTGATGTTCCTCGGCCCAATCTTGCAAACGCTGTAGGATGACTCGCCCTAGAACTTTTGCGGTCACGTCTATAAGCGATATGGGTCGGTAGCATTGGGGGTCGTCGCGGTTCCCTTTCTTGTAAATTGGGACTATGGTCGCCGTTGACCAGGACTGGGGTAGACCTGCCACCACCGCCTCGTTTAAAACCCTGGTGAGTAACGGTGCCCACCAATCAGGTTGACTCAGGTACAGGTCTGGTGGAATTCCGTCCGGGCCCGGGGCCTTATTTTTACTTAGTCCAGTTATTCCCCTTTTGACTTCTTTCAAAGAGAAGTCTAGCTTTGCCGGCTGATGTTTCCTCGATGTATCCTCCAGGGCTAGGTGATTTGAGTGGTTATATAGTCTCTGGAAGTGGGTCTGCCATTGCTCCGGTAAGATGATGTTTGTGATTTTTGGAGCCCCTTGGTCCTGGAAGCAAGGGGAATTGATCACTTTCCAGAAGCTAACGATGTCTTTTCTTTCAGCGGCGTTCCTTAAGTCCTCCCAGGCCTGGTTCTGTAGGTTTTGCTTGCGGATTTTCAAGGTCTTTTTATACTCCGCTCGGCTCTTTGTCACCCTGATCTTATCCCTTGGTTTACAGTGGAGGCTATCCTTCAGTTCTTTAAACGCCTTGGTGCAGTTCGCATCAAACCAGCGGGGATTTGAATTCATTTTGTTAGATCCCGTGGTTGTTAGTGAATTATTTACGTGTTGTGCGATTTCTTCGAAAGCCTTGACCACCCGGTCCCCGCATACACTTGGGTCTAAGCATTTGTCAATTGCATCTGAAGCATCTATTAATAATTTTTTATAAAAACTGACCCCATCAATTTTTACCCATTTAATTCTTCTTCCCTGATCCACAGCTTTTTCCACGGTGTCAGGTTTCTTTGGGCATGTGTTAAAATCAAAACCTTCAATTGCAATAAAGACCGGGTTATGATCACTAAAACTGCTGGCCTCTATTTTAGTGCTGGTAATGTTTCTTTTTAGGATGGGCGAGACTAGAATAAAATCAATGTAGGAGTGGCACCCTCTTCCTTTGTACGTTGGTGTCAGTTCTCCTAGTTCGCCCAATGCCACAAGGTCTAGCGTTTGGTTTAAGTTGTTCCTTTTCGTTAATCTCTCCAAATCCCATCCCTCTTTTGTATGTGCAAAGTGTGGGCCTTTCATTAAAGTGCATCTTGACCAGTCTTTATTAAAAGGTTTTAGTTTGTCGCATAAATGACAGTTAAAATCTCCCGTTAGTATTACGCTCAATTCATTTGGTGTCTTGTGTAAAAGGTTTAAGTTTCTTAAGCATTCCTCTAATTCGAAAATGACTTTTCCCCTCTCCATCAATGCTGGGGAATTGTACCAATTAACTAGGAAAAAGGTTATTCTTGCTGAGTTGAACCTTAGAACTTGTAGGTTATGTGAGGCCCATTTGATGTTACTCCAAGTGCCCTTAATGTCTAGGTTGACATATATGGCCAGGCCCCCACTTGCTCTCCCAGAGGTTACTTTTTTGGCTGGGACACAAAAGCTTTTGTATCCTTCCAGGCTGTAGTCATTTAATTCTAGGGCCCAAGTTTCCTGCAGGCAAATGATTTGGAATTTTTTGATGTAACTCAGCCATTCCTGTGATTCAAACTTGGCCGCTAGTCCTGCAATGTTCCAGGATGCTATTAGTAGATTTGGTGGCGTCATTTCTTTAATGGTTCTTTTTGGTTCATCTGGTAGGGGCGTAACCTGTTTGCTTATTTCTGTTAAGGTGGCATTGTTGAGATGAGTGTCGCTAAGAATATTTGGCGGGTTTGTCCCTTTTTCTCTTCCAAGGCTGGTATTCGGGATTTTGGTGTATCCTCCTCTGTTGGGCACGTCCACTATTTCATTGTCCATCCCTTTTTCCCTTCCTGTTAGTGGTGGATTTTCCACCTTCAACCTCTCAGTCTTGGGAGACTGATTGTCCCATCCCTGTCAATCGACCTCTTCCAGCGCACTGAATCTGTTCCAGTGTGCGTATTGCATTAGGGAGGAGTCGTAGTTTGGCATGGCAAAGTTTGGTCTTTGCCATTGTGGTGGACCATAGTGGATACCAGGATATGGTAAGTTATTAGGGAGGGTTCTGTTGTTCTGCCTGATTTTTTGGGGTGCAAAGGGATAGAAATAAGACAAATGTACCGGGTGGATCTGTGTTCGGGTATAGCTAGGGGGGGCATTACAGATAAAATAGACTGCGTCCATATCTCTAAAATTTATCGTAATTATATCCCCTGCTATGGTCTTGGTGCCTTTACCGATCCACTCCCCTCTTCTTACAGACAGGATTCCCCCAAAAACATTGGGGGGCAAGGGTCTGTGTGTTTGTAGCCACTGTGCGCATTTGTTTTTCAGTTCTATTTGTGTTTCCCGTTGGCCTTCCCTTAGAGGTGGAACTCCTGTTAACACCACTACATAGGGCAGTGCTTCGGGCGGGAGGTTAATTGACCTAAAGCGAGTAGATGTTTTGTTTTCTTTAGTTGGTACAGTCGGCGGAGGCTTTGGGTTCACGTTGGGAGTTTGGGCGTTGTTTGCTTCCAACGTTTGGGGAGGTCCTGGGTTTGATTTGTTATTTTCAGTCGTTGTTTTTCTGCTGCTTTTCCCTCTGTCTGATGTAGAGGAAACCTTTTGCTTATCTTTGCTACTTTTTTGACTGGCTCTATTTGGGGTTTTTGTAGGCGCATCAGGGATCGTAGGGACCTTGTCCTTAGTTTGGCTATGGGGTGTAACATCGGTCTGTTTTCTTAAACCGCCTTCTTGCCCTGGTTGGGATTTTGTGCCATTCCCTCTGTTGTTTACAATTGAGGTTAGTCTGTCTATTTTAGCTATGAGGGGTTTTAGCAGCACAGTAATTGAATGTTCGAGGTCCGTTTTAAGGTCAGCTACCATATTGGTGATCCAACACGGTATTCCCGAAGCAGGTGGGTTTATTGGTGTAACCAAGTTGTGATTTCTAGTTTTAGAGGATACTTTTGATGATCCTTTTTCCCCCCCACGTTCAGGGCCCTCCTTATGCAGATTTTTCTCAATGCTGCAGGGAGCATTAGTATGGTTGTGTGTTTGTACAGCAGATCTCTCGCTACGAGTATCTGCAGAGACCTGCGCGCAAGGTAGGTCAGCAAAAGAAGAGGGAGAGAGGGGCAAGCTGGTGTTGAATTCCTCTACCGAGTCTCGAGAGGCCTCGGTCAGGTTAATGAGGGATTCCTGAGTTTCCTGAATAATTGTCACAGGTGGTAGTGACATTCTTCTTTCTGTATCTGCGATAGCATTTGACACTGCCCCTATTGTTTGTTTGAGCATTTTATCAATCGCGGTCAGTGTTGGTAGTGGCGGTGGAGGATCCATTTTATTTTTTGCGCTTGACCTTAAGGTGGGCATCTTGGGCTTCTTGGTGGTCTTCCTCATAATCTGTAGTGCTGAATACAGATGGTAGATTTTACTAGAGCAGATGTAACCGACTAGGAGCCTGGATCAAGAGTTGTAAAGTGCGATTTTTCAGGGGGGTGGCCCAGCCTGGCCTCTTCTGGCCTCTGAGGGCCACAGAGGGCCCGCCCTTTGCCCGGGCTTCGCTCGGCGTCCCGCTCGCGTCCCGCTATGCGGTAAGCTGCTAAATATGAGGAGGTTTTGCAAGCAGGGGGCGTGTCTTCCTGGGGGCGCGCCCGTGCACACCTGTGCTGCGCAGAGACTCCTAGTCTTTTGAGTCCCTGCGGCGCGCTCCCTCGATGTTGTCTCGGTGCTCCTCCTCCTGGGACAGACCCAACAGCGCGAGTGCTCTCCCAGCCTCGACCCCACGCCACTCACCGCGCAGCAGCGCTCGCGAAGCGGGTGCTGCAAGTTGTAGCGTTGCGGGAGGGCGGTCGATCCCTCCTGGGACACAGGGAGGCCGGGTGTCAGCAAAGGCGAGGGTAAAAAGTCTGGAAAGCCTAACGGCGACAACAGCAACAGTCTAGTAAGTACAGCGGAAGCCACCAGTAACTTCCCAAACTATGCTGAATAAAACCAATACCTTCGTTTTTGGCAGCTGTAATCTTTGAAGCTTGTTCCTGGGTAACTTTCACCAGCCTCCTTCTGCTCCACCACCCTCTACCTTTAAAAAGAAGAGCATCTTTGGATAAATTAACCACTTTGACAGGTAGTATAAACTTCGATTCTACTCTTCTAACTTTATTTTTATTTTTTAATGAGAACCCAGTCACCAACCGAATATTCAATCACCTTGGTTTTATTCTTATCAAGTCTTTCAAGGGTTGTACCACTGAAGCATACCCATGTATGAAACGTGAGTAGTATTCACATAAACCTAAAGATGAGCGAAGTGTATCTTTGTTATGTGGTGCAGTTGAATCTTGAATGGCACAAACAAGGAACAATTTAGGTTTTATGCCCTGATCTGAGATGCAGTGCCCAAGGTAATCTAACTGACAGAACTTGCTTGCCACGCTGCTGTGTTTGAAACGCTGCTCATTTTTTAATTGCCGCTCGGCACTCGCAAATTTTTAATAACCTTGCATAACTGTGTTTTGCTGCTTTATTGATGCTCAGACCCATATTTGTCCGCATTTCTTGCACTATAATAGTTGAGACCACTCACCATTTTGGTGAGCTTCGCGCTCTGTCTGCTCTCGTCCGCCATCTTGGGTGTGGAACCAGGGGATTAGAGACGCTCCCAAGACGCCATCTTTGGTAGCGTGCTAGTGTTTTAGGGACACTTGGTAAATGCTATTAAGGACGCAGGAGACTAACGTGAAACACAGAACTTGCTTGCCACGCTGCTGTGTTTGAAACGCTGCTCATTTTTTAATTGCCGCTCGGCACTCGCTAATTTTTATTAACCTTGCATAACTGTGTTTTGCTGCTTTATTGATGCTCAGACCCATATTTGTCCGCATTTCTTGCACTATAATAGTTGAGACCACTCATCATTTTGGTGAGCTTTGCGCTCTGTCTGCTCCCGTCCCCCATCTTGGGTGTGGAACCAGGGGATTAGAGATGCTCCCAAGACGCCATCTTGGGTAGCGTGCTAGTGTTTTAGGAACTCTTGCCAATTCCTATTTAAGGACTCTGAATGCAGGCGCGCAGCGCATGCGCGCAGCGGGTGCGCCACTGGTGCACCGGAGGTGCGCCAGAGGTAAGCCCATCCGCGCCAGGCCGGGCCCAGGGGCCACCAACCCTACTCAGGAAGAACCCACCTCTGGTCACCACGGTACTGTTATCAGCTATACTGCAGGGGAATTAAAATCTCTTAGGCATTTGTCATCCACACATTGTCTAACTTGTACTCTTCCTGTTCATGGCTTTAACTGCAATAATTGTGGGTTCTCACTGGGCAGGATGAGCAGGTGTAAACTGATGAAACGCCCACATAAGTACGGTAAATCGAAGGCTATTAAATCATCTTTCACTTGTCTCAAACTCCAGTTTTGGAGTATAAACTGTAGGTCACTCCCTAAACACAAAAATCATATGTACGATTTTTTAGTCGATGAAAGACCGGATGCCATGTTTCTGACTGAAACTTGGCTCCACGCAAGCTCTGGACCTGACATTGCCTTGGCAATCCCTACTGATTATGTCATCATCAAGGGGGATAGAGATATTGGCAAGGGAGGTGGCATTGCTATAATTGTTTTATCTATTTATAGTTGTAAGTTCGAAGCCTTTTCTCTTCAAGGATGCGAGGCTGCTCAATTGAAACTAGCAATTAGTGCTCAGATGACTTTGTCTGGTTTATTGATATATCGTCCCTCTGGGAATTTTAACGCATGGACGACGTCCTTTTCTGAAACTATTGCCCCGCTGATCTTGAAGGCTGCCAATTTCACCATTTTGGGTGACCTGAACCTACATTTCGAAGACCCTTAATGCGCTGTTAGTAAAACATTCTTAGCTGATTTAGAAGCTCTTAATATTCTGTTGTGCAATTCAGGGCCTACGCATTTTGCAGGGCACTTATTGGATCCTGTCCTTTCGAACCTCCCGTATGATTGTGAACCTGCTGCTCACCCTCTGGAATGGTCTGATCATTTCGCAGTCCAGTTCTCTCTCCCTCTTACTAAGACTATGGCAATTGGTGGTGGTGACACAGGAGAGAGTCTACGTCGTTGGGGCAAGCTTAATATCCCTGATCTTAACTCGCATTTGTCTGATACCTCACCGGATGTTGACTCGTCTCTGTTGGTGCTGGAGGCTGCAGTTTCCAAATGGTTGAGTGCTGCTGTTGACAAACTTGTTCCATTGGTACCTAGGCATCTTCTGCCCCACCGTTATCCTGCGGCATGGTTCTCGGAAAATTTAAAAACCATGAAGTCTCAATGTAAGGCCCTCGAGAGGAAATGGAGATGCTCTTACTCTCCGTCTCGTAAGGTGGCCAATAAGGAAGCTCTTAGAGACTACCACAAACAATGTAAAATGGCTAGAGCGGCCTATATTGCCAACACCGTAACACATGCCCAGAATTGTCCTCGTACACGTTTCTCTGTGGTAAAAAAACTGACAGGTGCAGATTCTATTGTTGCCCCTCCTGTTTTGGATGAGGCACAATGTAATTCTATTGCAGAGTTTTTTATTGCTAAGGTGGAATGCATCTATGACTCCTTGAATCCCTTACCCTTGAACGAGGAATTATCGTCTATGCCAGTGCTTGTCCATAATAGTCAGCCCCCCTGGCAGTCAAACTTACTGACTGGCTAATTTTTGACGATGCCTCTTTTGCTCACTGCTTGGAGAGCATTAAATCTGGCTCCCCTCATGACGCTTTACTGGCCAAGATCCTTAAACAACTTGATCTGGACTCTCGTCGTGTTGTGATGAAACTCCTTAATTCCTCCTTGATAGAGTCACATGTTCCACAGGAGTGGAAACATGCGATGATTATTCATCTGCTTAAAAAGGTTGGAGCTGATGTTTCTAATTTATCCAACTTTAGGCCTATTTCGCTGTTGCCCATTTTTTCTAAGATCTTGGAAAGGCATATCAACTCACAAATGACTCTCCTGGTAGAGAGTTCGGGCTTCCTGCATCCATCTCAATCTGGCTTTAGAGCGCACCATTCCACTGAGACCACACTAGTTTACGGCAAGGTATCGATCGCGGGGAAACATCTGCACTTATTCTTTTGGACTTAAGTGCGGCGTTCGATACCGTGTCTCATTCCATCCTTCTCGCAACTCTTCAATCCATGGGAGTTGAGGGCTCTGCTTTGGCTTGGATAGCCTCTTTTTTAAGTGGTCGTACTTTTCAAGTTTTCTCAGCTAAAGCATCCTCTACAATTTGTTCATCGGCGTACGGCGTTCCCCAGGGGTCTATCCTCAGTCCACTATTATTTAACATCTATGTTAGACCCCTGGCCACTATTGTGGAGGAAGCCGGTCTTATTTTATTCTCTTACGCCGATGATACGCAAATTATTTTCTCCCTCTCCAATACGGAAGGTAATAACATCTCGGCTTTGAAGCAGGGTTTGACCCGAGTCTCTGAGTGGATGCAGAGTAATTTCCTCAAGCTAAATGGGGATAAGACCGAGGTCGTGATCCTGGGCAAGGGCAAAGATCTATGGGGTTCTCAACATTGGCCAGAGAGTATGGGCCCTACCCCTCAACCCGTTGCTCAGGTCCGCAATCTCGGATTCCTCATTGATGAAAAGCTTACGATGCGGCAACAGGCTGTTAGGGTGGCCTCCATCTGTTTTGCCACCTTAAGATGGCTTCAAAAAAATCTTGTGGATGCTCCCCACCTCTACACAGAGGACCGTGGTCCAGGCATTGGTAGTTTCCCGCCTGGACTACGGTAATGTCCTCTACCTTGGTGCTGATTCAACAACAGTGAATAAACTTCAGGTTGTCCAGAACGCGGCCGCACGGCTTTTACGTAATGTTCCTCGGAGAACATCCGCCTTTCAAGCCCTTCGTGACCTGCCTTGGCTGAGAATAACGAGTAGAATTAAATTCAAAGCCTTATGCCACATTTTTAAAATCAAACAGGGCTCAGCCCCGAAGTACTTACAGAGTCTCATTCAGGCTTATAAGCCTAGCCGCTGTTTGAGATCCTCGGGAAAAGGCGATTTCATTGTCCCTATATTTAAGCTGGTGAAGAGGGGCGGCCGCTCTTTCTCTCATCTAGGTGCTAAGTCTTGGAATGCCTTGCCCGTGACCCTGAAGTTGAAGACGGATCTTTTTCGCTTCCGCAGGGGTTTAAAAACCTGGCTTTTCCAGCAGTGATCAGAGCAGTCTTTTCTAGTAGTTTTCTTGGCAGTTCTTTCCCTCTTTAGTCTGTCCCTTGGCGCCGGAAAACCCATTGCGGGTAGCTGTGCACCTTATAAGTTTAAATAAATAAATAAATAAAAACTGATTGACCATGAATTTACATTTCTCCCTCGCGAGAGTGATACCTATGTTCTCAAATACACTAAGAACCCTTTCCAGAAGTAAATTGTGTTCCCTAGCACTCTCAGCAAAAATTCATACATCGTCCTGAAAAGCCTGCACTACATGGATGCCTTCCTAAACAGTATCCATAAACTTCTGGAATACACTTGCTGAAAAGTCCAGACCAAAAGGCATGTGTATGAATTCAAACACTCCAAAAGGTGTACTAAATGCAGTAAGATCCTGGCTCTCCACAGTAAGTGCTATTTGATGATAGGCTGATCGGAGATCAAGCAATGAAAAAACATTGGCTCCCCTAAATCTGCTAAAAGATCCTGCACTTTCGGTAGCGGTGGCAGTCGACGATGGTTTGTTGAGAGTGCGTAAGTCAACACAGACTAATCTCACCTGTCTTTTTCTTCACAATAACAACTGACTTACCCATTCAGATGAGTCAGTTGGCTGAATAACTCCTTCATTAAATAATTTATCAAGAAGATCTTTGATACCTGTCCTAATGCTCAATTATCTGACCTTGTGTTCTACAGGGATGGCACCTCCCTTGCGCTTGATTAAATGCTTGAACTTCGAAATATTTTTGTCTTATCATGAAAAAAACCTTGAAATTTGTTAATAACACAATCCAAATTCACATCACTATCAGCTTCAATGAAAGAGATGGGAGGATCAGCCAATACAATGGGATTCTCCACACCAGGTATCAACATGATCCCAAGTCTTGCCACCCTATAATGTTCCCACCCTTTGAGTGCAACATAAATCTTTGTGATGATTTGCCTTCCTAAACAGGACAAAGAATCAATAAAATACCGTAGCATGTCAATATCTTGTTCACCATAGGCTTTAGGGTGAATATCAGTTTTAGACAGCGCCCTTGTGCCCCATTGTCCATGAATAGTGTATCCGAAATGATGATAATTGTTGCACTAGAATCTGCCATCATGTCTATGGATTCTTGTGCCAAAATGGCCTTACACCATGAACCTTTCACTTGAGACTGAGAAGTGTTATCAGACGAAATAGTTAAAATGACTCTAGACAACTCTTGTGCGTATGAAGGAGTAGTTTCTTGCCTGTAACTCCAGTTCTGTGGTAGGGGTATCTCTGTTATAGTCATAATCTAGTGAATAGTCCCGCCCATGTGCGTGGACCCCGGAGCAATCAAAAATAATCTCTTAAGCTGTCTTCTTTGCAGTCCTGCATAGACACTTAAGAGAGAATTAAGAAAAATAATGCAGCCTAACAAATACAAGGATACAAAGGCCACCACTTCACCTAAACAGTGAAAAGGATAGCCCACCATGTCCGGTTTAACACTTTGTACCCAGTTTTCCTCACAGGGAAACCTCCCCTTCACCAAAATCCTTGAAAGGATAGAGGGGAAGGGTTGGACAGACAAGCCCCCATAGGCTGCCATTATGTGTCTTGAAAAGGGATACCGTGCCTTTAAGGAACTCTCCAGAGACCATCGGTATCCCAGGATGCACAGCCAAAGTCCTTTTACTTTCAGTTCTTTTTGAAGGTGTATTATGCAAGGCCTGTAGCATACATTAAAGTACCATATACTCCACCGGGGAGGAGGGCGGGCGCTTATGACTATAACAAAGATACCCCTACTACAGAACTGGAGTTACAGGCAAGAAACTACTCCTTCTGTAGTAGGGGATCTCTGTGTATAGTCATAATCTAGTGAATAGAATGGCAAGCCTATCCCAAAAAACCAACCCGGCGGTGGAGTAAAACAGACAACACCACTACTGTGCAAACAGATTTCTCAATAAAGCCTGCCCAACCTGAGCATCTGCTCTGGCATCAGAGTCCAGACAGTAATGCTTAGCAAAGGTGTGGACCGACTTCCAAGTGGCAGCCCTGCAGATCTCTGCAATGGGAACATTACGAAGAAAAGCTGTTGGAGCTGCTTTGCCCCTGGTAGAATGAGCCTTAGGCTTACCTCCTAAGGTCCTGTTAGCCTTCTGGTAACATAACTGGATACAGGACACAATCCACCTAGAGATGGACTGTTTTGAGGTGGCAAGACCAGTCCTGACCGACCCATAATTGACAAATAATTGGTCTGACCTACGAATGTCCTTGGTCTTATCTAAGTAGAATTTGAATACCCTTTCCGCTGGAGTGGAAGGATTCTGGAAAAACGTAGGTAAAGTTATGGTCTGATTGACATGGAAATCAGAAATCACCTTAGGAAGGAACTTAGGGTGAGTACGTATCACAACCTTAGCAGCATGAAATACAGTATAAGGTTCTTGACAACACAACGCCTGAATTTCACTCACCCTGCGGACTGAAGTAATTGCCACAAGGAAGGCCGCCTTCCATGACAAGTGCTGCAGAGAAGCCTTATGGATGGGTTCAAAAGGCTCCTTCATCAACTTGGGCAGCACCACATTTAGCTCCCATGATGGCGAAGGACGCCGAATAGGAGGAAACACTTTCTTCAATCCTTCCAAAAAATCTTTAAGCACAGGGATCTGGAAGAAGGACATCTGTGAAGGGCATTTCCTATATGCAGTCAATGCTGCGCGGTGAACCTTAATAGAGTGAAAATTAAGGCCAGACTGAGCCATATGCAAAAGATATGGAAGGATGACATCTTCTTTGCAGGTTGTGGGATCATAGTCCTTGAAAGTGCACCAGATGCAGAACCTCTTCCACTTGTAGGCATAGGAAGTCCTCGTGGAAGGTCTCTTAGCTTCCTTAAGTATAGTCATGAAATGTCAGGAAGATTCAAGTGCCCATTATTGCACTATCTCAGGAGCCATGCCGCCAAACTCAACTATGAGAGGTTGGGGTGCACCATCTGCCCCCCGAACTTCATGAGAAGGTCCGGCCGACACGGCAGCCTCATGTGGGGTAGGAGAGACCGGTGAAGCAGGTCCGTGAACCACCACTGTTGGGGCCACTCCAGAGCAATGAGGATCATCCGTGCTCTGGATTGAGACAGCTTGATGAGTACCGCCGGAATCAGGGGAATGGGTGGAAAAGCGTACAGAAAGCTGTTCGACCAGCTGATCCATAACGCGTTCCCCAGAGTCCCCGGTTGGTAATACCTGGAGGCGAAGTCTTGGCATTTGCTGTTTTCGGCGGTGGCGAACAGGTCTACGTCCGGAGTGCCCCACCAGTCGAAGATGTCTCCTAGCACTTCGTCGTTTAGAACCCACACGTGGTTTTCTTGCACCAGCCTGCTGAGGGCGTCTGCCTGAGCATTCTGCACACCTGGCAGATGGGTAGCCGTTATCGTCAGTCCTCTGGCTAACACGTGGATTCCGCCGGGGACCACGTTCCCTGGATCTGTAGATGGTCTGAATGCGCTCCTCGTGTAGAGAAGCATCCGTGACGACAGTCTGAATGGGAATGTCCTTGTGGAATGGAACCCCCTTGAGGAGATTCTCTGCGGAGCACCACCATCTCAGGGACTGTTGAGCGTGGAGGGACAGCTTGATCTTGTCGTCCCAGCTCCCCCGCTTCTGGTCCCATTGATCCTCCAGACATTCCTGCAATGGTCTCATGTGTAGGCGTGCGTATGGCGTGAGGAAGATGCAAGAGGCCATCGACCCCATTAGAGAAGACACCGTCCTCGCTGTTGTAGATGGAACAGCTATGAGAGCCTGAGCCTTCCGAAGGATCGATAAGCGTCTCTCCTCCGAAGGAGACACGCTTTCTGAAAGAGTATCGATGGAGGCTCCCAAGTACTGTAGGCACTGGACAGGCGTCGGAACAGACTTGGACATGTTTATGTGCAACCCCAGCTGGTTCAACAGAACGGCCGTCTTGTTGAAGTGCAGTTGCGCTTCCTGGAAGGTGGAGACTTTGATCAACCAGTTGTCCAGGTACGGGTAGACAAACAACTTGTTCTTTCACAGGTGCGCTGCCACCACTGCCATGCATTTTGAAAACTTCCTGGGTGCAGACTTCAGTCCAAACGGTAGTACGGTGTACTGATAGTGATTGGTGCCGACTAGAAAGCGCAGGAACTTCCGGTGTTTCCGTGCAATGGGCACATGGAAGTACGAATCTTGCAGATCTATTGCGCAAAGCCAGTCTCCCCTTTGCAGCTGAGGATAAATCTGGTGCAATGACAGAATGCAAAACTTTTCCCTGCGAATCCATTTGTTTGCTTGACGCAAATCCAGAATGAGCCTGAACTCGTTCTTGTCCTTCTTGCGTACCAGAAAGAACCGTGAGTAAAGACCCTTTCCCCTTTGAGACAGAGGGACATCTTCTATCGCCCTTACAGGGTATCGGCCTCCACTTGGAGCTCGCGCAGTTGGAACTGCGAGCAAACTGGTGGAATCGCTGGAGGCGGGCTGACGAAACGAAGACTGTATCCATTGCAAACAATATACAACACCCACTTGTCCTGAGTAATTTTTCTCCACTCTGCCAAGTAATGTTGTATGCTTCCCCCCCACCGGGGCAGGTAACGGACGAGGAGGAAGTAACCCCTCAGGGCCTAGGCCCGGCCGGGCCTTTGGGCGTCGAGGAGGACTGTTGGCCGCCTCTGCCCCTCTGGCGCTTCTGGAATGGTTGCCGCTGGTACTGCTGCTGCTGTTGGTGCTGCTGGCCACCTTGACAACCTTGACAACCTTGCCCTCTTCCCTGGGCACCAAAACGTCTCTGGAAGGGACATAAGGTCTTCTTCTGCTCTTTTGGCTTCTCTAACCCGACGGCCGTCAGGATTTCTGCCTCCGCCTTCATGCGGGCCATCTCCTCATCCGCATGCTTACCAAAGAGCGTCAACCCAGAGAACGGCAAGTTGGCGACTCTCTGCTGTGCCTCCGGTTTCAGCGATGTCAGGTGCAACCAGGCATGGCGTCTCAGATTAATCCCGTGGCAGTATCCATGAGCCGCCAAGAGAGAGGAATCTGCAGCCGAGCTGATAACGTGATTGGATACCATCATGCCCTCATTGATGATTTCCTGGAAGTCCTCCCTCCTGTCCCTAGGAAGGTGCTCCAGAAACTGCTGCAGGGACTCCCACAAACACCTGTCATACCAACCCAAAAGAGCCGCGGCACTAGCGGCTTTCATGGAAGTAGCGGTACAAAAGGGGGTGGTGATGAACGGAGCATCTGAACTAATCAAACACTCACACCCAGTCAAAAGATCTGGGTTTAATCCATCACCGTTCTTTAGCCCACTCTGCCACCCCAGTTCAGACATGGCCATATGCAAATCAGTCTGACCCTGTGCCTCATGGGAACAGTCCAGCCCGAACTGCCAAGCAATGCCTTCCCTGGACCGGAAACAAGATTCGGAGGACCGGTTTCTGGCATTACAGCCGTCTTCAGCCCGGCTTGCTTGAATCCAGTGGCAAAGTGAGCAAGGGACTCACGTCTGAGCATACCCTGCCACACTTATGGCGGCCAAAGCGGTACAAAAGGGGGTGGTGATGGACGGAGCATCTGAACCAATCAAACACTCACACTTCGTGGAAGTAGCAGCCGTACCGCAGACTTTTTGTCCCGCTGAGTCCATCTGACGGCTCTCCTTATCCAGAGGCACCGTAGAAGACGGGGCAGTAGCGTGCTGCTTCCTGGCCGCAGTGACGATCACCAAATCCGGCACCGGGTCTGATAGAAGGATCGCTGGATCGGAGTCAGGGGGCATGTACTTTTTCTGCAGCCGGGAAGGAGCGGATTTCGTTGACGCCGAAGTCAGGAAGAGCTCCATAGCCGGTTCCTCCAGCCTTGGCACCAAGGGCAACAAGAGTCGAGACAACTGCCGCTTGTGTAAGGTCTCGAAAATCACCGAAGGTGTGGGTACCGTTAGAGCTGCCCCTCTCAATAACACCTCCTGAAACTATACGATGTCATCCACCGGTGACACTTTCGTATTGGGTGAATCCGATAAGGTGGACGAATATCCCTGGGCACTGGAAGAGTCCGTATGACAGGACCTTGACCTGTCCCTCTGGTGACGATGGCAGGACCGTGTCGAAGATCGACAGTCACTCCTTGATCGGTGCCTCCGTCTGGACTGTGACCTAGACCTCCTAGGCCTTGGGCGATCCACTGGCCGTATAGGAGGCGGAAGCAGACCCGGAACCCTAGGCTGTGGAGGCCCCGTAGGCGGCGACGGGAAGCTCGGCAGAGATAGAGACTGTGGAGGAGGCCGCGGTGGAGGAGGAGGAGGAAGATGAGGAGTAGGAGGAGGAGGATTCTCCTTAGGTAATGGAGGAGGCGTCCGCGTCCTCGGCCTAGAAGGTGATTCGGTCTGAGAATATTCAGAGTCCGGAGACCTAACCACTCTCCTCTTCTTCTTCTGCGCAGGCCTTGATGAGGATGTTCTCGAGGCCGACCTCTTTTCAGATGAGCGCCGGCGCGACCGGGGGCTCGTGGATGCAGAAGACAGGCTGACCACTGAGGCAGAGGACACCATCCTGGCCCTTGATCGCCTCCTCGACGTCGATTTCTCCTTCCTCAATGTCGACCCCTTCCTCGACGTCGAACGTCTCGACATGATACGTCCCTCGCCGTCGACTCTCTTCTCGACGTTGAGTCGACCTCGACGGCGAGCACCGGTGCCTCCTGGGCCCATCCCGACGTCGATGGTGTCTCAACGCCGATGAAGCCCTCAACGTCGACCTCGTCGAGGTCTCGACGTCAGTCCCCTCGATGTCGAACGGCAACGTTGCTTCGACCGAGAGCCCTGGGTCGACGTGGAGCGGATGGTGGTCATCCCTCTCGACGCCGACGTCGAGGCTATCGACGTCGACAGGGATCTGTGCTGTTTTCTGGCCCAGAGGCCGAAGCACGGGCAGAGGACGAGGACCGAGTCCCTCCATGCCCAGACCCATCTGGTTCCTGATGTCTCCTTAGCGCTAGGCCTTGGAGACGGATTTTCTCCCTGTCCCTCAGGGTCCTCCTGGAGAAGGATTGACAAATCTCAGTTTTCAGAGACATGAGAGGATGGGAGACAGAGGATACACACTCTGTGAGCGTCCGATTTAGCCTTCTTCCTGGCACACTCAGGGCACTTGTCGAACAAAGCTGGCATATTCGACAGAAGAGTGGGCAAAACTGGCCAAAAAACCCAGCAAAAGGAAGAAGTAGTCAGACGTCGAGTGAAACACTCAAAACACTTAAAAAGTGCCAAAAAATTGAAAAAACACCCAAAAAGGGAGAGCTCAATGCTCCAGGGTCCTGCTAGCAGGAGCCGGAAAAAAGAACTGAAAGTAAAAGGACTTTGGCTGTGCATCCTGGGATACCGAGGGTCTCTGGAGAGTTCCTTAAAGGCACAGTATCCCTTTTCAAGACACATAATGGCAGCCTAGTGGGGCTTGTCTGTCCAACCCTTCCTCTCTATCATTTCAAGGATTTTGGTGAAGGGGAGTTTTCCCTGTGAGGAAAACGTGGTAAAAAGTGTTAAACCGGACATGGTGGGCTATCCTTTTCACTGTTTAGATGAAGTGGTGGCCTTTGTAGCCTTGTATTTGTTAGGTTGCATTATTTTTCTTAATTCTCTCTTAAGTGTCTATGCAGGACTGCAAAGAAGACAGCTTAAGAGATTATTTATGATTGCTCCAGGGTACAGGCACATGGGCGGGACTATTCACTAGATTATGACTATACACAGAGATCCCCTACTACAGAATCAATCTTGACATCTACAGTACTTATTCTCATTGTGTTCCTTGAACTCCTGCACACAGACATGAAATGGCCAAGTTTGCTACATTTGTTGCAACACTTGTTGCTGGCTGGACAATTTGAATTGTTTCCAATATGTGTTCTAGAGGCACACCTAAAACATATATCTAGAGGACACCTAAAACAAAAAGAATGAACATCTTGAAGGTTTGTTTCTTGCGTCAACAACTCCAATAACTACACTCTCCCCTGACTCACAAGATTTAAAGGTTCTGCAATTTCAATTGTTTCGCCGAGACTAGGGTCTCTGCATCTCAAAAGTCTCTCTTGTATCTTCTTAGAGAAACAACTATATACAAACTGATCACGTACACATATGTCTAGGGCCCAACCAAAATTGCAAGTAGAGGCCAACAGTCTGAGTGCAGAAATGTATTCCTCTACAGGCTCGTCAATATTCTGTTTCCTCCTCATGAAGTTAAACCATTAAAGCAAAACACTTGGCTCTTCAGAGAACTTCTTTGTGAGTCCTGCCACAGTGTCCACATAGACATTTCAAGCCTCTTGTGCACACACTGGTGCATCCATCTGTGCCAAATTATTAAACATTTGCTGACCCTCACAACCAATATGACCATATAGGAGTGCAAATTTCCTTTTAGCATCAAATTCTATGGCATCGTTAGCAACCACATCATTTTCAAATGATTTAAAACTGTTTTTCCATTGCATCACTGGTTTGCCAGGGACAGTAAGAAAATGCTAGATAAGTGTTGGAAATCATGACAAATGAAGATTAAACTGTGTTAAAGCCGTAAATAACTCCTGATAATAAAATAATAAGTAGAAATGGCAGGTATTGTAACATAAATGAGGCCTGCATACAAATAATATAACAAGAATTGTTAAACCAGCAATTGACAGGGTGCGCCTTACACAAATTGTGCAGTCTGAGGTTTTTATAATTAAGCTGTAGATGGTGTGCCTGGCACCGAACATGCAGGCAGACTAAACACAATACCTTGTTACCAATGTGATGTCTCTCTAATCCAAGATGGCCCCCGGAAGTGACGCACAACGTGCTGACGCTTGGGGTGCCTAGCAACCAAGGCACAGGAGATTGAGGACGAACACGTGACAATGCACTTTTTGTAGAGAAAAAAGGAAACCCCTCCTTTGCACTGGAAAGCTTCGCAGAGTTGCTCGGTAGGCCGGAATGCAGGGGCAGACAACCGTGAGTAACACGGGAGAAGATGGACGAAGAGACTTCCTGGACAAAAATGAGTCGATCGGTGGGCTTAACTGCGACACATCCTATTTGTTTATGAAATGGGGGTGATGTTGTGTTTAACAAGTTGTCCTCCTATGTCATGGACAACTTGTTAAATATAACAATAGCGCTTTATGGCCTATTGTGTTGTGGCCTCGTGGTCCACCCAGACAAGTGGGGTGCTGTTCTTATCAGGGGACATGTGGGAACTGGGTAGTAGGACATATATAGCCCCCTGCAGATCCCAGAACTTTCTGTCACAGAAATTATGTTTTAACCAACATTTGCAAGGGCTTCTAGGAAGAATTACCTAGTGAGAACCATGCACATCATGCACCCCTATTCTCCCCTGGGTGTTTATCTTTTAACAGTGTTCAGGTTGACTAGGTTTCCCTAGGTGCTGGCTGAGCTAGGGCCCAAAATCCACAGCGATCCATTTGCTCTGAGACAGCAGTAATCTGCTGTTAGCTGTTTAAGCTGTGTTTTTTAGGGACTGTATACTCAGATTTTGGCTAGGAGAGTGTGCAAAGTTTTGTACAAACAGGGCAAAGTTTGTTAAGCCCTTACTTGCAGGACTCCAAAGTGTGGATTGAGCATGTCTGTCTCCTAGGAGATTCTGAATTGAGGAGCAGCTTTCCAGACCCCTGGGCAGCAGGCTGTGCTTGCCAATTGGATCCCTTGCTCCCATGCAACCCTGAGGCCTCCACTCACACCTGCCCAGGCCCCTTAAGGGTTTGTTGGGTGAACCCCAAATCATACACCTCAATTTTATGAGCTGCAGTTTCCCTGTGCCCCAGATTGCAGTGAGCCACAGACCAGGATTTGGTACGAAGGCAGACTGGTGCTTTCTCTTTCCTGAAATTTAAAAAGCGATTCTCCCTACCCATGATTGCATCATTTACACCTGTTTTGCTTGTGGTTGTTACAGTTTAAAAATGGAAGTTTCTTTACTTGTCCGTGATTGCATAATTTGTCATCTGTTTTACTTAGAAATTTGTGGGTTTTACTTGCCCTGCCGGTTTCATTTTACCTGTTGAATTGTAGGATTTGTAGTCCAAAATCTGTTGTATTTTCACATTGCCCGTGACTACCTGTTGTTCCCTCCTAATTTCTCCCTTGCTCTGTGCTCAAACCTGGGTGTTAAGCAATACCCCCAGCTCCCTTTTTGTGTCAGCAAGTGAGTGAAACCAGACCCTCCTCTCTTTTTCCCTTAGCAACAGAGGTATTATACATCAGAGAGTGAACAGAGGGTGCTCTGAGACAGCAGTAATTTGCTGTTAGCTGTTTAAGCTGTGTTCTTCAGGGATTGTACACAGGAGAGTGAGTAAAGTTTTGTAGAAACAGTATTGTCAGAGGGCAAATTTTATCAAGTCCTTACCTGTAGGACTCCAAATTGTGGATTGAGCCTGTCTGTCTCCTAGGAAATTCTGAATTGAGGAGCAACTTCCAACTCCCTCGCCAGCAAACATTGCCTGAGGTCGCAGGGACCTTATACAGTCTGCTATTGGATGCTACATTGGTGGTTGCATCTGGTTTTTCTAATGGATTAGGGTGGGTGTTCATTGGTTATTTGAGGGTACTGATTGGTACCTGGGTCAAGGATTCTAGTGAGGTAGGGTTTAGAGTTACTAATCTGATTGGTGGATAGGTTTAGGGTTTTGAATTGGTTGCTGGGGCTGGGCTTTCGATTGCATGTTGGGTTTAGGGTTTCCTGTGTGATTGGCTCCTGGTACTAGGGCTGGGGTTAGGCTTTTAACTGGACGTAGGCTTTCATGTCCGATTGATTGCTGGGACTTGGGCTGCGGTGAGGGCAGAGACTAGGGCATCAGCTAGGTTTTTAAATTGGACGTATGGCTTAGGGTTTACTGTGTGATTGGCTTCTAGGACTAGTGTTGGGGTTATGCTCTCTATTGGACGTAGGGCTTAGGGGTTTGTGCCCGATTGGGTGCTTGGACTAGAGCTGTGATTGGTTGTAAGGGCTTGGTCTTCTATTGGTCCTATGGTTTAAGGCTAGTGTTCTAATTGGTTATGGTTAGGGTCCCCTTTGGTTTAACGGGGTCACCTGATTGCTAGGTCTATATAAGGCCAGGGCTTAGGCCATCTCAGCCCGGGCAGTGAGAACAAGGGCAAGTGCCTGTTTGAGCCTCTTCAATGCTGCCAAGTTTTAACTATACCAGCACCCACCCTACCCCATCCACATCCACAACCAGATTAGCACGCTCACAGTAAATGTGCTCCAGTCATTTAATACATACGAACCCTATGCACAATTCAATGTCTCAGTGCCCACTACCAAATCACACAAACCACACCTATATACCCTTATATCCCAGCTCACCTACAAACAGTACACAACTCTGTCTTATTCCACTAACCAATCCACTTATCACTAAAACAACCCAAAACCACACCATACTTAACTATATCCCATCTAAACACACACTCCCCACTCTAATTATTCCTAACAGACCCATTTTTGTCACTAACAAACCTATACTCAGCCTTCCATCATTTTACCAACAAACACCTCCTCTTCTTTCTACCACAATAACACAACCACACAACACATACACTCCACTAAACCACAATTTACCTCCTGCAGCAAACAAGTCTATGACAAACACTCATAACTCGACTTCATCCCTTCTTACACACAATATACACTCTACTCACACACATCACCACCCCCTTTACCTTACAACTTCCAATCACAAAGAATACTACACACACAAATCCATCTCATAAAACAAATTCGTCAGGACCTCTTTTCACTATTCCTCAAAAATAAAACCTATCACGCACACCAGCATATCAAAATCTCTCAAGCTCAACACATCATAATACTTACCATCACAAAATACAAACATACACCCACCTTTAAAACTACACAAATGAACAAACTCCAGTGCCAAGCTCTATCTCTCTTCTACCATACCTAAGACACATACAGCAACACAGCAACTCTCTTCTAACCGTCTCTCATCCATTGGGCAATTTAGAACCTTACTACATGACCCACATGCTGCACCACCACCCCCAACTCATACACCTTTCACTCTAAACACACAAAAACAACATAAGCAATGTGCCACACCACACAACTTTGCTTCTCCATGTCTACTGCACAACAAGGTTACACCACAAAAACAACGCAGTGCACCAACTCTCTCTTAAGCAGTCTCCACCACCTGCACACGTAGACCCATCAAAATGCCTTCTTAGCCTCCTGGATGAGGAACACGATACAGAACAGCTAGAATACTGGTATCCACATACAGCTAACACCAGCACTAAGGACACACCTGCTGCAAGCCAACAAAATACTGCTCACTATTCTACAAAAAAAGTCACACTATCGCCAAACACATTCTCTAAACGGTCTACTAAAAGCCAGATCGCTCTATAAAAACCAATATCACATCTACGACCTTCTCACTGATGCAAAACCAGATATACTATTCATAATTGAATCATGATTGGGAGATGATATAGCTCCAGTCCTGCATGAAGCCATTCCTCTAGGCCACAGCTTTCCAAACTTTTCATGTTGGTGACACACCCTTTTGTGAAAAACATTTCAGGGACACGGTAACACGAGGAAGCGCAGCGAGCTAGCCTGAACCACCTATCGTGGGTTCGGGCCCCACACCCCTCACACATCACACACACACACACCCCACCCCACACACAACCCCACACACACCCCACCCCACACACACCCCACCCCACAGACGCACCACCCCACACACACATCACCCACACACACACATAACCCCCCCACACACTCAACCCCACACACTACCACACACACACACCCCACACCCCCCCACACACATCCCACACACACACACAACACACACACATACCCCACACACCCAACACACTCCCCACACACGGAGACTTGAGGGGCACTGTTAAAGGGTAAAAGTGAGGGAATCAGTGGCGGAGGTGGCCTTTCCCACCATCTGTCTCCCTCCATCTGTGTCCCTCCGACTGTCACCCTCCCTCCCTCCCTCTCTGTCTCAACCCCTCTCTGTCTTACTCCTTCTCCGTCTCCCTCCCTCTCAGTCTCACTCCTTCTCTGTCTCCCTCCCTCTCTGTCTTCCTCCCTCTCTGTCTCCCTCCCTCTCTGTCTTCCTCCCTCTCTGTCTTCCTCTCTCTGTCTCACTCCCTCTCCTTCCAACTGTCTCCCTCCCTCTGTCTCTCTCCCTCCCTCCCTCCCTCCCTCTCTGTCTCGCTCCCTCTCTGTCTCACTCCCTCTCTGTCTCACTCCCTCCGACTGTCTCCCTCCCTCTGTCTCACTCCCTCCCTCCCTCTTTGTCTCCCTCCCTCTCTCTCGGACGACTGTCTCCCTCCCTCTGTCTCACTCCCTCCCTCTCTCTCGGACGACTGTCTCCCTCCCTCTGTCTCACTCCCTCCCTCCCTCTCTGTCTCCCTCCCTCTCTGTCTCACTCCCTCTCTGTCTCACTCCCTCTCCCTCAGACTGTCTCCCTCTGTCTCCCTCCCTCTCTGTCTCACTCCCTCTCTGTCTGGTATGAACAGCATATATATTTATTTACCGACATTGCAAGAGTGTTTATGTGGTCAAGCTGATAATTGCGGACAACATAAGTTACTTTCAGAAACTCAAGGACAAATATTTGGAAACAAACACATTAATTTACTAAAAATGAAAAGTTGTTATAGGGCGACAAAAAGTTATGTATAATTAAGAAAAATTACAAGGTATTTTTTTAAGGATAATAATTTACTAAACATGGCAAACTGATATTTTGGAACAAAAGTCGTGTGCTTAAATATATTTCAAGATGATAGTCGATTAATAATTTGAGGACACAGTGATGATATTGAATAATCGGTCAATTGCAGAATGATCTGCCTTAGTGCTGAGACGGTTGTTTCATCGATAAAGTGGAGCCATCTTATGTTCTATATTGGTAGATATTACTAGCTTGTTAAGAACACACATAACAGCTGCCTGAGAACAGATTCTCTTCCAGCAGTGTTCTCTGTCTCTGGTCTCTCAACCAGCAAGATTGAGCTAATCTGATAGACATCTCTGCTAACTGCTGAAAAGTGTGAAATCAGTAACGTTTCATGCTTTCATCAAATAAAGCAGATAATCTATCAAAAGAGGCAGGCGGTAAAACTGACTGCAAGAGGAGCTAGAAACGAACACGAAGTTTTCCGGGTGTTGGCAGTTTCACACTGCACACACACATTATTTCAACTACTGAAGAAAGCTGTTTTTGAAGATTTGAAAATTGCACTGACAATTCTTGTTGTAAAAGGCACCATTTGGACCATTTGTTTTCCTTTGTCGAGTGGGTGTGTGATGGGATGTAGACAGGCGCGCAACACCCTTTGGCCTCAAAGGGCTTCAGCCCCCCTCTCTCCCCCTCCTCCCCCCTAGTGTGTGGCAGCCCGGGATGAGACACTTCCCAGGCCCCCTCACGGCTGCACCTGAGCACTTCACAGGTCGTTAAAGACCTTGTGCATGTTAGTTAATAGGGCTTTGTTGTTGCTTGCCCCTTAAGAGCCCCTGCAGCTCCACTCTGCCGATGCGACACACCTACATGTGGGTCGCGACACAGTAATGTGTCGCGCCACATAGTTTGGAAAGCTGTGCTCTAGGCTATCAACCGATCACCCAAAATCGTATAGGCAAAAAAGGATGTGGCCTAGTGGTTGTGTTCAGGCAAACATTACATATCACTAAAGTTGATGACGTCTCCATTAAAAATTGTGAGGCTCTTTTTATCAGATGCAATCCTACACCGTATTCCTCCTGTAACTTCCTGCTCTTTTACAGACCTCCACCTAGCAATGTGTCATTCCCAGACATGCTTGTAGACAAGGTTTCAAACCTGATCACAATACACTCCAACCTATGCGTTCTGGGTGACCTCAACTTTTGGTTTGACAAACCCAATATGCCCCATCCGAAAACAATCATTGGTGGCCTAAACACACTGAACCTTAAACAGATTGTCCACAAACCCACACACATCGCTGGACACATCTTAGATGTCATTTTTGATAATACTGAACTAGTTACCTTTCAAACTATAACTCCGTTCACATGGTGAGACCACCATTTACTTGCTTTCCAACATAAAACAACACTAAGCAACACACCTAAAACCACCTTACATGCATCCACCTATCGACCATGGAACAAACTCTAACACCCAGTACAGAACTAGAAACAAATTCTGTTAAAAAACTATAAGAGTGGCTACAGGAAGCTTTTGATATCCTGATACCACTAAAAACCACATAGGAGAACAAAAGAAAACAAGCACCTTGGAGCAATACAGAGATAAAAGACATAACACATCAAATTAGAAAGCTGCAATGTGCCTGGCTAAAAAAAAACGCCAATCAAGGCAAACTTTGCCTACAGAAAATTAACAGACTATACAAGTTGGCTATCAAAAAAGCAAAGAAACAATACTATTCAGACAGAATTCAAAATGCTAGATGTGCAAATAAAGAATTCTATAAAATACTCAATGAATTTCATAAACCAAATTGCCTAGAAGGAGCTCCTCCCATCTCAAGATTTCACAGGCAAACTGGCAAAACATTACACGGCCAAAGCAGACATGTTGGACAAAGCACCAGCGCTGACCATTTTACAAAACAGCAATCCAAGAATACTCTAACCCAGCCTCTCCGTTCCTTCCAACACATTTCACACAATGAATTTATGAACCTGGTCAAAGCAAGAATGCTTGCCGTCAGCCCTTCTGACACGTGTCAACCGCAAACCTTCAAGACAATTCTTCCAACAACCTGTGCTGCCACTCCAGTAAGAAGAATCATCAACAACTCCTTAACTACCAGAATATTTCCAGAAGAACTCAGTCATACATACTGAAGAAAACAAACTTGGACCCGCTGAACCCTGACAATTACAGACTGATTACAAATGGACCTTTCCTTGGCAAACTGATAGAAAGAGCAGCGTTCGTCCAGATGTCACAATTAATTGAAGAAAATGCCATACTTTCAGACTTCAAAACAGGATTCCGTTCAGGAAGAGGCACAGAATCTGTCCTCCTTGCCATCTGGGATGACCTGAAGAATACAGTTGACCACAACGAGGTTGCTGCGCTACTTCTCTTGGACCGCTCAGCTGCCTTTGACATGGTTGATCATGACACTCTGATACAAAGACTCTACGAAGCCGGCATAGAGGGGACTGCTCTAGACTGGTTCACATCCTACCTTCACAACAAAACCAATATCATCCATACCCCACCTTTCTCATCCAAACCGTACTCCACAAAAGCAGGGTCCCTCAAGGCTCCATCATCTCACCATGCTTTTCAATATCTACATGAAGTCATTACCGGTACTAATCAATCAATTTCCCCTTCATGTGCTACAACTATGCAGATAACATGCAAATACTCCTTCAACTGGAATTCCCCAAAGACATAGGAAACTCACCAATTTTCAGTTATCTCAGAGCCGTGAATCAATGGATGACGTGGAGCCATCTCAAATTGAATGCTTCCAAAACAGAAATACTCACATGTGGCCATTGGAAACATTATGACCCGCTCGCCGCATGGCCTGATGATCTGGGAACACCGCCTAAAGTATATAGGAAGTAAGATACCTCAGCATGACCATGGACTCCAAGTTATCGATGAATGCCCAAGTGGACAAACTAGCAAGATCAAGCTTTGTTACTATAAAAACTCTGCAATGAATCTTTGCCCATTTGGGATTTCCACACAAGGTCCAAGTTACCATTTCCCTTTTTCTGTCCAAAATCGATTACGCCAATAGCCTCTACCACTGATCACCTTAAACAACCATGAAAATACTACAACCGATTCAGATCTCTCCTGCCAGACTACTCTTATATATAAAACCGTAGGACCACATCTCCCCTGCCTTGAAAGCCCTGCATTGGTTACCGGTTGCCAGATGATCCACATTCAAGTTGCTTTGTATCACCAACAAAACGATACATGGAACGAGACCGCTCTTCATCAGGAATAAAATCACCAAACACATTCAACAAAGAAACCTCTGCTCTAGAGTGGCAACTCGCTTCAAAATCCCAAGATACAACAAAAAATCCATGCTTGGCACATTCTTCTCTGTTCAAGCAGCCAAAATATGGAACTCTTTACCCCCCAACCCCCAACATAAGATCAACGGATAACCAACTTATCTTCACAAAACTACTCAAGAATAGGGTCTTTTCCACATAAGCACCATACGCAAACAGAAATACACAGCATATCCCTCTGTAAATAAGCATTCTTTTTTTAATTATTTAATTTTGTTATCGAAACACGATTACACATATAACATGCGGATACTCTATGACCATATGCTATACACAAATGGATCCCTTTTGAGGGGGACTATTACACTTTGAATCCACAATAAATTATGTTATAGTATGCATTTTACATTGACAATTATGCCTCTGATGTACAATTACTTAGCACTAGTTAACATCTCGTTACATTCTTCTGTTCCCATTGCTCTTACAATGTGCGGGGCTAACTATTGTGTATCCTATCTCCAAAGGGTTTGGTCCACCACGTCTCACATCGGCAAGATGCATGAGAACTTCTCAGCCTGTTTTTATTCACTAATGCTATGCAAAGTTTGGGTTCCTTCTCCTTCAGTCTCCCCGTCTCCTTGTCCATGAGATAAGCTTGGTACTGGCCCCAGCGGTTTCTGGGGTGACTCTGGGGAGGGAGCAAATCACTGTATGTGTCCGACTGAGTGTTACATTAGACCATGTCTGTATGCCAATCGGTCAGAGTGGAAACCGGGCCTCTAGTCTATTGCATCGCAATCCGGCGCCTGGCCAGTAGTAACCCAATGGCCACTAGGGGTGTGATTTGTCTATTGCCTTATTGCATCCTAATAGTGCCAGCATGAGGTCAGCTGTCAGCGTGGTACTAGTGATCTTGCTCAGTTCGCTAAACACTTCATTCCAGAATCCGGCAACCCCTCCACACGACCATGCTATATGTAGAAAGTCAGCTACATCTATCCAACATCTGAGGCACTCAGCAGTATCCTGATACCTGTGTAGCCTTTCTGGAGTGTAATACACCTGATTCACATATTTGAAGTGTATGAGTCTGTGCCTTGAGTGATATTGATTAGGTTATTGAACAACAGTACTTGTCTGTGATGAATTTACCTAGATCTCTCTGCAATTCCAGCCTAGCACGCGCTACATTCGGCCTATGGGCCTCCTGTGCCAGTTTGTATATCTTCATGATCAGCCCTGTGGGGTTGCTCGATTGTATCAGTGTTGTTAGTGCGCATAGGGGAGGAGGTTCCGACATATCCTCTCCCAGTAGTTTTCTCAGTGCACGTCTTGTTCTGATATATTGAAAGTGGATGAGAGGCTTCCTGGCTTGCTCTCTATCATGGAATTTGTCCCACCCCTTAGCCTCACCATTTTGAAATAACTGTCCCAGCGTGGCCATTCCTAGAGCTGTCACAACCCCTTCTTCATGTCTCGGTGGGAGCCAATAGCACCATTCAATTTGGGCAAGTGGGCTTGCTGTTCCAATAATTGTCACCAAGCATGTGTCACTGAATTGAGGGAGTCGAAGACTCCTTGGCATCTGGTCGGATTTCGAAACAAAGTTTGTGGGACAGTGAGAGGTTTTCCAGCTTCCCTTTCAATGTATAGGTGCGGTAAATCCTGCAGGTCGAGTAACCAGTGGTACAGAAAAACAAAGGTCCCAGACTATTGTAATTTATAATTCCAAACAAATTCTATGTATAGTCAGTAAGGCACATATGATCGTAGGCACACACAGAAAAAAAATTCAAAGGAGGACTGACAACTAAGTTTATTCAGTCACATAAAGAAAATATTTCAATTTGAACACAATTCAGTCATTTCAATACATGTTATTTGACGGTTATCATCAGCAAGGAAAAAAGTGCGTGGAAAGTTGGTGCTCATGTGAAAGAATAAAGAAAAAGGAAGGTTGGAGATTCAAATTTTTGCTAGTACACAAAAGGGGCCTATAATAGTTGAAACACAGTCTCCCTTATAGGATTGCAGCCTAGCACTATAGGTACTGTTACGTACAAAACATTAGTTAAACTGTTGCAATTCAGAGTGTAACTTCATCTGTGGAATAGGAGTGAGGGGTAGATGTAGGGTGTAGGCTTCTGAGAATGCGTTGAAGTTTCGACCCTATAGCATAAGGGTGGGTACAATCCTCAGCAGCGGGTCTTCTTCAGGATGGGGGTGGGGGGTATCATGATTCAAAGTGAGGTGAGCGACAAGGGCTGTTGCCTCAAAGAAAAGAATTTAGCAGGTCCTGTAGATTCATCAGGAAGGGAGGGAACATGTCCCAACACCGCTCTAGTAGAGATGCGGCGTTCTAGCCGGCGAAGGGATCTGGCGTGTTCCATTGCCTGCTTAGGATTTGTGAATATCTTAGCAGTCCGCTTCCCATAAGCGCAGCTTATGGGACGAGCATGGCATATGGAATTTGTTCTTTCATGAGCAGTTTTTTCACACCTTGGAACTCCTTCTGCGCCGCCTGTACTGTGACTGTAAAGTCTGGGTAGAATGTGAGCACGTTGACTTTATAGTTTATTGTTCCCTGTTGGCGAGTAACGCACAGAACAGTATCTCGATCCCTAAAATTTTGCAATCTGGCAATGATTGGTCTTGAGGGGGCGCCAGGGGGTGGACATGGCACCAGGGATCTGTGCACCTGCTCCACTGCGAACATGGTCGATAAGTTGTCCGCTCCGCAGATGTCTCACAGGAGAGTCTCTACGTAATCTTCCAGACGCCCAACATTGGTGGATTCTGGAAGACCCAAAATGCGCACGGTATTGCGCCACGAGCACGCTTCAATGTCCTCATTTTTCGCCTGGATGACAGCTAGGAGTTTCATGATGTCGGACGTCTTCGTGGCAATTTGCTGTAGGCCATCTTCAGCGTCGGATATACTCTGTTCAGCCTCCCCAAGTCGCGCTGCTTGTTTATCCAGTTTGGAGGAGAAATGGTCCATCCAGCCGTTAAGAATCTCAATTTTCCCATCAATGGCCTGCAGGCCGGCCTGGATGGCAGCTAGTGATTTCTCAAGCGCTGTGGGAGCCTGTGCCGTCGAGTCCAGCTCAGAGTCTGAGGCCGCATTTTGTGATGTCTTGCCGCCTTTACGTAGCTCAAACATGAGCCGCGCTGGTTTTTCTCTGGTTTGCCCATGCTAGCCGCAGCAGCCAATGCTCTGTACACGTGCAAAGGGGTGCCGCTCGCTGCCAGATTCTGTCCTTAGTGTACAAAAACAAATTGTGTCGTGCTTTTAACTATCCTTACTGAGAATCGTCGTGCTCCTTCTCCAGCTGGCACTGTCACCTGGTATAGATAGTGCTTTAATCTGTGCCCCCTTGCCGCTGTAGGGCCATGAAGCGCTGTGCCAAATTTTCACTACTGAAGTCACTAGGCCCAAGACCTCCAGTACCTATTTTCCAGCACCCGCAGTGGCCTGACCCAGGCAAGTAGGTCACAATGCGGAGGAAGTAGGCTGTCAGTACTCCCAAAGCACACGTGTTATTCACTCTAACTCCACTACTGTGCAGTTATATCGATGTCTGTCGCCTCCGCGCAGCGTGCTATTCCCGGTGTGGCACTCGCAGCTCCAAAGCACCCCAGTGCGCCACAGGCCGGACACCCTCATGCTACAGGAGCGATGGCAGCATTCCAAGGGAGTCGCCTCAGAGGTAACGGTCAGCGCACCGCGAGGCGCGCAGGGGAGTCTCTTAAATGGTGCGTCCCATATGCTGCAGGCTCTTTGCGGCCTACCGTATACATCGGAGCCGGCCGCTCGCGTATTTCAGGGATGTGCCACGGGGGCCGCACAGACGCTCACCACACCATCCAGCTCTGGCCTCTCTGCGTCCTCAGCAACACTCCCGGTGGTGCCCAGGTCGCCTCCGCCCTGCACACAGCTCTTCGGTCCTTTCGATTCCTCACAACGGAGCCGGCAGACGCAGCCTAACGTACCCCAGAGTCGTACCAGCCGAGCTCATGCGGCCGCCATTGCAGCGCGGTCCAAGTGCGCCGTCAGTCTCTCGTCCTCACCAGGTGGATTATGCCGTCGATAGGGGCATCACCAGAAAGCCCTCGATGCCACCAGTGCACCCGCACACAGCAGATCAATGGATGGCATGGTAGGGAAAGGATTAAAGTCAGATTTTTACGGTGGCCGGCAGAGCAACACTACTGTGTGGCCATCTTGCCAAACGCCAGGCCACGCCCCAGTGTGTGGAAAACCCTGCTGCATAATACTGGCCCCGTAGTCTCCTTCTGGTTAGCGCGTCGCTGGCTAGTGGAAGGTGCATTTCTTGCAATACGCAGCATCCACCTTCTGTCTTTTTAGGTATGCTACAACCTTTCCTATTTTGGGGTGATCATTTAGGCCTACACATTCCAAATAATAAATCACAATGTCTGCCATGGCGTATATCTGATGCTGCTTTTTTTTTTTTTAACAGATTTTATTGGGGCTTTACTCATTACATTGCATACATCTGCTCCAGTGAGTCTTGCATGTAGACATTCTTACATAGTGGTCGTCCCCTCTCTATTACAGTTCTCATCCCAAGAGTATATCTGATGCTACTTGATCTGTGTCTCCCGTTGTGTCTGGGTTAAAAGAGGCTGTAGTTCATACTGTGTTTGTGATCGTGTTTCTTTTCTTCCCTCTCTTGCTGTCAAATATGAAACCCCTGCCCCAACCACGCTATGACCCCAAACTGTACATAGCTGAAACATTGTCCTCCCCAGTCCTTCCCCACAATCCCCAAACAATAAACATAAACTACTGATTATGTATGGTGGTGCACACATGGGGGTGGATGTTGCCGGTCTACTGTGCTCTCAATTAACCCAGCTTTCTCATCCAATAGACGGTAAAAATATGCCCTCAGTACGCCCATATTTATGTTATGTGAGTGAGAAATGCTGCCCAAGTCCGCATGCTCGAGGTGGGGACACAAAGACATGTGAGGTATTCTACACCCCCTTTCCTTTCATATATTTTGACTATCAGCTCAGGATTCCCGAGACTATCTATGGCACGTTTAGCATTGAAGGGGGGCAATGTCAAATTGTGACAGTGTGTACTGATATTGCTCAAATCAGCATCTGAGTCCGTGGCCAAGCCGACGGAACAATCTTACCAAGAAGACAGTCATTGCATTCCCTTGATGTGAGAATGCCCAGTCTTTGAGTTCTGCTCCCTGCTGCTGAGGTCTAAACTGAAATGGAGATAAATGAAGATGGTTGGCAGTTTCAACGTATTTTAGCAAATGGCACAGGTGCCCACTATCCGAGTTCAGTAGATTGGAAGTCTCGTCTTGCTATTGTTCCAAGCCTCCCATTGTTCTTGGTCTTGCTGCTTATTATTGCTGTTCCTCGTCATCCACAGTCTCCTCTTCCTGTCCAGAGACATTGCGCCGGGATCGCCGTCTGTTGCTGTTCCTCTCCCTTTGCTTGAGGAAGCGTGACGGTTTTGCACGGTTTTGGCGCCATCTTAGACAGGGAATGGTGCGCTGAGAAATGGCCCAACGCTTGGATTAAGAAAAAGGTGACAGCTAAGATCACTGTCCTTGAGCTCTTCCCCATCGTAGTGGCTTTTCACTTATGGCCTGCTATCCTGTCAGCCAAAAGGGTCCTGCTGTGGTCAGACAACTTAGCAGTAGTACAGGCCATCAACTCTCACTCTGCTAATTGCCCCCTGGTTCTATGGCTGCTGCGCGAACTGGTGCGAACTTGCCTTTACAACAATGTCGAATGCAGGGCGCGACACATTCAGGGTACCAAGAACATCGCAGCTGACGCTCTCTCTCGTCTTCAGTGGCAACGGTTCCGAGAGGCTTGGCCAAGAGCGAGAGAGGAAGCCACCCCCCTTCCCAGCACACCCCTGGTAACTTTTGAAGTGGTGAACAGAATGAGGGCCCTGGGGGAGATGTCGTTGGCGCCAAACTCTAACAAAAGATACAAAGCATGTGTGAAAAAATGTTGTGCCACTGTGGGGTCGTGGGAGGACTCTGGGGCAGTCGCAGAGTTGAAAGTTCAGGCCTTCATCCTGTGGGCCAAAGATAACAAAAAGAGCCATTCTTGGATATCATGCCACCTAGCAGCCATTAGCCACAATGCCAAGTTGAAAGGGCAGGCTGACCCTACCAGGACCTTTGTTATCAGGGCAGCTTTGAAGGGGTGGGCTAGAGGTGAACCCAAAGTGCCCGACAACAGATCACCCATTGATTTCATCACTCTCCAAAGAATAATCTTGTGTTTGCCTCAGGTTACTTCCTCTGTTTACGAGACGGCTTTGTTCGCATCTGCTTTCAGTTTAGCTTTCTTTGGCGCTTTCAGGATCTCCGAGCTGGTGCCCAAATCTAAGAATGACACGTCAGGTGTAGCAATGTTACTGCAGGATGTGTTGGTAATAGGTGATGCTCTAAAGATCACTCTGCGTCAATCCAAAACTGATCAGCAAGGAAGGGGGATAGAGTTTTGGTTACAAAGCCTAGGCTCGCCCTAGTTTTGCCCAGTGAGCCTCCTGGCGGCTTACCTAGCCATCCGCCCATATAGTGAGGGTTATCTCCTCTTGCATTCTGATGGCACGCCGCTCACTAAATACCAAGTGGAACATGTCATGCATGCATGTTTGTCTTCGGCAGGTGTCTCCACGCAAGGCAAACGGTTCGGCACACATTCTTTCCGCATAGGTGCAGCAACAGCTGCATCCTCTGAAGGGGTAGAAGTAGAGGGCATTAAACAATTAGGGAGATGGACCTCAGACTGTTATAAGAGGTACATCAGACCAGACACAGCAAGTAGTTCTCAAAGATTGCAGAATAGTTTGTGAAAGTTTTGTGCTGGGACTGTAGGCAGTAACCTGTAATTTTGGGCACTCTTGGCCCTGTCCCACAAACTGTGTTTTGCTGTGTATGTTTTGCAGTGTGGTTTTCATGCCAGTGTGTTTTATTGCATGTTTTAATAAAATAGTTACGTACAACACTTCTCTTTATTTACCAGGAACCACGGTCTGGGTGCTGGGCCACGAGGGGGTTTCCAGGTTGGCTCTGTGGGCGGAAAGCAGGAAGTGGAATCATGGGTTTAGCAAAACTCAATTTGTATGGCGAGGAATCACTGGCTTGCGCTGGAACGGGGTGCTGGGCTTTTTAAAACAAGAATTACAAGGGAACGCCCACCCCCCAGACATGCTTATCCTGCACCTGGGAGGGAATGACTTGCCTATCCTAGGTAAAAGGTTCCTACTGAGGGACATGAAAGTGAACATTTCCAAGATCAGCAACTTATTAGGACCTTGCGAGCTGTGGTGGTCTGAGATCACACCACGCCGGGTTTGGCTAGGGGCTCGCTCTGGGCAAGCGCTAGAGGTGGCGCGAAGGAAAGTGAACTGCGCAATGCGTAAATTCGCGGAGCTGATGGGCTTTGGCTTCATTAGACATGAGGAACTTCACGCCGAATCCACGGGTTGCTTTGACGAGGAAGGAGTCCACCTCTCCAGAGTAGGCATGGATTTATTTCTGTTGGACATTCAGGAAGCTCTTCCTTCAGCAGGCTGTGTTTAGGAAGGTTGAGCTCAGGTGGGGGGCCCTGACTGTGACGGTCGCCACATCCAGGGCTGTGGAGGAGTTACAGGATGATCCAGAGGTGAAAGGTACTCAGGAGTACCCTATGCAGAAGCACAAAGGGTGCTGAGGCCCAATATCCCCGGGAGATCTGTGCGGTGGACCCTGGGGTGCGACGGCGCCCCGTTATCCTACGGGCGGTTGGTTACCTGGACAACCGGGGGTCGCTTGAACGCTCCGCCCCTTGTAGGGGGGGGGTGTGAGCAAGAGGGTGGACCAATGGTTCACCGGATATGGGAGGGGCTATCCTCTCCCACAACCGCTAAGCACCGTCTGGCCAAGGCTGCGGGCTACTTGGCCTATCAGGTGGCAAGCTGCGAGGGGCGGCTTGCCTTTGGATCATCTGTAAGATAACCCACCATGTTTTGGCATAAGTTATGCTAATAAACCTGCAGCTACTTTTTCCCAACAACAAGTTGTCTTGTCTGTTTATTTATTGATGTGCAACATATTTATTGGGGGGTTGGTGTGCGGGCCGATATTGGCACTATGCAGGCCGACCGACTCATCGCCGCAGGGGACCCTCATAAGAGGGCGGACACCGTAGTGCCACAAGATGGCAAACGCACCAGCCTTTTGGGTCCCAGCGGCTGGCAGCCAGCTGCAGGCGCGTCACTTCCGGAAGGGGGGGGGGGTATTTAGGCTTCCCCCTCCCTCGAGGCAGCCTCTTTGTCGTCCTCCTTCCCTCGATGTTGCCCTCCCTGCCGCTTACCCTACATCTCAGGGGGTGGGGTGGTGCTATGCTTGTAATATTTGTTATTAGTGTTGCAGGAGGAGTTACAGGATGATCCAGAGGCGAAAGGTACTCAGAAGTACCCTATGCAGAAGCACAAAGGGTGCTGAGGCCCAATATCCCCGGGAGATCTGTGCGGTGGACCTTGGGGTGCGACGGCGCCCCGTTATCCTACGGGCGGTTGGTTACCTGGACAACCGGGGGTCGCTTGAACGCTCCGCCCCTTGTATGGGGGGGGTGAGCAAGAGGGTGGACCAATGGTTCACCGGATATGGGAGGGGCTATTCTCACCACAACCGCTAAGCACCGTCTGGCCAAGGCTGCGGGCTACTTGGCCTATCAGGTGGCAAGCTGCGAGGGGAGGCTTGCCTTTGGGTCATCTGTAAGATAACCCACCATGTTTTGGCATAAGTTATGCTAATAAACCTGCAGCTACTTTTTACCAACAACAAGTTGTCTTGTCTGTTTATTTATTGATGTGCAACATGTTTATTGGGGGGTTGGTGTGCGGGCCGATATTGGCACTAACGTGTTTTAGCAAATGGCACAGGTGCCCACTATTTGGAGTTCAGTAGATTGGAAGTCTCGTCTTACTATTGTTCCAAGCCTCCCATTGTTCTTGGTCTTGCTGCTTATTATTACTGTTCCTCGTCATCCACAGTCTCCTCTTCCTGTCCAGAGATATTGCGCCGGGATCGCCATCTGTTGTTGTTCCTCTCCCTTTGCTTGAGGAAGAGTGACGCCTGTTGCAGTTCAGTGAAGAAATGCACTTTACCCTGTTATTACTCATAGTTTTGCTGGGTATAGCATACTTTACTCTAATTGGAGGGCGCAGAGCTTCCTCCTGATTGGAACAAAGAGCTTCTTCTACCTGCTGTATGAAGTCGTAATAGAGTGACAAGTTCATTCCTTCATATTGCAGTGTTTTGAGGTCATGAGCCTTATGTATCTCTGCATCCATGTCCCTGTAATTTAATAATCTGACTATTATTGTTCAAGGGCTCGCTCCAGGGATGGGTTTGGCTGCCAGGGTGCGATGGGCTCTCCACCACAAAGATCTCTGAGAAGGTTTTCCTCCCCAGTACATCAGTCAGTAAATGTTCCACGTATTGATCCATATTCCCTGTATTGGTTGTTTTGGCTACTTCTATAATGCGTAGGTTGTTCCTTCAGGAGCGAGCCTCTAAGTCCTCTGCCTTGGTTTCCAGGGTATGCAATGTCTTTTCTATTTTTTTGTCGCAGACTAGGAAAGGGGGGCCGCTCGGCCCCCACGCACGCATGGCTGGGCCCGGCCCCCCTTGCCCCTTCTGGATTGGGTGGTCCCGCCCTTGACCCGGAAGCGGTCTAAGTGCTTCCGGGTCAAGGGGCGGGACCAAAAAGGGGGGGGTTTAAGAGCCTGGGGCGCACGGGAAGCATCCTCTTTGTGCCCGCGCTTCCCAGGCTCGCTCCTCGCCCCGCTGTGGGGCTGTTAATTTTTCCCACCCTCCATCCCTGTTAGCAGAATTCTATTGGGACATTGGTAGGTATCAACGGTGATGCTTTGGAACGTGGTAGTTATGGATGTGATTTTCTTCCTTAGGCCTTTTTTCCCGTGTGCAGGCAATGTTAATTTAAATGTACATTTTTATTGTGTGATGCGTATTCACTTGTTTTCTCCTTAGGCCCTTTTTCCCTTCATAGGTTTCTTAGTTGTATTTATTACTTTGGTCAGGCGGTAAGGTCATAATCGGTGAGCAGCAATTTAAGGTCCTTTGGGGGCGTCACCATTATCGAATGGGGTTGCCCAGGGGGAGGGGCCACTGGTCTCTCCTAGAACTTCAGGGGCAGGATATCCGCTTGCTTGGAAGGGTGCGGGGGAGGGAGTCACCCTTTCCTTGGGCTGATAGCCACCCCGCATATACACTATGACGTCAGAAAATGGCACGAGTGTAAGGGCCCTCCTTTTTGGTTAAATGGAGTTCATGGAGCGTACGAGGGTAACCAGGAGAGGGACGAACTCTCCCGGTAACCGGGCCGTTGTTGCGCATGTGCACTCAGGCGTGAGGGCGTAGCTGGAAAAGGATCTGACACCGGTTAACGACCTTGCCGTAGGCCCAGAAATTATTAGAATGCAAAATTGATATGTAGGATGTTAGATTCTGTTAGTTGGGAAACACGCTGTATTAGACATTTGTTAAGGTTAGCCCTTCATACCCGTCTACCTTGCTGTAAATCTAATGTCTGAATTTTGCATTTTTTAATTGTGTAAATAATGTTTATTTTACTCATTTTTAATTTTTTTCATATTTTAATAAATACGGCCGGAGGGTCGTGAGACCCCCTGCCTTCCAAAGAATTCTCTCGCATGACTGATTACTACGTGATTGTTGATTCTTGACATGATGAAGGGGGGGGGGGTCGGTAGTCCCAGACCATGCTGCTGTTAAAACGTCTTCGGCATCGGACATTCTCTTCTCCACTTCGACTAACCTCTCCGTGCGTTTGTCTAGCCGCTCCGTTAATCTATCCAAGTGGAATGTGAGCGCATCAATTTTACTGTTGATCTTTGTGAAACTGTGCTGCACTGCTGCGAGTATCTGTTTCGGTTCAGGGTCTGTCGTAGGATCAGTGGTTTTTGTGCCAGTCTTCGTGGAAGTCATGTCAACCTCACGTGGTTTTAGACTTTTACTAGGTTCATATTGAAGTTTGGGTGTTGCTTGTCCGTTTTGACCATCTTGTGTAGTAGCTTGTCCCGCTGTAGGGTGGGTTATGTTGCCCCCATCAGCTGCTTTATGAGCAACAGGGAGATCTCGCCAGAGGGCCTACACTCTGCAACGTCTAGTGTGGGCACAGCTCAGCTTACTCACATACTCCCTGTTTGAGGCTTCCTAGCAACCGGGGTTTGTCGTGGGCTTACTTTATCTCCCCTCCAAATTATCTCTTGGGTCACTTTAGGTCTCTTCACCCCTTGTTGTGTCACAGGACGAAATGGTCTGTCTCTCCTTCCTGATAGTGGGTTATTGTTAATGGTTCACTCTTTGCTGGAGAGATAGTTTCTGTACATCTTAGTTTTTGGTTACTGCTGGTTATGCCCGTATGGTTGTTCCCAGCATGGAAATAGAGCTACGTCTGGCTTAGGAATCACAGGTGCCTAGGTCTGCTTCCATTGGGCCTTCTGATCTGACTGATACTGTGGCTTTTGTGAGCGGTATCCCAGGCCTCATGTTGAGGGAGATCCGTAGTGATTAAGGCCACTTGGTGCCAGGATCTCCCGTAGCCTCCGCGCCCACCTTTCCTGCACCGTCCTAGGCCCCGGTCCACGTCTTTCTTCAGCCGCACCTCCAGCTCACCTCTTATCTGGATGCGCTTCTTACCGCTCTCTCGGCACTGGCGTTCACTGGCACACTCGGCTAAGTCTTTTCATTGGAAGGTATAGGGCAACATGCAACGTCGGTGTGTTCTGTCAGTGGGCCTTTAGTGTCGCCACCTCTTGGGCCGCAGCTCCGGTGCGTGCAGATAGGGCACGGCAGGCTCAGCTTACTAGGCCTGTCGCTTGGACTAGACTTTGGACCGGATGGTGTCTCAGAGGCCCGGCATCAAGGGGAACCTATTCCCAGGCAGTTCATGTCACTGTGGGCATCAGGATTCTAGAGGATGGGTGTCTGCGTTCACGGAGCTTCACGCGGTAGCGGCCATCTTGGAGCCAGGCAAGCTCCACCCATCGTATATAAGCATTTGTACTATAGACATGTACACTGTTCGCAAGTACTCACGCTGGGAAACGGTGCTGGTGAAGCTTTCCCTGTTCCTGCTTCTACCGCTCGCGGTACCCGCTCCGCGGGTCCCGCTTCGTGTGGGGACTTTAATTACCATCATTGAGGTTGGACTCTGGAGTTTGCTGCCCTTTACTGGAGGCAGCGACTGTGGGTGACTGCATAGCGCGGGGCTGCGGGCGAGGGCGGGCGCAGGACTTCAAGTCCCAGGAGCGCCCGCCAGACCCAATTGCCTGCACCTGGGCCGCTCTCCCTGCATGCTCCTCCCCACCACCGTCTTTTAAAAACCTTTTCCTTTTGGATGCACACTGGGACACTGTTCGCAAGTACTCACGCTGGGAAACGGTGCTGGTGAAGCTTTCCCTGTTCCTGCTTCTACCGCTCGCGGTACCCGCTCCGCGGGTCCCGCTTCGTGTGGGGACTTTAATTAACATCATTGAGGTTGGACTCTGGAGTTTGCTGCCCTTTACTGGAGGCAGCGACTGTGGGTGACTGCATAGCGCGGGGCTGCGAGCGAGGGCGGGCGCAGGACTTCAAGTCCCAGGAGCGCCCGCCAGACCCAATTGCCTGCACCTGGGCCGCTCTCCCTGCATGCTCCTCCCCACTCACACTGTTCCACATAAATTAAATTAGCTATCCCCGCCGCGCGGGAGAAGTCCGGGAGAAGCCCGGGACAAGGGCGGGCCGTCTAAGGCCGATAAAGGACGGGACGGGCAACCCCTCTTACATTTGCTTCCCGGTAAGAGAACCATCTCCCTATCAGCACCCGCCGGATATTAGTAAAATCCTCATCGAACTTTAAGATTCTGGTTTTGTCCTACTGTGTTTATATATTGAAGGTCCCTCGCTTGTATTATCATGTCTGTAGGGCCAGGGAAATCAAGGAACATAACTGTCAATACATCCAAGGGGGCAGTAATAGGCACAATTGACCAATTTTTTACGCGGGTTACCACTGTCCTAGAGAAGGAAATTGCTGATACAGAAAAACGTTTATCCTTGGACCTGTTAACTGGCAAGCGTTCTTCTCTGGGACAAATTAGGAATGCACTTTCACCTGACGTGATAGTCTTAGATCCTCCGAGTAATAATTCCCCCCTTATTGAGATCACTTCATCCACTCTCCCTGGAGCTGTAGGGGATGAGGGAAATAACAGGACTAGTGTAAGTGGTCATACGTCCCCCTCCGATCTCTCAGCAAGTCCCAATGCAACAAGGTTATCTAGCTCACCCAAATTATTTGTATCCTCTCTAGCGACTCCTGAACAAGCAGGAAACCACTTAAAAAAAAGAAAGAGACAAGGCTCTACCTCAAGCCCAGCTAGAAAAGACAAAGTTAACACTTCGCCCTCAACATCTTTATTTAAACAGTCACCAAAACCAATTAATCCACCTAAAACGGTTAGTATATCAGGCATATTGCCTGTTCAAAATTCCGAAAGCGACCTTCTCTCTAAAATAGAGACTATTGTGAAGTCCCTTCTACTTCCTCTTTTGGAGAGAACCAGATTAATAAGTGCACATCTAGACAAATTGGGTAAGCAAATAGAAGAGAACACCTTGGCCATAATGAATATGTCAATCCCACAGCCAAAAAACTATACTACAAATTCTGTTGCCCCCACTGCTCCACTGCCAGAACAACCTTCAACTAGTAGTGTACCCCCAGGACCTAGTATTACGCAGGGGAGAAAAGCATTATCTAAGTCATCAAAGGATAGAACAACTACAGAAAAACTTGAGCTCCCCGTAAATAATCAAACAAAAAACGGACCGCCCCAAAGTGACAGCGGAAAAAAGGAGGGAGAGAAAAGAGGAGTAATAACAAACCCCCTCCTGCAAAAAATAATTTACCCATGAAAATTAGACTAGATAGGGAGAAGGGGGAACATCTACCCCAGCGCTTAAATAGACCGATATCTAGGACAGTGGATCTACCGCCAGAATCGGCCCCGTATACAATAATTATGACTGGGGAATTAGCAGAGGGGGTTAGAGAGAATTATCATGCCCTAAAAAATAAAACTATCTATTGGCTGAAGCAAAACCGACCCCTCCCCGCACACATAAACGGGGAAATTCTAACAGTAAGGCGAGCAGTCTGGGTGGGACCAAGACCAAAAGATAAGAGGGGGGACGTCATAATCATAAATTTTAAGGATCACAGAGCAGTGAGGTGCATTGGAGACTGGTACGAAGTCGTAGGGGGAGATAACATTTCTACACACTATGTTAGCTATTTTTACCCACGAGAACTGATAACAAACTTAAAACAGAATCCAACAAACAGGTTTTACCCAGACTGGAGAGAAGGAGGTTATCAACCATCTCAGAAAAAATTTCATAATCAACCCTTCCAACCAGTATACCCATACCCACAGTGGGGGAACCAAAATAATATTTATCAACCTCTCTCAGAATTTAACATACCTACCTTTAACCCTTTTTTCAACGCTGTTTGGGTTGGACGAAATAGATTGACTCGACAGGGAACAACCCTCTCCGGAAAGACACATTTTGACAGAATTCACAAACCCGCATGGTGATACCTTTTTGAAAGATTCGGGAGAAAGTTCCAAATCAGAAGGCGAAAACCAGCAGGCCCTACTGAACATGAAAACTGCAAGGGAGGGAGCAAATCTAGTCCCGGGGAACACATCAAATGACATAACAGACTTAATAAGAGAGGAAAGGCAGTTGGTTTTGGGGACACCTGCTTTAAATAAAGGCATTGTCACGAATGAGAGATTAGTCCCTGGTATGAAAGAAATAAAAATAAAAATCATGTTTTGGAATATTGCGGGTCTTCGCACAAAAATTATGGACGGAAGTGCCTTGGACTTTGTCAAAGACTATCAGATAGTAGCCCTCCAGGAGACTTGGCTTACTACCGAAATGCATCTAACAAGGTACAAAACGTATTTTTCTCCAGCTATCCCTGGCACTTATGGCAGGGCAAAGGGTGGGCTGATAATTTACATAGCTAATACCATACCAGGACTAGAAACTACTGTCCTTAGCACAGAACCAACCTATCAGATACTGAGATTGTCTTTCCAGACAAGGAGGGTATTTCTACTTGTAAATATGTACGACAACCTACTAGAAAGCGAGAGAGTAAAAACACTCGGAGCTCTCCGTAAGAAACTCCTTACCTGTTCAAAACAAACACAAGGCCTAGAACCCCCAAGCATTGTCTGGGGTGGCGATTTTAATCACCACCCTTGTGAAAGGAACAACAGCAACATTTGTGGTATGGGGCATGGAATTGATGAACAAATAACCCACTTTAGCCACTCAGTGGTGGGAGATTTCTTAAATGAAACCCTATCTAATCTGGACCTCGTGAAATGAAGTAAAAACCTCCTGTGGGAAATTGGACCCAACCTACCTCGGAAGGGGCAGTGAGTCAACAATTGACTACATATTGACCACAGCGACCCTCGGAAATAAGGTCCAGAGATTTAATGTGCTAATAAATACTTTGAGTGACCATGCTGCGCTAGCCTTTGACCTATTTATAGATCAGGGGAATCTATCAGCACAGACCCTAATGACCACTCTCGCCCAGAATAACATACACCTAAAAAAAATAAACGGTTATACCTTAGGTTGGGGGAAGATAGATCCCGTAGGATTAACAAATAAGGTAGTAACTGTGGCATACCCTGCAATACTGAAATGCCTAGACACTAATGTAAAAGAAGAGGAAGTTCTAGACAACTTCATGGTGATCTTAGAAAAGGTAAATGAATCCCTGACAAGGAACCAAAAAGGTACAAAGGAAGGAAAAAAAGGATGGTTCAACCACAATTGCACAGTGGCACATAAAACCTTAAAAAGAGCATTAACAAAAACTAACAGAGTTCAAGAGGAGATTAGGAGCCTGAGAAGGGCTTACAGGATGGCATGTAGAGCTAGAAAAGAGGAACTAAAGAAAGCCCTATGGAACCAACTCCATGAGAGTTCACTAAATAGAAACGATGAACTGTTCTGGAAGGTGGTGAAAGCCCCTTTTTTGACAGATATAAACAACCACCCCAAAGTAGAAGTTGCAATCGAGGGAAAAACATGGATAAACCATTTCTCGAAAATCTTTGGTAACCCTTCTAAAGTAGTTTTAACTGAGGGAAACGACCAGGATAATCAGGATACCCCATTTCAAATTGCATTGAAGGTCGAACTCTACGAAGTAATTAATGCAGTTAAAGCGAGCAAATGCGGAAAAGCTCCTGGCCCAGATGGGGTACCAGTTGACTTTTTTAAATTTAAACTAGATCTGTGGGCCCCAATTATAAAAAGGGTGTTTGATGCTACCATGAAGTGTGGGCTAATTACATCTTGGACCCAATCAATTTTGGTTCCTATATTTAAAAAGGGAAACAGAGAGGATGTGTCCTGTTACCGTCCGATCTCGCTCCTGGACTTACTGGGGAAAGTACTGGGCAGAGTGGTTCTCCAGCGTCTACAGGAGTGGGCGGACAATACCGGGACCCTTTCGGATATCCAGTTTGGCTTCCGTGAAGGTTTCGGGACCACAGAACAAGCCCTGAACTTGGCCCTAATGATGGGAAAGTATGTGTCGGCTAAGCGGGAAAAATTGTATATGGTCTACGTCGACCTATCCGCAGCTTTTGACTGTGTCTCCCATGCAAAACTGTGGGTAGTCCTTATCAACATGGGCATGGATCCAGTCCTGGTAACCTTCCTTAGAGAACTGTATTCCAACGCTTCCTCCAGGGTGCGTTTTGGGGTGCGGGGCGAACTATCGGAACCGTTTGAGGTGGAGCGCGGCGTCAGGCAGGAGTGTGTCTTGGCGCCCTTTCTCTTCTCCCTTTATACTAACGGCCTCGAGGTAGAGATGTTGGGGGGGGGGGGGGGACCAGGACTTACCCCGAGTGAAAAATCGCCTGGTGCCTGCGCTCCTATACGCAGACGATGCTGTGATATTAGCACACACCCCACGGGAGCTACAGAAAGCACTAAATAGGTATGCACAATTAATGGCCAACTTGGACCTCCACATAAATATAAAGAAGACATACGTCATGGTGGCAGGACAAGGAAAAAAACAGGGGAAGAGAATTTTTCTCGATAATGAAAAAATAGAACCAACTACCTACTACCCTTACTTGGGGATTATGATGGATGAGAAGCTAAATTGGAAAGCAGCTATAGAAGCCCGCAAACACCAACTTCTCCGAGCCTATCTGGCTCTTCACCAGATAGGCACCTGGCTCTTCACCAGATAGGCTTGCCGCTTTTCCTTGCTGTTGTGTTGTGTTGTCGTCCTTGAAGGTTTTCTTCGCCAAAGCGCCGGGACACTCCTTTTGGAGTAGCTGTTGCGCTATAGAAGAACCAAAATAACATAACATAACATAACAATTGCCGCCCTCATAAAATTCGCACAGAAATTAGGAAAAAAGCCACCAGTAGAGTTATTACGCAATTATAAAGCAAAGTGTCATTCCATCGCACTCTATGGGGCGGGTCTGTGGGGACACAAAAACACAAAAGACCTACAGGTAGCAGAAAATACCTTCATGAGATTCCTTTTGGCGGTCCCCAAACGAGTATCTACTTTTGCCTGCCATGCAGAGCTAGGAATGCCCCATATCGAGGACTTGGCAAAGATCTAACCCATACTCCTTTGGCGCCGTATTTGGGAGTCAACAAAAAATACTTTTACAAAGGAGATTGTGGCAGACTGTATGTCATTGGACTACGTGGAAAAAATAGAATGGCTGAGATACGTAAAAAACGTTCTTTTTTTTTTTTTTTTTTTTTGGTTAAAAACTTTTATTGAGCAATCAAATAAAAATCACAGAGATGGGACTACAACCACACGGGCTGGCCGCTAATAGCAACGCACAACATAAGAAGCAAACGATTACTTCCGAGGCCAGGCACAAATCAGATACCAAGTATTGCTCAAAACATAGGACAGGACATAACAATTTTCTGTAATAAACATAAAAAACAACGAACTCTAAACAAGGCGAATGCACATTAATCAAGGTCAGCCCAGAAGGCGGAGGGGAAAGCCACTAATCAGGAAGACGAAAGCACAATCAATGGGACTCGGCAAAGCTGGGGGGGGGGGGACAGCGGGGAGGACAGGAAAATCCTAGAACAGCATGAAAAATTTCGGGAACGCCAGCCTAGGGAGATAGGGTAACATCGGGAGTGTCAACCAAGGGAGGGGTACAAATGTCTCCACGATATTCGTTCCACTGACCCCAAATCTTCGTCCACGCCCTGGGTCTGCCCCTAGCCACATAGACGGTCTTCTCTTGGAACATGGACCAGTCCATGTTATCCTCCCACACCGAGACGTCGGGAGGTCTGGACGCGCCCCAGAGCTGCGCAATGTCCCGCTTCGCGACCATGTATCCCAAGGTCGCCCATCTGGTCTGGGCCACAGAATAGTCGGTGGGTTCCCACACATTCAACAGGCATCGTCGGGCCTCAGGCCGGAGGGTAATACCAGTCACAACAGTCATCACCGCAAGCACATCAATCCAGTAGGCCGCTACCACCGGGCACTCCCAAAGAATATGCAGAAATGTAGCACTCATCCCACAACCACGTTTGCATAAGCCATCCGGGGAAAAACCCATTACTACCAGACGCGGACCAGTTACATACACCCGGTGGAGGATCTTAAGTTGAACTAAACGAAGACGGGCGGGGATGGCGACCTCTTTCGGAGAAGAGAGTGCCGACTGCCAATCCTCGTCATCCAAGTCCAACCCGTCACCGACCCAAACCTCCCTAAGTCGGAGCAGTAAATCAGCGCAATTATTAATCAGTTTCTTATAAATCAGGGAGATAGTGCTATCGGGCAAGTGTCCATCCAGTATGCGATCCTCAAGGGGGGAGGACTCGGGTAGGGTCACATCAGGAGTCAGAACTGAGGCCAGAGCATGCCGGACCTGCAGATATCGAAAAAACTCTCTATCACTCAAGTCATATTCGGCCTTAAGGGCCTGGAAAGACTTCACTCTACCCTGCACACAGACATCACCCACTTTACATATCCCAATCATATCCCAGCGGTCAAAGCCCTTAGTAGACCAGAGACATCCCAAACGTTCGGAAGCATAAAGCGGAGTCGCCATTGTCAGTCGGTTCTCCCATCCCAAACTCACATTCGCGGCGCGCCACACATTGACTGCTATCCTGGACGGGCCCGTAAGATGGCGCCCAGCTGATCTGGAATAAAGCGCTCTATTAAAATCCCCTCCCGGCAGCTGGAGTCTATCCATCTCAAAGGCCGGATCTCGACCCGGGGAATACATTGCGTGGTTAATGGCAGACAGCTGGGTAGCCCAATAATATCTCTTGATATCGGGGAGCGCCATGCCCCCGTCGTACCAAGGGATAGTAAGTTTCGCAAGGGCGATACGTGGACGCCCGTCCCAGATCAGTTGCCTTTGAAGACTCTCGATCTCTCGGAAATAGGTAGCGGGAACGTCGTCAAAAGAATTTTGAAGTGCGTATAGGAATCGTGGCAAAGACATCATTTTAAAAAGGGCAGCCCTGCCCAGAGGAGACAGGGGTAGTTTACGCCAGCGGGCCACATCCAGTCGCAGTCCAAGAAGCGGGGGGAGGAGATTACGCTCGAACCGAAGTGAAGAGTCCAGCGTAATAAAGATCCCCAAATACTTGAAGCCAGACTGGACAACCTGGATAGGAAATCTGTCCGGTAATGGGGGCAAAACACCCGAGAGAACATACACACAGGACTTAGCCCAATTAATAACCAGACCTGAGTTAGCACCAAACGAAGTAAGAACGTCAAATAAGACATTTAAAGATTTACGCGGGGAAGTAAGATACAGAAGAATGTCATCCGCGTAAAGCGAGACGCGGTCTTCAAAATCCGGTGACCAACGGATCCCTTTGAGTGCAGGTTCCCATCGAAGCCACGCAGCTAACGGTTCCAGGGCAAGCGCGAAAAGCAACGGAGACAAGGGGCATCCCTGACGGGTCCCTCTACCCAGGCAGAAGGGGACAGAAACCCGACCGTTTACCACCACCTGTGCCAAGGATTCGGCGTATAACAATTTCACCCAACCAATAAACTCAGGTCCGAAACCAAATTTCTCAAGAGCTGCCCAAAGATAGGGCCACTCTACCGTATCAAAGGCCATCGAGGCGTCTAGCGAAGCCAAAATGGCCGGCTCCGTCAGAAGCCCCGCCCTCGCAACAGCTCCGTGGAGACGACGTAGGTTAAGAGCCGTGTTGCGATGCGGGATAAATCCGGATTGATCCGGATGAACCAAGCCACCAATGACCGTCAAGAGGCGGGTAGCCAGAAGCTTAGCCAGAACCTTGGGTTCAACATTCAACAGGGAAATGGGCCTATAAGACGAACAAAGGTCCCGAGGTTTACCTTCTTTGGGAATAACAACAATCGTAGCCAGACGCTGATCATATGGGAGAATACCCCGCTCCCGGGATTCCAAAAACATGGTGCGAAGATAGGGCGCCACCTTATCAGGGCGTAGCTTGTACAATTCAATTGGCAATCCATTTGGGCCCAAAGCTTTGCCAGAACGGAGTGAGCGAATGGCCGTCGCTATCTCGTCCGTAGTGAAAGGGGACTCCAAAGAGACTCGGTCTAAATCGGAAACACTGGGCAGAGCTATATCACGCAACAAAAGGCGAGAGTCATCAACATCCCGTTCAGACACAGGGGAATAAACCACACGAAAATAGTCCGCAAAACATTCAACTATTCCAACCGGGTCGGTCACTCTCACACCATTCAAAGTCTGAATCACAGGCACCACACGACTCGCCCTCTCCTTCTTATCCAACCATGCCAGCAATTTACCCGCTTTGTCCCCCACATCATACAAACGACCCTGTTGCTCCCGAAACATCAGTTTAGCCGCATCTGTAACCAAAGACCTATAAGCAAATTGTTTCAGACCCAGGGCGTGGAGTTTACCAGGTGTAACATCCGACTCCAGGTCAGCCTCTATCTCAGCGATCTCCCTCTCAAGGTCCACCACCTCTCGATTCCTCGCCTTTTTAGATTCAGCAATAAGGGAAAGGGCCTGCCCGCGAATCACTGTCTTAAAGGCCTCCCACAGGGATATCGCAGAGGAGACGGACCCCACGTTGTCTAGAAAATAGTTGTCCAAAGACTTAATCAAGAGACCACGGGTCTCGGGGGAGGTGAGGTACCATGGGTTAATAGGAGCCACCCGGCCCGCCACCTCCACCCCCACCTCAAAACAAAGCCAGAGCGGTGAATGATCAGAGATGCCCCGGGGGAGGTGTCTAATCTCGCGAACCGCCGGCGACTGCGCCGCAGGCATCAGGAAATAATCCAGTCTAGACAAACTCCCATGGGCCCCAGAATGGAAAGTGTATTGAAGCTGAGTAGGATGCATAAGCCTCCAGCAATCCACCAAGCCAAACGTATCCAGAAACCCACCCAGCCACTGTTGGGCCGAAGGAGTGTCCCTAGGGGGGTGACGATCGCGTAGACCGGAGAACACAGAATTAAAGTCCCCAGCTATGAAAAGAGTACTATCAGGGAGGTTCAACAACACCCGGCCCAAATCGGAAAAGGTAGAGGTCTGTAGACCAGGGGGCACATAAACGGCAAACAAGGAAAGGGTCCGACCCTCATAGCGTCCCACGAGGACGGCGTAACGCCCCCGATCATCAAGGATCACATCATCAATAGCCAGGGGGAGGGAAGCCCGAACAAGGATACCCACCCCCCTGGAACCCGTGGTAAACCCCGAATGTGCGGCGAGGCGATAGCCCCACCTATTCATTGCACGACATGTATTGCCCACCAAATGAGTCCCCTGTAGAAAAACAATATCCGGAGACAAACGTCGTAGACATCGCAACACCACACCCCGCTTAATGCGATCCCCCAGACCATTGACATTCCACGAAATAAACCTCAACCCGCTACCCCCATCCCACACAGCGACGCCGAAACCCCCCCCAATGAGCATGACATCAAAAACATCATTAGCAGGATAGAATCGCCTTGATAAAACAAAACACAAACATCAAACTTCCCATCCACCCACCCCCCAACAATCAAGGAAACACCCCCCACCCTGCACCCCTGCAAGAAGCTAAAAAGCCACCCCAACATGCAGTGTGCCTGTCACCCAAGAACCCCCATTCTACAAAAAGACCCCGGAGGAGGAAAGGCCCTGGCCCACCCGCCACCCCGATCAAGACAAATAACGAGGAGAACACACAGACAATAGAGGTACTTAGGCATAAAATCCCAGAAGAAGTTACTCTACACGAAGACCCGGGCATAGACAAGTAGTTCAGCTCTCTACACCACCCTCAGCACCACCCGGGTGGTCGGCGGGCTCAGTCGCAGGAGGTCGGTCCGGCAGAGAGTCCAGCCAGTCATTCACAGAATCAGGCCGATCAAAGAAAAAGGTTCGGTCATTGTACTCGACTCGCAGCCTAGTCGGAAAAAGCATAGCATAGCGCAATCCCATGTCCCGGAGGCGCTTCTTGACTCCACGGAAGCCCATACGCTGTTTCTGCACCTGTTGAGAAAAGTCCGGGTAAAAGTTCACCGTGGCATTCTCAAAGGCCACCGGGCCCTTCACGCGCGATGCCTGCAGGATAGCGTCCCGATCCCTATAGTGGAAGAGTTTCGCAACAATAGGCCTCGGCGGGGCGCCCGGCTTACCCTGGCCTCCCGGAACACGATGGGCACGTTCCACTGCGAAGAATTTACTCAACCCAGACGGGGAGAGGTAGTTCTGGATCAGGTCCTCGACCAGGAGATCAACAGAGTGCGGGTCTGGATTCTCCGGCACGCCAACCACATGCACATTACAGCGACGTGCCCTGTTCTCAAAGTCCTCCAAGCGCCGGGTCATGAAATCGTTCACCCTACGGAGATTGCCAATCTCCGTCTGTATCTCCGAGACGTCTGCCGTGAGGCTGGATGATTTGAGATCCAATGACTTCACCTTCTCATTGGTTTTAGATAGGTCGGCCCGAATCAAGTTCACATCAATGGCCACGGTGTCGATTTTGTGGGCCAAAGCTTCATACTGTTGGCCTATTGTTTCCTTCATGCCAGAAATGGCGCCCATGATGTCCTGCAAGGACGGCTCCGTTGACGCGTCCACAGTGTGGTCAACCACACTTGGGCCAGGCAGGGCGGCTCCAGGGGACCCCTTCGAATGGGTGTAACGGTCCATAACATTAGACTGGACCGGGCCCCCACGCAGGGGCGTCTTGGTCTTTCGTGTCTCTCGGTCCCCTCTGCCCGCCATGTCGGAAACCGCGTCACCAGGAGACTCACTCGACCCGATGGAAATGGCCACAGGAAAGTAGGGCGTCGGGACCAAAAAGCAGCGGCGAGGGTACCACTAGGAGTGAACTAGCCTGGAAGGAGAATAAACTAGCCAAAGGCCCGACAGCCATCTCGTGCGCCGGACCCAGCAAGGCCAGACTCCCCTGCCAGATGTCTCAGTCTGAGGCAGAATCGAAACCGAAACTTAAGAGGGGGACCCACAAGTCCAATCCCCCTGCCGCTGTTGTTCAACTCCAAGACGGCCACAGTGCCGCACCCAGTCCCGGGCGCACCTCAAGGGCGGACCCCGAAAGTTCGAGTTGTCGTATCTTCGGCGCCCCGGGTCCAAATCAAATTCCAAAAATCTCAGGAAGATCAGCCCAGCGTCCTCTACACAAATCCTCGTGAAGAATCAGGATATGTTCAGGATATCATGCCGGGAGTGGCGGGGGTCCGGAGAGCGCTGTGCTCACGCGGCCATCACGGATGCCCGCCAAGCTCCTCCTCCGTAAAAAACTTTCTTACTGATTTGGGAATGGCAGAATATTATTCCAACCCTGAATCAATTATTGAAATTCCGAGGAAAGATTTTAAAAAAAAGGGCTTTGAGTCATGTAGAAGAACTACGTATCAGCATAGAGACAAAGAAACTTTCAGTCCAACACTCTCTGACAGTCATGACCACGCTAGAGATAGAACCCTATTTAACCTATGTTGAGTCACACTTTGAGCGATTTTTACTTGCTAGATTTAGGCTGAACATTTTCCATAGGGTCGTAGCCTTTCCTAACAGAAATAGTTGGGACGAAAGCTTAATGGTCTGCCCATGTGATGAAATGTCTGAACAGTCAACAATCCATACGGTAATGTTCTGCAAATTTTATTCTGCACATCGCAAGCTGTGGCTAACCCCCCTTTTGAGAACTCTGGGCCTCAGAAGATGCCGTCCTGCTATGTTGTGGCTGCAATTTTTAAGCTCTGAATTAATATGTAAAATTGTGAGCACCTTTTTAAAATGCATTTTTAAACAGAGTAAATCTTTGATGTGGTAATGCTCGATTATTGGGGGCATAGAAGAAGGGTATCCCCCTTTGTAAATATATAAACTCTGTCTTAGCATTGTTAAAATGAATTTTAAATGATGTATTGTATAATGTCTTTTATGGTTTTTCATGTAAATTGAAACCGAATAAAGATTTTCTTCTACTACTACTACTACTATAGACATGTACCTATATATGTGTATTGCTTTTTATAAATGTGTAGAATAAAAAAAAAATATATATATATATATATATATAGATATTCATTAGTTCTGCGAAACAAATATACATATTACTGATAGCTACATTATTCTATGTTTTTAACATCTATATAAGTGACTGCTTAATAATAAAATAATAAATACTCTTTTATAATGGTTTATCTATAACTGCTTCATTATTGAATTACTACAAAAAAATGTATATACAACTTGAAAGTTGGAGTTTATTTCATGCATCTTTAATCTACATATACTTCCTTCATGCATCTATTATTCTTCCATGTACTAATGGATCTATATATTTATTACTTTTCTTCTAATTCAGCATATCCAATGCACTACCCTATTTCTCACTCTATGCCTTTCTCAATATATCCTCTACCTCCGCTCTCTCATTCATTCCAAACCCCTTACCACTACTATGATCCCCAAAATAACCCTTTCTAAACTCTTTCATACCCTACCCCTCCTTGCAACATATCACACCTCTTTTACTATTCCGATCCCCCAAAACAAGCCTTTCTAAACCCTTGTCTCTGACTCCTCCACCTCCACCTCCCTTTTACTCATCCCAAGCCACCTCCTACTGCTAAGAGCTCCAAAACAAACACAACATTTCTAAATCCTTCCCTCTTCTATCCCTCCACTGTCCTTTTTAATCCAAATAACAGACTAATATGTCCACCACTCAAATTAATTTCATATTTCACTATACTAATTCACCACTAATCCTTTATGGGTTCTGGAGTAGCGTGCTACTCGCCGAAAATAATGCTTCAACACCCCATCAGGGGCAGGAAGCGCTATATAAATACGAACCTTTTCCCATCTTCTATCCCCCCGCTATCCTTCTCAATCCAAATAACTGACTAACATATCCACCGCTCAAACTACTTTCATATTTCACTATATTAATTCACCACTAATCCTTTGTGTTCCGTAGTAGCGTGCTACTCGCTGAAAAAATGCTTCAACACCCCATCAGAGGTAGCAAGCGCTATATAAATGCAAACCTTTTTTCCTCCCTATTCTCTCCCTCTACTATACTTCTTAATCCAAATAACTGACTAACATATCCACCACTCAAATTACTTTCATATTTCCCTATACAACGTCTAAGAATGGACCTAGACACTATAGAGGTACAGGGCTCATGCACCTGTACCCTCACCACTGGTATAGTGCACCCAGCTAGAGGGGTGGCTTGCCTATGCCAGGGCAGTGTATTGTAGGCATGGCACACAGGGATGTGTGCCATGTCGACTCTTCACTTTGCTCTGCACCAAAACACGCAGCCTGCAATGGCAGTATGTGTGTGTTAAGGTACGGGGCCTCCAAGGGTGGCACAATAATTGCTGCAGGCCTTGCCAGGTCACAGTGCCCTTGGTACCTAGGGTACCTTTTACAAAGGACTTACATGTGGCCAGAGAGTTTCCAATTGGGTTTTGCAACAGTACAGTTTAGGGAAAGAACAAAGGCCCTAGGTACCTCTTTGGCAGGAATCCACGGCACACTCAGTCAAAAAGCATCAACATTAGGCAAAAAGTGGGGGCAACCATGCAAAAAGGGGCACTTTCCAACAGAAGTAGAATAGGAGCCTTCCTACAAGAGTGGAAGAGGGCAATGTCTGACAAACGGATGCTTGACATCATCCAACACCATTATTGCATAGACACCATGGGGTCAGATCATAAAAATCACACTGACAGGAAGAAAGGTGATGCCTGCATGAGAAGTACAGGAACTCTACATAAATGGGCTATAGGAAGAGTACCCACCGCTTCAATCAAGGAAACTACTAGGCATGCTTGATAGTTCCCAAATTGGACAATTCTGTGAGACCAATTCTGGACCTTCGCTTCTTAAACAAATTCATAGAGACATGAACATTAAAAATGACACAGGAGGTCATCCTGCAGCCACGAACGAGTCACTACACCTTGTGACTCAAAAGTGACTCCTTCGCTGGCTTGCAATGTGTGTGGTCCTCAACTCCATTGTTAGATTGTTTTTTTCAGCCATTGAGTTCAGACATGTGCTTTTCTGCTCCGGTTCAATACTGTAGTTGGGCTCTATCTGATACTGTCGGTATTAGTTTTGAATGCAGTTCGATTGCTACTTCCCTACTTATACCATTGATGTTGAATTTTACAAGGACAGGAAAAGCCACCCTGCGTGGCTTTTCCTGCCCTTGTAAATATGGCCGGTTTAAACGCATCACTTTGCGTAAAAGGGGCATTCCATGGGTGTTGAAGTGGGTGTTCCCACGCAACACCCATGAAACAAGACACATTTCTAGATTTACGAGGAATCATAAATCTAGAAATGCGTCTGAATGCTACGCCACCCTAGGGGTGGTGTAGCAAGGGGCAACAAGGAGAAATGTTTTCATTTCTCCTTGTTTTTTCCTCTGTCAATGCGGGCTGCATTCTACAGCATGCATTGAAAGAGGAAAATGCCTGTAGTGATTGTTTTTGTGCAGGAAGGTGCCCCTTCCTGCAAAAAAACAATCTCCCCATGATGCAGGCATCCTTGCATCATGGTGAAAGGGTACCTGCGCTGGTGCATGGTAGCAGTTTGTGCGCCAGGGCAGGGGAGAGCACAGGAACTCGACATATTATTGTAAATATGTTGCATTCCCGTGCTACGGAAGTGCTGCAGCGTGGGGCAGCCAGAGGGCTTGCGCTGCCGCGCTGCGGCACTTCCTTGTTAACCCCTTCCATGCTCATGACAAGGTCAGCTCGTCATGCAGTACACTGGAGCTGTGCTTATGACGAGCTGACCTTGTCATGAACAAAGGGATCATGTAAATTTCAGCACCCAGCGGGAATTGCCTTAGCACCAATGTGGTTAATCTGCCCCTGAGTCTCTGGAAGACAACTTCCTGTTTGAGACCTTCTCGTCCACTCAGTGCTCAACCCAATACTTTTTAGTGCACAAGGACATGCTCAGACATACTCAGGACATTTTCAGTGACTCAGTTATATCCATTGTTATTACCCCCAAGGTTGATAAAAAGTATACACCTTTTCCGGTCAACCCTACATATATCAAGGGCCAGCTTATACCTGACTTCCTAGTGGAGGCCACCACTCATAAACGGTCAAACTCTTAAACATCTGGTGAGGTGCCCCCACCAGATAAAGAGAGCAAAAGGATAAACACTGCAGATAAGAGAGTGGCAGCCCAATCAGCCAACAGGATCACAAACTCCATTGGTCTCTTATCACACTACAATAGGGCCCACTGGGATGAGATGGAAGACATTCCCAGAGGTCTTTAAAAAAGCACATACCAGATTGCCTCAAAGGGCAAACTAATATCGAACACAACTGTATGTTGTGCACTTGTTGCAGCTGCTAGAGGCATCAGTTCAAGCCTGCTTCTCAGGAGATATGCCTGGTTAAAGGTATCCGGTTTCAAAACGGAAGTTCAGCAGATCTGGTTAGCCCTCCCGTTCGAAAGCGAACATCTTTTTGGGCTCTCTAAGGAAGCTGGCTTTTTTTGTAGTGTACCAGTGTAGGGATACACCATGCAAAAAATCCCGATGACCCTTATTGATTTACGGGGGCTTGCTTTAATAATCCCAAGTGCGCTATTTTTGGTAGTGTGGTTGTAGCAGAGGGACTAGAAATAGAGAAGAACCTCTCCCAACAACAGAATGGTGGGTCGCTGACTCTACTATTCTCCCCTCTCTCCACTTACCCCAGAGCGAGTGGAATACGAACACAGAACCGCTGTGGAAAACCCAAAGCGACACAGAAGTGGACAGCTCCTTTAATTGGGCTTACTCGGAAGAAGAAGCCCCGCCCCTGGATGACACCGGCACAACCGTATTGCACAAGAAGGAGGAAGTACGAGAGACAACGTGTGACGACACCCCAGTGGAGTTTCGTGTGGACTGTGGAGACCGAGTGAGGAGCGGAGAGGGAGCTGACCGAGAGAAGGAGACGGGAGAAAGAAGAGCGGGAGGAGTTGCGGCGCCAGGAGGCCACCGTCCCCACGAGTCGCCCAGCCACATTCCCGGAGGGGTGTGGCTCAGTCAGGTACGGCAGCGTGTGTCGAGCTGGGTGGGAAGGCGGGGAAATTCCTCTTGCCGCTAGTTCGTTTTTGAACACCCATCGCCTGTGGGCCACTCATTGTACATAGTTCGATTCACTCCCTGTGACTTCCCCGTACCTGGTTGAGGCCAGAAAGCAGAAGCAAGGAGGAAATCATGGATAGTATATATTTAGAACAAGATGGAAGCCCTCCCCTATGGAACACAAAGGTGGCTGAGACAACATTCCGGATTAACACCAGCCCAAGCCATTGAAATAGCCGCCAATTATTCCAGGGCCCAACCAAGGATTCTTCCCTGGGACACTGATAAAGCACCAAAAACAACCCAGGCGCCAAAGATAGAGAAAAGAACCACAACTGGGCTGGAGCTTTAAGACCCAGACCCATCAAGATGGAAGTTCCCCTAATGAAAGGACCCCAATGTTTTGATTGTGGGGAACGGGGCCACATTGCGCGCCTCTGCCCCAGGAGAAAATCACCCGAAGAGCCCATGGAGGTGGGATACGTCCCGAGGGCCGTGATGTACACCGCAGAGATGGGGCCTTCATTTTATGTACGTGTCACTGTCAATTGCAGAAGCATAAGGGCTCTGCTCGACTCAGGGTGCCGGCAATCGGTGATACAAAAAGCACTAGTACTTCCAGAACAGGTTCTCCCCGACAAGCTAGTGCACATCAGATGTGTTCACGGTGATGTGAAGCCGTATCCTCTAGTACAAGTAACCCTCCATCCCATGGGAAGGCCCCCTTGTACGGTGAAGGTGGGAGCAGTAGAGTCCAACAGAATGGTGGGTCGCTGACTCTCCTTTAATTGGGCTTACTTGGAAGAAGAAGCCCCGCCCCTGGATGACGCAGGCACAACCGTGTTGGACAGGAAGGAGGAAGTACGAGAGACGGCGTGTGACAACACCCCGGAGGAGTTTCATGTGGACTGTGGAGACCGAGTGAGGAGCGAAGAGGGAGCTGACCGAGAGAAGGAGACGGGAGAAAGAAGAGCGGGAGGAGTTGCGGCGCCAGGAGGCCACCGTCCCCACGAGTCGCACAGCCACACTCCCGGAAGGGTGAGGCTCAGTCAGGTACGGCAGCGTGTGTCGAGCTGGGTGGGAAGGCGGGGAGATTCCCCTTGCCGCTAGTTCGTTTTTGAACACCCATCGTCTGTGGGCCACTCATTGTACATAGTTCGCTTCACTTCCTGTGACTTCCCCGTACCTGTATCACTCTTCCCTCACTGTCCATCACCGACATCCATTGTATAAAGCAAACCCTGTAAATACACTTGCTCAGCGGTGTTCCCTCACTCCTTGGTTCCCCCCTGGGCATTGTACACAGAGGACTGTTACCTGACGGCCCATATTATTTCTCTTCTGCATATCCTACGGTGGAGTAACCCAGGCAGAGCAGACGGGAGTGGGTCCCACGAAGGAAGACGTCTCCGGGAGAAGACCCCCGGGGCACAGCTGCAACAACGGACCCAGCTATACTATCCCGGGAAAGACTCACTTTAAGGAAAAAGAAAGCTTTATAAAAATAAAGCCATATTTACCGCAATCCAGTCCCTGAGCCCTTCCTACTACCCCGCCACAGTGGTTGAGCAGCTTAGGCTTATCAGAGGGGAGTGTTGAGCATTTGTTCTAAACACAGTCATTAAATGAGACGCACACTCAAAAATAAATCTGAGACCAATTAGGAAAATTACACAGATTTTTCTATAATTTTAGATAACAATATTGGAATCAGGTAAGTACTTTCAGGGGTATGATTTTTACAGTAAAATGCTCAAATAGCGTTTTGTGAGGCAAAAGCCTCAAACGCGAGAATATAATGCTATGGGCGAAACATACACTGCATGCATATACTTGCAAGCTTTTCTTGAGGGTGCCTTTTTGGGCTTAAGGTGCTTAGGGGCCAAGGTCCAAGAAACCACCAGCAGTTTGGTTTTACATGCCCTGGTGAGTCCGGGTGCAGAGGTGCTGGTCGCGTTGTCAGCTTTGAGCGCTACTCATAAAGTCTAAGGCAGGATAGATACAAAAGAAAGGCTGCAAGTGGGAACTTGGAGACAAATCCGGCAGAACCGGGGGGGATGAGCACGACACTTGAGGGTCTCTGGGGCAAGGAGACACAGTCAACGTGAACTCAGGCTGTGGGGCTCGGGTGCAGTGGTGTTTTGTCTGGTGGGTCATTTGCGTTGGAGGCTCTCAATTTACTTGGGTGACTTGGAGAGGGGAAGAAAACAGAACAGCAGGGCCACTCTCAGTGTAGACCTCATTGATCCTGGAGTCCTCGTCGGCAGGACGGCTTTGGTGTCAGTGGTGTCCGGGCTGGACCCTCAAAAATCCTTGGTTGCGGCAAATTCTATGGTACCCAGGGTATTGGTGCTGTGAGGCTCCTGAAGGGTATAGTGTCTCGAAACTCACTGGAGAGACTGGCTGACCTCCTAGAACCACGATGACCTCTTCCTGGTGAGATGCCAGCAAAACGGAGTGCCAGATAAGTGTGATCAATGCCTGCAGATACAGGGGAGTAGCACTTCCACCTTGAAGGAGATGCTGCATGGTTGTGGAAGGGCTGGACAGACCTCCAAGGGCTTGGGGAGGGTGTTCATCTTCTGGATGAGTCTGTGTTTGTGATTGTTGCGGTGCAAGCAGCCAGGTACAGTTTGGCGCCAGTTTCGGTACTGGACCTCTGTTCTCACATCTTCGGCTCTTCTGTGTCCTCCCTCTGTTCCCAGGTAGACAAATCTAAATCACTGGGGTCAGGGAAATCCCTAAATACAGAATTTAGGTGAGTGTAAGTAGTAGTCAATGAGCTACTTACCCCTGGGGTGACTATACCCCCCTATATGACTATATTTCTCTACACTAATCCTTCTTGGGTTCTGGAGTAGCGTGCTACTCGCCAAAAAGTGCTTCAATGCCTCATCAGGGGTAGCAAGCGCTGTATAATGCAAACCCTTCCCTCTTCCATCCCTCCATTAGCCTTTTCAATCCAAATATCCAAATAACAGACTAACATGTCCACCACTCAATTTAACCGCATGCGTGCGGGCGGAATTCCGCCCGTACGCTGAGTTTTAAAAAAACGCATGTTAGGTGACGAGCTGGGCTCGTCATGAGCGTGCGAGGAGGCTACCTCATGACGAGCCCAGCTCGTCATCAGCGTCGAAGGGGTTAATTTAACATTTCTCTAGACTAATTCACCACTGATCCTTTTTTGGCTCCGGAGTAGCAGGCTACTCACTGAAAAGTGCTTCAACACCTCAAGCACTATATAAATGCAAACCTTTCCCTCTTCTATTCCTCCACTATTCTTCTCAATCCAAATAACAGACTAACATTCACCACTCAAATTAAATTCATATCTCACTATACTAATTCACCACTAATCCTTTTGGGTTCTGGAGTAGCATGCTACTCGCCGAAAAAGCACTTTGACGCCTCATCAGGGGTAGTAAGTGCTATATAATGCAGTTACAATACAATACAATACCAATTCACCACTAATCCTTTATGGGTTCCGGAGAAGCGTGCTACTTGCCGGAAAAACTCTTCAACACCCCATCAGGTGTAGCAAGTGTTATATAAATGAAAACCTTGTCCCTCTTCTATCCCTCCACTATCCTTCTGAATCCAAATAACTGACTAATGTATCAACCACCCAATTACTTTCATATTTTACTATACTAATTCACCACTAATCCTTAATAGGTTCCGGAGTAGCGTGCTACTAACCGAAAAAGCGGTTCGACCTGTCGTCGGGGGTAGTAAGCGCTATATAAATGTATTTACAATACAATACAATACAGTTTGAGGTTAGCAAGGGATTCTGGGTAAGCAAAACTTGGTGAGAGCCATGCAAATCACCGAACTCTGGATTTCCCCTGGTGTTTAGTTGTCAAAAATGTGCAAGTTTGCCAGGTTTCCTTTGAAGGCGGCTGAGATAGGAATCAAAATCCGCAACTACTCACATTGGAATGAAAGGGTCAGTTTTCAGTGGAAAAATGAGTTTGCCTCCATGTTGTTTTTAGGCCCGTTTCCTGACACTGGCACTAAGGGAGGTACCATTTTTCTCGGAAGACATGTGGGAGCATGGAATAGCAGAACATTCGTTATTACCAAATGGATTTTGCTACATTTGTGCCTTCCAAATGTAAGGCAGTATGTAAGAAAGAAGAAATTTTGAAGAATACCCTCTAAATCATATGCTAGTACGGGTACCTACACATTCAGACGTGCAAATAACCACTGCACCTAGACTCCATATCTTGTGCCTATTTTAGAAAGCACAAAAATAGGGAAATGGGCTATCTCTTTGAAAAATGCCAAAACTTTGGTGAAAACAAAAGTGAGTTTAAAAAAAAAATGTAACTCTGCATGTTCCAGAAAACTGGGAAGATGGTGAATTTAGCATGAAACCATTAGTTGATGCCACTTTTACGGGGGGAAAACCCCTCACACTTTTACCCAGAGCATTTTTTTTCCCAAAAACTCACAATTTAGTCATGTTTTGCCTATTTTCTCGTTCTCCTACAGGGAAATCAACAAACCCTGGGTACCCTTAGAATCTCCAGGATGGTGGGTAAAAAGACACAAATTTGTCGTGGATACCTTATGTGGAAAAAAGTTATGGAGTCCTAAGCGCAAACTATCCCAAATATTCAAAAAAGGGCTCAGCACTGGGGGAGAGGGAGCCCCAGCAGTTAAGGGGTTAAGGTGCATTTCATCTGAGCAGTTATTTTTACATCATCATCCCAATTCCCAATGTCCACTGATTTGTTGCTACTGGATGTTTGGTTGTTCTTTGATCCTCATACAGAAAAGACATTCAGGCAGCAGTGGAAAGAGGACATCACCACCAGAATTGCCTTGAACATTCATACTATAGTTTTATCGAAAATGACACCAGGCGCATTAGCATGCTGCTTCTCTGTTGAGATAGAAATATTCTCCACTCCTTTATGTAAATTCTGGCTCCTAGAAACACTTCTGGGCCTATTGCTATCTCTGCCGTAAAGCCGCTGACCTCGGGTCAGAGGCTTCACGACCGAGATCGTCGGTTTCAATTCCGACTAGTTGATTGCAATACAGACGGTCTAAATTGCAACTGGCCAGTCATTCTGGCTGGATTCCAAAGGGCTCAAGGAGCCAGGCAGCCAGGACGTAATCCATATGGATGGCAATTTACAACGTCCGGATTACGATCCACAGTTTCCGACAGGCTTTACACGCCGGGCTTTCCGACATTGCCAGGCTGTCGGAAAGCTGATAGGGGGCCTGTAGCAGGGCCCCCTTTTCCTTGCAGCCTCCAGTTGGGGCCAAGGGGGACCTATGGTGCCCCCCTGGTAATCCCTGCACCTTGTGAAAGGCACCTTGAGGTGCCTCCCACAGGGTGCAGGGATTAACACAATCTCCTATTTCTCTATGGGAGTTTGTGTTACGGCCGGTTTATGGCCGCAACACAAGCTCCCACAGAGAAATGGTGGAGTCGCATCGTAATAGCAGTGTTGTGACCGTCAACCGCAGGTCGGTCAGTCCTGGGACTGTGGCAGTGTCCGGCAGACTCAAGTCCGCCCAACATCGGAATCGAGCCCTTAGTCTCTACTTGGGGTTAGATTTGATTTCTTCTTGTTGATACACAAACGCAGTTTTGGGAGAACTGTCTCTGTCTGGACATCTCCATGTGTTTTTGCTCTTATCAGCCGGTCGTCTAATTAGGGCCATGTCTTACAAATTTCCCTCCCTCCCTAGAAAGGCTGCTACTAGAGCAATACATTTTGTAAACGTAGGAGGGCTCATTTTAGATCAAATGATAGAGACTTGAATTGGCAATGCTGATCTGCAATCATGAATGAAAGAAATATCCATGCCTCACATGAATACGAATGTTGAAATTAGCATCTTCCAAATCTAGAAATGTGAAGAAATAGCTTTTTTGAGCAATAGTAACATTTCTTGAAGTGCAATCATGTGAAAAGTCTTGATTTAGATGAATTTGTTCAGACTCCTTAGGCCACAATCCTCCTGAATGTTTTAATATTAGAAAGAATCTTTTTTTTTTAGATTGTCCTCATATATTTAATCAGTATACTGATGGAGAATATAAGAGTTTACTGCCCAAATTCCTTCACTTCCCTTGCAGAAAGGAACACGCTCACTCCCACAGGAGGCGATGTTACCATCACAGGTTCCCTTCGTTACATGGACGGTTTTCTCTCATCTCCCTTATCACAGGCGCCTACTTGGATTCTCTTCCAGGGTTCACCAATCACTCTTGATCGCCCTCTGTAGCCAGAGAATAACCTGTGTTTGCTGATTCTTAATCATTGGATTGACCTTTAACTTTAAACTCTGTTATAGAAACCCAATGTTAAAATGGGGCAAAATTAAGAGTATAAAAAAAGACATATAAACAAAAAAGAGAAGGAGAAAGTGCAGGAGGATAGGTCCGAAAGGGAAAAAATGGAAAAAGAGTGGAGAAGAGAACAAAGAGGAGCAGGGACTAAAGTTTCAACTATACTAAACTAAACATGCGGCCGTCTCTGCCCAATTGTTCCACAAACTCCAAAATGTAGTTCTCTTGTTAGACCGCATTGCCCTGTCCATACTTGCAATCCTATGAATTGAATTTATCCATTCAGTCTCTACTGGGGGGACATTTAGAATCCACTTAATACATAATTCTCTACGTGCTAACAATATCAAAACAAATATAAGAGCCTTTAACCCCTTAGAAATATTACCAATATGCTCTTCTTCAGGGATTACTCTGAAAATAACCAATGCCAGGTTCACCTTAACTTCTTGACCCACCAGTTCTGACAGGACGTCCCCAACTTTCTGCCAAAATTCTTGAATGGAGGGACACCACCGGAACATATGCGCTTCATCTGCATTCGATTCTCCACATTTCTGGCATTTCCTCACCATTTGAGAGCCCAGTTTCGCCAACTTTCGAGGTATCCAGTATGCTTTATGTATAGTAAAAAGATGATTTTTCTTTAATGGGGGCAGGTTTCACATAATACCATAAATGTGATATAGATACTTGCCATAACACTTCTATGTCCAGCTCCGGCAGTTCCCTCCTCCACGTTTCCACCTGCCAGCTTTTGGGGTCATCTATTGACTGTACCAGTGTCCAGTACCACATAGAAATTTCTTTGTTAAAACTTGGCTGCAACGCAATTGTTGCCTCCAGTGTCTCCTCATAGGTCTGCCCTTGTTTCAAAGTGCGAACCCAACTTAACAATTATTTAGAAAGAATCTTGAGTAAAAGCATAGAATTCGCTCCACTCCTGGTACTTCTAAGGCTCCTTTTCTTACGACCTTGACCACCTCTCAGTGTAATGTTTTGGGTGTTTCAAAATTCAAGGGTGTGACTGTACTCCAAATGTCCAACACCCATATGTCCCTGTCTATTTTCTGACAATATCACATAAATCAAGTCATCCTTCATCTCACTGGCAGATATAATAAGTAGAAGGTGTTGCGGAGAAGTCAGATTCTACTTCCTTTTTATAGAACACTTCCAGATTGATTTCCCCTTTGGTCCTGGCCTTGTTTATATGATTGCCTCTGCTGCCTTGACTGATGCCCATAAAAGCCACACTGTTTGAACAATTGAAAGAGAATCCTTGCTGATAAGACTTTTGATTTAGGCGGTCTCATTTGTGACACTTTAATTGACCTTGCTGTTTCAGTGTCCGCCTTAATGAATTAAAGAGCTTCATCCGGGGGGGCGTGGCCACACGCCGAAGCGGAATGGCAGCTTTGATGTAAGCGCCGCTCGGACAGGGTGCTCTTTTCAAGTTCCCATCCTTTTCCTGTGGTGTCGGAGTTCAAAGGACGCCGTCTGGATGCTTCCGTCGATGTTGGAGCGGCATTTGGAGCCGTTTTCAACCGGTTTCCTTCACCATTTAACCCGGCGGCGGTGTCGGGGCGTGGCTTGGACGGCAATGTGGATGGTCGTCTGAGTCCGTCGGCTCCGCATCCCTGAGGGAAAACCAACCAGCCAAACTAGCCAGATCCTGTCCCAAAGCACAAAAACAGGCAGGGGAAAATCTAGGCAACAGGAAAACGGACGGAAGAAGAAGGAAGAGCAGCCACAACGACAAGAAATCAGCTCCTACACCCTTCACGGATAACAACAACAGGGAGTGCAAGATGGCGCCCTGAGACCGGTGGTAGCCACCGAGAGAGGAAGCAACGAAGAGCGACCAGAGAGCGACCAGAGGAGACACCTCCGCACCGCGCCATCTCCCCCCGACAAGCGGAGACACACACCAAACGTGGCAAACTCACGCAACTCCGGTATCCGGGGAGCAGTGCTGGTGATCGACACAGGTGCAGCGAGGTGCAGCAAGTAGACAAGCCGCAACACAGGAGACAGCTCGGCAATCCAGCGACCCAGCGAGCCAAACGAAGGGGAGACCTACCCATCGGGCAAGGTTTAAAACCGGAAGGAGCCGAAGGAGAGAGCGCCATTGCCGGAAGTCTTCTCCAACTCCAGGTGGAAGCTGCAGACCGGAAGCCCCAAAAGCGGAAGAGCGGCCATCACCGGAAGCTCCAACACGAACAAGGAAGGCTATGGGAATCAGCACCCGAGGCAAGTTCACAGGGGCCCTCCCAGGCGGAAAACGCTAGCAGAAAGGAAGCGCGAACCCTTCACGCCCGGAGTAGCGGAGCAAGAGGCCAAAGTGCAGATAAACGAGATAAACGAAGCGAACGCTGGCAATTGTAAGCAAGCCCCACACACAGCCCCGAGCACCGGTAACCACCGCCGAGTATATCTGCACCCTCCGGGGGGGGTAAAAGAAACACAACGCACCACCCACCGCCCAGACAGCAAGCAAGGCACCGGTAGCTCCCACGCGAGCAAGAAGGCTGCGGGGAATCAACACCGGAGGCTCCCGAGCGGAATCCTGCGGTGAGAGAGCGCGGTGAGAGAGCGCGAACGCAGCTGAAGGCAACACCGACCCAGCGGGTCGGAGAAGGCGGGATCAGAGAGGAGAGACGCGAGAGAACGAGCGAGCTGGCAACAAAAGTCCGAGAAGTACGGGGCGGGCACCTAAGGTATTCCAGGCAGCATCGCGAAGGCACGCACACAGCCCCGAGTAGCGGCCGGCCGAGCGACGCGAACCTGCACCCCAGCAACAACGCATCGCTCTCTGCTCAAGCGGTACCAAGGCCTTGTGACACAGACGCGGTGACACAAGGTGCGAGCACCCAAGAAAGGAGCCAGCGCCAAGACCTATCACAACAACCTCAGCATCTCCTTAACGCAAGACACAAGAACCACGGAATCAAGGAGCAGCGGCCTATACAGCCGCGAACGAGACAAAGTACACGCTGGCAGGGCCTAAAGCAAAGACCAGAACAAGGCACATCAGAGAGCCAAGCAGATATAGATTGCAAGGCATTCACACACCAGCGCCAAAGGCAACAAACCTACCAAAGGTGGTCCAAGCAGGGGGGCGGTTGGTCAACATTCTATCAAGAAGGGGCATCGGAACAATGCCAGGCAACGAGGGGAAGATGGTGGGCGAGCAAAAAAAGCCCAAAATAGACAATCAAGGATCCCCATCGAAAACAAGGGGCGAAACAGTCACTCTAGAGACCATTTTAAGGAGAGTAAACGAAGGCAATGAAGTGGGGAGGGAGACGAAACTCAAGGTGGAGAACATGCAACTTGAGATGGCGGCTATAAGAGCGGACCTTCACAAAACAAACACAAGAATGGAAGCAGCAGATAGCCGAATAAGCTCAGTGGAAGACGAACACCAAGGCCATAGCAGAACTGCGAACAGCCACAAAAGCCATACAAAAGCAGCTAGCGGAGAAGGTCGACAGGGCAAGAAGAGGCAACGTAAGGATCCTGGGCGTACCGGAAGGGGCAGAAGACAAGGCAGGTTCGTGTACAGTCATTCTAGAGGAGATGATCCCCAAAACTCACAAGCATCGCTTTTGAGAGAGGCTTCGAGGTGCAAAAGGCCTACAGAGTACCATCAGGAAAACCAACTACAGGCAGGGGGCCAAGAGCAATAATATGCAACCCACTGAAATTAAGCCAAACAGAAGCCATCTTCGCCTTTGCCAGGAAAAACCAGAATCTGACGTGGCCTGGAAGCAAGATAGTGCTGACCCAGGACTACTCGAAGCCAACGGTAGAGTTAAGAAAAGGATTCCTGGCCCTCAGAGAAACCCTGCGTAAAAGAGGCGCCACCTTCAGCTTCGTTAGTCCTACCAGGTTCAAAGTAACAGACAAATGGAAAACAATGTTTTTTGAATGCCCAGGAGATCTAAGGCGCTACCTGCAAGGACCGCCGGTGGAAGAGATGGAGGAAAACAAAAGCCCCGGAGCAGCGAAAAAGAAGTGCCTCACCAGATGTGAGCGAACAATCTGAGTAAGACGCACTACGAACTCCAGCAAACGAAACACAAGACATCATATCTACCTCACTACATTACACCCAGATAAAAGGGAGCTAGAGCAAGAACTAGACATAAGGGCCTGGCTGCAGACCCAAGCAGAGTCCCACTCAGAGACAAACACGGCTCACCAGCAGCCAGACGGAGATCGAGCATTTTTTTTTCTTTTTTTTTTCTCCAACCTCAAGGCTACACCAAAGGAAGGAAACAAACTCTACCTCAGGGATGATGCGGGCAGAGGAACTTTGTCGTCGCACACCCACTCAGCTAGTAAGGGAGGGAGGGGGGTGGGAAAGGGGGGAGGAGGGAGGAGGGCAGGGGGAGCGGGGGGGGGGGCAGGGAATATATACATGGGCTTACTTACTATCATCTTCTCTTCCACTACTATTTCTCTCTCTACACACTCACATCTAGAAGCAGCAAGCGCAGGCATAGAGACATGGATCCGCACACAACCCTGAGACCAGAAGCACACAGAGAAGGGCCACATGCGCCGCGAAAATACAAGCAGCATAAATGACAGACAGTAGCCAGAGCAGCATCGCGTCTGACATCAAGATAGTGTCCCTAAACGTCAAGGGTCTCAACAGCCCGGTGAAAAGGCAGAAGGTGCTCGAGCACCTTAAGAAACTTAAAAGTGACATATATGTGCTCCAAGAAACGAGACTAGAAGAAGCAGACATTAGACGCTTAAATGCCAACTGGATAGGTGAGGTGGTGGGTTCACCAGCTCAGAATAAGAAAAACGGGGTAGTAACAATAATCAGCAAAAGCTCCAACCTAACAATGGTAGACTCTCAAGCTGACACCCAAGGAAGGACACTGGTGACCACTCTTAGAAGAGCGGGAGAGACATATCACGTGGCAAACATATATGGTCCCAATAGCGAGGACAAACCATTCTGGGAGGGGGTAGGAGCACAACCACACACCCTGCCGCTGGACGACCTGCTGATCGTTGCAGGAGATATGAACCAGGTTCTTGACCCAGCGATTGACAAGCACCCTAGTAGGCCATGCCAATCAACAAACAACCCCAACATCCTGAAGAATCTATGCTCCAAACTGAGACTGAGACACCCATGGCGCCTAAGCAACCCAGATGCCAGGGAATACACATTCTACTCCAACCCACACAACTCATACAGCCTAATAGATTACATACTAATGTCAGGAACACACACCCACCTCATAGACCACACGGAGATAGGACCTAGATCAGTATCAGATCACTCGCACATATGCCTAACCCTATCAGGCAAGCACAACGAAAAGCCAACCCGCAGATGGCGGTTCGATGACAGCCTACTCCAACATATCTCGGCGAAAGCAGAGATAGAGGGGGCGATAAAAGAATACCTGCTAATGAATGATACACCAGAGACAAGCAGGGAAGTGCTATGGGACGCCCTAAAAGCCACCATCCGGGGAACAGTCATGACAGTTAAGGGCAGGATGAACAAAAAAGGAACAGGAGAATTGCTGATCTAGAGAAAGAGATTAAAAAGCTGGAGAACAGCCACATAGCCAGAATGGAAGATAATAACACACTCACGACTCTGACAAAACGGAAGTACGAACTTAATAGAATACTGAGTGAGAGGGCAGGGACCTGGATTAATAAATACAAATCGATTAACCTCTGCACGGCAAACAAAGCGGGCAAAAACTTAGCATCCTACCTAAGGGGGAAACAAAAACAGCACACGATAGGGGCCATCAAAGACAGTCACAGCAAGTCCCAGACTGCCAACAAGGATATCCTAGAGGTCTTCAGAGACTTCTATGAGGGCCTGTACACCAAGGATGATACGCTAAAGGAGGATGGGGGCGAAGAGCTGCTAGGAAGCATCACCACACCCACACTATCAGACCGAGAACGTCACATCCTAGAGCTGACCATAAAGGAAGATGAGATAGAAAAAGCCACGGCAAGCCTCAAAGACAATAAGGCATCGGGGCCAGATGGCTTTACAGCTGGCTTCTACAAGCAGTACCTTCACACTCTCAAGCCCACAATGAAACAGGTATTCGAGGAATGTGTCCACACGGGACGCATGACACCCTCAATGGCTGAGGCAAACATATTTGTCATACCAAAGGAAGGGAAGGAGACGACCGAGGCGAAGAATTATAGGCCGATCTCCCTCATAAATGCAGACTGCAAGATATACGCTAAAATACTTGCTAATAGACTCAACGCATACCTACCCAAGCTTATACACAACTCCCAGGTAGGCTACCTCAAAAACCGTATGTCCCACGACAACACGAGACTACTATGCCACATAATTAACCACTCCTCCCGAAGCAGCAACGCAGCAGTCATGATAGCCCTGGACGCGGAGAAAGCCTTCGACAGGGTCTCGTGGCCATTTCTAGATCGATGCATGGGGAAATTCGGGCTAGGACCTAACTACAGGAGGATGGTGATGGCTCTATACAATGGCCCAAAAGCGCGGGTGGTAGTCAACGGAGGCACATCGAACATACTCAACCTGGGCAGGGGAACGAGACAAGGATGCCCACTCTCACCAGCCCTATTCCTATTAGCCATAGAACCGCTCCTGACGATGATCAGAACGAACGAAGACATAGTGGGCATACCAATAGGGGGGGGAAACCTTCAAGCTAGCGGCATACGCGGATGACGTACTAATAATCACAGAAGACCCAGAGAGATCCATTAAAGCACTGACGGACACCATCGAAAAATACGCCCAGGTCTCGGGGTACAAACTTAACAAAGATAAATCAGAGTGTAAACCCTTAAACATCCACACAACAAGAACGGTACTAGGGACGTCAGGCCTATCATGGCAGCAGAAACCCATAAAGTATCTAGGCATCCTCTTTGAGAGAGATCTAAGAACGACACTGGAACACAATGAACAAGCAACAATCCAGAAGATTAAGGATAAAGTAGATGGGTGGTCCCCCAAATTCACAACATGGTGGGGAAGGGTAGAGGCTATAAAAATGATGCTCACACCGATGGTCAACTATATGCTAACCATGCTCCCACTGACCAACACAGAAGACTTCCACAAGAGAGTAGACAAGATACTGAACAACTTCTTGTGGAGAGGGAAGAAGCCCAGAATAAGCCTACTCAAGCTTAGACTCTCAAAAGAGCAGGGCGGTCTGAACATAACAAATTTCAAAAGATTCCAGGTAGCGTGCATAGCCAGACAGGGGCTACACTGGCTGGACCCAAGACAGGAATACACCCCAGCTTGGCTAACACTCGAGCGGGGACTACTAAAAGGCATGAACCCCATCACCCTCCTCACCGCCACCCGACACCCAGCAGTCAAGGTACAACCCCGTCCTGAGGAACACGAAAACAGCTCTTCTGAAGGTAGACAAACTACTGACAACAAGTATCAAGGGAGGCCAATTTGAATCCATCTGGCACAACCCCACTTTAAGATATAGGGATAAGGTTCTAGACATGCACGAATGGTACAGACACGGCATCTCCATTGCCCAAGACCTTCAGAAACAGGGCGCGGACATAACCTTTGACACCCTAAAGGAAGCACACAACCTACAAAGCATAGAACTCTACAACTTCCTGAAAATCAAAGTAGCAATAAGGAAGGCAAACCTCAACAGCCGGACACCATCGCTCATACAACTCGCAACCAGTCTCAACACACTAGGACACCAAGTAGCACACCTATACAAAGCCCTCCGCCCCAAAAACACCAAACTCAACGATAAGGTCACAAATTTCTGGGGAGCTTTAGCAGGGAAGGAACTAAGTGAGGCCGAGAAAGCAGAGCTATGGAGATCGACCTCTAGGAAAAAGATAACGGCAACGCTAACCCAGACCAAATATTGGCTAGTGCACAAGGCATACTGGACACCGGCCCGCCTGGCCTCCTTGGGAATCCGAGAGAGTGATGCATGCTGGAATTGCGACAAAGGGAGGGGAGACCTAGAACACCTTCTGCTCAGCTGCCCTAAGATTAAGGAATTCTGGGAAAGAATTGGAACACTCATCAATGAGATCACAGGGGTAGCCATACAAATAGATTTCCCAAGTCTAGTCCTAGGCTTTGCATCCCCTTCCATCACAACGACAGAGGATCGTGACCTCATTGACCTATTGTTGACGGCCGCAGTAAAAATAGTCTTAAGTAATTGGAAGGACACTTCGAAAGCTGCGCCCCAGGCATGGCTCAACTGGGTCACGTTCCTAAGGGGGGCAGATAACATCACAGCGAAACACTCGCCGAAAACTCACAGGCAGTCAAACATGTGGGGACCCCTAGACCTCTACCTATCATCGCATAAACCCCCGTAGGCGCAGAACATAGACAACCACCGAGGGCGCACTCTGCGGATCCACGCGCTAACAAAAGGGAACAAGTTTGCGAGGCTCTTCACCTCTTTCATTTTCGACTTCTATCCTTCTCTGTCCCCTCTATGGTCCGGGGCGTGGGAAAGGATACCAACTTAGCATCGAGAAGGGGGGCAGCAGGAAACAACGACAAGCAGGACTTGAAATCTGACATCCGAACTTTTCGAACTACTCGAACCATCGAACTACCGCAAAGACACGGAAGACCGGCGGCTCCCTCACTCCTTCTGTCTGTCTCCCTCCCTCCCTCTGTCTGTCTCCTTCTGTCTTTCTGTCTCCCTCCCTCTGTCTGTCTGTCTTCCTCCCTCTCTCTGTCTGTCTCCCTCCCTCCCTCTGTCTGTCTCCCTCTGTCTGTCTCCCTCTGCCTCCCTCCCTCTGTCTGTCTCCATCCCTCCCTCTGTCTGTCTGTCTCCCTCTGTCTGTCTCCCTGCCACTGGCTATCTCCCTCTGTCTGTCTCCCTCCCTCTGTCTGTCTCCCTCCCTCTGTCTGTCTCCCTCTGTCTGTCTCCCTCTCTCCCTCTGTCTGTCTCCCTCTCTCCCTCTCTGTCTCTCTCTCTGTCTGTCTCTCTCTATCTGTCTCTGCCTCTATCTGTCTCTGTCTGTCCCTGTCTCTGACCCTATCTAGCTCCATCTGTCCCTGTCTCTATCTGTCTCTGCCTCTATCTGTCTCTATATGTCTTTATCTGTCTCTATCTCTATCTGTCTCACCTCACCCGGCTCTGACTCCCTGCTGCCTTCTGTCACCTCACCCGGCTCTCATTCCCTGCTGCCCTCCCACCTCACCCGGCTCTAACTCCCTGCTGCCCTCTTTCACTTACCCGGCTCTCACTCCCTGCTGCCCTCCGTCACCCCACCCGGGCTCTCACTCCCTGCTCTGCCCTCCCACCTCCCATACCCGGACACTCACTCCCTGCTGCCCTCCACCTCCCTCACCCGGGCTCTCACTCCCTGCTCTGCCCTCCCATCTCCCACACCCGGATACTCACTCCATGCTCTTTCCTCCCACCTCCCTCACCCGGGCTCTCACTCCCTGCTGCCCTCCCACCTCACCCGGCTCCAACTCCCTGCTACCCTCCCACCTCACAGGGCTTTCACTCCCTGCTCTGCACTCCCACCTCACCCAGGCTCTCACTCCCTGCTGCCCTCCCACCTCACCCAGCTCTCACTCCCTGCTGCTCTCCCACCTCACAGGGCTTTCACTCCCTGCTCTGCACTCCCACCTCACCCGGGCTCTCACTCCCTGCTCTGCCCTCCCACCTCCCACACCCAGACACTCACTCTCTGCTGCCCTCTACCTCCCTCACCTGGGCTCTCACTCCCTGCTGCCCTCCCACCTCACCTGGCTCTCACTCCCTGCTGCCCTCCCACCTCACCCGGCTCTAACTCCCTGCTGCCCTCCCCCTCACCCGGGCTCTCACTCCCTGCTGCCCTCCCACCTCACAGGGCTTTCACTCCCTGCTGCCCTCCCCCTCACCCGGGCTCTCACTCCCTGCTGCCCTCCCACCTCACCCAGCTCTCACTCCCTACTGCCCTCCCACCTCACCCAGCTCTCACTCCCTACTGCCCTCCCACCTCACCCAGCTCTCACTCCCTGCTGCCCTCCCACCTCACCGGGCTCTCACTCCCTGCTGCCCTCCCACCTCACCCAGGCTCTTACTCCCTGCTGCCCTCCCACCTCACCCAGCTCTCACTCCCTGCTGCCCTCCCACCTCACCCAGGCTCTCACTCCCTGCTCTGCCCTCCTACCTCACCCGGGCTCTCACTCCCTGCTGCCCTCCCCCTAACCCGGGCTCTCACTCCCTGCTCTGCCCTCCCACCTCACCCGGGCTCTCACTCCCTGCTGCCCTCCCACCTCACCCGGGCTCTCACTCCCTGCTGCCCTCCCACCTCACCCGGGCTCTCACTCCCTGCTCTGCCCTCCCACCTCACCCAGGCTCTAACTCCCTGCTCTGCCCTCCCACCTCACCCAGGCTCTAACTCCCTGCTGCCCTCCCACCTCCCTCACCCGGGCTCTCATTCCCTGCTGCCCTCTGTCACCTCACCCGGCTCTCACTCCCTGCTGCTCTCCCACATCCCTCACCCGGCTCTCACTCCCTGCTGCCCTCCCACCTCACCTGGCTCTCACTCCCTGCTGCCCTCCCACCTCCCTCACCCGGGCTCTCACTCCCTGCTCTGCCCTCCACCTCCTTCACCCAGGCTCTCACTCCCTGCTCTGCCCTCCACCTCCCTCACCCAGGCTCTCACTCCCTGCTGCCCTCCACCTCCTTCACCCAGGCTCTCACTCCCTGCTCTGCCCTCCACCTCCCTCACCCAGGCTCTCCCTCCCTGCTCTGCCCTCCACCTCCCTCACCCGGGCTCTCACTCCCTCCTCTGCCCTCCCACCTCACTCGGCTCTCAGTTACTGCTGTCCTCCCCCCTACCACCCCTCTCTCCTGTGCGTCAGCCTGGCTGACACAGCCTCCCGGGCACCCCAGTACCTCACAGGTCTTTAAACGACCATTTGTATGTAAATGAGGCTTTGTTCACCTCTTAGCGCCCCTGCAGCTTCACTCTTGACTGTGGCTGGAATCGCCCGGTCCCCCACAGAGCAGTGTCTCTGACCCGCACTGCTGCTCCCCGAGGTGTTTGCTGAAGTTAAAAAAAAACACACATAGGTGCGATGTGTCTCAAGCTCCGCGGGCCGCCACTGAAGGCTTGCCGGGCCGCTACTGGCCCGCGGGCCGTACTTTGAGTACCCCTGACTTGGAGCTTGTCGCACGCATCTTCAAGCTTTTTGTTAAGTGGCCCCCATTTTTTTTTCACAGGTTATGGGCAAGTTGATATCTCCATTAAAAGTTGTATACCATCTTTCTCGTCGTTCCATGATGGCTAGTGATATTTCTCCTCCTGCAAGAGCTTCGTCTTCTGGTACAAAACCTAAGAAAGTTAAAAATGCCCCTCCTTCACCTATTTTGTCATTGCATAATCCTGTTCTTGATACTATTCTTGATGAGATGAGGGGCTTGAACTCTTTTATGTCCACTACTAAGGATAAGCTTCAACAAATTGAAGATAGGTGGATTACTATGGAAGCGAAGGTACTTCACATGGAACAACGCATCAGTGATTTACATGACGTCTCTAATAAAATTCCTATACTGGGGCAGGAAATTCAACGTCTTAAACTTCATACTGAGGATCTTGAAAACAGCAATAGATGCAATAATCTTCGTCTTTATGGTTTACCGGAAAATTTGGAGGGTCCTGACCTCCTCCTTTTTCTTAAGAAATTCCTGCCTGAGCTCCTTGACCTTCCATTAGAGCCCTCACTAAATATCCAGCGTGCTCATTGCCTTAGAGAGTTCGGTTGAGAACATCTAAGACCTAGAGGAATTATAATGCTATTTTTGGAGTTTACAGATCTTATGTGTGTACTACAAGCAGCAAAAGCAAAGCATTGCCTTGTATGGTCTGGTCACACAATTTATCTTTCTCAGGATGTCTCTACCGCTACAAATGCTAGAAGGAAGAAATTTCTGGCTCTTCGTCCTCAGATGAGACAGGTAAATATTCGTTATGGCATTTTGCACCCATGCATGTGTAAAATTACTCATAATGGTTCCTCTCGCTCATTTGATGATCCTGTTAAATTGAGATCCTTCCTTCACAGTCTCTCACTGAATTTTGTTGACAATTCTATTCAACGTCTCTGACTTTTTTCTTTTCTGTCTTTCTAACAGATTTCGTATGGCCGTTCATTTTCCTACCTTTTAATATCTCTTCCTCTGCTGTTCCATCTGTGCTCGGTGCCGTTACGCCCAATGCTCACTTTTTTCTTTACTCTTTTTCTTAGATCTGGACCTTTTTCCTTGATCTATCTTTTTTCTTCTTATTTTCTCTTCTCGATTTATTCTTTTTTGTTTGTCCTTACTTTTTGTTAATATTTTGTATGATGCATGTGCTTGTTAATATTTGTTGTTATACATATTATTTTTCATATTCATCTAATATGTGGTTTCCAGCTGTTCTCCTGAAGTGGCTCATCTCCATCCATGTATTACCCTCCCATCCCTCCAATATGTGTAATGTTGTTACATGGAATGTTCGTGGTTTTGGACACCCAGTCAAAAGACAAAAGGTACTCCCTCATTTGTCTAAACTGAATTCTCATGTTTCATTCATTCAAGAAACACACTGTAATGAAGCAGAATTGCTTAAATTAAAAAGACAATGGGTGGGTCAAGTTGTTTATTCTCCTGCATCTAATCGGAAGGGTGGTGTTGCTATATTATTTCATAAATCGTTGCTTGTACAAATTTTATCTACACAATGTGATATTGATGGACGCTGGGTAATGGCTAAGGTTGTTATACAAAATAAAGGGATTTTAACCAATGGTTGGATCCTTTCTCTGATAGACAATCCAAGTGTAAATTTAATCCTGATAAATCCCATAAATCATTTTAATCTGCCATTGCCTCTCGTTCATTAAATGATGTTTGGAAGACCTGTAACCCTGATTCCCTTGAATTTACTTTTTTTTCTAATGTTCATCATATCCGTTCTGGAAATGATTATATTTTAATTAGTAAGCCCTTACTCCCATCTATTCAATCCTCCGAGATTAGTTCTATTTTTATTTCTGATCATGCACCAGTCATTTCTGTTCTTGACCTTTCCCTGAGTTCTCCAAAATTTGGTTGCTGGAAACGTAATCATTTGTTGTTATCAGACACCGTTTTTATTACTGAAGCTACTGCTTTTATTAATGAGTTTTTTACTATTAACAATCCTTTAGACACATCTATTCCTAATAATTGGGATGCCTGTAAGGCCTCCTTTTGTGCCCTTACTATTTCATATTCAACAAAAAAGAAGAAAATCGCAAAGGCCAAGTATACATCTTTATTACAACAACTCAAATTGCTGGAACATAATTACTTTACTTCTAGTTCTCCCTCTGTACTTCATGAGTTAATTAAGGCCAATCTGCTCTTAACAAATTTGCTACAGTTGATGCTTGTAATGTCCTTCTTAAAATTAAGTCTAAGTATCACGGGGTCAAAATAAAGCTGGCAAGATGCTAATTACTTAAAAATTAAATCTAAACGTAAAAATATTGGTCATAATTTAAATGAATCTACTAACAACTTAGCAACCTCAGATGAAGATATTGCTACTGCATTTCATGATTATTACCAATTATTAAATTTTGGTGACACAAATCCCTCTAGTCAAAATTTGCACACCTTTTTTTCGGGTCTCCCTAAACCCCCTTTGCTTTCTGATGAATTTGACTTATTAGAAAAAGAGATTACCATTCAAGAGATAACGGATGCCATTAAATCACAGCTTTCCAAAGTGAATAACCCATATGTAGGTGTGTCGCGTGATGTGAATGAGATGACGTCTGCCGGCAATCGGCAGAGTAGGACTGCAGGGGCTCTTAGAAGGGGTGAAACAACAACAAAGCCCTATTAACATGCACAATGTCTTTTAAAGACCTGTGAAGTGCTCGGGTGCGACTGTGAGCGGTCCTGGGCTGCCACACACAACGGGGGGGGCTGAAGCCCTTTGATGTCAACTGGTGTTGCGCGCCTGATAGCTGGTCTGACAGACTTTGTCATGCCGTGGTTTCATCCTTGCTTGCTATTTCAGATGTTTTAACCCCTGATGGACTGCAGGGAATAAAAGATTGCCTAAAAGCGGCTGCACTTTAGATGACATCTGCATAAGTATGATTGCGGGGAGGGAGAAAGGGGGGTCCTCAAGGAGTAATGGTAGAAAACATCCTTTACGCTTTACCATGCAGCTTTTGCCAAACTTTTTTTGTTGAGCAAACTAGAGCCAAAGATATCAGGGCGCTTTACATGAGTACCAGTTGTGTTACAGACGGACACTTTTTTTTTCTGTGTGTGGGGTTGTGTGGGGTGTGTGTGTGTGTGGGGAGGGAGTACGGGGAGTGTGTGTGGGGTGTGTGTGTGGGGTATGTGTGGGGGTGGGTGTGTGGGGAGGTGTGGGGGGGTGTGCGGGAAATGTGGGTTGGGGTGTGTGGGGGGGTGTGTGTGTGTGGGGTGTGTGTGGGGTGTGTGTGTATGGGGTTTGTGTGTGGGGTGTGTGTGTGGGGGGTGTGTGTGGGGGGGTGATGTGTGTGTGTGTGGGGGGTTTGTGTGTGGGGTGTGTGTGTGGGGGAGTTGTGTGTGTGTGGGGGTGTGTGTGTGTAGGGTGGGGTGTCTGTGGGGTGGGGTGTGTGTGTGGGGTGTGGGGCCCGAACCCACCATAGGTGGTTCAAGCTTGCTCACTGTGCTTCCTCGCGTTACCGTGTCCCTGAAATTTTTTTCACAAAAAGGTGCGTCACCAACATGAAATGTTTGGAAAGCTGTGCATTAAATCCTTAAAATAATCAAAAGCACCAGGTCTTGATGGTCGTTCTGTTGAATTTTTTTCTACTTTTCCCTCTATATTTGCTCCCTAACTTCTGGCTCTTTTTAATTCATTTCTTGCTAATTCTAAAGCTTCTGGTTCCTTTATGGAGGCCTTGATTGTCCTTATTCCCAAACCTGATAAAGATCATTCCCTCTGTAAAAACTATTGTCCCATTTCATTAATTCATTATGACTGTAAGATATTTGCTAAAATACTTGCCTCTCGACTCGAAAATATTATTCCACTATTGGTCAAAACTGATCAAGCTGGTTTTGTTAAGGGCAGATTGGCTGCGGACAATGCTCGTATGTTTGCTAATGTTATCTCCTTTGGGAGGAAATGCAAGTCTCCACTTGCAGCATTGTTCTTAGATGCCGAAAAGGCTTTTGATTGTATAAACTGGCAATTTATGTTTAATACACTTCAGTGGTTTGGTTTTGGTCCAACTTTTATTTTTTATGTTAAATTGTTATATTCTTTTCCTCGTGCTAGTATTTTTTTGAACAACCGTTTTTCTAAATCCTTTCCTTTATATAGGGGTACACGCCAGGGTTGCTCCCTTTCACCCTTGTTATTTGTTTTATGTCTTGAACCCTTCCTTGAGCATATTCGTGTCAATACACTTATTTCTGGTTTTACACATAATTCCATAGAAACTAAATTGTCAGCATATACTGATGATATTTTGGTATATATGTCTAGTCCCAATACCTCCCTCCCTCCATTTTTTAGATGAGATTCAGTTGTATTCCAATATTTCTGGTTATAAGTTGAACTTTTCTGAAACAGAAGTTCTACCCCTAAATTCTTTCTGCTATCAATATATGCTTAATAATACTAATTTTACTTGGTGTCCCTAAAAAATTAAATACCTTGGTATTTGGTTCTCCTCTACTTTGTCTACCACTAATAATTTTACGTTCAATGCACTAATTACAAAAATACAATCACTCCTTTCTTGGTCCCCCCTTCATTTATCTTGGTGGGGTAGATTGGATACTATTAAAATGATGATTGTGCCCCATGTCCTTTATACACTATCTATGTTACCTTTTCGGATCCCTATTTTATATTTTTTTCAAATTAATTCTATTTCTACAAAGTTTTTGTGGAATAACAAACACCCCAGAATTGCTCTTATAAAACTCAAACGTCCCAAAACAGAGGGTGGTGTGTGCGTTTTCCTGATTTTAAATCTTACCATTCTGCTTTTTTTAATTTGGCAATTTCTTGCCTTAACTCATGATTTTGCTGATATCCCTATCCCTTGCTGGATTGTTTTTGAACGCTCCCTATTAAAGGATTTTTCTTTTCGAAATACAATATATATGTCTTATTGTACTTTCATATCAGATAATCCTATTTTAAAATATTCCCAACGACTACTGTATAATATTTTGACAGTTGATTTAGATCCTTTTCAATGTTTTTTTCCTCTACTGTCTGGTATAATAAATGTATCAAATATAAACATAAATAATTTTATTACAAACATTGGAAGGAGAAGGGAATTATTTTATTTTTATTCATCAATTAATTCAGCATAACTCTGTTATTCCCTTTCCTGAGTTACAATTGCAATATCATTTACCTAACATTTAATAATGAGTACCTTTTAATATCAACAGTTCTGCAGTCCTTTTTAACTTCAAACAATTTCCCTTCAGCTTCTCCCTCACTTATTCCATCCAGACCTTTATATAGTATATCTAAGGAACATAAACCTAAGGCTGCTTCTATTTATAAGATGTTATTATCCCCTGTTACTGAACGACCTAAATCCCATACAGAATTACTCTGAGAAGCAGACTTATCTGTATCACCTTCTATCTCTTCTTGGGATAAATTTTGGTCCAAGTTATTTAAAACTTCTATTGCCGCCCGTATAACTCAATCCCTATATTTTATTTATAGTAGAGCTGTCATTACTCCTACTTGTATATCCAAGTTGTCCCCTACTTCCTCGTCCCTTTGTTAGTCATGTACTGAGTCCATTGGGACTTTAATTCATCAACTTTATGATTGTTCTAATGTTTTGAAGTTATGGCAATCTATTTAGTCTAAATGTATGAAAATATTTCAATGTAATATTCCGTTATCAATGCTAAATGTTTGTCTAGGTTCATCCTCACCTGCTTTGGATGATTCAACTCCCCTTTCTTTGTTGTTTGATCTATTTATTTCTCTAGCATTTAAAGTGATTTTATCCTGCTGGAAAGATCACTCGTTAACTTGGTGGAACTATGTTAGTGATGAGCATAGAATTGCTAATGTCTCTTCTCTTACTCAAAAAATTAAATCTGACCTTCTTTGGCTACCCTTTACTTCTTATCTTTCTACATATGCACCTGCGTTTTAATTGCTATCTTCTTTGTATTTTTCTATTTTTTATATCTCTAATATATATCTTTTTCCTATTTTTCTTCTTTATCTTTCTCTCTCCTCTTTTTTCCGCTTTTTCTTTTTTTCCTCTTTTCTGTTAAAGCATTTACTCATGTGTTTCCCTTTTACATTGTTATGCACACTGTGTTATTTGCTTGATAATATTTTTTCTTTTTATGAAAACTCAATAAAAATTATTAAACAAAAAAGAGCCTCATCCAGTTTTTTCTGGTTAACATTCTGCCTAGTCAGCCCATAACATCAGACTGAATTTTGGGCATGAAGGAGGTACCCTCTTAGCCAACCATAATACCTCATCACTGAGGCATTTACTGTCTAAATGCAAAGAATGAGGCATCCATTGCTGCATCTAGTAGTGTAGCTGAAGCATGCTCTCCATTTTTTATATATACCTTTGGCTTTAGACTTGTCTTCCTCAGACAATTTTTCGAGCAGTGGAGTGATGTCACTCCATATTTTCCAGCTGATGTATTAGCTGTTTTGCGGCATCTGCTGTCAGAATGTTCACTCTGTTGTCTAAGGAATTCCACTTATAGCTTTCCTTCTCAGTCATTCAATCAATCAATAAATCTGGGAATTGTAAGCTCACTACTCACTCGTGAGGGTCCCAAAGCGAGGGGGCGCGTCCAATGTCTGCTGGTAGCTCGTTCCAGGTCTTGGCTGCAATGTGAGAGAAGGATCTTCTGCTTGCTCTGTGGATGTGCGGGGTTTCGACCAGTGCGAGAATGGAAGATCAGACATTTCTTTTGGGTGAATCTATGACAAAATGTCGACCCCAAAAATATCTACCTACCAAAATATCGCAACAAAAATATCGATGACAATAATATCGAGATCCTATCTCTAATAAGGTAAGTACAAAAATATCGAAAAAAATATATCGATCTCAAAAATATCTTTTTGTTTAGAAAATAGTTTTATTTTAATAAAAAAACAATGTAATATTAACAAAATAATACTTATAAATGTAATAAACATAGTTAAAATATATTATAATATTTAAAATTAATAAATAATGTAATAACAACTAATAATAATAAAGACATAATACATAGTCTATACTTCATTAATAATAACTAAAATAATTATTGTAATAACTTATAAATAAATGAAAATATAATAAATTACAAATAAATTTATATACATAAAATAATAATATAAATAACAATTAATAACAATGTAAAACTAATTAAAAAAATAAAAACATTTTGAATAGCGTACGGGTAAAAACTACTATTCCCACTCCAGAGAGTGCAACAGTAGGGAAAGTGTTGGATAGCGTAGGGGTAACAATTACTATTCCCACTCCAGAGAGTGCAACAGTAGGGAAAGTGTTGGATAGCGTAGGGGTAAAAATTACTATTCCCACTCCAGAGAGTGCAACAGTAGGGAAAGTGTTGGATAGCATAGGGGTAAAAATTACTATTCCCACTCCAGAGAGTGCAACAGTAGGGAAAGTGTTGGATAGCGTAGGGGTTAAAATTACTATTCCCACTCCAGAGAGTTCAACAGTAGAGAAAGTGTTGGATGGCGTAGGGGTAAAAATTACTATTCCCACACCAAAGAGTGCAACAGTAAGGAAAGTGTTGGATAGCATAGTGGTAAAAATTACTATACCCACTCCAAAGAGTGCAACAGTAGAGAAAGTGTTAAATAGCGTAGGGGTAACAATTACTATTCCCACTCCAGAGAGTGCAACAGTAGGGAAAGTGTTGGATAGCGTAGGAGTAAAAATTACTATTCCCACTCCAGAGAGTGCAACAGTAGGAAAAGTGTTGGATAGCGTAGGGGTAAAAATTACTATTCACACTCCAGAGAGTGCAATAGTAGGGAAAGTGTTGGATAGCGTAGGGGTAACAATTACTATTCCCACTCCAGAGAGTGCAACAGTAGGGAAAGTGTTGGATAGCGTAGGGGTAAAAATTACTATTCCCACTCCAGAGAGTGCAACAGTAGGGAAAGTGTTGGATAGCGTAGGGGTAACAATTACTATTCCCACTCCAGAGAGTGCAACAGTAGGGAAAGTGTTGGATAGCGTAGGGGTAACAATTACTATACCCACTCCAGAGAGTGCAACAGTAGGGAAAGTGTTGGATAGCGTAGGGGTAAAAATTACTATTCCCACTCCAGAGAGTGCAACAGTAGGGAAAGTGTTGGATAGCATAGGGGTAAAAATTACTATTCCCACTCCAAAGAGTGCAACAGTAGGGAAAGTGTTGGATAGCGTAGAGGTAAACATTACTATTCCCACTCCAAAGAGTGCAATAGTAGGGAAAGTGTTGGATAGCGTAGAGGTAAAAATTACTATTCCCACTCCAGAGAGTGCAACAGTAGGGAAAGTGTTGGATAGCGTAGGGGTAACAATTACTATTCCCACTCCAGAGAGTGCAACAGTAGGGAAAGTGTTGGATAGCGTAGGGGTAAAAATAACAAACTTATAAATAAATTTATTTTTTTAAATAATAACAATATTAACTAATAAATAAATATAAACCATTTACAAATACCAATGCATAATTATTAAAAACATGATTAGCAAAATATTTTTAACAAAACAATTATAAAAAATACCATATAATAATATTTAATTACCAATTAATAATTAATTAACAATGATATAATTAACAAAACAATTAATTAAAGAACATTACTTAATTACATTTAAATTACTTCCCACCCTATTCCCCTATAAACCCAAAACCCGCTACAGAACATAATTATCAATTAATCAATTAATTACAATTAATTACCAATTAATTAAAAATAATTATCAATTAATTAAAATTATTTTATAATTCTTACTAATTAATAATTAATTTAACATAATTAAATTACTTCTCACCCTATTCCCCTATAAACCCACAACCCGCTACAGAACATATTTATCAATTAATCAATTAATTAAAATTAATTACCAATTAATTAAAATTAAATTATAATTCCTACTAATTAATAATTAATTTAACATAATTAAATTACTTCCCACCCTATTCCCCTATAAACCCACAACCCGCTACAGGACATATTTATCAATTAATGAATTAATTAAAATTAATGACCAATTAATTAAAATTATTTCCCAATTAATTAAAATTAATTTATAATACCTACTAATTAATTTAACATAATTAAATTACTTCCCACCCTATTCCACTATAAACCCACAACCCGCTACAGTACTAAAATACAAAATTTAATTAAATTACATAAAAATAAATTAAAAACATAATAAATACATAATAATATACACAAAAATAATTTAAAAATCGATATTAGTAACATCGAAATTATTAACATCGATATTACTGACATCGATATTTCAAACTTCGATATTACTAATATCGATATTAAATCTCGATATTACTTACCTTCTATATTATGTCCCTTCGATATTTAAACTTCGATATAATTGTATATCGATATTTAAATATCGATATTTTGTCTGCATACCCTTTTGGGTATGTGGAAGTTGATTCTGTTGTTGAGGTATTTGGGTCCGTTGTTGTGTAGGCATTCGTAGGCATGAGTGAGGATTTTGAAAGTGACTCATTTCTCCACGGGGAGCCAGTGGAGACTTCGTAGGTGTTGGCTGATATATTTGTGTTGGGGGATGCCGAGGACGAGTCTGGCGGCGGTGTTCTGTATGTTCTGGAGTTTGCGAAGTAGGGACTTGTTTATGCCGGTGTAGATCGCGTTTCCATAGTCCAGTCTGCTGGTGATGAGTGCGTGGGTGACTGTCTTCCTGGACTCAGGGGGGATCCACTTGAAGGTCTTGCGGAGGATGCGGAGGGTGTTGAAGCAGCTGGAGGTGATGGCGTTGACCTGTCGGTTCATGGTGAGTAATGAGTCAAGTATGATGCTGAGGTTCTTGGCATGGTTTGAGGGGGTAGGTGGGCTACCGAGCGTGGTCAGCCACCAGGTGCTGTCCCATGCAGAAGGGGTGGTACCGAGGACGAGGACTAGTGTCTTCTTTGCGTTGAGCTTCAGGCAGCTGTTGGTCATCCAGACTGCAACGTCTTGCATTCCTTTCTGGAAGTTGCGTTTGGCAGTGGTGGGTTATTTGATGAGGGAGAGGATGAGCTGAGTGTCGTTGGTGTAGGATATGATGTTGAGGTCGTATTGTCAGACGATGGCTGCGAGGGGGGCCATGTAGATGTTGAAGAGGGCGGGGCTCAGGGATAAACCCTGTGGGACTGCGCAGGCGATTTTCGTGGGGTCAGAGAGGAAGGGTGGGAGTCTGATCCTTTGGCTTCTTCCGGTGAGGAATGATCGGATCCAGTCCAGGGCAGTTACTTGTATGCCTGCGTTGTGTAGTCTGGCAACTAGTGTGCGGTGGGAGACGGTGTCGAAGGCCGCTGATAGGTCGAGTAGGATGAGGGCTGTGGAGTGGCCTTGGTCCAGGAAGGTGCGGATGTCGTCTGTGGCAGCAAGTAGGGCAGTCTCTGTGCTGTGGTTGCTTCGGAATCCGGATTGGGACGGGTCGAGGCAGCATTCTCTTCAATGAATCGTGTCAGTTTCCCATTGACTGTTTTCTTTGCAACTTTGGCTGCGAAGGGAAGGAGCGAGATGGGCCGATAGTACTTGAGGTCCGTAGGGTCAGCTGTGGGCTTCTTGAGCAGAGGTCTGACTTCTGCGAGCTTCCAGTCGTCTGGGAAGGTGCCTGTTTTGAAGGTGGTGTTGATGGTGCTTTGTAGTTCGGGTGCGATTGTGGCAGCGGCTCTGTGGTAGATGTGAGGGGGGCAGGGGTCGGTGGGGACCCCCAAGTTGAGGCTTTTCATGGTCAAGGCGGTGTCTTTGGCTGTGATTGGTGTCCAGTTGGAAATGGTGGGCTGGCTGGTGTTTCGGGGGTGGGGAGGGTGGGGCAGTCAGTGGCGCCTGGTGGATGGTCGATGAAGTTGTCGTAAATGTTTTTGATCTTGAGGTGGAAATAGGTTCTAAGCTTGTAACAGAGGTCTTGGGATGGGGTGAGGTCTGTGGCTTCGCTGCGTGGGTTGGTGAATTTGTGAATGACACTGAAAAGTTCTGTGGATTGGCCAGGATTTTGTTGTGGATGAAGTTCCTCTTGGTGGCTCTGATCTGGTTGTGGTAGTCCGTCATGGCGTTCTTGTAGGTGGTGTGGTTTTCGGTTGTCTTGGTGTTTCTCCAGTTCTTCTCCAGGCGTCTGCAGGTGTGTCTGGCTTCTTGGAGAGCGGTGGTGAACCAGGCGGCTTTCCTGGGGCGTTGTCTGTCAGGGTTGCGCAGAGGGCGAGCTCGTCTGCGCAATCGGAGATCCAGGTGTGGAGTTCTCTGGCTCATTTGTGTCAGGGGCCCGGTGTGGTTGTCTCGAGTGAGGGTGGAGTTTAGTTGCTAATCGGTAACCTTGCTCGAGTTCCTTCGTGGGGCGCGTGGGGCTGGTTTGGGTGCTCTGGGTTTGTTGATGGCGAAGTGTACGCAGTGGTGGTCGGTATATGGCGGCTGTGTTGTGTGGCTGAATTGGACGCTGTTTCCTGCCACGAAGATGGGGTCGAGGGTGTATGTCCTGCTCTGTGGGTCGGTGTGTTGACGAGTTCTTTAAGTCCGATGCTGGTGAGGTTGTCACAAAGGATAGTGGAGTTGGGGTCGCTGGGGTTGTTGAGGTTGAACTTCAGGTCTCCAATGAGTATGTAGTTTGTTGAGGCAATGGCGTGGGGTGCGATGAAGTTGGTGATGATGGCGGCGAAGGGTGTACGGGCCGGGGGTTCTGTAGATGAGGATTCCTCGTAGTGTGGCTTTGGGATTGTCTGGATCTGGAAGTGCAGATGTTCGGCAGAGGGGAAGGTTTCGCTGGAGGTGGTGAGGTGGAGAGTGCTCTTGTGGGCGATGGCAAGGCTCCCTCCTGGGTGGTTGGAGCGGTCTTTCCTCTGGACCTTGTATCCGTCTGGGATGGCGGTGCTGATGTCAGGGGTGGAGGATGCGTTGGTCCAGGTCTCTGTGAAGAAGGCGATGTCGGACGAGAGAGAGTCTTGTAGATTACAGATTTCCATGGCGTGTTTGTGTACGGAGCGTACGTTGAGGAGGATGCATTATAGGGTGACGCTGGTGCTGGCGTCGGCGGTGTTGGAGGCCGGGGAGGCGGTGAGGTTCAAATGGCAGTGGAGGCAGGAGAACTGGCCGTGGGTCGTGTTAGGCAAGGCCTGTTGGCATTCTCAAAGTCTTCCAGGGTTGAGTGCGAAGAGGGTGGTGGTGTCGTAGCGATGGGTAGTGGGAGGTCCAGGGTTCCTGGTGCTGGCCGCAGACGGGCTTGCCTTTGGAGCGCCGTTGGCGTGACCACGCAGTGGCCGCCATTAAGTAGGGGAGGCGGGAGAGAGGAGAGGCTGAGAGGCGGGAGCGGGGGAATTCCAGGGAGAATTCGGGGGGGGGGGAATTCCGGGGGGCAGGGGCCGCAGCGGCAAAAGGCGAAAGGAACAGGCAGGCTCGAGAAAATAAAAACAGTGGCAGAATTAGAGCAACGTTTAAAGATAAGAGGGGCCCCTTTACGCCAGAAAGGGAGCAGGGCACTTACTCAGTGAAAAAAGGAAGATCCCTTAAGGTAAGTAATATTAAAGAGTAACCTCAATGTTCACACATCACACATTCCTATATTCTTTATCTCATACTCCACACCTGCTACCATTGGACCATATATAATAGGGAAAGCAACATGAACACTTTATATAAAAAAATATATCACATATATTTATAGTTTGTATACAAAATATTACATTTAAAAAGACATCAATCTATACAATTCATAACGCAAAAAGTTCATAAAAATACAACACATTAAAAAAGTTGATCACAGTGAGCATAAAAACATCAAGAGTGAAACACTAAAAGCTAGACAGAAAAATTGGTCTTAACATTTTACACCTCCGTCATAACATAGTGCTACAAGCATGGGGATATGCCTTATACAATTAGCCTTCCATCACCAATGCTCAAAAACAAGATTGTGTATAAGAATGTAGCGAGACATTTGGTCTCCCTGGTGGGAACCCAATGATGAAGCATGTCACCAACTAGGTTGGTGAGTGAGGGTTCTTTTAAAAAACAAAGTTTTTTTCCCACCAATTGCACACCCTTCTTTTAGTTTTTGTTTCTCAGTTTGTCTTTGGCTGCAAATTTCAGTGATTCTACCTTACTATTTATTTTGCACCGTTAGTCAGTCTTTTGTTGTTTATTAGTGCTTATCAGGGGAAGAGGAGTGATTCCTAACCCTACCTCTCGTTGTTTAAATATAAATATTTTTAAATTTATTTTATTCAGACCGTCAACGCGTTTAGATGGAATTGTGCCTTATAAGTCCATCTTTATCAAGACCTCTATTATGTACACTCTGTCTTATATTGAAGGTTTTCATACAGTCACCTGCTTAAATGAGCGAGATCTCCCTGTTAGCATCCTTTCTCGTCTGTGCGTTTGAGGGGAACAAGGTCGACCGTCCGCACCCTCGGGTAAAATTCAGTCGGAATTTTACCCGAGGGTGCGGACGGTCGACCTGAGTGGTGCGAGACTGCGGACATCGGACCCTAATTATAAAAGGGCTTCCTGAGAGCTAAATATTCCACTCCAAGTTATTATCAGGAGCCCTAGAAGGTTCTATCACGAGCCAAGGATATCAGTGTACGACAAGCATATGTTTTTAACTGAAGATAGGTTCTCCAAATAGGACAGAGCTATCTTCCATAAAAGATCGGATATTCCTAAACGAAGTTCCCGCCATTTTAAACCATAAGTTTTAATACAAAGGTTGTCGGTTCAAGCTTTGGACGACCTTGTTCCCCTCAAATGCACAGACGAGAAAGGATGCTATCAGGGAGATCTCGCTCATTTAAGCAGGACATCGGACCCTAATTATAAAAGGGCTTCCTGAGAGCTAAATATTCCACTCCAAGTTATTATTAAGCGCCCTAGAAGGTTCTATCATGAGCCAAGGTTATCAGTGTAAGACAAACATATGTTTTTAACTAAAGATAGGTTCTTCAAATGGGACAGAGCTATCTTCCATATAACATCGGATATTCCTCAACGAGGTTCCAGCCATTTTAAACCATAAGTTTTAATACAAAGGTTGTCGGTTCAAGCCTTGGATGACCTTGTTCCCCTCAAACGCACAGACGAGAAAGGATGTTAGCAGGGAGATCTCGCTCATTTAAGCAGGTGACTGTATGAAAACCTGTCTTTGGAAGGCGGGGGATTGCAAGACCCCCCGGCCGTATTTATTAAGATACAAAATAATAAAATTATTAAACAAAAAGATACCATTTTATGCAAAATTATTCAGGGACATTAGATACAACCATATCAACAAGTATGATATGCTAACCTTAACAAGATTCTAATACAGCTTGTTTCCTAACCGAATCTAACATCCTCCTCTGAAATTTTTGCATACTAACATTACTGGCCATATGGCGAGGTCCTAACCGGTGTCAGGTCCTACTAGCTGCGCCCTTACCGCAGGTGCGCATGCGCAGCCGAGCCCGTTAATTACTCGGTCCACGCCGTGAACTCCATTTACCCACTGAAGAAGGGCCCTTACTCGCGCCATTCGCTGACGTCATGAGTACGCGCGGGGTGGCTACCAGCCATAAGGACAGCGTGACTCTCCTACCCGCGCCCCTTTGCAGCACCAGTTATACCTGCCCCTGAAGTTCTGGGAGGGGCCAGTGACCCCTACCCCTGGGCGGACACCTCCAAAGGATGATGCCGCCCCCTCAGACCTTAAAATAGCTGCTCACCGGTCATGACCTTACCGCCACAGGCCAGAATTGTTGACCGACGATCTGGCCTCCCCCTTACTACTCCTAGAAAGGTCATGATCGCCTCGCAAATCCCTCTAGCCATGGTACTATATTATTAGATCACAGGACGTTCCCTGCCTCGGTTAAGTATACCCAGTCTCGTAGCTAGGAATGTTCACCTCCAACTGCACCCATGAGGGATCGTCTGCAACCGGGGGGCTCGAAGTAATTTGTCCAATTGCGCGTCGATCCTCTTTACCGAGTGATTCAACGCCTCGGCCGAGTCCCCCCCTCGCCACTGCCACCGAGGTATAAGTTGCGACCCAACTATCGTGCCACCCGGCATGGCCACCCACCCTGCCATGGGATGATGTCCTCTATAAGGATGCGCCCACCTAGTTTGGCCAGCTCATTCTCCCCCAGGTGAAGTATCACCACTGACTGGGGGGGGGGGGCTGCTGGGATAGGACTTTCCGAAAATAATCCCTGCACTGACTGAGACATAAACGCCCTTCCCAAAGAAGGAAACTGAAAAAAACCCTTTTGCTCAGCCCTTTACTTCTTGCCACCTGAAACACAGCCACTTTCAGTGCGCCTCACATAAGAGTGGCCCACACTCCAAGTCACCAATGTCCGTTGCTCATTCTGTCGCTTGTGTTGAGCTGCTGAAATTACCTTGATGGCCCACAACAAGTTCCTCCCCCGCGTAACAGGTTTGAGAAATTCAACCATAATGCATGGGTAGCACCTTTCCCGCAGGCACCGCTTGAGCCGTTGAATTGACCGCCCATCACAGTTGAAGCCTTTGGGCCGCTGAGGCCTGTGGTTGCAGCTCCTGATCCAGGTGTACTGGTCCCCTTCTTTAAGTTGTGGTGTGGAGCGCCTCCCGGGTATCAACCATGGGTCCGGTCATACATAAATGAAAACAAACACAAACGATTAGTGTTTCTTGTTCCTGACAAAAGATCCAGTACACACGCCCGTATTCGTTGCAATCACATGCTACGCTTTAGCTACGATCAGAACTAGGTACATTTCCATCAAACCTGCAACTGCAAGTGTCTAACATAGCATCAGTTTGGGTCACATGCAGAGCATTTAACCTGTGAACATTTACATTAGGGCTACCGTGAGGGTGCCTGGTAGTATGACCTACATGAAAGCCCAGATCTGTAGTCCACAGTGAATGCAACAGCCCATCCATGATTACTTCAGGACAATACACAGTGTGAAATGCAGTGCAATAGCGCTGCATAGTTGGGTAGGGTTTCTGGCTTCCTAACGAAAGCTGCCCCACACGTGTCTGTATTCATCGTCCCCGGATGCATGCCTGAGCTGGGAATTACCCCAGATGTATTCCCCTCCTTACTCGCCGCCGCGAGTGGTCAGCATAGAATCAGATTGTGTTACATGTAGCGCATTTTTAACTCAATGCTACCGTGGAGTGCCTATTGGTATAGCCTTGCCTAAGAATAAACCTGTAGGCTACAGTGAATGCCATAGACCCCCCCATGATTACTCACTGTCGATACCAAAACGCACTACCCTCATATGGAGCCCAGGGCTTTAGCCACCGCCCCCCCCCCCCCCCCCCTGCCTATGTGATGCCGCAACTAGGCGCCGGGACCCCTTTGAAGGTATGACAATAGGGGCCCGGGTGTGTAGGATATCAGGACCCCAAGAAAGAAGTCATTCGCGTGGAGGGGTTCCCACGAGGGTTGTAACTATCAGTTCGGTTGATGCCATTGATAGTAATTCTAAAATGAGCTGACCTTGTGAGGTAAAAGCTGAAACATTAGCGTGGAGAGGTTCCCACGAGGGTTGTAACTATCGATTCGGTTGGTGCCATTGATAGCAAATCTAAAATGAGATCAACTTGAGAGGTAAAAGCTGTCCCCCCCACCAACAACTCAATGAGAGATACATATTATCAGTATCAAACCCCACACGACTGACTGTTGACTTTGACAATGGCTGACCCTGACCCGTGTGTAATATAACTAAGGGGCAACCACATCCTATATATACTATTGGTAGGATACCTAACTTACGCCCAGTGAACACCGCGCCCATAGCCGTACCCCAAGTCTAATTAGACCGTTCCAATACCTTGAGCAGAATGGGCATCATTCCCCTTAACAGGCTGCATGTAACATGTGACCCTCCCGCTGCCAGCTGCCCCACCTATGACTTTGACAATCGATTCATAGTTTACCGTCATAGATCATAATCGTGATGCAACATTGATTTCAACAGATCTGAGTTTAATCCGTTACCATCAAATCGGTCTGCGAATCAGTCCGACCTTCCTGCCTGTATAAAGGCATCAGCAGCATAAGAGATGGGCTTTAGGCATGGTCAGGACCTTCTTTTTAGGTCTACTCTATTATAGTGAGCCCTTTGCGTGCTGTATGTCCTCTGAAAAATTATCTGAAACTAATACGAATGCTATGGCATGGCCAGTTCTTGGCTGACATTTGGTATGACTGACTCATTAGGCAATAAGACATGGGGGGGGGGAAGCCAAATGTTGTGAAGCGAACACGTAAGTGTGACATGAATCAGCCAGCACACAGGTGATTCCAGAAATTGCATTGCCACTATCTGTGCTTAGCATACTGCGCTGCCCATTTCGAAGCTTTGTCCTGTCCTCACATCACGGCATACAACCTAGGCATCATACCCCTTCTTCCTGACTACTGGCTTTGCCAACAGCCGGTACGATAATAAAGCAGTAACCATTATTTGTATAACATTATGAACAGGCTACCCCACAACAGGACTGCTGCCCCTTGAGTCCTCCCAAAGAAAGCTGTAACCCAGAACCAGGTGCACCATTCTAGTAAAACCGAGCAGAAGAACATTGCCCCCTTAATAAATAAGCAGCTGCCACGGATTGAAAGGCTACCACTGTCAGCCGAAGGTATGTAATTACCGATTTATTTCCGACATGGTGACAAGACCACTAGATGGCAGCTCAAGCTCCTAGATCCAGTCTCCTGCGTACAGAAAAAAGCTCCCAAAACATGCTAAACTGATTGCTACGGTTTGCCTCTCCCGCAATTTTATCTCTTACTTATGTGCCCCATTAAACGTTTCCCATCTAATTAGCGTAGCACAACCTCACTGCCTTTAAAACCTGCCCTCAAGAACCCATTGCTCGTGCCATTGGAATCGTCAGGAATTGATGCCGTCGCGCAGCGCTTAGGCACAACCCAAAAACAGTGAAATAGTAACTGTCAAATACCCGTTTTCATTAAACGCGCGTTTTCCTGCTAGTTAAAGCGCATATGAAATGGTTCATATTCAAAACGGATGAATGTTCCTCTCCTGTATATAAAGAAGAGGACATTAAACATCAAACGGTGTAATTCTCATCAGGGCTATAGGCGGGCCGTCGCATCATACTCTTTACGTGGATGCAAGATGTTTATCATTGTCCTACAGGATGACTCACTGTAAAGGCTACACCTAACCTCATAGTTTTATTTTATATAAACCACTGTGGTGGCCCGAGGAGTTGTGCCGCAGCATAGGACTACAGTACGTACATTACATTACTGATGGTCCTATAGTGCTCTCCCCGAAAAGAGTGATTTACTGTACTTTAGAAAAGGCTTGAAATTAATGCGGGGTAGTATACAAAAGGGGGGACAGTGGAGGACGATATTTACCGGGGTCCAATGTACGTGTCCAATGAGCAATATACAACAAATGTACAAGGTTCCCCTGAGGAGGAGAAGGGAGGAAGGGGAAGAAGGAGAAAAAACGGCCACTCTCAGGAGTGTGCAACAGGGAATTGAGTAAACCCTTTTCGGAATTAGGATGCCTCACACAATTAGAGGGTTGGACAACAGAAGCCGTCCGTCCAAATAACTGTATCGTGTCATCATTGGCCTCCTGCTCCAGCGACAAGCTGGCGGTGCAATGCCTGCCGGGCAACACGTAGTGTTACTCTTTTGGTGGAGTTCTTTTATTCCTGGCCAATGGGTGCATGCGTGTGAGGGACCTAAGAGGTGCGATTGTGAGCGTGAGTGAAAGTTAAAAGTAAGTCAGTAGAGTCCATTAGAACATTTTTAATCAGGTGGCTCACTGCTTAATTAAAATTGATAAAGGGAGGGGTAGCGGAGCACAACAATAAGGGTGATGTGGCTTCGTTCGACCCTCGCCTATGGTGTGGTCAACATGTTTCACGCCAGTTATGGCGATTCTTCAGGACCTATGGTTGCTCATCAATTAATGCGAAGTCTCCCCCAAATCAATACCACTAGCGTTTAAACCCTGGCGCTGTGGTATTCGCAACACTCCAAGATGGCGCGTAATCTCAGCTCTTCTGAGGCAGTACTTTCCTGCTTGCCCCTTTTCTCTCTCCACACGACGCCCGGATGCGTCCCCTAGCAACCCCTGGGACACGCCCCCCCCCCGCCGCAACACTCGCGGTTACCGGCTTTGAATAGAGCACGGAGTGCACAGCGGTCTACCGGCTGTTCTGTGTTACCGCCGCCGTGGGATGGGTAGGTTCTGACCCGCCATCCGCCTAGAGCATCCAGGTAAGGTGGAGGGATCTTGGGCGCTATGGATGTCAATATGATCGAGACGCACTACAGGGTGCTTCGTTAAAACACTGCGCGACTGAGGCTTTTGATCGCCTGTAAACAACAAAACAAGTAAATTAGCTGCTTTTCAATACTGCGTAATCCCTCCGTTTGATTATCACGCGCTACCATAAGCTTTGACAATAACAACTCTAAGGGTTATTTAACTCCTCGGTAACATTGCTTGATCCGCGCTTATGACCGCCTCATTGCCAACAATAGGAGTAACTGCAGAAGCATGATGCCTATGATCACCTTGATCACCCTTGACTACTAACAGCAATAATACCATAATATCAACTTTGGCCATACATTGCAATAAAGCGTGGTTGGCGATCACACGCATTATCATGACAAAAATAAATATCTATTTTACCCTCCCATGCAGGGGACTCCCCGCCGCTCAGGCCTTCCCAGGGACAGTCGGTGGGGCCCGACCTTCATGGGTCTAGGTAAGATTTCGCCGACATGTAAAAATTGGCGAAACCGCCACTATGGCTAGATTGAACACACGTGGGACTTTGTTCACTATGTACTTGCAGAATTTTTTCAATTGATACCCCTTATACTACCACTAAGTTGTAACAGCACGAATGGGTGCCACAACCTTGAGTATAATAATAATTAGTTTAATTATTGGTAGAGATCTAATCACGGTATCCGTAGCACTTGCTCTGCGTGATACACCAATTCCCGAGTTCCCCTTGTCACACACAGCCTTCCCCTTCCCTGTACCTCACTGGGTTTGGACTTATTATAGTTTAACTACAGTAGTATGTTGGGAAACCGCTGCTGCACACAAGATCCTGAATACATTCAGGTTTGATTTTGTTTGTTTCTTCCCAACTTCTAGGGCAAGGACCATCGCAGTAGCACTCGCTGCCTTGATACACAGGTTGTGTATGGAAGTTTCTTCGATTTGGGGGAGACTTCGCATTAATTGATGAGCAACCATAGGTCCTGAAGAATCGCCATAACTGGCGTGAAACATGTTGACCACACCATAGGCGAGGGTCGAACGAAGCCACATCACCCTTATTGTTGTGCTCCGCTACCCCTCCCTTTATCAATTTTAATTAAGCAGTGAGCCACCTGATTAAAAATGTTCTAATGGACTCTACTGACTTACTTTTAACTTTCACTCACGCTCACAATCGCACCTCTTAGGTCCCTCACACGCATGCACCCATTGGCCAGGAATAAAAGAACTCCACCAAAAGAGTAACACTACGTGTTGCCCGGCAGGCATTGCACCGCCAGCTTGTCGCTGGAGCAGGAGGCCAATGATGACACGATACAGTTATTTGGACGGACGGCTTCTGTTGTCCAACCCTCTAATTGTGTGAGGCATCCTAATTCCGAAAAGGGTTTACTCAATTCCCTGTTGCACACTCCTGAGAGTGGCCGTTTTTTCTCCTTCTTCCCCTTCCTCCCTTCTCCTCCTCAGGGGAACCTTGTACATTTGTTGTATATTGCTCATTGGACACGTACATTGGACCCCGGTAAATATCGTCCTCCACTGTCCCCCCTTTTGTATACTATTCTTTACGTGGTCTCTGCCCACGGGACTTACAGGTTACCAACAGTGGAAAATCTTTTTCACTAGCTGGCCCACTCCATAACCTCCATTCTGAGTACCATAGAAACAGAGTCCCCGTGTTTCTCTGGCGAGCGCATTCCTTACACCGGTGCTCCCTTCCTCTACAACATGGAAGACGTACCCGGCCTCAGTTTTGATGAAGATGCTATAGCTGAGGCACTAAGAGCTGCTCCACCTTTGCTTACTGATCCGACCGCCCCAACCTCTGGTGCGTCTAACGACGATTGGTCTACATTAACAGTGATGAAAAAAGAACTCATCAGAATCACACTACATGGCAGGATGATGACGGAATATCTAAGAAGCAATATAGCTCCACAAGGCTTAATTGTGAACATCATCCCTAGACTATTCCTGGAGGACAAACCCTTCAAATTTGATTGGTGCCAGGTATCCTGGAAATGCACTAAAGATCTCCTATTCCTGATTTCGCAAACTGCGAAACGCCTTGCCAATGCTCTAGAAGATAAAATCTCAGCTATAGAAGCCACTATGAAAAGTGCTATCGGCAAGAACAATAAAACGGCCTTTACGACCAAGCTAGCTGAAATAAATCAGGAAATGTCAGACCACCATGATTTTCTGCTAAACCAAAAAACGACCAAACTACAGAAAGACATTTCCAAATTTGAAAAAGAAAAAGTTTACCCCTACCTCAAGGATGGTTTCAAAGGGAAGAAAACCAGTTATTCCTCGGATGAGAATTCGGATAGTAACACCAACAGACGAGGCTCCACCAGCAGTGACTCCAGTGGTGGCCAACCAGGTAGGAACAGTCGGTTCCAACAACGCCCCAGCTGGCAGCAAGGTTACCAACCGGGTCCGACCTTTATGGGTCCCCCCCCCTTCTCACATGACTCCGCCATGGCAATATCCGTTCTTCCAGCAAGGCCCCCCACAATATTACCCTCCTAATCCGCCACCTTTTCAAGGCAGAGGTTGGGGCAGAGGAAGAGGGCGCAAGCGAGGAGGGCAGAAAGGAGTACAATGGCAGGACCAAGCGACTCCGTCAACCTCGATGGAAACCAGGAGCATCACGTCGAGAGGGAAAAGACCTTAATTGTCAACCTTTCAAATAAAGTACTTTCACCTGTGGAGACTAGCATTTTGGAGAAGGGTCTCGGTTTTGTTCCGACACCTACCCCAGACAGCTTCCAGGAGATGATCGAGATCCAACAACTTTTTAGGAAAGTACGCCTCCGTGCTTTCTTTGACAAAGCACCAGAAATCATCAATGATGACACCGGACTAAGGAAACCCTCTACCTTTACTCCTACTGATGGGATGGTCCCCCCCGAGATCCTAACCTTTGAGCGTGCGGTGTTGACCAGTTTGAAAAATCAACCCACCATCAAACAGTTCCAAAACCTTACGTCCAAAGAACGACAAGCTTCCATCACTCTGGGTCAGGACCAGTCTATTGTCATAAAACAGGCAGACAAGGGGGGAGCTACGGTTCTCCAAGACTATCAGGATTACGACCGTGAGTGCAGACGACAACTGTCTAATACCAATCACTACCGACCACTCACGGAGGATCCTACAAAACGACTAACCACGACTATTATGAGCCTAATAATTGAGGGAGAAACCAACGAATGGATTTCCAAGAAAGAGGCGGATTTCCTTACCACCACGGAACCGATCACGCCGTATTTCTATACCCTCCCTAAAATTCACAAGGGAACTACCCCAGTACCAGGAAGACCTATTGTCTCTGGGATAGGTTCTCTCCTAGAGCCACTGTCACAATTTTGTGACGCTTTCCTACAGCCCGTGGTAAAGCAAATTCCATCTTACCTCCAGGACACCAGGGATGTCTTACGCCTCATTGACGAAGTGGATGGCAGGGAGGATGTGGACCTTCTCCTAACTCTGGATGTGGAGGCACTATTCACCAACATCCCCCAACAGGCCACTTTGGAAGCTGTGGAGACTACGTTACGGCTGGAGGAATGGACTTCCCCCACCCCTATCACCTTTATAATGGAGCTAGCACATATAGCCCTCACAGAGAATTTTTTTAGGTACGAGTCACAGCTCTACCACCAGGTGAGCGGGACATCAATGGGTTCTACCTTTGCGCCCAGCCTGGCTTGTATTTATATGGCATCATTTGAGAAAAATCATATCTACCCACCCGAACAAAACCCTTTCCGGACACACTTAACCTTGTGGCGTCGTTACATTGACGACATTTTAATATTCTGGAAAGGAGATCGAGCAACCTGTGAGGCCTTCTGTGCTTGGATCAACCTACAGGACCCCTTCCTGAAGTTCACAGGCACAATCTCTGAACAATCGGTCCCCTTCTTGGACCTAACGATTAGGTTGGAACCCACAGAAATAACTACTACTCTTTTCAAAAAAGAGACCGACCGTAACAGCCTCCTCCTGTATAATAGTCATCATACCAGATCCTTGAAAGACAACCTGCCTTTTGGGCAGTTCTTACGACTGCGCAGGAACTGTACCTCACTTTCAGATTACAAGCAAGAGGCCAGCAATTTACAACACAAGCTCCTGGACAGAGGCTATCCCACACACCTCTTAAAGAACTCAATGAAAAGAGCCCTGAACAATAACAGAGACTCACTCCTTGAAACCCACACTAAGGAGAAGGACGACGCGATCACATGCGTGACGTCCTTTACTAGAAATTCTTCTTTCATTAAGAAGACCGTGATCTCACATTGGGGCATCCTGAACACAGCAGGCCTTGACCTACCTCGACCCCGGTTTGCCTTCAAGAGGACGGCCAATCTCAGGGACACCCTTATCCACACCCGTCCCAAGAAGTCCAGCACACGCCCTTTGAAAACCCTATGGGATTTACCTCCTGTCGTGGGACACCACCGATGCGGCTCCTGCGTGATCTGCCCCCAGACAATCCAGGGCAAATCCCTGGCACTATCTAATGACTTCACCTGGCATCTCAATAAGCATACGAACTGTAACAGTGCCAAATGTATCTATGTGCTTATTTGCCCCTGTAACTTAATTTACATTGGGATGACGATGCGCACTGTCAAATTGCGCATCATGGAACACTACAGCAACATCCGTTGTAAAAAGACACATATCAAGCTGTACGAACATTGCAACCGATCTAACCACCTGCCCACTGATGTCAAATGGACTATCCTGGAATGCCATCCCTCAATTACTCAACAGGGACTGTATAAGATGGAGCAGCGTTGGGTGCATCGCCTCCAAACTGACGCACAGGGGCTTAATGATTTTATCCCCTGGAATGCGCTTGCCAGATAAAATCTGAATCTTAATCTTAATCCAACTTCCAATTGAATTCAATCTATGAATTATACATGCACAAATACCGCTTGCCCCCGCATCATTTTTGTCAAATCTCCCTTCCAGACCTTCCCATCACTTGGGGCCCGTCTTTACTAGTTTTATGTTTATATAACTATTGCCAAGCCTCAATACCACTAGTGTTTAAACCCTGGCGCTGTGGTATTCGCAACACTCCAAGATGGCGCGTAATCTCAGCTCTTCTGAGGCAGTACTTTCCTGCTTGCCCCTTTTCTCTCTCCACATGACGCCCGGATGCGTCCCCTAGCAACCCCTGGGACACGCCCCCCCCCCGCCGCAACACTCGCGGTTACCGGCTTTGAATAGAGCACGGAGTGCACAGCGGTCTACCGGCTGTTCTGTGTTACCGCCGCCGTGGGATGGGTAGGTTCTGACCCGCCATCCGCCTAGAGCATCCAGGTAAGGTGGAGGGATCTTGGGCGCTATGGATGTCAATATGATCGAGACGCACTACAGGGTGCTTCGTTAAAACACTGCGCGACTGAGGCTTTTGATCGCCTGTAAACAACAAAACAAGTAAATTAGCTGCTTTTCAATACTGCGTAATCCCTCCGTTTGATTATCACGCGCTACCATAAGCTTTGACAATAACAACTCTAAGGGTTATTTAACTCCTCTGTAACATTGCTTGATCCGCGCTTATGACCGCCTCATTGCCAACAATAGGAGTAACTGCAGAAGCATGATGCCTATGATCACCTTGATCACCCTTGACTACTAACAGCAATAATACCATAATATCAACTTTGGCCATACATTGCAATAAAGCGTGGTTGGCGATCACACGCATTATCATGACAAAAATAAATATCTATTTTACCCTCCCATGCAGGGGACTCCCCGCCGCTCAGGCCTTCCCAGGGACAGTCGGTGGGGCCCGACCTTCATGGGTCTAGGTAAGATTTCGCCGACATGTAAAAATTGGCGAAACCGCCACTATGGCTAGATTGAACACACGTGGGACTTTGTTCACTATGTACTTGCAGAATTTTTTCAATTGATACCCCTTATACTACCACTAAGTTGTAACAGCACGAATGGGTGCCACAACCTTGAGTATAATAATAATTAGTTTAATTATTGGTAGAGATCTAATCACGGTATCTGTAGCACTTGCTCTGCGTGATACACCAATTCCCGAGTTCCCCTTGTCACACACAGCCTTCCCCTTCCCTGTACCTCACTGGGTTTGGACTTATTATAGTTTAACTACAGTAGTATGTTGGGAAACCGCTGCTGCACACAAGATCCTGAATACATTCAGGTTTGATTTTGTTTGTTTCTTCCCAACTTCTAGGGCAAGGACCATCGCAGTAGCACTCGCTGCCTTGATACACAGGTTGTATATGGAAGTTTCTTCGATTTGGGGGAGACTTCGCATTAATTGATGAGCAACCATAGGTCCTGAAGAATCGCCATAACTGGCGTGAAACATGTTGACCACACCATAGGCGAGGGTCGAACGAAGCCACATCACCCTTATTGTTGTGCTCCGCTACCCCTCCCTTTATCAATTTTAATTAAGCAGTGAGCCACCTGATTAAAAATGTTCTAATGGACTATACTGACTTACTTTTAACTTTCACTCACGCTCACAATCGCACCTCTTAGGTCCCTCACACGCATGCACCCATTGGCCAGGAATAAAAGAACTCCACCAAAAGAGTAACACTACGTGTTGCCCGGCAGGCATTGCACCGCCAGCTTGTCGCTGGAGCAGGAGGCCAATGATGACACGATACAGTTATTTGGACGGACGGCTTCTGTTGTCCAACCCTCTAATTGTGTGAGGCATCCTAATTCCGAAAAGGGTTTACTCAATTCCCTGTTGCACACTCCTGAGAGTGGCCGTTTTTTCTCCTTCTTCCCCTTCCTCCCTTCTCCTCCTCAGGGGAACCTTGTACATTTGTTGTATATTGAAATTAATGCGTACAAGAAAATAGTAGCTCTCTGGTTCCTGAACACTCAAGGGGAACAATCTGCTTTGCAGTATAAATGATGCCTTGGAATGATTTACACATTAATCACGAAACGCTAGTGTGAAGGGAGACTATGCAATCTACAGAATGAATGGCTTCAGAGGTACCCTGGCTTGCTCTGGGCTTTTCATGAATTGTTTCTGTTCTCATCTGAACCAGGTTAAAGCCTGCCTCTTCCCGCCCATTCTGGCAGGGGTTGAACATTCCTTTAGACCCCGCGGCCCACCGGGAAAAGGAGCCGAGATAGCGCGTGACAGGATCTATTTATTGGTCGAAGCGCTGGAGATTTAAAAAAGAAACCTGAAGGGTTTTTCATTTGTTCTTAATATACATGTATGTATACAAATGTATACACGCACATACACACAATCACTTGTGCATTGGTTTCGAGCGCGGGGCACGACCAGTGTGGGGGAGCGTCCAGGTGACAAGGGGCCGCCTGAGCGCTCCCCCCTCCTTTAACCTAGAAGCATGGGGAGGGGGCGGCACGCCCCCTACCCCTACCCCGCCCACCAGCCGCCCGCCCCCCAGCCGCCCGCCCCCCTCGACCCGGAAGCCTGCACAACGCCTTCCGGGTCAGGGGTCGGGCGCCAGCCAACTGGACGCCGGGAGGTCACGCCCCCACCACCGGGAGACAAGGGGAGAGGGGGGTCGCCGCGCCGCCATGCGGGCGGGGGGGCCGAGGGCCCCCCCTTTTCATTAGACACTGGCACTCCACTGAAGAACCAGAATCTCAACACGTGATATAGGATTTCAATATTAAACCAGACCTTTATCACGTGGTTAACGTCAATAATTATGACTCGTACAGGCCACATTTGTAACGGTATGCATCTTATTTGCTGGGTTGATAATTATTATCATCGGGTGTACCAATTGATTTAACTGTGCACCTCCTTGTTGTGAAGTTAGCAGACTAGTGGTTGTGGGTGGAGACTAGGGGGTGGACAGGAAGAGGAGGGGACGGACAAGGGAAGAGGCAGTTAGAGTAGGGACAGGGTAGAGACAGGTAGCAGAGAATAAAGCTCCTTAAAGGTAGAACCTGTGTCTGTGGTTCTTTGTAGCACGATGCTACAACTGGCGACGAGGGTGGGATAAGCAGGACTGCAGCCCACAGAATCGAATGAAAGCACCCTGTCCCCTGCAGCGTGGAAGAGAAAGGTCCGCTGCTGTGTGATGCTGCCAGCTGAAGAAGAGAGCAATAGTAGGTGACCCTGCCCCTCCTGTGATTGTGGGAGCCCGAGGGAGCCACTACTACGAGCGCTGAAACGCTCGAGCAAAGAAGAAGTTTTCGCGCCGAAAGCGCGAGCTCCGCCTGATGCGTGAGCTTTGGCACGCTATCGGCACCGAAGAAGCGGGAACTCCGAAAGTGAGCTGGGAGCCTACCCCAACCCACCCTGATGTCTGCTGTGGCCGGGGGAGAGTGAATCTTGGGGTAGATAGCCCCACAAAGGCCTGCTGCTGAGCGCTGCTGAGCGCGAAGTAATCGGAGCCTGAGTGAGCTCCGACGTCGGAAAATCTCACGCCTGATGCGTGAGACTTGGCAAGCTGCTGCCGAGGACCCTGCAAAGTAAGGCGGGAGCCCACCCCAACCTCACCTGAAGGTAGCGGTGACCGGAGGGAGCTGAATCCGGAGGGTGCTGCTCCTGAAAACGACTGCCTGGGTGAAGAAAAAAGAGTCGAATGAAGAGAGAGAAAGTAGTGCCTGTGGATGATCACGGCGGCCATCTTTGAGTCAGGCAACTTTCGGGACACCTTCCCTGTGCAAACTGTAGGCGGCCATTTTGAAGTCAGGCATTGAGCAAAATAAACAAGCATTGGCACCTAAAGTTAAACAAGCATTGGCAAACAAACAAGCATTGGCACCTAAAGTTAAACAAGCATTGATACCAGAAACTGAAAACAAGCAGTGACAAGACAAGCATCGACGACTAAGTAAATAGCAGAAAACAAACATCAGTGAGACAAGCGGGACGCCCCTCGGACAACATGATGTCTGACGATGAAGCCAATCCACCGCAACAAGGCGACGTCAAGCCCAAGGTTGCAGGTGGATCGCACCTACGAGCGCCCGAGCCTCTCAAAGTGACCACTGGGGGAAGCATGGGTCCCAGTTGGCAAGAATGGCTGGAAGAATTTGAAGACTACATCGAAGGGTCGGAAGTGACTGCGGACAAGAAGAAGTTGATTGCCCTGCGCAACCTGGCGGGGCGGGAAATAGTCAAAATAATCAAAGACCTTCCTGCTGCTGAGGCGGACACCTATGACAAAGTGCGTGACGCACTCAACAAAAGATTTCTTCACAAGAAAAATGTGGACTACGAACGCTATACGTTCCACTCGGCTCGTCAAGGGAAGGAAGAACCCATGAGGACGTTCATGATGCGCCTGCGGAGACTAGCCAAGCATTGTGAATTTGATAATTTCTCAACAGATGCTGCAATTAAGTCACAAATAATAGATGGATGCCACTCCGATCAACTGAGGAGGCGACTATTGAGGAAAGAACATAGCCTAGACGACATAGAGGAGATGACACGAGTCTATGACCAGGCGGAGGAGTATGCCGCTGATATCGAAACGGGACACAAAGGGAGTCACGAACAAGTGCGACGAGTCCACGCCAAAAGCGACAATCGAAGGAGTTCGAGGGACAGACAATGGAGGTCACGCCCGCCCTCCCGTCAAGATCAGTCAAGATACCAGCGGCGAGAGCCATGGAAGAAAGAGAGAAAACCAGAGAGAGTGAGGAAATGTTACAGATGTGGATATGATTACCCTCATGTGGATAGCTGCCCTGCCATGGGCCAGAGGTGTCGGAAGTGCGGTCGAACTAATCATTCCGAAGCGATGTGTGGGGAATACAACAAGGAGAGACGAAATAGTGCAACCAGGACATCTCAGTCTGACACACGAAACAGCACTTCAAGGACATCCCGGTCCGACACTCGAAGACATCATGCGCGAGCTGTCCAAGAACTGACTGAGCAGTCCTCTGGGTCGTCACACTCCAGTAGAGAGTCACGGCGGTCCAGGTGGGAACGCAGGTCACCATCCAAGGACTCGAGACCTTCCTCCCGAGACTCAGCATACACCATCGAATACCTGAACCTAGCTGCAGATCCGGACCAACTGAAAACGTATCCTCGTTTGGACATCACAGTTGGCAATCATGACACAAAGTTTGTACTAGACTCCGGTGCATCCTTGAACTATATTCCGGTCACCGAATATGAAAGAATGAGTCCACGTCCTCCTCTGACATTTGCACCAGTGAGGGTTTTCACGTGGATGGCAAAGAAGTCACTTCCCTGCCTTGGGAAGTTCTCGACGACCCTCAAGCACGAGGACACAACCATTTCAGCGGTCATCCATGTTATCAAGGGCCCAGAAGCAGACTGTCTGCTGAGCCTTCCGACAGCTGAACGTCTTCACCTAGTGGAAATCCTCTTCAAGGTTAGCGGTAACCAAGATGTGACCCGCCAATTTCCCAGACTATTTCAAGGACTAGGCAAATTGAAAGACTGCCAAGTGCGATTACACATCAATGAACAAGTCAGGCCCGTCGCTCAACATCCGCGAAGGGTACCGTTCCATCTTCAGACTGCTGTTGAGGAAGAACTCCAGGATCTGTTAGCTGCTGACATCATCGAGCGCACGGATGGTCCCACACCGTGGGTGTCCCCAGTAGTTATAGTACCCAAGAAGGGAACGGCCAACAAAGTCAGACTCTGTGTGGACATGCGCCTGCCCAATACTGCAATCGAGAGAGAACGACATCCGGGACCCCATCTGAGCGATATGATCTCCGCCCTCAATGGTGCAACAGTGTTTTCCAAGTTGGATTTAAATAAAGGTTACCATCAGCTAGAACTAGATGTAAAGTCAAGATACATCACCACATTCGCAACCCATCTGGGGTTGTTCAGATATAAGAGACTGAGTTTTGGAGTGTCCTCCGCAGCCGAAATATTTCAGGAAGCCATTCGGCAAGTTATCCAAAACATTCCCAACACGCTTAATTATAGCGATGACATACTTGTATATGGTTCTGATCTACGAGAACACGATATTGCACTCAATCGTGTCTGTCATGCATTATTGGAGGCCAACCTGACTCTAAACAAAGAGAAATGTGAATTTCATCAGAACACACTAAAATTCTTTGGCCACATTTTCTCAAGCGCTGGCATGAAACCTGATCCTGACAAGATCATGACCCTGAACAACACCAAGAGTCCCCAGGACGCCAGTGAACTCAGGTCGTTCTTAGGCATGGCTAGTTACTGTGCTCGCTACATCAGGGACTATGCGACGATCAGTCATCCTCTCCGCATCTTGATCAAACAAGGTCAACCATTTGAGTGGACTCCTCAATGTGAGCAATCCTTCAAGGAAATCAAGAAGGCGGTGGAGTCTGCGGATCACTTGTCTTACTTCAACCCGCAAAGAAAGACTGAGATAACTGTGGATGCCAGTCCCGTCGGACTCGGTGCCATCCTGGCCCAGTATAATAAAGACTCAGATCAACGTCGTATCATTGCTTATGCGAGCCGCAGCCTGCCAGACCCGGAGAGGGCTTACTCGCAGCCCGAGAAGGAAAGCCTTGCCGTTGTGTGGGCATGTGAACATTTTCATGTTTTCATATACGGCAAACATTTCACTTTAATCACAGACCATCAAGCCCTTGTCACCATTTACGGAAACCCACGATCAAAGATGCCCCCAAGGATTGAAAGATGGGGCTTAAGGCTACAGGAGTACACATTCACCATTATCCACAAGCCTGGCAAATCGGAAAACCCGGCTGATTATATGTCCCGGCACCCACTTGCATCGTCAGTCTCCAAGTCATCCATCGCGGAAGAATACATACATTTTGTGACTGACCAAGCCCTACCCCCAGCTATCCCCATGGATACCATCCGGGAAAGTACGGCTCAAGACATTGTCCTGCAGAAAGTTCTTCGCAGGGTTCGAAACAACAGGTGGAGACATGACCCTCAGGATGAAGAGACTGATCCCATTATCAAACGAGAAATGCAGGCCTTCCGGCATGTCTGTGGTGAACTATCAGCCACCACTGATGGCATACTACTGCGAGACCAGCGTATTGTGATCCCCACTCAACTAAGGCAAGGAGTGGTTGCCCTTGCACATGAAGGGCATCGGGGGATCGTGTCGACTAAACGTGCGCTACGGGAACGAGTATGGTTTCCCTATCTGGATCAACTGGTAGAAGAGACCTTGAAAGACTGTCACCTCTGTCAGCTCACCAGCAAGAGTGATCCTCCAGCACCACTGCACATGACCACGTTGCCCCCGGGAGTATGGCAGGAGATCGCCATTGACTTCTATGGACCCCTGGCATCTGGCAAATATGTGTTGGCCATCATTGATGAGCATTCTCGCTATCCCATGGCATACTTTGTACCATCCACAAATGCCTCTAGTACCATCAAAGTCCTTGATGAAGTCTTTGCCACATGGGGTGTTCCCACGAAGGTGAAAACGGACAATGGACCCCCTTTCAACGGGCAAGACTTTGCAGCTTTTGCGAGACACCTGGATTTTCATCATCGCAGGATAATACCCCTCTGGCCTCAAGCTAATGGAACAATCGAGAGATTCATGGCCACACTCAAGAAGACGTTTCAACATGCTACTACGGAGGGCAAAGATCTGCAAGTGGCTCTCAACGAAGTTCTCCGAGCCTACAGAACAACCCCTCACGCAACGACTGGGCAGTCCCCGGCGACACTCATGCTAGGACGCCCCATGAGGAATCGCATTCCAACGTGGGAAGGGGCCTTGCAGACGTCATCGCCCGCACGAGACCATTCAGAGATGGTGATAACGGACTGACGCAATAAGGACAGAATGAAGTCATATGCCGACCGCCGGAGAAGAGCGAGGTCACTGTCCTTACATGAAGGGGACCGTGTTCGCGTCAAGCAAGAACAGCAAAGGAAGACCGACTGCCCATTCAAGGATGAACCTTTGCTAATCACGAAAAGGAAAGGAACAATGCTGACTGCGGAATCAGAGCATCGGCGAGTCACGAGAAACATTTCGCATTTCAAGAAGTTACACGAGACACCACCGGAACCATGGTGAGTGAAATGGACACTCCCAGTTCAGAAGAACCACAATCAGATGATCGTGATACCACGGGTCCTGTCCATGAGACAATGAACAATGCTGGTCCGAGAGCTAGGTCACCACGACCTCATCGCGACACACGTCCACCCAAAAGACTTATTGAAGAAATGGACTGAGAAGCCAGTATATTTGTTTTTGTTTGTTACAAAGGGGGAGATGTTGTGAAGTTAGCAGACTAGTGGTTGTGGGTGGAGACTAGGGGGTGGACAGGAAGAGGAGGGGACGGACAAGGGAAGAGGCAGTTAGAGTAGGGACAGGGTAGAGACAGGTAGCAGAGAATAAAGCTCCTTAAAGGTAGAACCTGTGTCTGTGGTTCTTTGTAGCACGATGCTACACTCCTTTACGATAAAATATCAAAAAGTGCTGCCCCCATCAAAATGAAAACTACACCACACTCCCTTTGCAAGGAACTATGGTCACCGTAACATGCGAGATTAGTTGGCATAAGGGTAAAAAGACTCACTTGTAAAGTAGGTCTATTTTACTTCATGGGCTCAGCAGGAGGGGAAAACTTCACGCCGAGGTCTTTCTTAACAGAAGACAAAGTGAAAAAGACACCGTGTCTATAAAAGCGCAATATGTACACAAGCGGTGCGCAAAGTCAAAGGGGAGCCCTTCGAACTCCTGCGATCTTCCGTTAGGAAATAACTTGCAACTCGGCAACTCCCCTCCGGCAACCTGATTAATGCACTTCCACGGCCCGAATAATGTTAGACGGGCAAAATGCGGAAGTAAAAGTAACGGGGAGAAGGTCACGTGATCGCCGCCAATACAGCGGCATGACGTGTATGCTTAAAGAGGTATTCCCGTAAACTGAATTTGTGAACTTTATCGGCTAATGCACAGCCGACAGAGTGTCATATCATGATAAGAGTAGGTGGAATCAAAAGGCGTACACTCCTTCTTAGGTGTGACGGCAACCATAGGCTGTAAACAGAGAGGAATACTCTCAAGTTCAAGTGAAAAAACTTTATCCGCAAATTTGTCCATGGGCACACTAACACAGTATAGTCTGGAGAGATATCTCATAACCAAACTAGATAATACATGTGCACACTCCTCGGTATAATGACGTAAGAGAAAAAATATATTTACTGAACTTTCAAACTAGTTACTACTCTTAGCGATACAAAGGGACTCTCAATGACCACCATCCTGGAAAAAACTCTTTTATAACTGTACTCAGGAGATATTTGTCTTGGATCGTTTTATCAATAGATGAACCCAGATAGTATATATCCCTGTGTTCATTGTGTATGGGCCGGAAAAAGAAAGGAGGGCAGAGGTACGTGGAGGGACCTAAATAGTGTTATTAGACACCTACCCCAGATCTAGTATGGTTCAAAAGAAATTACTGTCAGTAAATCAACGCCTCATAATTGTGCCCCAAGGGATGTCATCATTAATCCCAGACAGTTGGGTGGAAAGGCGATAAATCCACCGCTGTTCCTTTTTAAAAAGACCTCCTTGTGGTCCCGCATTTGGATGGAGTTGCTCTGTAATGGTCCATCTGATGTCATTAGGGGTATGGTTAGATTGTAAAAAATGTGTCTTCAGTTTGGTAGTGTTCTTTTGACATCTTATATTACTGCGACGCTCGCAGATGCGTGTGATTCGTCTCGTGTTCATGCCCACGTATTTCAGTCCACAAGAGCACGTGATCAAATACATGACGTTGCATGAATTGCAATTGGTGTGATTGCGTTGTTGCCATTGTTTCCCTGGTTCCAAATCCAAAACGTTCGTACTGGTAGTTAAATGACACACAGAGCAAACCCCACAAAGGTAATGCCCCGTGACCGGGGGGAGGCCCCAAGCATTCAATACGGCTTGTTGTTCTTCTCTTCGTAGAATCCTAGGTTGTGTATGTACCAAAGAATCTTTTAAGCTCCTCGCCCGTTTGTAAGAAAAAAGAGGTTTGTCCCAATCGTGTTTGTTGCTTTTAAGAATATTCCAGTGCTTGTTAATGCAACGACTCACGGCATTAGAGATGGGGTTATAGGTGGTGACACACGTCAATGGAACGCTCTCAAAGGGGTCTTTGGGATAGTCCTCCAGTAGGGCATCTCTGTGCTGGTTCTTAACCCTTTTGCAGCTTTTATTCAGAATATGGTTGGGGTACCCTCTTTTCTGCAGTTTGTTCGTTAGATCTCGGGATTGTTTTTTGTAGTCTGCCAATTCGCTACAGTTCCTTCAGAGACGCAAATATTGCCCGAAGGGGAGATTTTCCCTCAGAGGGAGCGGGTGAAAACTAAAAGTGTAGGAGGTTGTTTTTTGCCGTAGGTTTGTCGTAGGTCTTGGTCCGTAGATGATCTCCCTCTTTGCTAGTTGTTACATCCAGGAAGAAGATTTTCTCTTTGTCGTAGTCATGCATGAACCTCAGGTGAGGGTCAAAAGTATTGATCCAATCAAAAAACGAATGTAGGACCTCCTCATTCCCCTTCCAGATAATCAGCACATCATCAATGTACCTTTGCCAAAAGGTTACATTTGATGAGAAAGGATTGCTAGGTGAAAGGATGTGTTTACATTCGAAATTGTAGACGTACAGGCCTGCTACACTTGGGGCAAATGTGCTGCCCATAGAAGTGCCGGTAGCTTGCAGGTAGATCTCTCCGGGGTATTCAAAAAATTGCGTTTAAGAGCTAGGGCAGCACAATCAACCACAAAAGCCCGGGAAGTAGTAAAATCCCATGTAGATTGCTCCAGGGTTTCTGTTATTACCTTGATGGTGTCGTCCTGTGGTATACAAGTATAAAGACTTTCAATGTCTAATGATACTAGGAAGCAGGGTTCATCCGGCATGGTGATAGTCTGGAGCATCGCTAAAAGGCTTTTAGTATCTTTGATATAAATGCTGGTCGCCTATATCAAAGGTCTCAGAAAAATCACAATATTTCAACAAAGGTTCAAGCAAAGAACCTATTCCGGAGACGATGGGTCGTCCGGGATGGGGGACCTTATTTTTGTGGGTTTTAGGAAGGGTATAAAAGTATGGTATTCTACCTTCAGATGTAGTAAAAAAATCCGCCTCTTGTTTCGTAATGGGTCCATCACGTGCTGCTGTGGTCACTAATTCAAAGATGTCTTCTTGGAGAGAACTTGAGGGGTCTTCTCTAAGACGAACATAGTTGGTCGTATTATCGAGGAGTCATCTGCACTCAACATCATAGGCCGCTGCATCCTGGATAACGATTCCTCCGCCTCGGTCAGCACTCTTTATGACAATGTTGGTATTGTTCTGAAGGGATTGTATGGCCTGGAATTCAGTGGCTTTCAAGTTCCTGTAGGGAGATGATTCTACCAAAGCTTCGACTTCGTTGAAAACAGCTTGTTCGAAAGCTATTATCTCAGGTGGAACAGCATGAGGGGGAGGAGTGAAGGTAGATTTGAGCCTAAAACCAGTGTAGCTTGCAGACATCTGGGAATCATCCATCGTCTGTTTCTCAAAAAAGCTCTCAAGTCTTAGTTTACGAAAAAATCAGATAACTCACAGTGTGACTTGAAGCGGTCAAGGCGAGCAGTGGGTATAAAACCCAATTCCTTCTCCAGGACAGATCTCTCTTTGATGCGGCTCTCAGATTGCTTGGGCCTGCTCGCTGTTCCTGGGTCTTGCTCCTCATGTAAATGTAAATGTGGGTGTACTTGTAAAGCGCACTGCGACTCCAAGGAGTATCCTGGCGCTGAAGACCGCTGGGGAACCCGTCCTGGTTTTCCCTGTGAGATGGTCCCTTTTTGGGTATCTCCAAGGTGAAACCAGGCATCCCCGGCGTCTGTGGGGGGCCGTTGTAGAGATGAGACAAGCTTAATGCCCAGAGTTGTCGAGTGTGTTCCCTGGTTAGAGTAGGCACCGAGGCGAGAATTATCGAGTCCGTTTTGACCCTGGTCCGCAACCCTGCCGCGTCAGGAATTGAACCCTGGTCCCGGGCCGTTCTCTGCTTACGGGTCTGCCGCCTCTAACCAGTGAGCCACACCACTCATGTTGTCGCCCACTGTCTCTGCCTGTTCCCAATGCACCTGGTTGGCTCCTTCTTCTGCCCGTCATCTCCGGCCCCTCCCTAAAAAAGGCTGGGGAAACATGTTTGGTTGGTACTGGGGATGTGGAACAAAGTGTGGATTCCAACCCATCATTGGTGGAAAAGCGGGTTGCTGGAATGCATGGTGGTGAAAGCCCCCAACCCCCGGTTGTTGGTAAGGGTACCATGGCTGAGTGTTTTGATGTTTCCTACCTCTACCTCTCCCTCGGTGTCTATTTCCTGAGCTATCAGTACTCGATCCACTAGAGATAGAGTCACCATCTCCAGAGCCATCTGAGTTGTAATCAGTTCTGTTGGGTGGTATATAATCTGGGCTGGCATAAGGATAAACCTTGGTGTATGACCAGCGTTTAAGATCTTTCTGGAATTTCTGGGCTTTGGATTGAGCCAAATTCTCTTTATACTCATTAAGCTCTTTATTGAGCTCATCGAGTATTTTCTTGTACCCTGTTAAGAGTGGTCCTGAAATGGGTCTTGTGAGTTGAATCTCAACTAGAAGGGCTTCAGAAAGTCGGAGGGCTGTCTTCATGATTAGCACTGACCAATCACGGGTGCAGTGCCAAGCAATCTGCGCCCATTCTTTTCTAAATAAGGCATCATCTAGAAAAATTCTTGGGGCGTTCGTCACCAAACGACCTTTAGGTGCTGTATTATTCTTTAAGTAATCTTTAAGCATTGTACCATGTAGAATGGCACGTATACAGCTCATTTTTTTGTTCGCCAAACTTATCCCACTCTGTTGTCTGTGAGATGGTTTGGGCAACTGAGGGGTCTGCAAATAAAGCTGGAGCAGCCAGAAGGGCATCCACCTCTTCTTTTGAGTAGGAAAGGCCAAATTCTTCCATGTTAACGGTGGGGGTAGCACTTTGTAATACTAGAATACTATTGCAGCTGTGCGCTGCCAAATATATTTAAACAACAAGAGAGGTAGGGTTAGGAGTCACTCCTCTTCCCCTGATAAGCACTAATAAACAACAAAAGAGTGACTAACGGCGCAAAATAAATAGTAAGGTAGAATCACTTAAATTTGCAGCCAAAGACAAACTGAGAAACAAAAAACAAAAGAAGGGTGTGCGATTGGTGGGTTTTTAAAACCTTTGTTTTTTAAAAGAATCCTCACTCACCAACCTAGTTGGTGACATGCTTCATCATTGGGTTCCCATCAGGGAGACCGAATGTCTCCCCGGTGTGCTACAACGCCTGAATTACAAAGGAGCTGGTTTTTGATGGACTTGTGATTTGGTGCCCAAAAGAAAAGAAGTGAGTAGTGATTTAAAAGATGGCGGGCAGATCCCAAAACTAACTTTAAAAAAGGGCCAGCCAGCGATCATTAAAAATAAGTGAATCTGGTCTGGCGTATTTACTCAAGCTACCCCGCTCTGGGCCTCACAGAGGCTAGGTTCCCTTTGTCATCTAAAGGGATGTGACAGATGGGACACGATTGGCATCTCCGCCCTAGGTGACTTGATTCACAAGGGGAATCTATTGACATTTTCCGAACTTCAACAGAAGCACGATCTTGCTCAGTCCGAGGCATTCAGGTGCCTCCAAATTACACATGCTATCTCTACCAATGTGACGGACCTCTCCTCTCTTCCGGAGGCCTCTCCCCTAGAAGATAGGCTACTCTCAGAACCACTCCAGACAAAGGCAATATCATGCACATATCGTAAGCTATGCAACAATATGCCCAACTCTTTCCAGGCTCTACGAGACAAGTGGCAGAGGGATGTGGGAGACCTAGACGATGACGACTGGAGATTGGCACTTATGTCCCCCAGGGAAACTGCGATAAACCACCGCTTCAGGCTGATCCAATTGAAAATTTTACATAGAACATATATGTCTGCCCCCCTCCTGGCCAAATTGGGAAGACGCCCGGATGAGATGTGTCTCCGCGGCTGCGGCCTCCCTGGCTCCTTTTACCATGTCCTGTGGGAATCTCCAGTTATCCAACAGTTTTAGGACAGGGCGGTTCGTAAAATGACAGAAGCGGTGGGGAAGCCCGTTCCTCTTTCTCCTAAGGAAGGGATTCTTAATATATGGAGTGCTACAGACCTCACGGAGGTGGAGCTTCAGTGGGTAGCCTTGGGTTTCCTGTTGGTGAAGCGCGCAGTGGCGATGCACTGGGGTGCCCCCAGAGGCCTCTCTTGGTGGGTTGGGTGGCCGAAATGGACAGATGCATGCTGGCTGAAAAATCTGTATTTAAGACCAGAGGGTGCCCCAGGAAGTGAGATAAAAAGTGGGGACACTGTAACGTGTTTAGAAGCGAGATCTGTACCTCCCCCACTGTGGAAATGACAATCGATAAGGCTGGATTGAGACGGTGTAATGATTTTTCAAGTGCTTTTTTCTGTATATGCCTGATATATTTGATTCTGTATTGCACTGCTTGATTATTGGATGATGACTGCTGTTGTTCTTTCAATAAAATATTAAATCAAAAAAAAAAAAAAGTGAATTTGGCACCAAGTGGTTGTACACTTGAACCACATGTATCTTAATTAAAAAGTGAGACCTTCTCCCCGTTACTTTTACTTCCGCGTTTCGCCCGTCTAACATTATTCGGGCCACGAAAGTGCATGAATCAGGTTGCCGGAGGGGAGTCGCCAAGTTTCAAGTAAGTTATTTCCTAACGGAAGACCGCGGGAGTTCGAAGGGCTCCCCTTTGGCTTTGCTCGCCGCTTGTGTAAATATTGCGCTTTTATAGACACGGCGTCTATAGATTCTACCTCACTATTTATTTTGCGCCATTAGTCACTCTTTTGTTGTTTATTAGTGCTTAAAAGACATTAAACACTTCTACATATAATTATACTCATTTTTGATTTTGAGTGCTTGGAGTAATTTTGGACCAAGATCTGACTCATATTAGCTCTCTTCTCCATCTAGTCCTCAGGGGGCATACTGTAAAAGCCTCCAGTGAAGCTTTTACAGTGATGCCAGGTAGACGTATTTATCAGATCCACCGCTCTGCGATGTTGAGACACACACTACAGATCTCCTCTATTCAACTTTAGGATGACACCTGGACATGGAGTCACGATCCAGTACCCGTGTCAGCCAACCATGCCAGTCATTCACAAGCCACTACTGTACCACAAGTGCAGTCTTCTTCCAAAATCGCTCCGCTCAAACCACAGACGGAGCACACCTTCTTCCTTACCCTGCAGCACTGACCGCGCCCTACATGCATTTGGTTGCCAGCCCCTCACCCCGATACTCACGAAGGGTACCCAGCTGGGTCCCTTGTGAGTATCTTTCATTCCTTTTTTACTAAACCGGTGTGTCACACTCTTCACTTAGCTGCGCAACCGCAATTCAGATGTCCCTACACCCATAGGTCCTGAAGAGACCTTGTATTGTGTAGAAGGGTCGAAACGTCGTCGACAACTTAGCAAAACGAACCAATTCAATCAGCCATGATTACTTTACACAGTGACTGTGATTATTGTACAATTGCTTATGGTCGTTTTCTTATGGAAACCAAGTCACATTTGTCACCAATTTAAAAGTTTTATGCTTTATGTTTGGTTCCAACTTCACTGGGGACACCTAGCACTATTATGTTTTTTCTTTTCTGTACATATTGATATATTGTTTGACATATAAAAACAATATTGCGAATACAGTCATCTGTGGCCTTGCTAGCTTTTCTTTCTGACGTCATTGTAACCCTTTATCATTGTGATTGCGCATATTATTATCAAGATGGTCTTCATTGCCCTGCAGGAACCGCTGTTTCTGTTACATACCTAATTACCCTGGTTCCTAGCGAGTAGGCTCTCCCTTGTTCTTGTTTTCGATCAAGTCTGAAGAGGCACGATGAGTGGAGGTGAAATAGCTGACACAGGTAGCGATGACACTATTTCCAGATCTAATAGGTTACTAGGGAGCTTTTTTACTGAAAATGAAGTCACCCGTACCGGTTGTAGAACTTTAGTTCCTATCGATTTCAACAGGTAAATTTAGATATGTTCACAGGCACTTCAGTTTCTGGAGGAGAGACCCTTTTGGTCTTCCAGGAGTGTTTTCTTGGCACCTCACTGTCTTTTTGCTCACCAGCAGTGAGCAGTGTTTGACCAGGTATCTGGCACTTAGATGCAGAGTATGAGGTTCCAATAGCCTGCTTGGAAATCCTGATCCTAGAGTTCTCTGAGAGCTCTGATGGCTTTGTTGTCTTGAGGTGGAAGTCTCAATTTTCTCTTCCAAAATTGCCAGAGCCAGACTTCCACCTTTCAGAGCTTTAGTTAAAAGTGTTGCAAATGTCACACTTGTTAGGGTTCTGACTAGACTAGGATGAAGGTAGTATAAACATCTGGTATTTGGGCCATCAATATGTATCTTTTCCCCTCGGGCTTAGCATGCCTAAAGAGATGTTTTTCTCCACCAGAACTTCCATATTAATCTAGATGCCTGGAGCTGGAAATTTTCAGAAAAAATAGTTCTAATGCTGTAGAGGTCGCCAGAGGGTTACTCACTATATGCGTGCAGTAGAAAATCAGACAGTTGAAAGTTTGACCGGAGAAAAGGAGGCTCATTTCCAACTGACTAGTGTTTGGGCCATTTACAATCATGTGAATAGGATGTAAATAGTCCATGCAAAGTTTAATGTTATTGAGTGTAAATGAACACTGCTATGTTAATATGGTTTACTTAGTGTTCCCAGCCTAGCAACCGGGAATAATTGAAGTATGTGAATCTATGAGCCGTCCAGTGCTGAAGGTGTTTTACATGATGAACTCTGACGAGAAGAGTAGCAAGAGGTTTGATATTATGAATCCTCTGTTAAATACAACAGGAAGGAGTTTTACATTGTGACCACCATACCAAACACTATATGAAGTGGCTTTATATTTTGAACTAAGTGACAAATAGGATGAGGTTTAAAATTGTGAATTCAACAAATGCAAAAAGTTATTTAGTTGAAAAGTCCCTTTTAGGTCTCGGGCCTAGCCTACACTGCGTAAGCAGTGTGGGCGTAGCCCAAAGTCCTTTTCTCAGGGCTTTTGAAAATGGACCTTGGATTCCACAACGCTCGTGCTTGTGGATTCCCAAGGTCCATTCTCATTGGCCTTTGCGTGCGTTTAGTTTTAAAACAGAACACGCAATAGGCCATGGGCGGACGCCTAGCTCCGCCCATGGCCTATTGCTGTCTGTTACGCGCACTCAAGGCCATATATCTTGAATTATCGCGGCCGTGACGACCGTGGTAATTCAAGACATATGCTCGCAGAGGCGCGCGCCACTCACAAGTTTTTTTTTTTTTTTTTACAAGAGAATCGCGAAAGCGATCGCTTGTTATTAAATGTTCGAAACAACATGGTATGAGTCTGCATTTGCCTTTTCGGCATCTGTGTTTAAGTGGAAACTTCTAACGTCGTACCACGAGTGATGCTCCTGTCGACTAAAACATCAGCCTTCCCTGGCAGAGCAAACCTGGCACAGCTCGGGGAACCCGCGCTCCGGCAGGCCGTCTCTACACGCTGTTCCTAACAGTGCTTTTCGGGCGCCATGATGTGTTTGGGGAGGGGGCTGTGGGAGAGGGGAATATGCTATCCAGACTGTTTTTTAAAAGTACTAAAGTTCTGCAGGGCGAGGGGCCTCAGGAAGTGGGAGTGTGCTTGCTTTCGGGGCAGTGTTGGTTGGGAGGGGTCCGGGGGCGCGTTGATTAAAATAATAAACAAGTGCTGGTGAGGGAGGGAGATGGGTGTGTGTGGGGATGTCAGTGCGGTGACACGACGCTGGGCATGTTTCAGGGCTTAGGGACGAGTCAAGGCTGTGATGGAAGCAGGGGCGTGGACTCCCTACCCACCCGCGTAGCTAGGGGGTGCGGTGGGGGCGGTCCGCCCCAGACGGCACTACTTTGCGGGCGGCGGCCGCAGCACTGGCCCGTTGCGGCGGCCTTTATCATTTATTTGAGGACACTACTGTCAGTGAGTGTCCTCAAATAAATGATAAAGGCAGGGGTGGATAAAGGCCGCCGCAACGGGCCAGTGCTGCGGCCGCCGTTTGAAGTGCGTGCGCGCGGCTGCGCAGCAGCGCATCACGTGACTTCCTGTTGCACGATGCCCAACTCGAGTGCCAGGAGGAAGTTGTTGTGGGGAGGGGAACTCCAGGATAAAGAGGAGGGAAACTCTGGGGCTCCAGCAGCTGCAGAGGGTCACAGAAGCAGGACAGCAGCCGCAGGGCAGCGGGTGCACAGAGAGAGGACACAGGAGGCTATCCTTAGGTGGTAGAGAGGGTGCACTGAGGCAGGAGGCCAGCAACAGGTAAGGAACAGCATGGGTCTGCAGGGGGAGGGTCTCACAACCAGGGATGCGAGTGTGACCAAGGTCCTAACGTTTATATGCGTTGCATTGTGACCCCAGCAGCCTTCCTGCTTATTGCCTCCTCGATGCCAGCATTTTAGAACTTTCCTATGCTTAGTTTCATTTTTGCATAACGCCTTTTAGCTGTCTCCCGCCTACATTTGCCTCTGTTTCAATCTTAGTCAATAAGGAAAATAAATGACATAGATTTTTTTTTAGTACCTCTCTCTGTCCTCCTGGTTCGGAATTATGTCATCTATGGATGGCCTTTATCTATTGCTTCTCCCTATGTACCACTCCTGCTTAGTTTAACGTGTCTGCAAGAGCCAACGCAGTCTATAAATAATATATCCGGTATGCCTAGGGGACTTTCTGCTCGTGCACAACCTGTGATCATATTGTTTTGTATTGTAATTGCATTTATATAGCGCTTACTACCCCTAACGAGGCGTGAAAGTGCTTTTTCGGCGAGTAGCACGCTACTCTGGGACCAATAAAGGATTAGTGTTGAATTAGTATAGTAAAATATGAAATTAATTTAAGTGGTGGATATCACCATCTTTTCACGAGCACCATCCTCTGTAACCAGCATGGTCTTTAACATACCTGACCTACTGAGCCAGGATACTTTCTCCATGACACATAATTTGCTCAGAGCGCAACATATTTTCGTGGCATCTCGTTTGTCCGCCATCCTTTTGGGTAACCAATGAGTTTTTTTGAAGGAAAGGATGGTGCTGAGTCAGCTTAAGACCCCCAGCCAGTCCAAAAAGTAGCAGGTGTATTACATTATTTGCCATAATGACCCAGGGCTCCTGGAAACCAACGTTGTGTGTTGCCAGGTTCATTTCGAAATGCAAAGCAATAAAGAAACAAGTATTCATTAAATATACAAGGATTATTTTTATTTAACTCAGAAACAAATATAAACAAATCTACATTTTAATAGGAAGGTTGAAGCTAGCTGCTTGGAGTGAGAAGGGTGCTCAGTCATTTCCCCTCTTGTGGAAAGGGGAGGTGTCTAGATACTGACCCTAGGTTTTGGGCAGGGACATTCACGTCTCATGTAAGCTCAGTAGGTGATTTTGTGGACTATGCCAAGCCCTTCGAAGAAAATCCTCTGAGAAACTGGGGGCCATTGGAGGTGTGACATACAACGTTACTAAGCGTTGTGGCTGTAAGATGTAGAAGAAGCCTTACTACTGCCTTTTGTACGCGCTGGGTTTTGCACTTGAGTAACAGAGCAAGGCCTACATACAGTCCACTGGATTCTTCTATTTCTGTCACTATGCTTGGGTAATATGTGGAGATCTTAATCCTGGAAATTTATGTAAGGTTTATATTCAGTAGGGTCTTGAGGAAGAAAAAGGATGCTTTCCATATTGTTTTGACGTGTTAACGTGTGAGATGAATAGCTGGATGGAGATAAGGATGGATGGAGAGAAGAGTGAGTGTGAGCGTAGCTAGGTGGGGGCGGTCTGCCCCAGGCGGCACTATTTTGGGGACGGGGGCTGTCTAGACCTGGACCATGTCATGTATGTCGAGGTAACTATTAGCGGCGATACTACGTGTTTCTCGGACCTCTTTCAGGTGCTCGCCGTCCTTTTTCCCGAGTACCCTCCCAGGGGGGCGGCACTCTGAAGGAAAGCCCTGGGCGCCACAAGCTCTAGCTACGCCCCTGTCCCTACCTCCTCGTTGTGAGTGCAGAGTGAGTGCAGAGTGCAGAGTGAGTGCAGAGTGAGAGTGAGTGCAGAGTGAGAGTGAGTGCAGAGTGAGTGTAGAGTGAGTGCAGAGTGAGTGTGACTGCAGTGTGAGTGCAGAGTGTGAGTGCAGAGTGTGAGTGCAGAGTGTGAGTGCAGAAGGAGAGTGCAGAAGGAGAGTGCAGAAGGAGAGTGCAGAAGGAGAGTGCAGAAGGAGAGTGCAGAAGGAGAGTGCAGAAGGAGAGTGCAGAAGGAGAGTGCAGAGTGAGTGCAGAGTGAGTGCAGAGTTAGTGCAGAGTGAGTGCAGAGTGAGTGCAGAGTGAGTGCAGAGTGAGTGCAGAGTGAGTGCAGAGTGAGTGCAGAGTGAGTGCAGAGTGAGTGCAGAGTGAGAGTGCAGAGTGTGAGTGCAGAGTGTGAGTGCAGAGTGTGAGTGCAGAGTGTGAGTGCAGAGTGTGAGTGCAGAGTGTGAGTGCAGAGTGTGAGTGCAGAGTGTGAGTGCAGAGTGTGAGTGCAGTGAGTGCAGAGTGAGAGTGCAGAGTGAGAGTGAGTGCAGAGTGAGTGCAGAGTGAGTGCAGAGTGAGTGAGTGCAGAGTGAGAGTGAGTGCAGGGAAGACATGGCTTGGCAGTTCGGGCTGGACTGTTCCCATGAGGCACAGGGTCAAACTCTGTGCAGAGTGAGAGTGAGTGCAGAGTGAGAGCAGAGTGAGAGTAGAGTGAGAGTGAGTGCAGTGTGAGTGCAGAGAGTGCAGTGTGAGTGCAGAGTGAGAGTGAGTGTGAGTGCAGTGTGAGTGTGAGTGCAGTGAGTGCAGAGTGAGTGCAGAGTGTGAGTTCAGAGTGTGAGTGCAGAGTGAGAGTGAGTGCAGAGTGAGAGTGAGTGCAGAGTGAGAGTGAGTGCAGGGAAGACATGGCTGGGCAGTTCGGGCTGGACTGTTCCCATGAGGCACAGGGTCAAACTGATTTGCATATGGCCATGTCTGAACTGGGGTGGCGGAGTGAGCTAAAGAACGGTGATGGATTAAACCCAGATCAGTTGACTGGGGGTGAGTGTTTGTATTGTCAACGCTCTGTCCATCATCACCTTTAGATTTTCTTTGATTTTGTGGACTATGCCAAGCCCTTCGAAGAAAATCCTCTGAGAAACTGGGGGCCATTGGAGGTGTGACATACAACGTTACTAAGCTTTGTGGCTGTAAGATGTAGAAGAAGCCTTACTGCTGCCTTTTGTACATGCTGGGTTTTGCACTTGAGTAACAGAGCAAGGCCTACATACAGTCCACTGGATTCTTCTATTTCTGTCACTATGCTGGTTAATATGTGGAGATCTTAATCCTGGAAATTTATGTAAGGTTTATATTCAGTAGGGTCTTGAGGAAGAAAAAGGATGCTTTCCATATTGTTTTGACGTGTTAACGTGTGAGATGAATAGCTGGATGGAGATAAGGATGGATGGAGAGAAGAGTGAGTGTGAGCGTAGCTAGGTGGGGGCGGTCTGCCCCAGGCGGCACTATTTTGGGGACGGGGGCTGTCTAGACCTGGACCATGTCATGTATGTCGAGGTAACTATTAGCGGCGATACTACGTGTCTCTCGGACCTCTTTCAGGTGCTCGCTGTCCTTTTTCCCCCCGAGTACCCTCCCAGGGGGGCGGCACTCTGAAGGATAGCCCTGGGCGCCACCAGCTCTAGCTACGCCCCTGTCCCTACCTCCTCGTTGTGAGTGCAGAGTAAGTGCAGAGTGGGAGTGCAAAGTGCAGAGTGAGTGCAGAGTGCAGAGTGAGTGCAGAGTGAGTGAGTGCAGAGTGAGAGTGAGTGTAGAGTGAGTGCAGAGTGAGTGTGACTGCAGTGTGACTGCCGAGTGAGTGCAGAGTGTGAGTGCAGAGTGTGAGTGCAGAGTGTGAGTGCAGAGTGTGAGTGCAGAGTGTGAGTGCAGAGTGTGAGTGCAGAGTGTGAGTGCAGAGTGTGAGTGCAGAATGAGAGTGCAGAATGAGAGTGCAGAATGAGAGTGCAGAAGGAGAGTGCAGAGTGAGAGCAGAGTGAGAGCAGAGTGAGTGCAGAGAGTGCAGAGTGTGAGTGCAGTGAGTGCAGAGTGAGAGTGCAGAGTGAGAGTGCAGAGTGAGTGCAGAGTGAGTGCAGAGTGAGTGAGTGCAGAGTGAGAGTGAGTGCAGAGTGAGAGTGTGCAGAGTGAGAGTGTGCAGAGTGAGAGTGAGTGCAGAGTGAGAGCAGAGTGAGAGAGCAGAGTGAGAGTGAGTGCAGTGTGAGTGCAGAGAGTGCAGTGTGAGTGCAGAGTGAGTGCAGAGTGAGAGTGAGTGTGAGTGCAGAGTGAGTGTGAGTGTGAGTGCAGAGTGAGTGTGAGTGTGAGTGCAGAGTGAGTGTGAGTGCAGAGTGAGTGTGAGTGCAGAGTGAGTGTGAGTGCAGAGTGAGTGCAGAGTGTGAGCAGAGTGAGAGTGAGTGCAGAGTGAGAGTGAGTGCGGAGTGAGTGCAGAGTGAGTGCAGAGTGAGAGTGAGTGCAGTGTGAGTGCAGAGTAAGTGTGAGTGCAGAGTGAGAGAGTGCAGAGAGAGAGTAAGTGCAGAGTGAGAGTGAGTGCAGAGTGAGAGTGAGTGCAGAGTGAGAGTGGGTGCAGAGTGAGAGTGAATGCAGAGTGAGAGTGAATGCAGAGTAAGTGTGAGTGCAGAGTAAGTGCAGAGTGAGTGCAGAGTGAGAGCAGAGTAAGTGTGAGTACAGAGTGAGTGCAGAGTGGGAGTGAGTGCAGAGTGAGTGAAGAGTGAGTGCAGAGTGAGAGTGCAGAGTGAGTGTGACTGCAGTGTGACTGCCGAGTGAGTGGAGAGTGAGTGCAGAGTGAGAGCAAGTGTGAGTGCAGAGAGTGAGTGCAGAGTGAGAGTGAGTGCAGAGTGAGTGAAGAGTGTGAGTGCAGAGTGAGAGTGCAGAGTGAGTGTGACTGCAGTGTGACTGCCGAGTGAGTGGAGAGTGAGTGCAGAGTGAGTGCAGAATGAGAGTTCAAAATGAGAGTGCAAAATGAGAGTGCAGAATGAGAGTGCAGAGTGAGTGCAGAGTGCAGAGTGAGTGCAGAGTGAGTGCAGAATGAGAGTGCAGAGTGAGTGCAGACTGAGTGCAGAGTGAGAGCAGAATGAGTACAGAGTGAGAGTGAGAGCAGAGTGAGTGCAGAGTGTGAGTGCAGGGTGAGTGCAGAGTGAGAGTGCAGAGAGTGAGTGCAGAGTGAGAGTGAGTGCAGAGTGAGTGCAGAGTGAGTGCAGAGTGAGAGTGAGTGCAGAGTGAGAGTGAGTGCAGAGTGAGAGTGAGTGCAGAGAGTGCAGTGTGAGTGCAGAGTGAGTGCAGAGTGAGTGCAGAGTGAGTGCAGAGTGAGAGTGAGTGCAGAGTGAGTGCAGAGTGAGAGCGAGTGCAGAGTGAGAGTGAGTGCAGTGTGAGTGCAGAGAGTGCAGTGTGAGTGCAGAGAGTGCAGTGTGAGTGCAGAGAGTGCAGTGTGAGTGCAGAGAGTGCAGTGTGAGTGCAGAGTGAGTGCAGAGTGAGAGTGAGTGCAGAGTGAGTGTGAGTGCAGAGTGAGTGTGAGTGCAGAGTGAGTGCAGAGTGTGAGTGCAGTGTGAGTGCAGTGTGAGTGCAGTGTGAGTGCAGAGTGTGAGTGCAGAGTGAGTGCAGAGTGAGTGCAGAGTGAGTGCAGAGTGAGTGCAGAGTGAGTGCAGAGTGAGTGCAGAGTAAGTGTGAGTGCAGAGTAAGTGTGAGTGCAGAGTAAGTGTGAGTGCAGAGTGAGAGTGAGTGCAGAGTGAGTGCAGAGTGAGTGCAGAGTAAGTGCAGAGTAAGTGCAGAGTGAGTGCAGAGTAAGTGCAGAGTGAGTGCAGAGTGAGTGCAGAGTGAGTGCAGAGTAAGTGTGAGTGCAGAGTGAGTGCAGAGTGAGTGCAGAGAGTGAGTGCAGAGAGTGAGTGCAGAGAGTGAGTGCAGAGTGAGGGTGAGTGCAGAGTGTGAGTGAAGAGTGTGAGTGCAGAGTGTGAGTGCAGAGTGCAGAGTGAGAGTGAGTATGACTGCAGAGTGTGAGTGCAGAGTGAGTGAAAAGTGAGTGCAAAGTGAGTGCAGAGTGAGTGCAGAGTGAGTGCAGAGTGAGAGTGCAGAGTGAGAGTGCAGAGTGAGAGTGCAGAGTGAGAGTGCAGAGTGAGAGTGCAGAGTGAGAGTGCAGAGTGAGAGTGAGTGTGAGTGTGACTGCAGAGTGTGAGTGCAGAGTGAGAGAAAAGTGAGTGCAGAGTGAGTGCAGGGTGAGAGTGAGTGTGACTGCAGAGTGTGAGTGCAGAGTGAGTGCAGAGTGAGTGAAAAGTGAGTGCAGAGTGAGTGAAAAGTGAGTGCAGAGTGAGTGCAGAGTGAGTGCAGAGTGAGTGCAGAGTGAGTGCAGAGTGAGTGCAGAGTGAGTACAGAGTGAGAGTGAGTGCAGAGTGAGAGTGAGTGCAGAGTGAGTGCGGAGTAAGTGTGACTGCAGATAGAGTGCAGAGTGAGTGCGGTGAGTGCAGTGAGTGCAGAGTGAGAATGCAGAGTGAGTGCAGAGTGAGTGCAAAGTGAGAGTGAGTGCAGAGTGAGAGTGAGTGCAGAGTGAGTGCAGAGTGAGAGCAGAGTGAGTGCAGAGTGAGAGTGAGTGCAGAGTGAGTGCAGAGTGAGAGTGAGTGCAGAGTGAGTGCAGAGTGAGAGTGAGTGCAGAGTGAGTGCAGAGTAAGTGTGACTGCAGATAGAGTGCAGAGTAAGTGTGACTGCAGATAGAGTGCAGAGTGAGTGCGGTGAGTGCAGTGAGTGCAGAGTCAGAATGCAGAGTGAGTGCAGAGTGAGTGCAGAGTGAGTGCAGAGTGAGAGTGAGTGCAGAGTGAGAGTGAGTGCAGAGTGAGTGCAGAGTGAGAGTGAGTGCAGAGTGAGTGCAGAGTGAGAGTGAGTGCAGAGTGAGTGCAGAGTGAGTGCAGAGTGAGAGTTTGTGCAGAGTGAGTGTGAGTGCAGAGTGAGTGCAGAGTGAGTGCAGAGGGAGAGTGAGTGCAGAGGGAGAGTGAGTGCAGAGGGAGAGTGAGTGCAGAGTGAGAGTGAGTGCAGAGTGAGAGTTTGTGCAGAGTGAGAGTTTGTGCAGAGTGCAGAGTGAGTGCAGAGTGAGTGCAGAGTGAGTGCAGAGTGAGTGCAGAGTGAGTGCAGAGTGAGTGCAGAGTGAGTGTGAGTGCAGAGTGAGAGTGAGTGCAGAGTAAGAGTGAGTACAGAGTACAGAGTGAGAGTGAGTGCAGAGTGAGTGCAGAGTAAGTGTGAGTGCAGAGTGAGTGCAGTGTGAGTGCAGAGTGAGTGTCAATCAATCAATCATGGACATTTGTATAGCGCGCTACTCACCCGGAAGGGTCTCAAGGCGCTGGGGGGAGGGGTCTGCTACTGCTCGAAGAGCCAGGTCTTGAGGAGCTTCCTGAAGGAAAGGTGATCCTGGGTCAGTCGAAGGTGGATGGGGAGGGAGTTCCATGTCTTGGCTGCTAGGTAGGAGAAGGATCTTCCTCCGGCGGTGGCTTTGCGGATGCGCGGTACGGCGGCGAGGGAGAGGCTGGTTGATCGTAGGTGGCGGGTGGGTGCGTAGAAGTTCAGGCGGTTGTTGAGGTACTTGGGGCCCAGGTCGTGGAGGGCCTTGTGTGCGTGGTTGAGGAGCCTGAACGTGATCCTCTTGCTGACGGGGAGCCAGTGCAGGTCTCTCAGGTGGCTGTGTCGGGGGACGTCCAGGACGAGTTGTGCGGAGGCATTCTGGATGCGCTGGAGTCTTTTCTGAAGTTTGGCCGCGGTTCCGACATAGAGGGTGTTTCCGTAGTCCCAGTCGGCTGGTGACGAGTGCCTGGGTGACCGTTTTCCTGGTTTCGGTGTTGATCCATCGGAAGATCTTGCGGAGCATGCGCAGGGTGTTGAAGCATGATGATGAGACGGCGTTGACTTGTCTGGTCATCGAGAGGGAGGAGTCCAGGACGAAGCCCAGGTTGCGTGCATGGTCCGTTGGTTTGGGAGTGGTGCCCAGGGCAGGGGGCCACCAGGAGTCGTCCCTGGCGGAGGGTGATGATCCCAGGATGAGGACTTCCGTCTTGTCTGAGTTCAGTTTCAGGCGGCTGTTCTTCATCCACTCGGCGACGTCTTTCATCCCTTCGTGCAGGCTGGTTCTGGCGGTGGCGGGGTCGTTGGTGAGGGAGAGGATTAGCTGGGTGTCGTCGGCGTAGGAGATGATGTTGAGGTTGTGTTTGCGTGCGACGGTTGCGAGAGGGCTCATGTAGACATTGAAGAGGGTTGGGCTGAGTGATGATCCTTGTGGTACGCCGCAGATGACTTCGGTGGCCTCGGATCTGAACGGGGGGAGGCAGACTCTCTGGGTTTTTCCGGCGAGGAACGAGATGATCCACTCCAGTGCCTTCTCTTGGACTCCGATGTTGCTGAGGCGCTGCACTAGGGTGCGGTGGCAGACAGTGTTGAATGCTGCAGAGAGGTCCAGGAGGATGAGGGCCGCTGTTTCCCCGTTGTCGAGCAGGGATCTGATGTTGTCAGTGGCTGCGATGAGGGCGGTCTCGGTGCTGTGGTTGGCTCGGAAACCGGACTGCGAGGGGTCGAGGGATCCGTTCGTCTCGAGGAAGGCGGCCAGCTGTCTGTTGACGGTCTTCTCGATGACTTTGGCAGGAAAAGAGAGGAGCGAGATGGGGCGGTAGTTCTTGAGGTCGGTGGGGTCTGCAGTTGGTTTCTTCAGGAGGGCGCTGAGCTCGGCGTGCTTCCAGGTCTCCGGGAAGGTGGCGGTGTTGAAGGAGGTGTTGATGACGTCCCAGAGTTGGGGTGCGATGATGGAGTCGGCCTTGTTGAAGACGTGGTGGGGGCAGGGGTCGGTTGGTGATCCGGAGTGGATGGTGTTCATCGTGCGGGTGGTGTCTTCGGTGCTGACCGGGGTCCAGGCGCAGAGGGTGGTGGTGGGGGGCATTGGTTCGGTGGTTGGGTGCGTGGTTGGTGCGCCGAAGCTGTTGTGTATATCGGCGATCTAGCGGTGGAAGAACGAGGCGAGTGAGTCGCAGAAGTCTTGCGAGGGGGTGATGTCGTTTCCGGCACTGGGGTTGGAGAACTCTTTGACGATGCTGAAGAGTTCCTTGCTGTTGTGGGCGTTGTTGTCCAGTCGTTCTGTGAATGCTGTCTTCTTGGTGGTGCGGATCAGCTGGTGGTGTTTGCGGGTGACGTGCTTGAGGGCAGTCATGTTGTCTGTGGTCTGGTCGTGGCGCCAGGCTTTCTCGAGGGTGCGGCAGTTCTTCTTGGAGTTCTTGAGTTCGTCGGTGAACCAGGAGGCTTTCCTGCTGCCGTGTCTGCTGGGAGGGTTCTTCAGTGGTGCGAGGTCATTTGCGCAGTTGGTGAGCCACTGTGTGAGGTTGCTGGCTGCTTCGTTGGGGTCCGTTGTGCTGGCGGGAGGGTTCTGGCGGAGGGAGGTGGTGAGCTGCTCGGTGGTGATCTTGTTCCAGCTTCTGCGAGGAATCTGTTGCGGGTGGTGGTGGGTCGTTGTTTTTCTGAAGCTGAAGTGGACGCAGCTGCGGTCAGTCCAGCGGAGTCCGGTGGAGTGGCTGAAGGCGATGTGCTTGCTGGAGGAGAAGACGGGGTCAAGCGTGTGGCCGGCGTAGTGGGTGGGGGTGTTCACCAGTTGCTTGAGTCCGAGGTTGGCGAGGTTGTCCAGTAGGGTGGTGGTGTTGCTGTCCTTGTTGTTCTCCAGGTGGAAGTTGAGGTCCCCTAGGAGGATGTAGTCAGCGGAGGGGAGTGCGTACGGGCTGATGAAGTCTGCGATGTCTTCGCTGAATTGTGTGCGTGGTCCCGGGGGTCTGTAGATGAGGGTGCCTCTGAGGGTGGTCTTGGGATCGGTGTGTATCTGGAAGTGTAGGTGTTCGGCGACGGTGAAGGTGTCGTCGGGGTCGGTCGTGATGTGGATGGTGTTCTTGTGTACGATGGCGATGCCTGTCTGGTTGACGCGGTCCTTCCGGGTGATCTTGTATCCGTCCGGGATGGCAATGGGGACGTCAGGCGCTGAGGAGGCGTTCATCCAGGTTTCTGTAAGGAAGGCAACGTCTGGTGATGTTGTGTCGAGCAGGTTCCAGAGTTCGATGGCGTGTCTGTGGAGGGAGCGGGTGTTGAGCAGGATGCACTTGAGGTGGTTGCTGCTGGTGCTTGGTTTGTCGGTTGCGGTGCAGGTTCGGATGCAGGTGAACTTGCAGGCTTGGCAGGTGAAGGGTCCGTTGGTTACAGAAAACAAAGGGGCGGGGCCGCAGGGGAGCAGCGGCGGGGAGCGGGGGGGAAGAGTGGGAAGATGGAGGAGAGGGGGCAGTAATAACGCAAAAAACAGTCACAGGCAGCAGAAAAGAAGTACAACAATAATAATAAAAATAAACGGGCACAGCAGAAAACAAACCAATAATCCTCTGCTGCAGGAGCAGCGACGAATCACGGGCAGCGCAGACAAGGACTACTGGGCCCAGAATCCTCTGCTGCAGGCAACGGCGAACTTGTGGCGGTAGCGGGGGACCTTAGGCACACTCATGGGGGTCCGCGCAGTGTGTGGAGCGACCGGCCCTGAAGCAGGGTCAGGGGTCACAGCCCCTGTGAGTGTGAGTGCAGAGTGAGTGCAGAGTGCAGAGTGAGTGCAGAGTGAGAGCAGAGTGAGAGCAGAGTGAGTGCAGAGTGAGAGTGAGAGCAGAGTGAGTGCAGAGTGAGAGTGAGTGCAGAGTGAGAGTGAGTGCAGACTGCTGTGCGCCACGCACTGCTGGCGCCACACACTGCTGCACGCCACACACTGCTGCACGCCACACACTGCTGCACGCCACACACTGCTGCACGCCACACACTGCTGCACGCCACACACTGCTGCACGCCACACACTGCTGCACGCCACACACTGCACGCCACACACTGCTGCATGCCACACACTGCTGCACGCCTCACACTGCTGCACGCCTCACACTGCTGCACACCACACACTGCTGCACACCACACACTGCTGCACGCCACACACTGCTGCGCACCACACACTGCTGCACACCACATACTGCTGCACACCACATACTGCTGCACACCACATACTGCTGCACACCACACACTGCTGCACGCCACACACTGCTGCGCACCACACACTGCTGCACGCCACACACTGCTGCACGCCACACACTGCTGCGCACCACACACTGCTGCACGCCACATACTGCTGCAGAGTGAGAGTGACAGCAGAGTGAGAGTGACAGCAGAGTGCGAGTGACAGCAGAGTGTGAGTGACAGCAGAGTGTGAGTGACAGCAGAGTGTGAGTGACAGCCGAGTGGGGGGCGTGGCTTGGTCGTGGTGCGGAATGGACGCGTGAGCTCTGCGCTCCTCGCTGGCCTTCCCGGTTATCCTGATCGAAATCCCCTCAGAGGCGCCCGCTGACAGGCGCTTGCCCGCATCCCCGTCCACGCACCATCGGACCCTCGCTGGCCTGGAGGAGCAGTCCTGGAGACAGCGGAGGGGCGCGCTGGCCTTGGGAGCTCCGACGCGGCGCCGGCCATTTTGAGCGGCCTGGGCGCCTAGCGGAATCCCCGACCTCGCGTGTGCGAATGGCCGACCCGCGGTGCGGGCTGCCCGGCCGCCACCCACCACACGAGCCGGCTCGGCGGAGGTGCAACCGGAGCCGCGGCAGACCGAAACGGATCATCCCGCGGAGGAGCAGGGGGAGCGGCGGCTGGCGGAGCCCTTCAGTGGGTGGGCCGGCCCGGCGCTGGTGTCGGCGAGGGGCTTCTGGCCACACGACATACCCCCGAGAGCGGACATCTGCCGGTGGGTGGCGCCCCCCTCCCCCTCCTCTCCTAGCTGCCGCACCTAGACCTCTGGCAGTGGGAACCTCGAGGACCCAACGTTTGGTGGACCGCCGAGGCGTTCCAGACCGGGAACACCCTGCTGGGCGCTGTGGGCCAGGGCGCTGATATACTAGGGAGACCTCTGGACTGTACGCCCTGTCCCCCGGGGCTCGGGCTGGCTGGAAGTAAACTGGGGCTGACCCCCTCGCTCTGCGACACAATCCCTCCACTTAGGAGGGGAACTCACATTGCCGTTGACTGGACTCCCGGCTGGGGGGTGCTGGGCCCGGGGCCCCCTGTGCTGCAGTGAGGAGCTAGCGGGGGCCCCTCTGCACCCTTTGCGCCCTCCAGGAGGTGGTGATTGGAGAGACGCTTCGCGCCTGGGCCCGGCTGCCGCCATGGGGCGCCGCCTCAAGCCTGCAACAGATGTGGAGGGGGGCAGCGAGCAGCCAGAGCTCTACTGTGAGCGAAGGCCCGAAATCGGGCCTCCCGCAAGACCAACTGGAGCAGATTCTACAGGCCATTGCAGACACCAGGGAGGCACTTCGCCTGGATATCGGCCAGGTGTCCACAAGCCTGGGACTACTGCGGGCGGACCACGGCAAGTTAGCGGACCGGGTCAAACAGACGGAGTGTCGAATGGACGCGATTGAACCGACGGCCAAGGCGAATGAGGTTGCCATGGGGGAGCTGCAGAACAGGGTGCACCTACTGGAGCAGAGAGCGGAAGACGCGGAAGGGCGCAATCGCCGCAACAACATCCGCGTGGTTGGCCTGCCGGAGAAAATTGAAGGGACGGACACGCTGGGCTACCTGGAGCCCTGGCTGCGCGACGTGGTGGCGCCGGAGGGCCTGACCGGGTACCGGCTCGGCCCCCAGCTGAGGGCAGACCTCCGCATCCGGTGGTGGCGCGCTTGCTACACTTCAAGGACCGTGACTTTATCCTACAGAGGGCGAGGGCGCTGGGGCCCTATCGGATGGACAATGCCCAGGTCTCTATATACCCGGATTACTCCCTCGAGGTGCAGAGGCAGCGCTCCACATTTCTGGCAGTCAAGAGAGCACTACGGGAGGAGGGCATCCGCTACTCGCTTCTGTTTCCTGCACGCCTGCGGATCATGTTAGATGGTAAATCTTCTTTCTACAACTCTCCAGACGAAGTGTGGGACTGGCTGGAGCTCTACAAGGCTGGGACGGATGCTCACCCTGCGCCTGACGGACAGCGAAGGAAGACACAGAAATCCAAGCGACCCCGGAGACCCAGAAAGCGACTGCCGAAAGCTGGAACACCCTCTCTCTCGCAAACCGAGTTGGAACGCAAGGAGGCCCTTCGGGCGGTTTCGACTATCTCCAGGGCGGTGACAGCGACGTCTGCAGCGGAAACGGGCTCCCGGGAGGGCTCGGAGGATGCAGTGTCGGAGGAGTCGAGTGCTGGTGATAAGGGGCCACCTCATGTCACGCCTGGGACAGCTGATGGCTTATTGGATGAGTGACCCTTGGGACCTGTCATGCTGGTATCGTATTTACTTTATAAAAAGAGAAATGCTGGCCCTGCGATTTTTGATAGCTATATTTTGAGCAACAAACCAAATCCTTGTTATGATTTGTATGGTCGAATTTATTTAAACCATTTACTTTTTCATATAAATCTCATTAAGTTAAAGCATTGATTGCATGAGAAAAACACTACGTACATACAATTTATACAAAAACATTTGACAAAGAATTTTAACAAAAATACATAAATACATATGACAAAATGACATCCAATCATTTAGTGTACATAAATATACAAATACGGTCATACGAGAAGCATCAGTCGTTATGTAGTATTAAGCAATGAAGCTATTTGCAGTAAGGAAAAGAAAACAAAATGAATTGTAACAAATACAAATTTTCAATTGTCTGATAAATAAACTTGAATTCTTTCTGCTATTGCCAATTCCTTTCTGCTATTGCCGACGCGTTTCGAACTCGCTCTGGCATTTGGCAAGTTCTCATCAGGGCTTTCTCGTATTATTCTTCTGAAAATTATGTACAAAGAAAATGAGTGAGATTTTGCAATCCTCATTTTCGTCCCCTATATACATTGCCCCCTACCAAGACTTTCTAGAAAACGTGTACCTTTATTTTCAAGTTGGCAGCGGGTTTTCAATTTTCAAGAGATCTTATTCAATCAATGTAGATTCGGTTCTAGAAAATTACAACGAACCAAATTACAATATAGTAATGGTCAGGACAGCCTGCGCCTAGATGGCCAGAGGACAATCTTGGAAAATTACCTTCAAACCAGTAGTCTGCACTTCTGTTTGGTAAATATTTGAAACAGCCGTGCGTGGGACAAAAATCAGCTCCCACCCGCCAGCCGGCGGTGGACACGTCTTATTGCACCTACAAGGAGAGTTTAAAGTCACTCAACTATTCCAATCGGTTTTACAAACAGCGGTTAGAACGAATAGAACGGGTAACAGGACCGGGTGCCTACCTTATTGTTGGCGCTTGGGCTGTTTAAATGCAGTTCCCCTGTTTTTCTAACTTCTAGCCGGTTTCAGTTCGTTTTTATGTTCGTTTTTATGTTCTAAAATGACAAACACGGACAGTGTGAGCCCGCTCCTGTGTCATGCGCGGTATCACTAAGCGTTACCTATCTTTGTGCTTACCTAAATGTTGGTGATCTTGAAGAAACACACGCTCCCAAGTGCACTCCAAACCAATCCAGGGAGTCACTCGTTTGACTAAGTCGCCAACTTAAAAAGCAGACATGTGATCGTCAATGCGTGTCACATGACTGTCACATGACTGTCAGGGCTATCCGGGGTTTATGGGAGTTGGAGTCCCATTTTGCATTCTGATGTTTTCCTAAGTAAAAGTCTACATAAAAGGTTCCACTTGAGCACTGTATTATATCAAAGCGGATTACAATCGTGAAATCTCAGACATCGAATTTAGTCCAGTTTGTAAACTATTGAAGCGCAGGATTAAATACGCTTCTTTCCTCAATAAGACATCGTCCACATCCTTAATACATTGGGCTCGAGTCACTGTGTACAAAACCGTCCACGTGAAATCTGTTTCAGTGTGTCCAGTGTCAACAAAATGTTGTACCATTGGAGCGGTTAGCACTTTTGTTTTTATTCGTGACCTATGCTGTGTTATTCGGGTATTAACCTGCTGGTTAGTCTTTCCTATATACAATTTTCCGCATCCGCAGACAATTGTATACACGACATTCCGTGTTTTGCAGTTTGAAAACCCTTGGTTCTTCCACCTGACATTTTTGTGTGTGAATTCACTTCCCTCGATTGTTGTGTCACAAGAGACACAGTTGCCGCATCTATGGTGTCCCTCGACCGGCTTGAATCCCCACATTGACAATAAGTCATGTTTAGGTTTTTCAATGGTGACGTCCGCACGCACCAGTTGCTGTCCAATGCTGCGGTTTTTTTTAAAAGCAAAAATCGGTTTGGGAAAGGGGCATTCTAAGCCCTCCAGCAGATGCCAATTTTTAAGTATGGTCTGTCGAATTTTATGGGTATGTGGACCAAATGTTGTTACACAAACCAATTTGTCCATTTCGGGTTTCACTTTACTTTGTAATAGACATTCTCTCGGGGTATAGCGTGCTCGTTTGAAAGCATGTTTCAGCAGCTTCCTAGGGTAGCCCCTGCTTTTCATATCCTCACAAAATCTTCCTCCGTGTAAGTCATAGTCTGTGACATCAGAGCAGTTCCTTCTGATGCGGAGTAGCTGCCCGTAGGGTAAATTTGTTTTTAAATTGCGTGGATGCGCACTCCTATGGTGGAGAATAGTGTTTTTGTCCGTCTTTTTTCTAAAAAGAGATGACTTTAAACGACCGTCAATGCAGCTAACTTCCACATCTAGGAATGTCATTTTCAAATTGCTTTGTTCCATAGAGAATTTAATGTCGCCGTGTTTGTTGTTTAGCCATTGATGAAATTCCATCAATTCGGTGTGGCTCCCCTGCCACAGGAGCCACACGTCATCAATGTATCTTAGCCATTGTTTTATACATTTCTTGTAGGGGTTGTTATTTGCCACAAATTTCTCTTCATACTGTGCCATAAATAATATGGCCATCTCCGGCGCATAGGGACATCCCATGGCTGTCCCCTTGATTTGAAAAAAGAACTCGCCATTGAAGCAAAAGTAGTTCTTTTTTAGGGTTAGTTCAGCCAACTGCAGAATAAATCTGGTGGGCACTCGATGAGGTCGGTCTCTTGTGTCAAGGTACATCTCCATCACCTCCAACGCCTCCCCTTGCGGGATTTGCGTATAAAGGGACGTGACGTCCATAGTGACCATTATTTCCTCAAGTGGATTAAATTCTAGGCCCTCTATTTTATTGAGGAAATCGGTCGTATCTTTCAGGTATGATGTCACATTACAGATGAAGGGCTTTAGGAAAAAATCCACATATTTGGACAGTGGCTCTAGACAAGAGTCACACCCCGAGACGATAGGACGTCCGGGGGGGTCATTCAGATTTTTGTGAATCTTGGGCAGAAAGTACAATATAGGAGTCCGTGGGAATTATTTTACCAAAAATTCACCTTCCTTTTTGCCCACAAACCCTTCTTCAACACCACTCGCAATCAATTGCGTTATTGTCCCTAGTATGTCTTTAGTTGGATCTACATCAACTTTCCTATACCATATCTGGTTATTGACCTGTGATTCACCTTCCAGAATGTATTTCTCCCTTGGCCACAACACAGTGGCACCGCCTTTATCTGCAGCTTTCACTACAATAGATGAATCCGCTCTAAGATTTTGTATCGCTTGGCGTTGGCCTCTACTGATGTTCGGTTTAACAAACATTTTGTTCTTTTCAAGTTTATTAATAGAGGACAAGACTACTTGTTCAAATGCCAAAATCTGTTTAGGGATATTATAACTGGGAATAAAGGTAGATTTGTTCCGCAGTCCTGTTGTCTCAATCTCTAGAGGAGGCGGCTGGGTAGCGAAAAAGGCTTTTAATCGCACTTTCCGACAGAAGGCAATAGCTTCCATCTTGGTTTTGGTGAAGTCAGGTTGATGATTGGGGACAAACTTTAAACCCAAATTGAGGACAGACTCTTCGTCTCTGGTTAAGATTTTATTTGACAAGTTAACTATAGAGGAAGACATTTCTATGTTTTGTAAACGTTCCTCCGGGTACGCATTTCCCATGGTATTTTGTTTCGTGGTTTTCCTTGTTGGCCCTTCTCTAAAAAAGAGACCTGTTTTTATTGGTATTCCCTCTTGCCTCAGTGCCCGAAGAATCAGATGAAGACGATGTCTCAGAGAATGTTTTGAATCGATTGCGGGACCGTCCTTGATAGTTATACAGTGCTCCGCGTGAATCGACCTGCGAATAAAAATCCTCCTTCAAAAAAGGGTAGGCTTTCTCTAATGTAAATGATTTAGAGTCTTTCTCGTATTGAGCGGTCTTGTTGTTAATCGTATAATCTCTAAATGTAAGGATTTCTTTTTCAATTTTTTCCAAGAGTGCCTTGGCGTCAGGCACCAGCTGGCTATCCTGAATGCTTTTAGTTAGTTCTTCAATCTCTTCCAGTTCTTTTTTGCAGAGACGTTGTGCCGTCTCAATTGTGTGGACCATAAGGTCCCTGCTGCACTTGGTATTTATACAGCTAAAACCCTTTTTGTAATCGGCATCCTCTGTAAAAATAAGGGGAATATTTTTGACTTGAAGCCCCCAGGGGATTGTGCCTCCCCTGAGATGTCTCAGCAAAAAATGCCCGTGAAGCTCTGTTCTTATATGCTTCTTGCTCAGTCTGATGAGTTTATCTGACTCGTTTTGATGTTGTGCAGAGGTGCTCAGGGCAATGTTAGAGAATGCGGAAAATTGTATATAGGAAAGACTAACCAGCAGGTTAATACCCGAATAACACAGCATAGGTCACGAATAAAAACAAAAGTGCTAACCGCTCCAATGGTACAACATTTTGTTGACACTGGACACACTGAAACAGATTTCACGTGGACGGTTTTGTACACAGTGACTCGAGCCCAATGTATTAAGGATGTGGACGATGTCTTATTGAGGAAAGAAGCGTATTTAATCCTGCGCTTCAATAGTTTACAAACTGGACTAAATTCGATGTCTGAGATTTCACGATTGTAATCCGCTTTGATATAATACAGTGCTCAAGTGGAACCTTTTATGTAGACTTTTACTTAGGACAACATCAGAATGCAAAATGGGACTCCAACTCCCATAAAGCCCGGATAGCCCTGACAGTCATGTGACAGTCATGTGACACGCATTGACGATCACATGTCTGCTTTTTAAGATGGCGACTTAGTCAAACGAGTGACTCCCTGGATTGGTTTGGAGTGCACTTGGGAGCGTGTGTTTCTTCAAGATCACCAACATTTAGGTAAGCACAAAGATAGGTAACGCTTAGTGATACCGCGCATGACACAGGAGCGGGCTCACACTGTCCGTGTTTGTCATTTTAGAACATAAAAACGAACATAAAAACGAACTGAAACCGGCTAGAAGTTAGAAAAACAGGGGAACTGCATTTAAACAGCCCAAGCGCCAACAATAAGGTAGGCACCCGGTCCTGTTACCCGTTCTATTCGTTCTAACCGCTGTTTGTAAAACCGATTGGAATAGTTGAGTGACTTTAAACTCTCCTTGTAGGTGCAATAAGACGTGTCCACCGCCGGCTGGCGGGTGGGAGCTGATTTTTGTCCCACGCACGGCTGTTTCAAATATTTACCAAACAGAAGTGCAGACTACTGGTTTGAAGGTAATTTTCCAAGATTGTCCTCTGGCCATCTAGGCGCAGGCTGTCCTGACCATTACTATATTGTAATTTGGTTCGTTGTAATTTTCTAGAACCGAATCTACATTGATTGAATAAGATCTCTTGAAAATTGAAAACCCGCTGCCAACTTGAAAATAAAGGTACACGTTTTCTAGAAAGTCTTGGTAGGGGGCAATGTATATAGGGGACGAAAATGAGGATTGCAAAATCTCACTCATTTTCTTTGTACATAATTTTCAGAAGAATAATACGAGAAAGCCCTGATGAGAACTTGCCAAATGCCAGAGCGAGTTCGAAACGCGTCGGCAATAGCAGAAAGGAATTGGCAATAGCAGAAAGAATTCAAGTTTATTTATCAGACAATTGAAAATTTGTATTTGTTACAATTCATTTTGTTTTCTTTTCCTTACTGCAAATAGCTTCATTGCTTAATACTACATAACGACTGATGCTTCTCGTATGACCGTATTTGTATATTTATGTACACTAAATGATTGGATGTCATTTTGTCATATGTATTTATGTATTTTTGTTAAAATTCTTTGTCAAATGTTTTTGTATAAATTGTATGTACGTAGTGTTTTTCTCATGCAATCAATGCTTTAACTTAATGAGATTTATATGAAAAAGTAAATGGTTTAAATAAATTCGACCATACAAATCATAACAAGGATTTGGTTTGTTGCTCAAAATATAGCTATCAAAAATCGCAGGGCCAGCATTTCTCTTTTTATAAATTATTCTATGGTCCAGCTGACCCTGTGTCCCGGGACCTAACTCCTTATTTTCTACAAACGTTAGGGCGGGTATCACACCCGCGAGAGTCCAAAGGGCATTAGAATAATACAAGCTCTGGATTTGTGTTTGACTAAGAACAACGAGGGACTTGTGATCCCTCGAAAGGCATGTCTGAGAAAGACACGTTATCGTTCTCTGAAAGTCACATTCAGTCTTTAATTGAATCGTCCCCATTCTCTAACATTGCCCTGAGCACCTCTGCACAACATCAAAACGAGTCAGATAAACTCATCAGACTGAGCAAGAAGCATATAAGAACAGAGCTTCACGGGCATTTTTTGCTGAGACATCTCAGGGGAGGCACAATCCCCTGGGGGCTTCAAGTCAAAAATATTCCCGTTATTTTTACAGAGGATGCCGATTACAAAAAGGGTTTTAGCTGTATAAATACCAAGTGCAGCAGGGACCTTATGGTCCACACAATTGAGACGGCACAACGTCTCTGCAAAAAAGAACTGGAAGAGATTGAAGAACTAACTAAAAGCATTCAGGACAGCCAGCTGGTGCCTGACGCCAAGGCACTCTTGGAAAAAATTGAAAAAGAAATCCTTACATTTAGAGATAACACGATTAACAACAAGACCGCTCAATACGAGAAAGACTCTAAATCATTTACATTAGAGAAAGCCTACCCTTTTTTGAAGGAGGATTTTTATTCGCAGGTCGATTCACGCGGAGCACTGTATAACTATCAAGGACGGTCCCGCAATCGATTCAAAACATTCTCTGAGACATCGTCTTCATCTGATTCTTCGGGCACTGAGGCAAGAGGGAATACCAATAAAAAACAGGTCTCTTTTTTAGAGAAGGGCCAACAAGGAAAACCACGAAACAAAATACCATGGGAAATGCGTACCCGGAGGAACGTTTACAAAACATAGAAATGTCTTCCTCTATAGTTAACTTGTCAAATAAAATCTTAACCAGAGACGAAGAGTCTGTCCTCAATTTGGGTTTAAAGTTTGTCCCCAATCATCAACCTGACTTCACCAAAACCAAGATGGAAGCTATTGCCTTCTGTCGGAAAGTGCGATTAAAAGCCTTTTTCGCTACCCAGCCGCCTCCTCTAGAGATTGAGACAACAGGACTGCGGAACAAATCTACCTTTATTCCCAGTTATAATATCCCTAAACAGATTTTGGCATTTGAACAAGTAGTCTTGTCCTCTATTAATAAACTTGAAAAGAACAAAATGTTTGTTAAACCGAACATCAGTAGAGGCCAACGCCAAGCGATACAAAATCTTAGAGCGGATTCATCTATTGTAGTGAAAGCTGCAGATAAAGGCGGTGCCACTGTGTTGTGGCCAAGGGAGAAATACATTTTGGAAGGTGAATCACAGGTCAATAACCAGATATGGTATAGGAAAGTTGATGTAAATCCAACTAAAGACATACTAGGGACAATAACGCAATTGATTGCGAGTGGTGTTGAAGAAGGGTTTGTGGGCAAAAAGGAAGGTGAATTTTTGGTAAAAAAATTCCCACGGACTCCTATATTGTACTTTCTGCCCAAGATTCACAAAAATCTGAATGACCCCCCCGGACGTCCTATCGTCTCGGGGTGTGACTCTTGTCTAGAGCCACTGTCCAAATATGTGGATTTTTTCCTAAAGCCCTTCATCTGTAATGTGACATCATACCTGAAAGATACGACCGATTTCCTCAATAAAATAGAGGGCCTAGAATTTAATCCACTTGAGGAAATAATGGTCACTATGGACGTCACGTCCCTTTATACGCAAATCCCGCAAGGGGAGGCGTTGGAGGTGATGGAGATGTACCTTGACACAAGAGACCGACCTCATCGAGTGCCCACCAGATTTATTCTGCAGTTGGCTGAACTAACCCTAAAAAAGAACTACTTTTGCTTCAATGGCGAGTTCTTTTTTCAAATCAAGGGGACAGCCATGGGATGTCCCTATGCGCCGGAGATGGCCATATTATTTATGGCACAGTATTAAGAGAAATTTGTGGCAAATAACAACCCCTACAAGAAATGTATAAAACAATGGCTAAGATACATTGATGACGTGTGGCTCCTGTGGCAGGGGAGCCACACCGAATTGATGGAATTTCATCAATGGCTAAACAACAAACACGGCGACATTAAATTCTCTATGGAACAAAGCAATTTGAAAATGACATTCCTAGATGTGGAAGTTAGCTGCATTGACGGTCGTTTAAAGTCATCTCTTTTTAGAAAAAAGACGGACAAAAACACTATTTTCCACCATAGGAGTGCGCATCCACGCAATTTAAAAACAAATTTACCCTACGGGCAGCTACTCCGCATCAGAAGGAACTGCTCTGATGTCACAGACTATGACTTACACGGAGGAAGATTTTGTGAGGATATGAAAAGCAGGGGCTACCCTAGGAAGCTGCTGAAACATGCTTTCAAACGAGCACGCTATACCCCGAGAGAATGTCTATTACAAAGTAAAGTGAAACCCGAAATGGACAAATTGGTTTGTGTAACAACATTTGGTCCACATACCCATAAAATTCGACAGACCATACTTAAAAATTGGCATCTGCTGGAGGGCTTAGAATGCCCCTTTCCCAAACCGATTTTTGCTTTTAAAAAAAACCGCAGCATTGGACAGCAACTGGTGCGTGCGGACGTCACCATTGAAAAACCTAAACATGACTTATTGTCAATGTGGGGATTCAAGCCGGTCGAGGGACACCATAGATGCGGCAACTGTGTCTCTTGTGACACAACAATCGAGGGAAGTGAATTCACACACAAAAATGTCAGGTGGAAGAACCAAGGGTTTTCAAACTGCAAAACACGGAATGTCGTGTATACAATTGTCTGCGGATGCGGAAAATTGTATATAGGAAAGACTAACCAGCAGGTTAATACCCGAATAACACAGCATAGGTCACGAATAAAAACAAAAGTGCTAACCGCTCCAATGGTACAACATTTTGTTGACACTGGACACACTGAAACAGATTTCACGTGGACGGTTTTGTACACAGTGACTCGAGCCCAATGTATTAAGGATGTGGACGATGTCTTATTGAGGAAAGAAGCGTATTTAATCCTGCGCTTCAATAGTTTACAAACTGGACTAAATTCGATGTCTGAGATTTCACGATTGTAATCCGCTTTGATATAATACAGTGCTCAAGTGGAACCTTTTATGTAGACTTTTACTTAGGAAAACATCAGAATGCAAAATGGGACTCCAACTCCCATAAACCCCGGATAGCCCTGACAGTCATGTGACAGTCATGTGACACGCATTGACGATCACATGTCTGCTTTTTAAGTTGGCGACTTAGTCAAACGAGTGACTCCCTGGATTGGTTTGGAGTGCACTTGGGAGCGTGTGTTTCTTCAAGATCACCAACATTTAGGTAAGCACAAAGATAGGTAACGCTTAGTGATACCGCGCATGACACAGGAGCGGGCTCACACTGTCCGTGTTTGTCATTTTAGAACATAAAAACGAACATAAAAACGAACTGAAACCGGCTAGAAGTTAGAAAAACAGGGGAACTGCATTTAAACAGCCCAAGCGCCAACAATAAGGTAGGCACCCGGTCCTGTTACCCGTTCTATTCGTTCTAACCGCTGTTTGTAAAACCGATTGGAATAGTTGAGTGACTTTAAACTCTCCTTGTAGGTGCAATAAGACGTGTCCACCGCCGGCTGGCGGGTGGGAGCTGATTTTTGTCCCACGCACGGCTGTTTCAAATATTTACCAAACAGAAGTGCAGACTACTGGTTTGAAGGTAATTTTCCAAGATTGTCCTCTGGCCATCTAGGCGCAGGCTGTCCTGACCATTACTATATTGTAATTTGGTTCGTTGTAATTTTCTAGAACCGAATCTACATTGATTGAATAAGATCTCTTGAAAATTGAAAACCCGCTGCCAACTTGAAAATAAAGGTACACGTTTTCTAGAAAGTCTTGGTAGGGGGCAATGTATATAGGGGACGAAAATGAGGATTGCAAAATCTCACTCATTTTCTTTGTACATAATTTTCAGAAGAATAATACGAGAAAGCCCTGATGAGAACTTGCCAAATGCCAGAGCGAGTTCGAAACGCGTCGGCAATAGCAGAAAGGAATTGGCAATAGCAGAAAGAATTCAAGTTTATTTATCAGACAATTGAAAATTTGTATTTGTTACAATTCATTTTGTTTTCTTTTCCTTACTGCAAATAGCTTCATTGCTTAATACTACATAACGACTGATGCTTCTCGTATGACCGTATTTGTATATTTATGTACACTAAATGATTGGATGTCATTTTGTCATATGTATTTATGTATTTTTGTTAAAATTCTTTGTCAAATGTTTTTGTATAAATTGTATGTACGTAGTGTTTTTCTCATGCAATCAATGCTTTAACTTAATGAGATTTATATGAAAAAGTAAATGGTTTAAATAAATTCGACCATACAAATCATAACAAGGATTTGGTTTGTTGCTCAAAATATAGCTATCAAAAATCGCAGGGCCAGCATTTCTCTTTTTATAAATTATTCTATGGTCCAGCTGACCCTGTGTCCCGGGACCTAACTCCTTATTTTCTGGTATTGTATTTACAGCGGAACCCCTGTTTGGGACCGGGGTGGGGGCGCTTGGCTGAGAAGGGCGGAATGATGCGGGGTGGTGAAGGGATTACCTCCCGCTGCTGATGATTTAGTCCTTTGCGGGGGTGGGGATGTGGGGCAACGGGGACGCATTGAGGAGGGCTGGCCCGGTGGCATGGTTCGCTCACGACCTGTTGGAGGTAGCGACAAGCCGCCCCCCCTTCTCACACCTACTGTGGGACTCTGGTAGTTACCGGAGACTGTTAGACTAAGGTTATTGACATTTGGATGGGACTCTGCTGTTTGGGGCCTGTTCTGGGGATGGGTGGGACATGGGGTTGTTGGGCGGTATTCCGGGGTTGGTTCGGGGGTGATGTCAGTGTGTCCGGACTCCTATCTATAGACGGGGCTGCTATTACTGTTGTGAATGGGGACCATACCTGACCTAAAATGTGTAACCTGGAATGTGAGGGGACTGAACTCCATGCTGAAGCGCCACAGGGTACACACCTATCTTGTCCGTAGGGGGGTGCAAATAGCCTTTCTACAAGAGACGCATATTGACCAACGTGAAGGGCGGGCTCTGCAGCGCAGGTGGCGGGGTCAGCTATTCCACACGAGCTACTCGGCCTTTGCGAGAGGGGTCTTGATTTGGGTGCGGGCGGGGATCCCCTTTCAGCCAGTGCAGACGGTGCTTGACCCTGAGGGGAGGTTCGTAGCTGTACAGGGTCGTTTGGACGGGAGGGATGTGACACTCTGCAGCATCTATGCCCCCAATGTAGACCAAACTGCCTTCTTTGCGCGCCTCTCGGGGAAACTGGCGTCAGTGCTAACCAATGCGGTCTTACTGGGGGGGGGACTTTAATTCAGTACTGGATGTGGGGTTAGATAGGTCTCACCCTCCACTGGCGCAGGCAGCGGCGCACAGGCTAGCGCAGAGTAGGCGAACATGGCAGAGTAGCTGGGGCCTGGTTGATGCGTGGCGAACCCAACACCCGACTGAGAAGGATTTCTCATTCTATTCCCCTCCGCACGAGCTTCATGTTCACCTTGACAGCATTCTATGCACGCCAGATGTTCAATGTTATGTTATGTTATGTTAAAAAGTCTTGTAACGCGCACGTACACCGAAACGGTTTCTTGGCGCTCATGACAAACACAACGGGCAAGGGCAAATGAATTACTCAAAGGCAGTTTTAAAAAGGAACGTTTTTAATAATTTGCGAAAGGACTCATATGAGGGGCAGTGACGAAAAGGGGAAGGGAGAGAGTTCCAACAAGAGGGGCCTAAAAAAGAAAAACACATACCACCATGTTTCTTGCGGCGGTAGTGGGGAATACACAGAAGATTGTCAGTGGAAGAACGCAAGTGGCGGGTTGGTGAATAGCGCCTTAATTTGGAGGAAATAAAGGCGGGCGCCCGATTGTGAAGAGCTTTAAAAATGGTGCAACCGAGTTTAAAGGTGCACCTTTTGGCCACTGGAAGCCAGTGGAGGCACTTCAGCAGAGGTGAAACATGCTGATGTTTGGGCTGATGGAACACCAAACGGGCAGCTTGATTCTGAATCAACTGGAGTCTCTGGAGTTGATAGCCAGGGATCCCCACGTACAAGATGTTAGCAAAGTCAACCCTGGAGATGACTAGAGCCAAGATGACTAAGATGAGTGCCTCTCTGGTGAGGAATCGACAGATCTTACGGATCCTGCGCAGATGGAAGAAGCAGGATGATGTTACTGCCGAGATCTGCGATTTCATGGATAGATCGCCAGAGATGACAACTCCAAGGCTTTTCACAGAGCTGACCGGGCAAGGAGGGGTGCCAAGAGAAGAGGGCCAAAAACTGTCATCCCATGGGTTGGTCGGTCCACCCACCAGGACGAGTTCCGTCTTGGACGGATTTAACTTGAGCTGGCTGTGGGCCATCCAATCAGAGATATATAGCATGGTGGTTTGAAAATTAGTGCGGGAAGAGGGAGAAGTGTCCAAAGGAAAAATCAGCTGCAGATAGTCAGCATAATTATAAATGGTGGCAGGGGAATGACGAAGAGAGGCCATGAGGGGTTGCATATATAAATTAAAAAAGAAGTGGGGATAGAGCCGAGCCCTGAGGGACACCACAGGAAAGGGAAGAAGGAAAGGCAGAAAAGATAGAAAGATGGACTGCTTGGGAACGGCCGTCAAGAAAGGAACGGACCCAGTCTAGAGCAGCGCCCTGAATGCCGGCATTAGTGACACGGTCGATCAATATAGAATGATCGACCGTGTCAAAAGCCGCCGACAAATCCAGTAGGACGAGGGCTTGAGAGATGTTATTGTCCGCTCCTGTTCTTAAAGTGTCCATGACTGCTGCAATGACCGCCTCGGTAGAATGGAGGGGGCGGAAACCCGCCTGTAGGGGGTCCAGGAAAGATGAGCTCTCAATGAAGGTACTCAGACACCGAGTTACATAAGTCTCTAAAATCTTTCCAAAATAGGGAAGAAGAGAGATGGGTCTGAAATTACTCAAGACCAGGGGGTCTGCATTCGCCTTTTTTAGAATTGGTAGCACTACAGCCTGCTTGAAAGAATCTGGGACTGTTCCAGTGGCTAAGGAGGTGTTCAGGAGAGCCAAGGCAGGGTCAGGGCAGGTCATAAAAATTTCTTTGAGGATATGAGGAGGACAGCAGTCCTTGGGAGACCCAGAACTGACTTTATGCAAAAGGCTTTGAAACTCAGTGATGGAAATAGGGGGGAAAGTATTGAATTGCTGGGAATTTGCAGGGGGTAATGAAAATGAGTGGGACAAGGAGGGAGAGGGGATGTTATTTTTAATCATAGAAATGTTATCCTGAAAGAAGGCATTAAGCTCATCACACAAAGCTTGAGTAGGAATGGAAGGGGGAGTGACACGGTCAGGGAGGGAGAGCTCATTAACAATCGCGAAAATGTCTTTTGCTTTGGCAGCCGATTCCAAAATTTTTTGAGAGAAGTATGATGATTTTGCCTCTAAAATAGAGGATTTATATTTTTTCAATAAGGTCGTAAATTCAATTTTGAGCAAAGGGTCATACTTTTGACGCCAGCGGCGTTCAGCTTTGCGGAGTGCCAGTTTGTCCTGTCTTAGCTGGACAGTAAACCATCGCTGGGCGTCAAGAGGGCGCATAGCTTTTATGGTTTGTAAAGGTGCTACTGAATTAGCAGCCGCCATCAGCCATCGCTCCAGGGTAGAGGCTTGATGGGAAGCTGATCCAGAAAACGGAGGAACTGAAGCTGCCAAGAAAGAATGAAGTTCAGTTAAATTGGCCTTCTTCCAGTTACGAACTGAGATGTTGGTAGGGGGGGGGGGCGGCGGTGAGGGATAGAAAGGTCAACTGAAAAAGAAATAAAAAAGTGATCTGACCAAGAGCAGGGGGTTACCAGTGGGGGCAGAAGATCTAAATTAGCCGTCCAGACCTGGTCTAGTATGTGGCCCTTACAGTGAGTAGGTGTGGAGATCAATTGTAGACAGTTCATGCTAGTTAAAGTTTCTGAGAACTGCTCAGACAGTCGACTTTCCCGAGGGTCGGTGGGCCAGTAATTAAAGTCACCTATAATGATGACTTTAGCATGATTAATAAGGATCTGAGAAATGAGATCCCCAACTTGTTGTGGGAAAGAAGGCATGTAAATGGGGGGTCTATACATGAGAACACAGATAAGGGAAGACCTGATCGAACGAAGTTGGATGACCAGAGTTTGGGTGTTGGGGATAGGGATACAGTCCAGGGTGGAGAAGATATGCTCTTTACGAATTATGGCTGCAACTCCGCCACCTGCCTGCCCCCCTGTGCGATTAACTTGTATAATATAGTAGCCATTGGGGATCGCGGCCAAAATATCAGGTACGGAGTCGTCAGTGAGCCAGGTCTCCGAGAGGAGGAGAATATCTACGGCGCTGTCGTCAAGTAAGCGGTGAATTTCCAGTTGGTGTTTCACCATAGACATGGTGTTTAAATAAAGAATTGTTAGGGGGCGCATCTCTGGCTCCGAACGGTTGTGAAGCGGAGATACAGAAATAGAGCCAAGGTCCGATTGAGTGGAAATTCCATAAAAAGGAATAGTCGAAATACCACACTCCTGAGCTCTCCTGATGGCGCAGGGCGGTAAAGGAACAGCCTGCCGCAGAGATAGTAAGTCAGCGGAGGAATAAGAAAAGGTTTGGGCAGGGTGTGTGGCCGCTGGTCGCATACGGCCGCGGACGGGCGCAGACGGGCTGGACTTAGGCACGACTTCGGCGCGAAGTCGGCGCTCCCGCTGCGCTCGTCCGCTGCGCTTGCGCCAGATCATCTTTTATGGAGGGCTGAATTAAACCACTAGACCGCTAACCTGCGCTGGCTAAGGCAGGGTGGAAGTGGTGAAGAGAAGGCGGAGAATGGCGCTCAGCTGTTCGACCCTCCGCACAAACGGCACTCAGCCGGGGCGGAACGGGGCCAGGAGCGGAATTATGCAGGTAAGAGACTGTCACAGCAAAGCATCATCATGTAAAGTTAAAATCACACACAGACTATAAATGCCAAAAAGCGTTTTTAAAATAAGCTGGTGAGCTAATAATCAGCTATCAGCGTCAGCGGTAATGTGGGAGGAATTAAAATAGCGCAACACAGAGCAATACGTCTGCAGCCTCAATCGCCGCGTCTGTCAACTGGTTGGCCGTGTTAGCGCGCAAAATATACTTGCAACATCAGTAGCCACTAGACCGCTAACCTGCGCTGGCTAAGGCAGGGCGGAAGTGGTGAAGAGAAGGCGGAGAATGGCGCTCAGCTGTTCGACCCTCCGCACAAACGGCACTCAGCCGGGGCGGAACGGGGCCAGGAGCGGAATTATGCAGGTAAGAGACTGTCACAGCAAAGCATCATCATGTAAAGTTAAAATCACACACAGACTATAAATGCCAAAAAGCGTTTTTAAAATAAGCTGGTGAGCTAATAATCAGCTATCAGCGTCAGCGGTAATGTGGGAGGAATTAAAATAGCGCAACACAGAGCAATACGTCTGCAGCCTCAATCGCCGCGTCTGTCAACTGGTTGGCCGTGTTAGTGCGCAAAATATACTTGCAACATCAGTAGCCACTAGACCGCTAACCTGCGCTGGCTAAGGCAGGGCGGAAGTGGTGAAGAGAAGGCGGAGAATGGCGCTCAGCTGTTCGACCCTCCGCACAAACGGCACTCAGCCGGGGCGGAACGGGGCCAGGAGCGGAATTATGCAGGTAAGAGACTGTCACAGCAAAGCATCATCATGTAAAGTTAAAATCACACACAGACTATAAATGCCAAAAAGCGTTTTTAAAATAAGCTGGTGAGCTAATAATCAGCTATCAGCGTCAGCGGTAATGTGGGAGGAATTAAAATAGCGCAACACAGAGCAATACGTCTGCAGCCTCAATCGCCGCGTCTGTCAATGCTTGGTTCGCCGCAGTGAATACCTGGCCAAAACAATTTCTGACCATAACCCTTGCCTGGTGACGCTCCACTGGACGCGACAACGCCAAGCTATACCGACGTGGCGTTTGAACCCGCTGGCGCTGGAGGACACTGTGTTTAGGGCAGAGGTAGGCAATGGGGTGGAGGGCTATTTTGGAGTTAACGCGGGCACGGCTTCCAGTAGGGCGCTGGAGTGGGACGCCTTTAAAGCGGTAGTTCGGGGAATCTGCATCTCAGCCACGGCGGGAGTCCGCAAGACTCTCTTGCAGGACCTCACGCGCAGCGAGGATCGCCTGCGCGAGGAGGAGAGGCGTTACCATACGACCCCGGACGCTCGCGAGACGGTTTCGGCGGCGCGGGAGGACGTGGCGGCGACAACGGAGAAGTTGCGATGCTTTGATTATAAAGAGTTCCTTGTTTGGGCCCATGCTGAGCGCGACAAAGTGGGCTCACTTCTAGCCTGGCTGGCCGCCCCGGGAGCCCGCGGCACCCCGATTGTGGCTCTGTCTACGCCGGAAGGGAATGAGGTTTACACGCAGTCGGAAATCAATGGCCAATTTTTCACGTATTACGCACACCTTTATAGGAGTGCGATGCCATGTATGCCTGAGGAATTGAGTGAGTTTCTCCGAGTGGCGCGGCTTCCCAGGCTTGACCCTGAGCACGTAGCCTCACTGGGCGGAGACATCTCTGAGGGTGAAATTCGGGTGGCCATTAAACAGATGGCTCGCCGGAAGACTCCCGGTACGGATGGGCTACCGATCGAGTTTTATGCGGCATACGCTGACGTGTTGGTACCGCGCTTGCTTGTGGTATACCAAGAGGCGTGGGAAACAGGGACCCTCCCTGCAACAACCCGCGAAGCCCTGGTGATCCCCTTACTGAAGCGAGATGGCGAGGCTACATCACGCTCGGCTTATCGACCCCTGTCCATGCTCACGACGGACTATAAGATTTTGAGCAGGATTCTGGCGACGCGACTGCTGCCCCACATGTGTGCTCTAGTGCATCGGGACCAGGCGGGGTTTATCCCCCAGCGTACTACCGCCACCTGTGTGCGTCGTTTGCTCCGGGTCGTGGGGGGCTATGTTGATGGTCCGCCGGGAGCCGCTGTTCTGTCGACCGATATTGAGAAAGCGTTTGACAGCGTCGAATGGCCATACTTGCTCCGCGTGCTGGAGACCTTCGGCCTGGGCGAGCGATATGTGAAGTGGACCTCCTTGCTCTATGCTGCGGCCACGGCCCGAGTCAAGACCGGAGCCACTATTTCGGCCCCATACAGGGTAGAGCGAGGGACCAGACAGGGGTGCTCCTTGTCCCCCCTCTTATTTGCGTTAGCTATAGAACCTCTGGCAGCTCATGCCCGCCTGGGCCATGCATATGAGGGCCTACGTCTGAGAGGCGACACCCACTACATATCCTTGTACGCCGACGACTGCCTACTGTTTTTGGCTAATGCGGACGCTGCCCTGCGTGGGGCTAGGCGCCTGCTGTTTGATTTTGGCCACTACTCGGGACTACGGGTCAATTGGAAGAAGTCCTGCCTCTTCCTGCTGGTGCCGGGAGCGGACGACTCCCAACCGGAGGACGAGCTGCGATGGGAATTTCATTGCCTCCCTTATCTCGGTACGCACATATACCGCTCCCAAATGGACCTCCTGGAAGGTAACATTGAGCGAGCGATTCGGAGCCTGCGTGGCTGTATAGGGTTCTGGCGGACGCTCCCGCTGTCGGTCGCGGGGCGAGTGGCGTTACTTAAAATGGTGGCGCTGCCCCGCCTATTATACTTATTTCGCACGCTACCGGTCTGGATCCCGGCATCTGTGTTCACCAGATTGCGTTCCTTGCTCACCGAGTTCATTTGGGGTGCGGGCAGGAGGCGAGTGGCGCTGGCCACTTTGATGCGTCCCAGGTCGGACGGGGGACTAGCTGCCCCTGATTTCGAATGGTATTTGGCGGCCCAGCTACAGTGGCTTACCCAGGCAGTGGCTCTTGAATTCAGAGGCCCGGACGGAACTGCAGGCGGATTCCTTCCGAGACACGTCATGTCCTTCATTATTCTGGCCCAGAAACTGGACCTTTCCCTACTATCGAGCGAGGAACGGACGATCCGCAATTGCTGGCTGCGATGTCATAGGCGAGCTGGAGTCGCTCGCCCATATGCCCCAGAGATTCCACTGGGGATGTGCACTGCCTTCCCGCATGGAGGGGATTGGTCGGCACTGGCGACCTGGGAGGACCTAGGCCTGCAAATGATCGGTGACTTGTATAAGGAGGGGTCGCTGCTATCATTTCAGGCGCTGCGCGACGTTTACGACCTCCCGAGGGGAGATTACCTGTTGCACGCCTCGCTGGTTGCTGGTATACAGAACCACTGGAAGAGGGGCCTCTCTGAGCCACCGACGTCTGAGAGCTGTCAATATGTGGTTATGGCGGCTGGTACTTACAAGGCCGTCACCTGTCTCTATCGCAGGCTGTCGACGGCAACGCTGAAGCCCCTGAACGGGTTGAAAGCCAAATGGGAGAAGGATGTTGGGCGACCGATCCCCGATACGACTTGGCCGCAGCTGTTGCGGCGGGCGTGGAAAGGCACAAGAAATGCTAGGTTCCAGATGGTCCAATTTTTCACTCTTCACCGTGCTTATCTGACACCGATCAAGATTTCGCAATACTTTGAGGGCGCGTCTTCACTCTGCCCTAGATGTGGAATGGAGGATGCGGATTTTGCTCATATGTTCTGGGCATGTGTGAAGCTAACCGATTATTGGGAGGCGGTGATGGCCTGCCTGATGCTGTCACGGATCGGCAAATTGAAGCGGATATAGGCGTTTGCTTACTATTGTGGTTCCCTCACACCCCCCGCACTCGCGTCACCAGCAAATTCTTTGACTTGGGCCTGATATTGGCCAAGCGGGAGATCTCCATGCATTGGAAGTCCAGCCGGGGCCCTAAGTCCTTGCGCTGGAGATCTACCCTGGAGCGGTGGGAGAAGGCGGAGAGCGCATTGCGGCTGCAACAGGCCAGGCAACTAGATAATGACAAGGCGCTAGAGACAGCTAGGGCGTGGGAGGCCCTTGTGGCCGAGCTGCAGCTCCCTGAGGGTGGTCAGGACGAGGATAGTGAGGTGCCGACGCCCTAGAGTGCTTCGGAGAGGAGGTCCCCCGTTCCGGATGCAATACACCACTGACATGAGTAACGACGGAGGTTATGAGAGCTCAGGTCCCCCGATGGGAGGCATCACCTATCACCTCCTTTCTCCTACCCGGAGGGAGGGAAGGATTGTTGAGTATCGGCAGTAGAGAAGGAGGACAACGGCACACTGACGAGGGGGGTGGGATACAGGGAGGGAATGGTTGCGGGTTTGTTCTACTAAAAGGCATATTTTCAGAAAAGAATGATTATCCTGAATGCTCAAGTATAACAGCAAGTATTGAACGATATCTTGAACTGCCACATTCTGAAATGCCAATAAAAATTGTTTTTGCAAAAAAAAAAGAGTGACAGCCGAGTGCGAGTGTCAGCAAAGTGAGAGTGTCAGCAGAGTGAGAGTGAGAGGGCCAGCAGAGTGAGAGTGCCAGCAGAGTGAGAGTGCCAGCAGAGTGAGAGACACAGCAGAGTGAGAGACACAGCAGAGTGAGAGTGACAGCAGAGTGAGAGACACAGCAGAGTGAGAGTGACAGCAGAGTGAGAGACAGCAGAGTGAGACAGCAGAGTGAGAGACAGCAGAGTGAGAGACACAGCAGAGTGAGAGACACTGCAGAGTGAGAGTGACAGCAGAGAGAGTGACAGCAGAGAGAGTGACAGCAGAGAGAGTGACAGCAGTACAGGAGCACTGGTCCCAGCAGTACAGGAGCACTGGTCCCAATAGTACAGAAGCACGGAACACACAGTACAGGAACACTGGTCCCAGCAGTACAGAAGCACGGAACACACAGTACAGGACCACTGGTACCAGCAGTACAGAAGCACGGAACCCACAATACATGAACACTGGTCCCAGCAGTACAGGAGCACTGGTCCCAGCAGTACAGAAGCACGGAACACACAGTACAGGAACACTGGTCCCAGCAGTACAGAAGCATGGAACCCACAGTACAGGAACACTGGTCCCAGCAGTACAGGAACACTGGTCCCAGCAGTAGAGAAGCATGGAACAGTACAGGAGCACTGGTTCCAGCAGTACAGGAGTATTGGTCCCAGCAGTACAGGAACACCCCAACACACATCTGCAACACACACACACCCCCTCCAACTCCAACCTCCAACTCAAACTCCACCCTCCAACTCAAACTCCAGCCTCCAACTCAAACTCCACTCTCCAACTCTACCCTCAAACTCAAACTCTACCCTCAAACTCAAACTCTACCCTCAAACTCAAACTCTACCCTCAAACTCAAACTCTACCCTCAAACTCTCCCCTCAAACTCAAACTCGACCCTCAAACTCAAACTCGACCCTCAAACTCTACCCTCAAACTCTACCCTCAAACTCTACCCTCAAACTTAAAATCTACCCTCAGACTCCAACTCTACCCTCAAACTCCAACTGTACCCTCAAACTCCAACTGTACCCTCAAACTCCAACTCTACCCAAAACTCAAACTCTACCCTCAAACTAAAACTCTACCCTCAAACTCAAACTCTACCCTCAGACTCCAACTCCACCCTCAAACTCCAACTCTACCCTCAAACTCAAACTCCACCCTCAAACTCAAACTCTACCCTCAAACTCAAAGTCGACCCTCAAACTCAAACTCCACCCTCAAACTCAAACTCCACCCTCAAACTCAAACTCCATCCTCAAACTCCAACTCTAACCTCAAACTCCAACTCTACCCTCAAACTCCAACTCTACCCTCAAACTCCAACTCTACCCTCAAACTCTAACTCTACCCTCAAACTCAAAGTATAACCTCAAACTCCAACTCTACCCTCAAACTCAAACTCTACCCTCAAACTCAAACTCTACCCTCAAACTTAAAATCTACCCTCAAATTCAAAGTCTACCCTCAAACTCAATGACTACCCTCAAACGCAAACTCCACCCTCCAAGTCCACCCATCAAGTCCACCCTCCAAGTCCACCCTCCAAACCCACCCTCCAACTCCAACAATAGGAACAGTAATGATACATGAGGAGAAAATTACAAGTGAACAAAGTACAACAGCAAACGCTAAGTTACAAGGCGCAAAAGTGACAACTGTGAGCAAACAAAAATACAAGAGGTAGCAGACTGTGCAATACAGGAGGAAAAGTGACATGTGTGCAGGTAACAACAGCGAACAAAGTACAAGTAGAGGTATAATACTGTCCACCCTCCAACTCCACCCTCCATAAAGCTCACACACACCACCAGCCGTCACTGCACGCTTTCACCAGGCGCACACACACACCACCAACCATCAGTGCACACTTTCACCAGGCACACACACACCACCAGCCGTCAGTGCATGCTTTCACCAGGCACACACCACCACCCATCAGTGCACACCAACAGCCATCACTACACACATCAATTGTTAACAAATCCACAATTAACTATTGTACCAATAGCAGTATTGCAAACTTTACTTTCAAACATAATCATCTAAAGCTCAGCAAACTACCATTGCTACAATTCCAATCCAAACCACATAATTCCATTACACACTACATACATACACTCCATAACACATGGCGAAAAGACATTGCCATTTACAATGCCATTTCCTCTAACTCAAATAAATCCGAGACCTATTGCATTTCTAATGCTTGTTAGGTCTTGCTTGGACCTTGTGGCCTTGGTCTGGCACAGGAAAATGTTTCATGGAACCTTACAGATAATAGAAGCAGACAATATTTACATGGTTGGGTGCCCTCTGTGATAGTTTCTTTTAGGTACGGCATTTGCACCTCGTTTAATCTGTGAGGCCCCTAAAATAGGACTTTCAATTTGCAATTCCACCTGAAATGCTGTAATTGGCTGCTATTTTAAAGAAATTAGTCATTTACCTGCAGAACAAGTTACTTACCTTTGGTAACGCATTATCTAGTAGAGAAAATATTTTGCTGCAGATTCCTTACCTTTGAAATTCTCAGGCGTCTGGCTGGATCCGGAAACCTTTGCCTGAGCAGTACCCCTGTGTGTCGTCAGGTGGCTCCGTTCGGCTCTGCATGACATTGTTGCAGTCACCTATATAGGCACCATCAAGACGCACGGACGACAGTTCCTTTTCCCTTTTTCCACGCAAGAAGCGCAGAGTGCAGAGCTGAACCGACTTTTGTGTGTATCACAATTAGGGCCCTGAAACGGGACCAACTCTAGCCCTATCAAATGAGTAAGCAGAGCAGGAAGGCATGGGTGGGTCTGTATGGATTCGGCAGCTAGATATTGTCTCTACCAGATAATGCGTTACCAAAGGTAGCTTGCTCATCTGATACAGACTTCTAGCTGCAGATTCCTTACCTTTGTATAGATCTCCAAGTCATACCAACCTGGCAGTGGACTGCGGATAGATTTTCTACACTAAAAAGTCCTTCAGGACCGAACAGGAAAAATGCCCGTCCCCTCCGACTGACTGTCCAGGCAGTAGTGCTTGGCAAATGTCTGCAGAGATGCCCACATTGCTGCTTGGCAGGACTGGGACACCCCGAGCCAACATAGTTGTACAGCTTTTCCTCTGGTAGAATGAGCCCGTAAACCCTCAGGAGGCTGCTTCCTAGTCAGGGCATAGCAGATTTTCATATAGATATCGACACAACACGAAATAGTCTGTTTATGCACTGTCTGACCTTTTCTAGCTCCCACATAACCCACATAAATTTGGTCGTCCACCTGGAACTCTTTTGTGCGGTCACGGTACATGGACAATACTTTTTTTTGTGTCCAGATGGTGGAGATGCTCCTCCTTAAAGAGATGCAGGAAGCAAAAAAGGTGGGCAGCATGATTGATTGACCCCAATGGAATGGGGTCACCACTTTTGGTAAAAATGAAGCACCACCTTATCCACAAATGTCATCATGTAGGGAGGCTTGCATGATAAAGCCAGCATTGGCTCAAAGGGAGCACACATCAGGTACGTAGGAACCAAATTAAGGTCCCATTGCGGCATGATAACAGGCGTAAGTGGAAACATATGTACAAGACCTTTTAAGAACCTATATACAATAGGGGACTTGAAAAATAAGAGGGTTGGTACACCAGCCCCAAGAAAGCAGACAGAGTGTTATGATAACCCTTGAGAGTACCCAAAGCAGAGCCCTGCTAGGCAAGGGTAAGAATAAAGAGAAGAATAGTAGATAGAGAAGCAGAAAGAGGGTCAATAGACCTTTCTGTACAATATTTTACACATTTTTGCCAACAGCAGGCGTATACCGCCTTTAGGAGGAAGGATGCCACTCAATCTCCACACAAGGAGGCGGCAACAGAAGATCCTCCCAAAGGGGCAGCCTGCTCGGAGGATCAATGCTCATTTGAAGAAGATCTGGATACCCAGACTTGGGTCCGGACATTGTTGATCTTCTTGAGAATTCTGGGAAGACATGGTATGGGCAGAAAGGCCTAAAGGAGAACCGAGCTCCACCTGTAACTAAAAGTGTCACTGAGCGATAGCCGCCTTGGAAACTCCATCCTGCAAAACTGTTGACATTGCACATTTTCTTTGGAGGCGCACAGATCTGACCAAGGCTTTCCCCACTCCTTTTTTTTTTCCAAGTTGGCAAATCCATTATATTGATAAATTCCACATCTGTGTGTTCACAAAAACATAAGTCACCCCGAAGTTCTGACGAGAGTAATTCGATTTTAGGGTGGAGGCTACAACTTTGGGTGAGGGACTCCCCTCTGCGCTTTTTTAATTTTTTTATTGACTAATTGTAAACCAATAATTGAAGCATCACCGTTTAATATATACAAATATTTCATCATTATAACATATACTTTCTTTCATCTTTTCCAAACAAAAGAGGGCATAAACGCAACACAAATGAATACATATTTCAAGGATCAAGTAGCAAATAATAAATTGGACTATCCCACCAAGACTAATATTAATACCCCCCAAACCGCCCCATCATACTGGGTCACTCAGCCCTCTTTTACGGGGCAGGTTCTAACCAGTCCTCACCACCCCTGCGCCCTCTAAACCATTTACACATTGGTGCCATATCTGACGTCCTTTCTTACTAGATCGGCTACCCTTACAATTATAAAATGTTCGTTCTAAATTGTAAATGGCTAACAAACGACCTAACCAAGCCTGGTACGTTGGGGGCTCCACATCTTTCCACTGAGTGGCGTTAAGCAGCCGAGCAACGGCGATCAGTATAAATGTAGTATAAACTTCACCTGATGTTGATTCAATTGCAAACTGCGATCATAACCCAATATCCTCAATAAAGGGGTTATGACAACTCAGATAGACTGCAACACTAATACTATGTGCACGGATATTCGCAGGTTTGATGTTGCTCTCTATCTTGGGGTTAAAATCAGCAGTAGGGTTAGCGAAATATGGTTAAATAATCTATGCCCTATGGTCAGAAAGATTTGTATACATTTAAAACGGTTGGATAGGTTACATCTCACAATAATTGGCAGATGCAACATACTTATGATGATTTTCCCGAAGATTCTGCATTTATATCATTCAATTCATTTGGAGGTTGAGGGGCATTTTTAAAGAAGCTATATTCTCTTTTTATTAACTTTATTTGGTGCGACAAAAAAATCAGTCGATCTAAAAAGTTTTTAACCCTACCTCAAGAACGTGGAGGATGGGAGGTCCCAAATATGCTCTGCTATTATAATGCTGCCTTTTTTGACAGCAGATGGTGGAACTGTTTCTAGGGGATAATGTTGGGATAAATAGCCGGGGCCAGGTGCTTGATACAACGATTCCATCTATTTATGAGTTGGTTATGGGTGGAACGGGCCGCAGTATGTCTCTTAGACAGCTCGAAGCCAGTTATTATAAGAGAACTCGATTTAAGTGTGTGATTGCAGCTACGAAAGTGTGGTCCAAAGTGGTTAAACTTATGAAGATGCCTGCTCATAATAGATACTCACCACTTTGGCTGTCCTCTTTGTTTCCAGCAGTATCTTATGATTCAGTGGGTAAGCAGAGGGAACAAAAAGGTATTACCAGAGTCAGAGATTTATGTCGTGCTAATCAAATTCGACCATTTACTGACCTTCAGCAGGGCCATGGGGTTATGGGCGGTTCTTATTTTAAATATATCCAGATCACCATCTATTTCTTCTCGCCCAAGAATAAACAACTCTCTTTAATAAAAATTCCATTATTGGAAGTTTTCAAGTGTCCCGGCCTTAGGATTAAACACATTTATAAAATCTTACTGGAAACAGTTCCTGATGATTTAGAGCAGGTTGAAGCCAACTGGGTTCGGAAGTTGGGTGATGGGGATGTTGATTTATATCGGTCAATTGCTTTGGGATCAGAAGTTTTTTTAGCTGCCAATCTAAAAACCCAGCATTATCAAACGATTGTTAACCTATATTTTACCCCGGCCAAACTTTTTCGTTGGGGTGAGAGAGAGACTTATGCCCTAGATGCGTTCAGTGGCCAGCTGACCTGATCCATATGTATTATATGTGCGGGAAACTGATACACTTAAGGAAAGGGATTGAGTTGTTTTCGTTTGAATCAATGGGCAGATGAGCTCTCCCCACTCCTAAAAAAGACCTTGCGCCACCTCCAACTAGAGGCACCATTCGTGATCCACTAGGCTTCGATGGCTGAGTTAGTCTGCCCTGATGTTCAGAGGCCCTGCCAGGTGTTGAGCCACCAGGGTTATGCCCTGCTGTTAAAGCCATGTCCAGAGATGCATGGCCTCTTGACAAAGGGTCCACAACCCCACACCTCCCTGCTTGTTACAGTACCACATGGGGGTGGCGTGAGCACTTGCACTAACTTCCCCTTTATAGAGGGAAGAAATGCTTTCAATACTAGTCGAATCGCCCAAAGATCAAACAAATTGATGTGGAGCCTCGACTCTGCCAGAGACCAGTGTCCCTTGATCTACCACCTCTCCCAGATGGCCACCCCATCCCAGCAGTGACGCATCTGTCACTACTGTGAGATCTGGTTGGGGAAAGGATAGGGTTCTGCCTCTGACCCAATCACAGTTCGTCAACCACCACTGCAGGTCTTTTGCAGTTGCATCCGAGATCTGGACCACATCGGAGAGATTCCCCTGATGCTGCGCCCACTGGAATTTCAGGTCCCACTGCAGAGCCTGCATACACCATCTGGCGTGATTTACCAACAGGATGCAGGAAACCATGAGTCCCAGCAGGCTCAAAGTCCTTCTCGCCGAAATCCAGGATAAAGGCTAAAACATTGGTATCATAGCCTGAATATCCTGGACTTGCTGCTTGGTACGATAAGCCCGAAATTGCACTCTGTCCAGATTAGTTCCGATGAAGAGGAGCGTCTGAGGAGTCAGGTGTGACTTCAGCACGTTTAGAGAACCCCAGCAGATGCAAGATGTTAGCCATAGTCTGGAGATGGTTGAAGACAGCTGGGGGCGAAGGCACCTTCAACAGCCAGTTGTCGAGATAGGGGAAGACTAACACCCCTTACCTGCGCCGATGAGCTGCAACCACCGCCATCATCTTGGTGAACACTCAAGGGGCCCTGGTAAGACCAAATGGAAGCACTGTAACTTGAAAGTGTTCGTGGTCTACCTTGACCCGCAGGTTACGCTATTGGCAGGCAGGATGAGGATGTGAAAATATGCATCCTGTAAGTCCAACGCTACCAGCCAGTCTCCTTGGTCTAGGCAGAAAAGACCAAGGCCAAAGTGAGCATCTTGAATTTCCCCTTTTTGAGGAAGAGATTGAGGTGCAAAGGTCTACAATGGGCTGCATCCCTTTGTTCTTTTTTAGAATCAGAAAGTAGCAGGAGTATCAACCACTGCTTACTTTTAAAACCGTAACCTTTTTTACAGCTCTCTTAGCCAGAAGAGCTGCGACTTCCTCTCGGAGTAATACTAGATGATCCTCTGCCAGCCGTTCTTGAGTTGGAAGTAAAGGAGGAGGAAAATAAAGAAAGGGAACAGAATAGTGTTCCTGAATGATCTGCAAGACCCATTTGTCCGATGTTCTAGACCTCCAGTGGAGGAGATGCTGTTGAATTCTCCCTCTGACTGGAGTAACATGGCCGTGCAGAACCAAACTAGGAATGCTTGGAGGCTGCAGCTGCTAGGGGCTGGTTGCAGAGGACTTCTGGCTACCCTATCGAGGTTGCAGTGAACCGCCTCCATGTACTCGCACAACTTGGGGAGTCTGCGCAGGACGGTGGCTGGCATAAGGCTGACACGGTTGAAAACCCCTTCCATTGCCATGAAAGGGGAGAACCCTAAACTGGCCACGAGGTGTAATGGAGAGGCCAAATGATCTGGCAGTAGCAAGAGATTCCTTGAAGTGCTCCAAGGCGGAGTCTGCTTTCTCACTACAAGACGAGTCCTGTCAAAAGGCATGTTCATCAGATTAGCCCAGACATCACCCGAGAAGACAGATGTTCTCACCCAGGCGTGGCTCCATGAGGCCGCTGTTGATGAAAAGGTTCTGCCCAGCGAGTCAGTTGTGTCAAAGTCACAATTGATGGTGAAATTTGCTGCATCTCTCCCATCCTTGACTGCCAGGTAGAGAACGGCCTGGGCCTCCTCCAGTGTGCGAGAAACGGCTCAATAAGCATGTGGTATGCTGGTGTCACCGGCATCGCTCTCCAATGGTTCCGGTCCTTTTTAGCCAATCGGACCTTTAGCGTGACCGTCCCTCCGTACCAGTCCAAACACCATCCGTTGGATCTGGGGGTCCCCCAAGGCTCCTCGCTGAGTCCTACGTTGTTTAATCTATACGTAAGGCCGCTAGCTGAGGTTGTTCGGCAATGGGGTATGACAATGGTGTCATACGCCGATGATACCCAGCTAGCGGTCACGATCAGCGGGGATGCCGATGTGGATGCACCCAGATTCCAACAAGGACTGCGGGCGGTCGCTGGCTGGATGACGTCCAACTGTCTCCAGCTGAACGCTAGCAAGACCGAGGTCAAGATTTTTGGCAAACAACTGGAACTTTGGGGAGGGAGATGGTGGCCAGGGGATTTGGGTCCTACACCTATCCCAGTCTCCGAGCTTAAAAACCTCGGGGTATGGCTGGATCCTTCCCTCACGTTTGTGTGTCATACCAAACGTACGGCGGCTTGTTGTTTTGGCATTCTACGGGGGCTCCGTCCTGTGTCCTAAGTTTTTTGATGCTGCCACCCGGCAGCTTGTGATCCAAGCCACTGTTATCTCCAGGCTGGATTACGCGAGTTCCCTATTCGTTGGTCTGAACCAGGTAGAAATTGGACGCCTGCAGCGGATTCAGAATCCCGCTGCGAGAGCGGTGGTAGGACTACCTAGATCATGTCCTACCTCCAGTACCTTGCGCTCGCTGCATTGGCTCCCGGTGGCCCAGCGGATTCAGTTTAAAGTCCTCTGTGTCGCTTACAAAATACTCAAGGGGTCTCCAGCCATGATTCTGTCTAAACTTCTGGCTCACTACACTCCTGCGCGAGCATTAAGATCTGCCGATTTAGAACTAGCTGTTGTCCCTCGCTTCAAGCGCAGCAGAGCTGGCGGACGTTCTTTTCAAGTTCGTGCAGTGATGTTGTGGAACTCCCTTCCCCTGGCGATTCGCGCCCTCAGGGACTTGCTTTCCTTCCGCCGTGCGCTGAAAACCTTCCTGTTCCCTTAGTTTAATTTTACTGTGTGTTATCTTGTTGTGTTGTGCTGCTACCTTGTCGCGGCGCCAGGATGCTCCTTCGCTGGAGCAGCTGTGCGCCTAATAAAAAAATGCATAACATAACGTATTCACCAACCGCAATGCCAGGCTGGTAGAAGAAAACCTTTTTCCAAGTGCGCCCAGCATCTTGGATTCTATATCCAGAGGAATGGAGGGGAATGCGCCATGGGACGTAGAAGCCTGAACCACCATGCTCTTATGGGTGGTGTGTTGGCTGAGGAATCTTGGATCGCCCAGGGCAGGGAGATGGCGGCATGCGATTGTCCTGTTCACAGGAGCCCCTGTGCTAGGCTTGGACCACGTAACTAGAAGGACATCTGTTAGTGCTTCATTAAAGTGCAAAAGGGGTACGGACATGGAAGCCCCAGGCTGAAGCACCTCAGTCATGAGATTAGTCCTGACCTGCACCGAGGGCAGCTTCGAGCCACGGACCTCTGCTGCCCTCTATGGCATAAGATGCCCCCTACTCTGTCGCCACACTAGGTGGAGAGAGCATACCAGTATCTGGAGATGTGTCCAGTCCACTGACTTCTCCAAGATCCTCATACCATTCCAATTGCTCCTCAGGAGTGTCTAGTTGTTGTTCTAAAGGGCCCATGGACCCATCCCAATCCTCCCCCATGCCTGAATCTTCCTCAAAGGGCAATGGAAATGAAGTAGGACCTCTGGGCTCCCTTGGTGCCGTAGTCGACGTTGATCTGAGTCGTGGAGTATGAGAATGGGCCCGGCACTCGCGGCACCAGAGGCAGCGACTTTGGGACCAATATCTAGGAAGGTTGCCTTGGCAGGACCAGCATCAACCCATATTCAGCACCGGATCCATAAGACGCCAACTGCATGGAACCAGGTGGGGCTTCCTTCAAATCCCACAGGGCCCAAAGGCTTACTGGAGGGGTCAGCCCGCTCATATACTCTGTGCATGGCCTCAGAAAATTCCTTCAGTTGAGTGAGTGTCACTCCGGCTCCTGTAAATGGAGGAAGGCGCGGAGTCAAACCTGGCTCCCGCTCAGCAGAACCACGCCTGGAGCGTAGATGCTGCTTACCTGTCTCGTTGATGGACGACAAACGAGGTCAAGTCTGTTTGGACTTCTTTTTATACATCTCAGAGTGTCCTGAGGACCTCAAGTGAGAAGAAGAGGACTTGGGGCTCCTGGAGCGGTCCCGCAACCTTCTCTTCCTCGAATGGGACAGGGATCTCCGAGGAGTCACGCTCGATGGTGTCGACTGTCTGGCCACGAAGAGCTTCAAAGAATGCTCCAGCAAGGCCTTTGGTGCCATGGCACAGCAGACTGGGCACTACTTCAAGTCATGGTCGCGTTCAAGGCACCTCAAACAGACGAAGTGGGAATTGGTTACTGAAATGGTGCAGTGATAGGCGCCACATGGCTTAAACCCTGTATATCCAGATGACATCCTCGACACAAGAATTTTTTTTTTGTAGACAAAATGTTGAAAAAAAGCCTGTCAAAAAGAGACAGAGGGGTAGCTTTTCCCCAGATCAGCGCTTAACTGGCACAGAAAGAAAACAACATAAAGATCCTTGGATAATCGCCGTATCTTCAGAAAACTACTCAAGAATTGGCTCTTCCCCACATAATCACTGAGCGCACACAAAAATACACAGCATATTTCTCTGTACATAAGCATTTATTTGTACTATATGTACCTATATATGTGTATTGCTTTGTATAAACGTGTACAATAATTATGTTTTAAAAATATATATATATTCATTAGTTCTGTTTAACAAATGCACCTATTACTGCTAGTTACATTATCTATGTTTACAACATGTATATAAGTGGCTGCATAAATAAGTAAATCTTTTATCATAACTATTTATTTACAATTGCTTTACTGATTTACAAAATATGTATATATAAATAAATAAAATGTATTTAAAGTACAACACTTGAAAGCCAGTTTCTTTAATCCATCTTTAAACTACATATACAACCTTCCTTTATGCATCTATATACCTTCCATGTACTTGTGTATCTATGCATATATTACTTTTCTTCTAATTCAGCATATCCAATGCACTACCCTATTTTTTACCCTATACCGCTCTCAATATGACCTATAATTCAACTCTCTGGCTCATCCCAAATCTCTTTCTACCTATTTCCAATGCACTATCCTATTTCTCACCCTATACCTCTATCAATGTATCCTCTAGCTCCACTCATTCATCCCAAAGCCCATACCACAACTATAATCCCCAAAATAACCATTTCTAGACTCTTTCCTACTCTACACCTCCTTCCATCATCTCATACCTCTTTTACTATTCCTATCCCCCAAAACAAGCCTTTCTAAACCCTCCCCTCTGACTCTTTCCTCTGCACATCCCCATTACTCATCCCAAGCCTCCTCCTACTGCTATGAGCTCCAAAACAAACAAACAAAAGATATATATATATATTTCCAAATCCTTTCCTCTTCTATCCCTATCCTATCCTTTTCAACCCAAATAACTGACTAACAGATCCACCACTCAAATAACTTTCATATGTCACCCTACTAATTCACCACTAATACTTTATGGGTTCCAGAGTAGCGTGTTTCTCGCTGAAAAAGCACTTCAACACCCTAACAGGGGTAGCAAGCTCTATATAAATGCAAACCTTTTCCCTCTTCTATCCCTCCCCTATCCTTCTCAATCCAAATAACTTGCTAACATATCCACTACTCAAATCACTTTCATATTTCACTATATTAATTCACCACTAATCCTTTATGGGTTCCGGTGTAGCATGCTACTCGCCGAAAAAGCACTTCAACGCCTTATCATGGTTATTAAGCACTATATAATTTCAATACAATAGATAAACTGCTTTAGGGTCGATTGTGAGAAAAGAGTAGGCAAAGACTGTTCTGAACCTTGATATTAATGCCAGAGGGACTCGCACAGAAGAGTATTCATGACAACTCATGGCTAGGTATAGCAAATATAGAAGAACTAGGGGGCATATTAGCAAGGGCGATATCGCCGCTTAAGCGGAACTTTTTCACTCTAAAGCGGCAATATTTTAATCGCTCTATTAGCAAGATGTCGCTAACAGCAGTTAGCGACAGCTTATAGGCGATAGCTACAGGTTTGGGGCCCGCTTTGCATGTCAGCGATATTTATCGCTAATGACATGCAAAGTGGGCGTACCCAACCTGTTAGCCACTGAAAGCAGTCGCTAACACAGCTATCACCTATTAGCAAGGCAGATAAAGTGATTAAAAAAATCACGCTAAGCGCGAATATCGCCAGAACCTAATGCCTGCTCAGACCATGACTTAACCTGTATATCCAATGGGAGGTGGATATTCAGGTTAAGTCCACATTAGCGATAATGCCTGAATATCGCTGGATTTCCAGCGATATTCACGCATTGAGCCGATATCGCCGGATATTTTATCGCTTTAGATAAAAGTTCTAATAGCACATTATCTCTGCGATAATATCTGCTGATAGGCGGCGATAAGAAAAACATGCGCTAAGCGAATTTAGCCAAATTATCGCTATTTATTGCCAATATGCCCCCTAGATGCGGTTATATAGAGACTGAGTGGAACCCTCTGCTTCTGCACCATAAAAAGAATCACTTCCATTCGGTGTCATACACAGTGGTGCTTGCCAATGCTTATGCCTGGGTCAGGATGTTTCTGCAGTTCACTGGCAGGTCCAAATGACCAAACTCTAGATAGTACCATTCAGCCAGGCTCAGAGGCTACAGGTTGTAATGGAGTATCTCTCCATTGTGCCTGTAGAGGAGTCATAGGTGCATCTTCACTAGCATCGCCTGAAATGCAGATAACTCAGTAGCAGTGTACCAGTACTGGCGTGTTAAAAAATGTGAGAATAAGGGCCTTGAGCTTTCTCTGTGCCCTTGGAGTCAGGGGAAACAGAGGAAACACTTATGTCTGGTATTGGACCATTTGATCGAAAAGGCACTGCCCTTGGGTCCTCGTTACCAAAACCTGCTGGCGTAGTATCAGCATTTCAAGATGCTGCAAGTTGATAACAAGTCCACAGTGGGATGACCCACTTGTGAAAGATACAATCCACTTGATTCTGATTAAGTTGCCACTCGTGACAGCCTGATAGTGTTTGATGCATATGTCTGATTATACTGGCGTCCTGGTAGATGTTCCACAGTGATGTTGATTTGGTGTGAGATGGTCCAGTTCCACAGCAGCTGTGCCTCTTCCAATATTGGCCAGGACTTCATTCATGACAAAGTAAAACATAAATGTTGTGCTGTCTGTTCTGATGAAGACCACCTGACCTGCCAGTCTCGGGAGGAACAACTGTACGCCCAGTCTAATGGCACAGAGCCCTATGTTTTCGCCACACTTTTTCGTATCTTCCCAGAGGCCTCCGGGGCGAGAGCTTCTGCAAGTGAGCTCCACATCCCTACATGGAAGCATCTATTGTTAGCACCACTCGTCTGCAGAAGGATGGAACGGGAAGGCTCATTTCACATTTGCTGGACACTGCCACCATAGCAGCATCTGTCTCATCCGTCGAGCAGTCCATTTCTGTCCACTGGTAATTCTGTTCTTGTTGGATAGGCCTCATTTGCAGTCTGCAAAAAGGTGTAAGGCCTATGGCAGGGTGACATTAGGCCCTGCAGAGATTTATATTGCTTGTAATGGACTGCTTAATAGAACAATTCTGTGCCACGGTTTGAAGCTTCCTCAATGTTTGTAAAGGGAAACATCTTTTCTAACTGAGTGTCCAGTATTGCTCTCAAGAACTACAGTTTCGTCTGAGGTTCCATAGAGGACTTCTCAAGGTTTACTGGTATCTCTAACCAGTGGAACAGGTTGATTCTGGCAGCCATGTAAAAACCTTGCTGAGCCAGTGGTTCAAGTATGGGTATATCTGCTGACCTACTGCCTGACGAAAGCAGAAACTAGCAGGGCACTTGGTGAATATTTGAGGTACTGACGAGTCCAAATGAGAGGCCCACAAATTGATAGTGCTGCTTCCGGTATGTAGGGTTGCAGAAATACGCGGGCTGAAGGTCCAGGGAGGCCAAGGTAATCTTTTTACCTAGAGTATGAGGCGCACCTCCTGGAGCATGACCATGTGAAAAGACAGCTCTTTTCAAGAACTTATTCAGCTCCCTGATGTTTAGAATAGGCACCCACTGTTGCATCATTTTAATCAAAAAGAACCCCAGAAAAAAATTCCTGATTTTTCTGGGATATCTGGAACATTTCTATCGCTCCCTTAAGGAAATTAATTTTCTGTTGTGGGTCCCTCAGGTGAAAATTATGTTCCTTTTTTTGGGGAGTGCATGGGGGAGAGGGGGCAGATAAGCAGTTTCCATACAAATTCCACCATATGTCCAGAGTGTACATCTGTTGCACCCATTGGTCTTTTTTAATTGACTCCTGCAGGGGCAAAAAGGAAATTGTCCCCTTGACCTGCTGAGTTCGCAGTGAGTTTGCCAGAGGGGGTGGGGTAGATTTAGCTGCAACGAGTCGAGCTTCTTTTAGCTTGTCTTGAGAGAGCATTTTATAGACGCTCTTCTTCTGTCCTGAAGACCTGCCATACCCACATCTGATTCCTATTTCATGCATAGCCCTGGCCATTATCATGCTGCCACAAAGAATTGGTCGGCCATTACCTCCATACTGCTTGAACCTTCCTCTGAGGCCTACAATTGACAAAGTACGGGAGCTGGGACAGTGATACTAGCGATTCTAGTCTATGTTTGGCATTCTGGACGGATAATGGTGCATCTCACTATGCCCTGTCTTCTCGAACCAGCTGCTCCTGCTTGCTGGCAGAAGCTGGAAACTTTCATTGCAGCACCTATGATAGCTGCTGATGCTGTTGCTTTCTCTTTGAAAATGGCCTTAGCAGCCTACATTTTATCTTCCGAGGTGAGGTCGACCGGTGGTGAACTCCACATTGGAAGATCATACCTGCCCAATTTCACTAAGGCATTTGTGGTTTTGATTGATGTAGCTACCATTGAACAAACAATATGAGTCTAAACTGTCTCAGTGCCATCTCATCATTCAGGGTGGTAGAATAAATAGTTTCTTACCTGTTAGTGTAGTTTCGCAGCTTGAAGAATTTTCAGGATTCACATGCAGTGCATTATTTCGCCATCTAGTGGTTGGGTCTTTTGTTTTGTAGTCCTTTTGTTTGTATTTTTTGTTGTTGTTCGGCGTCGACTGATACTCAATTTGGTAATTCCGGTGATGTCGTACGCACTCCCCCGGAAGCTCCCACCTTTAGTTAACATTGTCAGACTTTTTTGGGGTCTGTTCTCTCCTTCCATCTTCTTAGTGGAGGTGGGATGGTCACTTGTGAATCCAGAAAATTCTTCAAGCTGCAAAACTACACTTACAGGTAAGAAATTATTTGTTTTGTAACATGAATCTTTTCTGGATTCACATGGGGTGCATCGATTTTGTAACAGTTGTTAGGTGGTTAGGATGAAGATTACCTTATATTTGTAAACAGATGTTTTAAAACTTTTTGTCCCACTTGAGCTTCCTTGGTCATAAGAATTTCTATGCAGTTGTGCTTTGTGAACGTGCGTACACAGGACCATGTTGCTGCCATACATATATCGTGTAAGGGCGTATTTGCTAGAAAGGCAATGGTTGCTCTTTTTTTTCCTTGTTGAGTGTGCCTTTTGGGTTGAGTTTAGCTTGTCCCCTGCACTTGTGTGGCACAATTGAATACATTGTTTTATCCACCTGGCAACCGTGCCCTTAGTTACAGGATTCCCCTATTGTTGTCTGCAAACAAGACAAAACGTTGCTTTGTCTTCCTGCTTGTCTTTGTTTTTTCAATGTTATATAGTATGGTGTGTCTTGCATCCAGCGTATTTAACTATTTCTGCTTGATTTTTTGGCTGTCGGAAAAAACTTTTAATTTGAATTGGTTGCTTTATATGGAAGTGTGCAACAATCTTGGGTAAGAACTGTGGATCTGTCCGCATGACAATTCTGTCCTTGTGAACCTGTAAATATGGCTCTTGAATTGTGAGTGCTTGTATTTAACTTTCCTCGCGAAGTAATGTTATGGCCACCAGGAATGCTGTGTTAGCATGAGTATCTTGAATGTAGCTTTGTGTAAAAGCTAAAAGGGTGCCTTCATTAGTTGAGTGAGTACCACATTTAGATTCCATGTGGGTGCAGGTATCTTTATTGGTGGCACAATTCTCTTTGCCCTTCTTTACTACTGATGCTGTGAAGAAGCTTCTTCCTTTGTGACCTGGTGTAGGCCACTATTGCAGCTAAGTGTACTTTTAAAGCATATGTTAACTTGGAGTGTCGTAGGTGTGTCAGGTATTTTAACACTGTAGTGTCCTTGGTGTATTTTCCTTAATAAGCCCATTTTGATAAATCACAAGTTTATCTTCCATTTAGCAACGTAGTACTTCCTTGCTGTATGCTTTCTTGCATTTCCAGGAACAGCCATTATGTTCCCTGATGGTTTTAGAAAACTGAATTATATGTCTTCAGACGCCAGACTGCCAGGCTTAAAGACTCTAGTTCTGGATGTAGTACCCTTCCTTCTTCCACTGACATCAGGTCTTGTGTTGGTAGTATTAGTATGATCCCTTGTGACATTTCTACGAGCTCAGAGACCCAAGTCTGTCTCGCCCACTGAGGGGCAATCATTATTAGTGTCCTTCTGCATTTCCTGCATTTGCTGATCACTCTGTGTAGCAGTGGAATCAGGGGAAAACCGAATGCAAATATCACTTACCACTCTATCCACAGAGCATTACCCAGAGATTGGTGGTATGAACCCCAAGTTTTGCATTTTGTGTTCTTCCGGGTTGTGAATAGAGCTATTTTTGGCGTTCCCAAACTCTAGAAGATCTTTTTGTGTACTCCTTGATTGAGATCCCATTCGTGAAAGCATGATGCTCGTCTGCTCAGTCTGTCCGCTTCTACAGCAGAGCAGCAGAGAGCGAAGTTCCGAGTCCTGAGCGCACAGCAGACCGGCAGTAAGGTGTGCAAGGTTGCGAGGTGTATGCTCCGGCAGACAGCAGCGGGTTATGGGCAACAGCGGGCACCACGAGGAGAAGAAAAGAACGCCGGGCGCCAGGAAGCTAAGCTAAGCGGAGGCGGCGTCTGGCGGCGTTTGGCAGCGGAGCAAAGTGTAGCGGGAAGCGGGGCTTCACCACTGCCGGCCCCGAGTCCTGTGACCCCTCGACCTGTGGGCGGCTGAGAGCGGGACCTGTGGCCTGTGACCCCCGCTGCAGCGACGGCACTAGTGGCACTAGTGGCCGGGTGTGGCGAATCGGTTGCAAAAGCTGCCGCAAAAGCCTGCCGTGTAGTGGGTCATAGGAAGAAGCAACGTGAGCACCGTGAGGGGGGGGGGGGGGGGGGGGGAGAACGGAGATTTTGCATTCTGGGATTTCTGCTCAGCCGGGAGTTCCTCTTCAGCGAGCCTGCTCACCAGCCACCTGTAATTATTACACTGTACCGCCTGCCCAGTTCTTCACCCCCCAACCCCAGGAATCGTGCTTGCCTGCTGGCCGAGAGTTGGGAGTGCAGCAGAGAGTCGTCACCACAGCAGCACAGCAACAGCCAGCGAGCCGCAGAGCAAGTTGTCGACCGAGATGCCAGGCCGCTGAACGCAACTGACCGGACCTGACTCGACCCAGTCCAGCGGCTTTCTCCTGGCACTTCCCGGGCTCCACCCGGTATTCAGCCTCACGGAGCACAGCAACACCTGTCCAGACTAGAGTGGACCCGCAGGACACCAGCACACAGCAGGCAACAGCAGCACGGTGAGAGGTGTCAGCACCAGCACGCTATCGGCAATATCGGCTCAAATGTACTAAGCACACCCTTCAAGCGCTTCTTTGCACTTTTTTGCGCCAGTAACAGATCAAGTCTGACAAACGCGCAATCATGGATAGACTCGCCTGACAACAACGCGCATTAGGTCTGAGCTCCATAAAACACAGGGCAAAAATTGTCTATCAGTACTTTTTTCTGTAAAGCTAAGTATCAACTGGGCAGACTAACGGCGTATTAACAGCACACAGTGCACGCTCGGGGAAGCGAGCCCCACAATATACCAGGCAAAAATTATCTTCCAGCATTCTTCCAACGTCAGAGAGAGTAGGCATCCCCGCCACACACCGCAATAACACCCTGCCATCTCCCGGACGGCAGCTGTTCCAAATTAGAGGGGGCAGACAGGCTTGGGAGGTGGAGCGGAAAGTAGAGCGGAGGTGGTAAGAGGGAAAGTAGAATGAGGTCGGGGAGAACACGAACAAACCCTCCCAATAAAGCAAGAAAGAATGCCAAGGCCAAGACCAAATCCCCCACCACTCAAATTGAGGGAAGCGCGGCCGCATCACTAATACCCCCTGTATATTCAATTTTCAGCAACCTGAACCCTACCGGCAAATTTACCTTTCTGAAAGACCCAATGACAGCCATTTACGCAATGCCGATAACACCTAATGGATTGCAAAAACCAATGTTACCTAAAAAAGTAGAATTGAAGTCAATAGATCTCCTCCAAGCACTCCGAGCACCAATGTAGACAGGGCAAATGGAAGAGAGGAAACACCCATGTGTTCGCACGCCACTCTGGAGAAAAACGTGTTTCAATTTCAAGCCCAAGTGCACAAGGAAAATAAAAAGCAAGACTCAATTTTAAGGCAAGGACATGAGAAACCTTTAACAACCCACACAGGATCTATTAAGTCTACGGATCACCACGCCGAAGAACACATAATAAGACGCTCACCCAGCAAAAAAGAGAACAAAAGAGAAAGAATTTCCGCAACTCTATCACTATCATCCAATGCTATAAATCAAGATCAAATAATAACGGGAAGCCATGTGGCTCAATCCATAAACGAGCACTGTCACTACTCCAGTGCGCATGAACTACCACACAAGGTGTTTCCACACAGCCATTCAACCCCAAGATTGGATTCACGCATGATCCCAGTAATGAATAAATCAATAGGGAATACAAAGGAACCTATGACACAAAAAGCCTACTCGGATATCCCTCAAACCGAAAATATTTGGAAAAAATGAAAATTCAGCAAAACAATCATCACCGAAACGGTGGCCCATGAACAAACAGGAACCAACTTTGAGGGACTAAAAACCCCCTACAAAACAAATATCAATCAAAAGGAAGATCATTGAGTAACACCAATGGGCTGGTACACAAAAACAAAAATCTCTCCGAACATAGAGCCATCAAGTAACAACATAGTTGAGATATCTAGTGGACTGAATCTGGAGGAGGACACTAATGCTCCAACAGACTCCCCAAACGTGATCGACTCAGGTGCTCAAATGGAGAGATTTCAAGTGTTTTAACAGCTGCTAACGTAACAATAACAAAATGCCCCGAATCGCGCCCGGGAACGCGCCAGAAGATTAAAGTGCGGCAGAATGATATAACGTCTAATAAATAACTCCCACAGGGACCTTCCTCTAACAGCAACACAGGGGACCCACACCGGAACGAAAACGGGCATGACATCAATAAAAACTTGGAATCAATAATCGCATTGCACAGTGCACTGGGGTGCATATTGGAAACCTCAATTAAAACCCTCAACATGCAGTCAGACAAACTCGACATCCAGATACATCTCATGAGCACAATGGCGGAATACATATCCAACATAAACAAAAAGTTAGACACCATGGCCACCACTTTCAATATTACCATGGATCAGATACAACCAAGGGCAGCACCACAGTCATGTACTTGCCACCCAATATTGGAAAAACTACAGGATCTGCCTTCAATACTAAAAGACATATTACTGGAATGCAAGCATGCTAACCAGAACAACAATAGCACACCAATCGGATGTGACCTTATCTCTTTCGAAACTTGCAAGAGCCCACAAAAGGAGCACCCGGTTAAACCTAATGCAGATCAAGTGGACGAGTCAGCACGGAAAACAGCAGTGGAAAGGAACAAACCATACAAACTAACAATGATCCCAGATGATATAACAGAGGATACAAAAATAACAGGCGGAGCATCCCTCAGCATACAAAACAACGATTGCAAATTATCAGGAATGGAGCACTCAAACCAGGATTGGGCAAGTATCCAAAAAGACCTTAAAGGTCTAACCAAGCGGCAAAAAAAACGGGCAAGAAAAAACAGAAATCAGATGTCAAACTGTCCGCCAGCAAATAAGCAGAAGCTGGTTACTTTTCCCATCTTTAATCAGGTAAAAAGCAAACCAAAACTGGAACTTAACATTAAAGAGGGGACACTCCACCCACCAATTGGGAGAAGCAAAGAACACAAAAACAGGAACAACCAAGAAGAGGGACAAACATCACTAAGTACAAGCCAAATGGTCAAGACCCAACCGACGACAACAGGAAAAGCAAAGCTTACGGAGGGGATCGTCTTTCCTAAAACACCAGGAACCGGGAACTCCAGTCACATTGACCTATCGAGTTCAACACCAGTCGCAAGCGGCACTGACTGGAGCCCAGCTCAAGGGCCTAGCAATAACACACAACCAAATATAACTGCAAAAAGTCGTCTGGACGAGCAAAAAAAATCAAAGTCCATCCCCTGTCAAAAAAGGCACATTGCTCACAAAGACAAAAGTCATCCTATAAAAGGGATCGATCTGTATAACAAATATGAACTAAGTAATCAGGGACCCAATTGGGTACCAACTAAAGGAATGGACAAAAACCAAAAAGCTCCATCCATTCGAGTCATCATACCAAGCAATAACTCAATTGCAGGTAAAAGCGTCATCATAACAACTGATAACCTAACCCCAAGGAAAAGTGATCAAAAGATCAACAGACAAGTAAGAACAAAGGCGGACAGAAACACGCACGAACAAATACAACTTACGATATTTACAGGTAACAATGACACGCAACAAACAACAGAAACCACAAAGGTCGAATGGACAGGATCGTGCCCCGGGACGGCCACCACACATAGTAGGCATCACCCAGAACAGGTCGGCCCAAAACGAATAGGCCAGGAAGTAAAAGCCGTGGCGAAAATGCCACCCACGGAAACCCAGAATGATGGGTATAATCAAATAGCGCAATATCTCCACCTTAACGCAAAGGTCTATGAGGATCACAGGTCAACAAAACTCCTATCAAAAGATAAAGCACAGATTAGCAGTGATCGACCTACGGAGAAGCAAACAGTTACAACAGGAAAGATACTTTTCATTCCCAATTACGAGCCCCAAGGCACTCAAGATCTATTAAATCGAGGGAACATTCTCCATCTGACATCCTGCATCCTGAGCCTTAGCCACTTAACAACCTCGGATTTACTATCAATTGAATTTATTTCGTTAGGGGACAATGTGGCTAAGGAAGGCACGCTTACCATCTGGAGGAACGAAGAAATAGTAAAAAACATTCTCACAGAAATGCGCAAGTTCGAAGAGTGGGGAATCACGCTGAAAGAAGAAACAAAATGGGGTTATCCATCACCCCTGCTAAGAAGATGTGGGAAAAGAGATGACGGCAAAAGCAGAATCACCCATTCAGTACTGCAGGGCGCCGGGGGGCCCGAAACCCCCACTAACAATCATTGGAAACAGACATTGGGCGTCAACGGTAACTGAACCCACTGCGAGGCAAGTGAGACCAAAGGAACCCCAATAAAGTTGCTCTCCTGGAACATCGCAGGAGCGAAAAACATCTTAAACCACAGTAGAAAAACAGCCACCTGGGACCAATATGACATCATAGCACTGCAGGAAACGTGGTCAATGGAGCCAATTGATTTACCAGGAAGACTATGTTTCCATGAAAGCGCGACACGTCCCCAGCGCTATGGGCGAGCAAGGGGAGGACTTTCAATATACATAACTACCGCACTGAAGATCAGCGCCTCGCAAATGGACATTTCAGTACCAGACATGCAAATCATTAAACTGGAGCGTATAGTTAAAAGCAAGACGAGAACAATCATCTTAATTAATTTATATGCTCACCCGAAAAAATCGGCCAAAAGGGACCTCTTCCACAGTTTGGTTAATGTGGTAACTAACACCTGCCTTGAACATCCAAGCTGGGACATCATTGTTACAGGTGATTTCAACACCAACCTTTTACACCAACCGGAAGACGAGGATAACATCTCTGTAGCAAATGAACAGTGGGATGTCGAACCCCAGGTGATTATCTCGGCCAAGACGACAGACAAAGTGGGTAGGCAGCTGATGTGGGACCTTGAACGCCTTGGCCTGCGGGTAATAAATTGAAGAACCATACACGACAAACCCCCAGCCGCCACCTACATAGGCCACAACGCAACCTCCATCCTTGACTATACAATAGTAACACTACCCCTGCTGAGTCTAGTTAAAAAATTTCAAATAATCTGCTCACTAGACAGTGATCACTCAATGCAACACATCGAGATGAAACTGAGTTCTTCCAGATACGTTAAGGTACCAACCATACCAGGTAGAATTTCAATAATCAACCTGAAGCGGCTAAGGTGGACGAGCAACACCCTACCTCATATAGCGTCAGATGCTAAGAAATTACTTAAAATATCCACTGCAGACAAGGACCTATGCTCGGAAACCTGGTCTGCCTTCCTAGAACGATTACCAAGGTCCAGTAGTAATGCTAAAAGGAAGATCTATCCTAAGACCGATTCTGAACTTACAAAAACTGCACTCTTCTTGAAGAAACACCTTCAGAAGCTCACAAGACGAGCGCAGGCACAAAGGGCAAACCCAAGCATTTGGCAAGAAGTACGATCAACAAGGAGACAATACAAGAAGCTGGTCTGGCTGGAAAAAATGAAAAAAAATAACGACTTTTGGGCTAAATTGTTGCATAACATAAATAAATCAGATTCCAGGGCTTTCTGGATGCAAGTCAATTCCATTAACAGAGCAGCGCAATCTATAAGTATGACATGCATCGCTGAAAACGACTGGGCCCAACATATAGTCGATACATTCTCAATAAAGTCAACCACAAAACAGATAACAATCTCAACAACTGCATCTGAAACATCAAGTGCTACGAACCAGGAAAGTACGATTGCTTCTAGCGCCAATGACATGACCATCAGCCAGGAAGACATGGGTCTATCAATACGGACTGAGGACGATTGCCGAATACTACAAATAAACAGGAACGGCAAGCAAGAGAGTGCGCCGGGGCCAAATGGTATTCCGCAGACAATCTACAGAGAGGACCCCAAGTTTTGGGCACGCAAATTTAACACCCTCTTTCGGTCAATTAGTAACTCAGGTCGGGTCCCGGAAAGTTGGAGGGGCGCCATTATCAACCCCATCTATAAAGGCGGAGACCGCAAAAATCCAACTAATTACCGCTTAATAGCCCTGATTGACGCGGAAGCTAAATACTACGCATCACTGGTGCTAGCTGATCTAACACAATGGTCGGACATGAATAACAAAATCCCGCTAAACCAGACTGGGTTTCGTCGCGGGACATGTACCATGGTAAATGCAATGGCGTTATGCTTGATTGGTGAAAAAAGTCTACAAAACCACCAGGAACTTTACACCTGTTTCGTCGACTTTAAGGCGGCCTTCGACCGTGTCAACAGGAAATTACTATGGGCCAAACTGAAGCAGCAGGGCCTGCCAGACTCAATCCTAACGCCGATCATTGACCTGTATAGTAACACCTGGATGCAGGTAAAGATCGACAATGGACAGAGGCTAACCCGAAAAATCAACACCTCTGATGGATTAAAGCAAGGCTGTGTGCTGGCCCCCCACCTCTTTAACTTATTCATGGCGGATTTAACAGTAAGCCTTGACCAGACCAATGCTCATCCACCGCGGCTAGGGAATCTCTGCATAACACACCTGTCCTATGCCGACGACGTGGTCCTATTAAGCCAGACAAGAACAGGCCTGCAACGTCTACTACAGGAACTGACCCGCTACACCAAACAGAACTTGCTAGCAATAAACAGCACAAAAACAGACTATGGTTATATCCCAACGCCACAAAGCACAACCAACCTTCACCATAGACAATGTCAAGCTGGAAGCGGTTGATAGCTACAAGTACCTTGGGATACTACTAGACAAGTGTCTTAACTTTACCATGCATTACAACAGCATGGTAAAAAAGGGCACGGTCCTATTGCACGCTTTCAATAGCTTGGCGACAGAACTCAAAGGCCCCCTGGTCTCCCCCCTGTTAACAACAATGAAAGCAAAGCTACTTCCAACAATAGCTTACGGGAGCGTCCTACATCATGGCAAGAGCGCACAACTCCTGGACAAAATTCTAACGAAAACCTACAAACGTGTATTTGCGCTACCTAGCAATGCATCACCCGCACAATTAAGACTTGAATTTGGCTTGCAATCCCAAGTGCTGCTGAAAAAGTACGAGACCATAAAATTTTGGTACGATGTTTGGATGAACCAAGAAATTGCGCTACATCGTGCCTTGTGGACAACAATCAGTAAAAGTACTAACTCTCACTACGCCAAGTATCTCAAATCTTCGTTAGAATTAACCGACTTGATTGCACTTTGTGAATCCAAGACTCCAGTACTCTCCTTCAAACAGCTGGTAAAGAAGGCCGCCAACAGGCATTCGCTGCTCGACGATAAACTAACTTTCAGTCGCCGGTCCCATGCCTGGATGACAATTCAATCATACAAAAAACCAGCACAGGCAGCCTACCAAGACCTTGCATTTTCACCAGTCATCAAACGGAAATACCTCAATTTAAGACTGGGTAGCTTCCCAACAAATGCTGAGTCACCAAAGTGGAAGCCCTAAGAATGTGATGGATGCGGTCTATGTGGCGCAGGAAGACAAGACCTTATCCATCTGATCTGTATTTGCCCGGACCTGATCCAGGAACGTCGGAGCTGGTTAAAAACCAAATTTAAGGAATATGGAACACGCACCTGCCGGTCGGCGATCATATTAATTCTGTGCTCAGTAGATCCGCAACTCATCTGCAGAGCAGTCAAATTCATTGACAATTTGGAGAAAAAACAGAGAACTTTCGCAAAGTCTTGAATCTGAAAAATGCTTATTATTTTAACTCGAAAGACACTTATTTATAACTTTTTATGGCACAGAAAGCAGTGCAAATCTTCTATGTTTTAGTACATTGCCCTATATATACGTTGTAATGGTTTTCATTAACTATACAATAAAGTTTCAATTTCAATTTAAATTTACATTGTCCTTGCCTGGTAGATGAACTGCTGTTTCCTTTGTATTGCCCACTTCCAGATTTATTGGGCTAGCTTTGATAGGGCAAAGGATTGAGTCCCTAATTGCTTGTTGATATAAAACATTGTAGTTGTACTGTCTGTTTGGATCAATGTTTTGTTTCCCAATAGCTCTTTCTGAAATTCTTTTAAGGCTAGAAACAGTTTTTAATTCCAAGATATTGATATGCTGTACACATACTGTTCATTCCAGACTCCTCGAATTTTGGGTGTGCTCACGTGCGCTCCCTAGCTCATATGAGAGGCATCTATTGTGTTGGTGACTGTTGGAGATGACTGTGCAAATGTCCTTTCTTGGGATCTGTTCCGCCACGCCATCTCTTGCTGTAGTTTGTGTGCGACAACTAGATCCTCCCAACTCCCTCTGGCTCGTGACCATTGGGTGTGCATGCATTCCTGAATTGGTTGTGTGTAATCTCAGATATGGGATCAAAGAGATGCATGAGATCAACTTGCCTAACAATTTCTCCACTCTCAGAGCTTGCCCTTTCAGGTAAGGGAGAGCTTCTTGCACTATTGACTGCATCCTATTTTCGTTGGGATACACTTTCCTGGGATTGAGTTGATCTTTGCTCCTGGAAACCTTTTTTCTAGCTCTGGTGTTGGTGATGACATCTCTATGTTTATTGAGAAAACCAAAGTGGAAGATCACATCTTGTATATCAGCTTTGCACTTGTTGTGGGAGTTTACTCTTACTAACAAGACATCCAGATAAGGACAGACATGTATGCCTTATCTTCTTAAGTGAGCTGCAACTGAAGATAGACACTTTGTAAAAATTCTTGGTGCTGATTTTATCCCAAATGCCAGTACTGTGAATTGGCAGCTAGTCTTGTTCACATAAACCTCTAGTATTTTTTTTTGTTTTACATTCATTAGGAAGTGAAAGTAGGCGTCCTTTAGATCTACTGTTGCCATGAAATCCCCTTTTTGCAATTGTGAAATGACTTCCTGTAAGGTTATAATTTTGAATGTATGTGTTTTGATAAACTTGTTAATGAATCTGAGGTCTAGAATTGGGCGTAGAGACCCATCTACCTTTGGTATTAGAAATATTTTGAATAATGTCCTTTGCTGATCTCTTCTCTGGACATCTTTTCAATAGCTTTTTCCTCCTGCAATTCCTTCACTGCCTTGAATAGACGTGATGTTTTATCATTTTTATTTTTGGTACCCGTGCTGGAAGCATTTTGTTAAATTCTATACAATATCTAAACTCTATGACGTTTAATATCCATTTGTCGGTTACCTTCCTCCACTTCTGAAGGAAATTCTGTAATCCGCCTCCCACTGGTGTTGTGTGTGAGAGGCTGTGTCTTTGGGAAGTCAATTGTTGGTGGGGGTTGAGTCTCCACTGTGAGACTGTACCCTTCCCTGTGTTCTTCCTTGAAAGGACTGCCATCCCTTTTGTCAGGGTGTAGAAGATTGGCTGCTTCCCTGGAAGATTTGATGCGATGTGCCCATTTGGAAGCAGCCTCTGCTAGTAGGCCAGCGTGTTGGCGTTGTACCCCTAAGTATATTACCTCTAAACTGCAGCTCCCTAGTGGACTTGGTAGTCTCATTATCCTTCTTAAGTTGGTTTGGGGGTATCGGCTACTGTGCTCCCAAAACATTGTTCTCCGATGAAGGAGGTATTTAAGATATTCACCTGTATCTCTGGTTGGAACCTAGATATTCTAAGCCATGATTGACGGCATAGTGTGATACCGGTCATCATTTTCCGACTTGCTGTATCCGCTGCATCCCATGCCAATTTCAAGCATTAGTTGGCAATATTTTTTCCCTCTTTTGCCAAGTAAGCAGCTCTCTTTTTTTATTGCTCTGGCAGGTGTTTCATCAGCTCTGGCATCTCCTCCCAGTGCTGGGAGGCATGTCGGTTCAGAAGGGCATTTGAATTTGCAATGTGCCTTTTTATTTACTGCGCTGCGTTTAAATTCCCTTCCCTTGAGTCCATCCTTTTGCTGTTCTTGTCAGGAGGTGGCCCAGGTGTTGAATGTATGTTGGCCCTCTTCCGTGCTGTCAAGGTGATAATTGAATCAGCCTGTACTGTACCCTTGATGTAAGCTGGGTCCTTAATGAAATATATATTTTTTTCTGCCCTTGGAGTCACTGCTCAACAAGAAGCGGGTACTTTAAATGCCTCCCTGTCTTGTTCAAGGAGACTAACTAAAGTTTCCAGCAAGAAACAAGACAGTAGTCTTGTCTCCTCAAGGACCCTATACTTGTCACCAGCCTTCTAGATGACCTGATTGTACATCCCAATGTCATCCAGAGGTGAAGGCCTCGACGGATAACAGTTTACTCCCCACTCCAGGAAGTCCGTCTACAGCTCCTGCAACTGAGAATCAGTGTACTCAGATTTTTCAGAGCTCCGAAAGAAGCCCAATCCTTCTTGCACCTCTTCTTCCTCATAGAAGACCTATTCTTCCTCCTCCTGTGGTAGAGGTGTCAAAGGAGGTTTGATTTCTTCAACGTCATACTCACCCTGGTCTTTCAGCATCTATGTTTTCAGAGGAATTTGATATTACTTCAACATTGTGTTGAAGTCTTTCTTCTTCTACAGCAACGTGGCCAGGTCAGCCTCGAGGAGTCTTTTCTTACTCTCCATCTCTGCCGAGCGTTCCCCTGGTTCAAGGGTCGACGTTGATTTCCATTTAGTTGAAGATTCCTTTGACGACGTATCAGTCGGCGAGCTTCTTTACTCTTTGAGGGCTCACTTTTTTCAACAAAGCCTCTTTTCCTTGTCTGTCTTTCGATGAATGTGTGTTTTCTGGAGACTTTCGTCCTGCAGTGTCCCTTTCGACGGCTCAGAGGGGTTCTTTGACTAGGGGGCCTGCCTTCGGTCAGCGAGTGTTTGGACGACAAGGCTCTGTCATGTAGTTCCTATAAATCTATATAGGATCTGTGCATTTAGACAACATAAACAATAGGATTGCTGTCGAGACTGATTCCAGACACCCCCACCGGATATGTAAGCCTGTATACCAGCTAGCTCACAGTACCACTAACCAAGGAGAACATCGTTTCTGGCAACTATCCAACATGATAACCGTGACCCTTCAGGGATTGTGGAAACAGTACAGTACTTTTCGCTCAGTCACTCCTGCTCACTTTGTTTCAGACAGATACACATAATAAACTACCAGACATTTTCACTAAGCATTTATTGAACTAGAGTAATTCTAGTGCAAAATATGTGGTCTGCAACAACCATAAGACATAAACAGATATATACGGTTATAAGCACCAACAAAGTAAATAGATGGTAGAATTCTACCATAGTGCTAAAACAATGGATATATGCAGGTATATAGATACATGACAGAAATAAAGCATACTCCTACGATGCAAACCCTAACTAGATGTACCCAAGTGTACCTAGCATGTATGTAGGTGTATAGCCAAGAATCCCCTAAGATGAAGCCAACCCAATTACTTGAAGTGAGAAAATGAAGGACACCATGTCTTGGTCTTGAGTTGGATACCGCGCAAGGGATGTCAGACACTGCATGCTGGAGTATCTGCATGCAGGGACCTCAGCCTCTTGTGGCAGCATGGAAGTCTACCTGGCCCAAAAAGATGTGGTGCTTATATACCCAAAAGGTACTCTCAGGGGTTCTACCTTGCTGTGTCATGTCGGCCGAGGATGAGGATAGGGATGACCCTTATACATAGTTACTATGCAGTTATCATGCAGAAGATGGAAGTCCTGCTGTGGTTCTGAGAATCCTAATGCATAATAAATGAGGCTAGTTTTAGGAGGAAACCACACAACATTTATGCAGCACCTAACTAGGTAAAAGGTCAGGACAAAACCAGTTATGTAGTACAATGGCAGGGTAAATGTAGGTGAAAGGTTAGTCGAATACCCAGGCCTAAATTGGGGTACACTGCGAATCATAACACCCTCTCCCCATCCGACTGGACGATATACTAAAGAAAAGCGGAAATGTCTTTATAATCGAGCATAAAAACATTGTTAAATGTAAAAGTAAAAAATATTCAAAAGTTATTTAAAAAAATGCTTAAAAATGTTATAGGATAAACTACAGTGGTTCTGTTGGGGTGGGAAAAATTACTTAATATCGGGATTCATCAAGAAAATGGTTTCTTAGTACATAACAAATAATTAGCAATTATATCAATTGAAAATTAGCATATCAGTTAAATGTGGTTGGAACACTAGATTGAATTAAACAGCACTCACACGTAGATGCTTGCAAATATATTGTATTAAATAAATTGAAGTGCTCATGGATATTTACAATTATTTACAAGGCTGTCAAAGCTAAATACACTGAATTGCAGTGACAAGAGGTAAGGTGACACTCAGGGATTTGATATGTACTAAGCAATCATTTTCTTGATGAATCCCAATATTAAAATAATTTTTACCATTCCAACGGAACCACTGTAGTTTTTGTTATCATACTCAGGTTCTGAGGGTCACAGGGTCACCCCATTGTGGTTATACTTTGAAAACTTCTATTCATGGGTTAAAAGCTCTAGAAGTCCTTTAAAATATGCTCATTTACAGTTTGAGCAACTGAGTACGTCTGAAAGCCATGGTGCTCAGTAAGAGTGAGAAAAGGAAAAAAATTGTTTTGAAATTCCAATATTGGTTGATTTGGAAAAGAGGCCGAATTCTTCCCAGCACACTGAGAGCGAAATGTTTATGCGTCCTGTGTGGGAGATGCAACATCACTGCTGCTTGCCTTCACAGATGACTGTCCCTGTAACACCTCACAGATCAGGTCAATCGAGCAAAGGTGATCTTCTTCAGTTCCCACAGCCAAAACTGAGAAGCATTTGAAACATCCAAAGCCTGTGTGCCTGCAGTAGAGCCAGTGTCCAATCCAACAGGAACTGAAGCATCCTGTGGTCGCTCTAAGAATGCAGACATCAACATGGGAATACGCTGAGGACACTGCCCTACATGGACTTTTAACGGGTTCATCAATACATCCTCGTCCGGAGGCGCAACTGATGGAAATGTTAGACAGAGGTCCAACACGCACTCATCTCCGCAGTATAAGCAGAGGAGAACAAGCAAAACACAGTCAATCCAGACTGGTTGGAATGATGGGAACCAATATTCGCTTAGCTCCGGACGCCGAGGAGTGCCCAGATGGAGTACCATGCATTCATGGCAACTTCGCTCTAAGAGTACTTTTTGGGATCTGGGACGTCCATTGTGTAGCACAAAAATTAAAATCAGGATACCCACTACCAGTGGTAGGATTAGCAGAAGCCCTCCAAAAAGACTTCCTAATACGGAGTGTATGAACGTTGGAATCACTCCGAAGACTGTCTGAAAGGTGCTTAAAGTCCAGAACCTATGGTCTTACATAGGTGTACAATAATACCCTTCGTATCAGACATGTCAAAGATATGCTGTACAATTTCTCCGAAATAGAAAGGGCAGTTAGTTCGTACTAGTGCCTGTATCTCAGCTGAGGACCTTGCAACCTGACGATCAAAAGTCTCTAGGGCTGAGGTTAAGGGAACATCCTTCTGTTAAAGAATGGCTTTCAGTTGGCTCAGAGAATACAACCTTATAAAGGAAACATTCAACAAAGGCCATAACGGCACCTCCCTGTGTGGGTCGGTGGAAACAATACTTGCACACAACAAGTAACCCTGGAACTTACTGTGACTAGATATGCGATGCCTGGAAGAATCCCACAACAACCTTGATCATTCAGCATTAGGTAACTTCCATTCGAGAGCAGCCTGAACACTGGATTAACCACAGCAGCTGGGGATCCTTTTAAATGACAGGATAAATTTGCAACTGAACCATTACAGGCGACGTGAAGCATAATATCCTGGCAAATTAGAGACCCACTTAATTAAGTCTTGCAGACTGTACCACTGAGAAACACCTCAGTGTCCCCATTCCTGCATCTAAATCTATACAGTGATTCACGGATGAAGTTCTTTGCAATCGCTTTATACCTGCCTTCTTTTGTTACTGGAAATGTTATGTGGCCATGAATTAACCATTCTGTGGACGGTGACTCTGCCAAGGTAAAAGGCAATTGGTCTACTTTTTCAATGTGCAGCATTGTATATTTTGCATCTCTTTGTGCCATTGTTATATGCTTTTCTGTTAGATTATATGCAGAGAACAGAGACGTACTGTTAATATATCAGTCAGAATATCTTTATTCGACTCAATTACAAGTCATACAAAGAATTTAAAAAACATTTAAAACGTTTCATGCATATTAACATATGACGATAAAAACCATTTACATTGCAATAAATCTAGGCATACAAAAGTTTTAAAAAGGAAGTGACAATTGATCTAATGGGAATGTTTTTTTATCCTAGCTGCTGCTACCAAGAAATTAGCCATACAAAAAGTAGTATGTATGTTGGTCAAAGATTGTAAAAATAGCAGAGCCGGTCTTACTTGTGTAATACCAGACTCCTTCAAAAGTTGTACCAAATATTTTTTTCTAGGCTCTACATAAAACCGACAAAACATAACAAAATGCATAGTATCTTGGATTGAAAATTATCACAGCTGCATGGTAAGGCTGATTCCGGTTTTTCCCATATTTTAAAAGTGCCTAAATAAAAATGCAACAAATTAAACCTAAATTTAGTTAAGAGAAATCTATGGAACGGGTTTGTAACAAAACCAAGGTAAGGTGCTAAGGAAAATGAATTAACAAGTAAATAATGGCCCCTCACTGATGGTTTCGTTAATTCCCTCTCTTCGCGGAATGCTCTTGCCCTCCCCATAAAATTCTTTTTTACAAGATCAATGTCTTGGACCTTGATGTCTTGAGGGGAAGTAAAGAGCTCAGGTCGTACCAGTTCTGAAAATACCTTCAGCAGATAAGCCAACCAAGGGATCTTTCTAAAATGGTCAAGGGACAGAACGTCGGACATGATCTTATGGTTTAGTGGGAGGTCTTCGTTGAGCCACGTCTTTAGCCAAAAGATCAGGGGGGCCATGTTCAGCCCGTTAGTAAGGAAATCTAGGCCCACCTCCATGTGAATGGAGTAAGTTGGTGTGGACTGCGGCACAGAGAGGAGTGTCCTTATAAATCTGTTCTCCGCTCTCTGGATGGGTTCCAGATTTACATAACCCCAGAGTGGTGAACCATATGACGCGAGGGCAACAGATTTACTCCTATAGATCTTTAGCAATGCTTTCATAGGCCTAGCACCTAACCTACCCGCAAAACCCATGAGGGCAGACGCTGATCTAGTGACCGCCAACTTCTTCGCCCTCACCTGAGGACCCCAGGTTCCTCTTAGATCAAATAGGACCCCAAGGTAGGGGAAGGTGGAGACCCTAGATACCATATCCCCTCTACACATGAAGGTTTTTGTTCTCCTTTTGCTGCTTTCTTGGCCCACTACCATGGTATGTGACTTGCTGGCATTTATTTTTAAATCAAGCTGTTCCATGAATATGCCAAACGCATTTAAGAGGCGTTGAAGGCCAACACCCGTGCGCGCGATTAGCACGGCATCGTCCGCATACAGGAGCGCTGGGATCTTAACTGCTCCTGCACGCGGGATATCGACTTCCTTCTCCTCCAAATATGCACCCAGACCGTTAATATAAATGGTAAATAGCAGTGGGGCCAATATACAGCCCTGCCTTACCCCCTTCAGGGATTTGAAGAGCGACGTGCACCTACCCTCATTTGTGACCCGTACGGCCGCAAAAAGCTCCTGATGTAGGGAGGCCATGAATCTCACTAATACCTCATCAATCCCCATCTCCAACAAGATCGTCCATAACTTGGCCCTGTTAACCAAATCGAAGGCCGAGGAGAGGTCCATGAATGCTAAAAACAGGGACCCCCCCTTGGCCACCGTGTACTTTGATATGAGCAGGTGTAGGTTAGAGCATTGTTCGATAGTACCCTTCCTTTCTCTGAACCCATACTGAATCTCTGACAACCCTCCACAACTCTCTACATTTTCCCTCAACCTGGACAAGAGGACTCTGCCTAAGATCTTCACCGACGAGTCCAGAAGGGATATGGGCCTGTAACACCCGGGATCATCCCGTTGGCCCTTTTTAAAAATAGGCACGATGGTAGAGATGTCCCAGGAGGATGGTGCAGGGTTGCTGTTGACGGCGGTAAATACATTAGCCAATACCTTTGCCCACAGCTTTGGGGAGTATATAAAAAAGTCGGCTGGCACCCCATCGGGGCCCGGGGCCTTGTGCTTAGTTGTGGCCACAATAGCTTTCTCCACTTCTGCACTGTTAAACTGTATTGGAGTGGCGTCTAAGGTGGTCAACGACGTGCCTTTAAATGCCCCATCGTTATCCCCATACACATTTTTAAAATGGGTCAACCACTTGTCATCTGGAATAACGCAGTCCATAGCCACGTTATTTTGGTCGGAGAAGAATGGCTGTTTGATTATTTCCCAGAATTTGTGACTGTCCTTCAGGACAGCCACGGAAAGGAGGTTTTCCCAAGCTTCCCGTTTAATACTTTCTTGTCTGGTTTTTATAGCTGACTTATAGATTTTTCTCAAACTAGCAATCTCACCCCTTACCCTAGGTGTTTTTTTCAGGGCTACCATCAGGGACCTGTGTGCATTTGAACATGCCGTATCAAACCAACGCTTCTTGTTTGGAATCCCCTTCTTTGGTTTAGCCAGGAGATCCTGCGAAACCTGGCCACAGATTGACTCAAAGGCCCCTATAATTTCATATCCCGGGGCACTGGGGTTCTGACAAACCTCAACCTGTTCCATGATTTTCGGGAATACCTCTGCGTAAAAGTTTTCTGGGGCCACCTTAGCCCACTTGACTCTCCTGCCCTGATCAGAGGTACGTAAGCTGTGATGCGGCCTCGCTTTCCCCGGAATTGGCCCCATATGATCTCCCCATGCCACTTCTAGTAAAACAGGGTTATGGTCACTGAAGTGAGATGGCACCGTGCGGTAGGAAATCACCCGGTTTAGAATGCCTTGGGTGATAAAAATGCAGTCTATTATGGTTCCAGGATTAGTGCCGGTAAAGGTGACTATTCTTAGGCCACCCTCTGGTTCATACAAGTTAAAATTTACCAATAGGTCTTCTAGCTCCTCACCTTCTGTGGTGTGTTCAAAATGTGGTAGCTCGGGGCCTTCACCCCAGTCCTGGTTAGTTAAACTGCAAACTAATGTGCAGGGATGGATATTAAAATCACCTAATAATATGTACTCTATATCAAGCTGGGAGTTCTGACTACCTGACCTTAATATAGCGTCTAGGGTAGCAATATTGCTACCACTATCTTCCCTATTCTGTGAGTTATAAAAATTAATATATAAGGACCTCATAGTGGGGTTAATCACTCTCTCTATAATGAGAATGTTTTGCGAATCGGTACTGATCTGTTGTAGAGAGCCCTTCAGTTCCAAAGAGAACAACATCAACAAACCTCCCTTAGGTCTGCCCACGCGGCTAGGGATCGCCGCCGTGGCAAAGCTAGTAAACCCATCACACCAAAAACTAGCAGTTGTATCCCAAGTTTCCTGGAGGGCGATGATATTGTGACCCATGACAAAGCTTAACCACTCCTTATCATCCCGTTTGGAGTTAAGTCCAGCTACATTCCAACTTAGTATTTTGCAGGTTTCTATAGTTCTATTCTCTGCAAAATCGGTCAAAGGTGCCCCATTTTCTGCTCGCGAATGGAGGATTCCATTAACCGAAGAGTTACCCACTAGCTCTGCTACATTTAACTGATCATGAAAAATATCATTTTCGTTTACATTCTCGTTAAAAGAGCAGCCAGCTTTCTCGGCCAAGGTTTGGTCAAAAGCAGTTTCCCTTTCTATAACTACCTGCAATTTACGGTCTACCAAACTGGTTGACTCATGCCTATTTATACCATTTATAGTTCCTCTGCCCCTAACCTTGGGATTGGTTGTTAAACATGTAAATCTTGGTCCATTTTGTGACATATTTGGGCCACCCGTACGTCAATCGCAGTCATTTAAGTTGGCCAAAACCCCATACCTATTCGCTGTACCAAACCCCCACTCCTGTGGTGTAGCCCCCGATCCCCATCCATTTACTGCTGCATTCCACCTGGGTAGTGGGGTAATGGGGTGCATCGGAAACTGCTCATCACCCAACCAGGCTCCAAACCCATTTCCACAACTCCCCTGATCCATCATCGGGACACCCACCCCCCACCTATTCATTGTATTCCGGATTGGTCTAGGGTTTTTAGGAAATAACACATTCTGTTGATAATTGCATGGCCCTTAAATCAATGTCATCTGAGAGTAAGGACAAGTGTTGTTTCACCTGTCACAGCGTTGAGGTTCTTAGCCAATTTAGGCATAACTTCCCAACATTGTATGATGTCACCACCCCCGGATGTTCTCGTTGTACATTGCGTATGTCAGGCCTATAGATACTAAACACTCCGGTGGTACCCTTGAATTTTGACTGACACCCATTAGTGTTGATAGGCCAAACTAACCATCCCTTCCAATTGAGGTCTAATGAATTGTATGAAACCTCATGCATGATGTCATCTAGCATACCCTCGCCATGATCTGTATAGTTTTGCCAACCGTCAGTGTGTGAAAAAGAGGGAATACGAGGTGTGTTCAAGTCCTTGATCTTGGCTATCCCAAGACAGGAAGTCTGTTGCACAGTGACGTTCAGGAAGATAATTTGCTGTGGTATGAGGCATGCTCTAAATACTGCCTCAGTTCCCTGAACCTGCCATTCCTTAGTCCCCCAGACTGGTTTTATGTCAATAGTGTCTTTCCATAAGTCAAAACCTTGTTCAGACAGCTGGGACATAAAGGATGCAGAGTATATTCATTTTGTATTGGTGAGCATATTTTTCTTAGCAGATGTAGGTGCAAGCTTATAGTAGTAGGAGCGTGGATCTGATGTGTTAAACCCAGAAAAATAAGCCAACTTCAGTGAAAACGTTTGTGAATTACCTATTGGTGGTGTTGGGCAACGTTCCCATTGGTGGTATGTGAAAACATTATATTGGGTACTTGCTTTATGCAAAAAAGTATGACCATAATGTTGGTAACAATACATGGTGTCAAAATCAGACGCCTTCAGGAATGGGAACTGTTGTAATGTTCACAAAGGACAGGTCTCTTTGTTCACAATGAGAAGATGTATGTGGTTTCAGGACCAAGTTCACCTGTGATGCTGTGGAGCATTCTGGAAGATAACATCCATTAGTGAGCAAGAAAAAGACAGCCACTAACCCTATCCAGAGGTATAGGAACAGAATGCCAGTTGCTATCCAGAACTGTAGCTATGGTGAGACAAGGTAGGTCTTTTTCAGCCAAAGGTAGAAATTATTACGTTGTTTCTTCCGGGAAACTGTAGCTGGAGGTAACTCAAGTTCGCTCGGATCCAGAGAAAAAATTTCAAAATCAATGAACTTGCCAGATGCAGTTCGAATGATCTTTGATAGCACAACAGGTTTTGAACATGAAGATGTCTCCTGTAGAGGCATAATGATGTAGATGGTGGGGAGTTAGGCCGAATTAAGATCTGTTTAATTCTTGTTTCTTGCGGTTCAATTTCAACAGGAACAAGTTTCACTCCATTGTTGGTAACTCCATTACTACACATAGAAGGCTCTTCAAATGTTAAATGGTAGCGAGAGGAGATCAGCGGCTACCCAGAAGTCCATGCGCCTGCTATTCAGCATTGAACCCATAGCTCAATGGAGACTAATCTCCTTTCTTTTTTTACCGGCAAGTGGCGGAAGAAGTACTGTTCTTCTTACTTCGACAGCCAGGACAGGTACAGGCGTTCTGGAGGATGCCCCAAATTCTTTCTTGTCCCCAATCTTTTCTCTGAACAGATCCCAGACTTTTGAGACCCTGGTAGGTCTAGCCGTAACTGATTTTACTTCCCCAGTGGCAGTGTGTTTTACTTGGACGTTGCTTTGTATTGCCCGAAATTCATTGAGTTCCTGTAAAACAGCCAAATGATTATGGTATGTCAAATGTTTTTTCATCTGCCACTGTGCTGCCACAATCTAGGTCGGGTAATCCTATTCTCGTCCCAAATAGAACCTCACATGGAGTGCAGCCTCCTAGAGAACTTCTTGGCATGTTATAAAGTGCCTTCAGGACCTCATATTGGGTATTGACCCATCTAACACCGAGCCTAATACCCTTGCTGTTAGGGATCGCTTTAAGTCCAGTTTTTCCTCTCCACACTTGCATTTCCCTCGAGATGATACGTAGAGGAGTACCAAAAAGCAACACCCACACTTTCCATGGCTTCCTTGTAAACCTGAGAGCTAAACGCAGGCCATGGGCAGAATAAAATGTGGCGATATGTCCCTATAAAGACTCGCAAATCCTTTACAACAGTTTGGGTGTCAGCCGAGCGCTGAGGCCAAACCCACAGGAATCTAGAGCTTGAATCCACTACCACCAAGATGTACTTGTAAGCCCCATCAGATTGTAGGGGGTCTCAGTGGTCCAAATAGACACAGTTGAGTGGTCTGTCTGATAGCAGTAGTGGTGTTTGCGGTGGACGTGCTATAGTGGAACCCTTCATCTGCTGACAGATGTCGCACTAAAGTAAAAATGCTTTTGTCTATTTCGTTAAACCAGGCCACCAATAATGTTGTTTTAGTAGTGAAACTGTTGCAGTAATGCCTGCGTGTGCAGACCCCAGACCCATGTGTGCAGCTAGAATTAAACCTAACCTGCGATCCATGTTTGGTATTACTCTATCCCCTACTCCTGAATTTGAGCATATGGAATATTTTGCGCATCTAACTTGTAGGAGTACTTGAGTGGAAAGCCTTTTGGCCCGGCTGATCTGTTTTTGCGCGATTCGATGACAGCTACCATTATCTGTCTGTCTTTCCTCGTTCTAGAACGAGTGATTGCAGCTATGGCAGCGGTTTTCACTGTCACCTTGGCGGCTTACATCAGCCAATGAATTCCCATTAACGAGCACGCCAACATGTTGACGACTCAGCGTATGAGTCACGTGAGCCTGCGGCAAGCCTTTTTTCAGCTCTGCCACTTGTTCCCAGAGCAACTTATGCTTTATTGTGCAACTTTTTGAGTTTTTAAAACCATTTTGACCCCAGTAGTGAAGAAATTAATTGTATGACTGGACACAATAAAATGAATCACACACAATAAGTGTAGGAAATTTCTTTTTGTCAATGCGAGTACGCAAGAAATACATTGGGGAATAAAATAATACTCCCGGCTTGTCGGGTTGTGCACCCGCCGTGCATCCCCAAGAGCCCATCCCGCCATCCAGCTCATTAATGCTTCGGATTGTCTTCTAGTGCCAGCCCCTAATATTGGTGGGTTTGAACGATCAAGGTCTATGTTTAGTACTGTATAAAAAAAAACTCCCACCACCCAGGGATAACCCTCCCAGTCCACCAATACAGTATTTAAAGACCAGAAAAATGTATCCTGGTCTACATTGGGGGCATACATGCTTCCAAGCACCAGTGATTCCCCATCCAGTGTACCGTGGAGCAGTACATAGCTGCCATTGATATCAATTTTCTGTTCAGATACTACAAACGGAATGCCACCCCTGACCCATTTAGCTGCACCCCTTGCAAATAGAGTAAGATGTACAGAATAGCTGCCCCGCCAATTTTTCCGCAGCTGAACGGCTTCAGAATAAATGAGGTGCGCTTCTTGCATTAATAGAATGTGGGCTATCCCTCTGTTCAGCTGTGCATAGATTCTATGTCTTTTAATGAACGGACCCCATCCCCCTAACATTCCAGGCCAATATTTTGGATTTCTCTTTAGTGGCCATAATGCGAGTCGCATAGTTGTGACATGCTTGTCCCAGTGCGGATATGGCTCTAATTAATCAAAATGCGGCAAGTGAGTCAGGAGAAACTAAGAACAATCCCCAATACTTGGTTCCCCCGGAGAACACCAGAGGACCAAACCATAATACTACTATTAACCAAAGATTAAGTTGCAGTTGCAATGGGGGGGGGGGGGTGGAGGGGTTAATCAAGGACAGTAGAAAGCCTAGGGATGCAGTGCACCAGAGCAGCCACACAGCCGGCCTAACCAGGGCCCTAGTTCAACTCGGGTACAAGCGGTGCCATAATTACATGCACAATAGAAGACAATAGCAATTACCAGCAGCAGGTCCCCCCGGCTCCCGTGCATACAAACCAAGTAAATCAACCCAAGTCGTCATTCACTGTCTGGGAAGGGTGATCGAAGGAAAGAATGCCAGACTACTTTCAGAGTCCGAGTGTACAGTTGCATCTTCAGACGAGGCATTCGATCCCACTAACGAGTGTGCGTCACGGTCGTCCAGCGCTGCAGCTGCCTATATTGCATATTTCTGACCTTTAATGATTTGCTCCATGGATGGGCTCAACGTAGCATCCATTTGTGGCGGCTTCTTACCAACTGTAGTCCCACGTCCAGTCTTCAGAGCTTTGTGTGGTTTGGGCCCCGAAGTCTGGGACGAACTTCGTGAGGGGCCTGGAGTCAACATGACTTCCATCCAATCCTCTGCATCAGCCGGGCTGTCGAAAAATTAGGATTTCTGGATATAGATCACTTTTAGGCGGGCTGGAAAGAGGAGAGCATATTTTAGGTTGTAGCCTCTGAGCTGCTTTTTAATTCCCTGGAACGATGATCTCTGCTTTGGGACTGACATTATAAAATCTGGGTATAGAGATATCCTTTTATTCTCAAATTGCATCAGGCAGTACAAAGCAAAGTATCACGGTCCTTGAAGTTTAGAATTTGCGCTATCATCAGCCTGGTAGGAGAGCCAGGGGGATGAGGACATGCTGGTATCCTGTTTGCTCTTTCCACACTAAAGTGTTCAGTAAGGCCTTCAGGCGCAACCACATCTCTGAACCATTGCTCTATATATTGGGTGGGGTTAGAACCTTTACTGAATTACGGAAGTCCCACAATTTGTACGTTATTGCGGCGGGCCCTTTCTTCAGCGTCATCCACCCTGTCCTGGAGGCTCACCAGCTGCCCCACAGTTGTTCAATTTGATCAAAGTGGGTCTTGTGCTGTAGCATGATCTCGGCGAGGTGTAGTTCATTGCTTCGGACCGTATCCGCTTGCTTGCTATGATCCGCCTATGAAGCGTGAGATCAGTTGTGAGTGCGCTTACTTGCTGCCCAATTGCCTTCCTGGAGTCTCTCCTCTCTTGTAGTATCAGGTCCAATTATCAGCTTGCTCACACAAATTAGTCAGCGGTTTACAGTCTGGATCAAAGACGCTAATAACATCCTCCTCATCCGTGTGGTCGAGCCTTCCGGAGACCTGGGTCTCGCTCGGTTTACCCCGGTGCGCCCCATCATGCACAGCATGTGTAGTGCAGTACGCGCATATATAGTATATGTTGTCATTCCAAAGTCTGCCACACACCCCCCACACAACAATGCAGCAACCTGTTAATGTTTGCTGATAGTCTTTAGTGCCAAATCAGGCAGGTATTAGTTTCCAGTTATAGACACAATCCCACTTTGAGTAGACAAGGCTCTCAGGCATTCAAGGGGCTCCCTGGCGTTGGGCGAGCAGTTGTTTACATCAGCACTGGCTGTACTGTTCATGGTATAGTCCAGGTGTAGCAGATTTAGTAAAAGTACTCACAGGTCATTGTTGCACCAGCATTCAAGAGATGCATAAATCATGTCTCATCAGAAGTTTGGGCACTAGATCGGTCCTGAGGCAATGTTCAGGATTCAGGCCAAAGACAGCAGGCTAGACAGCTTCATCTAGTCCACAGAGCGGTACACCAGGCATCCCGCACCTGCATTCTTCTGCCTGCGTGTCACTGCGTCGGCTCAATACAGCCGTACATGCACCAGTGCTCTGCAGGGGGGGGGGGACACACAACCACTCAACTCCAGGTGCCAGTTTCGCATGGGGAGTCTGCCTCTCTCAAGCAACCGGACCTCAGAGCAGGCATTTGTGTGGAATCACGGGCAGCAGAACCCTGTCAAGTCCTAGCCGCTCGTAGTGCAGCGCTGTAAGCAGAACATTCCCGCCAGTACCGCTGAACTTACTGCGGTCTAGACAGCGGTTCCGACAGACTCCGGTGAATTCCTTAGTTGGGTCAGATCAGTCCCAGCTCTGCCGTATACCGCCTCCTGTGGTAGACGGTTTAAGTTCTGAGCTGCGTATGTCACCTCCGCCGTACTCGTAGTCCAGGCCGCAGCATAGGGGGTGCCGTCTGCAGGTCCTGCGCTCATAGTGGTTATACGTAGTATATCCCCTAAACTTTGCACAGGGATGCCGTGGGGTCAGCCACACAGCGGTGAGGGTGAGACAGCCCATAGTGGCGTAGATGTCCCAGGATAAAGGGTCCGGTCCGGAGCTCAGCTAGGACGCGTCCGCCATGTTTGGTAGTTAGCCACGCCACTCCCCCTCTTCATAAGTGTGGGGGATTCTCGATCCGTATTCTTCAGTGCCAGTACTAGGGCTTTTAGTTCTGCCAGCTGAGCCGTGCAATCTCCTAGAGATTGAGTCTGCGTATTGCTAGGACGGAACTTGCCGTCCCGCATATGTCCCTTTACAATCGCACAAGCTGTGCTGTATTGCTGTTTACTTCCTATGGCAGGCTGAGCAGATCTGTCTGTAAATTATGTATCCATACTGATCTAGAGGCATTATTTCATTCGGGATATTCTTCTTCATACTGCAAAAATGCTTGTGGTTTTAGCGTAGAATCAAATGTATAGTCTACATCTGTTACAGTGACAGAATGTGCCCATTGTCTCCATCGTGTATACAGTGCTTTTGCATTTGGAACGCTTGCTTTTATTACAGCCTCTAAGGCTGGTACCAGAGTCACAACAATTATTAGTTTCCCCTGGGCCAATGCTCTTTCTCTCACTACAGCAGTCTGTGCTGCTGTCAGTATTTTTCAGTGGATGCAAAGCGCATCTCAGCATTTGTGTACAAATGTGATTTATATGCAATTGGTACTGTTTTGCCTTCATTGAAGGTGAGGTAAGTGTACCCTGACTGACCTGCGATTACACGGATCACCAAATTCATAAGGTTTAGACATGTGTGTAAGTGTTTGGAAGCTATTAAGTCAGCTTGTAAGGAACATGGGATTTCTGTGTGTTCCTGTGTCCATGTTGAACTGAGAAACCAGGTCTGATTAAGTCGTAGAAAGGTTTTACTTTTCTGCGTAATCTATGTTCTGCCAAAAGTTAGGAACCCCCAAATGGACTGTACGTTTTTCAGAGTTCATGGAGGTTGGACTAGTGCAAACTTTTCTAAAAAGTTGGCTGCTAGGCTTTTCCCTTCACTTGATAACTCATATCCCAAAAAAGGACACTGAGATGGGCAATTTTAGATTTTTTAAAGTTGAATTTTTAGCCCTCAGAGGCGAACCCCAAAATTATGTTGTTTACCATGGTCAAGTGATCCAATAATTCATCATCCATCAGATAAATATCATCTACATAGGACAATGCCTCTTCACCAAATTTGTGAAGTAACTCTGATACTCTTGCTGAAAACAACCCCGGGTTATTCTCATACCCTTAGGGCAGTCTACAAAATTGACGCCGAGAACCTTGGGCTGAGAATGCTGTCAAATATCTGCTTACAGGTGCTATATTTTGGAAGAAGAATTCATTTGAGATATCTAGTGTTTTATATTTTTTCCGCACAATGTTATTCGTTAATGCGGCACTGTGTGCATTATGTACTGCCAATGTCTTTGTGCAAGTATTCAAATGCCTGTAGTCTAAAACTAGACAACATGAATTGTCTGGTTTCATTATGTAAAACAAAGGATTATTCATGAAAGAGGTGCAATTCTCTCGAACACCCTGGTGTTCAAGTTGATCTAAGCTCTACCTAACTTGTTTTTTCGCATCGTTTTATTGGGTACTCTCTGTGGAGTTGGATTTGTTTGTACTGGGATTACATGGTGAGGTGACTCTGCATCCCACCCTACATGCTTGCGGTATATAATGCAGGAGCAAGTGCTACTGTCCACTCCTGCGTGTATTCATATTTTAGGGATTCTGGAACGAGGTCGGAGAAAGCTGGTAAAATAAATGTTTTCCCTTTTGGGCAATCCATAACAAACTCAGGTGGCCAATCTTTCTCTGCCAAAAGGATGTCGTAACCAAAAGTCAGGTTCTCCTAAAAGCAACCTTTAACCTTCTTGGGTTTGTCCCCCTCCATTTGAAGTGTTCTGTCGTATAACAGGTGTGGGACAGTTACCCTAGTATCAGATGCTTTTGACTCTGAAACCTTACAATCACTACAACGACCCTCTGCCATTGAACCTTTTCCCGGAAGTTAGATCCCCCTTACTAACATTGTGGACTACGATCATCAATGCATCACTTCGGCAAGGTGCTAGTCCAGATTGCCTAAAAGGGGGTCAAGTTACCCCGATTCTAAAGAAACCAACTGCTGATCCCACAGACCTTCATAACTTTCGCCCAATCTTCAACATCCCCACCTTGGCAAAGGTCCTGGAGAAATTTGTGCTTGCCCAACTCTGTAACCGCATCGACCATTTCCAAACCCTGGACTAATGCCAATCTGGTTTCCACCCGGGCCAAGGTACAGAGTCGGCGCTAACGCACATTGTCGATGATGCACTAAGAATTATGGACATTAAGGATTAGTTACTTACCTGTAATCCTAGTTCTCTTCCAGGGCTATCCTCATCAAAGTCATAAGCACTAGAATATTCCCGCCCATGCACAGGACCCCGGAAACACAATCATACATGTGCCCCACATATATGTATATCTCTCTCTCTCTATATATATATATATATATTCACTGAAAAAACCATAGGTTATAGACCATATATAGTTAGGAATTAGCATTTAAAAAACCTTATTTTACTCACACAAAACCATTGAAATTCCATATATAGTTAGTTGCACTAACTATATATTGCGCACCCGCAATCCACTGCTGATCATGTCACATATTACATCATTCATGACATGGTCAGTGACATCACTGATGACATCACTGATGACATCTCAAATGACATCACTGATGACAACATCCAGTGACTGTATGTTTCTGTAAAGTTAAAATATGTCTTACATATTGAAGAATGAGTGGATGTATAAGTGTCTGGATGAAGGATTTAGTAGGTGCGTGACTGACTGTATGAGTGAGTGATTAAATGTGTCTCACTGAATGCATGGGTTAGTAACTAAACTGTCTTAATTTGTGCATCATTATGTCTGTTGTTCTGTAAACTGCTGCATGTGTTGATCATTAGCTATACGAGAGGCTATATGTGTTATTAATTGGTTGCCCAAGTATTTCTATGGGAGATTGAGTTTGTGTGGGGGTGGCTGGAAGGTGTGTGACTCTATGCATAGATGTGTGAGCAGTTTATTCACTAGGTGTATGAGTTCAAGAGTGCATGTGGAAACAGCTACATGGGCAGTTGACTGTGTGCATGAGTGTATTGATGAGTGAATGGATATCTCAATGCTACATGTCATAGTAAGTACATATGTAAAACACAGTACATGTGAGAGTTGGCATATATAAATAACTGTGCATGAGAGCCACTGAATGAGTGAGTGGTTGTATCGATCATTGTGAACTTGTATCAGGGATTGTATAAGAGAGTAAATATGTGTTAGTATATGTTTCAATAAGTAAGGTGTGTTTAACTGTATAGTTGAAGAAATGGAGGTGAGATTGTTTCTTTGCATGACTGACTGGGTGTGTGAGTAACTCCATGGATGAGTGGCAGTGTGTGAGTGTCTGTATACACTGAGTGTATCTAAGGTTATATTAGAGTCTGAAGAGGTTTATCGTATTAGCACAAGAATGATGTCAAATGAGATGTCATCAGTGATGTCATTTGAGATGTCATCAGTGATGTCACTGACCATGTCATGAATGATGTAATATGTGACATGATCAGCAGTGGATTGCGGGTGCGCAATATATAGTTAGTGCAACTAACTATATATGGAATTTCAATGGTTTTGTGTGAGTAAAATAAGGTTTTTTAAATGCTAATTCCTAACTATATATGGTCTATAACCTATGGTTTTTTCAGTGAATTTTCAAGGTTTTGTAAATGCTAATTCCTAACTATATATGGTCTATAACCTATGGTTTTTTCAGTGAATTTCAATGGTTTTTTAATAGCAAATATCATAAGCTGTCGAATGTCAAGTACGTGGTAAGTGAAAACATTTTCGTGTTTATGCACACTGATCTGCTTTGAATGGTGCCCCCCCCCCCCTCATTTCTATTAGGAGTACTCTCTCTTTGCAGATAGTGAAAGGTAGTTAACGCAGGCCTTTGCCCCCGTTGTAATCCGTCGTGCCTGCTTCTCTCTCCATTTGATTGATTGTTATCCAAGTATTTACTGTTTTAGAATTAGTTCTCTTTGGTTCATTCTCTATTTACAAACAAACACAGAGTCGCAATACTCTGTTTAGTCTTTGCAGATAACGAAAAATCGTGTAAAAAAAAAAGAAAAGGAATCGAGCAAAATCAGTAGGCCACTAATGGGATCTCTTTTTGACCTCGCTAAAATAGAAACATTAGGAACAACCCCTCATGACAAATACAAAACTAGTGAGATGAACTGAACTCCACACAATGATGGCTGCAAAACAGCTCGGCTCCGCCACCCACCCCGCCCAAAATAACGATAAAGAACGGCTGCCATGATTGGTTGCGGAATGACCACGACGGAGCTACGAAATGGTGCTGCTCTCATGCTAACCCCAGCTTCAGTCTGAAACATCCAGAAACACTGTAGACTACCAATTCGATCAGTTCCGGTAGCGCCCCAATGTAACCCGGTAGAGAAGAACTAGCCCTCCCCTCTTTGACTGATGGTTCTTGTTGCCTGTCCCTTCTGTTGTCATTTAACAGAACTATTTAGCCTGCTGAAAGGGGTTGTGTTCCGACCGCTGGTTGGTGGAGACATTTTGACTATATTCTGGACCTGCGTTGTCGCGTAATGCGTCATATGACGCGCCGCGTTAGCGCATCCGGAAGTCATCCGGGGCGCGCAGCGCGTAACGTAAGCATAACAAGTCATGTGACTTGTTAATAAAACTTTTCATTGGTTCATTTTACTTTTCTTATTGTAATGATGAAAGGCTTGGTCATATGACCTAAAAATTACGCTTTTCATTACTTCCGAACATTATTTTTTCTTAAATATATGTTATAATGTTCCAGGCTAATGTACTTTCCCGGAAATTTTACAACTGTCCTGCAAGTAAAATATATTCTTTTTTCGAGAAAAAGAGCGTTTCTTCGTCCCATGACGGAGCCGTTGAGCAAAAGAGGGTCGACCTGCTGTCTTAGTCGCCGATACGCCTGAATATGAGATTCTTATCGATCACTTTATGTTGCAGGAATAGAAAACACAACAGCCCTTGACCATTTATCTTTACTGCGTTCCTTCGTATTATACCTTTTACCCTTCATGTAATTGGTCTGCTTTATTTCACTTGCCTTTTAATGATTCTAAAACAGTCACTATTATTAAAAACTTTACCAATGTATATACTACTACCATGTTTTCTTTTAAAAACCTTTATTGTGAAAATTTCATTATACAAATACGAGCCTATAACCACGTGGGCCTGCCACAGAGCAAACTGTAATCGTATATGATGAATAGACATTTACACTGTAGAGGAACGTAACGGGCGGGCCATTAGGTTGCAAGAACTAAGGTGTCTAACAGTTACGGAATCGGTGGACGTACATTTTATAATTAAAATACGACAGGGCCAGTTACAATAAAATTATCTAGATATACATTTGCGGGCAAGTACCATGGGTGACGTTAATTCGAACTTTCAACAGTACAGTAATCAATAACACATCAGAACTTAATATCAATAGGGATGTCGAAATAGTCAATCAATTCTCGTCCCCGCCCGCCATGTGCTTCAAAACTGCATACGTATCTCGTGATTTCAAGGTTCTGCAACCAGTACACAACAAGGAGTTACGAGTCCCATTTATTCCGGCGCCATTTTGGGCGAGGACGGGCAGGTCCAGGATATAGTCAAAATGTCTCTACCAACCATCGACTATGATGATGTTTATATGCTGTATTTATTAGAGTAACACTCATCTGTCCACATGAAATTAATTTGCCACAATCTAAACATGTCATTTTAATCTTTCCAAAGTTCTTCTAAATATTTGGGACCGTTTCCCTTGCCTCTGAAGCTCTCAGTGCCACTTCTTTGATGAATGTACTAGCAGGTCAGGGGTTCTCCTCCAAATCTCTCTTTTATGCAGCACTATAATTAATTGGTGCCACCTCTCCATATGACGATGCATGGTATAGTTACCACAACTATATTTTTTTTCGGTTCCTCTGGAGAGTTCATCGTGGCAGATGAAGCGTGTAACGTACCGGGCATTTACCTTTTTTTGCATGTACAGGAAAGGAAAAAAAAAAATCGAGCGTCCGAGTTCTAAGGTGTCCCAGGGCCATTTTAGTGGACCAGGCCCAAATCCAAAGAACAGGCCGCCATTTTGAGAGTCCTCTTGCAGCCGCCTGTCGCTGTAGCATCAAGAGCAGCCGAAACTCAGCTGAATGGCAACTGAAACGGTAAAGGGGCCCCCTACTACAGCAGACGAGCCTCCACCTAGGAAGGCCCATTCACGCCGGCTCCCCCCCCCTTCGGGCACCCCACGCCGTTATTCGGAGCAGTATTGTAGGATGGCCACACCAGTGCGGCAACTTGCTAGACATCACCTCGGTGGTAACCGAATCTCAACGCCTTGTGGTGTCTTCTATTCAAAAAACATTGTTATGCTGCCTTCGACCTATTCGCCGCAAGTGCGCACACAACTCAACTGCATAGCTTGCTAGACACCACCTCGGTGCCATCCGGATCTTGGAATCTCAGCACCTTTTGGTGTCTTCTCTTCAGAAAATATTGTTGCGCTGCCTTTGGCCCCATTCGCACATCAGTCCGCTACTGACGCCATCTCACAGGCTAATGGGGCGCCCCACGCCGACTTTCAGCATTGTAGAATGACCACACCAGTACAGCAACTTGCTAGACATCACCTCGGTGCCATCCGGATCTCGGCGCCCCACTGCAGATGAAGTGCCTCTCAACTATGAAACCACCACGGTGACATCCGGATCTTGGCGCGTTGTGCTGCCTTCGGCCTATTCGCACATCGGTCCGCTACTGACGCCATCTCACAGGCTAATGGGGCGACCCACGCCGAGTTTCAGCATTGTAGGATGACCACACCAGTACAGCAACTTGCTAGACATCACCTCGGTGCCATCCGAATCTTGGCATCTCAACGCCTAGTGGTATCTTCCATACAAAAAATATTGTTACGCTGCCTTTGGCCCCATTCGCACATCAGTCCGCAACTTAGACATCACCTCGGTGCCATCCGGATCTTGGCATCTCAGCGCCTTGTGGTGTCAGTCAGAAAATATTGTTGCGCTGCCTTTGGCCCCATTCGCACATCGGTCCGCTACTGACGCCATCTCACAGGCCAACGGGGCGCCCCACGCCGACTTTCAACATTGTAGGATGGCCACAGAAGTGCGACAACTTACTAGACACCACCTCGGTGCCATCCGGATCTTGGCGCGTTATGCTGCCTTCGGCCTATTCGCACATCGGTCCGCTACTGACGCCATCTCACAGGCCAACGGGGCGCCCCACGCCGACTTTCAGCATTGTTGGATGGCCACACCAGTGCGGCAACTTACTAGACACCACCTCGGTGCCATCCGGATCTTGGCGCGTTGTGCTGCCTTCGGCCTATTCGCACATCGGTCCGCTACTGACGCAAACTCACAGGCCAACGGGGCGCCCCACGCCGACTTTCAGCATTGTAGGATGGCCACACCAGTGCTGCAACTTGCTGGACACCACCTCGGTGCCATCCGGATCTTGGCGCGTTGTATTGCCTTCGGCCTATTCGCACATCGGTCCGCTACTGACGCCATCTCACAGGCTAATGGGGCGACCCACGCCGAGTTTCAGCATTGTAGGATGACCACACCAGTACAGCAACTTGCTAGACATCACCTCGGTGCCATCCGAATCTTGGCATCTCAACGCCTAGTGGTATCTTCCATACAAAAAATATTGTTACGCTGCCTTTGGCCCCATTCGCACATCAGTCCGCAACTTAGACATCACCTCGGTGCCATCCGGATCTTGGCATCTCAGCGCCTTGTGGTGTCAGTCAGAAAATATTGTTGCGCTGCCTTTGGCCCCATTCGCACATCGGTCCGCTACTGACGCCATCTCACAGGCCAACGGGGCGCCCCACGCCGACTTTCAACATTGTAGGATGGCCACAGAAGTGCGACAACTTACTAGACACCACCTCGGTGCCATCCGGATCTTGGCGCGTTATGCTGCCTTCGGCCTATTCGCACATCGGTCCGCTACTGACGCCATCTCACAGGCCAACGGGGCGCCCCACGCCGACTTTCAGCATTGTTGGATGGCCACACCAGTGCGGCAACTTACTAGACACCACCTCGGTGCCATCCGGATCTTGGCGCGTTGTGCTGCCTTCGGCCTATTCGCACATCGGTCCGCTACTGACGCAAACTCACAGGCCAACGGGGCGCCCCACGCCGACTTTCAGCATTGTAGGATGGCCACACCAGTGCTGCAACTTGCTGGACACCACCTCGGTGCCATCCGGATCTTGGCGCGTTGTATTGCCTTCGGCCTATTCGCACATCGGTCCGCTACTGACGCCGCCTCACGTGCCAACGTATTTTCTCCGCATTTTATACCCTATGCCGCATAACAGGTCATGTGACTTGTTTATAAAACTTTTCATTGGTTCATTTTACTTTTGGTTTCCTAATGATGGAAGGCTTGATCATATGACCTAAAAACAACACTTTTCATTGGATGAAAACTTTTTTTTTTTTTCCCAAACGATGAAAGCCCCACCTTGTTTCTGGATGTTTCAGACTAAACTGGCGTCAGCATGAGAGCACCACCATCTCGTAGCTCCGTCGTGGTCATTCCGCGAGCAATCATGGCAGCCGCTCCCCACCAGAAGCCTGCAGGAGTCGGGGCCCCCAAAACTTTTGATGAATTCTCAAGGCGGAGGGGACGCTTTCGAGAATGGGGTCCAAGACCTAGCAGACAAGCGTCCGATTTCCAAGGTGTCCCAGGGCCATTTCAGTGGACCAGGCCCAAAAAGGAAAGAGCCTGCCGCCATTTTGAGAGTCCTGTGACAGCCGCCTATCGCTGCACCGCAAGAGTGGGCGCAACTCAGCTGAATTGCGGCTTTTGACACAGTGGACCAAAAACGGACGGAATGGCAACTGAAACGGTAAAGGGGCGCCCCACTACAACAGATGACACTCTACCTGGAGAGGCCCGTTCACGCCGCCTCCCCCGGGGCGCCCCACGCCGTTATTCGGAGCAGCATTGTAGGATACCAAAACCAGTGCGGCAACTTACTGGACATCACCTTGGTGCCATCGTTCTGCTGCCTTGGAACTATTCGCACAACAGTTTGCTACTGATGACCCACCCCCCGCGACGCCCCACGCCGTTATTTGCTGGGTGGCAACTTACTAGACATCACTTTCGTGTCATCTAGATTTCGGCGCGTTCTGCTGCCTTGGAACTATTCGCACAACAGTTTGCTACTGATGACCCACCCCCCGCGACGCCCCACGCCGGAAATCTGGACGTTGTGCTGCATTGGGACTATTCGCACAGCCGACCGCTACTTCGTTGTTTTTCCCTAAAAATGTTTATATGTTATTACTATTTTTGTTTTCTTGTATATATTTATAAATTATTAAAGTTTTATAATCTTACTACTTTGTCGGAGTGCTATATATTTTTAATGTGACACATAATTGTAAAAACTTTGATGTACAAAGAGTCATCCCTGGAATCTTCCGCTTCACGCTCGGTCCCCTCCCCAATCACAATACAGGATGGTTTTCAGATAATAGCAACGCTTCTGCTGTGACGGATCTCATCGAGTGTGGGCCTTGATCTACTATAACTCCTTTGAAGAGGGGTGATTCTTTACAGCTGTGGCCATAAACTACATCTGCAGGGCTAGCTGATACCCTAGGACCAGCCTGGACAATCGGACACAGAGGAAAAGGAGTGTCAGAGGGTGCGGTAGTGAATAGGGCGAAAGGGAGGTGTCGGGCGGGCACAGGGTGTGATTCTCAGGGAAGAGCAGCGCAGATGGGGGGAGGTTTATTACCCATGCATAAGACAGAGAGCGGGGGTGACCACTGCCTGGGTGAGATGCTTGCGAGGGTGGGGAGCCATGCTAAGGATCGACAGCGTGCACAGAGTGGGTCTGGTCAAGGCATCTAAAATGGCTGCCGTGCACGACAAAAGTGTGGCATTTGAAAAAAGACAAGATGGCGCAGACAATGTTTTTCAACACTTCCTGATTTCCTTCGAATCGAACGTTAACAGACGTTGGGGCATATTACCAAAGTTAAGCGATATTTATCCCTAACGATGCATTGCAAAGATTTTTTTACCGTCAGAAATTATCGCAGATAAACCTTGCTATTATCAAGGTTTATCGCAAATACGATAAAAAACGACCGCAATGCATTAATATCGCTGAAAACTCAGCGATATTCATGCATTACCGAGCTAATGCTCTTAGCCATGTTATCCACCTCCCATTGCATAACATGGCTAAGAACTGCTCAGGGCAGCTGTTACTTTTTGGAGATATTCGCGCTTATCTCGAATATTTCCAAAAGTTGATAATAGGAGATAGCGATGTTAGCGACTGTTTCCAGTCGCTAACATCTTGGCATGCCCACTTTGCATGTCATTAGTGATAAATATCACTCACATGCAAAGTGGGGCCCAAGATGGTCGCTATCTCCTACTAGCCGTCGCTAACTGGTGTTAGCAACAGCTAGGTAATACAGATATAATTTTATCTCCGCGGAGCGCTGTTACAGATATATATCTTGTTTTTGAACGTTAATTTCTCAAAATGCACTGAAGCACATATATTGAGACCTAGCAAAGGCACATCGGGCTACCAGTCCCTAATATTTTACCAAGTTTCGTGCAAATCCATTCAGCCGTTCGATTATTATTATTATTATTTTTTTTTGCCCCGCGGGGCCCTTTTTAAACCTCCACATCAAACCTAGGGGGTCAGCGAGGATCTACTATGCCCCCTTATGGTCATTTGCCCCTTCGCTTTGGCCTCCTCTTGTCTCTCGATCCTACCGAGAGACAAGATGGCGGCCGCTACGTACTGTTTGGAATGTTTACAGACACCGGAGAGCCAATCAGCTTCGCTTCGCAAAGCTCCGTTGCGCGCAAAGTACGCGTCCTGGGACGCTGCCCGGTCCGCTGTTACAGATATATATCTTTTTTTAAACGTTAATTTCTCAAAATCCACTGGAGCACATATATTGAGACCTACAAAAGGCACATCGGGCTACCAGTCCCTACAATTTTGCCAAGTTTCGTGCAAATCCATTCAGCCGTTCGGGCTAAAAGTGAGGCCAACCGCCCTATGGAAAACTCAATGTTAAAAACACGTTTTGGGACCCCCCTTTTTTCTCGGCCCCCCCTTGACGAACCCCCCCCAAATTTTCAAGGGCTGCTCAGAAACAAAATGTGCCATTTTCCTGAAAATTTCAGCCAATTCCGTCCACAAACGCCAAAGTTATTAGACATAGAATTTTCAAAAATCCCATAGAGAAAAAATCCTAACTATATATACCTACTGGCGACCGCCAGTAGGTAATATATATATATACATATATATATATATATATATATATAGTATAAACTTCTCTCTCCCATGTAGCTTGATTTCTTAAATGCAGATTGAATCGCATTTCTATTTGACTAACTAACCAAGGGATTAAGTCAATTTGATCAATAGTCTAGGGCCATTGTTGTTTATACTACTGATGCCCAGGTCCTATGATTTAGTGGGTTCCACCCCATTGATTTAATTATATATATATATATATATATATATATACACATATATATATATCAAACACACTCCTGGTTCGCTTTCAGGTCATTCGAAATAACCAGAGTCAGGGCCCCAATATGGTAAACGGTGCTTCAGGTTTATTTGGCAAAGAACAAACCCAACGCGTTTCGAGATCAGCCGATCTCTTGCTCACGGGTGGAGTTTACGTGTACCTTCATTCATTTAAAGTAACATTACCGTGTTTTCACTTTCACACGTGATCAATAGACATAAACAAGTTATTTCATTTAGGCAATGTCTTTACGATATTAAATTCATTCAAGACTTCATTTAAGCATTTACATCATGCTTTTACCCAGGAAGGATACTATACAAATTGTAATACCCGAGGCCATAAATTATATAGTGACGCTAGTGAACTCAAGATACATAACCAGTGTCAAAATACCGCCCCTGTGGGCCAAAGTTCGAAGGCAACAATGTTCGTAGAGCCCAAGTGGGCACGCAGTTGATGAGTATTACAGCATACTCGCATAATTCACATAATGTCCTTGATTGCAGGGTGTCACCCAAGTGGGCACATGTCACATAATACATATTGGCCATGCGGGTAACTTCCAAGATTTCACCTCAGTGGGTAGATTACATTTTGCATCCAATTCCTGAAAAAAGAGGAGGACATCGCTACTTTAGCAAATTACTCTATGTCAGATCCGTGTTTGCAATTAAAATCATTTAAAAAAATTTTTTAGAATTCCGTTACAAAGCAAGCAGCAGCTACTAAACACATCATTCATGACTCATTTCAATTCTGGAGGTGAATTGCTAATTCTTCCCCCAGATTATGTCCCACGGGCTGCCTTGTGTTATACATTCTATTGTACTTCGATTCAAACTTCCTTAGCTCCAACCATCTGTTCCCTCCTCTCTCCCTGTTCTCAACACTGTCCAGTACATAAAATGTCATCAAATTGGGGTTTTTGTTGTGTACTTCCGCAAAGTGCCTAGCTACAGGATATTGTTGGTTTACATTCCTGATTGCCCTCTGGTGTTCCAAAATTCTCAATTTCGCTTGTTTTGTAGTGGAGCCTATATAGAATTTATTACACGGGCATTGTAGTGCATAAATAACATTCAGTATTACAACTGAGATGCTTAGTTATCTTGTGAGCACAGCGATCTTTTGACAATAGTAATGTTTTACAATTGTTGCTATATCTGCAAGCTTTGCACCCACGACAAGGAAAAAATCCTTGTACAGTGTTTGACTTTTGGCTATCTTTTATCATTGTGGTACTGAGTACGTCTTTTAGGGATTTAGCTTTCCTAAAAGTCAATGATGGAGTATCATGAATACATTCCTTCAAATCTTCATCTAATCTTAGTGTATTCCAGTACTTGCCCAAACCTTTTCGCAACCTCCATGACAGGGAATCATAATTGGTAATGAATCGTATTCGGTTATCTTTTTCATGTTGTTTGGGGGTCAAGATATCATTTCTGTCCATTGTATCTACTTTCTCTACAGCCTGCTGGATAACCTTCTGACTGTAGCCCCTTTCAAAAAAACGATCTACCGTTGTCTTTTTCTCCTTTGAAAAGCTCTCAACAGAACTGCAGTTCCGTTTGGCTCGGATTAATTCGCCTAATGGTATACTGCGTATCAGGCTGGGAGGGTGGCAACTCCCAGCATGAAGGAGACTATTCCCTGCGGTGGATTTTCGGAATAGGAAGCTAGTTAGGGTTTCCTGATTAACCTCTAGTCTTATATCTAAAAACTCCAATTGTTTTTTGTCTATAACACTAGTAAAGTGTAGGTTGAGGGAGTTCTGGTTAGATTCAAATTCTTTTACTTGGTAAAGTGTGCCCTTCCAAATACAGAAGATATCGTCAATATACCTTCTCCAGAGGACGACGTGGGTACTGAAGTGGGAGATTTTATTCACCACTAGCTCCTCCCACCAGCCTAGATAAAGACATGCCAGGCTGGGGGGCAAAGCAAGTACCCATCACCGCCCCCCTTGTTTGTCTATACATTAGTTTGTTGAAGATGAAGTAGTTGTTGGTCAGGCATTCCCACATCATGTCAAGGAGCATGTTGGTGTGTGATAAATGGGAGATAGATCTCTCCTTCAAATAGTATTTGCAGGCCTCTACGCCTAAATCTTGGGGAATACTGGTATATAGGCTGGTGACATCGAAACTCACCAACCAATATTCCGAGCTCCATGCGACGTCTTTTATGATTCTCAGAAAATCTGATGAATCTCTTACATATGAGGGTAGACTACTGACAAAGGGTTGCAGAAAGTGGTCAATATATCTGGAGGTGTTCTCATACAGACCCCCCACAGATGAGACAATTGGCCTCCCTGGTGGTGTATGGAGGTCTTTGTGTAATTTCGGCAATCAGATTTTCTGAGAATCATAAAAGACGTCACATGGAGCTCGGAATGTTGGTTGGTGAGTTTCGATGTCACCAGCCTATATACCAGTATTCCCCAAGATTTAGGCGTAGAGGCCTGCAAATACTATTTGAAGGAGAGATCTATCTCCCATTTATCACACACCAACATGCTCCTTGACATGATGTGGGAATGCCTGACCAACAACTACTTCATCTTCAACAAACTAATGTATAGACAAACAAGGGGGGCGGTGATGGGTACTTGCTTTGCCCCCAGCCTGGCATGTCTTTATCTAGGCTGGTGGGAGGAGCTAGTGGTGAATAAAATCTCCCACTTCAGTACCCACGTCGTCCTCTGGAGAAGGTATATTGACGATATCTTCTGTATTTGGAAGGGCACACTTGACCAAATAAAAGAATTTGAATCTATCCTGAACCAGAACTCCCTCAACCTACACTTTACTAGTGTTATAGACAAAAAACAATTGGAGTTTTTAGATATAAGACTAGAGGTTAATCAGGAAACCCTAACTAGCTCCCTATTCCGAAAATCCACCGCAGGGAATAGTCTCCTTCATGCTGGGAGTTGCCACCCTCCCAGCCTGATACGCAGTATACCATTAGGCGAATTAATCTGAGCCAAACAGAACTGCAGTTCTGTTGAGAGCTTTTCAAAGGAGAAAAAGACAACGGTAGATCGTTTTTTTGAAAGGGGCTACAGTCAGAAGGTTATCCAGCAGGCTGTAGAGAAAGTAGATACAATGGACAGAAATGATATCTTGACCCCCAAGCAACATGAAAAAGATAACAGAATACGATTCATTACCAATTATGATTCTCTGTCATGGAGGTTGCGAAAAGGTTTGGGCAAGTACTGGGATACACTAAGATTAGATGAAGATTTGAAGGAATGTATTCATGATACTCCATCATTGACTTTTTGGAAAGCTAAATCCCTAAAAGACGTACTCAGTACCACAATGATAAAAGATAGACAAAAGTCAAACACTGTACAAGGATTTTTTCCTTGTCGTGGGTGCAAAGCTTGCAGATATAGCAACAATTGTAAAACATTACTATTGTCAAAAGATCGCTGTGCTCACAAGATAACTAAGCATCTCAGTTGTGATACTGAATATGTTATTTATGCACTACAATGCCCGTGTAATAAATTCTATATAGGCTGCACTACAAAACAAGCGAAATTGAGAATTTTGGAACACCAGAGGGCAATCAGGAATGTAAACCAACAATATCCTGTAGCTAGGCACTTTGCGGAAGTACACAACAAAAACCCCAATTTGATGAAATTTTATGTACTGGACAGTGTTGAGAACAGGGAGAGAGGAGGGTACAGATGGTTGGAGCTAAGGAAGTTGGAATCGAAGTACAATAGAATGTATAACACAATGCAGCCCGTGGGACATAATCTGGGGGAAGAATTAGCAATTCACCTCCAGAATTGAAATGAGTCATGAATGATGTGTTTAGTAGCTGCTGCTTGCTTTGTAACGGAATTCTAAATTTTTTTAAAAATGATTTTAATTGCTAACACAGATCTGACAGAGTAATTTGCTAAAGTAGCGATGTCCTCCTCTTTTTTCAGGAATTGGATGCAAAATTTAATCTACCCACTGAGGTGAAATCTTGAAAGTTACCCGCATGGCCAATATGTATTATGTGACATGTGCCCACTTGGGTGATACCCTGCAATCAAGGACATTATGTGAATTATGCGAGTATGCTGTAATACTCATGAACTGCGTGCCCACTTGGGCTCTACGAACATTGTTGCCTTCGAACTTTGGCCCACAGGGGCGGTATTTTGACACTGGTTATGTATCTTGAGTTCACTAGCGTCACTATATAATTTGTGGCCTCGGGTATTACAATTTGTATAGTATCCTTCCTGGGTAAAAGCATGATGTAAATGCTTAAATGAAGTCTTGAATGAATTTAATATCGTAAAGACATTGCCTAAATGAAATAACTTGTTTATGTCTATTGATCACGTGTGAAAGTGAAAACACGGTAATGTTACTTTAAATGAATGAAGGTACACGTAAGCTTCACCCGTGAGCAAGAGATCGGCTGATCTCGAAACGCGTTGGGTTTGTTCTTTGCCAAATAAACCTGAAGCACCGTTTACCATATTGGGGCCCTGACTCTGGTTATTTCGAATGACCTGAAAGCGAACCAGGAGTGTGTTTGATAATAGGGGTTGGCGACCCCCCGTTGGGAGCCCGCCGTTCAAGAGGCAGAAGCACGCCATCTCCCGTGTGTTTAACATATATATATATATATATATATATATATATATATAATAAAAAAGCAAATGCAGCCTTCCATACACTAGAGCTGAATAATGCTGTAAGGACTCCCCATTATATCATAAAAGAATACATTAGAAACAGGGAAAAACAGCCGCCGAACATGTTTTAAAACTGTTTTAATGCTTAGCAATCAGCATACACTCTCAGATAGGACTGAAAGCACAGACAGCCCCCAGGCTGCATTGCAGAAAACATAGCCTAAAAAGGCTGAAAAGCTAACTCATAGCAACATAGAGAAACTGGCACAGTGCCTTTAAGGTAGTCATAACCCCCAGCTTCCCATCATGCCTCAGGAGTGACAGTTAGGTCAGTTGTTCTTTGCGGTGACTCAAAAGCCATAACACAAAGAGTTGACATTACCTTTTAAAAATACAATGATCCTTTGCCCGGGGAGGCGGGAGGGTTGCTTATGAATTTGATGAGGATACCCCTGGAAGAGAACTAGGATTACAGGTAAGTAACTAATCTTTCTCTTCCAGGGGATCCTCATCAATAGTCATAAGCACTAGAATAGAATAGCGAGCCTCACCTCATCCCCTGCGGGCAAAGGAAACAGAACGGTAAATTAACCAACCAGCTCAGAAAACTAAGCTTGGATATATTACTATCCGAACAGATTCCTCAAGGAGGCCTGGCCTACATGAGTATCCGCCCTGGAATTGGATTCTAGAGAATAATGCCTTGTGAAACTGTGAACCTATCTCCAGGTTGCTGCCTTGCAAATTTCTGACATAGGAACATCATGCAGAAAAGCTACTGTGGCAGCCTTTCCCCTAGTGGAATGTGCTTTAGGAGAAAACAAAAGGGGTTTATGTGCCAACTGGTAGGATAATTTTATACAGGACACTATCCATCATGAACTGGAATTTTGGGAGGCTGGGAAACCTGTTCTCATTGCACCATAATTCAAAAACAATTGATCTGATTTCCTTATACCCTTTGTACCCTCCAAATAGAATTTGAGCACTCTTTAAGGTCAAAGGAGTGGAGACACCTCTCCGCAGGCGTTGCGGGATTGGCAAAAAAGGATGATAGGGAGATTGATTAATATGGAAATCGGATACCTTTGGCAAAAAAGCAGGGTGAGCCCTTAACACTACCCTGTTGCGGTGAAATACAGTATACAGCTCTTTTGCACACAGCGCTTGGATCTCACTTACTATGCGCGCTGATGTTATTGCCACCAGAAAAGCGGTCTTCCACGTCAGGTGCTGTAAGGTGGCTTTATGAATGGGCTCAAAAGGAGGACTCATCAATCTAGACAGCACCAGATGCAATTCCCAAGGGGGAGAAGGAGTTCAAACGGGGGGATACACTTTCTTCAACCCCTGTAGGAAATGCTTAACCACCTGCAATTGGAAAAAAGAAGGTTGGTTGGGTGATTTTCAGTAAGTAGTAATGGCTGACAAATGAACCCTGATCGAGGCATATTTCAACCCCGCTTTGGCCAAATAAAGGAGGTAAAGGAGAATGACCTCTTCCTGCCCCTTTGTAGGATCAAAACGAAAATCAATACACCATAGATAGAACCTCTTCCACTTAAAAGAGTACAATGCTCTTGTGGAAGGCCTCTTAGCCTCTTTCAGGATGTGCATGCAGTCCTGCGGCAGATTCAAGTGTCCGTATTGTAGGACCTCAGGAGCCATGCTGCCAAGTTCAGAGAAGGAAAGCTGGGATGGAGAATCTTCCCGTCCATCTTGGTCAGCAGGTCCGCTCTGTAAGGTAGTCTCCTGTGGGGGAGTACCGACAACTGCAGAAGGTCCGGGTACCACCACTGACGTGGCCAGTCTGGAGCTATCAGAATCCTCTTCATGTTGGATCTGATGAGCTTGGACACCACCTTTGGGATCAGAGGCAGGGGAGGAAAGGTGAATGCAAATGTCTCTGACCAATCCATCAAAAGCGCATTCCCCCCTGTCCCTGGATGGTGTAATCTGGATGCGAAGGCGTGGCATTTTTTATTTTTGTCTTCTGCAAACAAATCTATTGACAGACGATCCCACTGCTGGAAAATATCTGCCACCACCTCGTCGTGCAGCACCCAGTCTGGCTGATCTTCGAAGTGCCGACTGAGCGCGTCTGCTTGCACGTTATGCTCCCTGGGAAGGTGCACTGCCACTATGGAGAGGTTCCGAGCCAGAGGCCACTGCCAGATCGCTTGAGCCTCCAGGGAGAGAGGGCGAGAGCGCGTACCACCCTGTTTGTTTATATAATACATGGTGGTCGTGTTGTCTGTTTGGATCAGGATTGAGTTGGACGTGATCGATGGCCATAAAGCTTTCAGAGCAAGATGGACTGCTCGTAGCTCCAACATGTTTATATGGTAGGACTGCTATTTTGTGGACCACCGGCCCTGCATTTGAAGGCACCCCATGTGTGCCCCTCATCCTTTCAGAGATGCATCCATTATCAACGATTGCACTGGAACTGGTTGATGTAAAGGGACTCCCAACAATAGGTTCTGGGGCAGAGTCCACCACCTGATGGACGATTTTGCTGCTTGAGAGAGCACAATCCGGTCCTCCCAGCAACCCGTTGCTCGGTCCCACTTGTCCTCTAGATCTTGCTACAACGGTCTCATTCTCAGCCTGGCGCTGGGAATGAGAAATATGCAAGAGGCCATTGACCCCAGCAGAGATGCCACCTGCCGGACTGCTGGGCGATCTGTCTGAAGCAGAGCTTTGCCCTTCTGCAGCATTGAAGAAAGTCTCTCCTCCGAAGGAAACGCTCTTCCTTTGTTTGCATCCATTGTCGATCCCAAATAATGGATTGTGTGGGTGGGCTGTTGGACTGACTTCTCCATGTTCACATGAAGCCCCTGTCTGTGGAGTAGATTCAGACAGACTTGGAAATCGTTCCTTACTTTTTGAGGAGATGGCTCTTTGAGGAGCCAATCGTCTAAGTAAGGGTAAACAAACAGACCTTTTCTATGTAGGGCCGCTGCCACCACTGTCATGCACTTGGTAAAGACTTCAGATTTCAGTCCGAAGGGTAAGACCTTAAACTGATAGTGCTTGTTGCCGACCACGAATCGTCGATATTTGCGATGACGTGGAATGATAGGTATATGGAAGTACGCATCTTGGAGGTCCACCGAACACATCCAATCTCCAGCTTGTAGATGTGGACATATTTGATGAAGGGCCAACACGCAAAACTTCTCCTTCACAATGACTTTGTTTACCAAGCGAAGGTCCAGGATAGGTCTGCACTTGTGCTCCTGATCTCTTTTGGGCACAGGATAGGTCTGAACTTGTGCTCCTGATCTCTTTTGGGCACAGGATAGGTCTGAACTTGTGCTCCTGATCTCTTTTGGGCACAAAAAAGTACCTGGAGAAAACCTCCCTTCCCTCGATGCGCGGCAGGAACCTCTTCTATGGCCTTTTTTCATAGAAGGGTTATCACTTCCTGCCGTAGCAACTTTAACTGGCGAGGACGAGATCTTTTCGGAGGAATGTCCTTTGGAGGCACACGAAAAGCACCCAACGATCTTTTGTTATGCTGCACCACTCTTCCAGATGATGTGAAGCACTTCCTCCCACTGGAGTGGGCAACGGCGCCAGAGGAAGCTCCTGCTCATTGCTTACCTGCCGATTTGGCCGTGTTAGAGAACTACTGCTGGTGACCTCCTCTACCTCTGTTGGATTTACGGCCTTGATACTGCGATTTGCCTTGGTTTTTGCTCTGGGACCACTGAGGGGTTTGACTCCTCTGTTGGTAGCCCTTGCGTTGGTTGTGTCTGTACCGTCGTTTAAACTCTTACTTCTTCTCCAATCCAACTGCTTTGAGGGTATCGAGCTCTGCCTTCATTCTACCTATTTTCTCATCTGTATGGGAGCCAAACAGGGAGGAGCCCGGAAAAAGGGAGATTTAGGATTCTTTGCTGAGCATCTGGCTTGAGAGCTGTTAGTTTCAACCAGGAGGATCTCCTGGCTCAAATCCCATGTGCATATGAGTGCGCCGACAGTGTAGCACCATCCGCTGCTGTGCTAATCATTTGGTTTGCAACAAGGGACCCTTCCTTGATGACCTCTTCAAAATCCTTTTGATCTTCCTTTGGCAACTTTTCGTTGAAGCGGTCCAAGGAGTCCCATAAGGCCCTGTCATAGCGACCTAATAAGGTTGCTGCACTGGAGACTTTGAGCGATGATGCTGCAGACCCACAAACCTTACGTTTGTGGGTCTGCAGCATCTATTGTCTTTATCAGGCGGGACTGACGAAGACGCAGTTACTGCATGAGTTTTCCTCACTGCCGCAATTATAACAGAGTCCGCAGGCGGATCTGTCTTCAAGAACACATGGTCTGTTGCGGCCGGCTTGTATTTCTTTTGAATCCTAGCCGGTGCAGCCTTAATCGCAGCTGGAGTAAGGAAAATGTCCATCACGGCTCCAGAAGACCGGGATCCAGAGGAAGCAATGGATGAGAAGCTGCTCTCTGATGCAGAATCTAAAAAATAACTGTTGTTGCCACCTGAGGAGTTGTCATCTATCGGTGACACTCTTGACAAAGGGTTGTCCTATTGAGTGGGAGAATAGTCCCTCTTCGAGGATCGAGTGGAAGAGAAAGACCACGTAGTTGTCCTTCTTCTTTTGCGATGGGAACTTTGCAGAGGTGATCTATGAAGAGGACTGGCGTATTCTTGCATCCGCTGTGATGCTCCTGTATCTTTACTCCAGTGATGCAGAGGAAGGAGCCATCTCGGTAACAAGCGCACAGCTGCGGAAGCCTCCCTGAACGCCTTTCTGGTGAAGCAGATGGTGAATGCCTCGTTGAAGGATGTCTTGACGAGTGAGAGGAAGAGTGTCGTGACACTGATTCTGTCACTAGACCCACAGATCCTTCTCCAGACCTCACTGAAGTGGGTCTTGATGTGGGGTGTGCGCTTCTCGACACAGACCTGGACCTCCTTCTCGACGTCGATGTCCGACCTGGTGTTGAAACCGGTCTCGACGTCTACTATGTTCCTTGACGTCGAGTGTCTTACAGACGACGCCGGAACATCCCTTTGTCTCGACGTCGAAGGGGTTCTGCTCCTTGACGCTGATCAGCGCCGCGTTGACGGCTCCTCTTCCTCGACGCCGATCGTTGCCGAGACCACCGCGGGGGCTGCTAATCCTCGATGCAGATCGCCGTCGAGACGGCGGAAAGGTTCCGATCCTCGACGCCGATCGTCGCCGGGTTGACGACGGCGGAGGAGTACCCGCCCTCGATGCCGAAAGCCTAGCTGACGGCGGGGGACTTCTGCTCTTCGACGCCGATCGTCGCCGGGTTCAAGACGGCGGAGGGCTGTTACTCCTCGACGCCGATTGCCGTCGAGTTGACGATGGCGGAGGGCTTCTGCTCCTCGACGCTGATCGTCACCGGGTTGTCGACGGCGGAGGATCACGATTCTTCAACGTCGACGACGTACCTGAATGACAATGTCTTCTCGACGGCGAGCCCGCCGTCGATGGTCTTTTCTTGGACAAATGACACACTGGTGGTAGATTTTTCAGCGCCGAGCCCGACGCTGAAGCAGAAGAGCGAGGGACCTTACTTCTGGATGGAGATCTTGCCCTCTTGGTGCCCTTCCTCACCGGAGACCTGCCTCTGAAGATGCCTTTTCTGCCACCCCATAAAGACGGATCCTTTCTCTGTCTTTTAAAGTCCTTTTGGACAGGGACTGGCAATGAGGACAAGTCTTGGGGACATGGTCCTTAGGTAAACAAAGAATGCAGACCTCATGAGAGTCTGACCTGGCCTCCTTTTTTCCACAAGGGGAGGGGTCAAAAAGAGATGGCATGTTGAGAGGAAAAAATGCCCAAAACGGTAAAAAAAAAGACGTCGCAGTATGTAAAAATTTCATTAAAAAGTGAAGATTATTTCTGACTAAAATCAGAAAGAAGTGGAGCTATGTAACCAGGATCCTTCCTGAAGGAGCCGGAAAGAACAACTGACCTAACTGTCACCCCGGAGGCATAATGGGAAACTGGGGGTCATGACTGCCTTAAAGGCACGGTGCCAGTTTATCTCTATGTTGCTATGAGTTAGCTTTTCAGCCTTTTTAGGCTATGTTTTCTGCAATGCAGCCTGGGAGCTGTCTATGCTTTCAGTCCTAGTTGAGAGTGTGTGCTGATTGCTAAGCATTAAAACAGTTTTAAAACATGTTCTGGTGTTGTTTTTCCCTGTTTCTAATGTATTTATTTATGATATAATGGGGAGTCCTTACAGCATTATTCAGCTCTAGTGTGTGGAAGGCTGCATTTGCTTTTTTATTATATATATATCTATATATGAAAAAAACAATCCTTGTTCCGTCAGTGGTCGGAGGAACCCAATAGGTTTAGACCTCCAATGGCCCCACACAGTGCAACGAAAATCCGGCCAAGAAACCAGTCAGACCTCAAGTGAGTTGCAGAATGGCGATATATTTAATGAAAGATGACGCGTTTCACTCCACTAGGGAGCTTGTTCACATAGCGCACTCAGAGCCATTTAGAGTATATATACACACACATATATGTGGGGCACATATAAGAGTGTGTTTCCGGGGTCCCGCGCATGGGCGGGAATATTCTAGCGATTATGACTATTGATGAGGATCACCTGGAAGAGAATGAGTCATGCCTATTGATCCTTCCTGACCTTTCGTCAGCATTTGATACTGTCAAACACGATAACCTAATTGACCTCCTGGAACACAGGATGGGGTTGTCTGGGCCTGTTCTTAACTGGTTCTCTTCATTCCTCCTGAACAGATCACAAAGCTTCAAGGTGAACCAATCCCTGTCCCATCCTGGACCGGTTACGCTGGGGGTTCCCCAAGGTTCAGCACTCTCTCCCACGCTCTTTAACTTGTTCATGGAGCCTTTAACAGAAATTCTGAAATCATCCAGCATTCACTATCACATATATGCGGACAATGCTTAACTGTACCTGAAGATCGCCTCCCCTGAGGACATTCAGTCCCTCAACTCAGTCCTGCTGGAAACACAAAGCTGGCTGACAAGTAACCACCTGAAAGTAAATGCGCTAAAAACAGAATCCCTCCTAATATCAGCCCATAAGCAATCTTAGATCATTGAACAATGGCTGAATCAGCTTACTGCTTTTAACTGCAGACCCCACCTTGTGGACTCTGCATCCTCGCTTGGTATTATATTAGACAAAAGTCTGAACATGCAAAAGCACATCAGTTCCCCTACCAAAGGAGCGAACTTCCAACTCAGCATCCTAAGGAAGCTCAAACCCTTTCTCCCTGCTCATGACCTAAAGGTTGCAGTGCAAGCATTTGTGATTGTAAAGCTGGACTATGGTAGCACAACGCTTCGTGGCTTGCCCAGAGTGACAACGGCTCCTCTTAGGGTGGCCCTCAATTCTGCTGCTAGGCTCTTAACTGGCACACAAAAATACAGCCACATCTCTCCGGACTTGCTGGCCCTGAATTGGCTTCCATATGAAGCTCGGATACAGTTAAAAATTGCACGCATAGGGGCATGGCTTTCGGCCGAAGGAAAATGGCCGCTTAGTCCCGGAGCTCTAGAGTTGTTGCAGCCCATAATTTGAAATACGCACATTAATCCACATTACCGGGGTCTACTGAGGGGCTCCCCTGGCATCGGAGCGTGAGCGGCATCCATCGGTGCGGTTCCGGTTCTCCACGGACTGTTACGTCCGCTGCGTCCGCCGCCTAGCTGCCAGCGGCCCTCCGGGGCCTACAAGACCGGGGACTCTGTTGCTCTCTGCGGCCGGGGACGAAGGCGCGGTGCACGGGGGCACGCAGATGAGCATCGCCAAGCCCAGGGCCGCACTGTCATCGGCTCCGGCCCTCCCCCCTCCTCCCCCCCCGGCCGCGCCTTCTGCGGTGACATCTCTGGCCCTGTGAGAGGGGATCTTGGGACTGTTTCGACCCCCCCTGGGTGCCACTTCGTCCTTGGCTGTTCGTACTGCCCGGCACTGTTGCGGCCTGGAGCACTCTGCGGGGGACAGGGTCGGGTGAGTGTCGGAAGCGCCCTGGACTGCCCGCGTCCTGGCATCCCCCCGTACTTGGTGACTTTCTCGATCTGGCCCGCTGGGGGTCGCAATCCTGCTCCCTGGTGTTGGGCTGTCTCTCTGCCCCAGAGCTGTTGGCGGCCTCCTGTGCGGAACTTCAGCATCCCATGTGCTGCAGGCCTTCAGATCCTGACCTGGTGCTTTGGTGGGCCCCTGCCTGAGCGGTTGAGACTCCTTGACCTACCTGACACTTCAGTCGTGAGTGGCGGCCCTCGCTAGGTGTGATTTTCTGCCTGGGGGTGCGTGGATCTGGACTGGGTCGGCTTCCTGGTAGTCAGTGGCCGCCTCCACGGCACCCGCGGGGTACGACCCTGGGCGTTGGGCCTACCTCTTTCCCTCCGCCTTCTCCAGCTCGCGGAGGCGGTCCCCTCCCTGGCATTCCCCCCCCCCCCTCTGAAGACTAGGGGTCTGTGGCGCAGGAAACGACATAACCTGGACGCAGGCTTGGTTGTCCCCCTGGTGGATACTCCCTGTTTGTGACTCCGATATGTCCTTCGACCTGCGCCGAGATGGCGGGCAGGGGGCCCAGGAACCACACCGTCCAGGGTAAGCTAGACAAGTATGCCTACGATAAAGGACCTAACACTACGCCGCCACGGGGTAAACCGCAGGAGAACGATGGAGGAAAGAAAATTACACTGGAGGACGTCATGGGGGCACCGTCGAACGTCCAGCCAACGGTTGGCACGATTTTGACGGAAGTCTCCTTGCTAAGGGCGGACCTCCACAAAATGGCGGATAGGGTGAGAGAGGTGGAGAGTGTCAAAATCTCTGGTCCAGGACACTTCGGACTTGCAAATGTCAGTGGCCCGTCTTGAATGAATGAATGAATGACGTGAGTTTTATTATGCGCAAACTTTGCCCAATGGGCGTCAAGGCGCCTAATTCAAATAATACAGCTCGCAAATCAAACCAGCAGTCTATCATTGGTAAGCTTTGATAAAGTACCACGTCTTAAGGGCCTTTTTAAACAAATCAATTGAGGGTAGAGATTTAACCTCAATTGGAAGAGAATTCCAAAGCTTAGGAGCGACAGCAGAAAAGGCTCTCGCTCCCCATCTGGCTAGCTTTGTACGAGGCACTACCAGTTGAGATAGCCCAGCAGATCGAAGAGATCTGGTTGGGAGGTAGCGAGTAAGCAGAGACCCGAGAGCATCGTCCGTGCCAGCCGCAAGAGCTCTGTATGTAAGACATAGAATCTTAAAAGAGACTCTATGCTGAACAGGGAGCCAATGAAGATCTCTCCTGGCAGTCGTGGCTGAAGATGTCAAGGGAAGAGCCAGAACAAAACGCGCTGCAGCATTCTGTACGATTTGCAGTTGGTGGATGAGGCCCTTGTTGGACTCCGCATACAGGGAATTGCAGTAATCGAGCCTGGAGCCAACAAGGGCGACTGCAATCTGCTTACGAGCCTGGAGAGAAAGATAGTTACGGATCCTGTTTAGGATCCTGATAACACCCCAGCAAGTGGCCACAGTCCTATTTACTTGGAGCGTCATAGAGAGTGAGGTGTCAAAGACCACGCCGAGATTTCTGGCTGATTGGGAGGGAGTGGGGCAGATGCCAAGAGATGAGGGCCACCAATCGCTCGACCAAACATCTTGGTCTTTCCCAAAGACCAAGACCTCTGTCTTGTCGCCATTTAGCTTTAGGGAGTTGATGATCATCCAATCTGCAACATGCTGCATGCATTACCTAAAGCTAATGGCGGATGTATGAACAGAGGAATGAGCCAGAGACACCATGATCTGGGTGTCATCGGCGTAGGACACCACCTCCATCCCCTGCGATCTTACTAGTCTAGCAAGGGGGGCCACATAGATGTTAAACAGGGTCGGACTAAGGGCCGACCCCTGTGGCACACCACATTGCAGTGACTTGGCAGGGGAGAGGAAATTTCCAAGCTTTACTCTCTGTTCTTTACCTAGGAGAAAGGAGTTCAGAAGATTCAAAGCCGGCCCAGTAACCCCTGCCTCCCTAAGCCGAGATGTTAGAATGGCAGGAGACAGGGTATCGAACGCGGCTGTGAGATCTAATAGGACAAGTACCGTAGTTTGGCCACTATCCACTTTGCGTCGGATGTTATCTACTACAACAGTGAGTGCGGATTCAGTACTATGATGCTTTCTGAATCCATGCTGTGTGTTGTCAAGATACTCACTGGTCTCAAGAAAAGTGGAAAGGTGATAATTGAGGTGTGCCTCCAGTATTTTTGCAGGGGCCGGGAGCAGAGAGATTGGCCTGAAGTTTTTAAGAAGGCCAGGATCCAAAGACGGTTTCTTGAGGAGAGGCTTCACAATAGCCTTCTTCCACACAGGTGGAAAGGAACCCGGGATAATAGCCCTATTCATGACTTCTAACATAGGGGGAAGAATGCTGTTTCTGCACTCCTTCAGTATTTTTAACGGTAAAGGATCCATTGGGGAGGAAGATTTAGTCCTATCAAGTAGGAGGTTCAGTCCTTCCAAAGACAATAGAGGAAATTGCATAAATAGTTTGGAAGGGCCTTCACCCAAAGTGTCCAGACTGGCTATGGCAGAAGGAATATCCTTATCCAAGGAGTGACATTGAGCTTCTAAAGCGATGTGAATATCCGAGATTTTACTGTGAAAAAAGTCGGAGATGTTATTACAAAGATCCTGAGAACTAACTACAGGATCAGGGAGTTGGAAAGAGCATAGTGAATCAGCAATTTTAAAAAGTTCCCTGGATGAAGTTAGGGAACATGTAAGATTGGAAAAGTACTCCTGCTTCTCCACTACAACTCTCTGTTTATAGTCCCGTAAAGCGGACTTATGAGCCTCTCGGTCTTTCGGATCCCAGGATTTCCTCCAGCTTCTCTCGCTGCTCCTACACCCCTGCCTTAAAAGTCTCAGATGTTCAGAGAACCAGGGTGCAGTGGGTTTCTGCCGGGCTACATATCGAAGGGAGGCGGGGGCAAGCTTTTCCACAGCATTAGTAATGGAATCCGTAAGTTCTTGAGCTGCCTCACCCGCATCCTTCAAAGAGAAAGGTTCCAAGATCTGAATATGAGAAGCGATGGTATCATCGGTGATATTTCTAAAGTTTCTCCTAAGAGTGAATGAGGTAGCGACATGATTGGCTGAGGGGGGGGCAGAAAGAGCAAGTTCAAGCGGTACAGCAAAATGATCTGTTTAGACCAACGGCAGGGGCGAGCCAATAGATAACCTAGAGTCACTAGAAAAAATCCCATCAAGGATATGGCCAGCCTTGTGTGTTGGGCTACTCACCAACTGAACCAGGTCGAAGGCTCCGAGTGATTCAATTAATGTCTGGGTATCCTTTGAGCTGATTTCATCGAGATGGAAATTGAAATCACCCAAGATGGAAAGACAGGATTTTCCAAAATACGGTTCTAGGATTCTGAGTAAATCTAAAGAAAAGCTCGCCCTAGGGCCGGGTGGCCTGTATATGAGTATCCCAGTAAAAGAGATAGATGGAGCACACAAAATGCAAAAGTAAAGTGCCTCAAAGCGATCTCCAGGCATTGATAGAGATTTAATAGTGCAAGAGAAAGAAGATTTGAAAAGAACAGCAATTCCTCCTCCTTTACGCAGTGATCTATCCTGCCTATGGAGAGAATAGCCATCAGGAATGGCCAAGAGTAAATCGTGACCGGAGGAAACCGAGGCCCAAGTCTCCGTAATAAAGACCCAGTCCGGCTGTCTTTCTTCCACAAAATCGTGGAAGGCAACATTGTGCTTGATCAGCGATCGCGCATTAATTAGGAAGCCAGTTTTAGACATCGGAGCAGAAAGGCATCCCGAGCGCGAATGGGATCTTATAGGACTGGGAACCGAGCAGAAAAAGGAAACCCTACATGTCAGACATCGCTGGGAATGTAGGATTCCTTCAGGAGAAAAGCGGTGAGAGCATCGTTGCTCTGATGGTCTAAGAGCCATGAGTTCCGACATGGAGTATTGCGTAGGTACCTCATAGAGTGGAAGGGGGTTGCCCGCCGAGTCCAGCCCGCCCTGCAGCACGTCCTCAGCGCGGACGGGCGCAGACGGGCTGAACTCAAGCGTAACTCCGGCGGAAGTCTGGCGATCCCGCTGCGCGATGTCGCTGCGCGTAGGCATGGCTGCTATTTATGTTGGTCGAGCCTCCTAAATGAGGACTAGACCGCGATGTGGCTCATCCCTAACCCAATATGGCCGCCAACGAGACAGTGGCAAGGGACCCGCGAAATGCGGTGCTTTTTCCAAGTTACCGTGCAGGGAAGAATGACAGCGTGCAGGTAAGCGTGGCCGGCAGTGTTAAAAGCAGGGGAAATATCGTCCAAACGAAAAACAACCTAAATGACAAAACGGGAATATTAAAATATGCAGGAGCTGCACAATGATAAAGCGCTGCAAAGGAAATGCGCCAAGGCTGAATGGGAGCTCACCTAAGATTTGCCTGCTATTTATGCTGGTCGAGCCTCCTAAATGAGGACTAGACCGCGATGTGGCTCACCCCTAACCCAATATGGCCGCCAACGAGACAGTGGCAAGGGACCCGTGAAATGCGGTGCTTTTTCCAAGTTACCGTGCAGGTAAGAATGACAGCGTGCAGGTAAGCGTGGCCGGCAATGTTAAAAGCAGGGGAAATATAGTCCAAACGAAAAACAACCTAAATGACAAAACGGGAGTATTAAAATATGCAGGAGCTGCACAATGATAAAGCGCTGCAAAGGAAATGCGCCAAGGCCAAGGGGATGCAAGAGAATCCTACCTCTGGGAGCCTGTAGTCATCTAATCCACCTTCAAGTTTCTCTTTCAGAGCACTGTTGGTTTGCTTGATATTCTGAATCTGTTGTTTGATTGAAACCAATTCCATGTCCAGCTGCCTTAGGACAGTAGTCGCAGCAGTCGCATTTGCAGAAACTGCTGCCACATCCTCTTGGGTAAGAAACGTTCCTTTTGGTGGTTTTCTTTTAGCTCTGTTTTTAGCTTGAGATAGATACTTTTCTTTCTTCACATGAGGAATTGTGTCATTTTTGGCACCTGCAAGGTTCCTCTTGAGAAGTGATGAATGTGGCATTCACAGCCCTCGCGCAGTTAAATCTCAGGCACAGCGCTGCTTTTAGTCCCACTGGACGCCAACACCCCTTTCTCGTGAAACTGCATGCGCCTTGAAAAGGACAACAGGATGCTGATGGAGAAGCTGGACGACCAGGAGGGGCGCGCAAGACGGAACAACGTACGGATCATAGGTATTCCAGAGACGGAGGGGACTCAGGCTATGGATCTATATATTGAAGAGCTGATTAAAACCAGGCTGCAGCCGAAGGGCCTTTCCCACTTCTTCTCTGTTGAGCGTGACCTCACTCTGCTTACCTGGAATGTGCGTGGGTTGGGGGATAAGGTGAAGAGGGGTCTATTGCTGCAGTATCTGAAACGATGTGGCCCCGCAGTGGTATTCTTGCAGGAAACACACCTGGTAGGGTCAGCAGTCGGAGCAATGGATAGGTGGGGTTACAAAATGGTGGCCCATGCTGATATCTCCTCCGGTTCAAGGGGCACTGGGATCCTTATAAAGAAAAACTTTCTGCTGTTGGTGCACCAAACACGAGTAGATGGCCAGGGCCGCTTCGCAGCGTTAACCTGTCAATGGGAGGGACGAATGTTCAATCTGGTCTCTGTGTATGTACCCCCGGCACTCCACGCACAAGCTCACTCAGCTCTCACAGCATTTCTCCTTGCGCTACCTGCTGCGGCGCTACTGATGGGGGGCGACTTTAATGATATCATTGATGGCACCCTAGGCAGATTCCCTATTAGGACGGAGCTGCAGGGTGGGCGACGTCTTCTTGGTCTAGTGGACGCCCTTGGTCTTACAGATAGTTGGAGATTCAAGCACCCGGTTGAGACCCGCTTCACTTACTACTCTTCAGTACACACCGGTCACACACGCATCGACTATTTTCTATTGTCTGCAGACGCCTTAGCAGGTGTGGAGGAGGTCACTATACGTCCAAGGGGTATCTCAGACCACTCCCCAATACTTTTAAAATACTCCCTTCGCCAAACGGGTAGAAGGCGAATGTTTCCGATACACGCCGGATTCCTGCAGGTGGTCCCGGTCATGACAGCACTCACACGCACTACTAAGCAGTACTTCCAAGAAAATCAAGGTTCGGTGGACTGCCCTAGTACGCTCTGGGAGGCTTATAAGATGGTCCTCCGGGGGCAAGCGATGGGCTCGATCACGGGGCATAAGAGGGAGCAACGAGCGACGTTAGACGGCCTTGAGACGGAATTATCTCTGGCTATTGCGCATCAGGAGGCCCACCCGTCACTGGGAGCTACCCGCAAGGTCCGGCTCAAACAGGCCGAGGTCCTGTCCCTGAAGAGGGAAATGGTACACGCTAGGATCCAAACCACTCGACATAGGATATACGAGCTGGGAGATAAGGCGGGGAAGATGCTGGCCTGGCTAGACAGGAAGGACAGGGCGTCCAAAGTTATTGCGCAATTGATGTCCCCCACTGCCCCTATGGTATCTGATCCTGATGGTATAGTCAATATACTGGCTGACCATTATGAGCGGATCTACACCCCCCAGACGTCCTATACGGTCGCTGAGGCATACAACTACATTAAAGATCTCACGATACCCAAGCTCTCCTCGGAGGCAGCGCTGCTTCTAGAGCCAGATATTACGACGGAGGAGGTGCAGGCCGCTACCTACGCACTGGCGTCCGGCAAGGCGCTAGGTCCGAACGGGCTTCCACTTGAACTACATAAGAGAACGATACAAACGACGGACCCTTTTTTCTGCACATGTTATCTGATCCCCTCAAGCGTGGGGAGCTGCCGAGAGATCAGCGGCTAGCAACGATTGTTGCAGTTCATAAGCTGGGCAAGTCGGTGACGGACTGCGCTTCCTATCGTCCGATATCTCTCATCAATGCTGAGCCCAAAATACTAGCCAAATTACTTGCGTTAAGATTGACTCCCCATCTCGCGTCACTGATTAGTCCGGACCAATCTGGTTTCATGCCGCATCGGAGCACAGCCCTTAACCTCCGTCGTCTTCATGCTGTCATGGCGCGTTCGGCACTTACAGGAGAGCCGGCAGTCATCCTCTCCCTGGACGCAACTATGGCATTCGATACAGTCGAATGGCCTTACCTATTTGCGGTGCTCCAACATATGGGGTTCGGCCCAAAGTTCTGCGCCTGGGTTCGTTTACTATATACTAGACCACTGGCGCATGTTGCTGCTAATGGGCACATTTCACGAGACTTCCCACTGGGCCGTGGCACAAGGTAGGGGTGCCCGCTGTCCCCGCTGCTTTTTGCATTGCTTTTGGAGCCTCTCGCGATTTGGGTCAGGTGGGAGCCCTCTATCAGGGGACTCCAATGGTCCGATGGGTGGGAGGACCGTATATCTCTGTACGCCGATGATATACTCTTATATCTCACCTCCCCAAAAAAATCTATTCTTGAATTATTAAATGTTTGTGAGAAGTTCGGTAGGGTGTCTGGTTACAAGATCAACTGGACCAAGTCCGTCCTTCATGTACTGTCTGGCCCACCTCCCACACTGCCCATGAGCTGCCCCCTACGGGTCGCGACGGCACCATTCAAATATCTGGGTATTCTCATTACGTCGGACCCCGCCAAATTTTATTTTCTGAACCTTCGACCACTACTGGACAGGTTCAAACGCGACGTCAGAGTGTGGCAGACTCTTCCCCTCACACTCCTAGGAAAGGCGGCACTGTACAAAAATGATGGCGCTCCCGCGCTTTCTGTATGTGCTAGAGAATTGCCCTTTTTTCTACTTCAAGGCGATGGCTGCGGCGGCATCCCACCTGCTTTGGGGGGCAAAGCCACCTCGAATCGCCCAGGATAAACTGACCAGAAACTGGTACGATGGGGGGATAGCGCTCCCGAACATTGAGCTCTATTACTGGGCGGCACACCTTAAGCAGATCAATTTTTGGTTACATGCCCCGCGTACTTTGCTGACAGGCATTCTCTTGATGGTAGGGGTCTGCTCCGCAATCTTTACTCCCGCCGCCCTCCATCGGATCTGGTGGGTCCCACTCAACACTCAGTACAGTTATGGTACAAGGCCAATAGACGTCTTAAATGCAATGTCATTCTCACCCAAATGAAACCGCTGTGGGACTCTTGGCAACTGGGCTTCTTTCGCAACAGCAAGGGGTTCCAGGCTTGGGACTTCATTGGCATATCAGTGGTAGGTGACCTATGGAGAAAGGGTGACGTTGTTGACTTCAGCCACCTGCAAGCGCAGTATGAGATGTCACTGACGGAGAGGTTCAGGTACCTGCAGATTGCGCACGCGTTACACTCGGTTATCCCAGTGGGCACTGTCCTGCAGGAGTCGTCCCCGCTTGAAGACAGGCTTCTGACAGACCACAACAGATAGGGCCACCTCCTTTACTTATAAGAAACTCATTAATAATCTTCCGGACGTAATGTCAGCATTGAAACTGAACTGGGCTGGAGAGGTGGGCCCCTTTGACGACTCCGAATGGCAGGAGGCCCTCGCCTCACCACGTGTAACTGCTATCCCCTCCAGGTTAAAGCTGGTCCAACTAAAGATATTGCACCGCACATATTACACGAGAACGACCCTGTACAAGATAGGTAAGGCTACGCATAAGTTCTGTCTTCGTGGCTGTGGGCAGGAAGGAACGTTCTTTCATACTATTTGGGACTGTAGACACATGACAATGTACTGGACAGCAGTAATGCGCACTATTTCCCAAGCGATTGATATCTCCTTGTTGCCGGAGCCTCGCCGCTGTTTGTTGAACGTGTGGGAGCCTAACGACTTGAACCATCGCCAGCTGGACTGGGTAATGTTAGGCATGATGATTGCAAAGCGCAATATTGCTATGCTGTGGGGATCGGCGGTTTCCCAGACGCTCAACAAATGGTGCAAAGATATGGATGAGGCGATGGTAGCAGAGAGGGCTGTCTTCATCCATCGTGGTTGCCCGGAAAAGTGGGAGGGCATCTGGGGGGCCTGGAACAAATTCAGAGGTTGTATTTGTGAGCCGCCGCGTCCAGCTGGGGATGATGAGGACTCAGACTGATTAATTGCAGGAGCCATGCTAGAATGGGTTATGATATGCTCTATCATGTTATTACTTATGGTTTTCTCCCGTAAAGCTTTGAACCGAATGTGACTATTCTGTACCTGCTGACTTGTTTGTGTATGATGTGAAAAACAGAGAAGAAATTGTAAGAAGCTGTTCCTATTGTTTTGTTGAGATGAAAATAAAAATATTCCCCCAAAAAAATTGCACGCATGGCACACAAAGCCATCCACTTCAAGACCCCAATGTACCTCCTTCAGAAACTGGAGCGCTCATGTAGTTCAAGAGCCTCCAGAAGCGCCAGCACCCTTTTACTCAAACCACAAAAATTCAAGAAAAAAAAAGACCTATAATCGAGCCTTCTCAGGTATGGCGGCGAGGATCTGGAACTCCCTTTACTCCGAAGTCAGGCTGATCCCTTCCACTCTTCTCCTAAAAAAATAGAAGTCAAAGGCTCTTGATGAAGAAATTTCTGCCTCAGTCTGTCTTCCCCACTTGAGTCTGGGGCTATAGACACCGATTTGTGGCCCAGCTGCTTGACTCGCGAGAATGTCGGACATTTTAAGACTGTGGACTTTTTGCTATGTTGAATCTGTTTGTTTGCCTGTACCCTTCTTGCTGCATAATCTGTAAAGCACCCCAATACCCTTGGTGGTCATGTTCACGCTATATAAATCTTTCTAAATAAATAAATGAAATTAAATAAATCAGGTGTTTCCACAGTGATATGTTCATTGAACACCGCTCAGAAATTGAGTCCTCAGCAGCCTGGGCATTCCTTAGTTTAAGGCCAGCTACTTTCTTCTTTTTAAATAGAGGTTTTGATTTATCTTCTTTTTTATATTACAGTCCGAAGTACGATGTGTATCTCTGGACTTTGTTCATTCTTCTGATTTGTGTTCGGACCGTCCGAGTTTTTTGATGAACCCAGAAAGGAACGAGTATCAGTATCCCGATACCTGTCAGGTGTTCTAATGTTATCACGATTTCTAAGGTTATACCTCCTTTCGTAGGGCTTCTGTTGAGGAGACCCAACCCTAGATTGTGACCTATACTTTCTATTGTGTATTATCCTATGTCTTTTTAGAGGAATCAGCTGCTTGCTTGGACTTATCATTTTCAGGACTACCCATTACTTGTTGTTTTGTAGCTTTAGCTCCCAAATTATCTCAACCTAATTTGGGGTATGTATATTTGATAATTTCAGATAATTCTTGCTCTTGTTGTGCAGGAGAGCATTCCCTCAGGCGCTGGCATATAACCACCGCTGATGCCTCCCGTTTTATGTTGGCTAACAATTGTTGATACCTGGGGAAAATTGCCTAATAATTTCATCCCGAGGTTCAGTGCAGGTTCTGCTCCATACTCATTCTCGATTTGTCATAATTCGTCTGACATCACTGCTACTGAAGGGATACCATGAGCCCTGGTATAGATGGCAGCGAAAACTGTACCCCAATATGTACAATGAGCTATCCCCTTTGGCAAGCAAATTGTCAGTATTCTGTGTTCTTCTCGTGTGCCTGTGTGTGGAAACACTGCCTCTGTGTTATTTTCTGTGTTACACAAAATGTCATTTGCTCATGTTTAGTGGGCATTCTTCCCATAACCGCGTTCAGCGTCTGTGGGGTGATTTTATTTGCAGTCCGTTGACCTGCTGGTGTAACCCTTGTAGGTTGAAGTGTGTGCTCTCATAACAAACTGTGTCAGATTTCTGTACAGTTTTATTATATCTTTGTTAAGTGGACACAAGTCTGTTATTGGTAATGTGTCAACATCTGGATGCGGTGTGTATGCAGCTAGGAACAGCCTAGTCGCTCCATTTCTGCTGAGCTGACCGAGTCTTACTTCATCTGTGGTGTGGGAGGGTGCCTTTAAACCAGTTTATATGCTCCTGGTAACTGTGCAGAACTTCAATGTCCTCGTACGGACAGTATTCTTCCGTTGTTTCATCCGAGGCGTAAGAATGAAATGTTTTTGTGCGTGCGTCTGCAGATGGGAATTTGACCCATGAATAGAATTCCTCCATCCTGAATGACTTGTGTGCCTCAATCACAAATGTTACAGTCCGACCTACTGCTGAGACTCCAAACTGTGCTAGTTTTAAAGTGTGTTTATGACCTTTTCTGAAATTATTATAGCACCATCCTGCTTCCCACCCCGCTGCATTTGCATGTAATGCTGGTGCAGCCTTCTCTTCTACAGACATTGTTGAACGGAAAATAAGATAAGGTTTTATGCACAATGTATAAAACTATAATAATTCAAGCTTGAATACACCTACAGTCAATACATAGGATATGCCTACTCACCTGCGGCAGATTTTGCCCTCCCCACTTTAAACATCTCTTGCTTAATGTTGGGCGACATGTTGTGTAGTTCCTATAAATATATATAGAATCTGTGCATTTAGACAACAAACTATGATATTGGTGACCAGACTGATTCCAGACACCACCAACGGATATGTTCGCCTGTATACCAGCTAGCTCACAGTACCATTAGCAACTCTTCTTACCAAGGAGAAAATAGTTTCTGGCAACTATAGAACATGATAACCCTGACCCCTCAGGAATCATGGAAACAGTACAGTACTTTTCGCTCAGTCACTTGTGCTCACTTTGTCTCAGACACAGAATAAATGACCAGACGTTTTCAATAAGCATTTATTGAACCAGCGTCATTCTAGTGTAAAATGTGTGCTGTAACAACCATAAGACAGAAACAGATCCATACAGTCATAAGCACCAATAGAGTAAATAGATGGTAGAATTCTACCATAGTGCTAAAACAAGGGATATATGCAGGTATATAAATACATGACAGTAATAATGCGTACTCCTACGATGTTAACCCTAACTAGATGTACCTAAGTGTACCTAGCAAGTATGTAGGTGTATAGCCAAGAATCCTGCTAGGACGAAGCCAACCCCATAACCTGAAGTGAGAAAATTAATGACCCCGTCTTTTTCTCGAGTTGGACACCCCACGAGGGATGTCAGACCACTGCGTGCTGGAGAATCTGCGTGCAGGGACCTCAACATCTCATGTCAGCATGGAAGTCTTTCTCCTCTCTCTGCCCCAGCAAAGATTTGGTGCTTATATACCCAAAAGGTACCCTCAGGGGTTCTACCTTGCTGTGTCATGTCGGCCGAGGATGAAGATCGGGATGACCCTTATACATAGTTATTATACAGAAGATGGTATTCCTGCTGAGATTCTGAGAATCCTCGTGCATATTTTTAGAGAAAACCACAGGACATTTATGCAGCACCTAACTAGGTAAAAGGTCAGGGCAAAACCCTTTATGGAGTACAATGGCACGGTAAATGTAGGTGAAAGGTTAGGTGACTACCCAGGCCTACATTGGGTTACATTGCGAATCATAACAGCACCCTTCAAACCTCTGAGTCTGTTCTACGAGTCTTAGTCAATTTCTTCTGGGTCAAAGAGTCTTCGAGGTCAACGATTCTCAGATAGGCGTCAGATGTTTCTCCCTCTGCACCTTCAGCAACGTTTACCTCCTCATCGCTCGACAGATCCTGGTCTCTCAGGAATGGAGTAGGTTCCTGCCCATTCATGGAGTAGTGTGCCTGTCTCTGCTTCTTCCTAAGCATCATTTGACCTGAGGTGTTGCAGTTGTCGCTTCGATAATCGATCGGCTGGCAGAGGTTGCAGATTGGGTGATGGTCCTGTGTGAATTTGTGGTGACAATTTGGGCAGAACTGGAAGGGAGTCTTCTCCATTATGCCGAACAGGGAGGCCCCTGTCCGGGCATTCTCAAAATAGTCAAGGAAATCTCCTTTACACTGAAGTCTCCTCTGGTACTTATTATTTGATGTTCTTCTCTGAATTTTGGCCAATCTTTCCACAAAGTTCTCCAGAACATTTACTTCCTCGTGTTGGTGCCACGGACCAAGTATCCAGACCCAACCACAGACAAAGAATCTGAAGATGGCGACCAAAGGTGGGAGCTTCCAGGGGAGGGCGTACAACATCAAAGGAAGCACCAAATTGGGATTCTGTCGAAGCCCAAATACAACAAAAACAGTAGGACTACAAAAATGTGAGAGCCACTAGATGGCGAAATAATGCACAGCATGTGAAAACAGAAAAAAATTCCCGCTGTCAAAACCAATGGTTTCGTGATAGTTCTGATAAACGTGTCCACACGAAGTGAAGGAGGTTGGAAGAGGCAGAGTCGTTGCAGGCGGTGGAGGCAGAGCAGGTGTAGCCAAACAGGCCACTGCAGGAGCAGCCTCTGAAAAGTGTCCATCATCTGCTGCAGAGTGAACAAGAATGCAACTGGCACCTACATGAGCTCGGTCTCTTTATAGTAGTGCACCATCAACTAACTGCTCCAACGAAACCATCACCTTCCCAGACTGGAAACATGCTGAGATCAACCCCCAACTGAAAAAGCCATCCTCAGACCTGACATACCTCAAGAACTGAACACTGATCTCCCTCCTCCCCTTCCCAGCCAAGGTCACTGAGAAAGCCATCAACGCCCAACTCTCCCGAGTTCAAGTGAACCATGTCATGGACAACTCTCATTCCGGCCTCCCAAAGCAACCACAGCACAGAGAGTGCACTCCTTGCCGCCATCGACAACATCCGCTCCCTCCTCGGCTGGGGCTAGACCGCAGCCCTCATCCTACTAGACCTCTCGGCCGCCTTCGACACTCTCCCAACCGCACCCTAAACTCAAGATTCCACGACGCTGGCATCCGTGACAAGGCTTTGGACTGGATCCACTGCTTTATCACCAGCCAGTCAGACTTTCACCGTTCCTCTCAGAACCCACGGAGATCAGCTGTGGAGTACACCAGGGTTCCTCCCTGAACCCCACCCACTTAAACATCTACATGGCCTCCCTCGCAGCCATCATCAGAAGCCAAGGACTTAACGTAGTCTCCAATGCAAACAACACGCAGCTGATCATCTCCACACCAATGAACCCACAAACAGAACCAACTTCCACAGTAGAATGAAGGCCATTGCAACCTGGAAGAACGAGAGCTGCCTCAAGCTCAACTCTGACAAGACCGAAGTACTCAGCCTGGGACCCACCCCTTCAGCCTGGGACGACTCTTGGTGGCCAGCCACTCTGGGATCTCCCCCCACCACAACAGACCAATCATGCAACCTTGGAATCATACTCGACTCATCACTCACTATGAACCGCCAATTCAAGTTTCCTCAGCCTGCATTGACATGCTCCGCCTGCTTCGAAAGACATTCAGATGGATCCCCACAGAATCCAGAAAGTCACCCACGCACTCATCAGCAGCAGACTCTACTACAGCAACGCGATCTATGTCAGCGTCACCCAGAAAAAGCTCGAGAAACTACAGAACGTCCAAAAAGTTGCAGCTAGACTGGTCCTCAACATACCCTGCCGCACCCACATCACGCAACACCTCCGACAACTCCACTTGGTCCCAGTCAACAAGTCACTTTCAAACTCCTCACTCACGCCTACAAAGCTTTAAATGACGAAGGACCAGCATACCTGAACCACCGCCTCACATTCCACATACCCACCAGACAACTCCGATCCTCCCAACTTGCTCTTGCCTCCATCCCCAGGATCCACAAGACCAGAACCGGAGGAAGGACGTCCTCCTACCTCACCGCTAAGACCTAGAGGATCCTGTCCGTCCACATCGCTGACCCAATTCAGGAAGGACCTCAAGACTTGGGCTCTCAGAAAGCTCCTCTACTCCGTCCAACCGGCAGCCCCCCCTCATGGGTTAGTAGCCACGCTTTACAAAGCCCCGATTGATTGAGTGATGGCACCTATAAGATTGAAGAGGGTTGTCCTCTCTGGAGTGTGACCGATGGTAATACTCCTGATAGGCCACCTCCTCATTTAAGGTCTTTTCCTTAAACTACAGTACATAACACACATCTTGCTGTGGTGGACTGTAGGCTGCCTCTGAAGTGTCTTGATCGTTGAGGTCAGTATGCAGCTCGAAATTTAGACTCTGGTGAGGAAGGCCTGCAGTCACCTTCAAGGGTGAAAAGATGGCTGGCTCAGGAACGACTGTCATGACCAGGCTGTGGTACCATTGCTGGGTCCGGCCTCGACAGAGTGTAATGGGCAGTTGTTGGCGGAGTAGGGTTGCGATGTTGACTGAGGCTTTTTTCTCATAGTCAGTGATGCGGATAAAACAGTCACCAGTGAGGCCGACCAGGGAGCTGGATTTTGTGCAGATAATTTCACAATAGTGTACCTCTTTCCTGTAGTATTTTCTTCAGGAAACTACAGTTTCTTCCAGTCAAGCGTTGGGTACATGTTCATTAGGGTGCAAATCTAGCACTGGAAATTACGCATTTTCTTTGTTGCCATCATGGAAGTTGTTGTTGGAGCACTCTTCACATAATCATCTTCAGACGATGGACCACCCTAAACATGAGGGTACTTTTTCTCAAGTATATACAATGGCAACTTCCTCTTCCTATCGCCCTTAGAGTCTTATAAGGAAGAGTCTGAAATGTCACAGCGTGAAGCCCTGTGCGCGGGATAGACTACAAAAACATTGCTCAAGTGGATCATCTAAATAAATATGTTTCTATCCACAGGTCGAGCGGAGTTTAAAAAAAGATGTCATTGACCGCTTGAGACAGAAAATGGAGCTTTCCCAAAAAATTACCCTAAAAACAACTTAGAATAATCTGAAAGCTGAAGATAGGGCTAGATCAATCCTAAAGCAGACCAGGAAAGTAACCAGATAATGCCACTGAGAGCTTAGAGCAAAGCTCTTCACGGGGACTCCCTTACACACATGCAGTCAAAATCAGTGCCATGATAGCCTCTCTGAGGTGGATGTGCTAGTAAACAAACATGGTTATTGAGGCCTATAGCTATTTATAACACTGTTTAATGCTATTTAAAGCTACCAGAGATTCCCAGATTGATTACAGACAATGGTTCAAGCATGTGAATATATTATTTTGTAATGTTATTGCATTTATGTAGCGCTTACGATCCCTTGCGATGCGGTGAAGCACCGGCCAGAATGCTGCTCTGGAATCCAAGGTTAGTGTTTAATTCAGAGGCTACTGAGATTAGCAGTGTGCTCTCAAGAAAACCCTTCATAACATTTACTGTAGTTTCTTTGTGGTGTTTTAAATTAACAAGAATTAGGTGTGATCCATATTGGCTGGAAGGTATGTCTGCTATGCAGATGGTTGGTGGCATTAACAGATGAGACAGAGGAGATTTGGTATTGTTAGGTTAGAAGTATGACTTTCAAAGAAGGCATGGTTATGATTTTTGAAATTTTGGAATGAAATCAGGGCATGGCAGAAATACAATAAAAAACATTACGGAAACATGCATGTAACATTAAATAGGCTGGGCTCTGAAAGAGGAGGCATCCACAGAATTGAAAGTAAGAAAAAGCTCAAGGGGAGAGGAGAGATTTACCTGCATGGTTTTAAGAATATAGAGGAGGCATTTTTGAGACAGCATGCAAACTGAAGAGACAAGTCTGTGTGACAAAGTGCTGTAATAGGTAATTTGATACACACTAGAATTGCATAACAGACTATCCGCTACTAAGCTACCACTATACAGCTGCTTGAGCAAGGATAGCTAATCAGCTCAGGGGTTGGAAGTGCAAAAGTTAATGGCTGGATGCATATACGGGAAAATGTCAAGAGCTTTAGGCTGCGCTCAAAGCAGTAACTTTAAGATCACAGCAACCATGTACACATTGAAGAAGGTGCAGTTTAGAGAAGAGCATTGAGTGGCTAAGCAAAATGAAGGTTGATCAGACAAATAAAAAGAGGGAAGATGCAATGATTTAAAGTGTCCTGTCCGAAAGGAAATTGCCCATACGATGCGACTCATGTCTCGTGAGCAATTATGAGGATCTTCAGCATGATGGATGGCTGTTCAGAGAGCTAAATCATCTATGCATACCAAAACTAGTGTGGCCAAGCTATCAATATCAGCATGTGGATTGCCTCTAAACTTTGGAAAGGAGGGGAAATGACAAAAAGCAAAGACGTTTTACCAAGTCATCGAGAAAGCATTGCCATTGGAACATGTTTGCAAAACCTAGCTTTTGTAATTTGGCATTTCTGGATTTTCTTGGTTTTGAAGAGGAATAGGTGGTACAATCCCACTGCCGCAGATATGTAGCAGCTGGTCCAGGTGGATCCCCTATTCATCGAAGTCTGACAGTAATCAACCGAGTGTATCTGTATGCTCATTCTGAACACCCAACTGATGCGCAACAGCAACGTCCGCTTTGTTGGTCATGGCCTAGTTCCACGGTTCATGCGCCTCCTCACAAAGGGAGTGCAATCTCCTGCTCTCTTTTTTGACACACACAGAGGTAGTGTTGTTGTTTATGATAAGAACAACCTGAGTCACTAGTTGTGGCAAGATAGCCTAAAGGTCTAATCTGATCGCTTTACAAATCTACGCTGTTAATATAAAGCAGCTTCAATTTTTTTCAGCTAAACCCCTCGTGTTCCTGCATACGAGTCCTAAATTGTCTGTTGTCATGAGGACTTTAGTCTGATAAAACTGTGGTCATTCTGTATTGTGGTTTCCTATATATCTCCACAATAAAAGGGCCTGTTTTAGATGTTGAGACCTCCACAATGTTGTCCCATGAACCAGTCAACTGTTGCCACTGCGAGTCCAATTCTTGCAGAACCCACCTCACAAAAAACCTACAGAAAGGAAATAGGTCTATGAAGGATGACATTAGACCCAGCACTGACTGAAATCCTTATGGTGTTTGCATATATTGGCAGAAATAAAGAGAATCCAGATTTTAGTTGTGTGTGCATTAAAATACTTTTCCTTTAAAGGAAAGGCACTATTTGGGCATTTATTTATTTTTGTGTGTTGCTCAGTTCTGAGTTTATAGTCCATAACACCTCCATTTGAATAGGACTTCCACGTAAAATCTAAGTTTTACATTATAAACCTTTTGACAAATCAAACAGAAAAGGGCTTTGAAATGAGAGAACTACTCAACAAAAACCATGAAGGTGTGCTAGAGGTTATTTAACGTGAGACACTGATACACCTCTCTGGCTCAGGTGGTGCAATAGAGGTCTCACTTTCATTGTGTGCTTTTATAATATTATGTTTAGTATTTAGTTGTGTGAATTAAATCACTTTTCTTTTTAATAATATAAACAGTGAAAATTAAAAATTATTGTGTACTTTTTAGCATCCTTTCACGTTTATGTAATCCTTGTGGTTGCAGTACAGCTTTATTTTGGCTGTACCTGGTTTAACTATGATGTTGATAATTAGATACAATAAAGTGCCTTCCACGACTTTCCCCTTCAACCTCAGGAACGTCATTCTTTAGTAACATATTGGGTGACCAGCAGTGTTCCCCCTAAAGTGCGCGGCTGCGCTCCCGCGCACCTTCAAGGCATCGAGCGCGCAGTGTGCAGTGTGTGGCGCGCACACGTTCTTGCCGCCGCCCGCTTTTAAAATGCGAGCGGCGAAAAACGGCAATTTACTGGTTGCTTGAGACCTTTGGGAAAGTATTCCTGTTAATCAGAGCGCCCGTCATGCGCTGTAATTAACAGGAATATTTTTAGAATGGCCCATAATCGGCACCCAGCAGCGCTGTATTTAGAAAAGAAATGAAGCAATTCTGAAAGCACGATGTGTGCTTTACACATCGTGCTTTCAGAATTGCTTCATTTCTTTTCTAAATACAGCGCTGCTGGGTGCCGATTATGGGCCATTCTGAAAATATTCCTGTTAATTACAGCGCAAGACGGGCGCTCTGATTAACAGGAATACTTTCCCAAAGTCGTCGTGCTTTCAGACTGGTGGTGGCGAGATGAGGTTTCAAGGCCGGCTGTGAAAAGCAAGCACTGTAAAGTGAACTTTACTAAACAGTCGAAGCAGGGGGGTTCTTGGAATCTGCAGTAAAGTTCACTTTGCAGTTTTTGCTAGGGCAGGCTGCTACTATTTCAAAGCTCAATTGTTTTTTTAACAGAAATGCTTAGAATAATGACGTCGAGTATAGGGCAAACCAAGAACGAGCGTAACATTATAATTGCTATGTATTCTCAGGAACACTTGCGTATCTAAATATTTATACTTGGCTTAGTCTTCATTTGTGAGGGGTAAAGCCAAGAATTGTGTTATCCCCGTTCCATGTTATCCATGTTCAATAAGGTGTGTGCTTGGGGAAATCTTGGTTTCCCGTTCTAGATGTTATACCCCTGAGAGCCGGTGGGAGAGAGTTCAAATTATCAGGAGCTTGCAAATAGAATGAAAGGAAATGAGATGTGCACAGGAACGGTTAGCTTTTACTAAAAGGTGAAAGTTAGTTTAATGTATGACACTGTACTCGGATACGACCTAATATAGGGCAAGATAGTTAATAGATCGCGTATTGCTTTAGACGCTATAGTGAGGGTTTAAAATAATATTTAGTTGATAAATTGCCAGTGTGCAACCGTTACCTAGCGCTGAGATTCCAGCTAAGGAGACAGAAAATAACACAGGTGGCAAAGTGTTGTGACATGAGCTCCTTTTAATTACCTTTATTGCCCTGGTTTCTTCCTTCATATTCCGTGTTATTCTTCATCTACCCCTTACACTAACCATCGGAATTGTTTGAGCAGATATATTAATTAAAATTATGTTTTTTTAGTTGTCGTTTTAAGTTAACATCACTAAAACTTGAGTTGACATTTTTTTAGACTCCCTCTACTGACATGCACATTTGTAATTACGAAAAGAATAATGTTTTATTTTCCATGTATGAAAGGCCTGCTGGAGTTCTTTTCCATTAGCAGAAATAGGGTTTATTTTGTGGTGTGCTGAAATGAAATGTCATTTCTTTTGTAGCATTGGAAGAAAATTTGTCCTATCTGTACTTCTCTTGCAACAAATCAATGACTTTTACTGGTCCTATGGATAATTCTTACCCAGCGAAAGTCACGCAACTCTCTGGCACTATGCCAGGGTGTGTGGGACTTGCCATGGAGTGGAGAGAAAAATTTCATTTAGACAACTAGACAAGGCTTCTACATCTACCTGCCAAAAAAAGTACTTACTGTTCTATTATATTTACATTCAATAGTTTTCGTCAATGTACATTTTTTCAATAAGCATATTTCCACTATATTTAGGGGGCATCACACTTCTTTAACGCCTTAACCGCCGCAATGCGGGCGTTCTGAAGAGTGGGCGGGGCTCCGTCGGCCAACACACGGGAGGTAGTGCTCCAGTAGGCCAATGGCCGATGGGAGCACAGAAGGGGTTAAGCCAGCCCCCTTCTGTTTTCTAAAACCCCGCCCCGTCTGAGTAGATAAAGGGGAAGGCCCAAAAATTCACTGAGGCTCAACCTTTAAAGTGCCACAGGCTTTATTATATAGTGCAGATTTGCAAAGCGTAGTAGGATATGCACATTGCAGAGTGTGGACAAGAAGCCAATGGTCACAAGAGGTGAAGCATTTTTGGTTAGGATATATTTCCTTCCATCAACAATGGTAATAGTAGGCTGCTACCTAATATGTACAGGCAGAGTTTGCAGCTTGTTATTTCATGGGCTGAACTTACAAGAAGCAGGAACATAAGCGGACAGACCTATGGAGTGAGACCAAATCTCATTAGATTGGACTTTTGAGTAGTGGTGCTGTAGCTTTGGGGCAGTAGGAAACGGTGTCTTTACTTAATCAGGCTTTACAGTGGTCACCACATGGAATTTGACCTGTGCACTTTGCACTGTAGTAATAAGCGTGTGAATGTAGGTCTATTAGCACAACTGTTTTCACAACGCTTTATTTGTCAGAATTTACTCGGATATTGCATAATATTTAGACTACAATGCTTTAGAACTTCAAACTCACATCAACATTTGTGACTTTGATGTAACGCCCCAAGTGCCTAGACGTGGGTCCAGTGCTCACTATACCACTGGACCAAGGCTGTACCCCGCCTGATGAGTCCATAACCAGGGCAAAAGCAGAGGCAGCAAAATATCAGTAGGGTGGCACACTATGCGATGCACATATTTTTAGCTTAATTGCTTTTAAGCTACACCCTTAATTGCATCGGTTACGCCCCTTTGAAAGATCCCCGAGTATTTTCATCCCACTCAAAGCCCTGGTCTACACGCGCGGTCAGGTTCTTGGCGCACATAGCCTTGGCTGCAGCGCACAGAGACCTTACTCTGCCGCACACAGAGGAAAATAATTAGAGGGAACATTGGTGACCAGTCACCTTTTGAATTTGAATGCAGATAAGATGAATGTGTTGGCTCTAACTAATCATTCTTACATCTCCATTTAGCAGTCACTGGCTCTTGGCCCAGCCCCTGCCACTGTGTTGAAATTAACACTGATCTCACCGTTTGCCTGCCTATCTGCAAGATTGCTGGTACAGGTTACACTTTTAAAGAGCTTAAGGACATTTCTTCCTTGCCTCCAAGTTGAATGAAGAAGGCTGGTGATCCAAGTAGTTAGCTCACCATGTTTTGACTATAGGAATGCAGTATTTCCTTGCTTATCTAAATATCTTATCGGTCACCTTCAGATTGCGTGAAATACAGCCATACACATCAGCAGGTTTCTGTTAAATTACATTTTGACTTCTTCCACAGGTTACCTATAAGTAAATGGTGCTTGTTCAAGATACTGTGCAGGGTGCAGAAGGCACTTGCTGGCACTTGTCAGGAGTATCTCCTTCAGGAATGCGCGCACTGTCACAGGCTTTGTTCCTCTTCTTATGCACTCTTGGTTGTATCCATGTTCCTTTGCACTAGAGGAGGCGTACGCTTTTTCTTGGTTCTCGCTCCTTTTTGCAGTACACCAGGGGTAAACAACAGCCCACAAGAGTGTTGGGTGTGCTGCGCGCCTGCAGGACTGCAAGGACAGCACATAAAAGGCAGACCTATTGTCATTACCAATGCTGGTTTTGCACTAGTACATGTACAAACTTACCTTTATAAACTTGGCAAACAAACAGAAAGAGAAAATACATACGCAAGTTAACCTAAAAGCTTGCTTTTATATTTTTTATCTCAACATACCTCCCCCCAAATTCTTCAAGCGATACCTTTAAAGACGAATTTACATTTAATGCCAGATTAAAAAAACGGAAGCCCATACAATAGAATTTTAAACAATTCAAATATTTATTTTTATAAAAAAAAGCCTGCTCCTTTTAAAATTAAATGTACAGGGTTAACAAAAATGAACTAAAGGAGATTTATTAACTTCACCGACATTCATTATCAGTTTTAAGAACAGTACAGGGTCAAAGTGAATGGAATATTCTAATTCTGAGCACTACGATCTTCAAAAAATGTATACAAAGATTATTTTGCATTCAATTAATTTGGAGCAGCAGAAACACCTATTTACAAATAAAAAAGATTCTTGTGTCACCTACATAGCAGTAATGTGCCTCTATAATGAGACAAGACCTTAAAACTCATGGAATTTTTTAAAAATAATATCATGGCACAGGTCATTCCACACTCAGCGTTTACGGCGGGGAGGGGTTGCTGACCTGAAAAATAAATAAAAAGAAGTAAAGAAAAATTAGTGTTGATTCAAGGAGAGGTGTAAAAATATACTTCATGTAAGCATGGAAGAACAACATTTTATATAGATTACAAAGCATGCAACATTTTTCACCAAAGCAAAGTTAATTTGAATAGCAGATTTGAAATGTTTACATTTTACAATTTAACAGTTCATAATACATAAAAAATACTTAAAATGTGTACTACCTTGATCGTGACTTAGACTTGCGTTTGCGGCTTGCCTTCTTACCAGACCTTTGAGATTTTTCCACAGACTGTGACCGGTGTTTTGATTTCTTTGTCTTTCGCTCTCTGCTGATTTCAGGCGATTCAGAACTACTGCTACCACTGAACTCAGACCCTGAATGTTTTTTATAATCTTTGCTTCTCCCTTTTTTACTATCATGTCTAGAATCCTGACGTGATACTTTGGAGGAAGAGGATTCACTACGAGAGTAGTATCTCTCGCTGTCTCTTTTTCTTTTTAACCTGTCATCATAAACACTACTTCTTCTATCTTTTTCTTCTCTGGAGTGCTTTTCCTTTTTTTTATCCTGCTGTCTCTCTTTCTCCTTTTTTCTCTTGTCTTTCTCTGTGCTCCGGTTAATTTCTGATCTACTTTCCCATTCCTGACTTCCAGCCTTATGTTTATGCCTGCTTGAACTATGGCTTCTATGCAGGTCTTCGCCCCAGTATTGTTCATCACTTCTACGTCTATCCCTGCTCCTACTACGGCTAGTCTGTCTATTTCTGGAGAGGCTTCTACGCTTCTCTTTACTTTTTCTTTCTCGAGGTGGACTTTGATGTCGACGTTTCTCCCTCTCTATGCTCCTATTTGTACTGGATCCTTTTTTCTCACTTATCTTTTCCTTGCTTTTACTCCTCCCCTTTCTAGCCCTACCAGAATAGCTCCAACTTCTGCTCCGCCTACTTTTCCTTGGTGGTGACCTACTGCGACTATGTCTCTTCTTCCTTTTAGGAGATGAAGAAAGAGATGAACTGCCGCTACTTGCTGAAAAAGATGCGTAAGAGGAACTAGATGCACTGCTACTACTGCTGGAAATACTTTTGCTGCTGCTGCTGCTAGAGCTTCTTGACTTGCTTCTAAATACCATATCTTTTTCTTTTAATTCTTTTTTACTATCTAAAGAAGCCATAAATTCCCCATGGGAATTTTCTATTTCATTATCCATCTCAAGCTCTTCTTCCTCTTCCTCTTGCTCTATTTCTAAATTGCTTTCATGCTCAGCAATAGGCTCATTCATCTCCCTTTCAAGTTTTTCCCTTTGTTTCCTTTCCTCTGAAAAGATAAAATAAAGAATACAAAATGTGAAATACAGACCATCAGAGGCATTATATTCTTAAAAGTTTGACAAATGATCTAGAGTTCTTTCAACTGTTTCAAGAATTAAAATCATACTTTGCATAGCATGCTCGTAAACAACTATTTACACAAAGCCCAAAATTTCCTTCCTCCATATGGCCCAGAAAGCAGGTCAACATTGGTGTCAAAAATGTATTGCACATAATACCATCCTGATCCATGGCACAATGTACACAGTAAGGTACAAGGACAATTGTTACTTACCTGTAAACAGGTGGTTCTCCAGTATTGGTGTCTTTCATAGATTCACATGCTTGAATATTCCCCGTCGTCGAAGTGGTAAATAAAACAGCAATAACATACTAATAACATATGTATGTAAATACATAACACATAAAATATACACTAGAAAAAATAGTAAATACCCAAACACCATTCCTACATAGGAATACATGGTAGAGAGAGAAAACACTTGTTACATATTCCTGTCATTATGTTAGTCCAAACTACAGCCAATCAGGCACCAGCACCCCTCCAGAACCTTCTCCTCAGAGCTCAGTCCCTCAGATTTTCGTAGCACAAGAGTGACAAAAAAAAGAGTCTATGAGGAGAAGTGAGCCTCTGAGGGGAGGTGGGAGGGTCGCATGTGAATCTATGAAAGACACCAATACTGGAGAACCACCTGTTTACAGGTAAGTAACAATTGTTCTTCTTCAGTATTAGGGTGTCTTTCATAGTCACATGCTTGAATAGAATAGAGAGCAGTAATAGCCGAAGAGGCTCGAATTGCCATGCAACAGCATAGAAGAGAGTCAATGAGACAATAATGCAGTCATGCAAGTACTGATAGCAATCATATAAAACCAAAATGGAGGAGGGAAGACAGAGGCTCACCTTAGTTAAAAAGATGGTGAAGCACTGCCTGTCCCACTGCGGTATCCGCCTCGTTGATGGCATCCAGGCAGTAGTGTTTCGTGAACGTGTGCCTGTCGGACCACGTGGCTGCTCTGCAGATCTGATGAAGCGGCACACCAGCAAACAGGGCAGTAGAGGATGACATCGCCCTGGTGGAATGAGCCCTCACCGAAGATTGTAGAGGCTTGCCGGCTTTCCGATGGCTGAAGAAATCCAACGTGCAATAGTTGGCTTGGTAACAGGACGCCCCTTATGCATGCGTCCATAGGCAATGAACAGTTGATCGGACCTGCGAAAGGGGGCTGTCCTGTTGATGTAAAATTTAAGGCATCATTTAAGGTCCAAAGTGTGCAATCGTTGATCTGCCGGAGACTGATGATCGGCAAAGAAGGTTTTTAAGAAAACAGGTTCATTAAGATGGAAATCCGTAGGCACCTTAGGTAAAAAGGTTGGGTTGGTGCGAAGCACTACACAGTCAGATTTGAATTGGAGAAAAGGAGGTTTAATAGTGAAAGCGTGCAGAACACTCACGCGACGTGATGATGTCAGAGCAAGGAGAAGGGCTACCTTCCAGGTCAGAAACTTTAAGTCCGCCCTGTGGATAGGCTCGAATGGCGCCTTCATCAGTTAGGCCAAGACGATATTGAGGTGCCAAGTAGGAGGAGGATGTCGAATAGGTGGGAACGTCCGAAACAGTCCTTTGAAAAACTGACGAATAACTCTGGAAGAGCAGAGTGAGGAGGAGCCATCCTGCCGGAAACGAGAGATTGCCGCCAAGAAAACTCTCAAAGTAGAATGGGAAAGCCCTGATTGGGCCAGTTGCAAAAAGAACGGAAGCAGCTGATCCGGAGTGGAATGAAGAGGATGGATATTAGCAGCCGCGCACCAATGATCGAACCTCTTCCATATGAGCTTGTAGGTCTTAATGGTAGACGGAGCTCTGGCCTGAGCGAGAATGTCTCTGCATTCCAGGGAAATATTCAAATGGGCAAAATTCAAGGTGCTCAGGTTCCAGGCTGACAATTGCAGAGAGGAGGGATTCGGATGGCAAATCTGATCCTGGTCCATCGTGAGGAGATCCGCTCGAGGATGGAGGAGGATGGGCTCGCACTGGGACAGAAGAAGCAGCTCCGAGAACCACGCCTGTCGGGCCATATCGGGCGATCATGAGAATGCGGCACGGCTGTCTCCGCATCTTCCACAGCACACGAGGCACTAGCGGAATCGGAGGAAAAGCGTAGGCAAATAGATCGCACCAGTTCATCAAAAGGGCATTCCCGCACGACCCGTGGTGGGGATGCCAACTTGCATAAGATGGGCATTTCCGGTTCTCCGGGGAGGCAAAGAGATCCAGAGACGGACGACCCCACCGTTGAAAAACGAGGTCGAGAGTTGGTTGATGTAACTCCCACTCGTGGGTCGACTACGTGGATTTGCTGAGGGAATCCGCTAGGATGTTGGAGATGCCTGGTAGATGTACTGCAGTCAGAGTAACTTGGTGACGGAGTGCCCAATCCCAGATCGACTGAGCCAGCCGAGACAAGAGTGGAGACCTGGTTCCGCCCTGCTTGTTTACATAGTGCATACTGGTGGTTTTGTCCGTCTGAATGAGCACCGACTCCCCTTGAATCACAGGATGGAACGACTTGAGTGCCAGAAAAATGGCCATCAACTCCAGCCTGTTGATGTGCCAAGAACGTTGACGCAGAGTGCATTTGCCTTCGATGGAGAGGCCTTGAAGGTGAGCACCCCAGCCTTCTAGGGAGGCGTCCGTTGTTAGAGTGAGTTCTGGAGTGGTGTAGAGGAAAGAAGTCCCTGTTGCAAGGTTGGATGGATGCGCCCGTCGCCACTGTACATCCAATTCCTCTTGAATGGGGCGAGTCCGCAGCCTGCAATTCGGGATCAGCGCAATGCAAGACGATGCCATCCCCAGAAATGACTAAGATCCGGACTGAAACGGACAGTTTTGCCTGAATCAGACACACCAAGCGGAGGATCTTTTGTTGACGCTCTTGTGACACGAATGCCTTGGCAAGCATCGTGTCTAAAGTGGCTCCCAGAAAGTTCCTGCAGGGAGCTGGGTCGACCTGGGACTTGTCGGCATTGATTGAGAGGCCGAGGGAGCGAAACACGTCCTGACAAAGGTGAGTGTCTTGAAGCAGCTGGTTGCGAGACTGATTTGAGGAGGCAGTCGCTCAGGTATGGAAATATTTGGATGCCCTGGAGACGCAGGTAAGCCACCACTGGAGCCAAGACTTTCGTGAAGACCGGAGGCCGAAAGGCAACACCTTGAACTGGAAGTCTCTCCGTCCCACCCGGAAGCGTAAGTACTTCCGATGCCGTGGAAGAATTGGAACATGGAAGTAAGCATCCTGGAGGTCGATGGTGGTCATGAAGTCGCCCATTGAGAGAAGACGCAAGATCTCTACGAGTGTAAGTATGCGGAAGGATTGGCTCTTGAGATACCTGTTGAGTGCTCGCAAATCCAGGATCGGTCGCCAGTCTCCTGTCTTCTTGAGTATTAGGAAAAAACGGGAATGGAATCCCTTTCCCCTTTGAGACTTGGGAACCACTTCGACGGCACCTTTTTGGATTAGAAGACGAACTTGATGGAAAAGCTCCTTGAGGTGGGGAGGAGGCGGGCCAGAAGGTGGAGTGGGGGGAGGAATCTTGACAAACTCTAGAGCGTGGCCCTTCGCTACAATTTCCAGAACCCAGCGGTCCGAGGTGATGGAGGACCACTGAGAAGAGAACAGGGAGATTCGACCTCCAACACGTGGGGGGAGAAACAAGTCATTGTCGTTTGGGAGTGGATCCTCTATATGAAGACTTTCCCCTGTAGGATTTCGAAGACTGCTGCCGGGTGGACTGCTGTTGGATGGAGGAGTAACGTTGATTAGCCTGGTGGTAGGAGCGATATTGAGTGCTTCCTCCGCGAAAATTCCAAGAGGCGCCGCGTCCGCGTGCACCACAAAAAGGTTGCTTTCGAAACTGTAAAGTCCCCAATGAGCGAGCAGTATCAGTGTCCTTCTTGATGGACTGTAATGCCTCATCTACATGCGCCCCAAAAAGCGACTCGCCGTCATACGGCATGTCAAGGATTTTTGCTTGCACTTCCTGGCGGAAAGAGGTGGACCGTAACCAACTCTGCCTCCGCAAGACCGCTGCCCCAGCAAGCTGACGAAAGCCAGTACAAGCAATGTCAACTGCGCAGTCAATTTCCTCCGACGTTCTCTCTCCGTCCTGAAGAATCTTTAAGGCTTCCGCCTTGGAAGCGTCCGGGATGAGAGCCACCAGGGCAGACATGTCCGACCACATCTGGCAGTCGTAGCGGCCTAAAATGGCTAAAGCATTAGCTGCCCTCACCGTAGTGGAGGCCATTGTGGAAAACTTGCGTCCAATAGCGTCCAGACTACGACACTTCCGATCTGGAGGATCTGTAATTGGAGAAGCCGGATTTCGTGAGTGACGTTGTGCAGCCTGGGTGACCACTGAGTCAGGCTTTGGTTGTGCAACAAGGCACGCTGGAGATCCAAAGGGCGCCTTATATTTTTTCTCAAGGCGAGGCAGTTGCGCCGGTAATGAATTTGGAGTTTGCATTAATTTCACACCTTCACTCCAAATGAAATCTATGATGGGTGTGGTATGGACCTGCTTAAACGGTTGATTTTTAAAATCGTAGAGGAAACAGTCCTCCTCCTTCTGGACTCCGGGCAGTTTAAAGCGTTGAGCCGCTCTATCCACAAGCTGATGGAAACTTGCAATGTCCACCGGAGGAGAATCCCCAGGCGTCACCGGAGGAGGGGAAGGTGTCTGAATTTGATAGTCGTCCCACTCAGGCATGTGAGTGGCGTCGTCATCATTGTCGTCGTGAACTTCTCCATCTTCACGTTCTGGAAGGACGTTGTCATCGTCATCAGCGTACACCGTAGTGTGTATCTTAACTGACATCTGAACCTGAGGAGAAGGCGTTGGGGGCTGTGGTAGTGGAAGCGCAGCAGGAGCCGCAGGAGCGTGTGGCATAGGCGAACCCTGTTGAGAGGGCAGGAAACGTCGGTTGTAGTCATCCAACATATGCTGGAGATTGGATATAAGCGACAGAGGCAGTGTCGCAGTTGGCACCTGCACAGAATGTTCCTCTGCCTGAGAATATTGGTTGTCATCATCTTTACCATAGTCCTGGCATTTTATAATTAAATCCGAAGGACTGCGTGCCACTCTGAAGGAATCATCCACATCATTGTCAGAATCAGAGTCCTGATCAGAACCCGTGGCAAACAAGGGCAAAGGAGGCTGTGGAACACTTGGGATAGACAGCTGGTCAACTGGCCGCTTGTGACGTTGGTGCAAAGGGTCGACGGTGGAAGAGCCAGACCCGGTGGAAGAAAACGGCACCAAAGGCAAAGAAGCAAAAGAAGATAGAACCGTCTTCGACGGTGCAGACAACGACGATGGCATTGGCGTCGACGGAGTCGCTGCAGAAGGATCCGCCGCCGACGGGACCATTGTCGACGGTACGGCCATCGACGAAGTCATCGTTGTTGATGGAGCCGCCGTCGACGGAGTAGTCGTCGACGGGACCGACGATGAAGATTTTTTCAGAACTTTTGTCGACGATGATTTTGCTGACGACGATCAAGCAATAGGTATCGTCGACGGAACAGTCTTAAAGCTTAGTGATACCTTCGTCGACATGGATGACGATGTTGCCGTCGTCGAGGATCTGGAGGCTGATGTCGTCGTCACTGTCGCCGTCGACGATCCGGAGACGGCCGACCTCGCCGTCGGGACGATCATCGACGCTCCCGTCGACGAAGACAAATGTTTCGGAGCAGAAACATGATGGGAAGCAGCAGAAGATGCCTGAGAGCCAGGTCTCGTAGACGTAGCAGGAGGTGGTGAGGACACCGCAGGAGCCACAGATAAGGAAAGTTTCTTCTTTTTGAGGAATGGAGAGGGAAAATCCTGCACACTGCTACATTTAGAGGCTGCTTTTGAAGGTCCAGACACCAGGCTTTCTGCATCTGAACGTGCTGAATCCTTATCCTTGAGTATTTGAAGCCATAGGAGGAGACGGCCTTCTCTGTCCTTAAGGGTCTTTGTAGAGAAGGTTCTGCAAAATTTACATTTACCATCCTCATGGTCGGGATAAAGGCAATAAATGCACTTCTTGTGAGGGTCCTCAGAGTAAAGACGTAGCTTCCCACAAGAAGAACAAGGTCTAAATAAAGACTTCTTACTTGAAGACATGCTGGAATTCACAGGAAAACTTGAAGAAGTTGAGAAAACTGAGCATAGCTCAGGGAGACTCCCTTCACACGACGTGCGGTAGAAAATCTGAGGGACTGAGCTCTGAGGAGAAAGTTCTGGAGGGGTGCTGGCGCCGGATTGGCTGTAGTTTGGATTAACATAATGACAGGAATATGTTACAAGTGTTTTCTCTCTCTACCATGTATTCCTATGTAGGAATGGTGTTTGGGTATTTACTATTTTTTCTAGTGTATATTTTATGTGTTCTGTATTTACATACATATGTTATTAGTATGTTATTGCTATTTTATTTACCGTGGGACTCCCACTTCGACGACGGGGAATATTCAAGCATGTGAATCTTTGAAAGACCCCCTAATACTGGAGAACCAGTATTTAGCTGACCATAGATTCCATTACATAATCAGTAACCTCAATTAAATGATGATGCATGGCATAGCACTACATCAAGAGCAAAATTGGCTTTTTAATTATTTTTATTTATTTATTTATTTATTCAAAGTTTTATATAGCGCGAACAAGATCCTTACAGATATCAGAGCGCTTCACAGAGACAGGGGTAGGGGCAACAGGAATGAACAAGATAATGGGAGCAGTATAGTAATCAATAACATACTAGGATAACAATAATATACAGAAACATATCAATTTACAAACAGGTAAACAAGTAATATAAGACGGCACAAGTCATTGATCCCACTACAGAAGGGTTCAGGTAAAACCTTGGATGTGTGGATGGCTTATACCAATTTCTTAGGATAAGAAAGCACTGGGTGGGGGCAACGGGAGGGTGATTCAATGAACCAGAGTGTATCATGTATTGGGTAGTGTACCATCAAGTAGAAGTATAGTGCCAAAGAGCAAGGTGATCAGTGATACAAAGCGATGCAGAATCTCAGATCCTGTACCTATAAAGTTCAGGAGATCTTGGCCAGAAGGATTGTTTTCACCTCTTTCTTGAAGAGTGCAGTAGAGGAGATAAGCCTGATTTCCGGAGGGAGCGCATTCCAGATCCTGGGTGCCATTCCTGAGAAGGAGCGCTTGTATGTTTTCTCTTTCCGGAATCTACGAGGTTTCAGGAGTAGGTTTTTTGTACTTCTATTGGATCTCGACCCTCCTGATATAGTCAACTTTTGAGCGATGTAGTTGGGTGCATTGTGGTGCACGGCCGAGTGTGTCATAACTGCAATTTTTAGCTGTATTCTGGCTTCAAAAGGCAGCCATTTTAGAGATTTTAAGTCTGGGGATATATGCGGATGTTTTCTTGAGCCAGTAATGAGTCTCGCGGCAGCGTTCAGGGAGGCCCTTAGGGGTGCTGTTGTGGATAGCGGGAGTCCGCTGAGGGCCACAATTCCGTAGAAGAAGAAATCTCTTTTCAAAGCTTGTTCCTCCTGTAGTCTTAAGATTTACATTGATGATCCTCATTTTCACTGAGTTTACTGCCTTCATTCATAGCATAAGGCATCTAAATGTGACATTTTAACAAGTTCCTTAACTTTGGTAACTCCTTATCTGGAAGAGACTTTAGCTGCCACCAGAGAGCGTAGAATTATTCCCAGGCATCAGACTGGATCCGGACATTTTTAAGCAGTACCTCTGCATGCCGGTATATGGCGTCATTCAGCTCCGCGTCGGCATCGTCCATGCAGGAAGAGACGTACAAGGTATCTATATAAGCACCACCTCAGTGCGCTGACGTCTGTTCATTTTCGCGACTTTCCACACCAGGAGCGAGGAGCCACGATGAAGACGGACAACTGGTGAAAGTTTCTAGGGCCCTTTGTAAAGGGGAAACCTCATCCTTTAGCCGGTTCGCAGAGCACGGAGGATGGGTGAGTCGTTAAGAAATTTGCAGCTAGATAGAATCTCTATCAGATAAGGCATTACCAAAGGTAAGTAACTTGTTCATCTAATAGAGACTTCTAGACACAGATTCTTCATCTCAGAATATTTACCCAAGCAATGCATCACCAGAGGCGGATTTGCAATCCTAATTTAGAGTAGGAAATCCTGCAGGACCAAACGGGCAAAATGCCCATCCCAACTGACCTGACTACCCAGGCAGTAGTGCTTCGTCAACATGTGCAATGAAGCCCACATTGCAGCCTGACCGATATCCAGGACTGGAAATTCACGAGCTGATGCAATGGTCACAGCTTTAGCTCTGGTAAATTGAGCATGCAAGCCCTCAGCAGGTGGCTATTTGGCCAGTGTGTAGTAGATCTCAATGCAGAGCACTACCCATCAGGAAACAGTTTCTGCACAAACCTCCCTTTCTTGAGCAAGAAATATCCTACGAAAAGTGGGTCATCCACCTGGAAATCCTTTGTGCGGTCAAGGTAGAACGACAACACATTTTTTGGATCCAGACGGTAGAGTCTTACCTCTTCCTTAGAAGGATGAGGAGGGCTACAAAAAGCTAGGTATACTGATTGGCTGGCCTACGTGGAAAGGATTGACTACCTTCAGGGCAAAGGATGCACGTGTCCAGAGAACCAATTTTTTAGGATAAAAAGTAGTGTAAGGCGGATGCACCAAGAGAGCCTGCAATTCACTGACCCTCGTGGCTGATGTAATGGTTACCAGAAAGGCAGTCTCGGTGGTTAATAACTGTTAGGGCAGTTGAGCAATGGCTCAAAAGACACGCACATCAGGAAAGTGAGGACCAAGTTAAAGTCCCACACGTCATGATAAACGGAAGGGGACTTGGGGGCGGACATGTTTTGCAAGCTTTTGAAAAATATTGTCACAACAGGTGACTTAAATAAGGAAGGTTGGTCGGCAACCACAAAAACAGAAATGGCTGAAAGATAGCCTTTAAATGTGCCCAGAGCAGAGCCCTACTGTGCCAAAGAAAGAACAAATAGTACCTGAGAAAGCGGAGCAGGTAATAGACCACTGCTTTTTGATACACACCATGCCACAAATTTGTCCCAGCAGCAGGCGTATAGTGATTTGCCAGAGAGACGCCTGGTTGCCAGAATAACGTTGCAGACTTCCGGTCAAAGGCTGTCAACTGTCACTGCTCAATCTCCTTGTATGAAAGCAGAGAGTGTGAAGGTTCATGTGCAGGAACCCTCTCCTGCTGCTGCAACAGAAGATCCTCCTGTAGAGGCAGCTTGATCGAAGGACTGATGCTCATACTGAACAGCCCGGGATACCAGACTTTACGGGCCCAATCTGTATCCACAAGAATAACTTGGTCCCAGTCATTCCTAATCTTCTTGAGAACTCTGAGCATGGCATTAGCTGCAAGGCATACAGGAAGCCAGAGCTCCACTTGAGACGAAAAGCGCCTCCAGAGCGAGAGCCGTCTTGGACACTCCAGCATACAGAACTGCTGACATAGCACGTTTTCGGTGGTGACGAATAGCTCTAACCAAGGCTTTCCTCACTCATGGACAGGCCTTGCACCAAATCCGGATGGAGATGCCATTTGTGATCCATTAGGCATCGTCGGCTGAGTTTGTCCGCCCTGGTGTTCAGAGAGCCTGACAGGTGTTGAACCACCAGGGAAATGCCCTGGTGTTCTAGCAATGTCCAGAGACAAAGTGCCTCTTGGCGAAGAGTTCACACCCCACCCCGCCTTTCCTTGCTTCTCGCAGTACCACATGGCGGTGCTGTTGTTCGTGAACACCTACACTAGCCTTCCCTTGATGGAGGGTAAACAGGCTTTCAATGGCAGCCAAATTTCAGAGCTCCAGAAGGTTGATGTGGAGTCTGAACTCTGCTGGATACCAGAGTGTTCTGATCTCCACCTCCCCAGATGGCCATCCCAGCCCATGAGAGAAAAATGTGCCACTACAGTCAATTCTGGCTGGGGTAGGGTGTGTGTGTGGTGTGGTGGGTGGGGGGGTGGGAGGGGAGGAAGCTATGAGGCCCAGCAGCCTCAGAGTCTGTCTCACTGAAACCCAGGCTAGAGTTCAGAAACATTGGTATCATAGGTGGAATATTTTGGACTTGCTGTTCGGGAGGATAAGCCCGAAATTGCACCATGTCCAGAACAGATGTGACTTATGCACTTTGATAGTGAACCCCAGCAAGTGCCGGAGGTTCGCCATTGTCTGGAGGGGGGAGACAACTGCCTGGGGCGAACCCGCCTTCAACAGTTAATTGTCGAGGTAGGCGAAGACTGGAACTCCAGACCTCCGCAGGTGTGCTGCAACCACCGCCCATCACTTTGGTGAACATCCGAGGGAAGCTGGTAAGGCCCAAGGGAAGCACAGCAAACTGGAAGTGCTCGTGGCCCACTGTGAACTGTAGGTGAAGTCTGTGGGCGAGCAGGACAAAGATGCAAAAATATTAGTCCTGGAATTCCAACGCTACCATCTAGTATCCTGGACCCAGGGCAGAGAGACCTTAAGCGTTTTGAATTTCTTGTGAGACTTACACAGCGACAACTTCGACCGGGACAATGACTGTCGGGTGAGACCCTGCGACCAGCATCTTGATTGTCATGTGGTTGTCCAACGTTAGGTAGCAAGGAGCTTGAGGGATTACTGGCTCAGCGAATTTAGGTGCATGGCGCTGCAATAATCACAGGCCGGCGAATCATGGCTGTATCCAAACAAACTCACCACATGAAGCAAGAACTGCTAGCGTGAAGAAGTTAAAAAGTTGAGAAGGATGAACCTGCTCAATCTTCAACGCTCTCTTTTGTAGCACCAGAGGGACCAAGAAACAGTGGGTATTCATCCTTTCTTGGTGTCCCATACCCTTGGCAGGAGGTAGTCTTCCTGAATCTAAAACCATTTGAAACGAAAATTCTAGCCCTAATGTTTCCAGGAATATTGCAGGGTACAGACAGTCATGCTTTCTTTAGATCGATTAGTGGCTACTGGTAAACCAACTACCTGCTATGGGTATCCTTGTGGGTGTCCCACCTCTGGAAAAACTCTATTGAGAACAGGCCAACACACCTAAAAAGGCTCTGGACAAATAATGGACCAATATCTCGAGAAATGTCCCCAGCTTAATGATAGAATCCAGCTGGACCTGAACAAAGCTTTATACTTCAGAGTTTGGTATTCAGGCCACCCCACCAGGCACCAGTAAACAACTTCAGCACCAGGAGCACCCAAGAGTTTTCTTTTGAGTAGGAATTATGCAATTTGAATAGTGGGGTTTTGTAGCTTGGACACTTTTAGATATGTAGTTATACTCCTTTTTTCTCGAGTGACTTGGACTGTTTTGAGCCTTTAACTCTAGAGCTTCCTGAGCCCCACAGGGACTACTTGAAACCAAAAGCTTGGCTTCCAGTATCACTGCACCTCATACATCACTCACACTCCACTTCAACAAAGTGACTTATATGCTTCAGATGAAACAGGAGACAACATGGAGCATCTCTCACAGACAGACACTGGCTAAACGGCTCAAAAGTAATTACATTTATTGCGACTAGCACAGGGAATTTCTAAAAACGTTTGGAGATGAAGCAGTACAATACCATTTATAAAGCCACAGCTGCCTCCGAAGAGGCCTTCCGGGGCAAGCGGTAAGGGTCTGACATCAGTACGACAGACAGCCCAACCCAACTCAGTAGCCTCCATACGATAGTTAAGGAGCAAAGGTTTTGGATTCTTTCTGAAAGCTATTTCTGACGAACTAAAGCGCAGGCTGAGAGTTCCAAAGCTTAGAGGTAAGGAAGGCAAAAGATCCTCCACCTCTCCTAGCCTTGCGAATCCAAAGCAATTGAAGATTGATTGCTGGATCTCGAAGTTCTAGATTGATGGGAAGGCTTAAATCTATCCTTTAAGTAAAGGTGTTTATTTTGTTCAAATGCCCTAACGGCAAAAATTAATGCCTTGAATTCGACCAGCTTGGCGCAGGAAAGTGGGTTTCTGTTGCAGTAAGTCACTGACTTTTTGCCAGATTTCTTATGCACTTTAGTGTGCCCTGGGTTGCTGCCCATCAAGTTCCCAAGCTCTGCGTCCTTGTCCCTAAATTGTACAATTGTTATCACAATTGGCACAACTCTGACCTACCTGAAAGCCCCTTCTAAGGGGTATCAATGGTACCAAAGGACATGGCAGTCAGAGAAAGGACTCTAAGGGCTGCCGTGTGTATTATGCCCCCCTCCGAGACCTCTCACAACAAACATGAACCACTGTCCATGCAGCCTGCATGTGTTGGTGCAGCTAAAATTGAAGAGTTGACATGGCACACTCACCTGTGTGCCTTGCCTACCAGTCACAACCTGAGGCATGAGTAAGTCCCCCTTATGGCACGGAGCACTATACCTCATGTGAGGACCTATCGGCATGAGCAGATAGGCCCTATAATATCAAAGTCCATTCTTAGATATTATAAGTGCAGTAAAGCCATATAAGAGACTATGGCCTGAAAACTAGTCAATACGAGTTTCACAGCCCCATAATGGCCTTGCTGAATCCTGGGATGTTTGGTATCAAACATCTTAGAATAATAAACCTGCACTGATTCCAGAGTCAGATCTATTAACCCTTGCACTCAGGGGTCTGAACCAAACCAGCCTCTGGTAGGTTCCCTGACTGGTGAACACCAGCCTGCCACCATGAGACAGGTTTCTGGACCCCTGCCGCCTTTGCACTGTTACTCCTCACCCCTCCTGCTAGCAGGAGAAGCCCCCCTTCCTGTCTTCTCCCCATAATTTAGTGGGAAAAGTTAGCCAGCCCTGGGGGTGTGCCCACCTCTGTCAACCCCACTCCTCAGGTAGGGGAGGCGAGGTGAAGACCACTCCTTAGTGCCCGCCATCTTGCTGATTGGGCATCCCCAATCAGGGTTAGGGAATGTGCTCACTCCCCCACGTGAAGCGAGCACACCATGGGTGTAGTCAGCCTAAGGTAAGTAGCCCATTGACTACTACCACGAGACCCCGAAAATGGCCCCTAAATAGAGTATTTAGGGGGCAGCCCTGAACCCAGGACGCTAGATTCCTGCAACCCATGAAGAATAGGGACGGAAGAAGTCGCACAGCAGAGAAGACTGTAGATAAGAACTGACTTGGCCCCAGCCCTACTGGCCGGTCTGCAGTTTCCAGAGATTCTGTCCCAAAATTCGACTTGTCCTGCAGCCAGCTACCTCCAGAACCCTTGGGGGGACTGACTGCCTTCAACAAAGACCGGACCTCCTGCGAACAGTAGCCCTGTTCAAAAGTAACTCTAAAGAAAGACTGAGCCTGCTGAGGACAAAGAAACTCGACGCCTGGAACCACCACTGAACCAGTCACCTACGGCCCAAGTCCAAGTGGTTCATTGGTCCCAGCAAGGTCCCCCAGCGCTCCAGAGTCAGAGTACACCATGGGCCAAACCCTCCAGGACTCCCCGATCTCACATGCAGCATCTGCACGGAGCCCCCCCTCCCAACTGCGAGTGGCACGGTAAGGTGAAACCCGACCTCCAAAGGCACCCCTGCATCCACCCACCCTGAGCACCTCCAGTGCCAACCTACCCCACAAAACTCCCTCCTCAAAACCGTTTGCCTACATGCAAACTTAACACTTCATTTTTCTCCATAGACAGGGCTCAAAAATCCACTCACTACAGTGAGCCAGATTTAACCAGGACAAGGTATTTTTAGGACCTACTCACCCTTTCTGGGGAGCTGAAAGTCCTATAACTTTAGTCACAGAAAGAAAAGTAAATGTAGGAAGAAAAACTGACTCTTGACCTGTCTCTGAAAGCCGAGCAAATGTGACAAGATAACTAGATTTAAAGACATCTTTATTGCTCACAAAATAAATGAACAATAAAGATGCCTTTCAATCTTGATGCCTAGTCACATTTGCTTGGCTTTCAGAGATCGAGGTCAAAAGTCAATTTGTCTTCAGACATTTACTTTTCTATCTGTGACTCAAGTTAGAGGATTTTGTAAAGTGAACTGTGTGGCAATCGCATTAAGACCAGTTCACAGGGAAAGAACCTTACAGTTAGGTTGAGTAGATATTTCAAGTTACTAGACCTGCAGGTTTAGTAACATTTTTATGATTTTTCGAGCCCGGATAGGACTATATTGTGGGTTTTCTCTGCAAAATCTTTTTAGTGTTGAACCGTCTTGTACTGCAACAAAAGTAACTTAGTGCCTGCAAAAGAGTCAATCTGCTTATTAATGCCCAGTGTTGCTTAGACTGTGTTAGGGGTATGTTTCATGCTAAAATAGAGAAGTAATCTCGAAGTAATCCAATAGTATTTTCAAGTGCTTTTGAACAGTTTTGAATGATTTCTCAACTGCAAAAGTAATCTAAATGTTCCTACCAAACCAGAGTACACTGCAATTTTGAACTGTAACATTGTATGAAAAGTATCACTTAACTGCTATTAAGTATACCTTGGTTATAGAAATAAAATAACAATATAACTTTTTATATAAACAATTGGCCTGGATTCAGTCTCTGAGTGTGTGACATCCTTTCTTGTCGGAGTGTGAACAAAAAATGCTTAACACTACCCCCTGACTAGCCTGACTACTCAACCACACTACCACAAAAGAAAGCAAGGCATTATCTACTTTAGCTTCTGCTATACCTCTAGGGATCAACTGGACTCTATGCACACTATACCATACTTTGGTATAGTGTTTACAGAGCCAGCTTACTACACTTGGTAACAGGTAACCAGTCAAGTTTACGTAAATAAGGAGTCATTGAGACCCGTAATGGGATGTTCAAGATTAGATGAAGACAGAATTCTGAATTGTCTGAAGTCACTGAATTTAGACCCAAGTATAGACTATTAGAATAATCCAGTTTAGATGTCACCAGGGCACAAACAATCGTCTTCAGCATACCAAAACAACAGGCATAAAAAGCCTTAATCTGGGGTTCAAACGAAAGGTTGGAGTGAAATTTAACCCCAACATTTCTGACAGTAGGTTCTGGTCAAGGGGGACACCCCAGATCAGCTTGCCATCAGTTGCGGGCACCAGGGATGATCTTGGTGCAAAAAAAAATCTCAGTTTATCACAATTAAGCTCAAGACTACAGTTAATCATCCATTCAACCACTGACTTAAGACAATGCTTTAAAGAACACAACGCTTTAATCTTGTTCTCCTGAAAGGACAGTGGGAGCAGAGTTGTCAGCATAAGAGACCACACGTACACTCTTGTGTTCTATCTTCAATAAAATATTTAAACCAGGACAAGGATTGTTGTCAGATTTCAATCCTAGCGAGTATATTTAGCAGAATAGGATGCAAAATTGTGTTAAACACTGCAGAAAAGTCAAGTAAAACCACCATTGCAGAGGAGTTTTGGTCAGGATTTTCCTTAATAAACTCAATCACCTCAATTAAAGCAGAGTCGGTACAGAATCAAGACCGAGAGTCATGTCGGCAAGAGTGAAATTGGTCTAAAGTTACTTAGTACCTTAGGATACACAATCAGCCTTTTTTTAATAAGGGAAGCAAAGAACCTACTTCCAACTCTTTGAAACGGCGAAAGCAAGTTCCAATGAAAAGTTAATCAGTTTATTCAAAATGGGGTGCACAAGCGAGGATGCAAATTTTAAAATTGCTGGAGGGCAGCAATCCAAAGGGGAGCCTGGTTTACATTTAGAAAATTCAGCTGAGGACCTTTCCAGGAATATATAGAGTTAAAAGTAGTACATTAAGTTCCGGGGCCCAAAATGCGATCCTCTACCCACTGCTTGGGGTACTGCAAAGGAAATCTCTCATTTTTAACTTTCTAAAAAAAATATATATATTATATATATATTATATATATATATATATATATATATATATATATATATATATATATATATATATATATATATAGTCATTACAAATCGTTGTTTTTACGAAAAAAAGACGGCACTCGAAAGTCTCTCATCCAGGCGCAAAATTTTATTTGGCAGACCCCCTGCCCCCTTAAACGCGTTTCACCACTTGGGCTTCGTCAGTGTCAACCAGATTATAGTGAAAGACGCCATTATATCCCCACCTTCTCCTCAACATAGAAAGAGGACTAAAAATTATTTTCTAATCGGCGGCCATTTTACAGTGCATACCATTGTATTTCATAATAATAATAAAAGCTTCACATGGCGGGGAAAATGGTGTGCATAAAGTGCTCGTGCAATTAAAAACATTGAAATGTCCAAAATGGCATTTCAGCAATTCATTTTATCGCATATATACATTACTGTCTGATAGGGACAACAGAAGGGAGAAATACATTCATATATTTATCGTGTCCTTCCCCTTTACTATATTCATGTGCACACTTTCCAAAATTGTCCTCTCTGTTCACAACCAAGTAGAACTAAGAGCAGTATTGGTATTCCCTGCACATTATTTTGTGTTTGTATGTTATAACATTGTTTTTTAGAAAAAGGGCATCGAGCGTTACATTCATCAATGTTCTATATTATCCCAATCGTTTTGTCCCTAATTGCTTGCATATGATTATGCGATTATACAATCTTGCCCTGTATGGGCATTAGTATTTTTCACACTAATCCCTGTTTTGCAATTACGCCCTGTATGGGCAAATATTTCCATGTAACTAAACCATTTCAAATCTGCATATTTTTAAAGAAAGATATAGAACAATAGCAGCCTAAAAGTGTACAATCGCCACATTCTCATCCTTACTTCTCCCCTGCAGATTCCCTTATTTGGCATCCTCGGAAGTCTCTTGTGGCATAAATTGTTTTTACTGACCAAGTCTCACGTCCTTCTTGCCATTTTTCCGATGGAATCATTCCAGGTGTACCCATAATTCCTCATCATTATTTAAACCTCTCGGTTGCATACTTTGGAGGTCAATAATGTATCTGGATTCCAATGCCCTCAAGGATCTCACTTTGTCGCCCCCACGTTCCTTCCTATCTAGTTGGTCAATGAGGAAGAAAGACAATAGGTCCCTATTGCTGTTGTGGTGCGTTTCAAAGTGGCGTGCCACGGGGTAAATCTTGTCCCTGTTGGTTATGGCGCGCATGTGCTCCAGGATACGTTTTTTCGCCGGATTGATCGTGCTTCCGATGTATCTCTTGGAGCACGGGCATTCCAGGCAGTAGATCACATATTCTGAATTACAATTGAGTAATTTTGTGATCATTCTTACAGGGCGTGGATCATTGGATCTTCCTTCATACTTGGTCCGTTTCTTACTATACTTGCACGCCTTACAGTGCATGCAAGGATAGAAGCCACATATAGATTTTTTATTTGTAGTTTTTGGAGAGTCTTCAAAATGACTGTGGGTCAGATGGTCACTTAAAGACTTGCACCGTCTATAAGTTACAGAAGGTCTGGGGGATAGCATCTTCTTCATTACCGAATCGGTTTTTTGAATATGCCAGTTCTTGTTAAATATTGCTACCAACTCACTAGATCTCATATTGTAAGTGGTTATCATTCTGGTTATTCCCTCCGTTTCTGTGTCCTTGACTTTGGTTTTCATCAGATCTTTTCTTTCAAGGAGGTCAGCTCTACTTACTGCACTCGCTAACGATGCCCTCGAGTAACCTCTATCTTGAAACCTACACACAGCTTCATCCCGGGCCTGTGAGAAATCTTTAGGATCTGAGCAGTTTCTCTTTAGGCGGAGTAATTCCCCAAAGGGGATGTTTCTTATCATACTCCTGGGATGGTGGCTTTCCGCATGCAATACGGTATTGCCCGCTGTGGGTTTTCGATACAGTTTCGTTTGTAAGGAGCTTCCTATCACGAAGACCTCTAGGTCAAGATAATATACAGAAGTATCACTGATAGTACTAGTGAATCTCAAATTGAGATGATTGTCATTCAGCGCCGCAAAATATTCCTCAGCCGAGGATCTGTCGCCTCGCCAAACGACAAACAAGTCATCTATATATCTTGCCCAGATCATGATACGGTCCAACCATTTTTCGTTGGTCCCCCCCCCAGGCCACGTGCTTCTCCCACCAGCCCACAAACAAGTTCGCGTAGCTGGGGCCGAAGCACGTGCCCATGGCGGTCCCCCTGACCTGTCTATACATGTTACCTGCAAATAGAAAGATGTTATTATTGAGGCAAAACTCCGCCATCTGCAGAAGCATACAGTTGTGTCAATGGTATTAGATATCCTTCATACCAAGGAACCATTTTATTGCAGAAACACCCTCCTGATGGTCAATACAAGTGTACAGATTGGCGACGTCAAGGGTGATCAAAAGCATGTCTGATTCCCACTCGATACCGTCAATCAGTCTTATGAAGTCTTGGGTGTCTCTTACATAGGAAGGCAGGTCTCTCACAAATGGGGCTAGGTAGGCGTCTATAAACCTAGAAGTGTTCTCCAGAAGACTTCCTATTGAGGAGACAATAGGTCTTCCTGGTGGACTTTTTAGGTCTTTGTGCACTTTAGGGAGGTGGTAAAATGTGGGAATTATTGGGTGCTCACAGTGTAGATACTCGTATTCACTTTTATTGAGCATTCCCTCATCCCTCCACTCCTCCAGTAACGTATGATAGTCAATTGTGCACTTCACAAAGTCTTTCCTGTTAATGATGGTATAACAGTTCTTGTCCTGAAGTTGTCGCAGGGCTTCTTGTTTGTATTTAGTCTTACTGAAGATCACAATGTTCCCCCCTTGTCCGAGGGTTTGATCTCGATTGACATATCCTCCTTAAGTGATTTGACTGCTTCCCATTCCAGCCGGGAAATGTTCGGGTTCTTTTTGTTTAATTCCAGATTTATATTGGTCATTTTTTCCAGGTCCTGGAGGATAGCATCATTAAAGACGTCTATTGCGTTATGTGTGGCATGTGGTAGAAATCTGGATTTCCGTTTCATATTACTGGGATCTCTGACTTGTACAATCTCCTCCCTTTGTAGTACCTCTATTGAACCAGGGAGGTCCCCTGTTCCTGCCAGTTCGTGGGTGGTCATGAGGAGTGGTAAGTCATTGTTCCTGAGAGTGTTACCAGTAGCCCCAATTGATTCAGGAGGCTTGTCTGTTCCAGGTTGGGTTTTCAAGGCAAATATTTTTTGCAATTTTAACTTCCTCACGAACTTAAAAATGTCTATTCGCGTTTGTTCCGGATCAAATTTTGCAGTAGGGCAAAAAGTTAGTCCTCTTTTCAAGACATTTTCTTCATGGGCAGTTAGTTTTCTCTCAGAGAGGTTTACTATTATTATTATTATTATTAAAAATTTGCATAAAGCGTGTAGTCACCCGTGAGTATCCCAGCGCTAAGATCCGTACCACAGCAGGTCAGGGGGGGCAGGGGGGGGGTTAGGTTAGAGGGAAGAGGTGAGTTTTCAGCCTCCTTCTGAATCGTAAATAGTTACGTTCTGTTCTCAGGTCGCGGGGTAAGGCGTTCCAGAGGCGAGCACTGTGAACTGTGAAGCGCCTTCCACCTGTGCGTGCCTTCTTGACTCTGGGAATGATAAGGAGATGTTCCTGATCGGATCGGAGGGATCTTGGGGCTTTATATGGTTTGATGAATTTTCTTAGGATCGGGTGGCCTTTATTTTGAAGCAGTCTGTGAGCCAGGCAGAGGACTTTGAACTTCACTCGTTCTCTTACCGGGAGCCAGTGGAGGAGCTTCAAGGCTGGTTTGGCCGAGGCTCTGGCAGGCGTGTTGGTGAGGATCCGGGCAGCTGCGTTTTGGATCCTTTGTAACTTGTTCAAGGTTGCCTCTGGAGCGCCTAGATAGATGGAAATACTGTAGTCGAGCCTAGATAGTATCAGGCCCTGGATCAACAGTCTTTGGGAGGTGGGAGGGAGTAGGGGCAAGATCTTTCGAATCGATTTGAGAAGCCCGAAGCACGTCCCGGCTACTTTTTTTGCATGTGTTGTAAATGATAGATCCTTTTCGAGCCACACACCCAAGCTTTTCACCTCGGATTTCGGGTCCGGAGGCACGCCTAGACAGGGTGGCCAGATGTTCTGTGAAAGGGAAAGCCCTTTCTGACCAAGGAGGAGAATGTCAGTCTTTGAACCGTTCAGTTTCAAAGATGAACGGTTCATCCATCCATGTATCTGCGTCAGACAGTTGTATAGGTCCGCAGGTTGTTGGCTTGGGTGAGATAAGGACACCACTAGTTGTGTGTCGTCGGCATAGCTGACGATCCTCACTCCGAACGGGATGACAACCTCCTCCAATGGGGACATGTAGATATTGAATAATGTGGGGCTCAGGGAGGAGCCCTGAGGCACGCCACATTGGAGGGGTGTTTCGGAGGACCGGGTGTTATTCTCCCAGATCTGAAAGGAACGATGACCCAGAAAGGACGATAGCCAGGACAGTGCGGTTCCTTCTACACCAACACTCCTGAGTCGGTGAATAAGGAGTTGGTGGTTGACGGTGTCGAAGGCCGCACTGAGGTCGAGTAGGATCACTGCCACTGATCCTCCCGCGTCTAAAGTGCTCTGGCCTCCTCCACCGCCACAAGGAGGGCGATGTCGGTGCCCTGCCCTGGGTGGAATCCCGTCTGCGAGCTTTTCAGCCAATTATTGGTTTCCAAAAATTGTGAAAGTTTTCTATTCACAAGCTTTTCTGCAACCTTGCTGGTTCCTGGGAGAAGAGAAATTGGCCTGTAATTGGCCAGGTCCACAGGGTCCAGGGAAGGGTTTTAAGTAGCGCCTTGACGACCGCCGCCTTCCAGCTAGAGGGGACGACTCCCTGTTGCAGTGAGGCGTTGATAAGATGGGTGAGAGGGGGAACGATCGTGGGTGCTACTCTCTTGAGGAAACGTAGTGGCGCAGGGTCCCTGGGTGATCCGCTTTTGATGTTATTAAGAGTGCTTTCGACCTCTTCGGCAGTCACCTGTCCCCACGAGGTGAGACAGGGGGAGGTAGGAGTGTTATTGGTCTCTGTTTTTTCGCTCGGATTTGTGGTTGGAATGGAGTCGAGGATTTTCTGGATCTTCTCCGTGAAGAAGTTAGCTAGTTTATAGCATTTTTCCTCATCTGCCTTGGGGTCTGGTGGGTTTCTAGGTCCGGGGGCTGGGACCTTAAGGAGTTCTTTTAAAATAGTAAAAGATTCCTTGCTGGAGCAGGCGGAATTTTCTATTCTTTCTTGGAAGAATAGACTTTTGGTCTTACGAAGGGCGGTGTGGTAGGCGCCCTTCTTTACATTAGACTTATCCTTCCTCCAGGAGCGTTCCGTTCTCTTGCATTCCTGTCTCAAAGACTTAAGCTCCGGCGTATACCAAGGAGCGGGATTCACTCGTTTGGTATGTTTGAGCGTGGTAGTTTTGGGGAGGAGTTGGTCCAATGAGGATGTGACCCAGGAATTAAACTGTTCGTCGGCAATGACAGGATCAGTAGAGAGGGTGGGTATAGAGTCTGAAAGAATCCTGGCCCATTCAGTTGGTACTAGCTTGTGCCAACGTCGGTCGGTAGCCCGGATTTTAGAGGATTGGGGAAGTGTTATGTAAAGATGACAGGAGATAGGGATTAAGAGGTGATCTGTCCATGGAAGAGGGAGGGGGGTCCAGTGGTGATGTCCGCAATATTAGTGAGGACGGGATCCAAGAGGTGTCCCTTGTCGTGGGTGGGTTCGTGATTGACCAGCCGTATGTTAAATGACATCAGGTCCTGAAGGAGGTCAGATGCTATGGAATCTGTAGGGTCTGTAAAGTGAAGATTGAGATCGCCCACGAGGAGGAAATTTGGGGTGGAAGAAGCTAATTGAGCCACCGTGTCAGTGAGAGCGTTGATGAATTTCCCTGGAGTACCCGGAGGGCGATAAATCAGCAGTCCTGAGAGGGAGTGTGTCGGAGAGGTTTGAATGATGAAATGACAGCTTTTGCAATCTTCAATGTGGGCATTGCTGGTTCTACAGACAAGATGCTCTCTATGGACTATTGCCAGCCGCCCTCCTCTCCCTTTAGGTCTATGCAGGGTTTGAATAAGATAGCCTGGGGGAAGGGCATTGACAATGTCAGAGTCTGAGCTAGCAGAGAGCCAGGTTTCTGTAAGAAACAGTGCGTCCAGGTCTTGGTCTAGTATCAGCAGGTTGGTTTCATGCGCATGCTTGGGGAGGGAACGGCAATTAAAAAAGCCCATCTGTAATCCAGGCTTTCCCGTGATCTGAGCGACTGGGTTACAGCGCGCACAGTTGGTATAGGGTTTACCTTCAACGTGGATATAGCGGCACTACTGATTTTTTTTCGGATGAAGAGCTCGGAGCATGTCACTTGAGTATACCAGCCGTTCATGAGGCAGATCCGGCAGAGTTCCTGGGCCCGGGTCCGGCTGGGCCCGGCTGAGCCCGGACGGGCCCAGACGGGCTTGCCTTAGGCGCGCCGCGCTGCGCCCGTCCGCTGCGCGTACGGGTGGTGCACATGTCTTATACGGGGTTAGGGCGTGGCCTTGAGAAGTGGGCGTGGCCTGACAGCAGGCTCGCTCGCTGATGGCGGGAATGGCGTTTTCCTATCCCGTGGCAGCGTTTACATCGACTGCACGGGTGTCAGGAAGTAAGAATAAGTGCCCCAACCGGACTAGCAGGTGAGGGAAAGTGCGCAATTTTTAAAATCAATATAACACACAATTTTTAAAAAGTACAATTTTACGAGCTAAAGCTCCCGGCTGTGCCTCAGGAGTACAGAATCAAATGAGGGCTGGTAGTCAGCGCTTTAAATAGTCGTGGGGGGGGGGCGTGGCCTTGAGAAGTGGGAGAGGCCTGACAGCAGGCTCGCTCGCTGATGGCGGGAATGGCGTTTTCCTATCCCGTGGCAGCGTTTACATCGACTGCACGGGTGTCAGGAAGTAAGAATAAGTGCCCCAACCGGACTAGCAGGTGAGGGAAAGTGCGCAATTTTTAAAATCAATATAACACACAATTTTTAAAAAGTACAATTTTACGAGCTAAAGCTCCCGGCTGTGCCTCAGGAGTACAGAATCAAATGAGGGCTGGTAGTCAGCGCTTTAAATAGTCGTGGGGGGCGTGGCCTTGAGAAGTGGGCGTGGCCTGACAGCAGGCTCGCTCGCTGATGGCGGGAATGGCGTTTTCCTATCCCGTGGCAGCGTTTACATCGACTGCACGGGTGTCAGGAAGTAAGAATAAGTGCCCCAACCGGACTAGCAGGTGAGGGAAAGTGCGCAATTTTTAAAATCAATATAACACACAATTTTTAAAAAGTACAATTTTACGAGCTAAAGCTCCCGGCTGTGCCTCAGGAGTACAGAATCAAATGAGGGCTGGTAGTCAGCGCTTTAAATAGTCGTGGGGGGGCGTGGCCTTGAGAAGTGGGCGTGGCCTGACAGCAGGCTCGCTCGCTGATGGCGGGAATGGCGTTTTCCTATCCCGTGGCAGCGTTTACATCGACTGCACGGGTGTCAGGAAGTAAGAATAAGTGCCCCAACCGGACTAGCAGGTGAGGGAAAGTGCGCAATTTTTAAAATCAATATAACACACAATTTTTAAAAAGTACAATTTTACGAGCTAAAGCTCCCGGCTGTGCCTCAGGAGTACAGAATCAAATGAGGGCTGGTAGTCAGCGCTTTAAATAGTCGTGGGCGGGCGGGGGGCGTGGCCTTGAGAAGTGGGCATGGCCTGACAGCAGGCTCGCTCGCTGATGGCGGGAATGGCGTTTTCCTATCCCGTGGCAGCGTTTACATCGACTGCACGGGTGTCAGGAAGTAAGAATAAGTGCCCCAACCGGACTAGCAGGTGAGGGAAAGTGCGCAATTTTTAAAATCAATATAACACACAATTTTTTAAAAGTACAATTTTACGAGCTAAAGCTCCCGGCTGTGCCTCAGGAGTACAGAATCACTATGGTTTGTTCATCCTTTACCTTCTTCCTCTCCTGCGAGTTACCATCGGTTGTGCCGCCTGTGCGTTTGCCCCTCCTGCCCCGCCTTGTTTTCCTCTTTTTTGCTGGGGTTTCTGTGGCGTCTGGGTTTGGGGACGCTGTCGTGTCTCTTTTAAGACCTGATATTCGTCTAAAAAAGGGACCGCAGTCGTGGCAGCTGGTCCTTTCTTTTTACCTTTCTCGCTCCTTGAAGATTCGTCTTCTGACACAGACGCTTCTGATTCAGAAGTTACAGTTTCTATTGTACCTAGGGTTCCCTGAGCAAGCCTCTTCCTTGTTGCGTCGAACTTCTTCGTAAAGGTTAATATTCTGCCTGTCAGGTAGTCCTGTTCATCCCTCTGGAATTTCGTTTGTTTGCATTTCTTTATGCCACTCTCATAATCCTTTAATCTCTTCATCATTGCACCACGTAAATCTTCAGCCGTTTTGGTGTCTTTTTCCTTACTGATCAGATCCTCCAGTCTCTGTATTTCGGCGAGGGCTTTATCCCTGTCGCTCCAAGCGTACTTAATTAACATCAATAGCATCCCTTTACTCATACCTGCCATGTACGCCGCCCAATCTTTCAGGAGTTGCAGGTCGGGATTTTCATAAGAGGGTATTGTAAAGATTCTCAACCCCCTTGGGACCCTGCTACACTCCACATAGCGTTGAAGCGAGGTGGCCTCCCACCACTTACGAACTTCCCGTTCTTGTGTTCTTTCAAGTTGCTGGAAAAGAACTTGCTAATTATTTGCAGGTGCCTGTGATGATGCACCCTCCGTTCTTATTGCGACTGTATTTGTGCTCTTGAAAATATCGGCAGCCTCTTTTTCTCTTTCCGCTGTTAGCGACATCTTCGCAAAGCAGGGAATAACACACTCCCTTCGCGCTGTTATTGCAAATATTGTTGGGTGGGGCACAACAGAAGTTAGTGGGGGTCTGCCACGGACGACTTTACAAACGGGACAGAGGTTGTAGAATAATGCTCAATGCGCCGGGTACTCGTGCATGCAACACTTACCCTCGCCAGTGTGCCGCGTCAGCCAGCCAGCGTTTCGCGTCCTCACGGCTCCGGTATTGCGCGTGCAGGTTTCCTCCGTACGTAGTTATTTCTTGGCTTCCGAAGTCCGGATGCTTCCTTTATAATCCAGAGTCAACCTCGGGGCAAACGGCCAAATTAACTTACATAACAGCTCCGCCACCGCCGTCGCTCCACTTTTTCCCGGGTGCTCAGTCGTGCGGTGGTGAGCCGCATTTAATGGTCATTACAAATCTTTGCTTTTACGAAAAAAGACGGCACTCGAAAGTCTTTCATCCAGGTGCAAAATTTTATTTGGCAGACCCCCTGCCCCCTTAACAAACGCGTTTCACCACTTGGGCTTCGTCAGTGTCAACCAGATTATAGTGAAAGACGCCATTATATCCCCACCTTCTCCTCAACATAGAAAGAGGACTAAAAATTATTTTCTAATTGGCGGCCATTTTACAGTGCATACCATTGTATTTCATAATAATAATAAAAGCTTCACATGGCGGGGAAAATGGTGTGCATAAAGTGCTCGTGCAATTAAAAACATTGAAATGTCCAAAATGGCATTTCAGCAATTCATTTTATCGCATATATACATTACTGTCTGATAGGGACAACAGAAGGGAGAAATACATTCATATATTTATCGTGTCCTTCCCCTTTACTATATTCATGTGCACACTTTCCAAAATTGTCCTCTCTGTTCCAACCAGGTAGAACTAAGAGCAGTATTGGTATTCCCTGCACATTATTTCGTGTTTGTATGTTATAACATTGTTTTTTGGAAAAGGGCATCGAGCGTTACATTCATCAATGTTCTATATTATCCCAATCGTTTTGTCCCCAATTGCTTGCATATGATTATGCGATTATACAATCTTGCCCTGTATGGGCATTAGTATTTTTCACACAAAAAAATAAATAAAATTGATATATATATATATATATATATCAGAATGATCCTCACATAAATCAATTGAGGGGATGAGAGAGTTCTTAGATGCATTTGGGAAAAGAGATGACAATTTTAAAAAGCTCACAAGGTTTATTAGTTGCGCTGCAAATGTGGATGAAATATAAGCCTTATGAGAAATACGAATGGAGGTACAGTACTTTTTCAGAGCAACCATATAAGAAGCCTTTGCATCCTCATCAGACGATTTCCTCAATTTATGCTCAAAAATTTACATTGTGATTTCTCCTCTTTTAATGCAGGTGAGAACCAAGGAACAGATGGTTTAGCTTAGAAGTGGAGGTTTTATATGGGGCAACCAGAGACAGAGCTTTAGCTAGCCAATCAATAAAACGAACCACATCCTGTTCTAGAGCACCAGAAAGACTGATGGAAATAGAATGTAACAATTGCAGTAAGTGGGAATCTGAAATTGTATGCAATGCTCTGACAGTTTTATGAACTGCAGCTTTAGACCTACTGGGCATGGTCAAAAGAATTCTAAATGGAATTAGGAAATGGTCAGACCAGATTAGCTTTTGTGCACAACAGTGAAAGGATTTGAAAAAATAAGGTCTAGCATATGACCAACCTTGTGAGTGAGACCCCTTACTAGCTGTTTTAAATTGAAAAATTCAAAGGAAGACAAAAGCTGCTGAGCAGGTCTACAATTAAATAATTAACATGAAGGTTAAAGTCGCCTAACACCAGGAAGTTAGCATGGAGTCGTGTCAACTGCAGATGAAGGGAATTAGCAGGACAGTCTGGTGGTCTATAAATTAGAGCACCAGACAAAGCAAAGGAGGGAGCGAAGACAACAGTAAAAGCAGGTCCCTCAATATTAGTAATATTCGCCAATTTAAAGATAGAGCAAGAGAAGGAGGAGCTATGCACAATTGCCACACCATCCCTATTTTCATCCACTCAATCAATATGCTGGATTTGAAACCTAGGGGGAATGGCGAAGGCAATATCAGCATAAGAGAACTCTTTAACAGGTTTCCATTAAAAAAAAAGTTCCCAACATTGCTCAGTCAATAGATTGAAAACATCAAGGCATGTTTAGGCAAAGACCAGAAATTTATAAGAAACGCAGAGATAGTAGAGCGTGTGAAAAGAAAATGCCAGGTGACTAACATTAATGGGAAGATTGCCTCCGTAAGCAGCCTGGCAATTATACTTACAGAGTCAAGGGAAACCCCACAGTAAGGACATTTAAACAAAGTGCCATGGTCTTCAGACTTCACGTTAAATTGGTGGTTACAAGACAAATTTTGTAAATTCATCTGCTCTTGCCTAGATCAGACCTGGGAGCGTGAGGTCTGTAAGGTCTCGCCGGCAGCATGACTGGTGTTAGACGTGATCTGGACACTGACCGGTGCAAACGTACTTGCCTTCCCGCGGCATGACTGTTCTTATATAGGGACCGATTCAAACCAGTAGAGAATGTCAATAGGCAAAATGGCATCTCTGTAGTGGAATCAGCCCTAGAATGTGTAAGTAAAACAGAGAAGCACACTGCTCCTTTAAACAAAGTCAGCAATTAAAATGCTCAAATATTTCTCCTTAAAACTACAAATTCCAGAGCTTGAAAAGAAACAAATTTGTCAGATACCAGCACTCTACTTAACCATAACCATAAGGTGCTAGGCCCTTCTATTTCTTTAATGGATTATAGATTTAATTGCACTATTTCACTTATCTACTATTATTTTTTTTCTTCTGTAAAGCACTTACTGCACATTAAAGTTATTAAAAGTTATCTACATTGTACTACTGGTTCTGTGTTACTAAGTACCTCCAACTTCCTGTTAGCCCAGCAGGCGGGTGGCATAATAAATGGTGTAGACACCCTAGGTAAGGAACCCATGGTCCCTCCCTGTCACTCTCCTGTAACACCCCTAAATCTAGTATTTAGGTGGCAACCTCAGACCCTGAAATCAGATTCCTCACGACCTACGAAAAGCCAGACACTACAGCATTGCACCAGCAGAGAAGACAGCAGACACCATGTGATTTGTCCCCAGCCCTACCAGCTTTTCTGCAGCCCTCGGCGATCCTGCGCTAAAAGACAACCCGTCCTGCAGCCCGGGAACCTCCAAAGCCTTGAGAGGACTGCCTGCCTTCAACAAAGATCAAGATTTCCCGGGGACATGGGACCTAACCAGAAGAAACCAACTTTAAAGAACAAAATTATCTGCTCTGAGGAACAGCAAAACCAACACTGGATCCACCTCTGCACTCGAAATTCACGGCCTAAGTCCAAATGGCCTACTGGTTGTGAGAAGGTTCCCCAGTGCTTCGGACAAGAGTCCACAGTGGGCTGACCCCTGCTTGAGTCCACCTTGAAACCTGCAGCCTCAACTCAACGACTCCTGGTGACCGCGATCTGCCTGTAAGACTTTTCCAACGCCTAAGGACACCCCTGCACCCGCGGCCCATGCGCTGGGAGAACGCGACCAATGGTGTCCTATGTCCCCTAGCATCTCTACTTACCTGTGCAGCTGTGGGTTTTCTTCGCCGAGCCTCCTGGCCCAAGCCTGCAGCCATTTTGCAAAACCAAATTCTCCCATTGACTTGCATTAGGTGTCCGATGCTGTACTGGCACTCTGCACATGGCCGCCTGTGCCACTGAGGGTGTAAGAATGGTGCCTGCCTTGTGCCGCTCTCCCTCCTCTGCTTACTCTAACCCCAGAGACTGTAATATCAAACTGCTTTACTCACCTGTGAGGAGTAGCTCTTTAAGTACCTCCTTTCTCCATTGGATAACATTCTCAGCAGATCCTAAGTTTAAACCTGCATCCGGCCGCCCCTGTGCCACTGGAGGTGCAGATTTTCTACTTACCTGAACCTTGTCTGCTAATTCTTCATCTTGAAAACTAAGAATGTAAGTTGTATACTTGCCTGCAAAACTGCTATTTTGGTTTCCGGCCCATAGGTTTACATTGCGTAGCCTGAAATCTTCAAAAAGTGCATACTTTTTAGAGTGAAAAGTATTATTCTTGAAAAACGTACTTATCTTTTTACGTATTTCATGGCCTTAAAATAAATCTTGGAAGATCTTATTTTCCAAACATTGTGGTGGATCTCCTTGTGTGTCATTTGTGTGCATAGCAAATGTCTTACACTCCTCTGTGTTAGGCATGAGGCTGCTCGACCTCATTACCACAAATAGAGCACTTTGGGTATACATTGAGTTTGCACACTTCCTGGGATTTTCTGGACCCTTTGCACGATATAACCACTCAGTGGTTTATCATATAATGGGACAGCTTCCAACAAGATCTGTGTAGCTGGAACATTAGTACTGTCTGGTCTCTGCTGTGGCTATTCGGACCGGTTGCAGCTGCATCTTCACTTGAGGAGTAGAGTTGGTGGATAAGGAGAATGGGGGGAGAAGCATAAGTAAATATCCTACTAATGGCATCCAATAAGCTCTCCTGAGACCACAGATGCTAGCAAAAAATGGCATATGGAATTCTGTGCATTCTTACATGGGACTACAGAGGTAATGGTCCACTTATCTAAATATCATTGCCTATTGTCTTACATCCAGCTTCCGTTTGTACCTTTCCAATAACTATACGTTTGCAAAGTAGTTTTCCCGGTCTGCAGTTTCTAAGTGTTGTTTGAGAGATGCCCAGAGCAGACCTATATCCCAGCAAAAAAATCTCTATGACTCTTGGGATAAAAGAGGCAATCTTGTTCACCCTGCCCCTGCCCGGAAAACATGGAAGTCACTTTGTCCATGCATACTTGGAACTTCAACAGGAAAGCGAGATTGACAGCTCAGAGCCTTCCTACAGTAATGCAGAGAGTGGCCTCCCCGGTGGTCCAGTTTCCACTAGTGGATAGATTTTGCATATGTGCGCTCAAATCTTCAATGCCTACAGAACTGTGGTTCCTATGAAAGGACCTTAAGAACCAGAAGAATGTGCTTTTCTCACTGCAGCCCTTTCGACAGCATATGGTATTAATCACCACAAGTACCCATAACCTGCCTCTATGGACACGCAACTCTGATTGGATGGTTAACATGCAAAATTGCACTGAGGAATGACTGGGATGGAGGATGGCATATAGCCCATAAGGGCTTTGTACAGCCTCACAGTACAAATGGTCTTCTATACGTTTTTGGGCTTGTTGTTTCAACTTCTCTGGCCTCTCCACGGAGCAGCAAACTATTGCCCCACATGTTAATTTTGAGCCAAGAAACAAAACGGTCCATCAAAGGGTCAGGAATGATTCATCTGGGTTGAGGGGCTAGCCCAATTTTGTCAGATCTATACGATCATGACAATGGCCTTTCTGCAGCCTGGACTGGGAGTACTCTCAGCTGCTAGGTGTCTAGGTACAGGTACACTTGCCTGTAACCCATAAGAATCACAGGTGAGGTGCAACTCAACACAGCCAGCCAGCCTTTCAAAATGGTTCACTTACATTAAATACACTATGTAGAGTGTAAATGAGAACTTCTGGGAGCAGTAAACAATTTTTTAAGGGACAGAGGAGGAGGAGGCTATTGCAGCACTCAATCCTGCTTAATAGAAAGTTAGTTACATGGGTCTGTTCAAGCTACAGATTCCCCCAAAAGCATAGTCTCTATTTCGCCATTACCTTAAAGCCCAGATCTAATCTGGTTCAGCAGGTCACTTAATTTATGTAAACAGTTGTGTTGTGCTGGTTCTAATTCATATCAACAGTTTCACAGATTGTTTATTTGAACCTACCTCCCTTTATTACAAAATATTTTATGCATTATCCTGTCACCGTTGGTGCTATATTTCGTCAATTTAGGGGTAAGGTGGCACAACAGATGTGATATTGAGAGCAGATACAAGACGCTATAGGGCGACGTTAGTACCATCCTACTTTTTCTGCAAGCCTAAAGAGGATGAAGACACAGGGGATGAAGAGAAAGAAAAACAAGGTGAAAAGAAAAATTCTCTACAGCGGTCATTAGGATGGGAGGTGAGATGGTGTTTAAGAATCTGTGGAGTTGTCATGTGCATCCGCAAGAACATTCCCAAAAGTAAGAACTTGTTTTCTTCATGGATATCGACTGCCACATACACCTTACAGCAATTAGTATCAAAGAAGCTTGGAAGAAGGATGGACCAGTATTCATCCTTGAAATTATATTACGACGCTTTGCTGCTCTGCTCTTCTGGGACTGAGCTTTGTCTTGCTCAGAGAACTGCACAGAGGGCCAGGTAGCTGTTCGTCACACCGATTTATCAGTACACCTCGTAAAAGAGCACTGGAGTGGCTGCCTTGCCACTCAATGAATGGAAACCCTTAAGCAGAAATGAACTCTTCCCACGAGCTCTGGAAAGATCGTGAATCTTTAAAGGTGACAGAGCTTATGATCTTTTCTGAACTCAGTAGATCTATGAACAGGGTGACTGAGCACGTACCAGGAATCTAATCTATATAGTATTTCCTTATTTTTAGAAGGGTGAAGAGATGGGCAGAAAGTAAGGCAAAGATCTAAAAATAATAGAAATGCAGAAATCACTGTCAGCATAAATGATGGTTTAACCTGCACAGAGACGGTGTTTTAGAAAAGTCATAGAAGGAAAAAGGGGCACAACATCTCAAAGCCTCCTGGATGAAGTGATTTCAATCAAGATCTTGCATTTTCAGGGGACATCAAAATCTCTTGACTATTCTGTGATACACTTTCTCTCCATAAACAGGGTTTGACCTCAGGTCCCTCCTTCCTGGCAAAGACCATGACGCTATTGTACAGCATAAAAAATTCATGTAATTTGATATTTTACAGATTTGTGTGTCTTGTTTTGTTTCACTATGCCTCCCTATTGCGGTGGAGATATTTTCATAGCCACTACATATAAACTACGATTTATCACGTATGGAGTGATCACTGATTTTCAGTTTAACTAAGCACCCGAACAATAGGGTGTTGCATATGTATGTCCTTTGACAGCATGTGGGTTCGACAGCCACGGCTGATGAGCCAATGTGTTTACATTTTGTTCTTCTTTTCAGATATGGAATGACTCCATAGTTACCGTATGCATATTAGTGCCATGCGCATGGCATGTTTTCCAGTGTTTCCTCATTAAGGGATCCTGAGGAGTAGTACCATTGGGATTAGATGCCCTATAGGTCCTGAAGAAAAGCCAATAGAGGAATGGCTCGAAACATGTTGACTGATCATTTCTGAAGAGAACAGACTCAACATAGTCCACGTCTTCAGCCACAACCCCTGATTTTAGCCTTATCGACTAGGGGCAGGAATAAAAGATTTGTCCTACTAGTCAGGTATATTTAACTTAATTTTCTACTCCCTCCCATCTCACTATCTTCATCATTCAACTATATCGATAAGTGCTCCTGCTTAACTGCTAAGTCGTAGCACGCCTAAATCCGTAGAGGATTGGGATGAACCCCAATGATGAAGCATGCCACCAAGGGGCAACCCAGGTGGGTGAGGGGTCTCTAGGAAAAAAAGGTGTTTTCCCACTGAACGATCACAGTGAAATTTTGCTCTGTCCTTCACACCATTCCCCGGGAAGGTTCTTTTTTCAAATCCTGACTAATGACAGCATAGTTAGCATGTGCTCTACCTGTCCTTTAGAATAGGTCTATTATTGATGTATGGTACTGGGCTCTATGGTACTGCAAATAGTTTTGAGATTATCCAAGTGACCCAGGTTATCTTTACAGATCACCATTTACATAATGAAAAGCTCTTATGCAACAGGAAGGAAAATGCTACCTACCAGTAAGCATCTGTTCTTGGAATGTAGAGGTGTAGATTCATATACTTGTGCATAGATCACCATCTGGTGTTGGGCTCGGATGTTTGCACTTTGTTTTTGTCTTGGACGAAGTCTTTGTAGTCACGAGATAGGGGACTCCTCCTTAGGGTGATAGTGCGCATGGGCATCGACTCCATCTCCAGATTGTTTTCACCATGTAGGGTTATGAAGGCGTTAGTAAGAAATAGAAAAAGATGTCCATGTGTTATGTAGCTAAGTAAGATAGTACTGCAACAGATAGAGGTATCCGTGGAGGCTGGTGGGCGTATATGAATATACATCTCTACATTTCAAGAACAGATGAAGCTCTACATTTCAAGAACAGATGCATACTGGTTAGTAGCACTTTCCGTTCGAGGCATATGAGCTGTAGAACATATACTTGTGCATAGAATATACAGCAGTTATCTCCTTAGCGGTGGCTACCTGTATCTGTGGCAGTCTGAAAAAGTGTCTTAATACAGCCTGGACAACACAAGCTTGTGGTTTTGCTTGTACATCTACACAATAGTGTTTGTTAAAAGTGTGCAGTGTAGACGAAGTTGCGGCTTTGCAGATGTCATCTAGGGGAATGTCCCTTAAGAATGCCATAGATGCCCCTAGTTTGCGTGTTGAATGAGCTCTAGGGGGAATGGTTAATGTGCGTTTGGCTTTGATATAGCATATTTGGATGCATTTAACAATCCACCTTGCAATCCCCGCTTTTGAAAAGGGATTGCCCTTATGAGGTGGGGAGAAAGCCACAAAGAGTTGTTTGATCTTTCTAAAGGATTTTGTTTCAATGTAATAGAGTATTGCTTTTTTAACGTCTAACGTGTGAAGAACTAGTTCTGCCACTGAGTCTGATAGAGGGAAAAAAACTGGGAGTTCGACAGACTGGTGAAGGTGGAAGACAGACACGACTTTAGGTAAAAATGTAGGATTAGTTCTAAGAACCACTTTGTTATGATGGATTTGCAAAAATGGTTCTTGTATGGTTAATGCCTGGACTTCACTAACTCTTCTAAGAGATGTGAGAGCGACTAGGAAGGCTGCTTTCCAAGTGAGGAACTGTAATTCGCATTTGTGCAGAGGTTCAAATGGGTGTGTGGCGAACAGATCTATTTTTGGGTGGCCCCACATGTGAAAGAATGGAAAAAGAACTTGAGGATGAAGTTCCCATTCGTGGATATGCTGTCTTTGACGACTGAGCAGATATGAAATTTGATTGTGTACTCCTGGGAGGTGTTCTGCAAGAAGAAATATGTTTTGCGGAATGGCCCATCTCCATATGCTTTGAGCTAAGTGTGAAAGCTGCAGAGAGTGTGTCCCCCCTGTTTCTGTATGTAGTAAATTGCTGAAATGTTGCCTGTATGGACCAGGCCAGCTTTGCCTACCATATGGAGTTGAAAGGTTTTTAACGCTAGAAGAATTGCCAACAATTCCAGGTAATTTATGTTGAGTTGTTTTTGCTGAGGGGTCCACATGCCCTGAGTGGTATGGTTTTGAAGATGCGTCTGTTCTTAGCACGATCTGTGGAACCGGGTTGAGGAACGGCCGCCCTTTGGAAAGGTTTTGTGTATTCCACCACTGCAGAGAGCGATGTGTGCGGCTGTCCACCAACACCAGATTTGTTAGCTGACCTTGAGCCTGGTTCCACTGACGTGCTAAACACTCCTGCAAGGGAAGCATTTGGAGTCTTGCATAAGAGACAATGAGAATGCAAGAGGCCAACATGCCGATTAGCTGCATGAACACACGAGCTGGTAATGAATGTTGAGGCTGAAATGTGGATATTAGAACTTGCATGTTGCTTATCCTGACTGGATTGGAGTATGCTAGAGCTTTTGAAGTGTCCATTGTAGCTCCTAGATATTGTTGTGTGCTGGACGGTTGGAGGTGGGATTTGGTAATGTTCACTGTGAATCCCAAGTCGTGAAGCAGCTGGATTGTTTTGTGTGTGTGTGTTGCACACAGCTGCTGTGTGACTTGGCTTTTATGAGCCAGTCGTCCAGATAAGAGAACACGTGAATATGCGGTCTTCGTAAGTGAGCCGCCACAACGGCGAGGCACTTGGTGAAGACTCGGTCACAGAATGGGAGGACTTTGAATTGGTAGTGTTGCCTGTCTACCACGAACCTGAGATATTTCCTGTGAGCGTGGTGAATTGGAATATGAAAGTAGGCGTCCTTTAAATCCAGAGTGGAGAGAAAGTCGCCTTGTTGAAGCAGTGGAAGCACCTGTTGGAGAGTGACCATGTTGAAGTGGTCTGACTGAATGTAGAGGTTTAACGGTCTGAGGTCCAGTATTGGCCTGAGAGAGACGTCCTTTTTTGGAATTAGAAAATAGAGGGAGTAACCCTCTGTGCCTTGATGAGGCAAGGGGACTGATTCTATTGCATGTTTTTGTAATAGAGCGAGAACTTCTTGTTTGAGAAGAGTCAGGTGTTCCGAGGACATTGGACGTTGTCTGGAAGGGATATTTGGGGGAGCAGAGGTGAGTTCCAGAATAACCATACTGGATAATTTGTCTTACCCACTTGTCTGTTGTGATTGAATTCCAGACAGGTAGGAACTGTGAGTGACGTCCCCCGCCAGGAGTGGAATGATCGGGGGAAGGGAAGTCACTTCTTGGTGCTAAGGGAGTTGCTGGTGTTGCTACCGCGCCCACTTCCCTTACTTTTGTTACCCCTGTACTCTCCTCGAACATATCGTCTGGGGGAGGTAGTTTGATTAGGCACCCCTTTAAAAGAGTAACAACATTAACCTCTAGGGGAAGGTAATTGCAAGGCCCCCATGAACTTTGCAGTCTCAGTATCTTTTTTAATCTTTTCTAAAGATTTATCGGCTGTGGGCCCCAAAAGATGCTCTTGGTCAAAGGGTTGATTAAGAATAGTGGATTGCAGCTCCTGCTTGAATCCGGAGATTCAAAGCCAGGCGTGCAGGCGTAATAAAACGTTGGTATTATTAGCACGAGATGCGGTATCAATCACATCGAGGGCACATTTGATAGATGTGTTGGTTATTAACTTACTCTCCTGTACAAGGTCGTTAGCTTTGTTCTTAGATTGGTCAGGAATAGGCTGCATAAGCTTTTCAAGCTCATCATAGTGAGCTCTGTCATATCTGGCCAACAAAGCTTGGGCATTGGCAGTCCGCCAATGATTTGCCGCTTGTGACGCGATAAGTTTCCCGGATGCATCTATCAGTTTTGATTCCTTATCAGGAGAAGCCTGTGCTTTGTGAATTAACCCTCTTGCTTGCATTAGACACCACAAGAGAATCTAAATGGACCTGATCTCTTATGTATATGGGGTCATTGGGAGCGGCCTTATGTTTTTTTGTCCACCCTGGTGTTGAGGATCCTGGCTCTGAATAGGTCTTTAAACACTTCTGGTGCATGTTTGAGCATGCCTTTTAGCATTGGTAGGGGGAGTGTAGACTTTTGTGAGGGTGCAAATGTTTCTAATAAGAGGTCTTCTTCTAAGGGATCAGAGTGAAGTTGCACTCCATGGTATTGTGCAGCCCAATTAATTAGTTGCGCAAACCCAATATTATCATCTGGCGGTGATGGCCTAGAGGGATAGAGGTCTGGGTCATTGTGTGGATCTGGATCGGTATTATAATCATCCCAAGGATCTGCATCGTGTGAGATTGTATGTGCGTCATCATCCCGATCTGTATCTGCGGTCCCATCCTCACCTACGTCATTATCTTCATCCTCTTGTGGTTGAGGTGAAACTGTATGCGGAGGTGAGAGTGCTGGAGAAATTAACAAATTAGGATCATGTGGAGGAGAAGAGGAAGGTGGATAAGTATCAGTGCCTATTTCCTTCCGCTTTATTTGTGTTTTAAAGTCTTCTGAATGGTCCAGTTTCCTCTTTTTTTCGGAGGTTTGGTGCTAAAATGACTGGATTCTGGGTCAATGTGTAGAGTTTTTTGCTTCAGATCAGAACAATCTGGCACAGACTGATGTTCGGTACAATGTCCTTTTTCGGTGCCTAAGACTTAGGGTCAGAATGTTCTTTAGGCTTTTGAGTCCGAAGCTTTCTGTGGGGTCTTTGACTCTTTAGCTTTGGGTGTAGGAGTTTCTGGCTCAGAGATCTTTTTCGGCTGCGACATTTTCGATTTATTTTGTTTCTGCTCTTAAGGCTTGTCCTTTGTTTGTTTCAACACCGAAGGCTTCGGAGTCTAGGCTATTTACAGTGCCGATGAAGAAGAGTGTGGCACAGGTTTACTTTTGGGCTTCGGTGCCGGAGGTGACTTCTCAGCACCGGAATGGGGTTGGCTCGAGCCGGAGGGCTTTTTTTTCGGTTTCATAGCAGGGCCCGAGGACCGGGCGTCTGAAATGTGTTTCCGGTGTCAATCTGAGACCGAGGGCCAAGGTGTTAGCGGAGCCTTTTGTTTGGAGTTGGTTTATAGAGGGGTCTCAGTACTCATGGACCGTTGAGCTGGGGTGATGGTCTCGTCTTCGATATCAGTCGTCGGCTTTAGAGACTGAGATCTCTCCTTCATCAGCTTCTTGTTCTGGATGAACATTTGCATCTGCTCCGAAGATGTCTGGAACCGAGCTGCTTCTGCTGGACATTTCGTGACGTCGAGCCCGACGGTCACAGATTGTTTTCTTTGACCTGAAAGATGAGCAGCCCTCGCAGTTCTTGTCCTCGTGAAGATGCGCGTTGAAAGGGAAACAAGATCAAGACAATACAGTCGAGTGGAATTGCCTGTCGAAGGGGGTTTGAGAACGACACTGACCCGGAGCACAGCAAATCACATCCGACGGCGGAAAAAACAATCTGGAGATGGAGTCGATGCCCATGCGTACTATTACCCTAAGGAGAAGTCACCTATCTCGTGACTAAAAAGAGTTCTTCGAAGACAAAAACAAAGTGCAAACATCCAAGCCCAACACCAGATGGCGATCTATGCACACGTATATGATCTTGCCTCAGACAGATGGATTTCTATTAGAGGATTAGAAGACTGTCTTGGGGGTCAGGTTTATGGTAAGTATTGGTTTCCATAGTTTGCTGAGCATAAGCCATTTGCTTACCAAACTATGTTTGCCTGTCAAATGCCAAGGATTCAAGTTTGTACTTCTGGTCTGAGAGAAATGCTACGAAGTCACGTGCATCACACCTTAGATGACAAAGAATGGTAGTTGCGAAGTTCCACCAAAGCTTCAATATTAGTTGATAGTGATTGTTAACTTTATATCAAAATTGCTGTGAACTCAATTCTTTGTATAAAACAGGTGGAAGTTGTGCCACAGTTGCCTGTCATATCACCGTAATTTTGCCCACAGCATTTTTCACTTTGACCATGGTATATTCAAACATGTTTACTTTGCCTACTGCATCCAACTTTCTGCCATCTCTAACCGGTAGAGCTGTGTGAGATTAGGATGGATTTCTGGATGCAGGCTGGGTTGCTGATGCAATCACTGACCATTTTCTGCAGATGTCAGCTGCTTTCTACTTCTTTTCTAGGTAGGTGGCAGTAAGAAGAAACAGATAGGATTATCAAACATAGGAGGCATTCTTCCAAGAAGCAACTGATTTCCAAGGTTTGCACTTTCTGTAGAGGATATTGGTAGGCTCAGTTTTAGTGGTGGCTCATTCCATCAGACAAGCTTTCCAATATATTTTCAGGAGCCACATAATTATCCCACTATTGGCCTCAATGAGTGGACCATATCTTAAGGAAAGTGTATTTCCTCTCTAACACTTTAGTCATTGTCAGGACCTACTGCAGGAAAGCACGCCATGGGACCCTAAGGGAATCCAACTAAGCCTACAAGCTTTGATTTATCATGCTATGTACTATAAGGGATCTGCCTTTATAGATTTTAACACAGCTTTGATAGCGTGGATGAGAGTTTATTATGGCTTTAAGTGTACAGAATGCAGCGGCAAGACTTATCCTGGACATTCCCAGCTCTCGATCAACAAAAGAATCACCTTCAAGCTCCTCAACCATGCTTACAAGGCCTGCCACAACATCGGACAAGCATACCTCAACCAACGCCTCTGCTTCTACACTCCCACAACACCTGTGCTACGCCAACCTGGCCCTGGCCACTACCCATGAGATTTGCAAGACCATGGCCGGAAGATTGTTCTCCTACCTTGCCGCAAAGACCTGGAACTCTCTTCCTCTACATCTCAGGGAATCACCATCACTGCGTAATTTCAGGAAGGACTTCAAGACCTGGCTCTTCGATTGAACAGCATAACACCAGCCCCTCCCCCTCCACAATACCCCCCGGAACCTTGATGCCCTAATGGGGTGATTAGCTGCACTCTATAAGAATCGTGATTGATTGATTGACAGCTGGGGAATCCTTAATCAATTACTAAGGGCAAAAGCATCTTTCTATACATGTGGGAAATATTTAAGAGCTGACCCATTTCAGAGATGGCATCCACTAACAGAGCTCAAACAAGTATGAGTATCAGCACCAATGGCTTTTAATATTTATATAGCCTACCTCGAAATAGCTCTTCAATACAAACACATTACCACTAAAATCTGATTATCAGAATCTCTGATACTGCACTATGCTGATGATAAAGTAATCTTGGATCAGACATCCATCAGCTTATGGTTTTTTAGCAAGAAAATTGGGATAAAAGCAGAGCGGTTTTCAAGAATGTTAAACTAGAACATACACAAGATTGTAAATATCTTGGTGTTGCAGTGTGGGGAAAATGGGAGGGCAAACCCCCTCATTTAGCTGCACGAAAATTAAAATCCTTAGCACTAAACAGGACCTTCAGGAAACTGTTGGGCTCCTTGTCAGACTCCATCCTAAGAATGATGCCAACAAAACTGATCCTACATTAAATTTTGCCACAGTGGCGTTTTAAGGAAAATTGACTTATTTAGTTGATATTCTGCAATGTTGGTTGTATAGAATTTTGTTTGCGCTATCACATAGTGCTGTCCCAGGTTATGCTAGACTGTAAATGTTACAAACAGGCTGAAATATTTGACTTTTAAAGCACACAATTTGGTAAGGGATTAATAAGTACAGCTGGCTGTATGTCAATCCATGAAAGTAAAACCTAGACCACTGAACTAAGAATCTCCAGCTTTACAACCTCTGGAGTGCAGTGCATCAATTTTTACCACTGGTATTTTTAGTTATGAAGCAGGTGAAAATGTTATCCTTTCATGAGAAGAAACATGCATGGCTGACAAGTTCATCAATCAGCAGAAGTGTAAATGTATTAGTCTTTGCTTATGCTTATTACCACGTCCAGTCTTTTGGTCCGGTTGGATGAAAACTATGCAAGGGGGGGGGAGGGGGATAGGTGTGTTCGTACCTCACAGGAAGATGGCTGTAATTTAGAGAGGTCCCATTGCTTCCAGTACATCTCGAACCATTCTGTTTGTAGTGGAGCCAATGAAACACTGATGTGACCCACTCCAAGGCCTCCAATAGAGGGCAGCTGAGAAGCAAAATCCAGGCTCAATTGTCTGCAATGAGACGGAAAATATGGGATGATCCGCTCAACCTGTGATTGGCCCAAGATGGCGATCAATTTCTGGTGACAAGCTGGGTGGAGTGGCACACTGTACAGACTAGTAGCAGCATGTTGTGCACATTTAAAGGGTGCCCCATGCCGCCTGATTATGTAGAATCGGAAGACCGGACGATGAGCTGTGTTCCACATGGCTGCTATCACTAGAGTAAGGGAGTGGCCCTGGGGGAGCCTGGAGTGAAGAAAGGTTCGAACGAAGTGGCAGCTGAACACTGGAACTAACTTACAGGCAGAAGCCACAGCAGTGTGGGGTAAAAAGTTTTTGTGGTACACCACACTGCCGCAGGCTCCCTGGAGGAGTTTGGGCTGCACGTGGATTCTATTGCCAATGGCCACATGAGGCAGGGGGCGAGAGAGTTTTGGCGTGCGGCCAGGGAGAATGAGCCTTGCACCAGTGTGTGAATCCCCCTATTGCTGAGTGACACATACCCTGCACCATGGGGCAGCATTTGGTGACGCACAGAGCACTGTCTGCGCAGATTAGACTCAGTTCATGATGCAACATTTGGTTACGCCCCATGAACTGGCTCTACTGCGGAGACAGTGCTCTATGGTACATGAGTCGTGGGGGCGGCAGGATGTAGAAGGAGTGAGTCTGAGGCTCCCAACCACATGGGCTTCCCAGCTTTGTGTGCCCAGACGATGCTGCTTGTTTGATCAGGATATTGGGGGCACTGCCTCACAGAGCGGAGGGAGGAGAAATTTCACGTGAGTGCTGAGTTGTAGGACATATATTACTACTTGGGAAGGATATGGCGGCTGATTTTCCGCAGGTCCCCCCCCCCCTCCGCCTTAGATGGATAAAACTAAATCAGTGAAAGACTCCTCAGGCAGCCAACAACAGTTGGGCCCTGTCACTACCCCACCACATACTGAGGAGCAACATCTTAAGGCACAAGAGCCCTGTGGTCATACTATAATCTCAGATGCTGAGCTCAATCGTATATTGGAGGTCATAACTACCTCAAGAGAAATACTAGAAATAAAATAAAATAGACAAAGGAGTAATTGCTTTAAATATACTGAGAGATGATCGTCACAAGTTAACAGACAAAGTGAAAAAGAATGAGAACACTCACATATGCCCGGTGTCATTTTTAAGTGTCGCAGTCATATGAACTTGTTTAGGAGGTCTAGTGTCAGTTTCAAGTCTTGTTTTGGTACTAGGAAGTGCGCCGAGTAGACACCACTGCCTGTCTTCCTTGGGTGGGACTGACTGTCTTGTTTTCTGGAAAGTTCCTCTACTTTTTTGCAACTGACTGAATTCCTTTAAGGGTCTTCTCTACGGAGGTCATGTGTTGATGGTTTAGTGAGTTCTATGCAGTAACAGTATCTTATATGTTTAAGAACCAATCTTCTGCTTTAATGCTGGATGAATCCTCTTATGCCCCACCCATGTTCCCCTCCACGGGTGTTATGTAGTGGTGCTGTGGGCAAACAGTCACTTGCTTGGTAGTCCCTCTTTTTTGTGTTGTCCTCTCCTTCTGGGTATCCTCCGACAGGGCTGCCTAACCAGGTGTTTACAACTGTTGTTGGGCGAGTTGGTGTGTGATTTGTTGGCTGAATCTTTGCTATTGTTGCTGGATTGCAGGTGAAAACCCAGCCTGTTAGTCTCCTGTTGGAGATTCTTTCCTCCTCTCCTGAAAGACCCTCTCAATTGCAAGGTCCCAGTGGCTTTGGCAGTCTCATTGTCTTTCTTTGTTTGTTGTAGTGCTTCATCTACAGCAGTCCAGAAAAAGGCTTACCCTATGGATGCCTGCACTTCTGCCTTGAATCTAGAGATCTTCCAGCCATGCATGTGTCCTGAGGGTAGTGCTTGTGCACATCTGCCTGCTGGCAGCATCTGAAGTCCAATGCTGACTTGAGGTTTGAGTTGACAATGTTCTTGCCCTCCTGGTCCACTGCTTTTGCCCTCTTTTTGAATTCTTTTGAGAGATTCTGCTCCCACTGCTGTCTGGTTCTATCAGTTGAGGAATGTGTTGAAATTCACATTTCTCCATTGCGTCGCAGCTTACCTTTTAATCTTCCTACCCTCCAGGTCCATTCTCTTGCTCAATTTCTCTGGTGGTGGCCCGGTTAATGTGGGGGCATTATTTCTCCTCCTAGCTGTCGCGACTATGATGGGGTTTGTCGGTACGTTCCACTTATGGGCTTGAGATAAATGTTAGTATTTTTCCCTCCACTCAAGGAGTAACCTTTGTCGCGGGTTCGCTGAATGCTTCGTCACCCTGGTCCAGTATGCTAAGAAGCATGGTGAGGTACAGGTTTGCCTTTTGTGTTGCCATCAGAATTTTGAGGAGGAAGCACGATTCCTCCCTCTCTTCCTCGACCTGGAACCCAAGCAGGTATGCCGCTTTATTGAGGAGTCCATTGTATATTGACAGGTCTTCCAGTGGGGAGGGACTCAAGAGGTAGCTGTATACACCTTCTTCGGGGAATTCAGCATCGATATCCTGTCTTTTATCTTGGAACAAGCCCTGCCTCTCCAGAGTGGTTGGTTTGTCCTCTTGTAATCAAAAAGTTCTTCTTGCTCCTCCACATATGGCTTAGGCATCAAAGGTTGAATCAGAGGAAATGCCTTCTAGGACTCGTTAAAATCCTTCTATTGTAGGTGCGGTGCCATCTCGGCTTCGAGCGGACGTCTTTTTTTTGACTTTGAGCGATTGTTCGGAGGCTTTTATCAAGGAGAGTTTTCCTTTTCGGGGCAGCCAGTTGTTCTTTTCGGCTCCTTGTCTCTCTTCCTTCGCCTCCTGCTTTGTGGCCACTGGCGTTGGATGTTGGCTCGGTTTGCCACCACCGGCGTTCTTCGTTTGGGATCTGTTGGGCTCTTTGTGTTTGTACCCACCTTTCGCTGTCAAGTGTTTCCACGTTGATGCAGAGATGGCTTTCGGGGTTTTAGGGTCGTTGGTTACCTTCTGTCGCATGGCCTTTTCGCTGTCTTTCGCTACCTTCTACTTTCTTGACATCAATAATGCTCCCTTCAGTGCCAGACTGTCCTTCTTGTGCTGGTTCTGCCTCCTCGATTTTCTCCTTGTCCTCACTGGAGAGGCAATGATCTTTCAGTGATTCTTGTGGCTAGTGAGTACCAGCTATGGTATGATGTGTCTCTGTCTTGTCTTTAGAGTCTAGGTACAAATTCGGCACATGCTTTGCACTCTTCGGCACTGGGTTCTTTCAGGAGACACCGGTTGCAAACCATGAGTGGATTCCTCTGCGCAAACTTGTGGTGGCAATTGGGGTAGAATTTACAGGGGGGTGCTCTCCAGACACATGGTCATCACTGACAAGCTCCCCAGTTGGGGTCGAGAAGGCTCAGTCTTTCGTGAGGACTCTGGTGCTTTTCAGTCAAACTTTCTCTATCTTCCGATACCTAAAAAAAAAATTCAGAGCTCCTCTGGTGTGCTTCAAGATCCAGTGGCAGAAAACGGAACCAGAAGATAGCAACCAGGAACTTCAAGGGTGTCGTCTGACGTCACACAGGAGATGGACTTATCAACTAATTGTGGGCAACGAAGCTCACACACAGAAAAAAAAAGAGAGAAGGCAGGCAAGACACGATTCCAGACCCATTCACTAGACGGTGGAATAGATACACAGCATGTGAATATAGAAAAGTGTTGGAAGCTTGCTTAGTATATGGTGCACACTCATTTAAGTGAAGCACCCTGTACTAATCCAGACAACCCTTATGGTGAATTTAGTGGGCTTAGACAACCTTAGAAAGCTCTCCATGCTAGCTGTGGAGAGCAGCCTTCAGGCTTAGTCCGGAAGGGGTGTTAAGCAGCTTAGTTACCAGAACTAATCATATAGTGTAGGTTAAGTGAAAAAGAACCACACGGTGTAGTTATAAAAATTGTTACTTATTATAAACACTCACTAACACATTGGTATATCTTCTCCCTGGAGATATAATCACAATACACACAATACTTCAATAGTAGAACACGTAAGAAGCACAAATACACAGTGGTCTCCAGGGGGAGACCAAACCATATCCAAATAAAGTGGAAAGTCGAGACTTGACCCAGAAGACTTAGAAGAGCTGTGGACCCAAGGAACTACCCAAGTTATGTCCCAAAAAAACCTACGGAGGCCATATGCAGTGGTAAAACAGCTGCGTACTTAATGCAAGTCAATGGGGAAGTCGCGGTTGCAGTTTTCAAGAAGGATCCTTCCCAAAGGACCGTGCGGAAACCCTGTGGACGATGGAAGGTTAGAGAGTCACCCCACCCGTGGATACCCCAGGAACCAGGATACCTACACCAGTGAAGCAGGGTGCATCGGTGCGAAGTGACGTCGGAAACCGCCGGAGACCACAATGGAGTACTTCACTGAAGATGCTGCTGGCGAAGAAGGTAAAAGAGTCCAGTGGAATCCAAGGGTGGATTCTTGAAGAGAAGTAACTGCAAAGAGAGGGGACAGTCTATGCCATTCAGGAGTGACCAGGAGTCACGGAAGACCAATGATCACCAATGACGGAAGACGCAGGAGAGTTGATGGTGACCATGTCACTGCAGCTGTGAGGACCAGGCGACGCTGTGAAAGACAAGGAACTGTTCACGAGATGTCCCACGTCGGAAGTCGAGAACCAGGGGGTCGGTATCCAGCGGGAGCACCAAAAAGCCTTGGCGGCAGCAACAGACATGGAAACGAAGTAGGTGCAGTGTCGGAACCAGCAAGGTCCAAGGGACTCGCCGAGTGCAGGAGAGTCAGAGCAGGCCCCAAGCAAGCAGGGAAGCCCACTGGAGCCAAAGAAGACCCTCAAGAGAACCCATAGACGTCGCAAGAGGACCTTGAGCAGCTCACGAATGTTGTGGGCCCACTGTGCAGAGGATGCGTTGAGGGATAAGATCTTGGTAGGAAGAGATGTTGAAGGCTGGAGCTTCTTGAAGCCCAAAGATCTCTGGAGAAGACAGTCAACAAGCTTTGGCAACAGAAAGTCGATGTAGCGCACAGGGGTGCTGGCCAGCGGTTCCAGGGAGGGATACTGGCCTCAAACTCAGTGAAGACAGTGCAGGCCTCGAGGGAGTTACAGATCCATCACCTGTGTTGCTGGGCCTTTCGAAGTCTGGAGGACGTCAGGAGCAGCAGACCGGTCGGCCTAGTTACGGTGCCTGCAGATGCAGGGGAGTAACTCCTTCACTCAAAGTGAGATTCCTTCGGGTGTCTTGGCTGCCCACAGGCCTGGAGAAGAACCTGGATGAAGCACAGGCACAGACAACGCAAAAGACTGGCAGGACCAGGAGGAGCAGAAGTCTTCCAGATGCAGTCTCAGTTCCCCAAGAGAAGTCCAAAGTGCCCAGACAGTTGAAGATTAAGTGGTTTCGGATCAGAATCTTGTTCCTCGACGAATCTGAAGAGCCACTCACAGGTAATCCCTCAAGTACCCAAAGGAAAGGTTTGGGATGATTCAGGGACCGGTCCTTTGTCCGGTTTCACAACAGAGCGGGAGCCAACGGCTCCCTGAACTGGATCCAACTGGAGTAGGCAAGGAGGGCACCAAATGTGCCTTCAAAGCAGTCTGGTGGTGCTGGCAATTGCCCCCACCCCAGCCCAATACACTAAGCCCTGTCTGGGAGGTGATCACACCTCCCTGTGACAGGCAACCTATTGTTCTAACCTATTTTTCTACCTTCCCCAGCTCGAGTCTGGCTCAGCAGCAGGAGGAAAGAATCAGGTCTGTGGTCGGCAGCAGCACTAGCCTTCTTGGCAAACAGGCTGCAGGCATTGCACCAGAGGTTGCAGGAGGAAGACCAACGACAGCAGAGGTAAGTACCGATGTGGAGGTGGGGGGGTGGTTGTAAGGGCACCGTCGGTTTAGCTCACTGAGGTCCAGGGTCTATAGGGGTGCCTTTCGACATCGGAGTCTTCTTACAGAGCCGGTCGCGGCCTGGGGGGGGGGCCTCTGGATTTACACTGCAGACGCCGCCGTGGAGATCAGGAGAGGTCAGCCAACATGGAGTCGAGAACAGGTTCGCTGGGGAGACTTCACTGCACAGGTGAGCCACTCAGGCCGTGGACGTTTGGTGCACAGCAGGCAAGAGACGCAGAGTAGATTTCTTCTGGACAAGTCCGCTGTCCACAGGTGATTGGAGTCTTTTTTGAAGGCAGCAGCCCTACCAGAGTTTTCAGAGGCCGCTGGCTGCAAGACAGGTCGCAGTTTTACAGAAGCTGGTGACAGGCTGGGGATAAGGCTGCCATTATCTTCAGTCTTCCCTGCAGGGATGTCTTCTTTCTTCTTAGGACGTTGTAGATCTGAGTTCCAGGTCAGGAGGAGCCACCTACATACTAGACTTAGGGGTGTTCTAGGGGAGAAGCAGGTAGGGCCAATGGTCACCTTACCTGGGGTACCGACACTGCAAATTATGCCACCCTCCTGTGGGAGGGGGCATAGGCCTAGCTCCGATTGGCGAGGTCCCCCATCTTAAAGAAGGCAGGGACTTAAAGATGTGCTTCACCTCGCCTCCCCCACCTTAGGGGTGGAGTTGGCAGAGGTGGGCACATCTCCGATTCTTCTAAGTTTTGACTCCAGTTTTGCTGCCCAACGTGGGGGTGTAAACCCGAGGCCGCCATCTGCTGCTAGCAGCAGAGGTTGGGGGCGCATTACAAAAGCAGCAGGCCTTTGAAGCTTCCCCCTTTGAGCACTGGCCATCCTGGGGGAGGAGGTGTGACAGGTCTGCTCAGGACGTGCATTGTTTCTGGTCCCAGAGAGCAGAGGCTCTCTACCCATGGGTCCAGAAACATGTCTTTTGGTGGCTGGCTGCCTACAGCCAGTCAGAGACCACACCAGTGTTGGCCGGTTTTCAGGGGAAACCTCTGAGGTGCCCTCTGAGTACATGGTACAATTACTCACACTGGTTTCAGTGTGGATTTATTGAGAGGAGCAGTTTGGTAACAAACATTCCTGTGTTCAGTGAAGCCATCACAGTGCTGTGGAACTTGCGGTGTCAAGTTTCCAGCCCATGTACTCTCTATGGCTTCACTGGCACTTGTAATATTAAGGAATGGACCCTAATATTGTAGGGGGCATACCTGCTCGTGCAGGTTTGCCCTCACCTGTGGTACAGTGCACCCTGTCTTGGAGCTGGGAGGCATGCTAGAGGGGTGTCTTATCTATACCTTCGCGCAGGGTTGGCCGGCATGGCACCCAAGCAGGGTGCCATGTTGACTGTCGTTTTCTCACTCACATGGGCATGCAAACTGCACAGGTAGTGGCATGGTCCCAATAAGGGAGGTCCCAGGGTCCCTCGTCAGCTCCCAGGCCCAGGGCACCATTTACTAGAGACGGGCAGGGGGCAGAAGTATCAATTGTAGATATGTTTTAGAGAAGAAACACTGGCACATGGGACCTGGTTGGCAAGGACAGTGTGCACTACACCTGAAACCACATCAAAACCAGGCAAAAAGTGGAGGCTAACCATGCAAAAAGAGGCACTTTCTCACAGTCACTCCAAAACATAATGAAATGGAAAGGGAGAAACAAATGTGCAAGACCCTTCAAAAGAACAAGTTACTTACCTTCGGTAACGCTTTTTCTGGTAGATACAGTATCTGCCTGTGGATTCCACACCTTGTGAATATCCCCCTTGCGTCAGCAACATTCGGAAATTCTTTTGTAGCTTCGCGCCGACGACGTCATAGAGGCACGGCATTGCACGCGACTCCGCTGACGTCACCGACACTATAATAGGCCCACGCCGGCGTGATGACATCAGTTCCGCCCACACGGACGGACCAATGACAGTAGACATATACACAGTATACGCAGTTCACGTGTCAAGGTAACGCACACAGTGTGAAGCAAATGCAATAAAACATTTGAAATAAACAACTCCTTGACAATAAAATAAATACACTACAGTGACTCTGGTATAGAAGAGTGGACAACGGGGAGGCGGGTGGGTCAGTGAGGAATCCACAGGCAGATACTGTATCTACCAGAAAGAGCGTTACCGAAGGTAAGTAACTTGTTCTTCTGATAAATACATCTGCCAGTGGATTCCTCACCTTGTGAATAGAGTCCCACAGCAGTCCCCACTCCCGGAGGAGGGTGTCCACTCCTCTACACCAGAAAATCCTGGAGGACAGAGCAAGCAAAGTGGCAGTCCCTCCTTACCTCAGTGTCCAAGCAATAATGCTTTGCAAAAAAGTGTGGAGGGAGGCCCAAGTCGCCTCTCTACAAATGTCCTCAACCGGCACACCTCTTGAAAGTGCAGAAGTTGAAGACTTAGCTCTAGTAGAGTGAGCTCTTATACCCTCTGGAGGATCCTTACCGGCCAAAGAGTAGCAGTACTTTATACAGAGGAGGATCCATCTTGAAAGAGTCCTTTTATGTACCGCTCTTCCTTTCTTGCAGCCAGCAAACCCAACGAAGAGCTGGTCATCCATTCGATAGTCTTTAGTTCTATCAATATAAAAACTCACCGCCCTCTTGGGGTCCAGACGGTGTAGCCTCTCCTCCTCTTTGGAAGGGTGAGGGGGAGGATAAAAGGTAGGAAGGGTAATAGATTGACCTAGTTGGAAGGGAGACACCACCTTAGGGAGAAAAGCAGCCCTGGTCCTAAGAACCATTCGATCAGCATGAATGGTCAAGAACGGGGGCTTGGAACTAAGAGCTTGAAGCTCACTTACCCTCCTTGCCGAGGTGATCGCAACCAGGAAGACTGTCTTACAAGACAAAAGCCTCATGGGACACTTGTGCAAGGGTTCGAAGGGAGAACCCATCAAGTAGGTTAATACAAGATTTAAATCCCACTGAGGAACAATAAAAGGAGTAGGAGGGAACTTATTTGTGAGTCCCTTCAGAAATCTCAAAACTACAGGAGATTTGAAAAGAGACTGCTGGTCCGGCAAACAGAGAAATGCCGACAATGCCGAAAGATAGCCCTTCACCGTAGCAACAGCAAAACCTTGCTGCGCCAAAGAAAGAGCAAACTGTAGTATATCAGATAAATGGGCTTTCAAAGGGTCAACAGACTTCTCCCCACACCAAGAGACAAATTTAGCCCATCTGTAAGAACAAATGGACTTAGTGGAGTCACGCCTAGCTGATAATATGACATCCACCACATCGTGTGGGAGAGAAAAGGAGTTCAGGTTGCCCCGTTCAATCTCCAGGCATGAAGGTGTAATGTCTGGAGGTGGGGGTGTAGAACCTGCCCCTCCATCTGAGAGAGGAGATCAGCCCTGAACGGGAGACGGAGCGGCGGACGAGAGGAGAGCTGGAGAAGGTCTGTGTACCACACCCTTCTTGGCCAATCCGGGGCGATCAAAATAACTTGGGCCCGGTCTTGGCGAATCTTCCTCAGAACCCGAGGAATCAAGGGTATGGGAGGAAACGCGTAAAGGAGTGTGAGCCCCAACTCAACTGAAACGCGTCCCCCAATGCTCCATGCATCGGAAACTGGAGGCTGCAGAATGACGGGCAGTGAGCATTCTCGCGAGTGGCGAACAGGTCCACCTGAGGAGTCCCCCACGTCCGAAAGACGCGACGAACCACCTCCGGGTGAAGCCTCCAATCGTGGTCGACCGAGAACTGCCGACTGAGACTGTCTGCTCGCACGTTCAGAACTCCGGCCAGATGATTTGCCATCAGACAAATCTGGTGGTCCTGAACCCAGGACCAGAGGCGCAGAGCCTCTCTGCAGAGACACTGCGACCCTACTCCTCCCTGCTTGTTGACATACCACATCGCGGTGGTGTTGTCCGTCAGGACTTGCACCGACAGACCGTGAAGGGAAGGGAGGAAGGCCTTGATTGCCAAACGAATCGCCCTCAATTCCAGAAGATTGATGTGAAGCAACCTTTCCTCTGGAGACCAAAGACCCTTGATCTAAAGATCCCCCAGATGAGCACCCCACCCTAAAGTGGAGGCATCCGTGATCACTGTGGCAACCGCTGGAGGAAGATGAAAAGGCTTTCCTTGTGACAGATTGCCTTCCACGCTCCACCAAGACAGATCCGCTGCAGTTTCTCTGGAGATCCTCACTGACTCCCTGAGATCTCCGTTGTGTTGATACCACTGTCTGCGGAGGCACCACTGGAGTGCCCTCATGTGCCAGCGTGCATGGTCGACCAACAGAATGCAAGAAGCCATCAGACCGAGCAGGCGAAGTCCGTCGTCGGCGTCGTTAGCGCCGGAATGACATCGTCGGAGTACTTAGACGCCGCCCATGCGCGCTGACGTCAGTTCTGATACACAGCTTTTCCGCGCCAGATACGCAGAGCCATGATAGAACCAACACTGGTGCCATGAAACTAGGGCCCTAATAAGGGGATGACCTTAACCCTAGATATCGGTTCGCAGAACGGGGAGGATGGGTGGGTCGGTAAGGAATCTATCACTAACTAATGTCTCTTACAGATATATCGTTAGACAAGTATTAACTTGTGCATCTGAAAGAGACACGTTAGTGATAGATTCCTTACCTTAGAATAGATACCCCAGCAATACCAACCCCGGTGGTGGGTCTGCGAACCAATAATCACACCAGAAAGTCCTGGAGGACGGAACGGCCAAAGAAGCCATCCCTCCGGACTTGGCTGTCCAGGCAGTAGTGTCTTGCGAACGTGTGCAACGAGGCCCACGTAGCTGCCTTGCAAATGTCCTGCAAGGGCACCCCCCGGCCCAGGGCAGTAGTAGTCGCCGTGGCCCGAGTGGAATGAGCCCTCAATCCAATAGGGGGCTCCTTCTTAGCCATGGAGTAACATGCCTGGATACACAAGATGATCCACCGGGAGATGGTCCGCTTATGTACCGCCTTCCCCTTCTTAGCGCCCACGTAACCAACAAAGAGTTGGTCATCCACCCGGAACTGGCGTGTGCGATCCAAGTAAAATGAGAGCGCACGTTTTGGGTCCGGACGGTGGAGCCGCTCTTCCTCTTTAGAGGGATGCGGAGGCGGAAAGAAGGTTGGCAAGGTGATGGACTGCCCGATGTGGAAGGCTGAGACAACCTTGGGCAGGAAAGATGGCTTGGTACGCAACACAACCTTGTCCGGATGGACAGAAAGGAAAGGTGGAGTACAAGAAAGAGCCTGGAGCTCACTCACTCTCCTGGCAGATGTGATGGCAACCAGGAAAGCAGTCTTCAGAGTTAGAAGGCGAAGAGGACAGTTGTGAAGTGGCTCAAAGGGAGCGCACATCAGGAAAGTAAGAACAAGGTTCAAGTCCCACTGGGGCATCACGGAGGGAACAGGAGGGAACATGTGTGTGATGCCCTTAAGAAATCTATTTACAATAGGGGACTTGAACAGAGAAGGCTGATCAGGTAGCCTCAAGAAGGCAGAAAGGGCAGAAAGGTAGCCCTTGACAGTGCCCAGAGCAGAGCCCTGCTGGGCAAGAGAAAGAAGAAAGAGGAGAACCTCAGAAGGGGGGGGCAGAGAGTGGGCCCACAGCCTTTGCTGTGCACCATGCCACAAATCTGTTCCACCTGCAGGCGTATACCGACTTTGTGGAGGGACGCCTGGCTGCCAGAATGACATTACAGACTTTGGGAGGCAAGTCAAATGGCCTCAACTGTCGCCGCTCAATCTCCAAGCTTGTAGGTGGAGACTGGACAGGTTCGGGTGGAGGACCGTCCCCTGCTGCTGCGACAGAAGGTCCTCCTGCAGAGGCAGACGAATCGGGGGATCGACTGACATGCTGAGTAGCTCGGGATACCAGTATCTTCGTGCCCAGTCCGGAGCCACAAGGATAACCTGGGCCCGGTCGCGCCTGATCTTCTTCAGCACTCTGGGCAGAAGTGGTATAGGCGGAAAGGCGTACAACAGACCGCAACGCCACTCGCGACGAAAAGCGTCTCCGAGCGAGCGCCACCTTGGAAAATCCAATGCGCATAACTGATGACATTGCACGTTCTCTTTGGTGGCGAAAAGATCTAACCAAGGCTCTCCCCACTGCTGAAAGAGGCCTTGCGCCACGTCCGAGCTCAGACGCCATTCGTGATCCATCATGCACCGACGGCTGAGTTCGTCCGCCCTGGCATTCAGAGAACCTGCCAGGTGTTGAACCACCAGGGTCACGCCCGGACGTTCCAGCCACTGCCAGAGGCGCAGAGCCTCCTGGCATAGGATCCACGACCCCACCCCGCCCTGTTTGTTGCACTACCACATGGCGGTGGTGTTGTCCGTGAACACTTGCACTACACTCCCCCGGACAGAGGGGAGGAATGCCTTCAGTGCTAGACGAATCGCCCGTAACTCCAACAGGTTGATGTGGAGCCGGGCCTCCGCCGGAGACCAGAGTCCTCTGATCTCCGCCTTTCCCATGTGGCCACCCCAGCCCTGGAGGGACGCGTCCATCACAAGCACGTGCTCCGGTTGGGGTAGGGAGAGGGATCTGCCCCTGACCCAATCGCGGTCCGTGAGCTACCACTGCAACTGTCTTTCAGTGCCCTCCGAGATCAAGACATGGTCGGACAAGTTGCCCTGATGCTGGGCCCACTGAAATTGCAGGTCCCACTGCAGAGCCCGCATCCGCCACCGGGCGTGACGCACCAGAAGGATGCAGGAGGCCATCAGTCCCAGGAGCCGCAGCGTCAACCTGACCGAGACTCGGGATAAAGGCTGGAAGATTGGAATCAGAACCTGAATATCCCGAACCCGCTGTTCGGGAGGATAAACCCGAAACTGCGCCGAGTCTAGAACCGCTCCGATGAAGAGGAGCTTCTGAGAGGGACACAGGTGTGACTTCGGCACGTTGATGGAGAACCCCAGCAAGTGCAGGAGGTCGGCCGTAGTCTGGAGGTGGCTGACGACTGTCTGGGGCGAGCCCGCCTTTAACAACCAGTCGTCGAGGTAGGGGAAGACTGACACCCCTAACCTGCGCAGATGAGCTGCGACCACCGCCATCACCTTCGTGAACACCCATGGGGCGCTGGTAAGCCCGAAGGGGAGCACGGTAAACTGAAAGTGCTCGTGGCCTACCGTGAACCGCAGGTAACGCCGGTGGGCCGGCAGGACGGGGATGTGAAAATAAGCGTCCTGCAAGTCCAACGCTACCATCCAGTCTCCGGGGTCCAGGGCAGCTAAGACCTGAGCCAAAGTCAGCATCTTGAACTTCTCTTGTCGGAGGAAGCCGTAGGTCCAAGATAGGGCGCAGGCCCCCCTTGCCCTTCTTGGGCACCAGAAAGTAGTGGGAGTAACATCCACACCCTACTTCTGGCCCAGGAACGCGCTCGATGGCCCCCTTGGCCAAGAGGGCCGAGACTTCCTCTTGCAGAAGTTGCAAGTGATCCCCCGATACGCGGTGGTATTGCGGTGGCATGGCTGGAGGGGTCGCCTCGAAGGGGAGGGAGTAACCCCTTCGGACGATTTGCAGCACCCAACTGTCCGACGTGACAGTGCGCCAGTGGGAGTGGTGATGGCGAACCCTGCCTCCCACAGGCGTCACATGGGCCTGAAAGCTCAGACTAGGAAGGTTTTGAGGCAGGTACTGCGGAGGGAGGTGTGGACTGGCCTCGCCGTTGACCCCAACCGCCGCCACGGCGGTTTCCACGGCCGCCACCGCGCTGCTGGACATTCTGCGGTGCGTGGCTGGCAGCATGTGTGGGGACGCCCCTTCCGTGGCCACGAAAGGAGCGAAAGGCACCCGATTGCTGCCGCGTGGCGTCTAACCGCCACTGTCGTTGCCATCGCCCTGCCCAGTGAGTCCGTGGTATCCAGCCCACACCGGATAGAGTATCGCGCCGCATCTCGACCTTCCACAAGGGCTTGGGCGAGTTTAGCCCGGACCTCCTCCGGGCATTGTGGCAGCACGTCCGCTACCGTGTCCCACAGGGTGTGGGTGTAGCGGCCCAAGAGACAAGCGGTATTGACAGACCGCAGTCCCAAACTCAGGGACGAGAACACTTTCTTCCCGAACTGTTCATATCTCTTGGATTCCCGATCGGGCGGGGCCGTCGGGAATGCGGTCTGGGAAGTGGAGGCCTGGATAACGAGGCTCTCGGGGGTGGGATGGGAGGACAAAAAGCAAGGGTCACCCGGAGCCGGGCGGTAGCGTCTGGCCAAGTTCCTATCCACAGGCGGACCTGTGGCGGGCTTGTACCAAGTGCCCACAAGAACGTCGCATAAGGCTTCATTAAACGGCAGCAGAGGCTCACTGGAGCTTGCCTGCGGTTTAAGAACCTCGGTGAGGAGGTTAGTCCTCACGGCCGCGATGGGGAGCTCAAGGCCCAAGGCCTTGGCTGCCCTCGTCAACACTACGCTGTAAGCAGCCCCCTCCTCCGTAGCCACGGTGGGAGGGGAGACAAATCCAGTGTCTGGCGAGGTGTCAATACCACTGGCCTCCCCAAGCTCATATGTCCAGTCCTCTTGAGACTGGCACTCCTGTGCCAGAGGGTCCTCAGACCCCTCCCAATCACCTCCGTCACCAGTCTCCTGTAACCCAGGGTCAACAGACTGGACCTCCTCATGGAAATAAAAATCTTCAAAGGCCGTCGGAAGCGGCGCCGTTCCGGCGCCAGAGTCGGACCGAAGGGAAGATTGGGGACGGCGTCCACAATGGGCACCGGAGGCGACAACCTCGGGGCCGGCGCCGGTGAGGTCGACCGGCAACGACCCGGATCCGGAAGCGGATCCGGTGAGGTCCTGCGGCGCCGGGACCGAAGTCGCCGGCGGCGCCGGGGCCGAAGCACCCGGCGGCGTCGGGGCAGAAGCGCCCGACCCGCTAGGGCCTCCAGCCGGGATCGCTGGGCCCGAAGGCGCCGCGGGACCCGGCTGAGGAGGGAGGGACCTCATGGCCATGAGGTTCTGCTCCACCTCCTCCGGCGTCGCGCCGTGCCCAGGGACCCTAAGGTGTGGGGCAGGCGGCGACGCTTGCGACTCTCTCGGAGCCGCGTGGGCGGTGTCGCCCGAACCCCCGGCCGCATCGTGCGAGCGTCGGAGGAGCGATGATGCCTCTCCGACCTCTCATGCCTCTTACCTGAGGACTTGGATCCCGACAACCGATGTCCACTCCCGGAGCTGCGGGGACTCCGACCCCGCGACCGGTCCCTCGACCTCCCGTGGGATCAGGACCTGGAATGGCGCGGGCCGACTGCCGGAGCTCGAGCCGCTTGCGGGACCGCTCCCTAGCCTTCGACGTCAGGGCCCGGCAGTCGGAGCAGGTGCGGTCGTCGTGGTCGAGGCCTAAGCACTTAGGCACCGGCGATGGAGGTCCGTGACCGACATCAGGCGGTCGCACTTCGAACAGGGCTTGAACCCGGGCATCCCTACCGGCACCGATAGAGTCGAAGACTCAAAGAAAGAAATGATCAAAAAGATCAAAAAGTTTAGTCAAAAAATGACTAGGGGTAGAGCTTCTCCGGATCTTCGCTAGCTGGCGCGGAAAAAAGAAGAACTGACGTCAGCGCGCATGGGCGGCGTCTAAGTACTCGGACGGCGTCATTCCGGCGCTAACGATGCCGACGACGGACGCGGAGCCGCGGACGACGCCTACCGACGCGCAGGGGTATTGCTACGCAAAAATTTCCGGATCCAGTCTAACGCCTGGGGATATTCTAAGGTAAGGAATCCATCACTAACGTGTCTCTTTCAGATGTCAGCACTTGCTCCTGTAGAAGTAACAGATGTTCCTGTGCAAAAACCCTGGCAAGGAGGGAAATTGGGAGGGAATTCCCGAAAGGGAAGGGGATACCTATTTTCTACGAGATTGAGAACCCAAAGATCCGATGTAACCGATTCCCAATCCCGTAGAAAGTAGGTAAGCCGACCCCCCACCGGACCCACATGATCCTGAATGGCGGATCTAGGGCTGCTTTTCTGTGGCTGGGGGGTTGGAGGAGGTAGAGGAGGAAGAGGCTTGACGTCCTCGAGGCCGAGCCCTTTGTTTTCCCCTATAAGACCTGTACAAGGGATTCTGCTGATGCTGCTGACCTTGCCGGTAGTTGCGAAAGGAAGAGTGTCCAAACCCTCTGAACCTCTTGGCCGAAGAACCTCTGATTTGAAGCCCTAAAGATTTGGCAGTAGCCCTGCTGTCTTTAAATCTTTCTAAGGTTGTATCAGCCTTTTTGCCAAAGAGACCAGATCCATCGAACGGCAGATCCAGCAAAGCAGCTTAAACATCTGCTGAAAAGTCCGAAGATTTCAGCCAAGCCGATCTCCTTGTGGCAACAGCAGTGCCCATGATACGTGCCACCGAGTCTGCAGTGTCCAGTCCACTTTGTATTACCTGACGTGCCGTTGCCTGTGCGTCTGATAACACCTCCTCAAAATCCTTCTTGCTATCATCAGGAATCTTAGGAGCCAAAGAACGCATTGTATCCATAAGGGCATGCCCATACCTCCCCATAAGGCAAGTGGCATTAGTTGACCTCAACGCCATACTCGCAGAGGAGAAGGTCTTTTTAGCCACCTGATCCTGCTTTTTGGCATCCTTATCCCCAGGCACCTGAGGAAACTCAGTCTTTTTGGAACAGGCTGCTTGTATGACCAGACTCTCAGGAGAAGGATGAGACGTCAGAAAAGAAGGGTCCTTCAGGCGCAACCCTGTACCTTCTCGCCACACTCTTGGAAACTGCCGGTGCTGATAGTGGCTTTTTCCAAACCTCCATAATAGGCTCCGTTAAGGCCTCATTAAACGGAAGCAATGGTTCCACCACAGAGCTGGGTGAATGTAAAATTTCCGTTAGAAGGTTGGACTTAAACTCCACTGTAGGTAAAGTCAATTGCAGAAGTTCCGCTGCCTAGGGCTGGGAAAGGTGGCTGAAGACCCTCAGGCTGGTCTTGTGGAGGGTTCGGATTCGGCTCTTCGACAGGCGCAGAATCCTCATCCACATGAACGAATAGTTTCTTACCTGTCGGTGTAGTTTTGCAGCTTGAAGATCTATCTGGATTCACTATGCTGTGCATATTCCGCAATCTGGTGGTTGGGTCCGGAATCGTAGTCTTTTTTCTCTCTTTTTTTTTTTTTTGTCGTAGCCCAGGTGGGCGTCGACGTCCCACCATTTGGTGTCCTTTCGGTGACGTCGGCGTGCTTCCGGCGGAAGCTACCACCCTTGGGCGCCATCTTCGGATTCTTTTTTCTGTCTCTTTTCCTTGTTTGTCTTTGTAGTGAATCCATGGCTATGTATGTTAATCGTTTTTTCAACGTTAGTGTTTCCACGTATTTTGTAATTGTTCCAACTTGCTTTCTTTTCCATGTTTTTCCACCCTCTTTTCCAGCCTCATCTTTCTGGCGGAGGCGGGTGGGTTCGCTAGTGAATCTAGAAAGATCTTCAAGCTGTAAAACTACACCGACAGGTAAGAAACTATTCGTTTTGCAGCGTGAATCTTTCTGGATTCACTATGCTGTGCATAGATTTTGTAGCGGTTTTCGTTACTTTTGTGGCGGTTGGGTGGAAGATGAGCGTTGGTTGCTGAAAATATGTTGAATCACTTTTTGTCCCACTTGTGCTTCCTTGTTCATCTGTACATCCACGCAGTAGTGCTTCGTGAAAGTGTGTACTGAAGCCCATGTTGCCGCCAGGCATATATCCTGAATCGGTGTGTTGGCCAGGAAGGCAATTGTTGCTCCTTTCTTCCTGGTGGAGTGGGCGTGTGCCCCTCCTGTTAGCTCCTGGCCAGCTTGCTTGTGGCAGAACTGAATTGTCTGTGCGATCCATCGAGCTATGGTGTTTTTAGTCACTGGTTTGCCCATGTAACTGTTTGCGAAGGATACGAAGAACTGTTTTGTTTTTCTGTGTTCCTTCGTTCTTTCAATGTAGTGCATCACAGATGGGTTCGAAGGGTGCTTTCATGAGCTCCGTCAGTACCACGTTTAAGTTCCAGGCCGGTGGCGGCATTCTCTTTGGCGGCGCTATTCTTTTAGCCCCTTCCAGGAATCTTTTCACGACTTGAGATGTGAAGTAGCTTCTCCCTGTTTCTCCTCTTGTGTATGCCCCAATCGCTGCTAGGTGCACTCTCAGTGAGGATGAGCTTAGCTTTGCCTTGATTAGGTGTGTGAGGTACCTTAGCACCGTGGACTCCTTGGCCAGTCTCCTTTGGAGTTGTTTCTTACAACACCATTGAGTGAATCTTTTCCACTTTTCCCCATAGCACTTGCGTGTGCTGGGCCTTCTTGCCTCTCGCAGTACCCGCAGGGTGCTCTCTGGTAGTTTCAGGTGTGCAAATTCTAAGTCCTCAGGAGCCAGGCTGAGAGGTTGAGGCTCTCTGGCTCTGGGTGTAGGATTCCTCCGTTTTCCATGGAGAGTAGGTCTCTTCTTTTTGAGAACTTGTGGGGTGGCCCCTGCGCCATCTCCATTATCTGAGAGTACCAGGTCTGCCTGGCCCATTGTGGTGCCACAAGGATGAGTGTCATGTTGCTCTTCATGCATTTGTTGAGCACCCTGGGGATCAGTGGTATCGGGGGAAAAGCGTAGGCAAATGTTTTTGACCAGCTTATCCATAGGGCATTCCCCTGGGACCGTGCCTCTGGTTGCTTGGATGCAAAGTATTGGCATTTTGCATTCCGGTGTGTTGCAAATAGGTCTATTGTTGGGGTGCCCCACTTCCTGAATAGACTCTCTGTTTCCTGACTGTTGAGTTCCCACTCGTGGGATGCTGAAGTCTGCCTGCTGAGCCAATCCGCTTCCACATTGTCCTTCCCTGGCAGGTGTATGGCTAGCAGGTCTATTTTTAGTGGTAGGTGCCAAGTTTGACAGCGGGAACGATTGAGTTCCCCCCTGTTTGTTTATGTAAAACATCGTTGTGGTGTTGTCTGTTTGTATTAGCACCTTCCGGTTGTGTAGGTGTTTCTGAAAGGCCTTGAGGGCTAGCAACACAGTTTTCAGTTCCAGGTAGTTGATGTGCCTGACTGCATCTGTAGGGCTCCACAGACCCCTCACTCTGAGCCTGTTCATGTGTGCGCCCCACCCCTTCTGGGATGAGTCTGTGGTGATGGTCACTGTTGGGTCCGGTGGTGTTAGAGGTTTTCCTTCCGTTATTCTCTCCTTGGTCCACCACCTTATCTCTTCCTGCACCCTGTGCGTTACAACCACTAGATCCTCCCAACATCCTGTAGCTTGTGACCATTGTTGTTGCAGCCACTCTTGGAGTGGTCTCATTTGTAGGCGTGCATTGGGGACCAGGTGGATGCATGATGCCATCATCCCCAAGATCTTGCTCACAGTCCTCACTGTCAGAGATCGCCCCTTCTGGTAGTGACGTTTCTCCCTCAGTAGGCTGAGCGTTCTCTTTTCGCTCGGTAAGACTCTGCATTGTATGGTGTCGATCTGGGCTCCCAGGAAGATCTTCACCTGCTCTGGTTCCATCGAGCTTTTGCCCCAGTGTATGGAGAAACCCAGGTTTGCTAGCGTTCCTGTCACCTGTTCTGCATGCTCTTTGCATGTCCTGTAGCAGTTTGCCTTCACCAGCCAGTCGTCGAGGTAGGGGTACACGTGTATCCCCTTTCTCCTTAGGTGTGCGGCCACTGCCACAAGGCATTTGGTGAACACCCTTGGTGCGGACTTTAGGCCGAAAGCTAGGGTCGTGAATTGGTAGTGATCCTTGTTTACCGTGAACCTTAGCATGTGCTTGTGCTGCTTGTTCATGGGGATGTGCAGGTATGCATCTTTGAGGTCTATGGTAGACAAGAAGTCCCCTGCTTTTATCTGAGGGATGACCTCTTGTAGGGACGTCATTTTGAATTTTTGAGTTTTGACGTATTTGTTCAGGAACCGTAGATCCAGGATGGGTCTTAGGCTTTCGTCCACCTTTGGCACTAGGAAGTAGTTTGAGTACACTCCCATGTTGCGTTCTTTGAAGGGGACCCGTTCTATGGCCGCTTTGAGGAGGAGTTCTTGGGCTTCCTCTTGCAGTAGTTGCAGCTCTCTTCCTGAGTGCTGTCTTTTCTTTGGTTTTCAGTTTGGTGGCCTTTTTTCCAACTCTATGCAGTACCCGAACTGCATAATATTGAGTATCCACTTGTCTGTTGTTATTTTTCTCCACTCCTGGAGAAAAAATCTCAATCTTCCTCCTACCGGAGTTGCATGTTCCTTTGTGTCTTGTCCGTGTAGCCCTCTCCTCTTTGTTTTCCCGTGCTCCTCCCCCGGAGGGTGTGGGTGGTATAGCACCTTCTCTCGTGTGAAGTCACTTAGAGGGGGGCTGTTTGCCGCCTCTTCTTCTCTGGCCCCGTCCATTTCCTCTCGATCGAAAGGACTGGCCCCTGCCTTGGTAGTTCCAGTTTTGCCTCTGCTGCCCCTGGTGGCCTTGACTGTCACTCTGTTGCCCCTGGTGGAAACTCTGGTGAGAATCTCCTCGCTGGCTTCCCCCTCTGCCGTTCGGCCTCCGCGACGGAGTGCCCCTTCTCATCCCTCTGAACTGCAGGACTCCCATGGACCTTGCCGTCTCGTTGTCCTTCTTCAATTGGGTGAGCTTATCATCAACTGGGGCTCCGAACAATGTTTCACCGCTGAAGGGTGTGTTCAGGATGTTGTTCTGGACTTCAGCCTTGAATCCTGAGATCCTGAGCCATGCTTGCCTTCTTTCAGTGATGCCTATAGCCATCAGTCTGCTGGATGTTTCTGCCCCGTCCAAGGCTGTCTTCAGGCATGAGTTGGCGATGCTCTTCCCTTCCTCTACCAGGTGTGCTCCTCTGTCACGGTATTGTTCCGGAATATGTTTGAGCAACTGTCCCATCTCCTCCCAGTGCTGGTATTGATGCCTATTCAGGAGGGCGTTGGAATTCGCCATCCGCCAGTGCGTTGCAGCGTTCCTCTCAATCTTCCTGCCCGTTAGGTCCATCCTCCTGCTTTCTTTGTCAGGTGGGGGTCCGGACGTTGTTGGGACGTTTGCCCTTTTCCTGGCCGTTGCGGCGATGATCGAATCCGCTGTGACGGAACCCTTGATGTAAGCTGGGTCTTCGGAGGAGAATTTGTACTTCTTCTCGGTCCTCGGCGTTACAGATCTGCATGTAGCCGGGTCCTTGAAGGCCTCATTTCCCTGGGCCGTGATACTCTTGAGCATGGGCAGGAACTGGCTCCTTGTCTGTATGGGGAGCAGTGTCTCGAGCAGGAAGTCTGCTTTTGGCTTCTCCTCTTCCAGCTTAATTCCATAAGCTGTTGCCGCCTTTCTTACCACCTCATTGTATGCCCCAATGTCATCCGGTGGCGAAGGCCTCGAGGGGTATGTTTCTACCGCCTCCTCTGGGTTTTCGGCCTCGATGTCCTGCCATTCCTGGTCTTGGGCCGTCGAGGAACCAGAACCGTAGCTTGACTGCTGTTCCCCGTAATCCCCCTCTGTGTAGTAGAGGTCCTCCTCCTCTTCGTGCTCCGAAGGTTCCGGAGTTTTCGGCGGCTCTTCGATGTCGAACTCTTCGATCTCCTGTACCTCAGTGACGGTCTGTGCCGGCTTCGGGGGAATCTTGTAACTTTTAATTTTTTCTTCGAAGTCCTTCTTTCTCTGAAGGATGTTCTCCATTTCGGCCTCGAGCCTTCTCTTTTTTCTCTGCATTTCTGCGGCCTGTTCGTCGTCGAGCGTTTCGGCCGCCCTTTTCGGCGTCGTCGTCGACATCGAAGCTTTCTTCGGCTCTTTTTCTTTCGACGTCGAAGTCGAAGTCCCTTTTTCGGGGGCTTGCTTCGATGTCCTTTGCTTTTCGCTGGTCTTCTGCCTCCGGGAGTCCTTCTCGGAGGATCCGATGGGTTCTTTTTCGGAGGATGCAGCTTCGGTCGTCGATTTGCTCGGCGCCGGTGCTCCTTTCGAGGCTCTGTGCTCTGACTTTCGAGAGTCTGCCTCAGGTTTTCGAGGCCCTGTGGGAGTTTTCGGGGTCGTAGACTCTCCTACCTTATCAGGTGTACTCTTATCGGTCTCAGCGACCGTGAATTCATCTGGTCCCTCGGCGATGTTGTCCTCATTGTCGGTGGAGAGGCCAAGTTCGTAGAGCGTCGGGGCTTGGCCCTTGCCCTGCATCGTGTGGTGAGCCGTCCTCTGTCCTTCTCGAATTCGGAGCGTCTTCGGCTTGAAGACGGAGCAGGCGTTGCAGTCTCTGCTTTCGTGGTCGATTGGCAGGCAGAGGTTGCAGACTGGGTGCTGGTCCTTCTGTTCGAACTTGTGGTGGCAGTTCTTGCAGAATTTAAACGGCGTCTTGTACATCCCTGCGCTCAGGGGGCCCCATGTGTGCGCCTTCCTTCAAGGAGGTCGAAGATTTCGAAGTTCTCTCCTTTCTTCGTCGTCTCCTCACTAAAGGTCTTCTTCTGTCGATGTTCTTAGGTCTTCACCTGTGAATTTCTGCTGTATTCTCTTCTTTCCTCCTCCAAAACTTCTGGAGCTTCACGCGACGATCCAGACCCAACGGCGGAAAAAAGAATCTGAAGATGGCGCCCAAGGGTGGTAGCTTCCGCCGGAAGCACGCCGACGTCACCGAAAGGACACCAAATGGTGGGACGTCGACGCCCACCTGGGCTACGACAAAAAAAAAAAAAAAAAAAAAAAGAGAGAAAAAAGACTATGATTCCGGACCCAACCACCAGATTGCGGAATATGCACAGCATAGTGAATCCAGAACGATTCACGCTGCAAAACTTCTTCTTCATCTCGGGCCGGAGCCGGCGTAGGAGACGGATTCGAAGCCCGAGTCGGCGACTGTACTTGCGACTCCGAAGGCGAAGCCTCACCTTCCTGATCCGAGACATCCACCGTGACCACCTTGGAACGTACCTTCTTCGGTGACCTCGACCTCGAGCCCGACTCCTTACCGGAATGACGCCGGGACTCATGTCTCTTCTTCTTATGTCTCCTCCTCGACTTCGAAGCATGGTCTGAAGCGGACTTCGAAGACGACTCCTCTCGAGATCTGGATCTTGACTTCGATCTCGACCTCGACCTTCTCGAACGAGATCTCGAAGATTTTCTTCCCTTGTCACCCTTCAGCTTCGCCACCGGAAGTTTGGTCTCTCTTTCCCGCAGGGCCTTCGGGTTCATCTTCCGACAAGATGAACATCCATCCACATCGTGGTCGGAGCTTAAACACCATATGCAGTCCTGGTGTGGGTCCGTGATGGACATCATTTTCCCGCACTCCCTGCAGGGCTTGAAGCCGGTCTTCTTTGTCGACATCGTGTTGAAACAAAGAAGCAGAAAAGCAAAGATAAAGGCAACAAAGTCACTAAATAGCTACTGAGATTCCCCAAAACCATTAGCGTCGACGACGCGGAAAAAAGGGAACTGATGTCATCACACCGGCGTGGGCCTATTGTAGTTTTGGTGACGTCAGCGGAGTCGCGTGCGATGCCGTGCCTCTATGACGTCGTCCACGTCGGCGCGAAGCTACAAAAGAATTTCCGAATGTTGCTGACGCAAGGGGGATATTCACAAGGTGAGGAATCCTCTGGCAGATGTATCTATCAGAAACATATTTACAATAGGGGACCTGAAAAGGGAGGATTGGTCTGGCGGCCACAATAAGGCATAAAGATAGCCCCGCTGGAAAAAAGAATTAATAACAGCACCCCAGAAAGAGGGGCAGAAAAGGGATCAATTTGTTTGGATGAACATGAAGCCAAAACTTTTTTCCAATGGCCAACGTATATAGTCTTGGTGAAGGGACACCTGGCTGCAAGAATAACGTTACAGACTACAGGAAGAAGGTCTAAAGCGGTCAACTGCAGCTGCTCAATACCCATGCAATAAGGTGGAGAGTGGACAGGGTCAAGTGGAGGACCCGCCCCTGCTGCTGCGACAGAAGATCCTTCTGAAGGGGCAGTGTGATCGAAGGATCGATGGCTGTGTTCAGTAGCTCGGTATACCAAATTCTCCATGCCCAGTGAACTCTTGGCAAGAGTGTTATTGGCGGAAAGGCATGCAGGAGGCCTGAGCTCCACTCAAGATGAAAACCATCTCAGAGTGAGAGCTGCCTTGGAAACTCCAGCATGCGAAACTGCTGACATCGCGTGTTCTCTGGGGAGGCAAACACATCTAGCCAAGATACTCCCCACTACTGAAAGAGACCTTGCCTCACCTCCAGGTGGAGCTGCCATGCATGATCCGCTAAGCATCGACGGCTGAGTTTGTCAGCCGTGACGTACAGGCAACCTGCCAGGTGTTGAACCATCAGGGATATGCCCTACTATTCCAGCCATGTCCAGAGAAGCAGGGCCTCTTGACAAAGGGTCCATGACCCCACCCGCCCTATTTGTTGCAGTATCACATGGTAGTGGTGGTGTTCATGAACACCTGCACTAGCCTTCCCTTGATGTAGGGTCGAAAAGTTTTCAATGCCAGTCAGATTGCATGGAGCTCCAGCATGTTGATGTGGAGTCCGGATTCTGCTGGGGACCAGAGCCCTCTGCTCTCCACCTATCCCAGGTTGCCGCCCCTTCACAAGAGTGATGCACCTGTCACTACTATGAGATTTGGTTGGGAAAGGGAGAGGAGTCGGTCTCTGACCCAATTGTGGTTCGTTAGCCTCCACTGCAAGTCCTTTGCAGTTCCCTGTGACATCTGTTTCCTGCGACATCTGTTCCCTCCAACATCTGGACCATGTTGGAGAGATTACTCTGATGCTGCGCCGACTGGAACGTTGGGTTCCACTGCAGAGCCCAAATATGCCACCTGGCATGTATGACTAGCAGGATGCAGGAGGACAAGAGACCCACAGCCTCAGAGTCAGTCTCAACGAAACCCAGGATAGAGGCTGAAACATCGATATCATAGCCTGAATATCCTGGACCCTTCTCTCGGGAGGATTAGCGTGAAACTGCACTGTGTCCAGAAGAGCTAAGATGAAAGGGAGCATCTGAAATAGTCAGGTGTGACTTCGGCATGTTGATAGTGAACCCCTGCGAATGCAGGAGATTTGCTGTAATCTGGAGGTAGGAGACAAGAGCCTGGGGGCGAGCCGGCTTTCAGCAGCCAGTTGTCGAGATAGGTGAAGACTGGCACCCCAAGCCTGCGCAGATGAGCTGCAGCCACTGCCATCACCATGGTGAACACCCGAGTGGCGCTGGCAAGGCAGAAAGGGAGCAGGATGAACTGAACGTACTCATGGCCTACTGTAAACCGCAGGTAGTGCCAATGGGTAGGCAGGACGGGGATGTGAAAATAGGTGTCCTGCAAGTCCAAGCATCCAGTCCAGACAAGACCTGAGCCAATGTGAGCATCTTGAACTTCTCCTTATTGAAGAAGTAGTTGAGGGCTCTGAGATCTAGAATAGGACGAAAACCCTTGTCCTTTTTGGGGACCAGAAAGTAACCGGAATAGCAACCACAGCCTAATTCTGGCAGCAGAACCCTCTCTATTGCTCCCTTGGCCGAGAGATCCATGACTATTTCGCAGGGTCAAGTGATCCTCCATCAGCTGGTCGTAAGATGTTTGCACGGAGGGAGGAGTAGTCTCGAAGGGGAAGTAGCCCCTTTGGACAACTTGCAAAACCCACCCGGCCAATGTTACAGACAGCCAGTGGTGGAGGTAATCGCGGTTTCTACCACCAACTGCACATCCATGATCTTAAAGGGAAAGATTAGGAAGTCATGGAGGCTGCAGCAGCCAGGGAGTTGGGGGGGTGGGGGCGACGACTGCTAGCTACCCGACAACCCACGAGGCCAGTAGGAACTGCGCCCTCGTCCTCACAGAGGCTGGGAAACTTGCGTGGCTCGGTGGCTGGGATAGGATTGGCGCGGCTGAAAACCCTTCTGTGGCCATTAAACAAGCAAAATAAATGCAGATTTGAGATGACATGGGCATCCAAGAGGCCCAAGGACTTGGCCATAGACCACGAGTCCTTAAAGCGCTCCAGCGCCGAGTCTGCCTGGTCTCCGAAGAGACGGGTGCCATCGAAGGGCAAGTCCAGATGTTATCAGCCAGGCGTAGTGTCTGAGGGCCACTGTCAACGAATCCACTTTGCCCAGGGAGTTGGTTGTGTTCAATCCAGAGTATAGTAAACTTTGCTACATCTCTCCAGTCTGTGACTGCTTGAGAAAGAATAGTCAGGCCTACCCCGGGACCTGTGGCAGCACTTGCGCAATAGTTTCCCACAGCGTGTAGGAGTAGCAGCCCAGTAAGCAAGCAATTTTCACTGACAGCAATGCAAGGATGGCGTAAGAAAACATTTACTTTCCCAAGCTGTCCAGACTCTTCTATTCCCAGTACGGGGAGCGGTAGGGAATGCGCCATGGGAAGTGAAAGCTTGGACCACCAAGCTCTCTGAGGTAGGGTGTTGAGTGAGGAAATGTGGGTCCCCACAAGTGGGGCGGTGGCGGCAGCCAATTATCCTATTCACAGGAGCTGCTGTGCTGGGTTTGAACCAGGTACGCAAAAGGACGCCGATGAGGGCTTCGTTGAACACGAGTTGGCGTTCAGCGGAGGAGACTCCCGGTTGCAGCACTGAAAGCAACTGAAGGTCGAAAACGTCTGCCACCCTCTGCACCACCATTGCGCATTTAGCTCCCTCTTCCGTAGCCACTAAAGGGGGAGAAAGCATGCTGGTATCTGGAGTGAATCCAGTCCGCTGGCATCACCCAGTTCCTGATACCAGTCCATGCCCTGATCATAAGGCTGGTATCCTAAAGAGCCCAGATCCCTCTCATTCCTTCCCAAGGCCTAGCCCCTTCAGAATAGAGCTCAGCCTCCGATCTAAGACACAGAGGTCCTGTCAGCAGAGGAATTTACATCGGTCGACATGGTTCTGACTCAGTTTCAGATTCAGGGATCACAATGGGGTTGGTGCCAGCGGCGATGGAAGCATCGGCGCCGGCGCCAGGAAGGTCGGAATGGCACGACTGGCACTGGTCCAGATCCACTGGGACCCATTGGAGCCAGAGCCGCGGAACTAGATGGGGCTCCCTCTGACCCCGCTCGAGAGCGCACTAGAGGGATCAGGCCGTTCAAATATGAGATGCAAGCCCACCTGAAACTCTAATTTGAGATGGGGAGGTGCGGAGTCAGCCCAGGCGCAGGTTTCGAGGAACCAGGCCATGAACGCCGATGTTCCTTCGTCGCGACCGCCGACCGATGAGGAGGAATTGAAGCGCTTCGACTTCTTGTGTTTTTTTGTGCCTTTTACCTGAATGCCCTGACGATTTTGAATGGGACAAAGAGGATTTCAGTCTCCTGGAACGGTCAGGGGACCTTCCCCTCGACGGGCATTGACTTCCATGGAGTCGCATGCTGGGCTGCTAGCAGCCTCAGGGACCACTCCATCAAAGTACTCCCATTACCAGGGCCTGGCAATGGGAGCACAACTTTCTGAGTTGTGGTCACACTTCAGACACCACAAATGAAGGAGGTGCGAGTCAGTCACTGACATGGCACAGTGACAGATGTCACAGGGTCTGAAACCCGTTTTCCTCTAAAACATCCTCAACACACCAGGAGGAAAAAAACTCAAAAAAGGTCGACAAAACGTCTCACAAATTCTGTCAACAACCAACAGAGGGATAGCTCTTCTCTCGGATCATCACTGGCTGCCGCGGAAAGAAAGGAACCGATGTCAGCGCGCCGAGGTGAAGCCTATATAGGTGACGCAGACGTCACTTTTGGAAACCGACGATGCCGCGAGGAGCCGACTGACACCCACCTACCGGCGCACAGGGGAACTCCTCACAAAAAATCTTCCGGATCTAGTCTGATGCCTGGGGAAATTCAATGGTAAGGAATCTGCGGCTAGAAGTCTCTATTAGATTGCATTGTTGTAGAACAGTCCAATGCCCTTGAGCCCTTGGTGGTGCTCTATATAACTGTGCAACTTAAATAGTCATCTCATGTATCTTCACATCTGTTGCTAGTGGAACTGGAGAGGCTTGAGGTGGCTAATGTGGCAAAGTGCATCCGTATTGAGTGGTAGCTGGACCAGCCTCTTTGTCGAGGATTAGTTATAACAGCTGTGTTCTGAGGCAACTTGGCATAAAACACCATTATGCTAAGTACACATGAAATTCGCCCCATGGGAGGCGTATAAAAACTGGAATTATGTTCTCTGAACAGTGGGCAATATCCACAACATCCTTATCAGGTTTTTTATGCAAAAGTTAGTATTAGGGTAAAGCGATCTCTTGCCTTCTTCGGATCATCCTCACTATAAAAAAGGACTTCAACCCCCCTCCTTCCTCCATACTCCCTCTTCCAGATGAAGGCTATTCCTGAAACTGTGTAGTGTAATTAGTTTTAGAGTAGATGTCTGTGAGAGAGGAAACTGAAATATAACAGCTGATGCAATGGGGTAGTCGTTTAAAGCTTGTAAAAGCACTGCAAGCACATTCGAAGTTGGAGTGAAACTGAAGTAGCAATATCCCTCAAAGAGAAAATTGACGCCGCGATGGCGAAACGGTTGACCTGGCTGACAAGATGGTCAAAGATATATGTGCAGTGGATGGTCACTTGAATCTGTGCTGGAGGTTTTCTCATGAAAAAATGAGTTGCAGGCATGGCGAAATCACTAAGATAGGAAATCACGTAGTCAACCATAGCGTTTGTGACTCAATCTTAGTGATAGTTGACTGAATAGTGGACGACAAAGATGGCAGCGCCAGTTTTGGTGCCCTATGTGAGGACGACAAAAGAAAGTTAATGTCTGTGTCTTGCAAGTAGCCACTGAGGATTTAGCGGGTGACTTAGGCAAGACATTTTAAAGTGTAGTCTCCCCCGCCCCCATTTTTTTTTACTGGCCAGAGCGAGAGAAAGCTATGCAGACAGATCCTTCTTCTACTGAGGACATGGTTTGGTACATCACTACCAACCGTCACTACAAACTTCCTTCACTGATCAAGAAAGTTTTCGGAGAAAGGTTATACAGGTTCACTGCACAAGTGGGTCATAAGCAAAAATGTTCTTCACTTCACATGCATGACAGGGCTTGACAAGCATCTTGGCTGAGTGTGTGAATACTTCCTTTATTACACAATAAACACCATCATGTGTCTTTTTACTGAAACACTTTTTGAGATGCTCTGATAAAAGAAGGGTTTCATCTGCAACTAGCAACTATGTATTATCACATAGATGAGCTCTATGACCAAGCATGTTTAAAGAGGCGGGAAACTAAGTCGTCCAAAACAAATCTATATTTCATGTTCAAGCAACACATGATGATAGATCTCCTATCAAACAGATCTTGCTACTGTACTGTATACAATTAGCAGGGTCATAGCTGTACTCTGAATATGATCATCAAGAACAAGCAAAACATTGATCTACATGAGCATACTGATAGCATCTTTATCTGCACATTTTGACAATACTATCTTTGTGGTTGGATGTGAGCCTGCTACTGGGAGGAAAAAACATTCTTAAAATGTATACACCATAACTGGTAACAAGCACATTTTATAAGCACTTTTCTAAATTTTGTGTTGTGGATTTTGAGTAGCGAGCATGTTCCAAGTTTAAATGGCTGAACATGAGACTGCTTAGTTTGAAGCTGCCCACCATTGTCCTCCCATTTGGAGTTGTAGGACAGGTGGTTTAATGCACTACAGTGTTTCCCCAAATGCGGCACATTTATTATTTTTTTTTTATTTTTTTTTAGAGGTTTTATATAGCGCTGGCTGGACCCAGGGATATCAGAGCACTTTACATTTTTGAGACAAGAGGGTCAATAAGACAGGGAATATACAAAGCATCAATGTGTATATAAAACATTAATTCAAAGTACGTTGCAATCTTATTATCCGTTACAAATCAAATGTAGGATATATATACATATATCATGTGTATTTAAACAGTCACTATCCCAAAATTTACTATGCTGACTCTTTGGATATATAGGAACTTTCAATGAGTCTGTTTTCCATATCTACTACTATGTACAATGACCATGTGACCCAACAAAAAAGTATGGTGATTGGTGGTGGGACATTTAAATTGTTTGCACTAATTAAACGCTTTCATCTGGTGAGCAAGGCGACAGGATCGCCGAAACGCGTCGGATCGCGGCACCCTTGGCACTACACTTAATATGAGAAAATAAAAAGAATTTGCTGCAGAAACTACCGGAGTGGTGTCCGTTTCTCTGCCTGGCAGTGCTGTTTGCTCGGTGCTCTGGGGAGCGTTACTTGCATATATATATATATATATATATATATATATATATATATATATATATATATATATATATATATATATATATATATATATATATATATATATATATATATATATATATATAATAAGTCTCAGCCTAACAGATTACAAAACGATAAATATGGGAAGTAAGCATATCAGAATGTGGAAGAAGTGATAATCAAAAATATGATAAGGCACAAATTGGAAAAAAAGAGCCGGAAATTGCAGAGTCAGGATAGGGAGGTTAGTGATCAGTTAGGTTGGTAAGGAAGAGAGAGGGAGGGGGAGAAGTAGGGGGGGGGGGGGGTTTGTGGGGAAGTGACGAGAAGGAAGGGCGAGTAAGGATGATAGAGAGAGGGCGGATGCAAATAGGGTAGGACAGGAGTGGCCAGTGGAAGAGAACAGATAGGGATTAGGGTCCCCAGTATTTATTGAGGAGATGTAGTTTGAGTTCTTTTTTGAAGCTAGAGTAGGAAGGGTTGCAGCGAAGGGCATTCCAAATGCAAGGAGCGTTGCCGGAAAAGGAACGTGACTGGGTGTTTTTCTTTTTTAGAAGGGGGGGGATAAGAAGGAGGGTGTTAGTACTTCTCAGGGAACGGGAGCAACCGGCTTTAGTGAGTTTGTTAGCGAGGTAGGTCGGTGTGTTTTGATGGAGAATTTTATGTGTAATGCAGGCTGTTTTGTAAGTGGACCTACCTTCAACGGGGAGCCATTGAAGGGTTTTAATGGCAGGGGAGATGTGGTCGAATCGCTTGCAGTCAGTGGTAAGTCTAGCTGCAAGGCGAAGCACAGATTTGAGAGGTGCTAGGTGGATCTTGGGAGTTCCGGTGAGAATGGCATTACCATAGTCGATGCGAGAAAGGACAAGGGATTGTACTGCTAGTTTGAAATCATCGATAGGGATGAAGGGCTTGATTTTCTTAAGGTGGCGGAGAGTGAAGAGGGCTCCTTTGGCAGAGCTGTTGATGTGTGTCTTGAGTGTAAGGAGATTGTCAATGGAGATCCCTAGTGATTTGACTGAGGATGACAAAGATAAGGAGCAGTTGAGGGCATTAAGGTCAGAGGATCCAGTTCTGAATGGGGAGCTTGTTATTTTTTGGGGAAAAAAGAATAATTTTAGTTTTTTTAGGGTTGAGTTTGAGGTGGTTAATGTGGAACCAGGCTTGAATCTTGATGAGTGTTGTTGAGGTGAAGGATGTCAGCATGAGTTTTAATCTTATAATAGATTTGGGTGTCGTCGGCGTAAAGATGGTAGTTGATCCCGGCTTGTTTAAGAATGAGTGTGAGGGGTTCCATGAAAAGGTTAAAGAGAGAGGGAGAGAGGATGGATCCTTGCGGAACTCCTAAGGAGATGGGGGTAGGGTTAGATAGGCAATTCTGAATTTTGACTTGTTGAGAACGGTGTTGTAGGTATGAGACGAACCATTTGTGTGTCGTACCGTTCAGTCCGAATCGATCTCTAAGAGCATTGAGTAGAACAGAGTGGTTAACAGTATCAAACGCTGCAGAGAGATCAAGGAGGATCAGAAGGCTAGATTCGCCATTGTCAAGTGAGTGGTGGATGTCGTCAACAATGTTTAGCATGCCAAGAGTGTGCTATTAACTCCATCTAAATCATGTTGCTTGGACAGTGTAAGTAACAGGCCCTCTTTGGGTGTAGAGGAAGATTGTCTGTCACAAATGTTTAAATTGTTAATAGTTGCCAAAGTAAAATACAGAAAAATAAGAGGCCTAAGCAGAAAATGATGTATATGTTTAGTAGAAGATAGTAGGCCCACCAGCCTGAGAATCTTTTTGAAAAGGCTTGGTAGTGGCAAGATTAGTACGCTAGTAGGGTTATCAATATAAGTAACCCTACTTTCTGATAGATACTTCTACCTGCAGATTCCTCACCACCGGATCCAGAAATTGTAACAGCTCTCTTGCACTGCAGCTCTACCAAGAGGCGTAACAAAACTTGGTGGGGAAGGGGGCGGCTTGGTGCCGATGTGAGGGGAAGCGGACCTCGGAGCTCCGGCCTTGGCCTCCCCTCGCTCACAATAATCCTGCGGACCTGAAGGGGCCCTTTTCTGTGAAACTGGTGGCGGAGCAACTGGTGCAGTAAAGGAATGCCAGATATAGGCGAGAAAAGGCCTCCATTGTGCGGAATGCCCGACAAATCTGCCAGACTGCCCCGGCTGCGGTGGAGACACGATGGCGGCGGGGCTAGGGTGGATTGCGGAGCCTGGAGCGGCGAGATCGGAGCTCCTTATCTCGCAGCAGCAGTGGAGTCGTGGTGGCATTGCCGAGGTAAGGCGACTGCATGCTGAAGAGGAGGGCCATGCGAATCAGCGCCTCGCGAGGACCTGCCGTGATCGGAGAGGGGGATGGAGCGCTGAAAATGGCTCCCGGCGCTAGCGAGCGCAGATAGAGCACCGTGAAGAGCTGTGAGCTCCAATTTGCGCAGTGAGTCTACCTGCCGCTGCGCTGAATTTTGCAGCTGAAGACTGGTGACAGGTTTGGTGGCGCCCTGCTGTGGGTTACCTGGAATGGTGCAGAGGTGGGACCCTTTGAGGTGACCGCCGGCACTGGCGTGCATACGGAGAGCACCAATGAGGTCTGCAGACTCTAACACTAGGGAGCTGCTCTCCCACAGGCTTGGGCATCGCTGGGTTGTGGATTGGATTGGTGGCTCCCTCCAAAGCCTTACCAGACTTGAAACCGAAGCCGGAGCTTCCGAAATGGCAGCCGGAGGTGCAGATACACATAGATGCATTGTGGGGAGCTGCGCTACTGCCCTACAATTGAAACCCGCCTGCAAGAGAAGCGCAGTATGGGGGGTGAAGAGACGGATCCTGCACATTCAGACCGTTTCCTTAGGCCCAGTTGCGGAGCGCGCAGCTGCCGCGGAAGAACATGATCCCTCCAGTAAAAGGGAGGAAGAGAGAGCCTGGTGCTGGAGACGGGCAGCTGCAGGGTCTGCTGCAAGGGGGGGGCTGTTTCTGTCGCTAGCCGTTCCGTTCCAGAGCCACCTGGAAAACACAAGGACACTGTTAGTGTGGCTAAGATGCGCTGGAAGGCCTGAAAATCACGCGCATATACAGTATGGCCTTGACTGGGGTCACCGGATGTCACAGACCACTTTGCATCAGGGGCAAATGAAGGTGCCAATTGTACTGGAGCACTGAGTGCCATAAGTGGGGCAGTGGGTGTCCTCATCGGAGCGCGGGCAATGAAAGAGGCCAGGCCTGCGGACTAGATCGCTGTGATGGTGGCGAGTTGCGGAGGCCTCGATGAGTGCGCGCTGAACTACCTGCAGAGAGGACGTCCACCCTGATTCCCTGCTGAACTGGCGCTCCTGGGCAGTGCGTACTCCTGCTGTAACCAGATTACTGCGCCCGGGTGCATCCCCTGACACTCCCAGTGTTCACTGTCCGCACTGAACTTCCCTGTGCTCTCTAACTAGAGGACTGGCGTGACCCAGCACAATTGATCGAAATGGGCAGAGTGTCTCGGCGGAAGGGCTTTGAGGCCTTACATGTGGAGCCAACGGAGCACTTAACTGAATGATGAGGAGGAAGGGGCAGACACTCGGAGAAACAAGGCAGCAGAGGGAGGGACCTACGCTGGTGGACATAATGCAAGCAATCATCTCCTAAAGGGAAGCCTTGGAGACTAAAATGGGACGCCATAGTGGTTGCTCACAACCTGGTGAAGAACGATCACCGCAAGCTCAAGGAGCGAGTGAAAGCCACTGAGAAGACCTTAGAGGAGGTACCGGATGCACTCTCTACCTTGCAGCGCTCCCTAAAACTTGTGGAGGACAAGGTCAGTAGCTCAGAGGTGAGAGCGGAGGACAGTGAAGGGCGCTCTCACAGAAATAACCTGCGCATAGTGGGAATTCCGGAAGGGGAGGAGGGAGAAGACGCTGTTCCGTATATGGAGAACTGGCTCTGGACTGCAGTGGCACTCCCCCTTCTTCGCCCTTGAGCGTGCACACAGAGTCCCGACCAGGCTTCCTAAACCGGGTGCATACCCAAAACCGATGGTTGTGCGGTTGCTCCACTACCGCGACAGGGACCACATCCTACAGCAAGCGCGTGGGAAGCAGAATCTCCACATCGCGAATGCCAGGGTGATGATCTTCCCGGACTTCACCAGGGAAGTGCAGAAACAACAAGCTTCCATCCTTGGCTTGAAGCGGAAACTCCGGGGGCAGCAGCTACCATTAGCCATGTTGTTCCCAGCACGCCTCAGAGTGGTAGACAGACCCACCACACACTTCTTCACCACCCCGCAGGAGGCATGGCAATCAGAATGGGAAGACGCTAAAGAAAGTGCCTTGGTATGCATTTTTTGCGCGTCTCTCGGGCCAACTGGCGACCATGCTAATGGGGTCCGTATTACTGTGTGTGTGTGTGTGTGTGTGTGTGTGTGTGTGTGTGTGTGTGTGTGTGTGTGGGGATGTTTAATTGTAGTGAGGATGTTGACCTGGACCGCTCGCACGCCCCTCTAGCAGATGCCCTAGCGACCAGGCTAGAGGCGATGAGACAAGCATGGCAGTACCAATGGGGACTGGAGGACACTTGAAGGGCATCACACCCAGGGGATAGGAACTACTCTTATTTCTCTTCTTTGCATGACTTACATGTTCGCCTTGGATCCATACTTTGCTCACCTGACGTCTACGGAGGGATCGCCCACAGTGAATACTTAGTTAGAACAATATCAGACCACAACCCGCTGTTGATATAGTTGGATTGGTTACGGGGTCGCCCCGCTATTCCAACTTGGCGTCTGTGGCCGGAAGCATTGGAGGATCCAGTGTTTCGGGGCACAATAGGCGCAGCGATAGAGGACTATTTCTGGGTCACTATGGGTCGGCGACGAGCCCACTAACGGAATGGGACCCCTTTAAGGCGGTGATCAGGGGACGCTGCATAGGGGAAGTGGTGGGAGTGCAGAGGATACCGTTTTGGGAGGTCCAAAGTGCAGAACATAACCTTAGGGATGTGGAGAAAGAGAGACCGGAACGACCTGACAAACAGGAGGATCTCATTGAGGCTAGCGGGGCACTAGCTGTCCACATAGAACGATTGAGATGCTTTGACTACAAGGCTTATACTGCTCGGGCACATGGCGAACGAGACAAGTCTGGAGCACTGCTGACATGGCTGGCCAACCCAGCGAGGAGGGGGGGGCGTCAATAATGGAGTTGAGAGACCCCGGTGGTGATGCAGTGTATACTCAGTATGCTATTAATGAGCAGTTCCTGCGGTACTACACAGACTATACCAGAGTAAACTTGCCCCAGAGCTCCCAGGTGACAGGGATTTCGTGACTGCTGTAGAACTCCCCAGGATTGAGGAAGAGGAGGCGGAAGAACTAGGCAGGGATATAGAGGTGGGCGAGGTTTGTAGCACCATCAAGCACATGGCTAGGAACAAGACGCCGGGGACCGATGGGCTTCCTGTGGAAATCTACTCTACATACATCCATGCACTGGCCCAGCCAGGGTAAACCGGTAACAGGGTAAACCGGCCTGGGATCAGACTTCTTACAGGCCACTGGCCATGCTCAATTTGGATTACAAGATACTGAGCCGTGTGTTGGCTAGTAGATTGCTGACCTATATGCCGATCTTAAAACACGTAGACCAGGCCGGGTTTCTCCAGTCTCGGAACACAGCGATGAATGTTCGGAAACTCCTCTGCATTTTAGGGGCCGATACTTATTGCAAGGAAGAGGCCTGTATTTTCACGTTCGACATTGAGGAGGCTTTTGACAACTGGAATGGCCATATTTTTTTTATGTCCTGAGGGCGGTCGGTTTGGGGGACCGATTTGTGGAGTGGACGGCGATATTGTATAATTATTCCACTGCTAGGGTGAAGACGGGGGGGGGGGGGGAACTGATCTCTGCTACCTGTTCAGTGGAAAAGGGCACAAGACAGTGCTGCCTGCTGTCCCCCCATTATTTGCCTTGGCAATGGAACCCATGGCTGTCCATGCCAGGACGGGTGGACATTATATGGGGCTGCTAGTTGACGGACAGGTGCAACATATAGAGCTTTATGCAGATGATCTGCTTTTGTTCCTAGCCAACTCGGGTGAAGCGCTTCGGGCGCTTAAAGATTTATTAAGTACGCTGGGGAGGATTGCGGGGCTTCGGATCAATTGGATCAAGTCGTGTCTGTTCCCTGCCAGTCCTGGAAGAGCTGAAATGCACAGTGCGGAGGAGGTTTCATGGGAGTCCAATTGTTTGCCGTACCTGGGAACTCGGATCTATCACGACACCGTGAATCTCCGGGAGTGTAATATAGGGTGTGCGGTGTGCAGCGTTAAGAGCTGCTTTGAATTCTGGGGGGCATTCCGCTGTCTGTGGCGGGTTATGTTATGTTAATTTTGTGCTTCTATAGCGCACGGCCACTCCACGGAGCATCCCGGCGCTTTAGCGAAGGTACCCACCAAAAAGGGGAGCAACATAACAACTGAAAGGGAACATAAAAACAACACCAATTAAGGGAAGAGCCATGTTTTAAGGGCCTTTCGGAAAGAAAAAAGGCTGGAAGCCTGTCTTAAAGAAATCGGAAGGTCATTCCAGGCACGGGGAGCTAAATAACGAAAGGACCGGCCTCCTGTTCTGGCGCGCTTGATAATGGCAACAGTCATTTTGAATAGGGAAGAAGATCTAAGGGATCTAGAAGGCTGGTACCAAGAAAGTCGATTTGCAATATATTTAGGGCCTATGCCATGTAAGGCCTTAAAGGTCGTGGTCAAGGTTTTGAAAAGGATCCTTTTGGCGATGGGTAGCCAATGTAAAGTTGAAAGAAGATCCGTAGCTCCGGCCCTTCTTGGAAGACCGAAAATGGCTCGGGCAGCTGAATTCTGGGCGATTTGTAGACGTCTAACCAAATATTTGGGAAGTCCCAGAAATAAAACATTCGCATAGTCCAGCCTAGAACCAACTAGCGCCTGGACAATGATTTTCCTATGCTGAATGGACACTAGGGGAAGAAATTTACGAAGCATCCGAAGGATGCCAAAGCATTTCCCTGTAAGACAGGAGATATGTGGTCCGAAAGATAGGTCACTGTCAATAATGACTCCCAGATTTTTGGCCTTCAAGGACACACTGGCAGGGGGGGAACATGTCCTGCGGCCACCAGGGTTTCCAGTCAGGCTCGGAGGTGCAGCCAAAGAAAAGCAACTCCGACTTGTCGGAGTTGTACTTCAGTCCATGACATCCGAACCACTCAAAAACCGCACTCAGACAGCCCCTAACCTGGGCGTCATCAAACAACCCACCCCTGTCACTTGCAAACAGGAGTTGGGTGTCATCGGCGTAGGAGACAATCCGGGCGCCAAAAGACTCCGCCACCACCGCCAGAGGGGCCATAAAGATGTTAAAGAGGAGGGGGCTCAAGATGGAACCTTGGGGAACCCCCACTTCTAGCGGTGGCATCTCGGCGGAGTAGGGAGGCGCCCAGATTGTCTGTCGGCGGTCGGCTAGAAAGGATTTGAGCCAACTCCACACCGTTCCCCGTAGTCCGAAGTCCCAGAGTCTAGAAAGGAGAAGCACGTGGGGAACGGTGTCGAATGCCGCCGACAGGTCAAGCATAACCAACATAGTTTTTCTTCCCGCGTCTAGCTCCTCCCTGATGGCGTCCGTGATTTCGAGAAGGGCAGTCTCCGTGCTAAAATTAGCACGGAAACCAGATTGAGTACTGTGCAACAGGCCATTTTCCTCGATGAAATTAGAAATTGATCTGTGCACAAACTTCTCGGTCACTTTCGCCAGAGCAGGGAGTAGGGAGATGGGTCTATAGTTAGCATGGACCAGAGGGTCGAGTGCTGGTTTTTTCAGGAGTGGCAGGATCATGGCGCTTTTCCAAGCCCGAGGAACTACCCCGGATGACAGCGACGGATTCAAAATGGGATTAATCAGATCATTTAGAACTGGTGCCATATTTGCTAAACACTTGGCAGGACAAGGATCAAGTGGGGATCCAGATCTAAGATTTGCCAAGATGTCCATTGAACTCACACGATCAAGTTGAGGGAAGTCACACAGGAGAGGACCATGGTCTAGTGGGGGGCACCCCAAACTCACAGTGTGCTGCTGAAAAGTAGACAGGAGAGAGTCTTGAATAGTAGTGATTTTATCTACAAAATAAACAGCCAATTCCCTCAGCCAGGATTCAGAATGGGCATGGATAGGGATACAGGCAGATGGAGAAGTAAAATCTTTCACCACCCTAAAAATTTCTTTACACGAATGCTCCGCCTCATTTATTCTAAGTTCCAGATAAGATTTTTTTCCTTGCCAGATTGATTTATGGTAGGCTCGAGTCAAAGCCTTAAAATTCTGCCTCTCAGAAAGATCATAGGTTCGCCTCCATGCTCTTTCAGCTTTCTTGAGATCTTGTCGTGATTTTTTTAACTGAGGAGTAAACCATGGGGCTGATGTCCTTCTTTCGGTTGAATTTAATTTCTTGACCGGAACCAGGCTCTCCAAACAATCTGTGAGCCATTTGTTAAAGAGGGCAATATTATCCTCTAAGTTGTCAGAGATAGGACACGGAGAATTGGTCAAGGCGTTCAATAGCATATCTCTAGTAAGAAGATGGAAAGATTTAGAGACATGTTTCGCCGACCCAGCAGATTTAGTCCGTGTTGAAACAGTGACAGGAAAAGAGAAAGAAATAAGAAAGTGGTCCGACCACAAAACTGGCAAAGGAGAACATACACAGAGAGGAAGAGTGGAAAAAATCTGATCCAGCGTATGGCCTTTATTGTGAGAAGGTCCTACCACATACGGAAATAATCCGAGCACGGAAGTAATATCCAAGAGTTTTTGAGTGTCCGGGTCTAAACTATTATCCATATGAATATTTAGGTCACCCAATAGAAGGCAGTGATTAGATCTAAGGCAGGGAGTCGATAGAGCTGCCTGCAGTTCTTCTAAAAAAGGCCCCACCGAGCCTGGTGGTCTATATACAAGAATACCTGTACAGGCCTGGGAAGACGAAAGCTGGAGGGTGAAGCCTAAGGCTTCACTACCCTGTATATTATCAACAGGGAAAGTGCGACATGGTATGTTCTTATTTACTATGATCGCCACTCCGCCACCTCTTCCAGATGGCCTATCTTTTCTAAAAATGTTATAGGCGGAGGGTACGACGTTCGCCAAATCAGGGGCAGAAGAATCAGCCAGCCAAGTCTCCGTCAAAAATAAACAAGATACTTGCGAGTCCTGCAACAAATTCCAGATGTCTAATGCATGGCCAGGCAGGGATCTGGTATTTAATAACAGACCTTGATGGTGAACGGAAGGACTAATCTGTGTAAAATGTTTACGATCGGGAAGACGCCATCCACATTCGCTACAGCCTTTCCTCAATGTACGGCCTCCTGGGAATACATGATGGCAGAGACCGCAGGGGGGACGGAGAGAACGCAAATCACTACTGGAGTAAGTAATCATGATAAGTAGCAATATACAACTAACCCGGATGTCAGACGAGTTGCCAGCCGTCCTGCCCCGTCCGCCTACGTGCCGCTGACGGGCGCAGACGGGCAGGACTCTGGCACGACTCAGGCGCAGGGAAGGCGCCACACCTGCGCGTCACCGCTGCGCGTTGAGGAAGGTGGAGCTTTAAATAGGCCGGCGAAACCTCGGCGAATGAGTCTCCAAAAGTACCCGCACCAAGATGGCGGCGTCGCGCTTCTGAAGCCTACCCAAGATGGACTCCACCACCCCGGGAACCGGGCCCGCCGAAGTAGCGGTGCTCTTACAATGATTTTAGTGTGGGAGTGAGGGGCCAGGCACAGCGCGGCGACTAAAAACAAGGTACAATTAAAATAATAGCAAAACAAATAGAAAAAACAGGGAGATTAAAAAGTTAACTGCTGGCGGCGCAATTACGCTGCCCAACAGCGCTCAGTTGCTGCCTCACAATGGACACCTTATCCAGGCTGCCCCGGACACGGTAGGGTCGCACTTGTGAAGATGGTCACTTTACCCAGGCTTCTTTATCTCTTTGGGACACTCCCTAGCTGGATCCCGCGTAAGATCTTCTCGCAGCTCACCTCCTTGCTCACAGGGTTTCTATGGGGCAGCGTGAGGCGCAGAGTAGCACTTGTCACTATGCCGCGGCCCAGGACAGAAGAGGGTTTTGCTCTGCCGGACCTTGAGGCCTAATATCACGCAGCGCAGCACCAGTGGTTCACGAAATGGGCGGCGCAACGAATCTAGGATACAGAGTTTTTGGGTGGGTAGGACCACAGTTTGGCCCATCTCGCTCGGGTGCTGCTGCGATTGCCAGTGAGTGATAGAACGATTCCCTCTGACTTACCAACGGTGAGACAATGTTGGAATCGCCTGGCTCGGATACGGATCCCGTATGCGCCAGAGATTCCGCTGTGGATATGTGAGGCACTACCTCATGGAGGTGACTGGAGCAAACTGCACCAACGGGAAGATGCAGGGGTCATCACTATAGGAGACTTGTTTGAAGAGGGTAACCTCCTCCCCTTCGATGACCTGTCGGAGCGCCACGATCTCCCACGAGGGGACTTTCTCTTCTATGCGGCACTGACGGCAGCCATTAGAAAGCACTGGCGAGAAGGGTTGGTGGAGCTTAAGAAGTTTCTGGCTTGTCAGTCCGTGGTGATGGCAGCAGGGACTATCAAGCCGGTTACATGTCTCTATAGGCGGATCACACATGACTTGCGACAGCCGTTGGTAGACTTACGCCGTAAATGGGAAGCAGACTTAGGGGACGTCATTGGGGAGAAGCAATGGGGAGAGATACTAGAACGGGCCTGGAAGGGCACCAGGAACACGCGCTTTCAGTTAATTCACTTCTATGTACTGCACAGGGCCTACTTTACACCCGGGAAAATCAACGAGTACTTTGGGGTATCGTCCACCTGTCCAAGATGTAACCTGGAGGGGGCAGGGTTCTTACATATGTTTTGGGAGTGCCCATGCCTGGGAGAATGCTGGAAAGGGGTGACGAGTGGACTGGCCACAGTGACGGAGAGAGAAGTAGCATTGACGCCTGGTTGTTGTTTGTTGCATTGGTTCCCACAAAAGTTACTAGTAAATTTATCGACTTGGGGTTAGTATTGGCAAAGAGGGAGCTTACTACCCATTGTAAGTCAAAGAATACCCCCAACCAGGGCACAAGTCCTAAAAAAGATAAGTGGGGGGACGCTAACTTCACGACAGGAACAAGCACGCACATTAGACCTTGGCAGTAGTTTGTTATCGAGGTCCCAGTAAAATAAGTGGGGGGACGCCGTCCACCCGCGTGGTACCCCGACTCGAGCCCTGCCCCCAACCTTCTGAGATGGAACAGGGAATTTGTGAAATGGGTGGAGAGTGAGGGGACCTGCAGGCTACGAATGGCTACACACATAGGGAGTGAAAGGTTGATGGAAATGGCACGTGCATGGATGGCATTGCTGGACCTGGTGAAGCACACGCCTGAGGATGCAGAAGACGCAGTGGGGGAGAGGGGCGAAGCACTGGGTGACTAAGTCCAGCGATTCCACGTATACTTGGACATAGTATGGGGCCTGGGAAGGCACAGCTGTGGGGTGCCCTTTCACTCTCTCCATGATGTTGACCCCTGAGGTCCAGGATGTGAGAGATATGGAACACGGCGGATGCACTAGGTGGCCACGAACGGATATTTTCTTGAAGAAGAGGCATGCCTGAGGGGGTAGGGGGTGGAGGGTGGTGGGCGTTTCCTGGGAGTTTAGGAAGAGGGGGAGGGGGGGAGCAGTGCGGTGGGTGGTGTACTAATGTTTCTTTAGAATTCAATGTCATTTGTACTGAATCCTCTTCACAGGTGGCATTAGCACGAGGAATGGCAATCATACGCAACCAGACACAGGGAGGGGAGGCGATCCAGCGAGGAGACATACCTGTTGCCTAGCCGATGAGAGGTTCGACGCTGAGAAGGGAAGGAGGACCTTACCAAATGAGTTTGGGGTGGACTTTTAATTGAATTGCTTGATCATTTGTTGTGCTCTCTGGGCTGTTTTTCCTATGATGTCACATTGAGTAATCAATAAAAATCTGTTAAAAAAAAAAAAAAGAGGCGTACCAAAACTTGAGGGGGCACCCATACAATGTACATGGATTGGCCCCCATGCTTCGGAACCAGCCTGGCACCCTCAAGCCAGGGACCCGACGCCCACGCAATGTGCCGGAGGGCGCCTCCTTGAACTTGCACCCCTCTGCCCCCACACAGCACGGGAGCTAATGTTACGCCGCTGGCTCCACCCTGGACAAACCCATGGAGCTGCATAAGTGGCCACCTCAGTGCATGGATTTAAGTTTTTTTTCTCGGTTTCTTCTCTTCAGAAATATATCATTTAAAAAAAGTTTGTACGCAGTGAGAACGGCACAATGTCCCTTCTCAGGGTTTTTAAAGGTTTTAAACGTTGCCTCTTATGGCAAGCAGATGTGGATCCAGGCTTCCATGTAGTCTGCTTAAGTTGGCTCTATCAGCATCTCTATTCCAAGTCCCTGGAGAAGTGTGAGTGTATGAACACCACAGCCATAAACGAAAGAAAGGCTAAACTTTTGTGGCCCAGAATGGATGTCCAGGGAAGCGACAACATAGGTGCTACACCAGATCCTGGTTTGCTTTAGACTGGTAAATTCTATAAGAGGGCTTCTCTCACTAAGATGTCTTCCAGGAGACAACATAGACAAATCAGAAGGGCTCCCACAGCCCTTCAAAATCATTGAAAATATTTCAGTGGGAGCCTATCTTGCTATCCTGAAAGTAATTCTGGGCCTGTGCAACTCCTCCATCATGCCAGTGTCACTTACTTAGTGGCATATACAGGTGTTGCAGTGGTTCTTCTGTTTCCATTGCCCCCAGCAGAAGAAAATCCTCTCACTGTTTGAATTTCTCATGCAGAAGTTCAGGTAGATTAGCCAGCCAGCAATTCCATTCTCTGACCCAGAGCCTATTTTGGAACCGGACTAGGTAGGTATTAAACTGGCGCCACAGTCAGAGCCAAGTAATCACAACCTTTCCAGTCCTTGATGGTGAACCCGCAGATATAACTGAATTCATCCAAGCAGTGCTGCCTTTCTAATGTAGACGTTCTCCCTTTGGCTCCGGCGGTACCCAAAATGCCTGCAATGCATCAGTCAAGTCCAGCACCCCACTGTCAATCCCGGTCTAACTCCCCAGCCGTTGTCCCAGTTCTAGTATCTTAGAACTTTACTCTGGTACTGCTCCTCATTCTTCGTCAGGGGCCTTGTTGGCTGTTCCACCATTGCCATCTGTGTTGGCTCTGCTTTTGGCTCAGTCGCATGCTTTGACCGACTCTCTGAAGACTAAGCCTGCAGGACTCACAAAAAAGCACAACTTTTAGAAGAGATAGCTGCAGGCCTTCTGATGAATACAATAATAGGATTTGAGAACTTTTCGGATCGGACTCAGATGCCTTCTATGATGATAATAGTAGAGAAGGTGTGGGGGGGACTGCTCAGCCCTTCAAAATGATAGTGACTTAGACCTAGTGCCTAATGTTGCTCTAGACTGTCCTTCAGGGCCTACCAATAAAAAGATGGTTTCCTTTACTGCAGTCCTGCACAAGGCTGTTGAGATCCTTGAGCTGTTCTAGCCTTTAGAAGAAACTATTTGGATCTTCTCACGGAGACAGAACAGCTTACAGCCTCTGCTACAGAGCCTTGGCTACTATTTAATTATGCTCTGATGGACCTGATGTTGATAGTCTGGAACAAACCTTCTTCCACACTGGCCATCAACCACTAGGCTGCATGACTGCACTGCACTGCTCCTCGGTACATAAAGCCCACCAGTCTCCCGAGAGCGCTGTGGTGCAGGCATCTTCATCTTTCGAAGCAAAATCCTCCTCAAGCATCCAAAGCACGTTTCGACTTTGACTGTACAGAGGACTGGGTGATTCCACAGACCGTACAGGTCGGAGGCAGCAATCTTTTTCCTCCCAGCACCCTGAGCTAAGCTGCTTTAGTACACCCCTGGAGGAGCACATGTGGTTGCCAGAAGAGGGGGAGGGAGGTCAGAAGGGTGTCTTACCACACTGAACAATGGCACACTACTATATGGACTGTGGGTCTTCAAATAGTTTGCAGGTGCTATGCATTTGCCTTTCAGGGTTCCCCTCCATTCATTCCTCATCGGCCAGCTCAGAGGATCACGCTCACATCTTAAAGCGTTAGCGATGCTACTCTCGGTGTTTCATTGTTACCAAGAAGGATGGGTGGGATTTCGATCTCATTCTGGAGTGGTGCATTCTGATTTCTTTCCCTGCAAAGTAAGATGCTCTTTTAAGCTCAGAGGTTGACGTATCTAGAACAGGGGTGACTCGATGGTGTCCCTCAATGACCTGCATATTGTCAAGTATCAATTCTGAGGACAGAGGAAGTATCTGAGGTTTATGTTATGATCAACCCATTGCTAATCTGTGGTTCTGCCCTGGCTTTCTGGCTTATGTTCTAGGCTTGGGTTCTTGGTATTCCACTACCTCAACAACTGATTGCTGAAGCAAACCTTGACACAGTTGGTGTCAGACCACCTTCAGTCCAGTATACCTGCTTTTTGACCAGGGTTTCTCCAATCAACCTCTTCAAGTCGCACCCCCAATCCTCTAAACAACTGCCCCTTATTGAGTTGGAGCTGGACAGCCTGTCTCTCATGGACTTCATGTCTCTCCAGCAGATCAATGTTACGGTCACAATGTTTCGAGAAGGAGCGTATCTTCCTCCAAGTCATTCATCTTCTGGGCCGTTCGCCTCCTCCATCCTGCTAGTGCTCCTGCTCGGTGGCCCATATGGGTCCTTTAGTGGTGCTTCTGTTTCCATTAGCCCCAGCAGTAGGAAATACTCACATTTCAGATTTCTCATCCAGTACCGCAGGATCTGCAGTGGTAGCTAATCCTGGAACACCTATCCAGCACAAAGTCTTTCAGCCCACCTCAAGTGACGGCATAGTGGTGAGGTATTAATCTTCCCTTTGTCATGTGGATAGCTGGAAATCAGAGGTCTCTGATCTCTCTTTGAGTAAAGGTATCACATTGGCCTGCTCAAGCTTTGCGCAATACGTCTGGCCCTTAAGGTGTTTTGGTCTTTCCGTGAAGGTCAGTTGATCAAGAGGTTCACAGACAATACTGCTTCAAAGTGGTATGTTAACATCAAGGTGGTGTGGAATCAAGCTCCCTGTGGATACAGGAGCCGAAGTTATGGTTGTGGGTTCAGCATTACAGCATTTGACTTGTGGTCAATCATCTGGCAGGCTCCCTGAACATGCATGCATTCAACCTCAGTTGGAATCTCTATCAGTGGCACTTTCACCTGGAAGTAATACTATCCATCTTCAACTGCTATGGCTTCCTTCAGGAGGATCTTTAAAGACAATCATTGGAAGATGTATTCAGTGTAAGGTGGAACTTCCATCTGCATGACATGTTCCCTCTCCTTCTGGTCTCTCATGTTCTGAGGAAGCGGAGTCAAGACAGGTCACAGGTGATCTTGATTGTGTGGTACTCGGATCTTGTACCCCAATCTCTGTTCCCCCTCTTCCTCTCAGAGCGGGCCTTCTCTTGCTCTTTACAGAGCATCTGCTTTCAAGCCTGGAGGTTATACAGGGAAATCGGAGTTAATTCGATTTGCACCCAGATGTGGTCGGCGGTATTCTGTCAACTAGTCGCCGATCAAATAAACATGTCAATCCTGGGCGATGGCCCTCCATTAACTGGTGCACTGGGATTTATGTTAATGCCTTCAAAACAAACTTGTCTTAATTATTATGTTTTGCTTTATCTCTCACCTGGAAAGGCTTTGCTATGGTTACAGTTAAAAGTTACTTGTCAGCCTCTCTTTGTTTGCCAGATCAGCCCTCATCATTTAAGGCAACCAGGACAGAATGTGTTATATACAAAGAACAATAAACAAGATACAGTGCAAACCTGGCTCAATAACATGAACCTTAACGGCTTTGAATCCCAAATGTCATCAACTGACAAAACACTCGAATTCATCCGTAACACCAACATCACCCTCAAGGAACACATTGGCAAAAAAACCAAAAACAGAGCCTTGAGCCAGCTTTCTCTTCTAAAGAAAATCAAAAATGTCTTCCAGAAAGCAACTTTAGAACTGCTGTTCAAGCCCTCGTGCTCTTGTATCTGGATGGTGTTAATACCTTACTCCATTATCTCCTGGACTCCACAATGGCTCCCATTATGGCCATCCTACGTGTGGCTGCACAGGTCCTGCACAAGTATGATCACATCACTCCCATTTTGACAGAACTTCATTGGCTCCTCTTGCTGGCCCTCACCATCATCAAAACAGCTGCGCCATTTACAAAGCCATCATGACCATCATCCCCACTTATCGTGCAAACAACAAGCTCACCATCTTTGATGGATCTGGAGGTACACCTGCAACGAGGACACCATCAGGATGCAGACTAATAAGTGTAAAAATGTATGACTGACGGCCATTTCCTCCTATGCACCTCGGCTCTTGAACAAGATTCTTAATACATCTGGACCACTCCAATGCTGCTCCAATTTAGGTAAGAGTTGAAGAGTCACCTCTTTAAAGAACATTACATCACAATGCATTATCCATCACCAAACCCAGCTTCCTCTCCTCTAACTTGTTGACTATGTTTGTTTAGGATCATGAACAATGCTCAGTCGCCTTTCGGCTATGTTTGCGCTACAGACATACTAGACATACACACGTCACTCATTGTCATGCGGTTTCTGAAAGGATTGACATTTGTTTCCACCTTCTCCCTTAGTCAATCCTCAAAGGAACATTCATTTGGTGGTCACACTTGATGTGCTCTCCCTTTGAACCCTTGCGCAGTTGTTCTTTGAAAGGCAGAAAACTATTCTTTTCAATACCATCACTGTGGCTAGGCATGTTGGTGAGCTGTAGGACTTGTATGTTTAACCTTCATGCTATGCATTCTTCTCAGTAAAGTTTGTGTTTTAGACAGGAGCGCACTTTTTCCCAAAGGTTGTCACATTTTTCATGTAATCTAGTCTACTACCTTTTTAACAAATCTTCGCATCCCACCAAGGCACAGGAACACCTACAATGCTTGCATCCATGTGAGGTCTTTAACTTAAAAAATGCAGGACCTGTGAGTTTCAGGTGGACAATCAACTTTTCTTTGGTTACAAGAAGGACAATGGGTGAACCCAAAGTAGACAGTTTTCCACTGGATTGCACCCTACTTTAATATGTGCTGTGTTTTGGTTTAAAAGAACATTCCGGAGTAATCAGGACCAATCCATCCAAGCTAAGGCTGCCTCTCCAGCCCTTTCCTGAGGATTACAGTTACATGACGTTTACCAAAACTGTCTTGACTCCGAACTCTGCTGGGATGGCAACTTTGGTAGATCAGTACTACAGGACTTACTGGTTCAACCGTTTTTTCAGACCCATGTATATTTCAGCCATAGGGAGAGGGAACGTTTATTTTTAAATCTCCAATTGAATTAGAGGGTCTCAGAATGCCATAACTAATTTTTATCTCGGTCACATCTGCAACAGTGCTGGTGTGCAGATGCCAGGCTGAGTCAGACGAGCCGTCCCTCTCCCTGCCTCAACAAGTGTGCACACAACACAGAAAACCAGCTGTACCTGTACCAACCATGCACAGTAGTTGACCTTTTTTGTTTTTTAAAGAAAAGCACTAACCGTTTGAGCTTCAAACCATCTCAACAGAAGCATAGACCGGGTGAGACTAATATGGACACTCACACCAAAAATCTGATACAAAAGCGAAATGCTGGAGATTTTCACTGGTCAGAATCTACTTTCCTACAATCATCCTCTACTAGGTGGTGGTCCTGTGAACAACGTAGACAATGGGTGACAAGACCAAAAGAATACAGAAGGCAATGGAAGGATCCTGTGATTAGACCAAAAGACTATAGAGCTGCAGCACTGACCAGCGACTCCAGTGAAGCACAATGTTCGACTGAGGACTTTCCAATCACTCTAAATGTAGAGTATCTTAGTTGGTGCTTGTAAAGATACCATTGGGCCCCAAACCGAGTTGGTATATCTAGCAATGGCTGTTTCATATCATAACTCTAGCCCAATGTTTTAGGTTCAACACCAGTATAAAAGGGAACTTCCTTCATTACATTTCTTCCCTTGCTTCCTTTTGAACTGCCTGGTTACTTGTTTATGTATTAGAAGTTTAAAGCCTTTCAGGTACTGAGCAGTCTTCACTGTGCGTAGTCTCCAATGGATAGAGAAGAAAGAAAAATCTTTTATTACGCAACTGGAAGTAAAGTATAGCCGAACATAGAATTCCCAGGCAGAATTGGAAACAACTACATTCTTTTCAAATTCTTATAGATGATTAAGAGTAGTCTATTTAAGAGCAGATCTCTAAAGGATTTCCCTTTAACTTGATGTGTAGAAGAAAATATGATATATCAAAACCATAACGTAGATTGGGTGGGTGGGTTTGGGGGGTTATCATTGGCTGTTTGGGTCACACAACACTATAAGTATACTATACAGTGATTAATATTAAAGTGCTGTTACCACTGCTATTTAACATTTACTACTAGTTCCAGCATGGTAACAGTATAATGGAAGCATGTGAATTGATGAAAGATCATTTGCTGGAAAACCACATTTTTCAATGGACTGGATCTTTAGGGCCTTGCTGAGCCAAATAAATGTAATACTCTGCAAATCAGACAGAAAATCTGTTGGATCTTGACCATCCACAGCCCGAAATTCTCACAACCTATAAATGACTTCCCACTCTGAGCTATGTTCCATTCCCCAGATCAATGCTGTAGTAAAAGGTAACAATTTGAAATTGGCATTGTCCCTCAAACAAAGCACAAGATTCACAGATAATAAGTACTGGTCTGCAAAAGCCTAACCAAAACAACTGATTGTTGGACTTCGATGGATATAAACCAAAGGATATGATTAGCCCTCACTTTCAAGAAAAACAACATCAAACCAGCCTTGAAAAAACTTTACAGCCATTGAATGGCCACATTCAAATGGAAAGCACTAGGCACCACAGAAAGTGACTAGGACATATGTAATAACTATTTCCGCAAGAAATATCTGATCAGTGAAGGAACATACCATTTAGCAACCAAATTTCAAAAGCTTAAGCGAGTGGCATATCTTCGAAAGTCCAGGGCTCAAACGTTTTGAATTCTATGTCAGGACCAGAGGAGATGATTATGCATAACTCTCTTGTCTTTGCTTCACTGCTCGCAGCCAAGTTAAGGCATTCTTTCCTTACTTCAGTATTTTGCTGTAACCGCTTGTCAAAAGGCATTGTTTATCATGTTTCCTCTACGGCGCTGCATTGTTATCATTATTATCTGTTTTGCTGTGAGCACCTCGGCCCAACTCTTTGCTCGTATTTGTGGCTTTGTGATCTAGTTACTTGGCCACGGAACTGCTCGGAGCTCCCTTCGCGGCCATTTTTGTTCCTTGGTGCATCCCTCCGCCTGCCTGGAGGCGCCTGTAACAGACGCATTCTCTCCACGACGTGAGATCTCTATTCCCAGCTACGAGTGGAGATTGTTAGATGAGGAGCCTGGAGAGTGACGCCTCGCCCGCCCCACCAGGTTTGGGGTCTGTAGCCTGTTGGGTCTCCCAGTCTTTTAGCCTAACAAAAATTAAATTGTACCACCGGGGTGGAGTGTCCCTGGAACCAGATAGTGAGGCTCTGCCCACACAAGCGGTTTGGTTGTCCCTCAACCCTGTTACTGCTGCTCCCCTACCACGCGCATGTGCTTACATTAGGAGATTTGGTCCTCTGGTTCCCATACTACTCCTATAGTGTTATAGAGCCCTTTGATGAGTCCCAGGGTGATCCCCTGGATTAACTGCCCTTTGATGACTATTTTTATGACATAGAGATTCTTCCATATGCAGGGCAGTAGCCGAGGCCATGGGCCCCATGAAGCATAGGCTTTCCCAGCAGTTGGTGTGCGAGTGCACCAGATTGGCTGTCTTGGCTAACCCTCCTGCAGGCCCACCCATCCCTCGAGGTGAGATCTCAGTGACCCCAGAGCTGGACCGCACCATAGCCACTTTCCTCGCCAAACTCATTAAGGATCCCAAAATTGACAGGTCCTAGTACCCCTCAGGGTGATCACCGCAGAGCCGGAACAAGAATGGCCACAGAGAACTGAGCGCTCCCGCCGCTAAGTAACTAGATCGCAAAGCCACAAATACAAGCGCAGTTGAGCCGGGGGACTCACAGCAAAACAGACAACAATGATAACAATTAGGCACCATAGAGGAAAACACGAATAACAATGCCTTTTGACAAGCGGTTACAGCAAAATACTGAGGTATGGAAAGAATGCACTTAACTCGGCTGCGAGCAGCGACAAGAGTTATGTATAATCCTTGCCTCCGAGTCTTTAATAGAATTGAAACTTTCCGCTACGAGAGAGAGGACATTTTCTATTCTCAAATTGAAGTCTAAGCCATATTACCCACCTTGCCCTACAAGTCACATTATTGACCCTACCAACCACATTACCTACAATTATGATTGAGTCTTGAATCCACAAGATAGAGCAATGACTATCATCAGATAGCCTATTGCAGCAGCGAGGAACCAACAAATACCATACCCATCCTATAAATACTAAGAACCTTCTAGCCCCACGATTTACAGAGGTTATAGAACTATATTTAGGGAGATTTACAAAGCATCTGGAACATTCCTGACATATAGAAAAACACTGAGAAAGATTTAGAACTATTTAAATAAAGATATTGAAATAAAGCAATATAGGTTGACTGAAAACTGGGGTGGTAAGAAAATATGTAATTATAAATAGTATTCCCAAATTTTGATTTACCTTTGAACAATCTGAAATAGGAGTCAAGTAGGTACACCAGCACACACAGATGAACGTGAATAGTAAATCTACTGAGGTCTCATTATTAAAATGATAGATGAAGCGTAAAACATAGTCTATAAATAAATGTATAACTGAAGTATGTAGATTTACCTTCCATCTGTTTTTCCAGCATATATTGATCTCTTTCTTTTCTCCTAAATGCTTCCTGCTTTTGCCTGATTCTGTATCGCAGCTGTTCATCATCAGTATCGGAGGATTCAGAGCCTCTCTCACTCCTCTCCTCTTCACTCTCAGCCGAGTCATAATCACCCAGTCCTCCTGTGTGCATAAATCTTAATTTACCCAGAGGCAACACTTTTTCCTATTTTATAAATTTTAGAACACTAAGGAATATACTCGGTTTACATTTACAACACCTCCTCCATTTTCAAAAGCATACATTTGAAATCTGGTGATATATACAACGCTTTAGTTATATCACAAGCGGATGTTACACTTCTGTCAGGATTGAATCTGCATGGTTCGCCAAGTAGATATGTGACACCTTAACTCATGTGTGAACCGGCAGGCTATTCCACCTGGACCTAATATCAGATGCTCAATACACAATATTGGCAGGCACAAAAAGCCTTTAAACAGACAATGTATGCTTACTTTGGAGCAACTGAAATGACTAATGAATTCTATACAGGTTTATTACTGATCCTACGGAAACTGGCAGTATTAGGATTAGCCAATCTTACTCTGCCACATAATGCAGAGGACAAAGGGGCACCAATTAACACTGAAAGAATTAAGCTGAATGTTACAGAAAATGTTCACACTGAGAATAAAGCCCTGGAATAGGAGTCCTGAATATAGTCTATGGAGTCGGAGCCAACAGCTTTAAACATAGTTCTTACAGATGCACGCAAATGGGTCAGCATTAGCTGCTGACTGAGGAATATTAAAAATAGTTGAGCCAGGGAACACTCTTATTACAATATTGGTATGTGTGCAATACATAATTTCTTCTTTCTATGAAGAAAACTGACGAAGGTTCAACAAATGCGAATTTACCTTAACTTTGGATCATTGGGCAACTGACCTTCCAGCTTCTTTTAACTAGTTAGGTAGATGTGCTTTATTTTGTATAAAGTGGATTTAAAAATATTTGGAACATCAATGAATAAACCAGCTAAATATGTAAGTATATACCACAAAATAACAAAATATATGAGAAAGCACAGATATCTAAACCAACCAGAGTCTCTTCCTTGACTTCATATCTACAAAAATGTTCATCTTCTATCTATCTTTACTACAGTCGAACAATGAATGCTAGATATTGTTCACAAACATACCTCATTGGAGGAAAATATTTTCGGCACATGAAATTCATACTGCAAATATCATAAGAAATATAAATCATGTTGGAGCTCAACATGAACATTTACTGTGCGTTTTATTGATTGTGCGTAGACTCAGCCCACATTAAAATAATACAAGACCTGTTCTGGCTCTTCATAGCAAACATTAGTCAGGTATTTCTATGCATGTCGAGTGCGAGGATACATATGCATATTTAGACACCAGAGTTGAAGGCATTAGCGTTCTTATTAAACATTTAACCTGATAAAACCATAAAAACGGAGTGCATCTTACTAAAGTACAATTTGCAGACTTTAACTACAGAGTTATTCAGAGCAAATTTACTACTATACCTGCAAAAAGAGTACCTATCACGTTAAATAATTGAATAAACCAACTCATTTAGCCCTCTACCCCTCCAACAAAAGCATAACCTACTTACCGAGTCCAGTTAGGGAAGCCAATGCACTGGACTGGGCCAGCTGCCTTGCAGGAGCTTTGTATCACATCAACAACAGGAACAACATGTTAACAAAAATAGCCACGATTTCACAGGCATGAGAGACTATGGCATTTTTTTTATCTATTACTATTGCTGCTATCTTGGGGGAGAAAAGAAAGATTAGAAAATATCATATCCAGTGAAAACAGTCATTAAACAAAGTTTAATACAAAGCTTAATACTTAAACATTATATTCAGTTTATGAAAGCAATTCTTTCTACAGTAGAAACTTTAATGTCAATGTAGTATTCTCAGCAAACCAATTTGAAAGGCAGAACAGATTCTGGTTTGAAATAAAGCAGGAGTTCACTTTTGAAGCAGGACTCCAGACTAATAGAACAGTTTAACAGGGAACAAGATATAGTTCCTCTCGCTCGCCTTTTCAATTTACAAAATTAAAAACGTATGCACAAATATTCTCAAAAGCCATCCCATCAATTAGCATAACCAAGTGAAAAGGGAGCAAACAACAAAGCCAGTCACTTAGCCTTTTCCCCAACAGTGCACTCTAACAACTAAAGAATAGTTAAATGCCACAAGAAATTATGAAGCAAAATCTATGGTATACCCTGTTGCAGATATTGTATGTTCTTGTGTGTGTTAAGTAGTACTGGCATGCATGGTTAAAGAGAATATGCATATTCAAAGAAAAGCATACCTTTTGTTGCTTTACGATGTGCCTCCTTAGCTACTGTATAAATTTCTTCATTTGTGACATCTAAAAGAATTTCTGTTAGCACCATTTTTGTGAACAACATCTAAAGAAAAGAAGTTCAAATACAATTTGTTTTTAGAAAGCAAAATCAATATTAGTAGTGTTAATTTTAAGTTACTTGACACTGATTATAGAATACTGTTTTCGGACACCATAGGTTATGACTAATTTGGCGCTTTAGCACAAACACAGCATGCACTCCATATTGCTGAACATCTAGGACAAATGGATTGTCTGGACACATTTTATCATAATTTGCTACAGACATTGGTAAGCTCTTAAGCCCTTTAGTGCAGGGGCCGGTCAACTCGCACTACCTTCCCAGTGTGCGAGAGACACTCGCTCTACGCCACACACACACACACGCCACACACACGACACACGACACACACACACGACACACACACACACGACACACACACACACACACGACACACACACACACACGACACACACACACGACACACACACACCCCCCTCAATCACATTTTCTAATGTGTGTGGCCACCATTGGTCGGCAGGGAAACCATCCTTTTTTATTTGCTTGTTTTTTAATTAGGGCGGTGCAACTGGCGCTGGCCTGGTGAGGGAGGTGCTAACCCTAGGGGGAGCATTGTGTTTAGCAGTAAGGAGTAGTTTCTGTCCTGTAACTCCAGTTCTGTAGTAGGGGTATCTCTGTTATAGTCATAATCTAGTGAATAGTCCCGCCCATGTGCGAGGACCCCGGCAATCAAAAATAATCTCTTAAGTTGTCAGAAAATTGCAGAACTGCAAAGACACTTAAGAGAGAATTTAAAGACAAATAATGCAGCCTATATCCACAGGCTACACTGTCCAGTACTTCAACTAGAAATTCCACCAAAAAACCCACAAACAGCAAAGCCTGCCCAGTTTCTCCCATAGAGAAACTTGCCTCTACCAGTAAAAAGCCTCTGGAATGATAGAGAGGAAGGCATGGACAGACAAGCCCCATAGGTTGCCATTATGTGGCTTAAATAGGATACTGTGCCTTTAAGAGAACTTTCCAGAACTTTTCCCAGTATCCCAGAATGCACAGCAGGTCCCTCTTACTTTTAGTTCTTTTTGAAGACGTAACACGCCAAGACCTGTAGCATTCCTTTCATAAACATCTCTCTCCACCGGGGAGGCTGCGGGCGCTTATGACTATAACAGAGATACCCCTACTACAGAACTGGAGTTACAGGACAGAAACTACTCCTTCTGTAGTAGGGGATCTCTGTGTATAGTCATAATCTAGTGAATAGAATGGCAAGCCCATCCCCACACCAAAGCGGCGGTGGAGAAAAGAGAAATAACACCACTATTGTGCGAACAGATTTCGCAGCGAAGCCTGCCCAACCTGAGCATCTGCCCTGGCATCAGTGTCCAGGCAGTAATGCTTAGCAAAGGTATGGACCGACTTCCAAGTGGCCGCCTTGCAGATTTCTGCAATAGGAACATTACGGAGCAGAGCTGTTGTGGCAGCTTTGCCCCTGGTGGAATAAGCCTTAGGTTTACCCCCTAAGGAATTATTAGCTTTTTGGTAACACAATTGTATGCAGGACACAATCCACAATCCACACAAGTGGAGAAGCGTGGCTCAGTGGTTAGAGGCGGCAGACCCGGAAGCTGAGATCGGCCGTGGACCAGGGTTCGATTCCCCGCCTCGGCAGGTCTCGGGCTCAAAAATTCCACGGACTCGACAATTCTCGCTCCGGTGCCTACTCGACTCACGGGGTCACACTCTGCGACTCTGGGCAATAGCTTGCTTAATCTCCACTACGGCCCCTCGCGGCGGGATGCCTGGCTTTCACCTTGTGGATACCCTGCCGGGGTATCTCACAGGGGAATACCAGGACGGGTTCCCTAAGCAAGCGCCTTGATACCTTCGGGTGATACGTGCGCTATATAAGTCGCAATACATTTACATTTACATTACCTAGAGATAGACTGCTTAGAGGTCGCAAGACCCGTCCTGACTGATCCATAATTGATAAACAATTGGTCCGACCTACGAATATCTTTGGTTTTATCCAGATAGAATTTCAACACCCTCCTAACGTCCAGGGAATGTAAAGACCTTTCCGCTGGAGATGAAGGATTCTGAAAAAACGTAGGCAAAGTTATCGTCTGGTTGACATGAAAATCAGAAATGACCTTGGGAAGAAATTTAGGGTGAGTACGCATAACAACCTTAGCAGCATGAAATACAGTATAAGGTTCTTGGCAACACAACGCCTGAATTTCACTCACCCTGCGGGCCGATGTGACAGGTGCTGCAACGAAGCCTTATGATTAGGTTCAAAAGGCTCCTTCATCAATCTGGACAGCACCACATTCAAAATTCCCATGAAGGCGAAGGAAGCCTGACAGGAGGGAACACTTTCTTCAAGCCTTCCAGAAAATCTTTGATCACAGGGATCTGGAAAAAGGCAGTCTGTGAAGGGCATTTCCTGTAGGCAGTCAATGCAGCGAGATGAACCTTAATGGAATGGACATTAAGGCCAGACTGCGCCAAATGTAGAAGATAAGGAAGGATGACGTCCTCATTACATGTCGTTGGATCATAGTTCTTGGACTTGCACCAGATACAAAATCTCTTCCACTTGTACGCATAGGAATTCAGAGTGGAAGGTCGTTTAGACTCCTTCAGTATGTCCATACAATCTTCTGGCAGATTCAAATGACCATATTGCACTATCTCAGGAGCCATGCCGCCAAACTCAAAGACGAGAGGTTGGGGTGCAGCATCTGTCCCCCGAACTTCGTGAGAAGGTCCGGCCTGCACGGCAGCCGTATGTGAGGAAGGAGAGACCGGTGAAGCAGGTCCGTGAACCACCACTGCCTGGGCCATTCCGGAGCAATAAGTATCATCCGCGCCCTGGACCGGGCCAGCTTGATGAGTACTGCCGGAATCAGGGGAATGGGTGGAAAAGCGTACAGAAAGCTGTTCGACCAGTTGATCCATAGCGCATTCCCCAGCGTCCCCCGCTGGTAGTACCTGGAGGCGAAGTCTCGGCATTTGCTGTTTTCGGCGGTGGCGAACAGATCTACGTCTGGAGTCCCCCACCTTGCGAAGACTTCTCCTAGTACTTCGTCGTTTATGACCCATTTGTGGTTTTCCTGGAGCAGTCTGCTCAGTGCGTCCGCCTGAACATTCTGCACACCTGGCAGATGGGTAGCCGTTATCGTCAGTCCTCTGGCTAGAAGCCAGTGCCAGATCGATTGCGCCTCCTGCGACAGGGTGCGCGATCTCGAGCCCCCCTGCTTGTTGAGGTAATACATCATGGTCATATTGTCAGTCTGTACAAGCAGAGAGTTGGTATGAAAGGACGGATGAAAGGCCTTCAGTGCCAAGTGAACAGCTCTGAGTTCCAGGAAATTGATGAGATACGTGGCCTCCATCGGGGACCACGTTCCTTGAATCTGTAAGTCTCCGGAGTGCGCCCCCCAGCCTTGGAGAGAAGCATCCGTCACGACAGTCTGAGTGGGAATGTCCTTGTGGAAAGGGACCCCTCTGAGGAGATTCTCCGCTGAACACCACCACTTCAGAGACTGAAGAGCATGCAGAGACAGTCGTATCTTGTCGTCCCAAGATCCTTCAAGCACTCCTGCAATGGTCTCATGTGCAGTCGTGCGTGTGGCGTTAGGAAGATACAAGAGGCCATCGATCCCAGTAGAGAAGACACCGTCCTCACTGTCGTAGATGGAGTGATCATAAGAGCCTGAGCCTTCCGTAGGAGTGATAATCGTCGCTCCTCCGAAGGAGACACGCTTGCTGACAGCGTATAGATGGAGGCTCCCAAGTACTGTATGCACTGGACCGGAGTCGGGACAGACTTGGACATGTTGATGTGCAACCCCAGCTTGTTCAAGAGAACGCACGTCTTCTGGAAGTGGGCTTGCGCTTCCGAGAAGGAGGAGGCCTTGATCAACCAATCGTCCAGGTACGGGTAGACGAACACCTTGTTCTTTCTCAGGTGCGCCGCTACCACCGCCATGCACTTCGAGAATGTTCTCGGCACAGACTTCAGTCCGAATGGCAGTACTGTGTATTGATAATGATTGGCGCCGACTTGGAATCGCAGGAACTTCCGGTGTTTGTGTGCAATGGGCACATGGAAGTACGCATCTTGTAGGTCTATAGCACATAGCCAGTACCCTGTTGCAACTGAGGATACATCTGATGCAACGACAGCATGCAAAACTACTGCAAATCCATTTGTTTGCCTGTCGCAAGTCCAGAATGGGCCTGAACTCGTTCTTGTCCTTTTTGCGAACCAGGAAGAACCGGGAGTACAGACCTCTTCCTCTTTGAGACCGAGGTACGTCTTCTATCGCCTTTTTCCTTAACAGGATATCGGCCTCCGCCTGGAGTTCGCGCAGCTGAAACTGCGAGCTGACCGGTGGAATCGCTGGAGGCGGGCTGGTGAACCGAAGACTGTATCCATTGCAAACAATATTCAGCACCCACTTGTCCTGAGTAATTTTTCTCCACTCTGCCAGAAAAAATTGAACGCTTCCCCCCACCGGACTGGGTAACGGATGTAGGGGAAGTAAGCGCTTCATGCGGGCCATTTCGTCATCCGCATGCGCCCGGTTTTAGTGACGTGAGGCGGAGCCAGGCGTGTCTTCGCTGGTTAATTCCATGGCAGAAACCATGCACCGTCAGCAGGGAAGAGTCGGCTGCGGCACTGATGACCTGATTCGTCACCAACATCCCCTCATTCAACACCTCTTGGAAGTCCTCTCATTTATCACGCGGCAGATGTTCCACAAACTGCTGTAGAGATTGCCAGAGGGCTCGGTCAAACCGCCCCAATAAGGCCGTGGTACTCGCAGCCTTCATGGAAGTCGCCGATGTCCCACAAACCTTTCTCCCAGAAGAATCCAGCCACCTGGATTCCTTATCTGGCGGAACTGTGGAGGACGGAGTGGTGGCATGCTGTTTACGAGCCGCCGTCACAATCACAGAGTCTTGAGGGGGTTCCACCCTTAGAAAAGCCGGATCCGAGTCGGGAGCCCGGTATTTTTTCTGCAGTCTCGAGGGGGCCACCTTAATCACCGCCGGGGTGAGAAAAAGGTCCATGGCCGGGTCTTCCAGGCCCGGTACCAGTGGTAGTAATGGCCGAGACAGATGTTTCTGGTGCAGCGTCTCGAAGATCACCGATGTCTTGGGTGTGGGCATCGTCAACGAGATGTCCAATTTTGCTGCACCTCGTAAAAGGACGCCATGGAAAGACACCAGATCATCAATCGGTGAAACCCTTGTTTCCGGTGACTCCGACAAAGTCGGAGAATAGTCCCTGGTCCCTGAAGACCTTGTCCGGGAACGAGACCTGTGCCTCCTGTGGCGCCGTCTCGACCGTGTGGACGACCTGTTGCGTGATCGTTCCCTCCTCCTGGAACGTGATCGCGATCTCCCAGTACGTGGGCGCTCCGCAGGTTTCCGTGGAGGCGTCTTCCGTGGCCTATCCTGGGGTGTAGGTTTTGGAGTCCCCTTAGGCGGTGTAGGGAGCGGAGGCAGTGACACCGATCTCGGTGGTAGGACAGGCGGTATCTCCGGCCGAGGAGCAGGCCCATGAGGTGGGACCGGTGGCAGAGGTTGTCCCGCTGGAGAAAGCGGAGGTAGAGGAGGATTGATGGGAGGATCCTCCTTAGGTAGAGGAGGAGGCGTCTTAGGCCGAGGCTGTGTATAAACCACCGAGTACACCGAGCCCGGTGACTTCTTCGGGGGAGGTGACTGTGAACCAGACCCTCCAGTATGTGAGCGACGCCTCCGGCGTCCTTCACCAGACCCAGCGTGACTTTTGGCGCCTGCGCCGCTTAGGAGAGGCGGAAAGGCTCAGAGACGCGATCTCTTTCTCCTCTACGTCGAGCGTCGCTTTCTCGACGTCGAACGTCGACCCCGTGACTCCGGCTTCGAACGCCGCCTCCTCGTCTTGAGTGCTTCTTCCTCGACGACGAACGTTTAGTCCTCGACGGCGAGCGTCGACTCCTCCACTGCGTCAACTGTTTTCTCGCGGTCCTCGGCGTCGAGGAGCCCCTCGACCGCGACCGTCTGCTCGACGGCGAACGGCGGTGTCGCTTTGACGGCGAGCGCCGATGCCGGTCGGTCCTTCTTCGACGTCGATGACTCGACGCTGACATCGACGACGACGAAGAAGACGCCGTCGGCGGTGATTTCGGCGACGGCCTACCCAGGCCTCTCGACGTCGACAGTCCACGCTGTCTCGACCCGGAGCCCCGGGGAGATGGGGAACACACCGTCGTCATCCCTCTCGACGTCGCCGTCGATGCAATCGACGTCGACGGAGACCGGGACCGTTTGCTGGGCTTCCTGCCTCTGGGGAGCCCCCCAGAGGCCTCAGCTGGGGCAGAGGGAGCCTTCCCAGCCTGCCCAGACCCACCTGCAGCCTGCAGCCGTCTCTCCTCTAGGCCTTGAAGCCTAATCTTCAGCCTGTCCCTCAGGGTCCTTGTAGTGAAGGTCCAGCAGATGTCACAATCTTCAGGGACATGTGCTTCAGGGAGACAGAGTATGCAGACGTCGTGTGGATCAGACTTGGTCTTCTTCCTTCCACATGCTGGGCACTTGTCGAAGAGAGCAGGCATTTTAGAGCCCTAAAAAGCCTGAACAAATACACAGGAATGAAGGGAAACACCAAGTACACAAACTGAAAACACTTTTAAAGCCAAAAGTGCACGAAATGTCCAATAAACCCTTGAAAAAGGGAGAGCTCAATGCACCAGGGTCCTGTTAGCAGGAGCCGGAAAAAACTGAAAGTAAGAGGGACCTGCTGTGCATTCTGGGATACTGGGAGAAGTTCTGGAAAGTTCGCTTAAGGGCACAGTATCCTATTTAAGCCACATAATGGCTGTTGATGCCTTCCTCTCTATCATTCCAGAGGCTTTTTACTGGTAGAGGCAAGTTTCTCAATGGGAGAAACTGAGCAGGCTTTGCTGTTTGTGGGTTTTTTGGTGGAATTTCTAGTTGAAGTACTAGACTGTGGATATAGGCTGCATTATTTGTCTTTAAATTCTCTCTTAAGGGTCTTTGCAGTTCTGCAATTTTCTGACAATTTAAGAGATTATTTTTGATTGCCGGGGTCCTCGCACATTGGCGGGACTATTCACTAGATTATGACTATACACAGAGATCCCCTACTACAGAACTTACAATTTAAAAACACTTGTTGCAGAGTTCCTTCTACGTCCAGCTTTCAGGCAGCATAAAAATGTCAAGATATCTCTTGTGTTTAACCCTTTCCACAGTGCTGGTGTCTGCCATTGGCAGACACTGGCGAGGGATTAAAAGGATCCTTTGGTGCAAGCAGGATTCCTTCTCTCCCCCCACCCCCCCCCCTAAAGGGCAGGGGAGAAACGGAATTGCTTCTGTGTCTGCCCCTGCCCGTCTGTCACAAACTCCCACTGGAGTGGAGAAGCAGGCAGGTAAGCACACTGCTGCTGGGTTGAAAGGGATTTTCACACGTTTGGATGCCTCCCCATGTTTGCTGGAGGCACAGTTGCCTCTCACAAATCTATTCCTGCTTGCGGATCACGCTCGTGGAACTATACATGAGCATGAGAACCACTAGCCACCAGGGACCATTGTTTGAGGGGGTGTGGTTGGTGGCTTGTGTTTTACTGGACCGCATGCAAGAACTACAGTTGAACCTCGTACGATACATTCCTGTCGCAGGAACAAGTGTTCCCATAACTTTCCCACACTTAAAATGTGAGGAAAATGTTACGTTTTAGCTAAATTTGAGGTCTGCGGGGAATTCTGGATAAGAAAACAGAGGGATCTACGTCAGCCACACCTCCCTGGACTCCCCCGGGTGTCTAGTTTTCAGAAATATCTGGGTTTGCTGGTTTTCCTTGATAGCCGTTGAGACCAGGACCAACAATTCAGGCGTCCACCCCTTGCAAACTCAGGTCGTTTTATGATAGATAATTCTGATGTCTGCACGATACATTTTGGACCCTTCTCTGTCGTGGGCACTTGAGCCCATCCACACAAGTGAGGTACCATTTTTATCGGGAAACCTGGAGGAACGCTGGGTGGTAGGAAATTTGTGTCGGTTTGCAGGTTCCAGGACTTTTCCTAACAGATTCCAGGACTTTTCCTAACTGGCGAGAGCCACGCAAGTCACTCTGACCTGGACTCCCCTGGGTGTCTAGTTTTTAAAAATGTGCTGGTATGGTAGGTTTCCCTAGCTGCTGGCGGAACTGGGGCCCAAAATCCACAGCTAGCCACCTTGTAAAAAAAAAAAATACATGCATTCTGCTCTGCTGGGTGAAATGTGATGTCTCCTAGGTCACGTTTTGAGGTGTTTTGTGTCACAGGCGCAAGGTCCAACCACACAAGTGGGGTACCATTTTTATCGAGAGAGGTGGGAATACAGACTATTAGAACATTTATTACCAATTGAATATCTCTACGTTTGTGCCTTTCAAACAACCTCTGCTCCTAAACTCAGTATCTGGTGTACATTTCAGAAATACAGTTTTCCTTCATACCCTTTTTCCATTCTTTATAATTTTCCATATGAATTGCTGTATAATCGGTACACAATGAAAAATAATTGTAAGGTGCAGCTCAGTTGTTGCCTCGAGAACCTACAAGCCCTGTATAACCCCGCAGCCAAAACGGTCCAGTGGAGATAATGGTATATTGCTTTCAAATATCTGCCATAATAAGAATCATTTAACAGATGAAAACAGACACAAATGGCAGTTTTCTTTCAACGCTGTTTTTTTTTTCAACTGGTACTCTCTATAGGGAAACCATGAAGGATCTACACAAATTACCCTTTGCTGAATTCAGATTTTTGTCTTGTTTTTTTAGAAATGTATAGCTTTTCAGGATCCACCATGGGGTTCACACTGTTTCCACCCAAAACTACTAGGGAGATGAAAGAACAAAAAATAGGAAAAATGCCAAAACTGTGTTAAAAATGTAGGTTTTCAGATTCAAGTCTGCCTGTTATTAAAATATGGGGATTTTAGCACCGCAAACCCTTGGGTGGGGGGTGGGGAGGGTACACAATTTTGGCATGGATCCCTTATGTGGAAAAAAGTTATGGAGCCCTAAACTCAAATAGCCCCAAATAACCAAAAAAAAGGGCTCAGAACTGAGGGGAAAAAAGCCCAGCAGCTAAGTGGTTAAATATCTCAATACTAGGGTATCAACATCCATTGTTAAGCTGGCTTTAGAAGCACGTATCTGCAAAAGAAATAAATATGCGAAGAAAAAACTTGAAGCTTGAGAAAATGTAAAAATTGAAAAGCTTTCATGGGTGCCAACACTCTAGATGGACTGGAGCTCAGGATAGTTAACACATGGGGGACCTTGACTGCTCTTTAGCCGTTTAGATTTAAACGAAAGGTTAATTTCGGTCTCCCACTGAGAGCTGGAGGTGTTTTAAAAACAAAGCGGGTAAGGCAGGATAGAGAATTAAATGGCTACTGTGATTTACAGTAGTTGAATATTTGCTCAGGGTTTAACGGAATGTGAAAATGAAAGCAAAATGTAGATGAGACTACGGGTTTGAACAGTTGTTGTGGCATAGGGTGGATGGCTCTAGTGCTAATCTCCATCAGATGAGATTGTCAATAAAGCTCTTCAAAGAGGTTTGTTGTCATTCAAGCCTTAACTGACCTGTACAGTAATCAGGCTATGCATGGTTAGTACTAGGTTGGCTGAGGAAATCGCAGGCTTATAGAGCACCATATAAAACCCTTACATGTAACATCAATTCTATTACCTCGTTTGCACATTCCATCTGAATCATGCCCAATGTCTAAAAGAAGGATTTTGTAATGTTTGACAGTGGGTAAACGCTACCCCAGCCTCTGCATTAATCAGGTCAATAATAATGTAATGGCACAGTACAATGCAAGTTTAGTTAAATGTTTTGCTTTGCAGATCACACTAAAACATACATCACTGGGTGGGGTGAGAAGGAAGAATATGAATATGCATAAGACACCCTTGCTGGAAAACCAATAGTCCAAATGAGTAAATATGTATTCTCATGCATGGAATCTTTTCTATACTCAAATGGTTTCATGTAATATCAGGAAGAGCAAGGATGAAGAGGAGGGCCTAAAATCCGTGTCTTTATGCTACCTAACCTACTTAAGAATAAGGACAAAGTGTTGCAAAGTCCAACTTTTAAGGAGGCACTATTCAATTTTCTAATAGCTGGAGATTTCAAATTATATTGCAAGACACCTAGTAAAATCATTTCAAACGTCATACTAACATCTTTACAAAATGATTTAGAACATCAATATACGCAATCCTTTGTCACAATACCATCTGCGATTTCAAGTAGAAGTAAAGGGATAACGTCACCTTTATGGTTATTCACCACTAAACAGTCTCTCTTCCATAATTGTACTCAGATATCTTGTGACACAACTGTAAATGGATTATCAAAACAGCTACAACTCAGTTTAGTTCAGCCAGCAACAGCTGCCTACTAGAAACAAATGAGCACAGACACATCTAATCCAAGACATCTGCAACGATTTCTGAGCTCCTGATTTAATATATCTTTGAATAAAAATGTAAGTAGGGAAGTGTGCTACTTAGTACCTTCATATCTTTCAATTAGGCAGTCTGCTTCTTTACTTGAGCAAAAATGTCAGCAGATTTGTTGAATGGGGGTACTCATTTGCTGAAGATAGGTACATTGTTGTCAAGTCTGTAATTGCGGAGGTAGAAGATCAGTTAAATGTGGAAGATTCAGTGACCTAAACTACATAGGTTCTTACCTGATGCCCACATTGAGTGGAAGGGAAAGGGTGAGGGGAGTTCATCCTAGACGTTTCTTACCAAAAACGAACAATCACCAGTGATCTGGGTACGATAATGGAGTAAATAGATATTCTGATCACGCTCATGTCCATCCCCTGAAAAACCTGGCATTTAAAGGGTGGGAGTCATACGAGCCTTGTAAAAGTGACCTAGATCCTTTGACCTCTCTTCAGGCATATGGGGCCTACTTTTCCATTTGCAGCATCTTCTCTACAAAACAGACCATGGGAGAAGAAGAGAAGGTAATGGCCAAAGCCTTGGGGCGCAAAGTGACCCTTCGCTTGAAAACAAATGCCTTTGCCGGCTGAAAGAAGCACTATCATCTAGCCACTACATCTTACTTGGTACTTTGGAGTTTAGGCTTTGTCTGCACTCTTAACTGTCTAGCTTGACAGCGCAGCTGTCGCCAGACAATTATGTGAGCATCACTACTGAGGGGCTCTGCCTCCACCCACATTTCCGGAGGCACGAGTACATGTTTTAATTGAGCAGAAGTTGTGTGCTTCCACAAAAAAGTGCTTGCCCAGCACCAGCTGTGATCATTTTGTTCATGTATCCACCTGCCTGTGTTTGCACTTTCTTTCAAGGGCACACACATGACATTGTAATGCTATTAAAGTGTCTGTTAGCTAAATAATTTATGGTGTTTTTCTCTGGTAGCAGCACAGATGGGAGGTGGGCAGTCATTAACCTACTTGAATGTTTAGGTCTGGCTGGAGAGTGCAACTGTCACTTAATCTTTTAACCCACACCAATATTCTACAGTTCTTTGCTTTCACACAAATACATAGCTATTCCCATGTTAATTACTTACAATGCCTCACATTACCATTCAACATTTCTTTGAATGGTATTTTAAATTGTAGCAGTAACTTACGCATTGAGAGGTTGAAGATGTTCTGAAACAATAAGCAAATGCCTTGTACTAAGCCTCCTTCTTTACGTTTAAACACTTCAACATGCTTGGTATTCAGATTACTCACAGTGGTATCTATAAGCTCCTTTAAAACCAGCAACATTTGTCATCTGGCCCCTTGACAAAGATTAAGCCTGAACCTATACTCCCCCTAAACAGCTTTGGGCAGAAAATAGATGTAGTGATCCAAGTAATGCAAAGTGTGAGGACCATACCATGCTATGATCACACTGTTAGCCAGGATAATGTATAGGCCATCAGACTTGTATATCCTTTTCCTATAGTTTGATGCACTTGGCTTCACTGTGGGAGAACAAGGCTTTTATTTTTTAGAGAAGCAGCCATTATCATAATAGACTGAGCTAGTGGTTGAGGGGGCCGGGAACCAAAGACAGCCATGATTGGGAGCAAAGACAGTCAGCAGGCTGGAAGGCTGATCACTGCAGATGTTTAGATGAGAAGGGTAGACACTGAAGCATATGGTGCCATGGGGGCAAGAAACTAGCTAGTAAAAGCTGAAGAGAGCTATAGTCTAATAGAACTGACGCCAAGTCTTTGGCATACAGCCTGGCACTAAACGGGAGCAAAAAAAGAATCTGACACCTGAAGGGATGGCAAACTCACACTTTTCTGATAAGACACCACATGTATATCAGTATCAATCTTTGGGTGAGAAAAGTGGTCAGGGATATTCAGAAGTCCATCCGGACTCAACCCTTCTAAAATTCAATGCAGCCAGCAAACACTAGTATTGATCTAGTGAAGGCAGCCCACAGGTATGAATGTATACGGGACAGTTTCTGCTCTGTGTTATGGAGAAAAGTGAGAGAAAACTCAAAGACCCAAAGTCATCACCACCCTTCCCATTATCTACTGAAGAGAGGAGTATGGTGGAGTTGTAGGGTTCTCAGTTTACTGGAGTGAGAGAGAGAGTAATTTATCAGCCTAGTGGTACCAACCAAGATCAGGAGCCAGTGGGCTAATAGCTCATAACTTTGAGCCACCTGCTTTTCTTAGTGTTCTAAAGTAAGTCATGGGGCTGTGTGGGTCACCATTCAGCAACCTGATTTCACCCCTAACAAACTGAGATAGTGGGGAGTCCAGGTTCTTGATGGGACAAGCCCCAAAAGCACCCCCACAGGAGTGCCAAACTGGGGCGGTGTGAGGCAGATATGCAATCTTAGCCAATTAAATAAATAAAACAGTTTATTTTTAAAGAGGCAATTGTAATTCTTCCAGCTGCATGCTGCAGCGCTGAAAAGTAAGGAAATTGAGAAAACTGCTAAAAAAAATATACAATTGTGGTTTTGACTCTTGCGGAGTAGGTCAATAGAGGATGCTGGAGTTGACGATAGACTCACTTAACGCCACACATGCCACAATCCACCCTATTGATAACCTTGATTTAAAAGAAACCTAACCCTCTACAAAAATGCAAAGGGCACAAAAAGCTGACTTGACTTAGTGTGCAAAATACTTTGAGCCAAATTGGGGCGGAAATCACTAGGGATGTTAACGCATTTGAATGAACAAACTGAGGGGTGAGGGGTAGCTGCTGTGTGCAACAAATACAAACTGACAGCTTGAATTTACCATTTTAGGACTCAATGAAAATAAAAAAGCAAGAAACTAAAGCATGCAAAAGAATCAACTAAAAGGTTAGTCTGAATAAACCTATCTTATTTTTTGCCAAGTAATCAGGGAGAATTGAAATGATGAAAACCAAGTTTGCCAAGTCTGTATTGGTGCAATGATAACTGTTGTTAAGTGGAACCACTCCAAACAATGGAAAGTGCATACGGAGGCTATAGACACGCTAATAATAAGATTGTTCTCAAGGAAAACCTCATGCTGATATAAGGAGTGAAAGACATTCTGCCTTAGTAATGCCTGGATTACTTCAACAGCACTGTATTTTTATTACTTATTCACTAGTGTTTTCCAAAGCACTCCCAGGAAGACAGGTCTATAAAATCAGTGAACTCACAATACGACATACTTGATGCCTGATGTTCAATAACCTACAGGCAAAAATTGTATTTAAGGTGCAGGAAATTGCATGGCAGTTGCTTGGGAATATAGCGCACAGAGTTTGTGGTAATTTAATCAGGAAAATAATCTGAAACTCAATCAAAAGGAGAAGAAAACCGAACTAATAAACTGAAGCCCTACTGTTGATATGCAAGTAGATAGGCAAATTAAACTACAAACTCGGAGCTCCTCAATGTGTCACACGTGTCAAATGTTGAAGTAGGAAATGTCACCATCGTGCAGGGTGATTTGCTCTAAATACTTAAGTTTATTGTATCCACTACAAGATGTAATAGACAAAAGGACAGTTTCCCAGGTACCAATGAAAAAATATCCTGTGGAGTGTCAAGCATTGTACCCGGAAAAACAGATTATCTGTAGGTTACCATGAATCCTGGAAGGGATAACAATGTCTTTGTCTGAAATGTCTAACAGATCGAAGGGAATATGTTCTGAAAAGACTGGATCTCGCATCGAGACGAGTAAATGGTAACAGCATGCTGCACACACAAACTTATTATGTCAGCACTGAGAAACAGAATATAAAACGATCAAAATCCTGGAGTGGCCTCGAGATTAAGGTACACTCTAGGGTCAGTCAAACTCTGTAACCAAGAGTAATTCCAAATAATTTCCCATTAAAGCAGCAGTTCTCCCCAATGTAAATAATTTTTAAAAGCAATAAGGAAATCAAAAGATTCAGTAGCATTTTCTAACGATGGGAATGATTAAATTAAACCGCAATGAAGAGTGTTTTTCAAACAAATAATAAACATTGGTTGTCTGCTTTCTGAAACAATGTCGAAGATGCCATTAGTCACAAATTGGTCTCAGACTCCTGATCCTCCTCCTCATAGTTCTATAATGTACTAGAAGTGTTAAAACCGTTGGAAACTAGGAGAGAAAGATACAGCCATTGGTTTGTTTAAAGCACAGCAAAATATCCAGGAGGGTGCAGGTTTCAGAAACATACAAAATACACACCTGAAATTGTCACAAAATGACTGGTGAGAGAGAACATAGTCAAATGTGCCAGAGTTACTAGAACTTCCCCAACACAAAGAATGCAGCCTTTGCTCTCGAAAATATAAACTTAATTATTTGAAAAATATGAAAAAGAAGAAAACACCAAAGCAGAAAAATTAAAAATTAAACATCAAGTGCAAATATAGCACAGAAAAGGTTCAGGAGCAGCAAAAGAGAACGGAAAAATATTTAACAGACTGAATATTTCAATCTGGGAAGCAAATACTTGTTTGAGAACAGTATAATAGGCATTTTGGGTGGATGACTGGAAAGAAATGGGACTTGATGCTGCACAAGAACATTTTAAGGATGGTTAGTATTAGCTGTTTATATGGAAAATGTTCAGCTACATGGGGCAATCAAGTGGATTCAAAAAGCTGAATGTAAGCTCGTATAATAAAGCACATCACTTCCATTTCATATTTACAATGGAACAGGCAAAATATTAGGGCGCTCCGTGCGATGGCAGCTCTCTGACTAGGCCATTGTATTCTCTTTGTTAATGCAAGAAAAAAAGGCCCAACATTAAATATCCAAATATTTTCTAGGACTGCGGTGAATGTTTAATCTGCCTTCTTGCCAAACCGTCTCATCAGTAGATTCCTTAACATTGATCAGCACAGTCAAAACTGTTGATATACAAATATAAGTTGCCAAGTTGTCAGTTTATAGATCCGTGAAGACTTTATACTCTACAAAAGGAAAATACCGAAAAAAACTGGAAAGCAACCAATTTACATATACAAAAAAAGTCAGGCAGCATCCTTGGCTTGATAAAAAGTGTAGATCAAGATTCAAGGGTGTTGTAGTTAAATCAAAAGTATTTGAATACTAGAGTCTTTAAGTAAACAAACCAAAATTACCATCAGATGGTAAAAGAAAAATACATTATAATAAAAACTGGTAACAAATGTTGAATATTCTTTAGTTAGGAACAATCCCATGTCCTGGAATAAGATAAACATAGGAATGCACTCATTACATACACTGCTGTAGTGCAGAGGCTTCCAACCTTTCTGTATTAAGAGCTAGCTGCTCGAGTTCAATTAAAATCCTCCCAAGCTACTTATATTATTAGAGATGTAGTAGTAACCACATCAAACAAGATTGCATTAGTGGCAACCATATGCAAGATTACTAGAAGTGTTTATCTCCGTGCTTTAGGCATAGTTGCCAGCAGTGATGTAAAAATGCTTTGGCAATGTGGAATGCCTTTACATGGTAGTCCATAACAGCTGTAGCCGCACAGCCCCTAGCACTCAAACATCAGCTTTAAATACATTGCAGAATTTCTGCCTTTTTTCTCCAAACATCAGCTTATGAATTCTAAAATTACACATATTTTTGTTTCAAATACATGCTTTTCAATTTGTTAAATATGTATTAATTCAACCAAGCAAAAGGTTCTCGTTTGCAAAGTTTAACAATGAGGCTATGTATAATGCTCCCAGAATGTTCTCTGAGTAGATGCAAATATTCAAAGAAGCTTGAAAGCTAAGTTGATGATTTTTTGCTTTCTAAACAAAATGTTCACACAAAAAATGCAATTGGGAAAAAAACCTTTGATGAACTATTGTGAACATTTAGGTACTGTTTCTTTGAAGCATGTAGTAAAATGTGTTGATACATGCTAGTATTCCAAAAAATATTCATCATGGAATAACAGTGTAATCAGTTTCAACAAGATTATGGGAAACATGAAAATATACAAACATATAGTTCTCACATTGGGGGGTCAGTCTATTTGTTGTTTTCAATGCTTGTTTTAAATTTTTTTTATTTAATTGTTTTACTTTTTTGTTATGTGAGCTGCTGGACCCTCACCATTATAACCAACACTGTCAAAAATATTTTTGTCTCAAAAAGCACACATTGCCACAGTAGTCCCTGGAATTAAACAAAACTACTTTGTGTGCCAATATGCTTCTTTTGAAAGAGCAGAATGCAGTCACCCACAGTAAAGCCAGCAGATAGATAGAAATATAATTAAAAAAAAGTCTTGGCTGACGCCATACCTAATTAAAGGCCCAATCTTAAAGAAAATCACAAAAGTGGACACATCGTGGTTGTCCTTGCATTAGTGCAGATTTACGGCTTTCAAATTTACAGAAGTAGGTCAGGAAATAATTCTCCTAGAAAATATTTGTGAACTGCCTTTTAGCACGAGCAAATATGCATATGTAGATTTGATCATGCAAATATCTCAGAAGCATTTACAAGTTCACTTTCCCATCACCCCTTTTTTCCCCACCCTGGACTAAGTTTTACTTTTGCCCTTGTCAGGAGTAAATTTCCAAGCTATCACAGTATGGGGAAAAATTAGAGAAGAGCTGGTGTCAACCGCTAAAACATGTCTCTTCCAACACGTTTGTTCACTGAACCTGGAGCGGAGGCTTCCTGCCTCCGTCTCCCAACTTCATACACTAATTGCCTTTTAAAATAAGAGCGGAGACTTCCACCCGTTCCCACCTCCGCATCTACTTAAAAAATGTAAATTGTGCCCAAGAATCAGAGTCTGAGCGGAGGCTTCCCTCCTCCACCCCCGACACGCAACAGTGTTTTTGATCTGCTTTTTAAGGCAGAGGGAAACATCCGCTACAAGGGATCCCGTACCGATAAGACATCACCCAACACGGCCGGCGTCCCCGCTTCAATGGCAATCCCGCGGCAGGAGCTTTGATCAGTCTGCGCGGTGCCATGGCAGCGGAAAAGTGAGCGAGGCATGTCCGTGAACCGGATAAATAAAGACCGGCTCACGGAAAACTCACTTAAAAATAAATAAACAAAATAGATTTAAAAGGAAGTTATATTTCTTGAAAAGGTGACCCACCCTTCCTTAACGATGCGGTGAGTCACCCATCTGCCTCCTAAGTGCTGGTTCACCCTCTACAGAAGTGGTTGTCGCATCTGCTTAATAAAGTTCTAAAGAAACGGAAATTAGAGCCAGTGAGCGCAAGTAAAGTACCAAAGGTCACAAGGACCATAAAAATAAAAAGGGACACTAACACATGTAGCCCAAGGAATAGCACTTAGCGACTCCATACGGCCATTTTATTAAATTGGGCAACTTAATTGAGTTTGACAGTTGAAACTCGACTATTAGGACAGCTGCTTCTCATCATCAGAGCCTTATTTTATTCTCTACATTCATTACTATGTCTGTCGAACGCTCAACAAGCTCTATGGAGGACAAATTGGAAGGTCTCATTAACAAGGCCCTAGATAAGTTTGTAGGGTCACTAGATGATACCATTAACAGGAAACTAGAGGTCCTATTCAAAAAGGTTGGCAAGTTACTGGACACCCCAAAGGAGCAGTGGAGGCGGATGGAACTCAAAGGAAGAGGGCTACAGCAGACAGCCTGCCTAAGGGTGCCAAAAAGGCTAAAACCTCTAACCCACTAACATCAGGCTGTGGCGGTGAAACAGACTGTGCCTTGGGCACAACAGATGGGCAAGAAAAAGGCCCACAATCACCTATTCTCATCGACAGTGACAATGGTCTGGAGGACAAGATCAATCTCTCCAACTCTTCGGAGTTTGATTCCGAAGAAGAATGAGAAATATGAAACGTTGGTATAACTGATGAGGAATCTAAGGCCTCGGGGTCAAAAATGGGGATTGTGGATCCCTTTGGGGAAAGCATGTTCGACTCACTCCTCATCTAACACCCTCTATCCCCCGAGTATGTCCCATCCCAACACGCGAGATAAATCCTCTCCTTCTGGCCCCATAAGGAAATTTGTAAAGAGGTAATATCTCGCCTCAGATGTGAGTACCCTCAACCATCCCTCCCAGATAAAGTGGGCTTAACCGCGGACTTAGATAATAAAGTGATGATGTTCATTGCCGAAAGTGGGAGAGACCCTAGGAAAGGTTTTGACACGGGCCTAAATTCTTGCCAGGAACGAATGCTTGATATTACTGGCCCTCTAACAAAGATGTTTGGAGATAGCCGAAGTGGACTATCTCGAGGATACCCCCATTGACCCCAAAGAGCTGCGCCAATGGCGCAAAGAGTCATTTGCTTACTTGGAAATGCCGATACAGCACTCTCAAACTAGAGAAGGAAAAGTGTTTTTATTAAAAATCGACCCCAAGCTAGTGGAACTGGCTAATAAAAAAGGAGGAACAGCTTCCCAAGGCTTACACTTTGGGGAGGAACTTATTAAAGAAATGGGCAAATACGTGGGAGTATACAAATCAATACAAAAGTCCCAGTAAAACATAAAAAGTGTTTCGCAACAAGGTTTTTGGCAGCTCCGGGAGAACACAAAATTGGTTCCTCGGCTGTGGCAAAGTTCATCAAGACCCAACATGTACAAGATTCTCTCAGGCAAACTTTGCAAGCCACTCATCCTTCTACCCCCAGAAGCAGAAATTTTGTGGCAGGGGCTTTAGAGGCGTGCGAAAACAAGGAGGCTTTTCAACAGGTAAGACTTATGAAAGACCCTTCAGATACCATTATAAAGGTGGGAAGAAGACTAGCCCAGTTCTGTGGGAATTGGGATCTAGTGAGTCAGGATGCTTGGATCCTGGATACAGTCAAAGGGCACAAGATAGAATTCACACACACACACACACACACACACACACACACACAAATACAAAGGAAAATACCGCGAGAGATGACCTTCTCACAAAAAGATTCAATCCTTGTGGCCAAGGAGGTAAAAGACTTAAACACCATAGGGGCAATCTGAGAGGGAACAGAGTTCGGTTTCATCAGCAATATCTTCCCAGTGGAAAAGAAAGACAAAGGGATGAGACCGGTTATAAACCTAAAAGAACTGAACAAATGGGTGGGTTATCACCACTTCAAAGTGGAAGGAATTCACCTACTCGGAGACGTACTGATTAAAGGGGACTGGTTAACTCATCTAGACCTAAAAGTTGCATACCTCACTATTTCGATCAGGCCACCATACCAGAAGTTTCTCCAGTTCACGTGGGAGGGCAAACTCTGGCAGTTCTGCAGCCTCCCCTTCAGTCTTTCATCAGCCCGCTGGAGTTTCACCAAGGTCCTACGCCCAGTAGCAGGATGGCTAAGAGCAAGAGGGATAAGACTGATATTGTACTTAGACGACATACTAATAACGGCCCAATCCAGGGAAGTGGCATCACAACACACAGATCTCACAATGAAACTCCTAGAACACCTAGGATTCGTCATAAATGTGAAAAAATCATCCATAACTCCAAACCAGGACACTCAGTTCCTGGGTTTTATCATAAATACAGTTCAAGCAGAGTTTAAACTACCTGGGGAAAAAATTAAGAAAAGTTTGAAAAGAGTTAAGGAAAATACTGAAGAAAAAGGGATTCCCACTGAGAACCCGAGCAAGAGTACTAGGTCTCTTATCTTCGACGATCCAAGCAAAATACTCAAGACCCTCTGCATTACCGGGATCTCCAGAGACTCAAGGCCAAATCATTGAGATCAAACCAATCTTACTCCCAGACAGTCTCCCTAGACTCGGATTCAAGGAAAGAACTACTCTGGTGGTTGAGAATGCAGAGGCATGGAATAGCAGAGCCATCTTTGGGGAGGAACCAGAGATAGTAATAGATTCAGACCTGAGCTTAGAGGGATGGGGTGCGAGATGTGGCAACTCATCAACAGGGGGATGATGGACAGAACAGGAGGAGTTACATATCAACTGCCTAGAGCTATTGGCAGTTTCCCTTGCATTTCGCAGCTTTACCAGGGAGTTAATGAAGTGGTCAGTCATGCTTTGCATGAACAATGTATCTGCAGTCAGATAAATAAACAAAATGGGAGGACCTCACTTCAAAGCACTATCGGACCTAGCCAAGAACGTCTGGGCCTACTGCCTTAACAAGGGCATCTCAGTGATTGCCGAACATATCCCAGGCTTGAGCAACAGGGTTGCAGACTGGTTTTCCAGGAATTTCAAAGACTCCAGCAATTGGAGACTAGACAAAGAAATCTTCTTCACTATTCAATCGATATGGGGATCCTTTGCAGTAGATCTCTCTTGCAGACTGACTGAACAGTCAACTACCAAAATCTTTTAGCGCGAGGCCGGACCCTCAGGCCTAGGGATGCCTTCCTTCAGAATTGGCGAGGACAAATACCTTATGCTTTTCCTCCCATTTGTCATGCTACCAAGACTACTATTACACGTTCGCAGGAACAGGGAACTAACAGTAGTAATAACACCCATCTGAAGAAATAATTACAGGTCCTCAGGGAGAATCACATCCTCTTGTACAGCTGGGCCTTCTGACACTGATGGCCTGGAGGATTTCAGGAGACAGTGGCAGATCCTAGGGCTTTCGGCAGATGCTTTCAGACTCATATCCGAGTCATGGGCACCTAGCACAATAAAAGCATATAGACTGGCTTGGGAGAAATGGATTCATTGGTGTCTTTGACGGGATTACAATCCTGTTTCGACTAATCTAGTACACGTAATTAACTATTTATCTGAAATATTTGCATCAGGACTATCCTAACCGACAGTTAATGTCTACAGATCAGCGATTGCCTTGTAGATGGAACCTCAGTGGGTCAAAACCTACTTAATAAACCATTAATGAGAAGTATGTGTGTTCTATACCCCCTTCTGCAAAATAAACTGCCCTACTAGGGATGTCCTTCAAGTGATTACAAGCTGGGGTGAAAACTCTAAACTATCTTTAAAACAAATATCTTACAAACTAACTGTTTTACTATGCCTAGTATCCTTCAGGCGAACATCAGACGTAGAAGCCTTGGATATCACTAGCAGGGCCTACCAACCAGAAGGGGTATGCTTTTACTTAAAGAGACTAACTAAAGCCATATCAACTTCGGTTTTCTATCCCTTCTTTACACAGAATGAAAGACTATGCGTAGTGAAGTGTCTGATGGAGTATGAAGGAAGGGTTGAAAGGTTAAGAGGGAATGTCGAACAAGTACTAATATCCCATAGGTCTCCCCATAGAGCAGTCTCTTCACCAACCTTGGCAAGATGGGGAAAAGAAGTTATGAAAGAAGCAGGAGTAAAAATATCTAAATTTGACGCACATCCCCTTAGAGGGGCTTCAGCTTCAAAAGCTTTTATTTTGGGTGGGGTCTACAAGATATCCTTAGAGCTCCGGATTGGTCCAACAAAAGTATTTTCGAAACTTGCTATTTTAGACCTGGAACAAGCGCAATTGATAATGTGCTGAACACACTTTAAACTTGCATAATGTTAGCCTCGGTTTAAACTTTATTAAAGACACGGAGGCTAAGATTATCCCTCAACTAGATACCCTTCCTATAAGCTGTTAGAATGTTTGCTTGAAGTTTTAGATCACTTTAATTGTTGCAGTTGTGAGCTGGCAATAAAGGAGATTTGCATAATCTTAGCCTCAGAGTCTTTAAAAAAAATCCAGATTTTCTGCTCACCAGGTGGTGAAAAATCTAAAAGAATTTACAGGACAAGTTCATTTATGAAGCAACTTGCCCCAAGGGCAGGTAGATATTTAATTACATTTTACATCCCTGTGTTGCTGCTGGCGAGCCAAGTGTTCGCTGGCCCAATCCACAATTCTCCGTCACCAGCAGTGGCTGAGGTGGTGGGCATTAGCTGATTCCTAGCTTGCTATCACTGGGAATTTAAAAGCCAAGATGGCAAGGTCAAAAGAGTATTATCCTGGGAAAGAAAACAAGAATTGGCATAGCCAATAGGTCTCGCATTTGGTACTTTATAAGTGTTTAGCCATGCAACAGTTGATGTTGTTGCACCAAGGATACTGTGCTGCATAACTAAATACTTATAAGGTCCCAAAAGCAAGACCTATTGGCTATGCCAATGATTGTTATACTGCGCGAACGCGACCAAATTAGAGCTCTTTACACGAGCACCAGATTACATTACATAAGTCATATTCCTGTTTTTAAGTAACGGGGAGAATAACGGACTGCCCAGAATCACAGGACGTGGTTCAAACGCCAGGACTCGAAGCTGGTTCCATCTGTTTCAAAATCGACGCCTCTGAAGAGTAAATACCCCGGCTTGAATCTAAACAAGCGTGTTAAGTTCGATCTTAAGTAAAATTTTCTTTGTAGGTAATCTCTCTAAATTTATACATGGTAGTATATATATCTGCGTATGTGCTTAATCCCGCAGCACATTTTAAGTTTATGTTCTCAAACTTTAAAGCAAATTAACAGAGACAAAATGTCAATCGGGGGCACAATTTTCAGCTATTTATGTTAAATCTTAAGTCAGTTATTGAAATCTGCCATAATATAGTAGATTTGCCTGAAAACACTGCCCTAACAGTGTTTAGGTAAAGTCAGGTTCCTGTTTTTAAGTCACGGAGAAAATAACGGATTGCCTGGAATCACAGTACGTGGAGCCGACAACGGGACTCGAAGCTGGTTCCATCTGTTTCAAAATCAAAGCCTCTTCAGAGTAAATACACCAGCTCGAATCTAAAAAAAACACAGCGAGGGTCTATTAGCAAAAGCAAATCTTCGAGAGCCATCGTGATTAACTCAACACCATTCCTCACGACTGTGTTTCCTTACTTAGCTGTGCAGGTCGCTCTTGCTCAGTGAGGCTTTGTAAGGTTATACCATAGTAAGTCTGCGGGGGTGCTCCTGCGCACGCTGCGGCTGGATGCCTGCTTTGCTATGCTGGCCCACAGCTTGTGGTTGCAATGGGTCATTAATTACACCAAAGTCAGCTTCCACAGTGCCGCTGCTACAGCAGGACCAGGCTTGAATTAGTGCAGTTCATTTGTGTTGTTACAACCTCCCTTTGGTACTAACATCAACTTGCTCTGAAGTGAATTTTTGACAGCATAAACTAACTTGGATTCCGACCTCAGGCATATGAAAGCTACTTCTCCTCGACGGGTGACCTTAGTAATAAAGTAGATAAATCGACTGCTAACTACGTTAACATTAGGAAAATAAAGTTAATACGAGACAGATGCCAGAGGCTGTAGTAAAAATATGACATCAGCAGGCTGCGCTAATTTAGTGGATGCGCGTTACGGTGAAACAAGGTAGACATGTAGAGCATTCTAAACACATGTAACTTGGCTACATCATATGCTTAAATTCCTATAATGCAATTTTACGGATTTGAGGCATTTGAAATCCATGCATGCTTTTTTGTTTCTTTCATGTTATCCAAATGCTTGCCGCAACGAGGAAAAAAATTGAAAAGCAGCCGGACATGAAAATAGCGCTCCTCAAAGTTCATCACTAATATTAAGCAATAACATTCAATACGTTCTTCGGAGATGTGGCATCCCCGTCGCGTGAAATGTGAAGCACTATGAGAGGCATGCTGAACTGAAAACAATTTGTAAAATAAACAAGCATGATAGAGAATAGGGAAGGTAAGTCCAGCAAGAGAGCTGTGCTTATTGAAAAACAAGGGAGGGCGAGGGTGATACAGGCAGGGGGGCGAGAGTAGAGGAATGTCAACAAGCGCGAGCGGCCACGCTTATTGGAAACAGATGGCCCCTGCGTGCTGCTAAAAAACTCCCGCAAGGTGGATGCCAGCACAAGCCCGAGTGTAACAAAAGTGCAGACCGATTCCAAAAGGTCATCTCCTAGAGCAGCGCTTGTGCGCTTCGCTAGGCTCGACCTAAAAATGTTATTTGTTTGGCAAGTGTATATATAGGAGAGAGTGGCAGAAGTGGAGTTGCGTCTGGGGCACAGTGGAATCCAGGAGTGTTCATGCATAATGTCTGGTTAACAGTCAGGTGAGCACTTAAGTTTCAGAAGTTAGGTGTGCCTGGGGTGTCAGTGGACCATGTGGAGGGGTGTTTCAAGGATTCTCCAAAACTGAAGAGTGTGACAGAGGGGGTTGAGTCAAGTTGGTTACTAGTATAGCACTTTATGGCACACTAAGGATGCCTTAAAGCACTGAGTGGGTCAGGAGAGGGAAAGTTTGAGAATCTGGCCTGTAGACATGTTATGCAACAGACGATCTGGGCAATTTCCAACTATAAAGACCACAATGCACTGTTAGGCCACGAACAGAGACAGGGATATTAACACCAAGATGTACACTTAAAACGTTAGTGATGCTGCTTTTTTGGAGTGTACCCTATCATGGGTTTTAGAATAATGGTAGGTAAAACATGCTCATTGTGCAAACTCTCAAAGCTTTTCTTGCGATTTAAAAAAACAAGTAAATATTAGCCTTTCAAACATCACCTCAACTATTTACAGTGTTGCATAACTCATCAGTAAAAAGGCAATTGTGGACAATTTTCAAGTTAAACCCAAAGAAAACGAGCAGCTGGGAACAGCGCCGTCAAGCTGCAAGGGGTGGGAGGTGGGGTGATTGCAGAACAATGGCGAGACTGCAAATAGGCTGTGAGGGGCGGGAGGTGGTGTTGCGGGGAAGGCACAGGGAGGTTAAGTGGACTGGCAGCAGCAATACACCAGCAGCTGGGAGCAAGTGAAACATTTGAAAGCACTGCTACCCATAATGATTAAAGATGCACCACTGCTGATGTCATCTGTGTAATCCAGCCCAAGTAGTGGCTAGTGCAGACTCCCGAGAGGAGAGGAACACTTTTTTTTCTGTAGACGCTAACAATGCTCTCGTCGCCGCCATGACTGGCCTAGCGGAGCTGGCGCTTTATTAATTTCTTATTTATTCTCACAATTCATTGAAGTCAAAAGATTAAGGTAATGTGAGAATAAATACAAAATTAATAGAGCGCGGGCTCAGGTACACCCGTCACGGCGGCAAGAGCCTTATTAGCATGTCTCCAGAGACGCGGGCTACCAGAAGCCAGTCCCCAACCCTCGGAGTTCAGGATTGTGGTAAACAATAGCAGAGAAAACGTGTAGTCTGAAAACACAAGCACTGCACCGGGTGCTCCGAGACAAAACAAGCTTTAGTACCAAGTCCTATAGCACAGCGTAAACTAGTGGGGAAAAAGTGCCTACTCAGTAATTAAAGGACACTGGATAACATTGCGAGTAAAAGATCCATTCCGGGTGGGCGGGGTCAAAAGGAGACAGGGCAGCACCAAGGAGGGACTAAAAAGTCTCACTGACAATGGAAAGCCAGGGTTTAGCATGCACGATGACGAAAGCCAATAGACAAAAAGGGGCGGACCCTAGACTCCATTTTTGAAATTGACTTGTTTACAAGAGGCCTCGCAGAGGGAGCAGCGCATGCTCGCTGCAACGGTAGGTGAGACCTAAAAATCATTAGGCTTGAGGAATAGAGTACTTAGCACCTAGACACCTGTAAGTGAAACAACTAAAATCTGTACCACCATCCAGTGGCTAGATTCATTAAGGACGCAATATTGCCTCTAAACGAGAAGATGCTCTATTGTCCTCCTACAAACAGCCAGGATGAACTTTAACTTTTCTCCAAATTGGTAATTTGTCCTTACCACAGATTGCTGATCCAGCTTCAAACAATCTCAATCCTGGAAGGCTCCTCGAAGTCAAACAAATTAAATTATGGAAGAGTCAACTACCCCTCACAAAGAAAATAAAGTAACAAACGTATTCGGTTTGGGATTTTTACTGTTTTGCATTCTGACTTCATTAGTTTGACACTGCATAAATACTTTACACATTTCCCTAAGTTAAACCTTTCTGCTCTGTGCTATAGCTACAAGGGGGCTGAGCTAAAAGTTCAGTGGCTTTATGGGTTCACATTAAAAAGAGTTGTGATTACTCCTTGAGGTAGGCAGTCATCGACTACAAGTAATCCAACTTCTTACAATTATCTTCACTCAACCGAAGACAAAAAGTAACCTCACATTTGAGTCTTTGTTTGACCTCAATATCAGCAACAACTCATTTGCATTTCTACTTTAGAAAGCCATAGGAGTATGGCTAAACTGGTCTACCTTCTCATAAATTCTGAACATAAACTGCAGCTTGAATAAACTTCCAAAATCATTTTCATGAACCATGCAGAAAGGATATCAGTAACAGTCAAGCCAGGTTTGTAGGCATTGTACAACAAAAACGATTGGCATCACATAAACCACTTCAATGATGGTAAAAAAAGACACCATACCAGCTGATATTCCTTTTCTTCTTCTGTTTGTTCAGGTTCACTTGGGTCCTCCTGAGGGGGTGGAGTAGGACTCCGGCTTACTTTGCCACTACTTACAGGTTGCTCTGCATTTTCGTCTTCTTCCTCTTCATCTTCTTCTTCGCCTTCTTCATCACTATCCTGAAAAGAAAAAAAAACAGCACATACAATACGATTACCACAACTCAAACACGGCTTGGGAAATATGGCTTGGCTTTTGGGGTGGGAAGATCAAGAATCTCAACTGCATTTAATGACATGGACGATTACCAGCCAATGAGATTGTTACTTAGTTGATTACACTTGCAGTATTCCAAATTAGAGTAGAACCAGAATACGTAAATGAGACCCTCAATTGCATTTGGACTTTATCAATCAAACAATGACAAGAAGATGAAACTGCATATAAGACATTGTATCCATTAAAAGCAATAATGGTGGAGTTTATAGCCAGCGCAGTCACCTATTCTTAATATTTACTTGTCATACTAAGCTCTACACAGTCCAAGTACATGTAAACCAGAGGAGTATCTCCAAGTGTGCATAAGGGGATTTTAAAGAACTAAACAACGCATGTTGTGGCATAGGACGTTTCCACTCAGAACATATGAAACGTACTTAACACAATGGAATATGTATTTGAAATGTACTTACAAATTTGCTTTTCTGAGGCACATGTGGCCCGTCCCCAACTTCTGCATCATCGAGGTGATTCTTTTGCTTTTTAGACATTTGAGAGCGCTGCTGTTCCATTCTTTGTTTCTCTAATTTTTTCTGCTTTTCCCGCTCCATCTTTTCCAAGCCCTCCCGAATCCAGGCAGGTAGGGTCCTGCGTTTCAAGGCATCTACAGAACCACAACAATAAATTTACAGAATTGCCAACATACTAGATATTGTTCCGGCATTTATCCCACAACACCACTCTTTAAATGCGAAGACAAAACCATTTGTCGCTATCTCCAACAAAAGAGAGGTCAGCTGTCTCTAAAAAAAACAAAATACCTTCATTATGAGGTATGATCTCACACAGCCACACACATTATTTTGCTAGATTTAAAAATAAATATAAACACTTTAATGATGATAAATTTTCCGCAATTTATAACCAAATGATAAAACATTAAATATAGTCAATGCCAGCTCACTAAGCCTAGAAGACAAATCCTTCATCAGTAAGAACATTTTACCCAGAATAGGTCATTGAAATCTGGGCAATTAGGGTAGTAGCAGGAGCTTATATAGTGTTAAATGATATAAAAATAACAGTTTTACGCAGTTTCTACCATGGTGAATTCAGCAACAATTGTTGCACACATTTATTAACATTAGCCAATAGCTAGCTTTTCATGCGCAATAGACAAAGCCTACAATCTACACAATACTGTAGGACACATGACCGTAGAACACTACTGCCCTGGTGCAGCTGTCAATAAGTCCAACATGTAAGGAAGTGCCCCCTTTTGACATGATCACCCACACATTTTTGCCTGGTATTAGATGCAATGTTGACAGAAAATGTACTGGGTTCCTGCTATCCAGGTCTCCAGTATCAGATCTCTTTCCCAAAAACTGTACAATTGTACACCTGGCAAAACCTTGGCAACTTTAACTCCCTAATAAATGGTACGCCAGGTACCTAGGAAATGGGTACTAAAGAGGGTCCCTAAGGGCTGCAGCATGTATTGTGCCACCCTAAGGGACCCCTCCCCTAACTCATACAACCTGCCTTTGCAGGCTGCATGTCTTGGTGCAGACAAAAGTGAAAACATGGCACACATCTGTGTGCCATGCCTGTAGACACTGCATGCAGTATAGGTAGGTCACCCCTAAAACAGGCCTTACAGCCTTAAGGCAGAGTGCACTATAATACATGTGTAGACATATTTACATGAGCAGATATGCCCCTGTGCTGGCCAGTTCAATTACTGTCAGTACAAGTGACCAGGAAAGGACACTGGGAAAAACAAGCTCCCCGCTACATGATGGCTTCACTGAAAGCAAAGATGTTTGGTATCAAGCATCTTGCATTAATAAACCCACACTGATATTGGTGATTGATTTAATTATACATGCACCCAGAGGGCATCTTAGAGGAGCCCCCCTGAAAAGAAATATGCTACTTACCAGTATGCATCTGTTCTTGGCATTGAGAGTTGTACATTTAGCAATAGATCGCCACCTGGTGTTGGGCTCGGATGATTGCAGATTGTTGTTGTCTTCTTGGAAGAAGTCTTTGTAGTCACGAGATAGGTGACTCCTCCCTTGGACAATACTGCGCATGGTCATTGACTCCATCCTCAGATTGTTTTTCGCCATGATGGGAAATGATGGAGTTAGTAGAAGAAAAGAGAAAAGGATGTCCATGCGTGTGCATCTAAGTAAGATGAGTACTGGAACGGATACAAGTCCTGGGGAGGCGGGAGGGTATGTACAACTCTCCAGCTCTACATGCCAAGAACAGATGCATACTAGTAAGTAGCATATTCCGTTCGAGGCATATGAGCTGCAGATTGTACATTTAGCAACGATTGTGCAGCAGTGTCTCCCCTAGCGGTGGTCGCTTGTATCCGTTGCAGCATACTGGAATAGTGTTTTAAGTACAGCTTGGCCTACGGCAGCTTGCTGCTTGGCTTGCACATCAACACAATAATGTTTAGTGAAGGTGTGTATTGTAGACCATGTTGCTGCTTTGCATATGTCCTCTAATGGTATGTTTCCTAAGAAAGCCATAGAGGCTCCTAGTTTGCGAGTGGAGTGCGCTCTAGGAGGAACTGTCAGTGTACGTTTCGTTTTTTGATAGCATATTTGAATACACTTTACAATCCATCTGGCAATTCCTCCTTTAGAGGTGGGATTACCTTTGTGTGGGGGAAAGATACAAATAGTTATTTTGTCTTCCTGAAGGATTTTGTCCTGTCTGTGTAGTATAGTAGAGCTCTTCTAACATCTACGGTGTGTAGAGCTCTTTCTGGAACAGAGTCCGTTTTTTGAAAAAACACTGGCAACTCTACTGATTGGTTGAGGTGAAAAGGAGTAATGACTTTTGGCAGGAATTTTGGATTGGGTCTAAGAACCACTTTGTTAGGGTGTATTTGAAAAAATGGTTCTTCTATTGTGAATGCTTTTATTTCAGTCACTCTTCTGAGAGAGGTAATGGCAACAAGGAAGGCAGTTTTCCATGTTAGGAATTGCAGTTCACACTTGTGTAAAGGATCAAAAGGGGGACCCATAAGTCTTGTAAGGACCACGTTTAGGTTCCATACTGGTGCAGGTAGTAACCTAGGTGGGATTATTCTTTTTAATCCTTCCATAAATGCTTTAGTTGCAGATGCTGTCTATTTTGTAAATAGGCTGCAATTGCTGCTAAATGCAATCGTATGGAAGAATAAGCCAAATTGGACCTTTGTAGGTGTAGAAGGTAGCATATGATATTTTGGATGGAAACATCCAGTGGATCAATGTTATTGGTGTTATAGTATATTGCTAATCTTTTCCACTTAGCCCCATAACATGCTCTGGTAGTGGCTCTTCTAGCTTCTTTAATTATGTTCATACAGTCTTGTTGTAGGTTTAAGTAACCAAACTCTAAGACCTCAGGAGCAACATCGCTAAATTCAGTTGGTTGGGGTCTGGGTGTCTAATTTCTCCATGGTTCTGTGTTAACAGGGATGGCGTGAGCCGTAATTTTTGATGTGGAACCAGTGAGAGATCAAGCAGTGTGGTGAACCACGGCTGATGTGCCCATGTGGGGGCCACTAGTATTAGTTTGAGAGACTGTTGTCTGAGCTTGCGTACTACTAGTGGAATGAGTGGGAGAGGCAGAAAAGCGTACGCAAATCTGCCTGACCAGTTCATCCATATCGCATTTCCTTCCGATTGTGGGTGTGGAAATCTGGCAGCAAAGCTTGGGCATTTCGCATTCTCGTGGGTGGCAAACATATCTATCTGTGGATGCCCCCACCTTTGGCAGAATGGTTGGAGAACTTGTGGGTGCAGCTCCCATTTGTGAATCTGTTGTGACTGACGACTCAACAGATCTGCTATCTGATTGTGAATTCCTGGAAGGTGTTCTACTGTCAGGTGTATGTTTTGAGGGATGGCCCATCTCCAAATGGTCTGTGCAAGTTGGGACAGTTGCAGAGAGTCCCTGTTTTTGTACATAATACATGGCTGTCATATTGTCCGTCCGGATTAGAACAGCCTTGTTTTGTACTTGTACTTGAAAGGTTTTGAGAGCTAGGAAAATTGCTAGCAGCTCTAAATGGTTGATGTGTAACTGTTTCTGTTGATTGTTCCATTGGCCCTGTGTGGTATAATGCAAGAGATGGGCTCCCCATCCTGTGAGGGATGCATCTGCCGTGAGCACAATTTGTGGAATAGGGTCTAGGAACGGCCATCGCTTTGTCAAGTTTTTGGTGTTCCACCATTGCAGAGAGCGATATGTACGGCTGTCTACCAACACCAGGTCTGTGAGCGGACCTTGAGCCTGATTCCACTGTTGTGCTAGACATTCTTATAGTGGGCGCATTTGCAATCTTGCGTGAGGAACTATGAAGATGCAAGACGCCATCATGCCTGTTAGTTTCATGAACACTCTGGCTTGAAGAGAGTGTTGGCATTGAAAAAGGGAGACTAAGTTCTGAATGCTTTGAATCCTGGCTTGACTGGGATACGCTAGAGCTGCCGATGTGTCTATGGTAGCTCCTAGATATTGATGAACGTGCGAAGGCTCTAGGTGCAACTTGGTGTAGTTTATTGTAAACCCTAAGTCGTGTAATGTTTGAATCGTTTGTTTTGTGTGTTGTACACACTGGTTGAACGATCTTGCTTTTATGAGCCAGTCGTTTAGGTAAGGGAACACATGTATCTGTTGTCTTCTGAGATGTGCTGCTACTACTGCTAAGCACTTTGTAAACACTCGTGGTGCGGTTGTGACCCCGAATGGAAGGACTTTGAACTGATAGTGTTGTCCTTGTATGACAAATCTTAGATACTTCCTGTGTGCAGGATGTATAGGCACATGAAAGTAGGCGTCCTTTAGGTCGTGTTGAAAGAAAATCTCCCTGCTCTAGCAATGGGAGTACTTGTTTTAAAGTGATCACGTGAAAATGATCTGATTGTATATAATGGTTGAGGGGCCTGAGGTCGAGAATTGGTCTCTGTGTCCCGTCCTTTTTGGGGATTAGGAAGTACAGTGAGTAGACTCCTGTTCCTTGTTCTTGTAGAGGAACTACTTGAATAGCATCTTTTTCTAAGAGTGCTAGAACTTCCTGTTGAAGCAGAGTTATGTGTTCTGTGGACATTGGACGCTGCCTGGGTGGTATGTTTGGGGGGGTTGCTGTGAGTTCTAGGCAGTAGCCATGTTGGATAATCTGTCTTACCCACTTGTCTGTTGTGATGGAATTCTAGACAGGTAGGAACTGTAATAGTCTGCCCCCCACAGGAGTGGAATGCGGTAGGGGAGGCAGAGGGAAGTCACTGTTTGGGAGTGGAAGAGGAGCGGTTGTTGTTATTACCTCTACCTCTTCCCTTGTTGTTATTGCCTCTGTATCCTCCTCTAAAGTAGCCTTTATTAGAGGAGGTTTGTGTGTGTGTGTTTTAAAAGATGATGTGGTATCTGCGCCGGTTTGCTTGGAGCCTCCTCTATAAGAGGAGCGGCGAAAAGAACCTCTAGTTTGGGGGGATTGTAATGCACCCATAGAATTAGCAGTGTCTGTGTCCTTTTTCATCTTTTCCAGTGTATTATCTACTTCCGGCCCGAACAGTTGGTTCTGATTGAAGGGCTGATTTAGGATGGTAGTTTGTACTTCTGGTTTGAAACCTTAAATGCGTAACCATGCATGACGTCTGAGAATAACACTAGTATTAACTGCTCTGGATGCTGTGTCAGCTACATCTAGTGCGCATTTAATTGAGGCATTAGATATTAATTTGCCTTCCTGTAAGAGCTCTGCTGCCAGATCTTTGTGTTGATCTGGTAGGTGTTCCATTAACTTTTCTAGTTGGTCGTAATGAGCCCTGTTGTGTCGTGAGAGTAAGGCTTGTGTGTTTGCTATGCGCCATATGTTTGTTGCTTGTGCAGCAATTCTTTTCCCTGACGCATCAATAATCTTGGATTCTTTGTCAGGCGGAGGTGTGTCACCAGAAGTTTGAGAATTGGCTCTTTTACGTGCATTTGACACTACCAAAGAGTCTAATGGCAGATGTCCCTTAATGTATACTGGATGAGCTGGTGCTGGTCTGTACTTTTTCTCTACTCTGGGATTTAACACTCTACACCTTACTGGATCTTTAAAAATTTCTGGGAGCATGTTTAATGACTCCTTTGATCATTTGGTAATATTTGAGTAGACCTTCGTGACTGTTCAAAAGTGTCTAATAAGAAGTCCTCTTCAATGGCATCAGAGTGCATAGGAACCCCATGGTAAAGTGCAGCTCTGTTTAGTAAATGATTAAACCCAATACTATCCTCTGGAGGGGAGGGTTTTGTTGGGTAGTACTGAGGATCAGGGATGTCTGGCGCATTGTTTGGTACAAAATTATATGCATCGTCTTCCTTGGGATATTCTGGGTTGATATCATCATCTAAAGGGTATGTATGTGGCTCTGGTACATCATCCCTATCACCGAAATCATACTCCTCGTCAGTGTGGTGTGATGATGCAGGAGATTGGATAGGAGAAGTTATAGCTTCAATAAATGGATTAATAGGAGAGGAAGAAGGTGAAGGGTGCATTGGAGAAGTTGCACAATCCTTTTTGGCAGGAACCACAGGTGCAAGTGGTGTGTCTGCTGGCCTTTTTTTTTTATAAGGAATTGCTTCCACATGTCCAGTTTTTGGGTTAATATGGACATTTTTCTGTCTAGGATCTGGTCTAAACAGATCTTCCTCTTCCATAATCTTCTTTGGCGTCGATTTTTTTGGTGCCGATAGAGGTTGCTTAGTGTTGTTTGCCTTAGGAGGAGTGATTGAGTCCTGTGGCAATTTTTTCGGTTCCGAAGGTGGCTTAGGTTTGTCTGGAGTCTATGGTACTGATATTGGTGGTTTCGGCGTGGAGACAGGTTATGCTGGGCCTGCAGCGCCGGAATCTGGCTTCCCTTCTTTGTTTTTGGAACCGGAAGGTTTCGGAGTGGAAGCTTTCGGGTCCGGTACCGTCTTTGGCTTCGGCACCGATGTGTCTTTTGGTTCGGGTGCCGAAGGGTCTTTGTCTCTGGGCACCGAAGGGCGTTTTGGCTTCGGTGTCGACGAGTCCTTCGATGTCGAAGGATGTTTCGGTGCCAATGGGGAAGGTAGAATTGGCACATGTTGTTTCTTCTGTGGCAAGGCACCGGAAGGCATAGTCTGTTTCCTCGGAGCCGAGCCCGAAGGCGGGGCGTTAGAGGGCAAATTTCGGTCTCGACTGGGCCCCATGGGCGGAGTGCCGACCGTTGCCTTTTGTTCGGGTAGTGTGTGTCGTGCAGGGGCAGAGGTACTCACAGGTTGTCGAGATGGACTCGAATCATCCGAGTCCTCTGCCCCCGATATGATCTGGAGATCAGGCGAGTCTTCCTCGGCAACGAGTGGAGCCTCGTCCTCGGAGATATCGTCGATCGGATCTTCATCCGCGGAGACGTCTTCTTCGACGATCTCCTCCTCAAAGATGGCCTCCGGTGCTGGCGCTGATCTCCTCATCTCGTGTCGATGGGACCTCCGATCCCGAATGGTCTTCTTCGATCGGAAGGAGGCACAGGCTGTGCAGGTCCACTCGTCGTGTTCTGGCGAGAGATAGAGGTTGCAAACCTCGTGATGGTCGCTATGAGGGAATTTTGCCCGACATACTGGGCATCTCTTGAATGGAGTTCTGTACATGAGGCGTAGGCCGTACGGCACCGATAGACCCAACGGCCCGCGTCGACGCACCGGGATGTAGCTGGTGATGTCGAAAGTCTGTTCGATGTCGAAGAAGTTTATTTAAAGTTTCACGCTTCGAAAATGCAGAAAAGTGTTTTATAGCCAGAGCGGAAAACTTTCATCCGAACCCAGTGGCGGAAAAAAACAATCTGAGGATGGAGTCGATGACCATGCGCAGTATTGTCCAAGGGAGGAGTCACCTATCTCGTGACTACAAAGACTTCTTCCAAGAAAACAACAACAACCTGCAATCATCCGAGCCCAACACCAGGTGGCGATCTATTGCTAAATGTACAATCTGCAGCTCGTATGCCTCGAACCATACCAACTACTTGTGTGCTGGCCTCCCACCACAGATGACTTTCTGGCCTCCAGAGGTGAGGGTCCATGGTCTCAAGAGGTCAGGAACAAAGTCTGGTCCGGCAGAAGGTGCTTTACATCCCTTCCAGCAGGATGACCTGTAAATTAGCATTCCAAGGCAGGGAGCTTCAAAGAGACCACAGCCTTTGGATATACGAATCGATCATACCCTCCGCCATACCCGACCAAGGCCTGTTTGGAGTCTGGACAGACTGGAAAATTAGCATTCAAAGAGGCTTGTTCACCGTCTGGTTAGTTCCAACCCTTAGGTTGGCTACCTGAAGTGGACATCAAAATTAAGAGTCTGCCATCTTGGTGAGGGCAGAATTAGGAACTCTGTAACAGGGTTATGCCCACAGAAAGTGGTCAACTAGGGGGAGAGTGACCCCTGGGGTGGCCCATTTGCTACTACCCTACACTCTACTAACCCCTCTAAATTGAGTATTTAGGGGAGCCCCTGGCACCAGGAAATCAGATCCTGCCGACCTGCAAGGAAGAGGACACTGAAAAGCTGCAAAAGCAATAACAGAGGACCAGCTACTGATTTGGCGCCAATTCTGCCAGCCAGCCTGCTGTACCCGACAATTGTGCTAAAGGAGACTCATCCTGTGGGAGGACTTCCAGCCTTCACCCAAGACCTCATCCTGCAGGCACCTCAGAAGGGCTGTGAGTATTCCAGACTGACAAAAACCAAACACCGGAAAGCACCACTACACCCGTGTCCCCTAACCCGAGTTAAAGTGGGCCAACGGTGCCAGTGTGGTCCTCAGATCCTTCAAAGACTATACCCACCTTCGGTTTGCCAACAGTGAACTTCCCTACGCTGCCTGCAGCCTCTTTGTGCAGACGTATCTATCGTGAGTGTCTCAAGTCGAGAAAACCCAACACCTGAGACCACCTCTGCAGCGAGCCTGGAAAGAAGAGGAACAAAGGTGTCTCCACGTTCCGAGCATCGTGAGACATGAGCCCCCTTGATGGATCAGCCTGACTGTTCCCCCAGTTCCAGCTTGCAGTCTCTTTTTGACCGGACCGATCCCCATTGACTTACACAAGGCACCAACGCTGTTTAGCACCTGGCCGCCCCATGCTGCCCGAGGTGACCTGTTGGTGCTGCCTTGGACCCCGTCCCATACTCACCTTAAGCCCAGAAGATTGGTCCTGTAAGTCCCTGTAATGTGCTTGTATGCAGTGTATGTCTTTCCTCCATAGGATAACATTACAGCTTCAGAAATTGCACTGTTGACTTTTTAAACTGCAAAAATTCATAACTTGAAATAACTTGAAACATACTTACCTGATCGTGATCTCGGTGCCTAAATTTGTAGAAAGCTAATTGTTATTTTTATAAATTTTGTGTGGATCTCCTTATTGAGTCGTGTGTATCATTTATTGACTGTGTGCATGCATCAGATGCCGAACACTTCACTTTGATAAGCCTAAGGCTGCTTGACCACACGCTACCCTAAGAGAGCACATTGGGATTTCTAGAGCAAGCCCCTGTCCACTTATAAGGGATACCTGGACTCTTTGCACAGTATAGCTCTTTGTGGTAGAATATATAAAGAGAAAGCTTCCTACACTAAGAATTTGGGACGAGGAAGAGCCTCATTCGTGAACAGTTTATATCGAAAGTTAACCATAAGCATCTGTTTGTAGTGTGTAGTGCTGTAGATTCATATGCTATGCAGACCCTTGCCGTCCAGTGTTGGGCTAGGAGGTTTGTAATTTGTTTTTCTTCAAAGAAGTCTCTCAAAGTCTCTTAGCCTTAATGCAGCAGGTTTGGTAAAAGCCAGAAAGACGTTGCTGTGCCTTGTGAAAGGATTAGGTTTGTCAAAGTAACACGAGGAACCATATCACATCTAGGGTGTGAAGCAAACATAGTGCTACACATTTTGGCTGAGGAAAATGACAAGGCGCTTAATGGTCTAATTGAGGTGGAAGAGGTAATATCACCTTGGGAAGGAATTTAGGGTTGATCTTGAGAACTGCCCTATTGTTATGAACTTGTAAGAAAGGCTCCTATAAATTAAGGGTCTGCTGTTCGCTAACATGCGTTAAGGTTGAAATATTATTATTATTATGCGTTCTTATATAGCGCTCGATTACCCGTAGGCATCTCGGCGCTTGCCTTGGGAACCCGTCCTGGCTTCCCCAAGGTGAAAGCCAGGCATCCCGCCGCGTGGGGGGCGTAGTGGAGATTAAGCAGGCTAATGCCCAGAGCTGCAGAGTGTGAACCCGTGATTCAAGTAGGCACCGAAATGAGAATTATCGAGTCCGTGGAAATTTGGGCTCAAGACCCTGCCGCGTCGGGAATTGAAACCTGGTCCTGGGTCTGACCTCTGCTTCAGGGTCTGCCTCCTCTAACCAGTGCGCCACACTTCTCCACATATTGACAAGGAAGGCTACCTTCCAGGATCATAACTGTAAGGGGCATGAAGGTAGTGGCACGTAAGGAGGTCTTAGGAGTCTGATAAAGATGAAATCAGGGTTCCAGACAGGGAAGTGGGTGGGACAGTCCATTGAAGTCCTTTAATGAAAACTTTGATAACCAGGATCTTGAATAATAGCGGCCAGGTGCAGATGAATGGACATGAACGGAAGGCCTGATTTTTGCAAATGGAGAAAGTAATAGATAACTTTGAGTGCAAGTTTAAGAGGGTCCAGGTGGTTAGCCATACAGTGATAGACAAACCTCTTCCAATTGGCAGTATAACAGGCTCAAGTAGTGGGCCTGCGTGCTTCTTTCAGGATGTCCATGCAACCTCGAGGAAGATTGAGATAACCACACTCTAGAACCTCAGGTACCAAATCACTAGATTGAGCTGCCTGAGGTTGGGGTGTCGGATTCTGCCTTGGTTCGGAGAGAACACGTCCCACCTAATGGTGAGCTTCTCGTGAGGAATAACGGACATCTTAAGAAGGTCGGAGAAACAGGGTTGCCTGTTCCAAGTGGGAGCAACCAGGTTCAGAATGAAGGATGTTTGCAGAGTGTATGAAAGTGCCCCTTTTTGAATGGTTACCCCCTAACTTTTTGCCCTATACCAGCTGCCAACTTGACCAAGTGTGTGCTGGGATACTGCTAACCATGCCCCAGCACGTGTCCTTTCCCAAAACTGTACATTTGTTACACACAATTGACACACCTCTGGGCCATCTGTAAATCCCTTGGCAAAGGTACCCCTGGTGTAAAGGGCCTTGCAACCAGACAGGGCTTCTAAGGGCTGCAGCACATTTATGCCACCCTCAAAAGCCCCCCTCCTTAATACCCACACATTGCCAGGGCATGCTGTGTGTTTTGGTGAAGTCCATGTTGAAAAGTTGACATGGCACACATCCCTGTGTGCCAAGCCCACCACCACTTCCTGTAGCATGGGTAAGTCATTCCTCTAGCAGGCCTTACAGCCCTAAAGGCAGGGTGCACCATATCACAGGAGAGAGCACAACTGCATGAGCAATATGACCCTACAGTGCCTGTGCCACTCACAGATATTGTGAGTGCAGTGGAGCCATTTTGAGTACATGGGCTGGGAGTTTGTCACTACAAATTCCACAGCTCTATGATGCTTTACTGAAGTCTGGGAAGATTCATATCAAACTTCCCAGCAAATTAAACCCACACTGATGCCAGTGTTGGATTTAATGAAAAATGCACACAGTGGGCATCTTAGAGATGCCACCTGAAAAAAAAAACCTCTTGGGCGCGAGAACCGGCGGGAAAACCCAGCTAGGAAGAGGTGTGCCCAACTTTGCCAACCCCACCCCTTAGGTGGGGGAGGAGAGGTGAAGCCCACATCTCAGTCCTCACCATCTTGTAGATGGGGGACCCCTCCAATCATAAAGATGCCACCTCTCACACTGGAGGGTGGCATACTAGGGGGTGTAGACACCTCAGGGAAGGGACCCATTGGTCCCGACCTGTACACTCCTGTGATGCCACTAAATGTAGTATTTAGGGGAATCCATGAACCTTGCATCGACAGGTCGACATGACAAGAAGAAGGACCGAAGACCTCTGCTGCAGAAGAGGAGGACAATGAAAACTGCTTTGGCCCCAGCCCTACCGGCCTGTCTCCTGCTCTGAAACCCCTGCAGTGTCATGGAGCCAGCAGACTCCAAGAACCCCCGGGACCTGCCCTGCCTTGCCTTGCTAAAGAACGGTGATCTCTCGTGGATACCAGATTTGTATGACACCAACCCAAGCCAAGACTCTAGATCCAACCGGATCCACGACTCCTCACAACTCTGCACCAAACGCTCACAGCCCGAGTTCAAATGGCCCAACACCCCAGTGAAGTCCCCACTGACCTTCTCCTCAATGCCTGCAGCCTCATCCCAAAGGGTCCCCCCAACTACGACCGGAAATGGTGAGAAGAACCCGACACGAAAAGCCACAACTGCACCCACAGCTCCTGAGTCCTGAGGTGCCAGACCGACTGTTTCCTGGCATCCAGCAACACTTCATCTTCATTCTCTAGTTGGTTGTTCCCTTTGCTCAGTCTTCTAGCTGCAGCACGTAGTCCTTTTCACGACTGACATCCTCCATTGAAAAGCTTCGGACTCCTGACACCTCCTGCACCCAGTGGTGGTGTGGACTTGGTGCCAACCTGGGACCCCCTTTGCCTTGACCTTAACCCTAGGAGCTTCGCTCCTGAAACTGAGTGGCCTGCCCGTAAGCGGCCCGCAACCGAGGTGCCCCCTGGCCCCATTGGCACCCTGCTGTCTAGTACTGCAACAAAGAGTAACTTAGTGCCTTCACAAGAGTTAATCTGTGTATGATTGTCCTGTGTTGCTTAAACTGTGTTAGGAGCAGATTTCATGCCAAACAAGGAAAATCATCTAAAAATAATCTACATATAATCTAAAAGTAATTACAAGCATTTTGGAACAGTTTACAAATCGTTTTCTCAAGTGCAAAAGTAATCTGAATGTTCCTACCAAACCAGTGTTCACTGCATTTTGAAGATTAACATTGTGTGAAGAGTTTAACCTACGTGGTTCTAGAAATAAAACAACGAAATCATTTTTTATAAAAACCATTGGTCTGGATTCAGTCTTCGAGTGTGTGACATCCAAGTGTGTGACATCGTTTCTTGCCGGAGTGTGTGAAACAGATGCTTAACACTATCCTCCTGATAAGCCTGACTGCTCAACCACACCACCAAAAAAAGAGAGTAAGGTATTATCTACTTTAGCATCTGCTATACCTCTGGGGATCCACTGGACTCCCTGCACAGTATACCTTACTTTGATATAGTATATACAGAGCCAGCTTCCTACACCAAGGCTTCTTGAACACATACAGAATGAGTGGGAGAGGAGAAAAACCACCGGCAAAGATCTCCAACCATTTCATCCATACAACACTGCCCATGGACTGTGGGTGGCAGAGCTTGGAGGTGAAGTTTTGGCATTTTGGCTGCTGTCGAAGAGGTTGATCTTGGGGACCTCTCAGCAAGAGATGAACTAGTGGGTGTGGTTCCCAATGTGGACTTTGTGCATCCTGCTGAGCAGTCTGCAAAGAAGCTGTCCACTCTCAGAAGGTACTCCGCCAGTAGGTGCATGTAATGGTGGAGTGTCAAATGTTCTGCAAAAGTGTTCCAACAGCAGTGAGTGTGCGCTGCCCTGCATTTGAAGATAATACATGGCAGTCATGATGTTTATGAGGACTACTTTCTATTGAAGGTGTTGAAAGAAGAATTTGAGAGCTAACCGTTTGGACATTAGCTTTGTTGTGGAAACCACATGCCCTGAACGATTATGTGAGCTCCACATCCCGACGGTGAGGGATCTGTGATGATGGTCACCGGCAGAACAAGGTTCATGAAGGGCCGGCCTTGCAGCACGATTGATGCTGTTCCACCACAGCAGACAGAGATGGGTGCTGGCCCGTGTCAACATGAGATCTCCCCAGTAACCCTCCGCTTGCTACCACTGTTCTGATAGGAACTGCTGAAGTGGATACATGTGCAGTCTGGCACGGGGGACAGTGGCTATGCATGATGCCATCATGCCTCGGAGGCACATGACTGTTCTGACTGTGACTTGACGATCTGGCTTAAAAAGCAGAAATATCTGGCTTAGGTAAGCCTTGCCAGACACTGTATGGAGAACGGCCCCTAAAAAGGACTTAATTTTAACATGCGGGAATTGGGACTTGACTGTATTTATGGTGTGGAGGAGGGACATTTTGGCTTGGGTATGAGCGAGGCACTGTTTCTTATTTGCACTCTTGATCAGCCAATTGTCGAGGTAGGGGAACACAAGTGCCCCCCCTTAGGAAATGGCAACTACCACAGCTAGGCATTTTGTGAAAACCCTGGGGAGGGGGGAGGCGGGTTGGCGACACCGAATGACAATACCTTGAACTGATAATGTTGACCACTTACCACAAAGCCTAGGTAGCAGAGATGTGTGGGGAGGATGGGTATGTGGAGTGGGAGTCCTTCAGCTCATAAAGTCGCCTTACTGCAGCAGCAGGATGACATCCTTCAGTGACCATATGGAAAAGTTCTGAGAGTATGTACCTGTTGAGGGTTCAGAGGTCTAGGATGGGCCTTAGAAATCCATTCTTTTTTAGATTAGAAGTAAAGACTGTACACTCCCTTGCCATGATGTTGCGGCAGCACCGATGCTATGGCCTATTTGAGGATGAGCGCTTGAACCTCTTCTTGAAGCAAGTGCTGGTATTCCAGACTGAGGGTGTGTTTGCAGGCAGGTATGTTTCATGTGGTTGAGATGAGCTCCTGGCAGTAGCCATACTCTATGATGGAGAGAACCCATTGGTCAGAGATGATCTCTTCCCAATGAGGAAGAAACTCCTAAAGTCCTCCACCCCGCCCCCCCCCCCCCCAACATGTGACGCATGATCAGGGGGAGTTAGAGAGTCTCTGCTTAGAGGAAGTGGTTCCTTTGTCTGAGCATCCTTTCTCCCTACTCTTGGTGTTGTTGCCTCTGTAGGCCTCTCAAGAATACCCCCATTATGCCTGTTGGTTGTATGGTTGTTGCATTTGGAAGAAGAGAGGAGCTGGGAGGTGTTCTTACTGACTTCCCTTACTGCCTTCCTTGCAGTGAAAGAAGTCCCTCAGCATTGATGTGTGTAAAGCACTCACAACACTGGCTCGGTCCATGTCTTTAAGTTCTTCCAGCATCTCCTTCCACAGCTGGAGCAAAGAGACACAGAACCAGTAAACGACCGCCCTAAACACCACACAGCCCCACGTCGCCATCAACCTGAAACAGGCAGTCGAGAACTTTTAAAACTTGAATCATAAACTTTGCTGACCGAGTCAAACAAGCCCGCTGGTACTCTCCGAAACTCAGCACAATAACATCCAGCTGCAAACAACTAGAAAGAAGATGGCGCAACAGCCGAGATGACACTGACTGATTCACCTTCATGTCAGTCCTCAACAATTAACACCAAATCAAAGGTGCGAAAAAGGAGGCACTTGCAGACTGCACAGAGGCTAGTGCCAACCACACCAAGGAACTCTTCAACATCATCAGAAAGTTCTCCTACCCAACAGCCATTGAGAACTCGATCCCTCCCTCAAAGGAACCCTGCAACGCTTTAGCTAGTCACTTCCCCAAGAAGGTATCCGCCATCTTACTTCGACCCCAATCCACTGACATCCCCAACCTCCCCACTCCTACAGAAACCGCCCCCAACCACCACCTCACTGCATGGGAACAGCTTAACACATCGGACACCACAGCCATAAGGAACTCCATCCACCGACTCATGCCGACTCCCTGCCTCTTCTATTCTGGAAGCGACAAAATCTGCCACCAATTAACCACCATCCACAGCATATCCATCGCCAGAAGGAATATCCTACTTACCAGTATGCATCTGTTCTTGGCATGTAGAGCTGCAGAGTTGTACATTTAGCAATAGATCGCCACCTGGTGTTGGGCTCGGATGATTGCAGGTTGTTGTTGTCTTCTTGGAAGAAGTCTTTGTAGTCACGATATAGGTGACTCCTCCCTTGGACAATACTGTGCATGGTCATCGACTCCATCCTCAGATTGTTTTTCGCCATGATGGGAAATGATGGAGTTAGTAGAAGAAAAGAGAAAAGGATGTCCATACGTGTGCATCTAAGTAAGATGAGTACTGGAACGGATACAAGTCCCGGGGAGGCAGGAGGGCATGTACAACTCTGCAGCTCTACATGCCAAGAACAGATGCATACTGGTAAGTAGCATATTCCGTTCGAGGCATATGAGCTGCAGATTGTACATTTAGCAACGATTATGCAGCAGTGTCTCCCCTAGCGGTGGTCGCTTGTATCCGTTGCAGCATACTGAAATAGTGTTTTAAGTACAGCTTGGCCTACTGCAGCTTGCTGCTTGGCTTGCACATCAACACAATAGTGTTTAGTGAAGGTGTGTATTGTAGACCATGTTGCTGCTTTGCATATGTCCTCTAATGGTATGTTTCCTAAGAAAGCCATAGAGGCTCCTAGTTTGCGAGTGGAGTGCGCTCTAGGAGGAATGGTTAGTGTACGTTTCGCTTTTTGATAGCATATTTGAATACACTTTACAATCCATCTGGCAATTCCTCCTTTAGAGATGGGATTGCCTTTGTGTGGGGGAGAGAAATATACAAATAGTTGTTTTGTTTTTCTGAAGGATTTTGTCCTGTCTGTGTAGTATAGTAGAGCTCTTCTAATATCTAAGGTGTGTAGAGCTCTTTCTGCAACAGAGTCCAGTTTTTGAAAAAACACTGGCAACTCTACTGATTGGTTGAGGTGAAAAGGAGTAATGACTTTTGGCAGGAATTTGGGATTGGGTCTAAGAACCACTTTGTTAGGGTGTATTTGAAAAAATGGTTCTTCTATTGTGAATGCTTGTATTTCACTCACTCTTCTGAGAGAGGTAATGGCAACAAGGAAGGCAGTTTTCCATGTTAGGAATTGCAGTTCACACTTGTTTAAACGCTCAAAAGGGGGACCCATAAGTCTTGTAAGGACCACGTTTAGGTTCCATACTGGTGCAGGTGGTAACCTAGTTGGGATTATTCTTTTTAATCCTTCCATAAGTGCTTTAATTGCAGGTACTCTAAAGAGAGATAGATGCTGTCTATTTTGTAAATAGGCTGCAATTGCTGCTAAATGCAGGCATATGGAAGAATAAGCCAAGTTGGACCTTTGTAGTTGTAGAAGGTAGCAGATGATATTTTGGATGGAAACATCCAGTGGATCAATGTTATTGCTGTTACAGTATATTGCAAATCTTTTCCACTTGGCCGCATAACATGCTCTGGTAGTGGGTCTTCTAGCTTCTTTAATTATGTTCATACAGTCTTGCGGTAGGTTTAAGTAACCGAACTCTAAGACCTCAGGAGCAACATCGCTAAATTCAGTTGGTTGGGGTCTGGGTGTCTAATTTCTCCATGGTTCTGTGTTAACAGGGATGGCGTGAGCCGTCATTTTTGATGTGGAACCAGTGAGAGATCCAGCAGTGTGGTGAACTACGGCTGATGTGCCCATGTGGGGGCCACTAGTATTAGTTTAAGAGACTGTTGTCTGAGCTTGCGTACTACTAGTGGAATGACTGGGAGAGGCAGAAAAGCGTACACAAATCTGCCTGACCAGTTCATCCATATCGCATTTCCTTCCGATTGTGGGTGTGGAAATCTGGTGGCGAAACTTGGGCATTTCGCATTCTCGTGTGTGGCAAACAGATCTATCTGTGGATGCCCCCACCTTTGGAAGAATGGTTGGAGAACTTGTGGGTGCAGCTCCCATTCGTGAATCTGTTGTGACTGACGACTCAACAGATCTGCTATTTGATTGTGAATTCCTGGAAGGTGTCCTACTGTCAGGTGTATGTTTTGAGGGATGGCCCATCTCCAAATGGTCTGTGCAAGTTGGGACAGTTGCAGAGAGTGCGTCCCCCCCTGTTTTTGTACATAATACATGGCTGTCATATTATCCGTCCGGATTAGAACAGCCTTGTTTTGTACTTGTACTTGAAAGGTTTTGAGTGCTAGGAAAATTGCTAGCAGCTCTAAATGATCGATGTGTAACTTTCTGTTGATTGTTCCATTGGCCCTGTGTGGTATAATGCAAGAGATAGGCCCCCCATCCTGTGAGGGATGCATCTGTCTTGAGCACTATTTGTGGAATAGGGTCTAGGAACGGCCGTCCCTTTGTCAAGTTTTTGGTGTTCCACCATTGCAGAGAGCGATATGTACGGCTGTCCACCATCAGCAGGTCTGTGAGCTGACCTTGACCCTGATTCCGACTGTTGTGCTAGACATTCTTGTAGTGGCCGCATTTGCAGTCTTGCGTGAGGAACTATGAAGATGCAAGACGCCATCATGCCTATTAGTTTCATGAACACTCTGGCTTGAAGAGAGTGTTGGCATTGAAAAAGGGAAACTAAGTTCTGAATGCTTTGAATCCTGGCTTGACTGGGATACGCTAGAGCTACTGATGTGTTTATGGTAGCTCCTAGATATTGATGAACGTGCGAAGGCTCTAGGTGCGACTTTGTGTATTTTATTGTAAACCCTAAGTTGTGTAATGTTTGAATCGTTTGTTTTGCGTTTTGTACACACTGGTAGAACGATCTTGCCTTTATGAGCCAGTCGTTTAGGTAAGGGAACACATGTATCTGTTGTCTTCTGAGATGTGCTGCTACTACTACTAAGCACTTTGTAAACACTCGTGGTGCTGTTGTGACCCCGAATGGAAGGACTTTGAACTGATAGTGTTGTCCTCGTATGACAAATCTTAGATACTTCCTGTGCGCAGGATGTATAGGCACATGAAAGTAGGCGTCCTTTAGGTCTAGTGTCGAAAGAAAATCTCCCTGTTCTAGCAATGGGAGTACTTGTTGTAAAGTGATCATGTGAAAATGATCTGATTGTATATAATGGTTGAGGGGCCTGAGGTCGAGAATTGGTCTCAGAGTCCCGTCCTTTTTGGGGATTAGGAAGTACAGTGAGTAGACTCCTGTTCCTTGTTCTTGTAGAGGAACTACTTGAATAGCATCTTTTTCTAGGAGTGCTAGAACTTCCTGTTGAAGCAGAGTTATGTGTTCTGTGGACATTGGACGCTGCCTGGGTGGTATGTTTGGGGGGGGTTGCTGTGAGTTCTAGGCAGTAGCCATGTTGGATAATCTGTCTTACCCACTTGTCTGTTGTGATGGAATTCTAGACAGGTAGGAACTGTAATAGTCTGCCCCCCACAGGAGTGGAATGCGGTAGGGGAGGCAGAGGGAAGTCACTGTTTGGGAGTCGAAGAGGAGCGGTTGTTGTTATTACCTCTACCTCTTCCCTTGTTGTTATTGCCTCTGTATCCTCCTCTAAAGTAGCCTTTATTAGAGGAGGTTTGTGTGTGTGTTTTAAAAGATGATGTGGTATCTGCGCCGGTTTGCTTGGAGCCTCCTCTATAAGAGGAGCGGCGAAAAGAACCTCTAGTTTGGGTGGATTGTAATGCACCCATAGACTTAGCAGTGTCTGTGTCCTTTTTCATCTTTTCCAGTGTATTATCTACTTTCGGCCCGAACAGTTGGTTTTGATTGAAGGGCTGGTTAGGATGGTAGTTTGTACTTCTGGTTTGAAACCTGAAATGCGTAACCATGCATGACGTCTGAGAATAACACTAGTGTTAACTGCTCTGGATGCTGTGTCAGCTACATCTAGTGCGCATTTAATTGAGGCATTAGATATTAATTTGCCTTCTTGTAAGAGCTCTGCTGCCTGATCCTTGTATTGATCTGGTAGGTGTTCCATTAACTTTTCTAGTTGGTCGTAATGAGCCCTGTTGTATCGAGAGAGTAAGGCTTGTGTGTTTGCTATGCGCCATATGTTTGTTGCTTGTGCAGCAATTCTTTTCCCTGACGCATCAATAATCTTGGATTCTTTGTCAGGCGGAGGTGTGTCACCAGAAGTTTGAGAATTGGCTCTTTTACGTGCATTTGACACTACCAAAGAGTCCAATGGCAGATGTCCCTTAAGGTATACTGGATCAGCTGGTGGTGGTCTGTACTTTTTCTCTATTCTGGGATTTAACACTCTACACCTTACTGGATCTTTAAAAATGTCTGGAGCATGTTTAATGACTCCTTTGATCATGGGTAATATTTGAGTAGACCTTTGTGACTGTTCAAAAGTGTCTAATAAGAAGTCCTCCTCAATGGCATCAGAGTGCATAGAAACCCCATGGTAAAGTGCAGCTCTGTTTAGTAAATGATTAAACCCAATACTATCCTCTGGAGGGGAGGGTTTTGTTGGGTAGTACTGAGGATTTGGGATGTCTGGTGCATTGTTTGGTGCAAAATTATATGCATCGTCTTCCTTGGGATATTCTGGGTTGATATCCTCATCTAAAGAGTATGTATGTGGCTCTGTTACATCATTCCCCCTCCCAAATCATACTCCTCGTCAGTGTGGTATGATGATGCAGGAGATTGGATAGGAGAAGTTATAGGTCCAATATATGGATTGATAGGAGAGGAAGAAGGTGAAGGAGAGGAAGGGTGCATTGGAGAAGTTGCACAATCCTTTTTGGCAGGAACCACAGGTGTAAGTGGTGTGTCTGCTGGTCTTTTTTTGTAAGGAATTGCTTCCACATGTCCAGTTTTTGGGTTAATATGGACTTTTTTCTGTCTAGGATCTGGTCTAAACGGATCTTCCTCCTCTATAATCTTCTTCGGCGTCGATTTTTTCGGTGCCGATAGAGGTTGCTTAGTGTTCTTTGCCTTAGGAGGAGTAATTGAGTCCTGTGGCAATTGTTTCGGTGCCGAAGGGGTCTTAGGTTTGTCTGGAGTCTTTGGCACCGATATTGGCGGTTTCGGCATGGAAACAGGTTTTGCTGGGCCTGCAGCGCTGGAATCTGGCTTCCCTTCTTTGTTTTTGGAACCGGAAGGTTTCGGAGTGGAAGCTTTCGGGTCCAATACTGTCTTTGGCACCGATGTGTCTTTCGGTTCGGGTGCCGAAGGGTCTTTGTCTCTGGGCACTGAAGGGCGTTTTGGCTTCGGTGTCGACGAGTCCTTCAGCAGAGGACACTCCTTCTTCCACCTTGCCACAAAGTCATGTGGCAAGACTCCGAACATCTTTGCTGACGGACTTCAGGAAGAAACTCAAGACCGGGCCCTTCGACTAACCCAGCATCTTAGCACCTGGATACCCTCACAGGCGATAAGCCGCTCTACAAATAGCGACTGATTGACTGATCTGGTCCACCTAAGAACCAGAGAGATGTTCACCATCGAATGGCAGGTTTGATTGATGCTGCATCACCTCTGGCTTAAAGCCACATACACAGAGCCAGGCCTGACGGCTGACCAGACTGTTAAGACCTCTGTTCACGGTGTCGGCTGTGTCTACGGAACACCAGATGGTTGACCTGAATAGGTTCTTCCCCTCAGTTACTAGCTAATGCCCAAGCTGCCTAAACTCCTCAGGGAGGTGTTTAAGGAGTGCCTTCATCTAATTTCAATGCGCCGTGTCATATTTGGATAGGAGGCTGACTGAGTCCGCAATTCTCCAATGGGTGGCTGACAGTACTCCCAGACTTTTGCCGGGTGCGTCCAGCATTTAACTCTCCTTGTCAGGAGGGAAAGCACTGCATGTAGCTTGTGATGTTAACGAGTTTCTGCGCCATGTGGATTGCTAGCAAGCCAGAGGCCACAGATGTAGGATGGATCATTAGCGGAGGGTTTATATTTTTTATGAACCCTAGGTGTAATAACCTGTGCATTGACTGGGTCCTTGAAGCATGGGCAGAAACTGAGAGTGCATTGGGTCTTGGCACTGTTTCAACCAGGAAACTATCTTCCCAGACAGCAAACATATCAACTTTATGATATGTGACTGTCCTGTGTATTGTATGATCTCATGGCAAGCAGTACTGTCATCAAGGGGTTAAGATTTGGCTGGATCACATCAGTGACTGATGTCAATTTCGCCCTATGAATCACCTCTGTGCAGCATCATATGGGTCAGCTGGAGGGAGTGGGCTGCCCTTCCTATATGAAAATGTGGATACGTATCTGGTGTTGTTGAAGGGGGTTGTGCATGTGGTGGTGGCAGAGTTAGTGGAGGTCGAGCAGGAAGGGGGTTAGTGTATTTGTCCCGAAGTCTTTTTGTGATTGGTAGGAAGAGGAGGCTCCAGAGCAGTCAGCTCTCGAAAGTCAATTTTCTCTTCTTGGAAAGTGTCCTGCGGCTTTGGCAAAAGCATGCTGGATATTCTGCCTATGGGGTGAAAAAACAGCCCCTTTTGTTGAGTGTCTAATTTCCTCCTGTAAGTGTTGAAGAATCGGTTGCTCCAAATCTTCTGAGGTCGCGGTCAGCAGCATATTTGGCCTTTTGTGTTTCTTCGGAGTCGAGGGCGTACTCGATGTGGTTGATGATTTCAGCGCCAATGATATGCTTGGTGCCGACATCTGCGTCAGTGGTGACTTTGTTACCGGTGTTTACTGAGGTCCCAGAGCTGAGGGGCCTGCCAGCTAGGGAGAGGCATATGGTTCATGAGGGGCCTTTGTAGTCATGGAAGAGAGCATCATCTGTGCTGAAGTCTTCAGTCAGTGCCAACCATGGTTCGAAGGTATTAGTGGCCTGGCAAGCTGCTGCTGGGATTCTGGTCTCGATGCCCCACCCTCTCTGGAGCGGTGATCAGCCTGTACACCTGGTACCTGCTTGGCTGTGGGTGCCGACCATACTCACAAACAGAGTATTCCGTAACTGCGAGTCCTCTGAAGGAGAATGAAATCAAGTTTCTGCCTCTGAATCCGAGGTCGCCTCCAAACTGAACTGGATCAGCTGGGCCTTCAGGGGACCAGCTTCCTTCTCTGCTTTAATCTTGCATTCTATGAAGATGTCAGTGTGTCTTTAGACTCCTGTGTCTGCATTCTCTGGATAGCCCATCTATGCTTGCGTTGGTACTAAAGAGTAAGAAGGTGAGGCAGGCCTGGCATGTGGTGTTATTGCACTCAGGGGAGAGGAGGAGATTGAGACATGATGGTGGTCGGTCCAGAGAAACTTGAAGTGGTACTGGGTACAGTATTGGAAGGGCGTCAGTGACCTGGCATTCTCGTTGTGCTGCAGGAGGAAAACGGTGGAGGGCCCCAAACCGGGGCTCAGGCCCTGGCAATGAGGCGTTTAAGGGAGCTGGGAGTTCGATGTCCGGTTGCTGTAGATGAGAAAGGAAATGGGATTGTGAATCCAACACAGTGGATTCTTCCAATAGCATGGGTGTCACACGATCGAATGGGTCTGGTGGAAAGCCCTTTTAGGTGCTGAGTACGGACCCAATCGATAAACATCTGAACTGGATAGCGGAAAAAACAAACAATGGAGCCGTTGACCCTGTGCACTACCGCACACGAAACACTTCTTTTAAGAATAACAGCTGCAAAGGCCCAAGCCAAACACTAGATGGCAGGGGTAAGTAAAGCATATGTATCTAAGGCAGCATCTTACATACAAAAACGTTTCTCACAGCCTCAGATTTGTATGAAACCAGAAACATTTTCATAAAGCAAGCATGTAAAGAAAAGGTTACTGACCTGTAGGAGTAATTTTGAAGCTTGTAAAATTTCTGGATTCACATGATTGCAATATTCCCCCATCTAGTGGCAGAGGGCAGGATTTTCTACTTCTGTCTTTTTCTCTTGCCTGGACGTCAACCAGTCTGGTGTGTGTATAGCCATTTCCCAATGATATCTGATGTAAGCCCACAATGCCCTGGTGTGGGGTCTCCATCTTTAGATTATTTCTTCAGTTCTGGGGTGATCTGTTATGTTTTTGGGCTTTCTATTTTCCTTCTACTTACTTCATTTTAAGCTCACCCTTATTTCTGGGGAGGAGGGAAAGTCGCAAGTGAAACGATAAAATTCTTCAAGCAGCAAAACTACTCCTGCAGGTAAGTAACCTTTTCATTTTGTAGCCTGAATCTCTTCAGGATTTTAGGATGCATGTGCTGATCACTTGATTAAGCCCCTCACTGCTCCCAACCCCACCTGGGAGGCTTGGTTGTAGTGAGTGTTTGTAAACAGGTGTCCACACAATAGTGTTTAATAAAACTATATATTCATGGCCATGTGGCTGGCATTTATAGGTTGTTTATGAAGATTTTTGTTTCTATGTGGAGCACGTTTTTGGCTTCTCATTTAGAACTATTCCTGCATGGTCCTTGCTATGGTCCATTTTCTGAATGAGGAACCCATGTTTGTCTGCGTGAAGGAAATGAAGAATTGCATGCCGATACAAGAAATGTCTTGTTTCCCAAGGTGTGGTAAAGGACGAGGGAGACCAGAGAAAGCACTTTTCTGTTTCTATTGTAATTGCTTTCATATAGTGCTTACTAGCCCTGACAAGGAATTAAAGAGCTTTACGCTGGGCAGTACATTGCTCAAGATCCCAAAGTTAGTATTTTTGATAATTTAAAAAAGGCCGGTAGTCGTATTGCTTGGTGTATTTGAAAGTGTGAGACGCTTTTGGGAGGGACTCCAGCATCCTAGCCTACCTCAGTACTACCATGCATATTTGGGGAGTCCGAGGTGTCCAAATTCTAATCCCTCAGGAGCCATGCTGTCAGACTGAGGCTGGGCAGCTTTGGGTTGCAAACTTGACCCTGTTAATAGTATATCTAATAAGACAGGTAATTTTATTACCCATACTTGTGCCATCCCAACCATGTCTGAAAACCATGTTTGTATGGCACACTAAGGGGCTATCACTATGAGCCTCGTTGTCTGTTGGCAATTGCTTAACACTAGTAGAAATCAGTGTATTTGGGGGAGAACCATAGGCAAATTTCTGTGTTGAGTCCATCAATGGGGCATTCAACCAGGGACAGGCGTTGTGGTAATCTGAATCCAAATTTTGGCATTTTGCATTTGCATGTGCTGCAAAGAAGTCTAATCTGGTTTGCCCCACTCCTGGAAGATTCATTGCGTTTGAGTTCCCAATTGTGAGAGGTACCCGCTTTTCTGCTGAACCCGTCCACTTCTACGTTTTGCATGTCTGGTAGATGAAGGCTAGTAAAGTTATGTCTCTGTGTATTGACTATTTCTATATTTCTGGTGCTAGTTTGGACAGGACATGCAATATTGTTTCCCCTTCTTTGTTAAGGTAGAACTTTGTTGCCGATCTGAATTTGTACTGTTTCCCTTGATATGCATGTGGGTTCTAGCACATTTATGAGCTTTATAGTTCCAGATACCTCCACAGACTACTGATGATAAATATTTCCATTTGTCCTTTCCATCCCCTGTTGACAGCATCTGTTGTAATGGACACAGAGGGAGTTAGTTGCTTGAATGGTCTGCCTGTTGAGATGCTTTCTATTTGACAGCATTGCATTTCCCTATGTTCTCCTCTGTGACAAACATTAGATCCTCCCAGCTGCCTGTGACCATTGGCTCTGGAGCAATTATTGAATTGGTCTCACGTGGAGTCCAGTGTGAGGGAATAAAGGGAATACACAAGGATATCGTTTTCATTAGAGTTAACACAGTTCTCACTGTAAAAGGTTGCCCCTTCTCGTGAAGGCTAATTGTGTGTGCCAATGCCAAAATTCTTTTTTGCACCGGGAGTGCTTTGGCTTCCCTCCAGTTCAAGGTTGCCCAAGAAAACCTTCTTCCCCTTGGGAATTGGGGAAGATTTCTACATGTTTAGGGAAAATGACAAGCTGTGTAGCATTTGAATCAATGGCTATATGCTCTTTTGGCATGGTTGCAAATTTGCCTTAACTAGCCAGTTATCCAAGTACAGGAACATATGGATCCCAATCTTCTCAAGTGCAATGCCACTACTGCAAGACATTTTGCAAACACTTTTGTTACCGATTTTATCCCAAATGGGAGCACCCTGGATTGATAATGTACACTATCTACAGCAAAACTGTGGTACTTCTTGTGTCTAGTGTTCATCAGTACGTGCGGGTAGGTGCCCTTGAGGTCTGTGGTTTCCATGTGATCCTGGCTGTTGAGGGCTGAAACCGGTCCTACGATGCTTGTTTCCAGTCCAGGGAGGACCTGGCCTGGCAGTTCGGGCTGGACTGTTCCCATTGGGTGCAGTATCAAGACTGATTTGCATATGGCTGGGTCCAAACTGGAATGGCATGGTGAGCAAAAAAACGACGGATTTAGGCCCAGATCTCTGTACTGGGGTGAATGCATGACATTGTTCTGCATTCTGTCCATCAATTCTTCTTTTTGCATTTGCCATCTGGCTTTGAGCAGACGTTTCTTCTCAACTTCCAGGACCCAGTATCCTGCGCCTAGCGTTGTAGTCTACATTTTCACTGCTGAGTTGTCTTTTCCTTAAACTCCTTCTCCCCTTCCCTAGTCCGGATACCCTTTCGGGATCAAGCCAAAGTCAGAGTTTGTCCCCAATATTATATCGAATAGTTTCTTACCTGTCGGTGTAGTTTTGCGGCTTGAAGATCTTTCTGGATTCACTATGATGTGCATATTCCGCAATCTGGTGGTTGGGTCCGGAATCGTAGTCCTTTTTTCTCTTTTTTTTTGTCGTAGCCCAGGTGGGCGCCGACGTCCTACCATTTGGTGTACCTTCGGTGACGTCGGCGTGCTTCCGGCGGAAGCTACCATCCTCGGGCGTCATCTTCGGATTCTTTTTTCTATCTCTTTTTTTCTTTTTTGTGTTTGTAATGAATCCATGGCTATGTTTGTTAATCGTTTTTTCAACGTAATTCTTTTCAGGTATCTTTTTCACGTATCTTGTAAGCTTCAACTTGCTTTCTTTTCTATGTGTTTCCACCTTCTTCTCCAGCCTCATCTTTCTGGTGGAGGCGGGTGGGTTCGCTAGTGAATCCAGAAAGATCTTCAAGCTGCAAAACTACACCGACAGGTAAGAAACTATTCGTTTTGCAGCGTGAATCTTTCTGGATTCACTATGCTGTGCATAGATTTTGTAGCGGTTCTCGTTACTTTTGGGGCGGTTGGGTGGAAGAGGAGCGTTGGTTGTTGAATATATGTTGAAGCACCTTTTGTCCTACTTGTGCTTCTTTGTTCATTTGTACATCCACGCAATAGTGCTTCGTGAACGTGTGCACTGAAGCCCTTGTTGCCGCCAGGCATATGTCCTGAATTGGTGTGTTGGCCAGAAAGGCAATTGTTGCTCCTTTCTTCCTGGTGGAGTGGGCCTGTGCCCCTCCTGTTAGCTCCTGGCCCGCTTGTTTGTGGCAGAATTGTATTGTCTGTGCGATCCATCGAGCTATGGTGTTTTTAGTCACTGGTTTGCCCATGTAACTGTTTGAGAAGGATACGAAGAACTGTTTGGTTTTACTGTGTCCTTTCAATGTAGTGCATCACAGCCCTTCTTGCGTCTAGAGTGTGGAGCGACCTCTCAGCGCTTGTAGTGGGGTTTTGGAAGAAGCTAGGGATCTTAATACTCTGATTCATGTGAAACCTTGACACCAACTTTGGCATGAAATGTGGGTCTGTTCTCATCACAACCCTGTCACTGTGTATCTGGATGTAGGGTTCCTGCAGTGTGAGTGCCTGCAGTTCGCTCACCCTTCGTAGCGAGGTGATTGCTACCAGAAAGGCCGTTTTCATAGTTAGCATTTGCAGTGATGCTTTGTGGATGGGTTCGAAAGGTGCTTTCATGAGCTCCGTCAGTACCACATTTAGGTTCCAGGCCGGTGGCGGCATTCTCTTTGGTGGCGCTATTCTTTTAGCCCCTTCCAGGAATCTTTTTACGACTTGGGATGTAAAGAAGCTTCTCCCTGTTTCTCCCCTTGTGTATGCCACAATCGCTGTCAGGTGCACCCTCAGCGAGGATGAGCTTAGCTTAGCTTTAATTAGGTGCGTGAGGTACCTTAGCACCGTAGATTCCCTGGTCAGTTTTCTATGGAGTTTTTTCTTGCAACACCATTGAGTGAATCTTTTCCATTTTTCCCCATAGCATTTGCGTGTGCTGGGCCTTCTTGCCTCTCTCGCAGCACCCGCAGGGTGCTCTCTGGTAGTTTTAGATGTGCGAACTCTAAGTCCTCAGGAGCCAGGCTGAGAGGTTGAGCCTCTCCGGCTCTGGGTGTAGAACTTCTCCGTTTTCCATGGAGAGTAAGTCTCTTCTTTTTGAGAACTTGTGGGGGGGACCCTGCGCCATCTCCATTATCTGAGAGTACCAGGTCTGTCTGGCCCATTGTGGTACCACCAGGATGAGCGTCATGTTGCTCGTCATGCATTTGTTGAGAACCCTGGGGATCAGTGGTATCGGGGGAAAAGCGTAGGCAAATGTTTTTGACCAGCTTATCCATAGGGCATTCCCCTGGGACCGTGCCTCTGGTTGCCTGGATGCAAAGTATTGGCATTTTGCATTCCGGCGTGTTGCAAACAGGTCTATTGTTGGTGTGCCCTGTCTCCTGAATAGTCTCTCTGTTTCCTGAATATTGAGTTCCCGCTCGTGGGACGCTGAAGTCTGCTTGCTGAGCCAATCCGCTTCCACATTGTCCTTCCCTGGCAGGTGTATGGCTAGCAGGTCTATTTTTAGTGGTATAGCCCATCTCCAGATTTCCTGTGCCAAGCTTGACAGAGGGAATGATTGAGTTTCCCCCTGTTTGTTTATGTAAAACATCGTTGTGGTGTTGTCTGTTTGTATTAGCACCTTCTGGTTGTACAGGTGTTTCTGAAAGGCCTTGAGGGCTAGCAACACTGTTTTCAATTCCAGGTAATTGATGTGTCTGACTGCATCTGTAGGGCTCCACAGACCCCTCACTTTGAGCCTGTTCATGTGTGCGCCCCATCCCTTCTGGGATGCGTCTGTGGTGATGGTCACTGTTGGGTCCGGTGGGGTAAGAGGTTTCCCTACTGTTATTCTCTCCTTGGTCCACCACCTTATTTCTTCCTGCACCCTGTGCGTTACAACCACTAGATCCTCCCAACTTCCTGTAGCTTGTGACCATTGCTGTTGCAACCACTCTTGGAGTGGTCTCATTTGTAGGCGTACATTGGGGACCAGGTGTATGCATGACGCCATCATCCCCAAGATCTTGCTCACAGTCCTCACTGTCAGAGCTCGCCCCTTCTGGCAGTGAAGTTTCTCCCTCAGTAGGCTGAGTGTTCTCTTTTCGCTGGGTAACACCCTGCATTGGACGGTGTCGATTTGAGCTCCCAGGAAGATTTTCACTTGCTCCGGTTCCATCGAGCATTTTCCCCAGTGTATGGAGAATCCCAGGCTTGCTAGCGTTCGTGTGACCTGTTCTGCATGATCTTTGCATGTCCTGTAAGAGCTTGCCTTTACGAGCCAGTCGTCGAGGTAGGGGTACACGTGTATCCCCTTTCTTCTTAGATGTGCGGCCACTGCCGCGAGGCATTTGGTGAACACCCTTGGTGCGGACTTTAGGTCGAATGCCAGGGTCGTGAATTGGTAGTGATCCTTGTTCACTGTGAATCTTAGCATGTGCTTGTGCTGCCTGTTCATGGGGATGTGCAGGTACGCATCTTTGAGGTCTATGGTGGACAAGAAGTCCCCGGCCTTTATCTGCGGGATGACCTCTTGTAGGGATGTCATCTTGAATTTTTGAGTCTTTACGTATTTATTTAGGAACCGTAGGTCCAGGATGGGTCTTAGACTTTCGTCCACTTTTGGCACCAGAAAATAGTTTGAGTACACTCCCTTGTTCCGTTCTTTGAATGGGACCCGTTCGATGGCCGCTTTGAGGAGGAGTTCTTGAGCTTCCTCTTGGAGTAATCGCAGCTCTCTTCTCGAGTGCTCTCTTTTCTTTGTCTTTCTGTTTGGTGGTCTCTTTTCCAAATCTATGCAGTATCCGAACTGCATAATGTTGAGTATCCACCTGTCTGTTGTTATTTTTCTCCACTCCTGGAGAAAAAATCTCAATCTTCCTCCTACTGGCGTCACATGTTCCTTTGTGTCTTGTCCGTGTAGCCCTCTCCTCTTTGTTTTCCCGTGCTCCTCCCCCGGAGGGTTCGAGTGGGAGAGCACCTTTTTCCGTGTGAAATCACTTAGAGGGGGGTTGTTCACCGCCTCTCCTTCTCTGGCCCCGTCCATTTCCTCTTGATCGAAAGGACTGGCCCCCGCTCTGGTAGTTCCAGTTTTGCCTCTGCTGGCCCTGGTGACTTTGGTTGTCACTCTGTTGTCCCTGGTGGAATGCCTGGTGTGATTGCCCTTGCTGGTTTCCACCCCTGCCGTTCGGCCTCCGTGTAGGAGTGCCCCTTCTCATCCCCCTGAATTGCAGGGCCCCCATGGACCTTGCCGTCTCGTTGTCCTTCTTCAGTTGGGTGAGCTTCTTATCAACTGGGGCTCCGAACAGTGTTTCCCCGTTGAAGGGTGTGTTCAGGATGTTGTTCTGAACCTCAGCCTTGAAGCCTGAGATCCTGAGCCAGGCTTCCTTCTCTCTGTGATGCCTATAGCCATCAGTCTGCTGGATGTTTCTGCCCCATCCAAGGCTGTCTTCAGGCACGAGTTAGTGATGCTTTTCCCCTCTTCCACAAGGTGTGATGCCCTCTCGCGGTATTGTTCCGGGAGGTGCTTGAGCAATTGGCCCATCTCATCCCAATGCTGGTATTGATGTCTATTCAGGAGGGTGTTGGAGTTCGCCATCCACCAGTGCGTTGCGGCGTTCCTCTCTATTTTCCTGCCAGTTAGATCCATCCTCCTGCTTTCCTTGTCAGGTGGAGGTCCAGATGTTGTGGGGACGTTTGCCCTTTTTCTGGCCGTTGCAGCGATTATTGAGTCTGCTGTGACGGATCCCTTGATGTATGCTGGGTCCTGGGAGGAGAATTTGTATTTCTTCTCAGTCCTCGGCGTTACTGATCTGCATGTAGCCGGGTCCTTGAAGGCTTCCTTCCCCTGGTCTGTGATACTCTTTAGCATGGGCAAGAACTGGCTTCTTGTCTGCGTGGGGAGCAATGTCTCCAGCAGTAAATCTGCTTTTGGCTTCTCCTCTTCCAGCTTAACTCCATAAGCTGCTGCCGCCTTCCTGACCACCCCATTGTACGCCCCAATGTCATCCGGTGGCGAAGGCCTCGTGGGGTAAGTCTCCACAGCCTCCTCCGGGTTTTCGGCCTCGATGTCCTGCCATTCCTGGTCTTGGGCTGTCGAGGAACCTGAGCCGTAGCTTGACTGCTGCTCCCCGTAATCCCCTTCTGTGTAGTAGAGGTCTTCTTCCTCTTCGTGCTCCGAGGGGTCCGGAGTTTTCGGCGTCTCATCGACGTCGAACTCCTCGTGCTCCTGTACCTCAGCGACGGCCGGTGCTGGCTTCGAGGGGGATCCTGTAACTTCTCATCTTTTCATCCAAGTCCTTCTTTCTCTGAAGGATGTTCTCCATTTCGGCCTCAAGCCTTCTTTTCTTTCTCTGCATCTCTGAGGCCTGCTCGTCGTCGAGCGTTTCGGCTGCTCTTTTCGGAGGCGGCGGCGGCGAAACTTTCTTCGGCTCCTTTTCCTTCAAAGTCGAAGACCCTTTTTCGGGGGCTTGCTTCGATGACCTTTGCTTTTCGCAGGTCTTCGGCCTCCGGGAGTCCTTCTCTAAGGATCCGCTGGGCTCTTTTTCAGAGGATGCAGCTTTGGACGTCGAAGTTTTCGGCGTCGGTGCTCCTTTCGAGGCTCTGGGCTCTGACTTTCGAGAGTCTGCCTCTGGCTTTTGAGACCCTGTGGGGGTTTCCGGGGTCGTAGACTCTCCTACCTTGTCAGGCGTTTTCTTATCGGTCTCTGCGACCGTGAAGTCATCTGGACCTTCGGCAATGTGGTCCTCGTCGTCGGTGGAGAGGCCCAGTTCGTAAAGCGTCGGGGCCTGGCCCTTGTCCTGCATCGTGTGGTGAGCTGTCCTCTGTCTCTCTCGAACTCGGAGTGTCTTCGGCTTGAAGACGGAGCAGGCGTTGCAGTCTCTGCTCTCGTGGTCGATTGGCAGGCAGAGGTTGCAGACCGGGTGCTGGTCCTTCTGCGCGAACTTGTGGTGGCAGTTTTTGCAGAATTTAAAGGGTGTCTTGTACATCCCTGCGCTCAGGGGGCCCCCTGTGTGCGCATTCCTCCAAGGACGTCGAAGATCTCGAAGTCCTTTCCTTTCTTCGTTGTCTCTTCTCTGATGGTCCTCTTCTCCCGATCTTCTCAGGTCTTTACCGTCGAAGAGTTGCTGTATTTCCTCCTTTTCTCCTCCAAAACTTCTGGAGCTTCACGCGACGATCCAGACCCAACGGCGGAAAAAAGAATCTGAAGATGGCGCCAGAGGGTGGTAGCTTCCGCCGGAAGCACGCCGACGTCACCGAAGGTACACCAAATGGTGGGACGTCGACGCCCACCTGGGCTACGACAAAAAAAAAAAAAAGAGAAAAAAGGACTACGATTCCGGACCCAACCACCAGATTGCGGAATATGCACAGCATAGTGAATCCAGAAAGATTCACGCTGCAAAACTGTGTTTAGATCTGTGGGGTTTCTTGTGTTTTGACTTCCCTTTACCTACCAAGTACTTCGGTGTCAAGGGTAATTTCAAAGACTTTGAGCCCGAGGTTGTTGGCACGGCCTTAATGTGACCCTGAGGAATTGCAGGCATACGCCTTCTGAGTGCTTGGTGTTTAGATGGCTTTGACCTCTGATCTACCCATCTCCAACCACCCGCCCATCCCCCAGGGTTCGGTTTCTTCAGGGTTTCTTTTGTTGCTTGACAGTTCCAAGTCCCTAAGACAGGGCAGGCTGGCATGTAACTGTGTCATGGCATAGTGTGCAAAACATTTTCTCCCAACTTTAAGAGCCTGGTAACTCAATGCACAGCTCACAGCCTTCAGACTTCTGGCCACTGGGCAGGAAAAGTCTGCAATCCTTGCAATCCTTTTTGAGCGAGCTTGTGGTGGCACTTTGGACAAAATCTATAGGGGATATTTTTTATCTTGAAAATAAATTGCAAAACGGCTATATCAGCTAATAAAAAACACTTTTATAAAGTTGCCTTTGACTATATAAGATGCCTGATATGCCAGCTAGGTTTGTTTATTTTAAGCTGCTTTAGGCCAGGGCATAGTGGCTGGAATTTTGTAAAGGTACCTGTATAAATTCAGTTACATCACATTGCATTGAATTCTTTATAAAGTCCAGCAAGCAGTAAGAAGACTTGAGCTTAATTAGGGCAAAAAAACAAAGTCAATGTCAAGCCAAGGACGCTGAATGATAGTGAACGACTGGGAAATACAGAAGATCTCCAAAGTGAATGGGTGGTGTCTCTGATTCTAGTTGTATTTTATGGCATGTTAATGAGAAATAAGCTACTTTCAGTTGATGGTCAGTGAAGTATAAAAAATAAAGTGAAAAAGATTATTAACACTGCCCTGGAGAAACATGTCTGGGTAAAAACACAATGCTGTTTTCTTTAAAAACAAGATGTGATCCTCTGTAGATACAGAAGCCTTACCAAAGTGCATAGATAATTAACAAAACGCAGGTAAGCTGATGTCAAGAGTGATGGCTGTCCATTTACCTAGAACCACATGCTATGGTTAAAAAAGACGACTTAGATTGCATATCTAGACAAATGAGGAAACTTGGCAGATATTCCCAATATGAGTTCATTGATGGTCTGCACACATGATTACAAGTCAATAAGCAATTGATTCACAGTTGTGGTGAAACAGGTACCTCCAGCAAAATTGAGGTAAAAAAACATCTGTAGCTTGTTAATATGATTAGTGAATAAAAACTGCAACCAAGATGACCTCTTGTCTCCTAGATCACCAGTGTGAAATGAAGGGGTCGAGAGGTCCTAGTAGAAATGGTGAAATCCTTATTTGAAGGAGGCATGGGTACGTATGACGGTAATAATTTTGGGTTTCACATATACTAGTGCTGAGCAACTGGCTGGAAGTAAGCCATATCCATGGTTTAAACTATAATCAATGGCGGTCTCATACACACTCCACATGCTAAATGGGGCTGTCTTCCTGATCATCATTCCTACGCCACACCCACAGTGTCCATCACTTGGGATAAGGCCCAAAGTAGAGTCAATTGGACAGGTACAATGATGGGAGAAGTCCTCCCCTCCCAAAGTGAAACATGAATTCTACAGGTTACCACCCTGGAGGAATTTCAGGATTCCCTTAAAGTGAACACATAGGTTTCTCTAGGTTGAAGAGTGTTTGCAATCAGGACATCTAGAGGTCATTCACTGACTAGCGGATTAATTTGTACCTATACACACCTCAATTTTACAAATACCAGAAATTTTGACAACCAAGCCTCCTGCCCCTACCTTACATCAAAGATGTGGTTATGGCCCCAGCGTCAAATCCCATAGAGATCAACTCTTAACAGGTAAACTCAACACGATAATTACAAAGATTACAAAACTCTAGTGTTAACTCCCTCGATGGGTCTGACCAGCTGTTGGGGGGGCTAGGGTAGCAGATGTGAATACACGGTCTAATAAGGGTTTTGAGGACGCTTTTGCTAACATCAAGAAAGGCCAATGTTTGTATATGTTATGTTATGTTATTAAAGCTTCTAAAGTGTGCTTTTATGCAAGGGTGTCCTAGGGCTGAGCACTGTCTGACCGCTTTCCATGGGTGCAGAGGATTTTTCAGAGAACAGCCATGTCTTTAACCCCTTCCTGAAGGAAAGGAGCTCAGTGGAATTCTCAGCTGCACTGGTAGGTTGTTCCAAGCTTTTGCGGTACGGACTATCTTTGACTGACAATGTATTTTGCAACAAAAAAAACACTACAAGAATGAAATTGTGGAAACTGAATAGAGAGAACATGTCTGTGCTGTCTGATTGAACATGGAGATCTTCCTCACACCACTTATGGATGCACAATAATGCAAATTATACTGCTATTGAAAATGTCCATTAGATGATAACAGATGCTTTTACACAGCATAAGGCCTTCAATCGGGTTCCAAATTCCACAAGGCGAACCCTTATATACCCATTTGTTTTAAACAAACAAGTTCTATATGCTGTTCTTAGCTTATTGTAGCTATTGTAAAGCCTGAACAAAACAAGTAGATTAAAAAAAGCTTACCAGTACTCCAATGGAATAAGCCACATATTACGGACAAAAATTATTAAAATTATGACCACTGCATACAGTAGCACAAAGAATTCGCGCTGGCTCGCTTTGTTCGCCATAAGTTGGCAGGGTATGCTCAGACGTGAGTCCCTTGCTCACTTTGCCACTGGAATCAAGCAAGCATGGCTGAAGACGGCTGAAATGCCAGAAACCGGTCCTAGGAAGCTGGTTTCCGGGCAGGGAAAGCATGGCTTGGCAGTTCGGGCTGGACTGTTCCCATGAGGCACAGGGTCAGACTGATTTGCATATGGCCATGTCTGAACTGGGGTGGCAGAGTGGGCTAAAGAACGGTGATGGATTAAACCCAGATCTGTTGACAGGGTGTGAGTGTTTGATTGGTTCAGATGCTCCGTCCATCACCACCCCCTTTTGTACCGCTTTGTTCGCCATAAGTTGGCAGGGTATGCTCAGACGTGAGTCCCTTGCTCACTTTGTCACTGGATTCAAGCAAGCCTGGCTTAAGACGGCTGAAATGCCAGAAACCAGTCCTAGCAAGCTTGTTTCCGGTCCAGGGAAAGCATAGCTTGGCAGTTCGGGCTGGACTGTTCCCATGAGGCACAGGGTCAGACTGATTTGCATATGGCCATGTCTGAACTGGGGTGGCAGAGTGGGCTAAAGAACGGTGATGGATTAAACCCAGATCTGTTGACTGGATGTGAGTGTTTGATTGGTTCAGATGCTCCGTCCATCACCACCCCCTTTTGTACCGGCTTGCAAAGTATGGTCAAGAACGCTCAGGTTGACTAGGATATTAGTTAATATGAACTACAGACACAAATAAAAAATGAAATGAAAGAGAAGACATCTAAAAAACTGTACAAGGTTTTAATTTAAAAATAAAACCAAGCAATGTGGACTAAATGATTAAATTGTGTAATATGGATTATGCTATTAAACATAATTTTATTCGTTTTTTTTTTATTAACCCTTCAATGCAACAACATACCAAACATGGACCTCAATGTTGCATAAAGACATTTTAAAAATGCAATGAAAAATATACTTATAGAAAAATAAATTATTTAAACATACCAATTTGGGGAGGCGGCTCTGGTGGCTTCACAGGTACTGGAACAGGTGAACGCTGGCGATCCCTAAATGAGGTCCTTTCTCTGCGATTTTGTTGCGGTGCTGGAGTTACTGGGGGAGCTGGTGGCACTGGAGGTCCAGGTTGCCAGTAAGGAGGATGAAAGCCTCCCTGTGGTGGGCCAAAAGAAGCACCATGCTAAAAGAGGAGATCATTATTATTTTTTTTCCATCAATACAAATGCTATCTCTTTTCATCAATTATTTATGAATGAGCAAGTTACTTACCTTCGCCAACGCACTTTCTGGTGGATATTCTATCTAACTACAGATTCCTCACAATATCCCCAGGCACCAGACTGGATCTGAAGGTTTAAACAAACATTTTCCCACACACCGGCAAGTGGTGCCGTGTGGCTCCACACTGGCTTTGTTCCACCCAGGAAAGGACGATGGAGCCGCATACAAATGCCAACTGTGTGTCAACGTTAGTTTCCTTCTTGAATCTCTGCGGCCTCGGACATGGAGCCCAACAATATTCAGATGAACTAGTGCGCTGATCTAAAATGTTGAACTTTTTAGATGGGAAAAGTGACCATTCCACAGAACAGGGTGGTGGGAGGGTAGTGATTAATATGCAGTTAGAGGGTCCTACAGAAGGTAAGTAACTTGTTCTTCTGATGGATATTTTTAATAGCAGGTGTGTCACCTTTACAACAGATACCAAAACAGTACCTCCCAAGGTGGTAGGACTGTGGAATGGCTCAGACAAAAACTCCTGCAGGACGAACAGCTACTATGCACTTCCAGTCAGACCTGGCTGTCAAGGCAGTAGTGCTTTATGAATGAACATGTGCATTGATGCCCACATAGTGGACTGAGAGATGTCAAGACTAATCACCTTGACCGTGTTCTTTTCAGCACTGACTTGCCTTTCACTCCTCAAGAGAATCCCACAAAAGGAAAATGCTACTTACCAGAATGCATCTGTTCTTGGCATGTAGGGCTGCAGAACCACACACTTTTGCATAGATTGCATTAGATCACCATCTGGTGGTGGGCCCGGATGATTACACTTTGTTGTTGTCTTGGAAGAGTCTTTGTCTGCTGGGTGACTCCTCCCTTATACCATAGTGCGCATGGTCATCTACTCCATCCTCAGATTGTTTTCCCCATTTGGGAAAATGATGGAGTTGTATTGTTACAGATAAGTATGAGACCATGTATTGTGTACCAAAATAAGATAATACTGGAACAGATATAGGTAGCCGGGGAGGCGGGTGGGCGTGTGTAGTTCTGCAGCCCTACATGCCAAGAACAGATGCATACTGGTAAGTAGCATTTTCCGTTCGAGGCATATGGGCTGCAGACCACACACTTTTGCATAGATTGCACAGCAGTTTCTCCCTTAGCGGCGGTCACCCACATCTGTTGCAGTAGTTTGAAATAATGTCTTTTGTACAGCCTGGCCCACACTTGCTTGTTGTTTTGCTTCCACATATACACAATAGTGTTTTGTAAATGTGTGTGTAGTAGACCATGTAGCTGCTTTACAGATATCATCTAATGGTATGTTTCCTAAGAATGCCACAGATGCTCCTATCTTACGGGTAGAATGAGCCCTAGGCGGAATGGTTAAAGTACGTTTTGCTTTGTGGTAACAAATTTGAATACATTTAACAATCCACCTGGCAATGCCTGATTTTGAAATCGGATTGCCTTTATGTGGAGGCGAAAAGGACACAAACATTTGTTTAGTTTTACGAAAAGGTTTTGTCCTATCTATGTAGTATAGAACCGCTCTTTTCACGTCTAGTGTGTGAAGAGCTCTTTCTGCAACTGCTTGCGGTTGTGGAAAAAATGCTGGCAACTCAATGGATTGGTTGAGATGGAATGGTGAAATGACCTTTGGCAGAAACTTTGGGTTTGTCTTGAGAACCAGTTTATAATGATGAAGTTGTATAAATGGTTCTTGAATTGTTAATGCCTGTATCTCACTCACTCTTCGTAGTGATGTAACTGCCACTAAAAAGGCAACTTTCCATGTAAGAAACCGTAACTCACACTTATGCAATGGTTCAAATGGTGGACCCATAAGTCTTGTGAGAACAATATTTAAATTCCAGACTGGAGAAGGTGGTATTCTTGGAGGAATTATTTGTTTAAGTCCTTCCATAAACGCTTTGATTGCAGGTCCTCTAAACAATGACAAATGTTGTCTGTTTTGGAGATATGCCGCTATAACCGCTAGATGTAACCTAATTGAAGAGTATGCTAAATTAGATCTTTGCAGATGTAATAGATAGCATATGATGTTTGTATTGAAACATCCAGGGGGTTAACGTTGTTATTTGTACAATATACAACAAATCTTTTCCATTTTGCCACATAACATGCTCTAGTGGTATGACGTCTTGCCTCTTTAATGACATCCATGCAATCAGGAGGTAAATTTAGATATCCAAACTAAGACTTCAGGAGCCAAATCGCTAGATTGAGCTGCATTGGGTCTGGATCATAATTTCTCCATGGTTCTGTGTTAGTAGATGTGGGGAGAGTTTTAGTTTGTGATGTGGTACTACAGAGAGCTGCAGTAGCGTTGTGTACCATGGCTGTCTCGCCCACGCTGGTGCTATTAGAATCAATGTGAGAGAATGTTGTCTTAGTTTGCGTACCACTAATGGAATTAGTGGGAAAGGTAAAAAAGCGTACGCAAATTTGTTTGACCAGTTCATCCATACCGCATTTCCTTTTGATAATGGGTGTGGGTACCTGACAGCGAAGCTTAGGCATTTGGAGTTGCTTTGTGTAGCAAACAGATCTATCTCTGGTTGTCCCCAAATTTGAAAGAATGGCTGAGGAACATTGAGGATGAAGCTCCCATTCGTGTATCTGTTGTCTCAGACGACTTAACAGATCTGCCAATTGATTGTGAACTCCTGGTAGATGCTCTGCTAACAGAATTTTTTTTTGAGGAATGGCCCATCTCCAAATGCTCTGCGCCAGCTGGGAGAGCTGTAGGGAGTGTGTTCCTCCTTGCTTCTGAATGTAATACATGTTGCTGTCATATTGTCCATCCGGACTAGTACAGTTTTGTTTGATATGTAATGTTGAAAAGATTTTAGAGCTTGAAAGTTTGCTAGTAACTCCAGATAATTTATGTGAAGTACTCTTTGTTTCATTGTCCATATTCCTTGTACTGTGTGACTTTGTAAGTGCGCTCCCCATCCCGTGAGAGATGAGTCTGTGGTCAGTATTATTTGTGGAACTGGCTCTGTAAACGGCCGGCTCTTGGAAAGGTTTTTGGTGTTCCACCATTGCAGAGAGCGATGCGTCCGGTCGTCTACCACCACCAGATCGGTTATCTCTTGTTGAGCCCGATTCCACTGACCCGCTAAGCATTCTTGTATGGGGCACATTTGTAGCCTTGCGTATGGCACTATGAAAATGCAAGATGGATTAGTTACTTACCTGTAATCCTAGTTCTCTTCCAGGGGTATACTCATCGAAGTCATAAGCACTGAATAATCCCGCCCACGTGCGGGACCCCGGAGCAATAGCCAATAATATGCATATATCTACATATATAGATACATATAAATACGCATAAAATAACCATATATATATATATAGATAGATAATATGCATATACACATACATATGCAGCCCAATATAACCATACTAGGCTCAAAAAACTGCCACAATTGCCTGTAAAATCCTTACATTTGCTAAATAAAGACATATAAAATAAATTATATGACAATGCAAAGAAGAAAACAGTGCCTTGGTTTTCTTTGAAACACACAACCTTTATTTCCAAAGGTAAAAACAGGCAGGATCATAGAGGCAGCTTTAGCCTAGATAGGCTGCATTGTAACAGAAAAATCTGGCGTAGTGCCTTTAAGACCTCCAGGCTCCCATCATGCACCACAGGTGACAGTTAGGTCAGTTCTTTTGGACAGCGTATAACAGTGTGATAACTGCATGGGTAACATGTAAAATAGACAGCTCTGGTATTCGCCCGGGGAGGCGGGTGGGTGTGCTTATGACTTTGATGAGTATACCCCTGGAAGAGAACTAGGATTACAGGTAAGTAACTAATCCTTCTGTTCCAGGGGATACTCATCAATAGTCATAAGCACTGAATAGAGTAGCAAGCCCATCCCATACCCTGCGGACGAATACCAGACTCTCTAAACAGCATACTAATATATATATATATTACCCAAACAAATTCCTCAGGGATGCCTGACCAACCTGGGCATCCGCCTGAGTATCCGAATCAAGGCAGTAATGGCGAGCAAAGGTGTGAACCGAACGCCACGTAGCTGCCTTACAAATTTCATGAACAGGAACATTTTTAAGCATTGCTATAGTAGCAGCCTTTCCTCTAGTGGAGTGCGCTCTCGGTTTGCTCGGGAGCTGCTTCCGTGCCAACTGATAGGATAACGTAATGCATGACACAATCCATCTAGAAATGGACCTCTTAGAAGCAGGCAAGCCCGTATTCAGAGGACCGTAGTTGTAAATGTACAGGAATGTAAATGTACAGGAATTTATATAGCGCAAATCACCAAGCGGTTTCTAAGCGCTTGCTTAGGGAACCCGTCTTGGTATTCCCCTGTGAGATAACCCCGGCAGGGTATCCGCAAGGTGAAAGCCAGGCATCCCGCCGCGAGGGGCCGTTGTGGAGATTAAGCAAGCTATTGCCCAGAGTCGCAGAGTGTGAACCCGTGAATCGAGTAGGCACCGGAGCGAGAATTGTCGAGTCCATGGACATTTTAGGACTCAAGACCCCGCCGAGCCGGGAATTGAACCCTGGTCCCGGGCTGACCTCTGCTTCCAGGTCTGCCTCCTCTAACCAGTGAGCCACACTTCTCCAAGTGTTCACAAACAGATGATCAGTCTTTCTAACACTCAGTTTTATCAAGATAAAACTTCAAAACTCTTTTCAAATCCAAAGAGTGTAAAGCTTTTTCAGCTGGAGTGCTCGGATTAGCAAAAAACGTAGGCAGCGTCACTGACTGGTTAATGTGAAAATCCAAGACTAACTTAGGAAGGAATCTTGGATGAGTCCGAAGCACCACTCTATACGCATGGAAAACGAGATAGGGTTCTGTAGCACAAAAAGCCTGAATCTCGCTCACCCTGCGCGCAGAAGTGATGGCTACAAGGAAGGACACCTTCCACGATAGATGTTGAAGGGAGGCCTTATGAATAGGTTCGAATGAAGGACCCATCAATTTAGACAAAACCACATTAAGCTCCCAAGGAGGAGAGAGAGCCCTCACGGGAGGATACACTTTCCTGAGACCCTCCAGAAAATCCTTCACAACTGGCATTTGAAAGAAAGAAACCTGGGTAGGGGACTTTCGATAAGCTGTTATTGCTGCCAGATGGACCTTTATAGAGGAACACTGTAAACCTGCTTTGGCCAAAGAAAGTAAGTATGGTAACAGTACCTGTTCCTGACCTCGAATAGGGGCATGACCTTCAGCAGCACACCACATGAAAAAACGCTTCCACTTGAAAGCATACGACTTTCTTGTAGAAGCTCTCCTTGCCTCTCTTAAAATGTGCATACAGTTCTGCGAGAGGCCTAGATGTCCATACTGGACGAACTCAGGAACCATACTGCTAGCTTCAGGGAGGGCAGGTTGGGATGGAACACCCTGCCGTTCTCTCTGGTCAGCAGATCCGGACAGCAAGGAAGCCTAGTGTGCGGTACTTTGGATAGATACAGGAGATCCGGGTACCACCATTGGCGAGGCCAATCCGGAGCCACCAGGATCATGTCTGTCTTGGACTTGTACAGCTTCTTGATCACCAAGGGAATGAGTGGAATCGGTGGAAAAGCGTAGAGTATTGTCTCTGACCAGTCCATCCATAGAGCATTCCCCTTGGACCCTCATTGTGGGTACCTGGACGTGAAGACGCGGCATTTTGCATTTTCGGCGTCCGCAAAGAGATCGATTTCTGGTGACCCCCAGGCCTGGAATACATCTCTTATCACTTTGTCTTTTAAGACCCAGTCGTGTGCTTCTGCGAAGTGTCTGCTTAGGTCGTCTGCTTGGATGTTGAGGACAGATGGACAGCTGAAATTTTCATACCCCGAGCCAGAAGCCACTTCCAGATTGCTTGCGCTTCCAGCGACAGAGGTCTGGATCTCGTTCCGCCCTGCTTGTTCAGATAGTACACCGTTGTTGTGTTGTCCGTCTGAACAAGCAGAGAGGATGTCTTGATCGCGGGAAAGAAAGCCTTGAGAGCTAGATGGACAGCTCCGAGTTCCAACATGTTTATATGATACAGTCTTTCTTTCTCTGACCATACTCCTTGAACTTGAAGGGACCCCAGATGGGCGCCCCATCCCTGAAGGGACGCATCTGTCACCAGCGATCGTTTGGGCATGTCCTTTTGAAAAGGCACTCCCACTACCAGATGACTCCGCTGCATCCACCATCGAATGGAGATCCGCACTGACAGAGGTAGTGACAGTTTGTCCTCCCAACGGTTTGAAAACTGGGACCACTGGTCCTCCAGAGACTGCTGCAGAGGTCTCAAGTACAGCCTGGCGTTCGGAACAAGGAAAATGCAAGACGCCATGGACCCTAGCAGAGACGAGATCTGTCTGGTCGTTGGTCGAGGAATCTTTAGTAAGTTTTGACACTTGAGGAGAATGGAGGATAGTCTCTCCTCCGAAGTATATGATTTTGCGTCCTTTGAATCTAGCAGTGCGCCGAGATAGTGTATCCTCTGCGTGGGGTTGAGGATAGACTTTTTGAAGTTTACGTGCAGGCCCAGCCTCCGCAGCTGATGTATGCAGAACGTGAGATGTTGCTGAAGCAGAATCGGAGACGCACTCTTTAGCAGCCAATCGTCTAGATAGGGATAGACGAAAATATGCCTCTTCCTTAGGAAAGCCGATACGACTGCCATGCACTTTGAGAAGGTGCGAGGAGCTGACTTTAGCCCGAAGGGCAAGACTGCGAACTGGTAATGGCTGGTTTGTATGCAAAACCTTAGAAATTTCCGATGCTTTGGGGCGATGGGGATGTGAAAATAAGCATCTTGAAGATCTATGGAGCACATCCAGTCCTTTTGATGCAGAAGTGGAATTATTTGATGTAACGCCAGCATTCTGAACTTGTCTCGCCGAATGAACTGATTGAGGCGCCTGAGATCTAGTATGGGCCTGAACTCCTTGTTTGGACCTTTCTTTGGAACTAGAAAGTATCGGGAGTAAATGCCTTGCCGACGCTGTGCCCTCGGGACCTCCTCAATGGCTTTCTTTAAGATTAATGCAGACACCTCCTGCTTCAAAAGATTAAGTCGATGGAACACAGTCTTTTGAGGAGGAATGCAAGGTGGAGGAGACTTGAATCTGATTGCATATCCATTTTGTACAATATTCAGCACCCATTTGTCGTTTGTGATGTTTTTCCACTCTTCCAGGCAAAAACGAACACTTCCCCCCCACCGGAGTGGGTAACGGGTTTATGTTGTTGCTGCTTGTTTCAAGGTGCAGACTGTCTGGAAATGCCACCCCTTCCTCTACCAGGACGACGCTGGGAGTACTGAGATCTTCCCTGATTCTGCTGTGATGACCATTGAGGGGTTTGAACCCTCTGCTGGTTCTGTCTCCGATCGTAAGGACAGTATTTTTTCTTAAAGTCCTTTCTCTTTTCGAGACCAACAGCTCTCACAGTATCATGCTCCGTTTTCATTCTTGACATCTCATCGTCAGCATGAGAACCAAACAGAGATTTTCCAATTAACGGCAGATTAAGAATTCGGTGTTGCGCTTCAGGTTTAAGACCCGTAAGCCTTAGCCAAGCTGAGCGTCTTGCACAGAGCCCATGAGCATAGCCATGTGTAGACAAGTCGGAAGCATCCGCAGCTGCGCTAATCACCTGGTTAGCCACTAGCCCACCCTCATGAAGGATTTCAAGAAAATCATGCTTGTCTTCTTTGGGAAGTTTTTCTGTAAAACGAGCCAAGGAATACCATAGTGCGCGGTCATAGCGACCCAGTAAAGCGGAGGCGCTGGCAACCTTCATGTAGGAAGCAGAGGTGGCACACATTTTCTTTCCTACGGAGTCCATAGCTTTGCTGTCTTTATCAGGAGGCACAGATGATGATGCCGCTCCTGTCTGATTCTTACGTGCCGCAGAGACGATGACCGAATCAGGTTGTGGCTCAGACCTCAGAAATAAAGGATCATTGTCCGGAGCCTTATACTTCTTTGTGATCCGCGAAGGAACCTCTCCCAAAGATGCAGGAGTTAAGAACTTGTGCTCCGCAGGCTCTAACAGACCTGGAACCAGAGGGAGTAACGGCCTTGAGGATAATTTCTGATGCAACGTTTCGAAAATGACCGTTGTCTTGGCAGTAGAGACAGGCATCTCGATATTAAGTTTCGCTGCTCCACGACAGAGAACTTCATTAAAAGTAATCACGTCATCAATCCTACTTGGAGGAGTTGATGACAACGTTGACGAGTAGTTCCTCTTGGAATTTGTAGACCTTGTCGAAGATCTATCATCGCGTCTTCTAGAAGAGTGGTGACGCGAAGACCTAGGAGAGGGTGAAGTTCGCCTTCTCTGCGATGGAGACTTTCTCGGAGGATTACGCTCACGCGGAGAGTGCACCAGCTGTACAAGAGGTGATCTTGATCTTGAAGCAGGTCTGACCGACACAGGAGACCTGGAATAAGACCTTGGAAGGTTGATCCTCCTTATCTTCCAGTCTCTGATCTCTCCCAGCCATTGTGGCGAGATATTAGCCCCTGTAGGTGAAGGTGCTCTTGAGGGCTCTGGAGAGATTTGTACAATCCGCAGCCCAGGGGAGGAAGAAGGACTACTAGAAGTCACAATAGAAACCTTAGACCGGTCTTTGGACACCGTTCTAGGCCTCTTTGCTGCAGGAGACGTCGACGACAGCCTCCTCGACGTCGATTTTTCCAACGGCGATTTCCTCGACGGCGACTTCCTCGGCGGCGTCCTCCTCGGCGGCGTCCTCCTCGGCGGCGTCCTCCTCGGCGGCGTCCTCCTCCTCGGCGGCGTCCTCCTCCTCGGCGGCGTCCTCCTCGGCGGCGTCCTCCTCTTCGACGACGATTGCCTCTTCGGCGTTGACGTCATGCCCCTCGACGGCGATGATTTTCTCGGCGTCGTGCCTCGACGCCGCATGGCTGGGGCTCTTCGACGTCGAAACCTATACTGCCCGGTTCGACGTCATGGCACCTCTTGACGGCGACCTTGACTGATGTTTCGAGCCTCTCGACGGCGACCGTCGATGAGACGACGTCGAGTCCTGCCCTCTTGCAGTTGTAGGAGAGCCAGACCTGGACCGCCTACGCTCATGTCGCTTCTCACCTTCTTCGACGGCGAATTCTTTTCGACGGCGAGGGATGTTTCGACGTCGACGTATGCCGCGACGGTTATTTTGATGCTGATTTTGAGCACACAGGTACCTTAGAAGAAGATCTGTCCCTCGAAGTTGAAGGAGACCGATGTTCTCTCTTCTCCCCTCTGTCCTTGCTCTCTTTGTATTGAGAAGAAGGCTTCCTGGAATGAAAATCTTCTCTTCCACTCACAGTTTCTCCCCTGTCATGCAGGGAGTGAAGCCTGCTCTTCTCTCTCTCTCTCAAAGTCCTATTTGACAGCTTGCTGCAGTGGTAGCTGAGTTCTGGCTTGTGAGAAGATGGTAGACAAGCTACACAGACCGAATGAGGGTCTGTCTTGGCCATTTTTTTACCACAGGCCGGACACTTGACAAATAAGGCCGGCATTATGACTGGAAAAAAAAGCCAAAAAACAGCAAAAAATTGTTGGATTAGTCAGATAATGACTAAAGACGTCGAGTGAACACGAAAAAAATTAGAGAAATACCAGAAGAAAGTGAAAAAATATCACCAACTGGCGAGCTCAATGCTCCAGGATCCTCACAGAAGGTGCCGGAAAAAAGAACTGACCTAACTGTCACCTGTGGTGCATGATGGGAGCCTGGAGGCTCACAGAGGACTTAAAGGCACGGCGCCAGATTTTTCTGTTGTTACAATGCAGCCTATCTAGGCTAAAGCTGCCTCTATGATCCTGCCTGTTTTTACCTTTGAAAATAAAGGTGTGTTTCAAAGAAAACGAAGGCAGTGTTTTCTTCTTTGCATTGTCATATAATTTATTTAATGTCTTTATTTAGCAAATGTAAGGATTTTACAGGCAATTGTGGCAGTTTTTTGAGCCTAGTATGGTTATATTGGGCTGCATATGTATGTGTATATGCATATTATCTATATATATATGGTTATTTTATGCGTATTTATATGTATCTATATATATATGTAGATATATGCATATTATTGGCTATTGCTCCGGGGTCCCGCACGTGGGCGGGACTATTCAGTGCTTATGACTATTGATGAGTATCCCCTGGAAGAGAAGCCATCATTCCTATTAGCTGCATGAACACTCGAGCTTGTAGTGAGTGTTGTGATTGGAATTTTTGTATGAGATTCTGCATAGCTTGTATTCTTATTAAGTTGAGTTACGCTACTGCCTTGGAGGTATCTATTGTGGCCCCTAGATACTGCTGAGATAGGGACGGTTGTAGATGTGACTTGTTTTGATTTACTGTAAACCTCAACTTGGGCAGCAGACAGACTGTTTGATGCGTGTGCTGTACACATTGGTTGTATGACTTGGATTTTATTAGCCAGTCGTCTAAATATGGGAATACATGAATGTTGTCCCTTCTTAAGTGTGCTGCTACTACGGCTAAACACTTTGTGAATACTCGAGGTGCTGTTGTTACTCCGAAGGGTAGCACCTTGAATTGGTAGTGCTGGCCTTCTAGCACAAATCTTAGGTACTTTCTGTGAGACTGATGAATGGGAATGTGGAAATAGGCGTCCTTGAGGTCTAATGTGGCAAGGAAGTCCCCTTTTTCTAGTAACGGTAGAACTTGTTGTAATGTGACCATATGAAAGTGGTCTGAATGTATGTACCGGTTTAGGGGTCTTAGATCTAGAATTGGTCTGAGAGACCCATTCCTTTTTGGGTATGAGAAAATAAAGGGAGTAAAACCCTGTGTTTTGCTGTTCCCTTGGTACTGGTTCTATTGCATTCTTTTGCAGTAGTGATTGTACCTCTTGCCTTAGTAGTAATAGGTGCTCTTGTGACATAGGACGTTGTCCGGGTGGTATTGTTGGAGGAGTGGAAATGAGCTCCAGGCAATAACCTGACTGAATTATTTGTCTCACCCACCTGTCTGTGGTGATGGAGTTCCAGACAGGTAGGAACTGTTGTAATCTTCCCCGACCAGAGTGGAATGGTCTGGTGGGATGGAAAGGAAGTCACTGTTTAGGGGTAAAGGCGTTGCGATTGTTGTTGCCTCTGCCCTTATTATTATTTCCTTTATACCCTCCTCTATAGTATCCCTTACTGGGTGAGGTTTGGTTGGTCTGTTTGTAAGTAGAGGAGGTATTGTCAGCTTGGAAGCCTTTTGATGCACCCCTATAGGAGGAGCGACGAAAGGAAGGTCTATGGGCTTGTGTTTGTAAAGCGCCCATTGATTTTGCGGTATCTGTGTCTTTTTTCATTTTTTCTAGCGCAGTATCTACATTTGGACTGAGAAGATGTTGTTGGTCAAATGGCTGGTTTAGTATACTGGCTTGTACCTCTGGTTTGAATCCTGAGATTCTTTGCCATGCATGCCTACGCAACAGTACCCCTGTATTTACTGCTCTAGATGCTGTATCCGCAGTGTCTAGTGCACATCTTATGGAGGTGTTAGTTATAACCTTGCTCTCTTGTATTAAATCGGCAGCCCTAGCCTGTTGTTCTGGCAGGTGTTGCATAAGAGACTCTAGCTCATCATAATGGGCTCTGTCGTATCTTGCTAACAGAGCTTGAGTGTTAGCAATCCTCCATATATTAGCAGCTTGTGATAGTGTGTGCTTCCCTGAGGCATCTAGAAGCTTTGATTCTTTGTCAGGGGGTGGAGCATCCCCTGTTGACTGCGAATTGGCTCTCTCGCATTTGACACTTCCAGCAAATCTAGTGGCAGCTGTCCCTTAATGTATGCTGGATCAGAGGGAGCCGCTTTATATTTCTTTTCCAGTCTGGGGTTAATTACCCTGGCCCTGACTGGGTCTTTAAATATTTCTGGCGCGTGTCTTACCACTCCATTCAGTATTGGCAGTGTGGTAGTGGTTCTATGTGATGTTAATAGTGTATCCATAAGAAAATCCTCTTCTATTGGATCTGTATGCAGGTCTACTCCATGGAACGTAGCTGCTCTATGAATGAGTTGTGTGAACCCAATAGTGTCATCTGGTGGAGATGGTCTAGACAGGTATGCCTCGTCTTGTGGTAGATCTGGTGCATCTGGTGAATTGTAATCTTCCCATGGGTCACCGGATGACCCAGCCATATCATCTGGGTCATCAACTTTCTTTATTTGTTGATAACTTTGTTGAGAGTATGTCTCCCCATAATCCTCCTCCTGTGGTATCCTACTATGAGTACTAACTGGTGAGTGTGCAGGAGAAATATCTAGTATTTCTACATGTGGTGAAGGAGGTCTTGTGGGTAAAGTCGGAATATGCTTCTTTGGAGGAACAGGAGATGTTTTAGGACAATCCATTTTCCTCTTTTCAGGCACTGTATATATTTGTCCAGTTTGTGGATGAATTTTCAGTCTTTTGCCTTACATCAGGCTGGAAAAGCTCTTCTACAGGTAAATCCTTCTTCGGCGTCGATTTTTGTGGTTTGGAGCCATCAGGTTTAGTTTTAACAGGGTCTATTATCTTCGGAACGGTTCTTGCTTTCGATTCCCAAGATTTATCTTATTTTTTGCTTGGATCTACACCTTTTGGATCCGAAGCTCTGGCTGCCGAGTGTTTAGACTCATCCGTTCTTGGTGCCGAAATGTGTTTTGTTATGGAAACCGCTTTCGGGTCCGACTTTTTAGGTACCGAAGTAGTTTTTGTTTCGGTAACCCTTGTAACCTCTTTCAGTGCCGAACTTGGTTTCGAAACATCCTTTGGTGCCGAACTTGGTTTCGAAGGGTGTCTTGGTGCCGGTGCTGACTTTGGCTTAAGCACTTTCTGTTTCTCTGGACCGATGGTCTGACTCGAGCCCGAGTCGACCGGAGGCTTTTTAACACTCTTCGCTGCCGAGCTCGAAAGCGGGGCGTCGGACGTTTTCGATCGGTGTGTACCCGGACCCGAAGGTGGGGGTGGAACCGAAGCCTGTCCCGGAATGGGGGGGGTGAACAGGGTCGACGTTCTTACTCATGACCTGTTGACTAGCTGGAAGAAGATCATCATCTTCGGATCGATCCTCATCTCCGGAAGCTGACTCTTCTGCCTCGGAAGCGACGTCTTCTTGCTGTTCTTCGACGTCTACCTCAATCTGTGCCTAGTCTATGATGAGGTCTGGTGTTGACGACGATGACTGCTCCATAGCTCTTCGAGCTAGACGGTCCCTGATTATCTTCTTGGACCGGAACAAAGCACAGGCCTCACAGTCTCGACTCTCGTGCTCTGGAGACAAGCACAAGTTACAAACCTCATGCAGGTCGGTGTGGGGAAACTTGTGTCCACACTGAGGGCACTTCTTGAACGGTGTTCTTTCCATGAGCTGAAGGCCCAATGGCGCAGTTGGGCCCAACGGCCCCGACGAGCGCTGGAATGAAGAAGTGGATCCTCTCTTCGACGCAGGCAACCGGAATCAGTGTTGAAGACTATCTTGATGTTGTATATTGATTTTTATGGATTGGAAAGGAGATCGGTAACGGGACCGAACGATGAACACATCCGAGCACGATGGCGGAAAAAACAATCTGAGGATGGAGTCGATGACCATGCGCACTATGGTCTAAGGGAGGAGTCACCCAGCAGACCAAGACTCTTCCAAGACAACAACAACGTTTAATCATCCGGGCCCACCACCAGACGGTGATCTAATGCAATCTATGCAAAAGTGTGTGGTCTGCAGCCCATATGCTTCGAACATCTGATTATCCACCCAATGGTCCCTGGCATCAAAAATGTAGAAACTCAAAGCTCTTCTAGGGTTCAATTGATGGAGTCTCTGATTTACTTTAAAGCTGCATCTGTCTTACTATCTATCCCCCCAAACACACACATTTATTAAGATTCCGATAAGATCGCATTTTTTCCGAATCCATTAAAAATAGCTGTGCTACAGTACAAAAGATGGCTTTCCAAGTAGCTATGGCTGTTATGATTTTACTAGGGGCTGTCGGTGCTCGGTACTTTTTTTAATTAGATCTGTCTGATGAGAATAAAAAGAAAAGTTATCTGTCAATCAGGTAGCTTCCAGTCTTGCTTTTGAAAAGGAGGCTGGGCAAAATATAGTTTGTGTGCTTGCGGGGCTTTCTCGTTGACAACAAATGACGTCTTATGAGCAATTCAATCCATTACATGCCCCCGTGCTGCGGAAAACGAAGTGTTCTGTGAAGAAATTTGTATTCACGCCAAGCAACAACAAGCAGCAAGTGGGATAAGGGAGGGGGTGGCAAACGGTGAGCACTTTCGTGGCCGCTTTGATGTGCTCAGTGGCCACGCGGCTCACTGAGAACATCAAAGCGCCCGCGAAAGCTCTCCGAAAGGCTGCAGATTTTGGGAACACTTTTGAAAGCCCCACTAAATATCTGGCCAAAGCATCGCTAACGCGATGGCTTGGGCGAGACCTAAAAAGGGGCAATTTCCTACAACAAGGCTTAGACCAGGTACTCATTTGGGTGTCAAATGCTTCATTGAATGGAAGTAAGGGCTCAGAGGAAATCTTTCCAAATTGCAACATTTCTGTCGATACATTAGTTTTGACTTAAGTTGATAGCTGTAAATCTTAAACCTTGCTGCTCTTCCCATCACCACAGCAAAGAAGGCACTCTTCTTTTGATAGGCCTGGGGAAGAACACAACCCAGTGTCCGGGGAAGTGTCCAACCCAAAAGCCTCCTACTAGTCCAAGTAATAATTGTAATCACCATAGTGTGGAAGAAAATAATCCCCATCATCTCCACTGTCTTCTTCAAAGGCTGGTTGACTCTGATTAGAGTTGGATCCAAAAAGTTGGTGGAGCGCAGCTCCAAGGTAGAGTCATGGCTTTCCGACTGACTCATATTAGACTTGGACCAGGTACAACAGTATGGCTTAGAGACACAACCTCTGTTGCGGCCAAAGGAAATTGAGCGCAGTGTCGGATAAGATTATAGGGATGCTTGCTTTATGAGTTGCACTGGCTCCCAATTGAGCGTCGGGTCCAATTTAAAGTGCTATTTTATGTACATAAATGCCTTTCCAACTCTGGTTCTTTATACTTGCAATCTCTGGTGTCACCCTACACACCAAACCGATCCCTGCTTTCAAGTAACTATGACCAAGCTGCAGTTCCCAGAGTTAGGAGAAACAAGCAAGGAGGCCAAGCCTATTACTTCTTAGGCCCAACACGATAGAACTCTCTGCCCCCTAATGTTAAAGGATGTAGATCTCTCTCAATTTTCCGCAAGAAGCTTAAAACCTGGCTGTTTTAAACTTGGACTTAGCATCTACCACTGGGATATTCTTGGGGTATCTCTTGGTTAGGTAGCCATGTGCTCTATAAATCCGGTTCACAATAATATGGTCTTCCTCCAGCGCTGTCAGAGGGGTCATTAATATCAAAGGGATAGGTATGAATTTCAGAGCCGGACTGTGAGTCTGCTCCACCGTCTGAGTAGACCCCAAAACTAGTTCATGAGTCACAGGCTGCACAGGGCAGATCTGACATCAGAAATGCCACTAGAGGCTTCTGTGGACCCTTTTGCCCTGAAGGGGGACCGGAGGTAACCAGAACAGTGCCAAAGGTTTGCAGCATGTCCTCTTTAAAGACCTCACTCTGTTATGATGTAGCCGATGGTCCTGGAACCTCAGGGTGCATCGGCATCAGTTGCAGAATCGGCTCCTCAGTGGGGGACCTGACTGAGACAGAGGCACCCTGACGTCCTCACAACTTCTTAGGCTGAGAGTGGCAGGACTGGGATGAATCTCATGTGACCAAAAAGACTCTTCGAAACAGATGTGCTAGACACCAAGAAATGCCACGCAAGGAAGCTGACGATGTAACGGACATCTTGGAGCGAACAGCAAGAGGATGAAGAAGCTTCAGCCTTACAGGAGGAATCACTATCGATCCATGATTCCGAGTTCCAATCCGATGAGGACATGCCCCCTACTTAAGCTGGCACAGAAGCATCGGAAAGGGAGTATCTATACCCCTGATCCTAAGCCCAAAGCATCGACCTCAACCAAAAAGACTGCAAAAAAAAGCCATGGCACGCACCGAAAGACTGATTCGGAAGCCCGTCCCTCTGGCTCAGCACCAAATGTTTGGCCTGTAGCAGGGGCCTCAGTCTCCTACACATCAGAGGCTACGTCCCCATGATCTTCGGTCTCTGCATCAAAACAAAATCATTCAAATTCGTATCTTAACAGAGCTCCAATTAGAATGAAACTTCCACCACCAAAATACTTTGTTTTTGGATCGAAATCTCCATCGGAGCGATCCTCGAGCAATTTCATGATGTAGAGGTTGAGGGCCCTGAGGTCTAGGATGGGCCGCAAGACCATGTCTGCGTTGGCACTAGTGTTTGGACTAAATACATTCCCTCTCCCTTTTGTATTACTGGTACTATTTCTATAGCCTTTTTGCCCAGCAGCTTGCAAACTTCCTTTTTGAAGTGAATGTTGTCCCTGGTCCATTAAAGTCTCACCCAGTGGTTTTCAGAATTGTATACAATTTCTGAGCGGATTATAGGAGTATCCATTTGTAGGAGGTGATGCTTTGCCATTGCCTGATGAATCACTTGGGGTGTGGTCGAGGTCACTTAGCTCTGCACTTCTTCCATGTGCCCTCCCTTGAAAGGGCTGTGTTGTTGTATAGCTCCTATATATCCTTATATCGTGTTAAGTTAGCATAGGTACATTTCAGATTTAAACGCCATTTTTCCTTTCTTGCAACTTCTGCACACGACCCTTAATTGTTGACTTAGCTTTCAACCTAGTGGTTTGCCGTGGTGTATGTGAGAATAATATGTTATTGCTCTGATATCAGTCTTGTTTAATAAACCATGTCTGCACGGAGAGTGCTGAAGTTTCAGGAGCAACACGATATGGAATTGTTATGAGGTCTGATCTCCACGCCTTCATAGTCATAACACAAGTGCAGCCTTTGCCAACTTGGGCTTGAGGCGGGATTGATATTGCTTTGCACGAGATTTGTTAACACACTTGATGCGGTGCACATGCAGAGAGAGCTGGTGTATGCTGATGTGATTCCTTCATGCTAGGACACTAAGGTATGGGCCCGCCCTAAAACAACCCAAAGAGACCTTCTTAGCTAATAATATAATATATGTGTTAGGGAGGGTGAGATATAAGTGTTGTTAACTCTTATTCATTACAGCATGTTAACATGCTGTCACCATTCGCTTTTTATGTCTTAGTAACTATGCTGATAATTTTGCTACTGATAATAAGTATACTTGTATTATCAAAGATACTGCGCCTGAGAAGACGGCATTAGTAAATAAACATTTCAAATGCACATGTGTCTTCTTTACTCCATGTTCTGGTTTGTAATGATAATATAACGAAAGAGTGTTCATGAGTCCCACGTACCCTGAGGTACTGTAAGTTCATGTTCTGGTTTGTCTAAACATTGGGTGTTTGATATGTCCAATGAGACACTGTAGCTAGCTCGGTAAGGGGTGAGTTGGTTGCTAAGGTAAGTTTTGGGACATCCTAATTTGCCGAGGTTCCACTCCTCTGTGCACAGTTCTGTGTGAGTACAGAAACCCTGCAACATGGCGCCCAACGGTTTCGGTGGTCTTATATCATGACACTCGAGTAGTTTATCGTTCATGCCTTAACCCCTTCACGACCGTTTCCGGAAAACGGGGTGTTGGTGAAACCTACCTATTTTTGAAATAGGTCTTTATTCAAGCTTGATTCTTACTTAAACGGTTTCTTTGAGTTACTACCCAGTTGTGCTACAAAGTATTCTTTGTGTTTACTTGTTTCCAATTCTGTGATGGCGGCAGCGGTGGCTATTGCACAGCATAGTCGCGTAGCGGTACGCAACCATCTTCAGACGTACCAGGTCCCAGTAGATGGGATGGCTGTGATTTTCGTGGTAAGTGCAGATCCGGCGTTTCCTTACGAGTTGTTTTACTCTTGGGTTACGTTTCCGGCTGTGGACGCTAATTCTGGTTTGTACCACTCCTACACCGCCTCGGATGTCCCGGCTGAATATACGCCATACAGGGCATTGGAAATACCTATTGATCATTGGCAGCATCGAGTTTGGTTTGATGGCGCCCTCCCCCACTCTTTGTCCCGTGCGAGGTTAGGTCCACTCTCGATTCCAGGTACGAATTGGCCTGCATTGGGTGGCTTTACCCCGCACCCGAATCACGGGGCTTGTACCCTGGCAGAAATTCGCAGGCTACATGTAGTTTCCATTTCCGTGATTCGTGCTTTAGTGCAATACATTGGTCGACATCTTCCTGGTGGTCCCCAGGGGGGTGCGGCCGCTCCCATGGAACGAGGCGGAATGCGTCTCAATCCAGTGATGGTAAATTCGGTTTTTGGTGCGCGTCCTGTTGACAACGATGACTTCCCATTCTGGCTAGCAGAGAAGTTTGATCAACTGGAGGCGGTTTTTCCGAATTCTACTCCTGCTGATAAACATAGAATGTTGACGATTACTCTACCGAAGGATATTACTCCTGAACTTGCTGACTGTGAAAGCTGGGGAAAAACTTTTGCGGCAGTTTATACGAGGTGCTTCGGCACCCCGTCTATGAATGCCCTGCCTGAAATCATTAGACGTGTTCAGAATGATCACGGTCCAGAGGCAGCGGTGGAATTGGGTATGCGCCTGTGTGGTTCATTTGAGATTGTAAGTGATCTCATTCTCTCCAATGTTAAAGGAGATGCAGTTAACTTTCAGGTGTCGAATGCTTTGGCTGCTCTGCCCGATGCCGACAAACCCCGCCAGTTAGCAAAGATTGTAGTGGCCGCTTATAAAACGATTGGCCGCACAAGTAGAGGTCTGAAATATTTTCCAGTGAAGGATAAAAAACAACCACAGGGACAATCTGCAGTGACAGATGCCCAGCCCAAGTCCAAGAAATCGAATTGGCCTAAAAAACAGACACAGGGGAAGCAGACAGTGCAGACTCAGGGTACTTTTCCTGCAATACAAGCTCCTGCGCCATCCGAAAAAGTTTATGATTTGCGCGACCGCGCGATGATTAAATCACCTGATCGTTTTCAGGGTTCTGATCAACGCTCTCCTCGTTCCTTTCAGGACACATCGGCCCCGAAGACCGGTGGAGGAGGAGGGGGTGGACGTGGACGTGGTGGCCAACAAGGACGTGGTCAGTCCCGCCAGACGGACAGCGCAGTGAAGCAGGAGGATTCTACGCCTAGGCGTCCGCAGTTTGCGAAAAAGAAAGTCGCAGCCTTAACAGCGCATCGATATGCCACAGATAGTGAGAACGCGGCTTCGGAATCTGACGTGGGCTCTGACCTTGCTGGACAGCGCGGCGGAGATAACCATAGTCAGAGAGGCGCTGCGTCCACTACTGAGGGTGACAGCGACTGATGTCTACGTTGTGATAGAAACAGCGGATACGAGACTTGCTCCCCCTGAAAGACTATATGAAATTGTCCTGTTAATTGAAGGTGACATACAGCGTACCGTTAAAGGTGTATTTTGGGAGAATCTGTCTTCTACATATGATATTTTGCTTTCGGAGGCTGACTGGCCCCCACCTTTTGTGCTCGCGGCGCCGCGAGGGGAGGAGGTGATCCTACCCAGTTTCGCGAACACTGTCTCGAAAGAGCATGCGCAGCATTTTGCAGAAGAGTGGGCTCGGGCTCTCGCGCCGGCTCTGTACCGTAACCAATGTGGTTGGGATAAATTGTCGCCTTGCCACGAAATTCCGTTGCGGTCTCAGCCGCAGCCTCAACCTCAATATCCCATTCGGCGTGAAGCAAAATCTTCCGTCGCGGAAATCCTTGAACAATTGGAATATCAGGGAGTTATTGAAACGTGTGTGTCACCGATGAATAATCCCCTTTTTACTGTGAATAAACCTGACGGATCATATCGTTTGGTTTTGGATTACCGGCATTTAAACTCGCATTGCCGTAACTGTGCAGTACAGAATACCCACGGCTCTGCCCTAGTGGATAGTCTCGTGCGTAAGCGTTTCAAGACAACGCTTGACATATCCAATGGTTTTTATGCCCACAGATTGGACAGCTTTAGCTCCCAATGGACCAGTTTTACAAGCGCTGGAGTCCAAAAGCAATTCCGGCGTCTTCCAATGGGCTACAAGAATAGTCCTGGTATATTTACCGCTCGAATTGTCTCTATTCTGGAGGCACTAGACCCTGATGCTTTTTCGTATGTGGATGACATATATCTCACAGACGACGATATTTGGGAGCATCTGTGTCGTGTAAATTCTCTTGTTTGCAACTTCGCAGACATGGGTTACAAATTCAACTTTGCAAAATCGCACATTGCTGAACACACAGTGTTGTTTTTGGGCTATGAGCTCAACAATGAAGGTAGAGGTTTGGCTCCTCACTTCTTAGAGAAGTGCGCACAATTGCGCGCACCAACGACACTGAAAAAATTACAGTCTTTACTGGGCTTTTTGAATTTCGGCAGAACTTACATTCCGGAATATGCCCAGCGTATCAAGCCTTTGTATGCTTTGATACAACCAACTTTCTCAAAATCATGCTGGCTGCCTGAGCATTCAGCCATTTTGCAATCCTTGCAGGCTGATCTGCTCGCTTCTAAATATTTACTGACTCGTGATAACCACACCAACCTGGTCATAAGAATAATTCCTGGGACGGTGGGTTTCACGTACCTCACTTTTAATGAAGGTGACACGGTACCTATTGCTTACAAGTCACACTTGTACACTTCGGCTGAGATGCGGTTTCCCACAGTGGAAAAGGTTTTAACTGCTGTACAGATGGCAATTCTAAAAGAACGTGCTCTGTCACAGGGGAAGCGCATGCTAGTGGTAACACCCTGTCCTCATTTAGAGGCAGTCACGAAAGCCAGTGTACCAAATTCAAAGGCTTTGCACCCTCGGTGGATTCAGTGGGCTGCGTCATTGTCATCCACGGATGTCATGTTTATTTTTGACGCTTCCTTACGGTCGCAGGAGTACTTGCAGTATGAATTCGTTCATCCTGCTCCTCTGGCGATGCGACCTTTGGAAGACTTCCATTGCATCATTTACACTGATGGGTCGGCGCAGGTTGCGCATGGCTCTAAACATGCCTACGTTTCCGCATGCGCCATTGTGGTCGGTGCTATGTTGAATGATGAGTTCATTTCCAGGGAGGTACACACGTTGCCCCTGGGCGATTGCACCGCACAATTGGCAGAGCTTCGTGCTCTCTTACTAGCTTTGGAGTACGCAGATCCAAGTGTTACTACTCTAATTGTAAGTGATTCTTACTACTGTGTCCAGTCTTACAATGAAAACTTGTTCTTTTGGATTCAAAATGATTTTCATGATTCCAAGGGTAGCACAATAAAACATAAAATGATCTGGGTTCGAGTGGCAGAGCTTAAGGCTATGTTGCCACTCGTTTATGTGATTCATACTCTCGGTCATCAGCGCGTGGGAGTACACGCTGTTGGCAACTCGCTTGCTGATGAAGCGGCGAAATCAGCAGTATCTACATACTTAGTTGCAGCAGTTACTAGGTCTAAAACCAAGATTGATAGCGACATCTTGGCAGCGGTTGCTGCCTCTGAGAAGGGAAGTAAACATCCTTCGGGATTCCCTTCGAAGTATAAATACCACTTAAGTCCCGAAAAGGTTCCTTTTGTGACAATTCCTGATGTTGGGGAACGGCTGATTCCCAACACGGATCGCAGAACAGACTTGATTACAGCGGCTCATGAAGGTGTGGCGTCTGCGCATGCGGGCGTCTCAGCCACTGTAACGCAACTACAACAACGTTTCTGGTGGCGGGGACTGTACAAACAGACGCGTGATTATGTCCTTCTTTGTGACATATGCCAGCAGATTAAACCTTCAACTGCTACGCGTCCGCCTCAGACTCAGTTGTACATTTCTAATAAACCACTAGGCTGTGTTTATTTAGATCACTGCGGTCCATTTTCATCTGATACTGCGTATAAATACATCTTAGTAGCAGTTGACTCATGCACACGCTTTGTGTGGGTATGGCCACATCGCAGCGCTGATTCCCGGACTGTCATCAGAGATTTGCGTATCTTTATTGGGATTTTTGCCTGTGGTACCTTCCATTCGGATCAGGGTCCGGCTTTCGCCTCTAAGGCGTATAAGGATGCCATGACTTCGATGGGGGTCCAAGTCAAGTTTTCGTCACCCTACAGACCTGAGGGTAATAGTGTAGTTGAACGAATGAACCGTGATTTAAAGCAATCTTTGACAGCCCGAGTTATAGGCACTGGCAGAAACTGGCTGGCTCACCTCTATGGCGTGCAGCGTGCTCTTAATAATCTCCCTAGAAGGTCTCTGGGTGGGCGGACCCCATACGAAATGCTCTTTGGCATCAAGATGTTCGTCCCTGACCTTGACGGTCTAGACTCGGTGGTTCGCGCCACTTCCTTTGACGCAGATGAACATTGCAATGTTTTACAGAATCTACAAAAGACGAGAGACACTCTTGCAAAGGAACATTTGCCCTCCACATCGGATGATGCGTTGCAGATCCCAGTAGTTGGCTGGCTACCCCAAGTTGGAGAACTGGTTCGAGAGAAGATCGACAACAAGAAAGAGTTTGGTCCCTCCTATCGAGCTCCGGTCCCAGTGCTTGGAGTGAAGGGCACAAGAACAGTCATTTTACCACCACTTCCAGGTCGTAAGGAAAACAGGTTTATTTCTATTGACAATGTCAAGATACACAGAGTGGCCGATTCTTCTTAGCATGACACCGGCTGTTTCCTGTCCTTCCATTGTGAGAAATTCAATTATGCCCACTGCTTCTAATAATGAACCTGAGGTGGCCATCGAATTACCTGCTGTTTCCAGTCCATTATTGAATAATTTACCAGGAACTAACCTTGATGAGACAGACTATACATACCCCACTGATTTGTCCATGCCTGACCTGCAAGCTCGTTTAGCCACGGAATCCAGATTTTCATTTGACTCTGCTTCCCTTGCCTCGAAAAAACCCTCTAAAATTGCAGTATATGCTAGCCTGTTTAAAAAACATTTTTTGATACCTCCTTGGATATACATTTGGCTGGTCCTTTTTTCAGTTTACCTTTTTATGTCAATTGGTTTTGTGTTTTATTTTTTTCGGATTATGAATGGACACTATGTCGAGGAGAGAACTTGCATTACTCATTTGAATGGAACTTTGGCCCCACTTTCCTCTTCACATTCTACACACAGATTAAAAAGAGACTTGACTTTGGTTAACATCACAGCGTGGCCTGTTCTGGATGGAATCGCGTGGGATGCAGTTCGTTTTCAGATTCATGGCCCAACGGAAGTCGTTAATGTCCCTAATGTACTAAGAGTTAATATGGGGGATGTGGTGAAACAAAACATTCGTTCTGATGATTGGGATGTTAATGCTGTGGAAAGTTTGTTTTCTGATTTGAAATATTATGCTGCTTTTGATGCTGAGGATTTATATTTAGAATCTGCTAATTATGGTGAATTGTTCTGTTACCAACATTATGGCAATCACTTCTTACACAAGACATCTTCCCGAAGGGATGCGGTTAATTTTACTCAGTGGGAACATTGCCCAGCACCAACACAAGGGAGTTCAGAAACGTTTCTTAAAAAGTATACTTATTTCACTGACTTTAATCAGTCCAATCCCGAGTCCTTTTATTTTAAATTTCACAAACAGCCACTGTCCAAGGTTCGACTTACAAATACAAAATTGTTATATTCAAAGGCCTTCCTGGATCAATTAGTTACTGGAGGGTATGAGTTATGGAAGGATACCATAGACCTTAAATCAGTTTGGGGCTCAAGGGCCTGGCAGGTACAAGGCACTGAGGCTTTGCACCGTGCATGTCTCATCCCGAATCATATGTGGTTTTTAAATGAAACCATTTCCCAGACCACATGCTTTGGATTGGCTACATCTAAAAGGTTAAACACCCCGTCTTTCCCGGAGTTGGAGGAATATGAAAATTGGAGTAATTTTACTAAATTGTCCATTAGAGATATACAGGCTCTGCTTCTGAATTCCTCCTTTAACATTTCCAGTATGAATCCCAAGGGTTGGCTGCTTTGGCACCGTAGTGCTGATTCTTGCCAAAAGAGATTTTTAAATATAACTGACGGGTTTAAGACTGTTAGATCTGATCCCCGTTTTGATTTGAGTCATACTGTCACCTCTTACTCAGTGGGCAAGTTGTGTCAAGCTTGGCTGAAACATTCAACTTTACCTGCGGTTAAGTATCACCTTTCCAAACTGAATGCAGACGTGGATTTGAATGATTTCATTAAGGGCCCAGCTAGTGGCAGGTCGAAACGTTGGTTATATGGTGTTTACAATGAAATTTGGAAACTCTCACAGATTGAGGCTGCTTCACGCCTTAGGGCTATTGATCAGGCAAATCTTGAGAAAGTTCTTGCAGTTGTTGACAATAGCATTAACGTGCTTTCCTCTAGAATTTACACATTAGATAATATCGTGTCGTCTGTTGTTGATATTGTACATGATGAAGTATCTGTATTATACCATGGTCAAAATCAATTACGTTCAATCATGCAGTTTGCATGGACACTTCAGACTCTGAAAATGGGTAAAGTTCCCTGGGGATACATGAATGTTTCTTCTTTATTTGCACCGTTTAATTTGACAGACAAACAACGCTTGCTTTCAATGCGTGATGCTTCCTTTTCTATGCTCCATATTGAAAGGTTGGAATCTTTACCTTTTTCTGTGGCAGAAGCCACTGCTGCTACGTGGCTTATCCACGGTTTAATAACGCTGCCTTTTGCTTTATATAAGTTTTCAAATTGTATGAAGTATGTGCCAATAGGTCGTTTTGAACCCTTAGGTAGCGGTTTTCTTCATGAAGTCTGGTCACTCCCATACACATACAGATGTTTCAAGGATGAACAAGAGGTTTATCTAACAGGGGATGAGTGTACTGAGACGCCAGATCATTCTTTAATGTGCAGACACATACAGTTACACGGTTCATGTAACAAGGACCGACCGAATATGGCTTGCGTTTTACAGGGCACGCCAGTTCCTGCTATCATCCCCACGTTTAAATTGTTAGAGAATGGTAGTTATTTAATGCTCAATAATGAAAACTGCTGTGGTTTAATTAAAGGTAGTTTTCATAGTAACGGTTAGTGAGCGAGTTATTTGCTGCAGAAATGTTCTTTATCCTCCCACACGTGAACATAGGGAGTCTTCCATTTGGCCACAGATACCGACCTTGGGAGCAGAATTCAGCGGCATGGCTAGAATAAGAGCTCTATTGTCCCAGAAAGAGGTGGCCTTGAGCTCGGCCCGTGAAACTTTCGTGCTTCACATTGCTAACACCCGTACGGAGGTTCAGGCTCTATTAAACACTGATTTGCCTTTGCATTTCGGAGCCATGGTCCGTTCTATCTTTAACGCATCCTCCACAACGGGCCTAGCACATTTTTTTAAAGTTGTTAGCGGTGGTCTCGTGACTTCCTTTGAGAAGATATTTGGAGTCATCCCTGCCTTCTTCCATTCTATTTTTTCGTCCTTATTTGGAGGGTTCCCGTTTTTGCTTGCATTAGCGGCTGGCGCATTGGTGGTTTTCTGCCTTTTTAAATATGGATGCCCTTCCTGTGCAAGACCACGAACAGCTACTACTGACGCGGTTTCGCAACCGCATGCTTGATTACTATGGCACACTGCCGTTAGCGACTCTAAGCACGGCGTTTGGATTATCTTTTCGGTTCTCCTATTTCACCTGTGTCCAGCCTGTATTTCGCTGTCTGACCTGCGATTTCCTTTGGGCCATTGATTTGTGTCTCTGCGGACCAGCATCTTCTGACGTCGATTTTGATCAACTGATGAGTCCTATCATTGCTCACGAGTTGGTTTGTTCTGTCGAAAGGATTATGGCCTTGGCGGTGGCACATGGACTAATGGGTCCCTGGGATGTGTTGTCGGCAGCGCAAAATTTCTTGGAACTAAGTTTTCTTGAGAACCCACCGAGCTGTCCTCTGATGGTTATAGAGGATCCGGTGCTGGAAGATCACGTATGTTTCTTTCATCTTTTAAATTGGATGGCTGAACTGTTTTCGGATGAGGACAGTGACTTCCTCCTGGAGGCTGTTGCAGCTTACTTTTCATATACAGTCTTATCATAGACACTGCCTCAAATTGACATGCTGATTGATAGCATTTCCTTGATTTTATTGACTTTTGGTCAAGACATTTTATTTTTGCTTGCCTATTGGCTTGAGCCACATTATATTTGTGGGCTATTTTTTAGCATTAGTTTTTATAATTGAATTTTTATTCATGCTCGTTTATAAATGGATTCTGCTCTCATGTGATGGCACTTCTGTTACCTTATTTAGTCCGTTCTCGGATCATGGGGGGGTGTTGTATAGCTCCTATATATCCTTATATCGTGTTAAGTTAGCATAGGTACATTTCAGATTTAAACGCCATTTTTCCTTTCTTGCAACTTCTGCACACGACCCTTAATTGTTGACTTACCTTTCAACCTAGTGGTTTGCCGTGGTGTATGTGAGAATAATATGTTATTGCTCTGATATCAGTCTTGTTTAATAAACCATGTCTGCACGGAGAGTGCTGAAGTTTCAGGAGCAACACGATATGGAATTGTTATGAGGTCTGATCTCCACGCCTTCATAGTCATAACACAAGTGCAGCCTTTGCCAACTTGGGCTTGAGGCGGGATTGATATTGCTTTGCACGAGATTTGTTAACACACTTGATGCGGTGCACATGCAGAGAGAGCTGGTGTATGCTGATGTGATTCCTTCATGCTAGGACACTAAGGTATGGGCCCGCCCTAAAACAACCCAAAGAGACCTTCTTAGCTAATAATATAATATATGTGTTAGGGAGGGTGAGATATAAGTGTTGTTAACTCTTATTCATTACAGCATGTTAACATGCTGTCACCATTCGCTTTTTATGTCTTAGTAACTATGCTGATAATTTTGCTACTGATAATAAGTATACTTGTATTATCAAAGATACTGCGCCTGAGAAGACGGCATTAGTAAATAAACATTTCAAATGCACATGTGTCTTCTTTACTCCATGTTCTGGTTTGTAATGATAATATAACGAAAGAGTGTTCATGAGTCCCACGTACCCTGAGGTACTGTAAGTTCATGTTCTGGTTTGTCTAAACATTGGGTGTTTGATATGTCCAATGAGACACTGTAGCTAGCTCGGTAAGGGGTGAGTTGGTTGCTAAGGTAAGTTTTGGGACATCCTAATTTGCCGAGGTTCCACTCCTCTGTGCACAGTTCTGTGTGAGTACAGAAACCCTGCAACAGTGTTTGTGGTCCGGTGCACTGCCACCATGTTGTTCTGCTGTGCTTTGGCTGTTGTGCCATCACATAATGTCTGGGGTTTTGCAGGTTTTAAGCCTCCCAGTGGTTGCTTTCCTTCTTGGTGCAGGTCCTGAACTTTTCACTAAACTGTAGTGCACCCATGGTCTTTGCAGTTTCACGGTCCTTCATCCTCTGAAATGCAGGTACCAGCTTTTTCATAGCTGGTTCTTTGGAGGCTTCCCTTCGCTGGTACACAAAATCTGGGAGCATTTGCAGGAACTGGCTCTTTCACTGCAATGGCAGCAGGGTTTTCGGCAGGAAGCAGGATTCTGATACTGGTACTTGATGCCATAGGTGTCTACCGACCATTTCACCACTGCATTGTATACTAAGATGTTGTCTGGCAATATGAGCTTCAAAGGCTGTGTCTCTATACCCGCCTCCAGTCAGTCAGTGTTAACACCCTGCTCATTTTTTGGGGTATGTCTCAAACATGCCCTCGTGGAAGAAACTTTCCTCAAAATCAACTGCGAAGTCTAAAGCTTTTTTCCTGCTGCTCCTCTGCCCGCTTTGGTGTTGCGATAGCTCCAGCAGTGGTTCTTATGTCTCAACCTCTGCCTCCAACTTCGACTGGTTGTTCTTTTGAAAGCAGAGCGGGTCTAATAACCCTTTAAGGAGCTTTCAAACTCATTCCTTCTCATAATTAAAGCGCTCGAGGCAGCTCATCGTCCGCTTAATGTGGCTTTTTTTTGGCCCCAATGCAGGTGTCAGATTTTTTGGCAGCAAAGTGTGCCCCTAGCGGGTCATTTTCCTCTCACTTAGGCTTTAGATCACCCTTTGGAGTCAAGGCTATTTCTGAGTGTTTGCCTCCTGCTGTGCCTTTCTGTAATAAATTAGATGGCCTCTTTAGACCTTTGTTGGCCCTCCACCAATACTGTTTTGGAAGTCGAGGTAGATTACTTGTGTTTGAAAACAGACTCTTTCAGGTCGGTCCCTGATCTTCTCAGTAGTACCTTGTGCTTACTACCTCCAATGTCCTTCGACAGGAGATGTTTCAGTCCCTTCTCCTTCTCAGAAACAGAGCCTTGTCGCTGTGCTATTTCGCCGTCGCTAAAGGACTCTTCTCACCTAGGCTATATTTTTGTACCTGTGTTGTAGCGTAGTCTTTGGCTGGAACTTGGCGCAGGTGTCACAACTCTTTGACATGTGGTCCTTGGTGAAAAAAAGAAGACTTTGGGAATATCCTTCTGCGTGAACTTGTGGTATTATGTTGGACAGGCAAAACCTGTTCCATATTCCAAGTTCGATGCCCGGGCCACGTAGTTGATTATCTTGCGGTCTGCTGGTAAAGGCTGAACAACCCAAGATCTTCGGTGTCCACTCAGTTGATAACCTCGTGGTCCGCAGGTGAGGGTTGGAAACTCAGAGATCTTCAGTGTAAACCAGTGATTCTCTTCGGCTTTCTTTGGTGCCCGATGTTTCCCTTCGGGTCTCAGTCATTCTTCTTCGATTTTCCATCAAAACAACGTCTCCACTCCTGTCTTTAATAAAGGTATCTCCGCTGCATCCAGACCCAATGGCAGAAATAAGAATCGGAAGATCGCAACAATGCAGTGGAGCTTCCTGGGTGTATGTCTGCCATCATCAAGAAACGACATAGCACCAAATGGTCGAAAACGCCCTTTTAAATAAAAAAAAGAAGTAGTAAAAACAATGAATTCCGGACCTCACCACTGGATGGCAGAATAATGCACAGCATGTGAATCTAGAAAGATTCATGCTGCAAAGACAGTGATCCACTTAGTGTGTGCTTAAAAGTGTGTGTGTTTAAGTGTTTCAAACGTAGCTATATAGCAACGACCCACCGTACAACAGAAGGGGGTATAAAATAAGGACAAGTTAAGAATTACTTACAATTAGAAGGGTTTCCTTGGTTGGCATCCATGTGTGGTAAGCAACCAAAATCATTAGTTCTGGACTATCAGCTTCTTCCCGACGTGAAGGTATTTATCAGATCTGAGTTGTGATAGAGCTAACTAATTCTAGGTCCACAGCAAGAAAACAACTTCTGGTCTTCTTGCATTTCTTTGTTTCAGGCAGACTATAATCAGCTGCACTTGCTACCGCACATCCACACATCTACATTTTGTCAGCGATGTAGGTTGTAGTATGCTGGAGAGAACAGCCTTAATTATTATACAGCACATCTTGAAGGTGCTGCTGGCTTGCAATGGGAGTCAATACAGTTCCTGCAATGTGGGGGTATTCTGGTTGTAATTTTGCTAGTTCCTTAATGAGTCTGATCTATTGAAAGTTCTGCCAATTTTATCCTAGGTCTAATTACTGATATTTAGCCTGAGTGTCTTAGGACACTGTTGTTGGAGATTTCCGGACATGCCAAATAAGCAGACTCAGTTTGTGTCTTGACTGAATTCCAAGGATGTAAGGAAGCAGCTCGTCTGCTCCACAGGGTTTCTCAGTTCCTGGGTTAAGTGCTGGCAAGTCTCCCAGGCTTAGGAGACACAGCAGCTGCAGGACAAGTGGTCTTTTGGCGCAATAGTCAAAGTCAGCAGGCAGGCAGGCAGGCCAACAGGGTTGGCAACAAATTAGCTGCAGGATCTTCAGTTCTGGCTCTTTGGGAATCTTCACGTCAGTCTTCTTTCAGGTCGGCAGGATCGGCTTTTCTGGTGCCAGGGGCTTGCCAAATATACTAAATTTAAGGGCGTTGTTATGTTTAATACAAGGGACGAACATAGGCTCAGGTAGCAACCAGACCTTTCACCTACATTTCCCCTGCCATTACACTACATAATGGTTCTTGTGACTGGCCTTTTTTTTGTTTTTTAAGATTTTTATTGAAAGTTCTGACAATTATACACAGTAGTGATCACAGCTATGTCGTTCCCTTCGGTTACATTACAGTGAGGGAATAAATATAACACAGTATCCAATAATACATAGTGGAACAATGCACACAGTACATCAATGTCGTTCTTAACAATGAAGCATTTGGTTTAGTGATTAGATTTAAATAAGTCCGGATGCTCACGCAAATAACTTGTCAGATGTTCCCAAATGTCCGATGGCTTAGAGGTAGTTGGTAGTTCTGCATATAGCAGAAAGTTATCTCTACAATAGACAGCATCTAAAATCCAGCTTGTAAGAGTAGGGGACATTTTGCTGTCCCAGTGCATCGCAACCCTGCGATGCGCAAGCAATAAATAACATTATGGCTATCAGCTTCTTTTTCATTGATCTCTTAGGTATGTCAAGGCCCAACAAGCAGAGGTGGGGCGTGCATGACAGTGTACCAGACACTAGCATTCCCAAATGATAAATCGCATCCTCCCAGAATTTTTGTAAATGACATGGGGTTTTCTCTGAAAGATTCCTGGAATCACAGCAGTACACCATCTCCTGCATAATAACTATGTACAAGGGTCATTCCTTCCGTCATCCTAGTCTGGAATGACACAGCAAGGTATATCCCATGGGGGTACAACTTTGGGTATATATACCCCGTATCTTGCTGAGGTAGTCGGAGGAGAAAAGGACTTCCATGCCGACACACTAAACCGAGATGCTGAGGTTCCTGGACGCAGACACTCCAGCTTGCACTGGTCTGACATCCCTCGCGGAGTGTCCATCTCGAGACCAAGACGGCTTCCCAGTCTCCCATTTCAGGTAATGGGTTGATTTGATCCTAAAGGGATTCTTGGCTTTTTTATTTTATTTATTTATTTTATTTTGAAAGTTTTATATAGCGCGAACAAGATCTTTGCAGATATCAGAGCGCTTTACAAAGAAGGGGTAGATGAGGGAGCATAGTCAAACAGGTAAGTCAGTAACGCTAGCAGTACAAATAGGTGGGGGCAATGCCAATCATATAGATCAATAATACAGTTGATACAAATAAGCAAAGCGGTCGAACAAGTAGTACAGATCGCTCCAGAGTCTTTAAAGAGTCCGAAATAATAGTTCAGGTGTATTTAGCCATGAGAATAGCTTTTACTTCTTTCTTAAAGAGTGTAGTGGAGGAGATGAGCCTTGTTTCGGGAGGGAGTGAGTTCCAGATCCTAGGTGCCATTCCTGAGAAGGAGCGTTTATAAGTTTTTTCCTTCCGGAATCTTCGAGGCTTCAGCAGAAGATTGAAGCTTTTACACCTACATGCATGCTAGGTACACTTCAGTACATCTAGTTAGGGTTGCTTCGTAGGATTACGCTTTTACTACTGTCATGTATTTTATATACTTGCCTGTACTCATTGTTTTAGCCGTATAGTAGAAATCTACCATCCTTTTACTCTGTTGGTGCTTACATTTACATCTGCTTCTGTCCAATGGTTGTTTCAGCACACCTATTTTACAGCAGAATGACTCTACTTAATAAATGATTATTGAGAAACGCCCCCACCGTTTATTCTGTGCATCTCTCTGAGACAAAGTGAGCACGAGTGACTGAGCGAAAAGTATAGCTGTTTCCAGGGTCCTGAGGGATAAGAGTGGTCATGTTCGGTAGTTGCTAAGAACTATTCTCTCCTTGGTAAGAGGTGTTCAGGGGGCACTGTGAGGTAATTGGTATACAGTCAATCAATCAATCAAAATAACTTTATTCAATCTTAAACATTAAGATCATAAAAGTACAGAAATTCATAAAATACACATGTTAAAGCCATGGAACATTATCGTCACATTTAAATAAAACATA